>NC_139405.1:39287500-40517794 GCF_905368555.1 Meleagris gallopavo
GGGGCTCCTTACAGGGACTGAGCCTCCGAACCTCACCTGTGAGGGAGCGTGCGGCCAGGTACGGGCTGTGCCAGGCAGGAGATGGGGAGCTGGAAGGGCAGCACGTTAGAGGCTGAGCTGTGGCTATGTGCCGTCCTGTGGGACGTGGTTGCAGCCCGCCTAGAATCATAGAATCATGGAGTCGTAGAATTGCTCAGGTTGGAAAAGATCTTCAGGATCATCAAGTCCAACCACAACCTAACCATACTATCCTAACTAACAACCCTCTGCTAAATCATGTCTCTGAGCACCGCATCTAAATGGTTTTTAAACATATTCAGAGATGGTGACTCAACCACCTCCCTGGGGAGTCTATTCCATTCTATACAGAAGTTTTTCCAACTAAACCTCCGCTGGTGCACCTTGAAGCCATTTACACTCATCCTGTCACTTGTCACCAGTGAGAAGAGACCAACCCTGCTCTCAGTGCAATCTCCCTTCAGATTTTTAAGGAGAGCAATATGGTCTCCCCTCAGCCTCCTCTTACGCAGATAAAACAGCTCCAAAGTCACAGCTTTGCATTCTGAGTTGTCATGTATTTTTTTCCTGGGTGCTATTTTTAAAATGGAAAATAAAGGTATATGATAATCACAGAGAAATGTTTGAAGGCAAAGCAGGGAAGGTACAGATGCAGGTGACTCAGGTCCCAGATGCCTGACATGGCCATGAATGCTGGTGCCCTTACCACATCCCTGTTTCTGGCCTGCTGAGCTCTGCTGGGTACAGCACATCATCACAGCATCCCCTATCCAGCACAGCAGCTCAGCCTCTTAAAAAGAAGGGCAGTCTCACAGAGAAACCATCTCTGATTAAGCAAAGGTACTGTGCAAGTGAAGAGAAGCTGTCCATCTCCGGCAGCTATGGGTGTTTTAGCAGGTTCCATGTGGCACATGTGGAAGATTTTATACAGAAATTCTGATCACGTCAGAAGAACTGAGGAGGTAACACAAGCAGGTTTGCAGCCTTCCACGAGTCCATGTAAATTAGCCTTCAAGACGTTTTCTAATGATACAGCTGGTCAAGGGAAGTACTTCTAAACTTTAACATGGAGTCAAGAGAGGAAGAGGAAGAAGAGGTAAAAGGAAGAGTTAAGCATTCATGTTGTGAGGAGTCTCCTGAAAGTAAAGGCATTTCCTCCACTGCCATGCAGAACAAGAAGTGGCAATAAGAGAAGCAAACAACTTTTCTTTTCAGCTTTTGCATCCTCTGTCTTGACAGCATTCCTCTTCACCTCTGTCTGCTCCCTATTTCTTTCAGCTATATGTTTTCATTTCTTGTCACATTATTGTACTGAAGTACATGGGGATAACAGATGCTTTTCTCTCACACTGTTTTTCAACTTCTTGTGTTATGCTTCAGTTCTGCCATCTGCAACTGGGACTTGAAAAATTGGAAGCCAGAAAAGCACCTAAGAGAACTGCGACTATCGAATCTATTTACAGAACTGTAACACGGGTTCCAAAATATGGTCACTTGCATTGAATGGGCTTTGGTCTGAAATCAAATTATGTTTATAACAGAAATCCCGCCTAAAACATTAACACTTCTGAGATGTAAACATTTTTAATGGTCCTTCAATGAAACACGACACAAGCCTAAACCCACTCTTCCCCTAATTTCTTTTGATTTTCTGGAAGCCCAAATAAAGTTTACAGCAAAGTGCTTGGTGTGAAAGTCTTCTAGTTTTGCATAAAAGATGATTTTCCACAGGTAGGTCAGATATTTAACTCAATTTGATTTTGGCTGTAAGTCAGGAAACATTTGAATTTAGTTTCCAAAAGAGAACACAGAGAAAACCACTATCTACAGTAAGTAACTTTAGAAATTTACCACAAATGACAACTGATAAACTGCTGCTCCTATGACAGCAGAGGACAGAAGTGTGGACATTTTGTGCTGCATGTATTTTCAGTTAATGAAAAAGTAATACTTTAAGAAGCAATATAAAGTGCAGTTTTGTTCAGGAGCTGCCCATACTCCCTAAGCTGTTTTTATCAAAACCTGAATGTTTTGAGACCCAACTTTATTTCTGGTTCTGTTGCACTTGAAAGTAATTTGGAGCTCTTGCATGACCTTTGATGGACAGTGATAAACGAAGGCATCCTGCTGTACAGTAACCTGAGACAAGAGTGCTGTAAAAGAACAGCTTATTACATAATGAAACGGAGGGATAGCCCCAAATCCCCAGCTTTTCAAGTTTCCTAATGCAATAGTGAAACGACTTAACATTCCTTGTAGGAGAACACTTAACTTCAGTTTAGGCATGGAAGTTATTTTAATGAGGTTATATTTAAGTAAACTCATTGCCTGTAGCCTTCTGTTTTGGCAATAGTCAGATGAAATGCATTGTACAAATGCCAAATGCCTCCTAACCCAGCAGCAGAATAAAACATTAATTGTAAAGACTACATGGCTGATCGTTTCCTGAGAACCTGGAGAATGCCTTTACGCCAACCGGAATAAACACATCTCAGCAAAGACACCAGGCGCATTGAAGCAGACAGCAGTGGATGAGCAGAAGTGTGTACAGCTAGAAAAAGCTTTCCTTGGCTTATCCTGTCAGTCCTAACAGACTACAGACAGTCTAAGAAGGGTATCTCTGAAGTATTTCACTGTGGATGGTCATTTACAGAGATTCCTTTTCTTGCAAAACATGCCCAGTAAAAGTTTATGTAGAACACATTTCAGCACAGAATGACAGTCATCTGTTAGATTATGCCCTTTCTCTTAAAGCGTGACGTTTATCAATTACATGAAACCACCCTTAAAGCAATATTTAAACAAGCAGGTGCAATTCTTCTAATGTTTTAAATGACTGACTGCTTTGAAACCACAGCTCAGATTTATACCCACACTTTGTTATCAGCCATGAAGGACTGCAGGAGAGCAAAGTCTACTTCCTAGAACAATCTGAGAAGATGAGTTGTTAATGCATTTCTTTCCCATATTAGTTAGAACCTCTCTAGATAAAGCTATTCTTCCAAACATGTTCAGACTCTCAGCCCAGCTTACTGTATTAGTACAGGGAGGAGGGGAAAGAGCGGAAGGGGTGCTGTGCTTTTAAAACTAGAAACTGGATTCTCTTCAACCAATTTAACTTCTGACCTTCTCAGCTGTTGGATCAAGTTGTTGCAGCAGGCAACTCGCCAGACAAGTAAAACATAAGGGCATGCAACTCGCTCTGCATTCATTTTCTGGCTGTTGAGATACTTGCAAAAGTAAGGTGCAAACCTATCAGACTAAAGCAACATTTAACTTAAAGTTTAAGTTTAAGTAAACTTTAAAGTTTAAAATCTGCTACCAATCAAAATAATTAATAAAAAAATAAATGAATTTTTTATTCCTATGTTAGAGATAACTAATTGAGACAGAAGGGTTAAAAATTAGCCGCAACATCAACTATTAAAGAGCAAGTCATCAAGTAAGGAAGATCATATGGACACCCACTTTCATTAACTGCTCTCAAGGTTTCTGGTCAGCCTCGATTCAAGCAGTTACCGTGAATGCCTGCATGGTGAGCTCCTTAATCTCATTTTTAAGATGCATTCTAGAAATCTAGAAGTAATTTTTATGAACATTAGATGAATAAAATGTCAGTTAAGAGCATTTTGAAAAAGTAAGCTTAGTGTTGTAAAATATAAAATCAGGATGAACTGAAAGAATGGTGTATTTCTGGGCCAGAGGAATCTGAATGACAACAGTGTTTGGTGACAAGCTGAACAACCAGTGACAAGCCAGCTATCCTTACAGCAATCGTTACTGTAAAACTGAAATTAGTTTCTGCAGCAGACAGTGTACACAATGCAGAATACATGAGAAGTGTTGGTAGAGAAGTTCTTCTACAGAACTATGTGTTTCTTAAGCAAAATATAGTCATCAAGCATTAATGCCGTTCAGTGTTACCTGAACTGAAATCACAGACCCCATGAAGTGAGAGCAAGGGTTTCTACTTTCTTCAGAGGGTCCCACATTTCACCCTGTGTGTCTTTGCAACTTTCTGACTATCAGGCAGGTCTCAGTAAAGAAAACATACAAAAAAACAGAGAGTTTACAAAATGCATGGAGAATGAAAACCTTATTGCATGGAAAATGAAAACCTTATTTTTTCTTTTACCTGAAAACACACTTCTGACTCCCCTGACCGACGTGTCAATGTTTATAAATTTAAGACTGCTGTGGTTTAACCTGGCAGGTGGCTGAGCACCACACAGTTGTTCACTCATTCCCCCACTTCCCACTGGGATAGAGAATTAAAAAAAAAACAAAAAAAAAAACCAAACCCCAAACACTCAAGGGTTGAGATAAAACTATTTTCTAGGACAGAAAAAAGGAAAAGAATAATAGTTATGACTGGATGTATATATATGTATCTAATGTATTTAACAAGTGATGAACAAGCAATTGCTCACCATCCCCAAACTGATGCCCAGCTAGCCCCTGAGGAGTGGAAGAGTGAGAGATGAACTCTCACCCCTTCAAAACTCATTCTGCTTGATGTCATATAGCATGGAACATCCCTTTGGCCAGTTTGAGTCAGCTGTTCTAATTCTGTTCCCTCTCAGCTCCTCGGGCCCTTTGCTGAGAACGGGCTTGACTCTACAACACTGCTTAGCAGCAACTACAAACACTGATGTGTTATCAACATTGTCTTTCTCCTAGAACCAAAACATAGCATCATACCAGACACTACAAAGAAAACAATTCTGTCCCAAATGAAACTAAGACACCCCTTACTCTATATCATTTACATCATGTTCAGGTCCCATAATTTCTACACATCCTAATTAACTACCATGACCTATCTTGCTTTTTGATATATATACACACACAGTATTCCCATGACCTATTGGTCATTCATGTAAATTGTTCATGGTATTCATTTAGTTCACAATTTTGGGCTGCATCTGCCAGTACAGTTCTTCAGTGCAGAAGGGATGATTCACATTGTTGGGTTACTGTATGCAGAAGCTAGTTCTGGTTCCACTGAAGTTCGTTCTTCTTTAACCTGAGTAGTTCTTACTGTAATAGTTTTAACAAGAGATGTAACGACCATAATCACGATGACAATCAGTATTATGTAGTCATTTAACATTATTAATTTAAACTACTGGCTGTTCTCATCCAGCATCAAATCATAGACATCCCCATCCTTCCACATTACCCACCATGTGCACCCAGGTCCTTGAGCAGAAGCAATCCCACAAATAGGCTTGCCTTTGCCCAAGGCTGGAATAACAGACCGTCTTACCCAGCATGTTCCTTATATACACTACCAGCACTTTATCCCCTTCTACAGTGCGTACGAGGTTTCATTGGGCAGGACCAGCTTGACTGGCAGATCCCCAAGTGTTGACTAATTGCATGGCTTTTGCCAAATGTGTCCCAATGTTTGAATGTCCCAGAACCATTATTCCCAATATAGTGTTTAACACTCTATTGTATCATTCAATTTTTCCAGAGACTGGTGTATGATAGGGGATATGATACACTTACTGTCATGCTCTTTGGCCCTGATGGTTATGAGATTGTTTCAGAAGTTAGTCCCATTATCCAACTCAAGTCTTTTTAGGGTGCCATGCCAGTAAGACTTGATTTTTAAAACCAAGGATCAAATTTTGAACAGTAGCATGGAGCACACGATCTGTTTCCAGCCATCCAGCTTCCACCTTTGCAAGCACATGGTGCTTGCCCTGGTGAGTTTGTGGGAATGTGATATAAATATGGGATGCCCTGGCAAGTGGATTATATTTCAGCTGTTGTTCTCCATACCAGAGAGGTTTTATCCACTGCTTAATTGCAGCGCGTGTTGCACACTCATGGATAACCTGTGCAATAGTGCCCATAGATTGAGAGGTGAGCTTGAATATAAGTTGCATCTCTTCCTTGATGGCCTGAGGTGTCATGGGCCCACTGAGCTAGAAATAATTCACCCTCATTTTGCCAGTCCAAATCTACCTGAGTCACTTCCATCTTAGCAGCCCGCTCCACCTGCTGATTATTGTGATGTTCTACAATGGCACTACTCTTGGGTACATGAGCATACCAGACACTATGAAAAGAACAATTCCACTCCGGCTGAAACTAAGACAGTGAACAAGTATATTACTCTTTATAGACTTTACTACAAAGTTTTAGCAAACAAAAAACAAAAAAAACCAACAGACTGTAAAAAAAAAAAAAGTATACATGAATTCAACAGTACTTTAGAAAAAAAATCATTATGTTTGTCCGTGAACATAGAGTTCATAGTTTGCTTTTAACACAAATTCAAAGTAAGCGTTGTATCTCAAGGAGCCGAGTTCATTTGCTTGCAGAAAGTCCTTCACGTCCGGTAAATATTCACTTAACTGAACTCCTACAATACAAAACCTTTCGTTACAGAACTGATAACAGTACTTTGCATTAGCATTTTAGATCATTTTAAGCAAGCACCCATTTCTGCATTTTCTTGGAATTCAGACAATCTAATCATAATTCTATTATGCATATTAAGAAATACAGTAAAACATAAGCATCCTGTAAAACTAAGTCTAATATACTTCCTGCCCAAAGAGAGCTTCCCAATGACTTCCTCATTGAATTTATTATTAAACCTAAAACACTTTCATATGAAACCTAAGTATTAACATTGCATTTTACAAAGGAGATATCAGTCACACAACCAATACTGGCATTATCAGTTGCAATGTTTCAGTCTGCACTGTGAAAATCTTACAAAAAGGGAAGAAAGTGGCAGACTGAACACACAAAGCCAGACCTGTTCTGAAGAATTTATTTTTCATATTTCTCATGTAGTGCCTTCTTAACTCTGGAAAGTGTTCATATGTAGCAGCAATAATTTTTGTTTTATTTTATTTTACACTTTAAGCTCCTTATTCCCTATCCTCCCAGGCATAACCTATTAAAAACTGTAACTTCGATGACCACAGCTTCCCACAGTCAGTTTTAGCTTTGAGAGAGTGGTGATGGTGTCCATTCTGATTTTGCATTTTGGGGGAAAAACAAAATGTAAAATATTTGAGTTTTAGTTTACGCTCTTCACAGTGACAGATGATTAAATACTAACAATCCTTTTTCTTACAGAAGAGACGCATTTATTTGCAGCAGACATGCTTTGCTGTGCAACAAGAAACCATTAAAATCCGACAGGCGCCCAACTGAGCCAATAATTTGAGGATATTGAGATTGTAACTAAGAAATCAGCTCATCTCTTTCATCTTCTTGACATTCATAGAGAATTAATTCCCATATAATTGTAATTATCTAGTGGAATGCATATGGAGGTTTTTATTATTCTAAATACACATTAGTTACTCTAAATAGCTACTACATATTAGTTTTAAGCAGTTTTTAGAATAAACTGCATTTCAAGTTCACATTTACGTTCAACTTACCTTCTTTCAATAGCTTTTGCAGTATTTTCACAAATATACTATCTTTAGATGCTTCTATTGGATCATCTTTACCATCTGAACTGGTCCATCTGCAAAGTGAAAGAATAATTTGCAAAGAGAATTGCAGCAATGAAAATTAAATGAAAACAAAAAAAAAAAAACACAGGAAATCTGATAAATGATCAAAGGTGATAATATATGTTCACACACAAGCATTGTGTGTATGGTTACAGCTCAGAGCAAGAGGTTTCCTTAACCATTATGACATTATTCCAAGAGCGTGCATCAAGACTAGAATTGCCTATTCTCAATAACTAACGATTGAGATCAAAGCAGGGATTTAACTTTTGGTAAGATACAGCAAGAGCAGCAATTTGCCAATATGTTTTTTTTTTTAAATGAGAAAAAAAGGAGGAAAAACTGTACAGTACAAGCTGCAGGCTTGTAACAGCACACACAAAAATACAAGCTGAGTTTCTTTGGTGATTAAATGTGAAAGACTTATGAACGCAAGACTCATCTGTGATAAAAAAGCTTCAAACTGTTTTTTCCAAGGAAACGTTATTTTAAGATACTTTCAGATCTGGACCTGGCTCTCAAAAGCTCCTACTGCCACATCCTCAATGAAATGATGGTTTTATCCTGAACATCAGTTTGATTCCAAAACTTGCAGACCTTCATGGTTAACTACTAGGAAGAGACTAAGGAAAGGAGGGAAGGAAGACAAACGGCTTGGTGGTGGCTTCCTTCTCCTCTGTACAAAGGAAAGACAATGAAAGCCCTACCAGAACATCAGAAGCATGTTCAGCAAGGCTCTCTATTCCATCCAAGAAACTTACTACCATTTGTTGTTGTGGCAGTAGAAAACAGGTAGGTAACTGTAATACATCAGATATTTTATTCCACGCACTGAAGAAAACTAACACCACCTCTGTTAAAACTGTCCTCTTTGTAAGCCTTTGTGAGCCTTGCTGGATTGGAAAATCAGCTGGGAGATCAAGTTTTCAAAACACAATTAAGGACAAAGTGGTTTCTAATTGTACATGGTTTGCTAGTGAACGGGGCAAAATCTTGTCATATAATTTGAATGGTCCAAATATTGTGTACAAAACTGTTTTTGGCCCAGGGTAGGCAGGATGCAAATCTATATCTAGACTGGTGCCATTTTGGAGTTCTAGATTCTTCCATCTTTCAACTAATAGAAAAGGAAGAAAAAAATACCGTGAAACTTTTTCTGCATATATTTGTGTCATATGTGGCAATAAGTCATGCAGCTAGGAATTTATTTTCTGCAGACCACTGTCCTTTGGAATCTACCCTGCGCACAAACGTGAATCCAAATAGTGCTTATTAAACTTTTTCATCACAAATAGCACGATGCATTTGGAAAGTACACTGTGTCTTTCCTTTCTGAGGTCTTTTTAGAACATGGACATGAGTTAGTAAAGCTGAGTAACTTCTGGAGATTAATAAGAAAGGAAACAATGTCATCTGAGTTACTCAACAGTAGCACTGCTTGATGAAAAGACTCTTCTGACCAATTGGATTCAGCCTGTATTCAGTGTTGAAGACCCATAAGAGTGGCTCTTCCAAGCAGTATCTAGGGTTTTGATCTCTTACAGTCAAAATTTCAGCTTAATAAAAAAAAAAAAAAGCCATTAAAAAAAAAAAAGCTTAATACCAAAAAAAAAAGCTTAATTAAAAAAAAAAAAAGTTGAAGTGGTTCTATGGTAAAAAACAAATGAAAGAAGTTTATAGAAACGATCACTGCACATACTGCTCTTAAAAAGCTTCATCTTGTGATGCTTCGAATGGAAAAAAGTTTCAGCATTGATCACTGTTTTTACCTTAGTAAAGTGTTTAAGAATGAAAGCTGTATGGCTACACTGCTCTTTCTCTGGTGCTGAAAATGAATAGCAGGTTGCCAGCGAGCAAAGATAATGAGGTATTACAGATTATTCTTTTATGGGAGTTTCACACACATTCTTCATACTTTACTAACCTTATGCTAAGAAAGTCAATCTTTTTGATGAGCTGAAGAATAACAGTACACTATTGTTTAATTCTGGAATAGCTACATCACAGGTACTCCTACTGACTTTTATTCATGCTGCACTTACCCATCTCTTCGGAGAGCCATGCAGAGAATTTTAAGTTTAAGATCATTTACATCCACCTCCTCTTCCTACATATTACATAAGGAGAAAAGACAGGTAATTTTAAAATTTGTTATTTGAAAAATAAAAATCACTCTTGTGACACAGGTTACACCGGATAAGTAGTCTTCAAGATCTGAGCAGTTAAAAACAATATCCTCTTTAAACAAATGAGTTGATGGTACTGTTGAACCACTGAAGACTTCATTTCCATTTGAAGACACAATTCAACTTTCTACATCCCCAAAAGACCAACTATCTCAGTTTGAAAAAGAGTATAATTTAAAGCACACAAACATCTGCCAATTTGTAGAACAGCATATTCCAGGCAATTTTAACATTCAGGTGACTGAACTCAAGGTTCTTTACTTGGTGAGACTGAGCAAGCTGACATGTATCAGCATTTATGTTAGGACACATAATGTTATGAATTCCTAGTATAGTGATCCAGCACAGATTTAAGGATTAGCAGCTGGTGGAGCAATCTCTCCCTTCAGAGGTTGTGCATTTCTTGAGACATAACCAGTCTTCAGAAAAAAATGAGCTACCTTCTATATTGCTTCCTAAACTAAATCTTAAATACTTTTATAAAGGTATGTAAGGTAATTTATTTACTTTTTAGTGTGCTCTTTAACATCTTTATCAATGACAGAATCAAGTGCACCCTCAGCAAGTTTGCTGATGATGGTGGAAGGAAGGGATGCCATTCAGAGAGACCTCAACAGGCTTGAAAGGTGGGCCCAGGTGAGGTTCAACACAGCAAAGTGCAAAGCTTTGCTCTTGGGCCAGAGGAATCCCAGGCATCCATACAGACTGGAAGGAGCAGCTCTTGAGAGCAGCCCTGCAGAGAAGGACCTGGAGGTCTTGATGGATGAAAAGCTTAACATGAGCCATCAGTGTGCTCTTGCAGCTCAGAAAGCAAGTGGTATCCTGGGCTCCATCAGAAGAGGGGGGGCCAGCAGGGACAGGGAGGCGATTGTCTCCCTCTACTCTGCTCTTGTGAGGCCCCATCTGGAGTACTGTGTCCAGGTCTGGAGCCTCCAGTACCAGAGGGACAGAGAGCTGTTGGAGAGGGTCCAGAGGAGAGCCACAAAGATGACTAGGGGACCGGAGCACCTCCCTTATGAAGACAGGCTGAGGGAGCTGGGCTTATTCAGCCTGGAGGAAAGAAGGCTGCGGGGTGACCTCATTGCAGCCTTTCAGTACCTAAAGGGAGCCTACAAACAGGAGGGGAATCAACTCTTTGAAAGGGTAGATAACAGCAGGACAAGGGGAAATGGTTTAAGTTGAGGGAGGGAAGATTTAGGTTGGATGTCAGGGTGAAGTTCTTTACAGAGAGTGGTGAGGTGCTGGAACAGGCTGCCCAGAGAGGCTGTGGATGCTCTGTCCCTGGAGGTGTTCAAGGTCAGACTGGATGGGGCCCTGGGCAGCCTGGTCTAGTATTAAATGTGGAGGTTGGTGGCCCTGCATGTGGCAGGGGGGTTGGAGATTCGTGATCCTTGAGGTCCCTTCCAACCCTGGCCATTCTGTGATTCTGTGATAAGCATGCTCTCGTCCTAGTAGAAGGGGTTATCACTCTTGCTCCACATAATCAAATCAAGTTTACTGAAGGCCAACAAAACATCACAATGGTTTTATAAGGCACTACTGAAGATTTTAATTTTGATTTCTTTTATGCAGAAATATAAAATTATGCAAGAATTGAAATAATCTGAGAAAAGCTCTCATTTTCAGTTACCAAGAAATACCTTCCAAGCCATCCATTGGAGAAATCTGGAATAATTCACTGAAATAATACAGCTTTCAGTTTTTAGTGAAGGCAGCTTTTAATTCAGGTTTGATGTTTCTCAGATGTTGATTTACTCATGCTTAAAGTTACCCCTGACAATTTATTGGATCACACAGTGAGCTGCAGTGAGCACTCCAAGCTTAAAAAAGCAAATCAGTAGTTTAATGCTATGGCTGTGCTAGAAAGTTGGCAACTCTTCATCCCACATTATCTCATGCTAATCAGAGGAAACTGCCAATAGTAGAGACGCAAGAACAGAACAACTGAAAACAAATCTTGGTCCTGTTTGCAGAAAGCCTGTGGGGAAGCAAGGCTCTAAAAAAGAAAGTAGACTATAAATGGGAACTGAAGATGAGAGGAGTGTCATTTTTCTTCAATGATCTAAACCACATTTGGCATTAAATCTTCAGTGACTTAAAAAACAAAACAAAAAACACATCAGGGACTATTTTTAACTACTATACGCTAAGCCAGTACGCTCTTAACTAACTACAGATGCAACAGCCTAGCTTAAACAGTCCAAATACATTTCTGGATTAGAAATTCTTCAAAAACTTTTCCTACCTCATCAATATATTCCAGAAGATCAAGTGCTTTCTTGAAGTCATATTCATTGGCCCTTCTGTTCTCATCACAAATGTACATCTATGATGTGAAAGATGAATGCAGAGAATTATTTTTAGCCTGCAAACTAATGTAACTGATAGTACGAACAACTCATTGTGGGAAGACCACCATGTATTTTCCACTTACATGACCTTCTCATGAAAACATGCCTCGATTCAATTGCAAGTATTTTTATAGTAAGGAATATACTTAAGGTTTTAGGGTGGCATTCCACCTACATGACAATGGTCTGTGGACAAATGACATTGGATAGAAAGCTGCTAGGTTTCAAATTTAAATGCCATTTAAGGCAGTAACATTCCTGGACTACTGCAGCTAGAGCTCAGCTCCACAAATAAAGCGAACTCACAGGATTATTTTAACAATTAAAGCGTAAAGCAGTACATAAGCACATGTAAGCCCTTCCACCTTTTAAAAACAGGTAATTTTGCCATTCACATTTCATTTTTTCCCTCATAAGCAAAGATCTAAACCAGTACTTGAAAGCAAAACTAACACTAATGCACCCTTTGTTTACACTTTCCAAGTTTCTTGTTACTTGCAACATGAGTATGAAAGAACAGTGGTTAGACAACACAGAGAATTCAGAAGGAAAACTGGCATGATGCCAGCACTTGTCAATTGTGACACTTCCCATTCTTCCCCAATCCCACAGAAAGTCTCAATTAAAGACAGAGGCAATGACTCCAGAATTTGCAGGCAACTAGCAGTTTGTTTGTTTCAGAACAAACACACACACACACCAAATGGGAGAAGTTTAACAGCTGCGCTACTAGTTTCTGATTTTCCACAGGATTACAGAAAAGTAATGAGCTGTTAAACTGAAACCCACACAAGGCATATTTTGTTTTACAGCATACTGTTGCTACTTAATCACATATGTTTTGTGTGCATCTCTGGATGATAAAAATATGCTGCCAATGGGGCAGAAACAGCAAGGTTATTGGTTCCAGGCTACCACCAGAAATGAGTGTGGAAGAGCAATCAGCTGTAGCGATCCCAGAACTAGAATAAACATTTTTTTTTATTGGTGTTGTTTGGTTTTAAAGATAGAAAGACAGAAAGTGCTCTTTGGAACAAGTAACCAAAAGGCCCTTCCTGCCCTTTCTTTTTCTAGATTGTAGCATCTTTCTTCATTGAATTGGAAATCTTTGTTCCTTCTGTTTTCCAAGTTCTGCCCTACCAAGGATGTGACAGAAGGTAAAAATTCTACTGGCATTTGAAAATGAGACAACAGCTTCTGGCACTGATTTTATCTGCTGCTTCTCCTTGTAGCACCCACAAGCATATATCCAACAAAGAAATCCTGTACTAAAAAAATAAAGAATTGTTGTATTTGTTGTTGGTGGAAGGAAATTCATATAAATTTATGCCAGATCTTTAGGTGGTTAGCAAGTCATAAAAGAGATAAAAACATCTGGTGTTATAAAATAAATGAGATCACAGAAGTAGAATATACACTGGAACTTTTAATGGAAAACATGAAATACTTACATCAATGAGCTGAGTTGCAGACAGCACTGGCATATCATTGAGGTTCAGTTGTTTGTCTACCAGTAACTGCTCAGGAAGTGTCTCCTGATGTAGAAGAAAGCGTTCCTGTTCTGATATTTCTAGTAGTCATTGAAGGAAATAAATGTTTCATATTATTAAAATGTAATACATTTTATGGCACAGCATGTTTGTTATGAAATATTTTATATGGATACTAATCTGAGCTATTTAAGCACAGAAATACTTCTAGTGCTGTAGCACTGTCCCGACAAGCTAGCTAGCTGTTACTTTCCCCTCATGTTCCCAGTGTAAAGCAGACCAATAACTTTCTTTTTTCCTAAAACCAACAGAACTAACCCATAGGAATGGAGAGATGCTATGGTATTGGATAGGAAAGCAAATTAGCTGTCTTTCTTGGAGCCACCTGTGCCATGAACCTACTCCTTTGAGAATTGTTTTGTTTTCCACTATAACCTACTTCGGTTAGAAATCTACTGGGCTGAGGCAGAATCAAAACAGAATAACTCTACCCATACCAAGCAAATTCCATCTGCATTGTAGAAATGAGAAAATAATTCTAAAGGAGTATTTTATCTGTTTAAGTGGATGAGCAGAATATGGCAGAAATAATTATTCCTTCCCTATGTATACTCCCTACAAGCAGTAAAGTTTTAAAATCTACATCCTCTGTCATATAGAAATGGATAACCCAGGAGAGCCCACACCAAATTCTGATAATCAGATACTCTCAAAATAAAGTTTTGCTTTCCTTATTTTTAAGGTTTTCCTCTTTAATGATGAGATTCTTCACATCAGTATTAGCATGCATTTTGAAATTGCATTCACACAAGTTACATGCAATGTTTTATAATTACATAATAAAAAAATACAAGACAAGTTATTATTATATCCCAAAAATAATTTGTGACATCTACTTAGCTATCTGTCACTCTAAGAGTTTTTCAACAAGTTCTCATTCAAGTACTGTATGAAACATACACGGATAGACACAGTTAAATACAAGTAAGCTTGTTAAAGCTTCAGTGATATTTTAGAGCCTCCCCCTGGTGGCCAGCAATAGTTCAACTATCAGTGTAGAAAATGCTTTTTCATAAACTCATAGAAACACATGCTGTACAAACGACAGGAGATTAGAGTATTTAAGTGTGATGGGAAAGGCAGAGCAGGGAAACTCTCCTACTTGGTAACTCACGGGTAAAACTGAATACTGAGGTTACTGCCTCATGTTCTCTTCCTTGTTCTTAGCAAAATTAACAGTCAGACCATTTATCCTTACCACATACAAGCTAAAGCCTTCATCTAAGAAAACAAACTATTCACAAATACAATGGGATTCTAAGTCAGTAACTTTGTTAATCTGTTCTTCACATCAGTCCATATTTGTTTCTTACCTTCTATCTTTTCCTGCAGTATGTCTTCTGAGAAATCAGATGCCAGTGCAGCTAATTTACTCAAGCCAAGAAGGGTTTTCTTCTTTGCAAAATATTTGGTCTCCATGTTTGCTAAAGTTTGCAGTGTTCTGTGGGCCTAAAATAAATAATTATGCTGTGTATCAGTTTTAGAAGTTAACATCAGAAGGCAAACAGGTCAGGAGGACTTAATCTGAACTGCAGTCTCACAATTATTTAACATTTGTAATACTGTCATGTGTATTTCTTAAGACTTCCAAGCTGCAAATCAAAATCCTGCATTACACAGTATAGGAAGACCTAGATCTCTATTCCTATTACATTCCCAGAATACTTTCCTTTAATAATGGAAAATAACTATCTTAAAATTAAAGGACAAGCGGCAACTTTACATATTGTATCTCTGGGACTCTATTCAAGGCTTCCCCATAAAAGCCAGGCAATGATCTGCTCTGTAGGAACATTCCGCATGCAGGTTATTTACCTGTTAATTCAGGAATCTGGTTGTAAGTGTATCTGTTTTTTAACTATTGTAGTAATCAAACAGGCAAGAATTTACTTGTATGTCTGGCAAAGGAACAGAACATTTCTGAGAACTGAGTCTGAATTACACCTGTTCTAGAATCCTTGCTTCCCTCTTCACAGTGCTTTGCTATAAACAACAAAGTCTCAGTGGAACATTAGATTCCCAACACAGTCATCATCATGTGTATCATCTTCATCCATACAAAACTCTCATATTCCCACTCCTCCCCCTTTTTTTTTTTTAAAGGGTTGTATGGTATTCTCAACCTATAATTCATGGTATCAGAATATTGTGTTAATAAATTGGCACACAAACTGTTGCCAGAAGTAGGAAAAAACTGGGCAGCCTAGAAGGCAACAAAGAGTCAAGTTTTGTTTTTAAACATTAATCTATCCACATGGAGATCAACTACTTTAAAAATAAACTGCTTTCAAATTACAAATGTGCATGATTGAAGTAGTTAATACTTATTTTTTTCCTTTTTTTTTTTTTAAATTTTGCAATAGCTCAGAATTTCTGTTTTTGATTAATTAGTTTTGAAATAAAAACTGCAGTTTTTCTCTTGCTAGATAATCTTGAGAATTTTACTGATACCCACTGTGAACTCTCACTATGACCAGATTGGTGATCATATCTATGTCTAATATTTTGTCATCAACAAGGAGTGAGAAGCAGCTCTGATTTCCATTCCATGATGCAGTAGCTCATGTGATACACCAGATGGTGCCTGGAGGGATTCTTCTGCTACTTCATTAATGATCTGTGCCTTTATCCACTCATTCACATAGTTAGGCATTGTTCTTTCGATCATGAACTTCTGGCCCAGTGGTTAAAAGTTTTAAAACATGATACTTGAGTTTGTTTGTATTAAGAAAGCCTACCTTCTGCAAATCCTGACTATTGATTTCATGTAACCAGCTGAGGTGCTCATGTGCTTGCAAGAAACTGGCCAGCTGTCCATGCTGAGCAATAGGCTGAGATAACAGCTTCCCTCGTTTTCCTTTTTCTAAGTACCAGCGAAAGAGGAAATCTGAAAAATTCTGAGTAGGAAAACAAACACATTAAAAGTTGCCTTTAAGCATCTTATTTGTCTTATTTGGCTAAATACTTCATAAGCTACCAGTGGAAAAACATGGGTTAACTTGGTTAACAAAACTGAAAAAAAAAAATACGGTTGATGAAAAAGAGCTGAGTCCTTTTAGAAATACAGTCTTAAAAGAGTTCATCAAATACTGATACCTCAGGATTCATAGTTCAATGGAAGAGAAGGTAAAGTCAAATGCAAATTCCTTGTTAACCCACAAGAATGAAAACAATCATCACCTCACCCATAGTTCCAGCCTTATTTCTGCAACTGCCTCTTTCCTACACTAAGAACTCTGTGCTTGATGCTTCCTTTCAGACTTGGATGCTTACTTCTGCCACTGTTCTTGAAACATACCCTCCTACCTCTGTCTGAAACTGCAACCTTTCCCCCTTGTCACTGACAAAGCCTTATTTTTAAAACAAACTAACAAAAAACAACTCCCATAGACTATTTTATCCTCGAAAACTTCAGCGTTAAGTAACTGATCAGGATTTAAGTTAGAGATTTAACTTAGTGTTCTGAGAGTAATCTTGAATGCTGTTTCAAAATTTAACCTTATAATGCTGCTTCAAGTGCATTAACAACTTCAAAAAGTTTAAATAAACCATTAATCTGATGTTTTACATTTTAGACTTGATCTATTCCCTTCTATGTTCACCACAGTAAGTTCTCTTCAAAAAGCATTACATTCAAAACAAAACGAAAAATGAGTAAACAAAAAAATTCCATACCACCAAAATCAGTATTTAAGACAACTAACTAAAGAGAACATATTTCTGTTGATGTTTTCTTTGCAAGCTCTGGGAAAATTGTTCCATTAAGTCTTGCAAGGTAAATCTTGGCTTCAGTTTTCCACATAACATTCTGTGTGTTTGTGTAAATATATATATATATATATATGCACACATATATGTTAAAAGAAAAAAATTTGCAAGACTTCAGGTGCAAAGTTATTATAAAGCATTATTTAAATGAGGTTGAGGTAAAGAAAAAAGAAGAACAGAGATACCTGATCTGCAAACTGACTCATGTAACGTTGCAGTCTGGCCTGGTTGTCTGTCTGCTCACACATTTGCACCAGGATATCAAAGTCACAATACTTCTCTGCTAAAGCAGCTGCCATCTGATACTGTCCCAGGGAAACTAAGTAACCAGGAAGAGAAAAGTTACATCAGATACCTTCATCTTTATCTGACAGAAGAAGTCTGAGTGAAATGAAAACAAATTTGAGGTGTTCAAGTCAAGGAGATACTCCATACACATCCTATGCACGTACAAGTCTGTATACATACCATCTCTGTCTCCCAGCACTGGAGGGAAGAAGGGAAGTTGTATGAACTGGCCTGTATACACTATTTTCTCTGAAAGTTCGTATCTGCTATTTGCAGTTCCTTAGGGGAAGGATGGAAATCATCCATGATTTAATATTTTTGTTAGTATCCATCTAATTACATGAAGTGAGGAAACAGCAAAAGCTTCTGATAACAGAACAACTGGATCAGGGCATCTGTATTCAAAATATGTTGTTTGAACTCTTTCATTTGGGTTTTATTAAATACGTAAGTTCACAGAACGCTTTTATTTGCAAGGAAAACTATACTTCAGATTAAATATGATGATATGAGATGTACCTGTAAGCTAACAGAGCCCATGAATGTCAGTAAAACCGAGACTGACAGTTTAAGAGACTTTTCCTGAAGTTTAAGAATGTTAAAAGTCAGTGATTATTAGGCTATGCTATTCATACTGTATCACTTACTATAAATCTAAAAAAAAATAGAAGTTTATAAATTCAATAAAGTGAATTTGCTTAAGGTTATTTCCACTCAGCAAGGGGGCACTGCTATCAATTATTCATTGAAGATGTGACCATCTGATACATTAAACAACAAGTTTGACTAATCAAGATTCAACTTTTACTCTGATAAATGCTAAACAAACTTATTAGAGGCATGGGTATGGAGGGAATCTTAGAAAAAACACTAAGCTGTTCTCATTTTACAAATATCCCATTAAATCATAAAAACCAGTAATTAATATACTGAAATACAACACAAAGAATTCATACACTAATGCCATTTATTCTATTAGGTGTGCATCACTTTCTCACTGAACAGAACACTTAAACCTCGCATTAAAGGAAAACAATCAGTACTTACGGAGAGGAGACAAGAGCTCTGATCTCTTCTGCACATATTCCATTTCCAGATTGCTGTATCTCTCTTGATCAGCAGGTCTGTCCACAGACTTCAGCTGAGAAACGTACCCATCTAGAAAACAGTCGAGCAGTGCCACCACCTGTTCAGCCACAATGCTACGGAGGTTGCTGTCCACCTGAGGATACACCACCTTCAGGATGATCCCATGCTGACGTGTTATTGCTGCACGTAGGCTGCTGGATGCTTGGAAAAACAACACATAGATGTTAAAACCACCTCACTTGCAAAGGAGTACAAGCTGAAGTATAACAAAAGCACTGCCAAGTAAAATTAAAAAAAAAAAAAAAAAAAAAAGGGAAAAAGGGCTAGTAAGCACCTTAAGCACTTTAGGTTTCAAACATTATCAAAAAAATTACACTAACTACACACTCCCATCTTCCTTTAAATATTAAATGTGGCCAAAATGGAGTAAACAACCAAGAAGCAAAAACACAGCCCCCCCCAACCACACAACTCTATGCTGTCGGCTATCAGGATCAGCTACTCTGAGAAGAACTAGCATGATCTCTGAGGAAAAAAGAGAATACGCAAAAAACATTAAAAAGTTTCTGCTAACCACATAAGTCTATGAGTGTAATCATAAAACACCAGAACAGTTTACACAGATCGTGCTTTTCAAAATATTTTGATCTTAGAAGTGCTAAACAAGTGTTTTATACATAAAGGCCAGAAGAAAACCCAAACACCAACTCAGAAGTGTTTGCTTCTGGAAGCATTTCTTCTGACAAGACACATTCAAGCACATGGAGAACCACTGGTCCCCTCTGAAACAGCTCTAGATCCCATGAATTATTTGAAATTGTATACCCCATAGCTCCATCAACCAGAACCAGCACACAGCACTTAAAAGTATATATTAACTTTGTCTCCTAAACTTTGCGGTTGAATCTGCAATGCAAGTTTTAAAGAGTTACCAAAAATCCTGGACAGAATAACTGTTCATTTCTTCACTCACTGATCAAAATCTCACTTCTCCCACTCTTACTGACCATCTCTGAGAAGCTTTCAACAATAAGTTTAACATTCAGATTGGAATTCACGTTTTCCAGAACACAGAAGTCCTTTTTGTTTCAAATAATTACTGAGCTAGTATTAGTATCTTCTCACCTGTCCATGGAATGTATTCAGGCTCTCTTTCTGGAAGCTCTCCTGTTTTATATAAGGATGCTTGAGATTGACGATACTGACAGGCAGCTTGTAGCATATCCTGTTTAAAGGTAAGCAAATACATATCTTAAAATCTACCTGTGTAACACAGATTATAAAAAATACTGTCTTTTATAATTCTGAAATGTTATTTTAATAGTGCCTTCCTTCTCAGTTATACAGAAGGAAACATACTGCCTGAGTAAGAAGTCTCAGTTCTCAGCACAAACTCTTCACTCTTTGCTACAAATACAGGTACTTTTTTCAACACTGCAGCTTCTCAAACTCTTTCTAGCAGTGGCTAAGGAGAATAGGAATGTCCCTAACTTTGCAGGAGACCATCTCTTCTGTTCTAATATATTTAGGCATATGAAAAACGTATTTACTTCACACATCAGAAGCTCAGACATACTGATATACGCAACAAACTGAGCACTCATTAATATTTGCCCTTCCCATGAGCATTCCAGTTGGTGCAGTTCTATACCTTAATGATGTTGTTCACGTTGACAACTACTTGGGCCCACTCAATTGATTCAATATGCATCTCTCTCAGGACTTGTTCCTCCTCTTCTAGTAAGCATCCAAAGATGGAATCGATTTGGGACACCTTAAAATATAAAGAAAAATTGCAGTGAGCACCAACACATGCACCCCTAGCTCATACCTACAAGCCAAATGACAAGAGTGGCATAGAAAAAGTATTAGTAGAATCCAGATCAATATCCAAAAATATTAACTACTCCCATGGATAATGAAATCACTAACTTACATTTGAAACAATAGCTAGAATAGATAAATTGCCTCACTGCCAGCCTTAAACCAGACAGAAAAAAAATGTTACTTTTAAACAATCAAAATTAGTCTAATTTTCTACTATATTTGTTTTCCTCCATTAGCAACTAATGCCCCCTACTGGGGAAAAATATAAAGTTATAATATATATTTAAAAAAAACCTCAAGTGCTCTGTGTAATTCTTTTAATTATTTTCAAGGAGGAAGAATTAAAGGACTGGATACATGAATTAAATGCAGCATGAACTGAGAACTGAGATAGGATACATTTGCTTTAAAGAGGACAAAAAATTATGAAAAACATATTTGATAAAAGTAACTCCAGCTTTCACTCCTATTTGCAAAGCTTCATATCCATCAGTTCACCCCGTAAGAATCATAAATTAGCATGTATTTTCTGATAAGCTATAAAACTGCATTCATCTTTTTCACCATTTGTCCACACAGGCTAGTTCGAAATCATACAAATTTTGTGTAGAGAAATCAAATTTGTTAAGTACTCATATTCACTTGTACAGACATAAAAAATACATGCAGTGAAGTGAGGAAAACATTACCAATCCATTACTATTTAAAGGGAAATTGTGTAAAATTAATTTTTGAAAGGAAATACATCAAAATATACATTAATGCATTCCAGCATCCTCTACATGCAATACCATTTAGAAATAAAGGAATTCTATGCATTCTGCTGTTCTTACCTCTCGAAAGAAAATATCTGCAGGAGTAAGACTTGGTGGAATGTCACAGTCTCTTTTGTTTAAAGCAATCAGTATAGCAGCATTCACTAGATCAGGCAGCCTGGAGTGATAGTTCTTGAGAACAATAGCAGCTGCTAGTTTTTCTGCATGCTCAGAGAGCAACAGTCGAGTTGCCATCAGCATCCCTCGTACTGGAAAACTGCCCAGTCGTTCAAATATGCCAACCTTTTATAAAACAGACAGACACGCCATCCATGCTTTAAGTCATTTTACTTTAAGTCAAAAACAATTCTCTGTGTTTGCTGATATAAGTAGAACAGTAAAGTATTACCTGGTGAAGAAACTCAATGAAGAAGGAGTGAGCTTTTGTCTTATCCTCCAGCTGATGAAGAAGAATGAGGGATGTGTTGCTGAAACCACTGGCTTCTAGATTAAAAAAAAACAGACAAAAAAAAAATCTTACAACTCTTTATATCTTCATGTCAAAGATCACTATTTTTCTTTACCTCTGAGGCAGATGTATTTCTGTAAGTTTCTGTACTGCTACTACACTGGTACTTCTCTTTTAAATATATGCATGCATATTTATATACTGCTGTTTTTAATGGGACTTTTAAACACTACCATAGCTGAAAATAAAGCCTTTAGAAGCAATAAAGTGTGTCAGATCAGCACTATTCCAAAGCGCTCATGAATTTGTTATGCTGCTAAAACAATAGCTTACAAACTTACTCAAGTTTTAGTAAGATTAAAAGATACTATTTTTTATCATAGTACATTAATTGAATTTATATGGCTGAATTTATATGCCCTAGATCACAGCTACCACAAATAAAGTCTGCAGTTACAGGCACTCAGACTTGAGTTTTACCTCTGCATTGCCTGAACAGTTCCACTACATAACATAAGCAGTGGCCTAATCAGAACTACTTTTCCTCCTCCTCAAATGAACCTCCAACCGAAAAGCATGTTAATACATCCACCAAACAACGAGGTCGTTCAAGGAGTCAGTAAGGATGATGGAAGCTTCCTCATGAACACACCTACAGGTATCTCACCTAAGCAGATTCTCCAGAGACAAAATCCTTTCTGTATTTGAATACTTTCTATTTATGCTTTAAGCCAAAAAACTACTAAGATACAAAACTCAAAAGAACTGTTACTATCAGCAAAATTAGCAGAACTATTTCCAAGAAGCAGTGAACTTCCCCTTCTCTATTAGGCAATAAGAAGTGTAGATAAATTGCCGAGTTAAAGATGAAATTAAGATTCAGATAACACTAAGGATTTGATGGCTGACAATTTCATACATCTGTATATACTTAGTACACACACTTTCAAGTGAGACTGTTTAGAAACTGGCAACTGCTGCCTGAAGGTCCTGGGGACAGCTTCAAGTTAACATGGTTCAAGAAAAGAAAATCAGGAAACAAGGATATTTCTTTCTTAAAAGGTGTCTATTCTAATCCTTTACATACAACAAAAAAATTCAAAATAGTTTTCTCTTTAAAGCAGACATCAATACCAATGCGCCAGAGAGATGCGCTAACTCTACCCAACCCAGGATCCAAATCTATCAGAAGTTGTACATCCATGCTAACAAAAGGTCAAGCATGAGCAAATAAACTCTTATTTTTCTTAACACATTTATCTGCAGAAAATAATCTAGACCTACTCAAGGAATTATGGGAACACTGAAGTGGTACCACTCAGTCTTTGCAGAAAAGTCCCATCCCCCAAAACGCCCATTTTCTTTGCTGTTTCTGTTACTATATGAAGAACTAACCACAGTAAACTGGAAGTTAATCTGGCAGTCTCATAAGATGCACCTTTATGCCTTTCTGAAAATACATCTAGAGGTGGATGAAACACTTATGCTTTCTTTGCAAATTATGATCTTTCCTAGAGCACCATAAGCAGTTTTTCACAGATCAACCAAACAACTTACTTACCTTCAGGTACAGATTCAGCCCATCTTGGATCAGAGGCAGGATAATCATCCATTAAATCCAGACTGATCTGAGTCACCGCCTTATCCAGTTCAGCATCAGAATCCACATCTGTGTTACTTGGAAATAGTTCAACTACCATGCTTTGAGCATTAACTATATCTTTCCTGAAATAAAAGAAATGCAATATATAAGAAATAAAAAAATATGATAGGATTATAGGAACAAGAACAACTCAATTTGTAGCACCTTTTGAGATACTCTTCTTGTATTTTAGACTATAAATATTGAACAGTTTGGGCTATCTTTAGTCACAAATAAAAGGTATTCTGATTCTTCTAAAGTAAGCAAATTGCACAGTCTTTAAAAGTAAGAAGCATAATCAGCAAGTATTTGAAGTTACTTTTAATTGTCCCTATTCCTATTAAGAGAAAAAGATTCAGCCTTTGCTGTTTATTGATTGTCATTGATAATTAAGTCTCCAAAGATCAACTGCTTGCTGTGAAATCCTTGCAAGAATATAAGACATCACTCCCATGACTGACAATACAGTAAAAGCTCTCAAAAATCTGACAAACTCTATAATGCATTATTCATATTTCCTATACATTTTAGAAACTCTTTCTATTCAGGTCAGTAAATTAAGAATAAGGAAGAAGCATCTAAATGTTCTTTCAGCTTAAAAGGTATGATGATGTACTGAAGCACTGTAAGAGACATTCAATATACACAAAAAGCATCAATTTGATTTTGTGATTAAAAATTATTGTACTCAACCAAGGATTACCGTGATTCCAAAATATTAACTGGAAAATATTTATACTTTTAGTGTTAATCAGACTTCGTATGAATGTTTGTCTAAGCCAAATGTCTTGAAATAAAATCAGAATTGCATCCAGAAATTTAACAGAAGTTTACTGAAGTAAAACATACTTTTAAAAACAAGAATGTATTACATCATTTATGGGAAGGAAGTCCTATCTTCACCTCTCTCACGACACATTTTTCTAAGGAATTTATGTGCTGCTTTTTATTGCTTCCATCAAACCACAAACTGTCATCAACCAGTACGGTGCAAGAATCACCTCTATCTTTCCCAGAACATTCATATAATGATCACTAGATCTGTAAGGTTCAACTGTGGTCAATGCACAGCTTGTGGATTTGCACATTTCCACGAGCTGCACAACTTTCCTCTACATCAACTGCTTTACCACCTGGGCAGGTCACTGCTACAGCTGTTCTCTCGAAGATTTCTCAGCTTTTATGCCATTTTTTTCTAGTAAAAAAGTTGTGCAAACCAAACTATTAATTTCTTCTAGTTCTGTAAATGTAACTCTTTTGGGTTATACTATATATAACCCACATATCTATAACTATATAACAGTAGACTTTCATGCTGTTTCACACAGTCCACCCTACTACTCCCGACTTTCCTCTGATCCTGTTACCAGTCCCTTGTTCACGTTCTCAGAAAATTGAGGTTTCCTAAGTTCTGTGCAAGTTTACGTCTTATTCTGATATTCTTTATTCTATGCAATGAATCCCTAACATAATCTGATTGGGAAAGAAGTAATTTAAGAAGATTAAGATTCTTTACAGAGATTAGTCTTAAGAGTGTTTCCGTTTGTTTGCTCTGTAGTAATGAATATATATTGAAAACAACCCCTTCTAAATAGAATTAATCCAAGCCTGCATCTCCATATATCTTTTCATCTCTCCTCTTCCTCCTTCGTATATCAGCAAACCTTTCAGAGGCATTCCAAGTGTTGCAACAGTAAGTTTGCCTTCCTTAGGATAGTTTGAAGAACAATATTTATTTCTATTTCTACCCCAAAAACGTCACTTTTTTCTCACTTGCATTTGCCAATCTAAAAAAGATGCCATCTTTCCACAAAATCTGCCTTGTTGGTAATGTTCATGGAAATAGAATGATTGCACGATAGAATGGCCTGAGTTAAAAAGGACCATAATGATCACTTTCAACCCCTCTGCTATATGCAGGGACACCAACCACTAGATCAGTTCAACATGTTCCACAGTGTTACTGAAAACTGATAAGCAAATAAAGGTGAGAAATAATAGGAAAACCTATTTACTTTTAACAATAAAGTGTCACACTGAAAGAATAAAGAAAACAAATGAATAAAGCTGAGAATGTTCTCACTGACACTAACAGAGTACTGCAGGGCTTATACACAGTAAAAATATCTTTCTGAAAATACATCTAGAGGTGGATGAAACATTTATGCTTTCTTTGCAAATTAAACTATGATTTTTCCTAGAGTACCATAAGCAGTTTTTCTTAATATAAGGTCTGCTCCTTCTTAGCATGCATCTTCAGCTAATGAAGAAGTGATGCACCTGTGCTATTCTAAGTGCATGTGTCACTAAAACCACTGTTAATTGAGGAGCACAACAGTAAACCTTTACCAAGACAACCTCCTACTCAAGTACCAATGTGCCTTCAAAAATAGCAAAAAAAAAAAGTCTCAAAGATAGAGTGCAATTTTTACCTGCAGTATTGTAGAAAAGCAGCTTTCAGTAACTTTGTCTTATCTTCTTGAGCTACAATTTCTAGCCTACTGGCTGGATCAAACGCAGGACTCTTAATAACACAAAGAAAGTATTTCAGATGAAAGACAAATAGCAAGCTTCATTATGAAATTAAACCTGTTTTTCTTCATAACAACATAGATTCAAAATAAAAGTGCCACTTGGAAGCAGTTGTGCTTTTTAAGCCCAAAAGATAACCTACAATAAAGTAGCTCTGTGTGTGTACATGTAATATGTGTACACATATGTTTTAGGCGTTCAAAACTAACATTTTTGACAAAATTTTACAAAATAACAACAAGTTCTATTGCTCACAAAAAGTGCAGACAAATCTAGATAGAGATTAACCCAGTAAGAAAAATATAGTTCCATTTGAGCAACCACCACAAAGGTCTTCCACTAAAACACTAGCTTATAGTAACACATCTAAAAAGGTGATTTAACAGGAATAAAAATTGAAACTCACTATTAGCCCATCAACATCACCCCTATTTCCTATCTTAGCAAGGTTTTCCATTCTTCCCGCCTACTCCAGGGACATCTTGACAACAAATTCTACACACATTTTAAAGACAACATGTTTGAAGTATTTAAGAGGTTACTAAACACACACTGCCCAAAATGGCAATAAAAATGCTATCACACACATTTTGGTAGGGCTGTATTCAAACAAAAATACATAGAAGAGCAGAAACAATATTCAGCACCTATCAATTTAGACTCCAAGCTTTTCAGAATGCAGTAAGAAAATTCTGTCTGTTACACACATAAAGGAAAAGGCTTTAGGGATCATCCTGACAGAAAAGAGCAAAATCTCCAATCTCTACAGTTTGAACTCAGAATTCTATCAGGCCTAGTGACACCTAGTAATACATCTGTGATAAAAATTACATATTTCTTAGAGATTTCTACTCCAGATCATGGGGTAGGGAGAAGAAACGCCTTACCCAAACTGACAAATACTGTAAGAGAGAATACAAACTGTCCAAAAATATATTTTGTTTCTGTTCTCGCTTTTCAACCATTACCTCACTTATTGGTCCAGCAACAGAAGAGGACAGAGAATCTTCAAGGTCTTCAGGAAGCACAGAAATGTTTTCTCTGGATAAGATGGTAATAAGTCCACTTCTTTTGGCAAAGAAGATGGGGAGGCTAGTATAAGAGCCTGCTCCTAAAATGCTGTCTCCTAAGATGGCAACAAAGGAATAAAGGCATGTCAAACGCAATATTAAGAAGAAAATACGACACAGTTTCATAAACATAGATAAAATTTTGTTAGGAACCAATAGTAATTCCCACAACTGCACCTGACTTACAAAAAGCATGAATACTGTTTGCTACCAATGATGTACGTTTGAGTGCACTGTTGAGTGAAAACAAAATAAACCCACCCCAAAAAAACCATCAAGATTCTGGTAGCTCAAACTCTACCTAATCTCTGCTTCAGACTGAAAAACACCTCTGAATATCAAGGACAATGTATTTGGACACCTGGCACAAAGAGCTATGATGAACGTTAGGTTGACCTTTAAAACAAAGCTAATTTCAAGAAAAATTGAACGTTGGAGGGAGGGGAGGAAAAGAAAAAAAAAAAAAGAGGCCAAAACAAAATAAAGATTCCCAGGTCATCAGTTATCAGTTTTGCCCAGAAAGGTTGTGGATGCCCCATCCCTGGAGGCATTCAAAGCCAGGCTGGATGTGGCTCTGAGCAACCTGGTCTGGTCGCTGGTGACCCTGCACATAGCAGGGGGGTTGAAACTCGATGATCATTGTGGTCCTTTTCAACCCAGGCCATTCTATGGTTCAGTTATCAGGATTGTAGATCTATTTCATCTAAAATATGCAGAATAATCAGTAATGGTATCAGCTGTCATTTTGGTTTTCCTCCATACACTTACCAAAAAAACCTTCAATTTGAAAGACAGAGAGAGAAAGACATGTAAATATGATTCTACTTTCTATGAAATATAATGGCATAAACACATTCAATTAAAAAACATCAACAAAACATTACATTTTTCCCTGTACACTACCTTGAAAGCCAAATAAAATTTTCTCCTGTGGTAATGAGATTCTCCCAGTTCCAGTAGAACAAGCAAACACCTCATCTTCCTTATAAAGGTAAGCAGCGTGGCTGAAGTAATCTGGGACCACCAGACAGCACATTACTTCCTCTTCAGACTGAAAGTGTTACATATGAACAGTATCAAAATCAAAACAAATAAACATCTAACATTTTTAAGGCTGATCTAGAGTTGCATTAAATTTATTTTCTCTTTTTTTAAACAAGACAGGGATAAAGCAACAAAAAAACCTCAGACCCAAAAGGATGCTTTACATTTGCCCTAAAGTTTAAGATGTTAGGCCTATAACTAGCAGTGTTTCCCAGGGGTTGGCATTGACGCCAGTTTTATTCAGTATCTTCATCAATGACCCAGATGAATGGATAGAGTCCACTCTCAGCAAGTTTGCTGACTATACAAAGCTGGGAGGAGTGACTGTCACATCAAAAGGCTGTGCTGCCATTCAGTGGGATCTGGACAGTCTGGAGAGTTGGGCAGAGAGGAACCCAAGGGCAAGTGTAGAGTCTTGCACCTGGGGAGGAATAAGCAACTGCATTCAGCAGTACAGGCTGGGGGATGAGCTGCTGGAAACGACCTCTACAGAGAAGCTCCTGGGTGTCCTCACTGACAACAGGTTGGCTATGAGCCAGCAGTGAGCTCTTGTGGCTGAGAAGGCCAAAGGTATCTGGGGTGCATTACAGAGTGTGGCTAGCAGGGTGAGGGAGGTACAGACTCTCCGCTCTACCCTGGTGAGACCACATCTAGAATACTGCGTCCAGTTCTGGGCTCCCCATTTCAGACAAGCATCTCCTAGAAAGAGACCAGAGGAGAGCAAAACATATGATTAAGGCCTTGGAGTAACTCCTTATGAGGAAAAGCTGAGAGATGATCTCAGTACTGTTTATATTTGTCTTAAATACGGGAGTCAAGTTGATGGTAGCGGACTCTCTTCGATGGTAAGCAACAATAGAACATGGGGCAATGGGCAGAAATAGGAACACACTAATGTAAGGAAGAACTTCTTTACTGTCAGAGTGACAGAGCACTGGAACAGGCTGTCCAGAGGGTTTGTAGAATCTCCTTCTCTGGAGACATTCAAGACCCACTTGGATGCCAACCTGCACAACCAGCTGTAGGGAACCTGCTTTAGCAGGGGAGTTCAACTCAATGATCTCCAGAGGTGCCTTCCAACTCCCACAATTTTGTGATTCTGTGATCTCTTTTTTGTTGTTTTTACAAAACAAAACTCCCTACTCAGTTTAGAGCTTTCATTTGCATACCTGAAAAGATGGATTATACTGTGTGACCTCCACAACAACATCATCAGACATCTGGAAGCCTTTATCTTCTACAGTTATCAGAGTATAGTAGACAAGGCATGGATGATCTCCAGGATGCCATGCTGCAGCAAGTATCACCAGTCCATCACTATTCAACAAAAGAGCTCACATCAGTAGAGATGATTATTAAATATTTCTCTTGCTTGAACTCTATCACTTGGAAAACAGATATTTAAGTACAATTACAAGTAAATACTTCCCATATTGCATAGTAGTACAATATTTTAAAGGTAAATTACTACTTCTTTCAGAAAAGCAAACTCTGTGTTCAAAAGCAAACTCTTTGTTCTTTCATTCTGTTTTAATAAAAATATGCATACTGCAGTACAAAACTGAACCAATCCAGTTGTAGAAATTTTATGTAATTAAATACAAGACATACAAAAAACTTTCTACATTTGCTGTAATATAAGTTATATTTGCTATTCACTGACTTTGTATTATAAAAACCTAATAAAAATGACATTAAAAAAATGAAAGAAGTTATTCTTAGGTAAAGAGTCATAACACTAGAAAGCTGATTTTGTGCTTCACGCTATGATTATCTAGTTAGCTGATGTGCTTATTTTATTAACAGTGACAATCAAGTAAAATTACATTTTAGATTATTAGAAAAAGATTTTGATAAGAAAGCAGAATGCAACTAGTAGATATACTTTACCATATGCAAGTGAACTTCCTTACCGATTCTGCTGTAAATCCATATACTGTATATTTACTCCTCCTTTAATATCTTCATAGTTACTTTCAGAACCCTAAAAACAAATAAACAAAACAGAAAGAAACTACAATGTATCTGGCTTAAAACCATACACAAATAGGCTGCTTATTAAGGAAACAAAACAAAACTTCCCAGTGAGTTTGTTCTTACCCAAATCGCATCTGAAATGTGTTCCTTCAGGATTCTGTTGACATCCCAGCTGAGAATATAACGTTCTGATGAACTGTCAATCTCCCATTTGTTTAAATTTGAATTTGTTAGCATATAAAAGCTTGATCTCTCTTTATCCCACAGAACACTAGAAATCTGCATTTAAAATAGGAAAATCTCAGATACAATGATCTATATCACTCAGTCCACACAAAAATCACTTCCTTGAGAAACTGGAACAAGAGGTGAAACTTAAAGGCTTTGCAAACTCCCCAGGAAACACTGTGCTTTAAAGTTTGTGTTTTTTTTTTTTCAGATTTAGAGAATAAATAATCATTCTCCAATATATAACATACATATTTATTTGATTTCTGTCTGCCTTTTTATTTAAAGAAAAAAAATAATGTATATAACATAAAATCATTAAGAGTCTTCTATTTTTTCTTTGACATCATACACCCATAGGCAAACTTGTGCTTTTCCTCTCCAAAACACTGAGACTAGAAAGCACAGACAGAAACTAAAGTAGATTAGCATCCGAATTTTTTCAGGCTTACCACAGCATCATTTCCAGGTGATAATATACCCAGAAGAGAAGAAACTTTTCGACCAATTCCAGAAAACATGCCCTGACCCTGTGGCAGAGCATGCTGATGAATCTTGCCAGAATTATCTGGAATCAGTCGAACTAGCTGGCCTCTGGAAGATGATAAAATAAAGCTTCCTCCCTTAAAAAAAAAAAAAAAAAAAAAAGGGAATTACGTTAGAAAGTTAAAAGCACATTCCTGAAGTAATTAAATAGTCATAAAATTCTTCGTCAGCTCATGAAGAGAAAGACTGAACAAGACACCAGCCATGCATATTACTTGAGCATTAACAGAAATGTTATATATTTTTATATACATCTGAGTAGGGCAATAGCAAACATGTAACTGCAAAAAGATATTACCATGCTAGCGTCATATAAGATCAGAACATATTATATGCAATATTAGAAAAAGGTGGGGCTTTTAAATGTTTTTGTTTTGCTTGTTTTGTTTTGTTTTTGTTTCTAAGAAATACTAAAAATTAGCACTTAGCAAAATATTTAACTGGTAGTCAGTACCGGAAGAGAGTCATCTACTTAGCTCTGACAGCATCACATTTTTACCCATGAAACTCATTTCAGTCTAACCACAATACTAAAATCCCACGTAGCACTGTGGACCTTATACTGAAAATTAGTATTACCTTTGCACTAGAAAAATGTGAAGTCTTGAACATAAGGCAAAGCATAAATTCCACTCTAGATGCTTATACACTTTATTTTAAAGGCAGGAACTTCTGTGCTAGTGCATTTTTTGTGTCCTAATGGGTGCCTCTACATTAAATTTGCATCAGGAGTGTGTTTCTGAAGTGATCTTCTGCTAGTCTCCATGTATTACATGCTGGATCCCATTACAGTACTCTACCTGTACTAGCATTATATCCTTTGAAAGAATCTAAACTGAAAAATGGGCTCTGACCACTAACAGGCATTCACTTCATTTCATGAACTCGTTTCAAATAACAACCCCGTGAAAATTAACCAGCGTAGACAGTGGCATTGCCATAGCACCAGCCACAGCCTGGAAGCTGCTAAAACAAAGTTGACCTAATTTTCATGATCATATCATGCAAAAGTTACGCTAGAGATAAGTCTGTCCATCAATACGCACTTTTAGATCATTGACTTAAAACGGTTCCTTTAGCTCTAAATTCTCACGCTTGCAGTTTTAACAATGAAGTCAGTGTGAAGATCTCACTTTCCTCAGTTTGACATTAAAAAACTGGACACAGTAAAGCAGTATTTTTATATAAATCTATTGCACTGTACCTTCACTGCTGTCAGGAAACTGCATAGAGAGCCTCCAAAGTCTGTGAAAGTCTCAGTATAGGAACCCTCATGGGCAAGACTGGGCCAGTAGCGCACAGAACCTTCACTGGTAGCAACCATTATTGCCAGGGACTTGAAGTGGGAAAATAATCATCGTAACATGCAAGACAAAAACAATCAGACTGCAGCTCTACCTACATCATCCTATTTTACATAAAAAGATATTGAGACTGTGAGGGACTCACATGAAAATGTACTGAATACATATGGATACACATTCACAGGCATACACTGAACAGCAAAATGATTCTTAATACACGCACGGAATGCTCTACTTGCTTGTTTTGCTAATAACAGCTTGTACGGGTTTGTGTTTCTGATACTTCAGTTTGCTACTGAAAAGCAAAAATTTACAAGGCAAGGTGCAAGACAAAAGATGTAGTGGGGAATTCTGGATGCCAAGATGATGACTTAACATGGAAGATTATAATTTAATAAAGAAACTGCTCTGGATTGATTAAGAAAATGAAAACATTTTTTTCTTCAAAAAGACGTAAGGACACTGTGTGCCTCTATTAGGGCTTCCGACCCAGACACCAAATTCAAAGCATGATGCAAGAGACTTCCAACATCAGCTTTGCTATAAAGACTACAGAAGGGGAAGGTGCTTGTTTTTTGCTTTTCAGCCATGTGTACTCCGAATTTAAAGACAGCTGAACTCTTTTCAGCTAGTACATAGTTCAGTTGCACCTGCTTAGACTGAGTATTTGAACACCCAGATGTTAGTTAACTAAATATTTCTTCATTAGTTGAGAAAGCATGCTCACAGAAACTGTATGGCATTCTGATTACGTAACATGTAAGAGGCATAAAGTGAAGAGACTTTATTTCAAGCATATTTAACAGAAATCAACAATCCTAACTTTTAAAATATAATATAACGAGTACACAACTTTAAAATAGATTAAAATCAAAATACACCAGATAAAATAGAACATATTAAAGGTTGGTCCAGCAGTATTTTTAAACACAGACTTTGAAAAGTTGGATCACCTGCAAAGAAGGTGCGTCACCTGAGGAACTAAGACAAGATATAGCTGCTAAACTGGAACTCCACTGGTAGTCACTGGGTGGCAGCTGGAGTTCCTTGCACAGAGATAACTGTAAAAGATGCAATTATAAAGATTAGACTGTAAGAACTTACTCCTGTGCCACAAAGTCTCCACAGCTGTTGACCCTGACAAAAGTTGATTTTAAACTAGCCTGCGCACTGCATGAGGGGAAAAAAAATAGCACAAGATAAAAACAAAGAAAGTCAAAAGAGATTTTTCAGCAAGTTTATCATAACAAGCAAACGGCTAAAACACACACACACACGCACTTTCAAACACAGCAGTTTTCCTTCTGTTATTTCTGAATGTTTCTCACAACTCCGCAGCTTTGTTTCTTCTCAGAGGTGCCATTACTTGGACATATCTTAAGGATCTTAAGGAGCTCATGTGCAAGCTCAAAGGAAAGAAGAAGGTCCATGAAACGTGGAAAAAGGGTCTGACCACTTGGGAAGAATATAGGAATGTAGTCAGGGCCTGAAGGGATGGAACGAGAAAGGCTAAAGCCCGTCTGGAATTGAATCTGGCTAAAGTGATAAAGGATAATAAAAAAAGGCTTCTTCAAGTATGTTAACAGCAAAAGGAAAACTAGGGAGAATGTGGGCCCCTTACTAAGTGAGGGGGGGGGGTTCTGGTAACAGGGGATGCTGAGAAGGCAGAGGTACTGAATGCCTTCTTTACTTCCGTCTTCAGTGAAAAGGCTCTCCCTTAGGTTTCCCACACCCTGGAGGTTAGAGAGAGGGTCTGGGGAATGGGAGACTTCCCTTTAGTCAGGATAGAGGACGTGCGCGAGCGCCTAGGCAGTACTAAGGTCCACAAGTCCATGGGACCTGATGGGGTGCATCCACGTGTGCTGAGGGAGCTGGCGGAGGTCCTTGCCAAACCACTCTCCATCATTTTTGAGAGGTCTTGGATAACAGGGGAGTCCCTGAAGACTGGAGGATAGCCAATGTCACTCCGGTCTTCAAAAAGGGCAAGAAGGAAGATCTGGGTAATTATAGGCCTGTCAGCCTCACCTCTGTCCCTGGAAAGGTGATGGAACAGCTTGTGCTGGATACCATCTCCAGACAACTGGGAGAAAAGGAGGTTATCAGGAGTAGTCAGCATGGGTTCACCAAGGGGAGGTCGTGCTGGATCTCTTGGAAAGAGTCCAGCAGAGGGCCACAAAGATGGTGAAGGGCCTGGAGCATCTCCCCTATGAAGAAAGGCTAAATGAACTGGGTCTGTTTAGGCTTGAGAAAAGACGACTGAGAGGGGACCTGATCCAGGTTTATAAATATCTGAGGTGTGGCGGCCATAGCGGTGAGGCCAGTCTCTTTTCAGTGGTACGTGGAGACAGGACGAGGAGAAACGGACATAAGCTGCAGCATAGGAAGTTTCGCACAAACGTGCGTAAGAACTTCTTCACGGTGAGGGTGACGGAGCACTGGAACAGGCTGCCCAGGGAGGTTGTGGAGTCTCCTTCTCTGGAGATATTCAAGTCTCGCCAGGACGCCTACCTGTGCGACCTGGTGTAGGGAACCTGCTTTGGCAGGGAGGTTGGACTCGATGATCTCTAGAGGTCCCTTCCAACCCCTACAGTTCTGTGATTAATATAAGATACTAACAAAACAGCAGAACAAATTAAATAGAAAGCACTTGAGAAAACTCTGGCCCTGGGCAGCCTGGTCTACTGGTTGATGACCCTGCACATAGTTGGGGGTTGAAACTAAATGATCACTGTGGCCCTTTGCAACCCAGACCATTCTATGATTGTATGATTCTATGAAAGGCTGAGGAGGGACAACATTCTCCTATCTTAAGAAAAGTGACATATCAATCAGAAGAACAATAATCCCTGAAAAAACCTCTGTTAAGTACCAGAATGCTTGACATTTCTGCACTGACATTAAGAGCAGAATCTCTATAATTAACAGATGTTGCACTAATTGGAAGATATAGATTTTGCAACTACAGGGCTCCTCTGAACATACTTGCTACGCACTGTGCTGCTGTTAGAAAAATGTTCCCAGAGAAAAACATATTTTTCTTGACATAAGAAAAACTAAAGGAAATATATATTCAACACTGCTGAAACTCACTTCAAAGTCACTGTTGGGAGTGTCTAAACCAACATGCAAGATACCAACTCATTTCAAAATACTGGAATAAACTTTATCAAGGCTAACACATTAAAATATAGAAGTTTCACTTGGATGTTAAGGTGACAATTAGAAATGAAGTGAGAAATACAAAGCAGTTAAACTCAGCCAGAAACTTGAATTACTGCTGTTAGCATGACTTCATACCAAATGCTGCTGTTGGTGGAAGAAGCAAACTTCAAGTTATAAAGAAGCCTTGATTTAAAGCAACACAACTGGATAACTTGTCCAACTAGCTCACACATACACATTTTTCATCTTAGTCTCTCATTTACCTTTGCAACAGGAGACTGACCAATCTTCCAAATAATCAGCCTCTCTTTATGGACTAGCCAGGCCCATCCGCTTTCATCCACCTGAACGCTCAGATGGTCATCAGCTACACAGAAAGTAATTTTTCAAAGGGTTAATATTTTACAACAATACACAGTAAGCTGAAAATCAACTCACCTTCAGTCTCATACACAAAGAGCATCTTTTGCAGCAAAATTAAATTCCATGTTAGATCTTCCACATATTTAAGATACCAATTAATACATACAGTATAAAAAATCCATTTGACAAATCCTCAACTTTTGAGAGCGAAAAGCAGCACTACTCTAGAAGCTGGACAATCATTGCAGATGAAAATCATCTTTAAAACAGCTGAAGAATTTTACAAAGCTATTATAAAGCTTTGTAACCAACATCCTTGGTTTCTCTTATCTCTGCTAGATAAATGAAGCTTAAGTAATTTATTGAACTGAGAAAACAGTTTCTACTATTGGGGTTTTAGAACTGATATCAAGCCATCGCTTCTGTTTATTTTCATCCACTGATTTTATCATCATCAGAGAGCTGAAGCTTAATTTAACTGACTGTGTATCTAATTTAATGGCTCAGAGCACGTGGATTAAAAATAATAAAAGAAGGAACAACCAGTTCAGGAAACAAGAGAATTAAAACAAGTCAGTATCTGAGCAATGCTTACACGCATCCATATGCCTGTATTATTATAACTGCAATTACAGTTAAGCACGCTGGATTCTAACAAAATCACAGGCATTTCATTTTCCACTGCAGTCAGTTTTTAAATGGCATCAACACCACCTTAACTTTTTTTTTTTTACTTGTCTTACCATCAGCGTTTTTCAGGGCTTCCATCACCTTAACAGGCAGGGCAGATCCAAAAGCTTTCACATCGTAGTTAACAGTCTCACTTGCTGAGGGATGCTGTATAACTCTGGTGGGAGTTGCTCTTAAACAAAACAAAAGTTGTGATTAGTTCTCTATTGCTTCTTCAGAAACTCCAACAGTCCTTCACTTCAGATGTCTACACTTTTCATGATTCTGTTTTGTCTTCCTGTTCCTTTCTCTATTTCAGACACATCTGAGGAACCCTCATATTCAAAAGAGAGGGTTAGAACATATCAAACTTGCAGCATTTTATATTAAACTCTAGTAGAATAAAGCTGAGAAAACTGACAAAGTAAACTGACACACCACTGAGTTCCATCAAGCAGGTATTATTACAGTGATGGATGCATGGGGAATCGCTCAACCAACATGCACACCAACTACATATTTAAAGATAGATCATATTCATTACATTCCAAGGACATGGGCAAAAATTCCAAGAAATAATTAACATCTCTGATGGTCATGGGATGAAGGATGAAGTCATTCTCGTTGTAAATTTCCAGCCTTTTAAGTGCGGGGTAGCTCAAAGCTGTTCATTATTCAGGAAGCACAAAATGCTCAATTATAGAGTGTTTCAGTCAGAACTGGGTAACATGAGATGATACCAAATATCCTACCAAGAAAAGATCTCAGTCAACACAATCAAGACAATACTGGGCACGTGAATTTACTGCATCTTTCAGAAAGGCTCCTTACTGAATATCACTAAATAAATCAAGCATATAGACAGGCAGAAAACTCTTATTGTGGCCTGAATTACGTATAAAAGAAAGGAATAAACAAAAATAAAGTAGAAAACAGAGGCTGATTTACTCCCTCCAGCAGAGGGCAACATTCTACAGGACCTGTCCTGATGTCTAAACTCTTCAGCGCAACTGTAAGAGCACCCGGAGGGAACACCTCACTGGCCGCGCGGCGTTATCTAGGATTTCTCCATCGCCGGCCTGACTGCTGATTACCTCTACCACCCGCTACTGTTACTGCAGCACCGAGCACCCTGCCCAGACTCTGCGCTGCGGCTCGGCGCCCCTCAGCCGCACTCACCGAGCCGAGAGGGAACCGCTCCTCCGAGCCACCGGGGAGAAGAGCCCGGGGGAGCCGGCCGCCGCCACCACGGCCAGGTTCTTCCTGCTGCCCGGTCGGGACAGGGGGCTCGGAGCGGCGCTGCCGAGGGCCCTGCGGGCTGAGCTGCCGGGAGTCCGCGGCGAAGCGGGAGCCGAGGGGAACATGGCCAGAGGAGCGGAGGCAGAGCGGACGCTCCCGCGTGGCGCCCCCGAATGACGTCGAACAGCGGCGGCGCCGACGAATGACGTCACTGTTCTGCGCCCGGCTGGGCGGGAAGGGAGCCCCTGGGCTGCAGTCGGGGAAACCCCGGGGGCAACTGATGGTTGTGTTGGGTGTCCGCGTGCGTTTCTAGAAGGTCCGTAGCGATGTCCTCAGGGAAGAAGTTGAGCTGTATGTAGGTTGTCAGAGGAGACAATCAGTTAAAATGAACTGAATGAATAAATAAACATTCAGAAAGTACCCATCGTTCTTTCCCACCGCGGTGTTTGATTAAAGAGAGAGCATTTAAGCTCACAGTTGGTGATTTGCCATTTGATTGAAAAATGGTGTAAAAAATACTGCTTAGGCAGACCAGCTGCAAATAGCTGCCTGCCTGTTTTGGAATGAAATTAGTTTGTAAAGATAGTGGTAGCTCAGATTCCATCATCTGCAGACAAAATTCTCATTAATTGGTTATATACTGTGAGTGGTATATAGGAAGCAAACTTTACTGAGTGTGCCTTTCGGCACTGTGCAGGTGTTCAGAGAAAGGTGTGCATAGAAGGTCTGCAGCGTATTCATGAGAAATCTCCTGCTCGTCAAAATGGAGTTACCCAGCAGGTCACAGTATTAACTGATCTGTCTCATAGCATCATGAGTTCAAGATTTCTTAAGCAATTGGCAGCAATTCTCTGAGTTCAAGACAGTTGGAAACATCGAGCAGTGTAGTCTCAGCCAGTTCAGTCTTTACCTTTGCAAAAACTTGATATTCTTTTCTATTACTCCACTAATAGGAATCCACTCCCTTTTCAAAGAGTTAAGTATCTTGGTATCAGAAGATTAAAATAAAAAGTTGAATTAACTGCTTGCAACCCAAGTTAAAAGAACTTCACTGTTGCCAGTCATTCACTGCATTTAAGATAAATAGCTTAACAAGTAGCTTAAGTAATAAGATTAATGTAAATAATGTAAGAAGATAAAATTAATTAGTAAAATCAATTTGTCCCTCTCTACTCTTGACCTTTTGAGGCCCCATCTGGAGTACTGTGGCCAGATCTGGGGCCCCCAAAACAAGAAAGACAGGGAGCTCTTAGAGACGGTCAAGAGGAAGACCACTAAGATGATCAGAGTAAAATGCATTAATTAGTAGTAGATTCTGAAAAAAAGTATTTGTGTGCATGTGAAGTTAATTATTTATAAATGTTTGGGAATCATTTTCATTTTTTTCCAATACAAAGAGGATACGTTTAGGCCAAAGTAGCACACCAGTGCATGCAGCATAGAAGAGAGGGGTTTTATATAATGTACTGCAAGGGCACTTTAAAAACTACTAGTTGCAAGACAGTTCTGGCCTTTCACTCAGGAGATGTTGGATAAGTTTGATCTGACTTGTTCAATGGACTTTACCTGTGATCAGAAGCTTTTCTGAGTACCATTTGGTATTTGCAGTACACTAGCAGAATCCTCATTCATGGAACTGAGCCTCTTACTGTTAACAGTAGTTTAAGTAAAACAAATAGCACAGAGCAGAGCTTTTGAGCACAGCCAGCAACAGCCCACAACATGCTCTTCAAGGTTGTGGTTTTATTTAATAATAAAAAAGCAGACTGTGCCCTCTTAGAATCATAGAATCATTAAGATTGGAAACGATCACTAAGACCATCTAGTCAAACCTTCAACTCCCACCATGTCCACTAAACCATGTGCCACGGTGCTACATCCAAAAAACTTCCCGAACACCTTCAGGAATAGTGTCTCCACCACATCCCTGGGCAGTATGTTCCAATGCCTCATCACTCCTTCTCAGAAGAAATTTTTCCTGATACACAACCTAAATCTCCCATGGTGCATCATAAAGCTGTTATGTCTTGTTCTGTTGCTATTTACCTGGGAAAAGAGGCCTGCCTCCACCTCACTACAACCTCTATCGTTTTAGAGAACAATAAGGTCACTCCAGAGTCTGCTCCAGCCTAAACAATACCAGCTCCCGACAGAGACCTCCCTAGAGACAGCTAGTAAGAAAGGTAGAGAATAGAGAAATTGTGTCCCAGCAACAGTGGTTTGCGTGTTTGCTTGGTACCCATCTCCTGAGCTAAAATTGTTTCTAGGGGAGGAAAACAGCAGGCACTGATATTTTCATCCTGAATTACAGTGGCACCAGCGGGCAGTGGACAAGGAGAGCTGTCCTGTTCTCTGCCGGTGCTTTCATCACAAACCAGGCTGGCTCCTTTTCTCTTCATTTGCACACACCTCTGCTAATGTCCTCCCAGCGTGGAGGGAAAATGCGAGAGGGTACTTTTGTTTGTCACGAACACCACTAGCAGGGAACAAAGATCTCATTTTGGTGCTGAGATTGAGAGAACTTGCAAACAGAGCAGCTGAACTCTGAGACCCTCTGTGGGGACGTGCCTTGCAGTGTCACAGTACTGCCACAACATCAGGAAAGGCATCAGAACAGCAGCGAGTCTTGTAGGGGGACAAGCTGCTGCGTTCTTCCTTCCCTGGATGCTGCTCCCAAGCCACTGCTTTGCCCCTCAGCCTGAAAATGAGCTCCCCAAGAAGCTGCTTGTGTTCTGTGAATTGACGGGGAGGAGGCAAGGAGAGTAATGTACTCTAGGGACCGAGTAAGAGCTTCCACTGCCCCTTTGCAGCAAGGGATTGCCTCTTACTAGTGGCTGAAAGCAGATGGCTTTGTTGCTGTTTCAGATCAAATCACACTGTAGTTTGGAAAATCATCATTAACAATAATGTAACTTTTAATATCTTTAGGCAAATCTGTCCTGCACTTGTTTTACAGATTATTTATTCTCTTGCACTATTTAGGGGAAAAGAACAGCTTAACCTATGCCAACATGCTCACAGGCATTGCATACCTTGGCATTAACTTTGTTTTCAGTATACCTTCTTTCAGTATCAAGATGTTTTTCACCACGTAATGGCAGTAATCTTCAGAAAGCTTCAGAGATGTTTCTGAAATCAGCTGCTTTCTGAAACTATTGGCAAGTTTCTCTTGCATTTTTTCTCCAGGCTCCTTTTGATTCTGTGCTAATATTTTATAATCTGCCACTCCAGCCTCTAAGCGCTGCTTGAGAGCACCCTCCTTCACTCGCAGCTCCTCATTTGCCTTTTTTTGCAGCAGCGACTTTGGGTGCTCCAACTCCAGCTATGCAGAAAGGTCACACACCTATATACAGTGGAAAAACAATGCTGTCCTATATTTGTTTTCAGCTTATTTATTCTCTTGCACTAGTTGGAGGAAATGAACATACTGATGTGTTCACAGATGTTGCATACCTTGGCATTAGCCACATCCAAATCCTGTTGCAAGGATTTATTTTTTTTCAGTGAGTCACTTAAGTCAGCAGAAGTTTTCAGGGATGCTTCTGTGATCTGCTGCTTTCCAACAGCCTCAACAAGTTCTTGTTGCAGCTGTCTGACTTCTCTAGAGAAACAATGGTGCAGGAGTGTGAAGCAAAAGGTAAAAAACTAAAGCCTGCGTTTTTATTTTTGCTTACCAGTTCCTATACTTAGATCATATTTCTGAGTGAACCGCAAAGGGAAGAAAAGTGGTAGAGGAGAATCGCCCGACCCTCACTGGGGCTTGGATACAGCACTTGCCAAATGGCAGCAGAAAGGGAAGAAAACAGAGGCAACCCGAGGGAGGGCCTTCCCGGCGGGTAGCTCATAGCTGGTAAATTCTAGAAGCGCCAGATGCCTTTGGGAGCTGCTCTACTTCAGTGTCCACCTGACCTTTTCTTCTACTTCGTCTGTCTCGCATTTAAATACATCACTCACTGCTCTTTTCTGGTTGGTCTTCCAGCTGCTGACAGAGTAAATGCGGACATTTACATCGGGGAAGGGAAACGTCCCTTGAGAAAAATGCAAAGGGCCATTCTCAGGAAAGAGAAGAAGGTCGCTGCTGTAGGCATCTCCCTTCTGAGAGAAATGGAGGGCTCTGTATGTCAGCCTGACCCTACCCACAGGGAAGTGTGATGCCTCCATGGGGCCAAGGTCAGGGATATTTCTAGAAGACTCACAAGTCCAATATGCCCCTCTGTTTACTACCCTTTATTAATAGTTCAGGCCAGCAGTAATGAGGTTACAGGCCTTCTTGGCCACCAGGGCACCCTGCTGGCTCACGGCCAACCTGTTGTCCACCAGGATCCCCAGGTACTTCTCTGCAGAGCTCTTCTCCAGCAGAAAGAGGGGAGGAGAGGAGAGGAAAAAAAAAAAGTGTTAACCATTTATGGCCATCCAGCCCAGCCTCTTCACTGATGAGGCAGGGCACTCCCAGGCTGGCACCTTGAGAGAGAAAGCAGTGGGGGGGGAAGGGCAGGGAGGTACTGGATGGGTCTAAAAAAAACCCACAGCAGTGGCAGTGATCTGAAGAGGAATGTTAATTTACTAAATCCAACAAAATCAAACAAAATGAGAGAGTGTGTCCAAAGCTGAGACCTTAAGCTGTAGGCCGCAGAGGGAACCACGTGCTTCTCGGCTGCGAAACAGTCTGAGAGAGAGAGTGAGAGAGAGAGAGAGAGAGATTGAGAGAGGCTGGTGTGCTGCCAGGAGCTCCATCTTTTTTTTTCTCTGGGCATGAAGTGTGCCAGGGAATGCTGCTCCTCCCCTCCGAGAAGTGGAAATGCCCAAAAAAGGCAGTCCACAGAACCAGAACATTAACTCTTTAATTCCCACTGCTTTACATGATGTTATGACATGGAATACCGACAACAAAAAAATCACAAAACCACAACAATTATGTAAAGCAGATATTTTGAAATGCAGTGTACACCGGGTTATCGCTATGCTTTTACTCAGAACATCAGTCTAACAGTTAAGTGCACTGTGAAGCATTTGCAGAGACAAGGAAAGGAACATATGTCTATTAAAAACAATCTGTTGGAACAGTTAAGCTGAACATCTCCCTGCACTTCCAGGGTATGGGAGTTGCTAGGAAAAGGGCACTCCGTGACTAAGTGCCAACAGAGCTGTGTTTCCATGCTTTCCTACTGTAATTGTGCTTACCAGGAAGCAACACCCAGCAGGTGTTACCAGGCTTTTAAGCACAACTAAGTGCCCTTGTGAACAGAAACCAGCAGGCACAGACCTTGTCCATGTCTTTCTCAATCTGCGGAAAAACTTCTGGATCTTCTCCATGATCCGATGGGACTGGGTACTACCACCAGCTGCAAAAGCACCAACACCACAGTGTTTGGCAGTGCCAATACCTGGAATTGTGCTTGCCAGGAAACAACACTGAACACAGGTCATTTTGCATATGGTTGTACAAAATGTGATTGTGCAACTGCCATTAGTATGTAACATCGTTGTTACGTTTTATGTTACTTTCCTCAACAAATCATAATAAATATCAAGGTACTGGTATCTATATAATTTGCAGCAGTGCTTCCCAGGCTCCATATGCACATTTTTCTTTTAAGCAAACATTCTGTATTACTGTAATTCTGTAAAAACAGGCTACAGAATAATGGGACTAGCTCAGAGTGCTTACCCTTAGAAGAAAACATTCACAACGGCAGTTATGCTGAGATGGAGGAACTTTATTGAGAAGCAAAGATTACGCAGTTCTACAAAGAGGAAAAGTGTGGCACAGAAGGGGTTTTCTACCCAGAAAGACCACTGCTCAATTTATCTCTTAAATCCCTGCACATCATTTGCTGAGCTTGAGTGACTTTGAAAGGTTTCAGTTAGACCAATGGGGCAGAAATTGCCGCTGCTTCTCCAGCTGTGTTGGAAGACAGAGCAGGTCAGAATTTGCTTCTGCTTCTTCATCAATGTTGGAGAGACTGAAACAGGGCAGAAATTGCTGCTGCTACTCCATCTATGTAACAGTTATTGAATCGGGCATACACTAGTGCTTCTAGTCCATCTGTGTAGGGGAGATTGAGCAGGGCAGAATTTGCTCCTGCTACTCTATTTCTGTTTGAGAGGTTGATCAGTGCAGAAGTTGCCACTGCTTCTCCATCCATGTTGGAGAGATCGAGAGGGGCAGAAGTTGGCGCTGCTCCTCCATCTGTATTGGAGAGATTGGTCTGTGTAGAAGATGCCGCTGCTACTCCATCCATGTAGGTGTCATCGAATGAGGCATAAACTTCCACTTCTAGTTCATCTGTGTGAGAGAGATCAAGTGGGACAGAAGTTGCCTCTGCTACTCCACCCATGTTGAAGTGATCGATCTGGGCTGAAGTTGCCACTGGTGCTCCATCAGCTTTGGAGAGACCGAGTATGGCAGAGGTTGCCCCTGCTACTCCATCTGTGTTGGGGAGACTGAGAGGGGCAGATGTTGCTGCTAATACTCTATCTGTGCTGTCCTCTGCCTGTTCAAAAGTAATGAATACAAATTGTCAACACTTCAGCAAATCAGCTCAGAAGAGGATGCAATGGCAAGCATTTTATAAATCCAGAGGACTGTCACCTGCATGACTTCAGATTCCAAAGGGGCTTGTCCTTGATTTTCCTGATCTGTGCAATCCATGCAGTGCACGCAAGCACTGCACTTAGAGGGACAGAAGGCATGTTCAGTTGTGTGCATTTCCTATTGCACTCCTATGGGCCTTTTCTTGGCAACGTGTTCCAGACTGACAGCAAACAGGGAGAGAGCAGCACACACTTGCTAATAGGTACTTTAATGTTGTTTTCCTGTGTGCTACGGTTTTTACTAGCAAGTTCTTCCCCGAATCAAGACTGCTATGAAAGACGCAGCAAACTTTATTCACAGAGGTGCTAACAGCCCACAGTAGCTCCAGGCAGCCTTTCTTCCTGCTTCCAGCTAATACTGGCCAATGGAGGCAGGGGATGATGGGGATGACCAGAGGGGAAGAAATGATGTCTAGAAGGGGTGTCCATTTATTCTGGGAGGTATATATGGGCAGAATGGGCTATGTGGCTATGTGCAGGGAGGCCAAATTCATCTGTGGGCCAAGCTTCTATCATCAGGACATGTGCTGATTTTGCCACGGATGTTGGGTAGAACAGCCATGACAAGAGGAGGAATACTGTATTATTTTAGGGAAAACCAACCAAACAAACAAATGACAACAACCAACACCACCACCAAGAAAAGGAAGAAAATGTTTTCACTTACTTGCCTTATTTATTTGCAAGGCTTCTTCTAATGTCCTCACCCACCTGGAACAGGTTTTCTGACAAGTCTAGCTCTGCTTGCCAGTGTGCTATTTGCCGCAGGCTCTCCTGATGCATGCTTTGGTCTTTCTCCATTTCTGATGTCAGAGCTGCAATTCTCTGCCTCTGTTGCTTTCTAAACGTTTCTTCTTCGGCATTGATCTCCTCTAGCCTGCTTTGAGAGGCTGCCTGCATCGGAAGAAGACAATGCAACTTGAAGAAACAGGAAGAGGCAGACAGTGCCACATCCATGTGTCCTTGCAGCCAGTTCCCATACCCAATGGAAACAAGATAGCCCTGCTCAATGAAGGAGCCATGCTTCCTTCCTACCATCAATACTCAGGAAAGAAGTCAGAAATGACTAAATGTCTTTCCATTATTTTTATCTCAGAAAGAAATGTACCTGCTCTTTCTGCTGTTTTTACGTGAAAGCTAGTATTGAGCCACCTCCAACTCTATAAGGAAGGGGATGAGGAAAAGGCTACCTATTTCTTATGCACCAAGATCACACGACACACACAGAGGCACTTTCACACATCCCTCTTCAGCTCTCCAGCTTCCCTGCAAGGAAGCCAGAGGCACTGCACTAACAATAAGAACTAAATGTCTAGCAGAAAATTCCTAAAAGCAATGAGCACAGCGACAAATCGACGCGGTGTGGATACAGATAGAAATGGCGCATCAATTTACCGGAAAAAAGAGGCTGGGCTCTCGCTTCGGCCCCATTTCTTTTGGGGCACTTTCTTCGTGCCGCCTTCCATTCTGTGAGAATGGGCTGCAGCCCGCTGCAGTGGCCTGTGGGCGATGTTGGTGGACCAGGTCTTGCAGCGCCCGATTTTTCATTTCTAGATGCAGCGAGGTTTCCCGTTCCACCTCCAGCTGTATGGTCAGTTCAGACACCTGTGTGCAGTGGAAAAAACAATCTCCCTTAATCAGAGTGCTCTAAAATCCCCACATTCTGGGAAACTCATTCAGATGCGTGTGTTGATGCAGTCCCTAGCGTAATGCACTGAGGCTGTAATTTTTGCCAAGGAAAAGAAGTGCGTTTTTTCTAAAGCAAGTACGACTTTCTAATCTTTGCTGAGAAGACTGCTGCAGTCTTGACCCTTCTATAAAGAATGGTTCCAAGGCAAGGGCACTTGACTCCTTCAATAGAATTATGCAACACCCATGCCTGCGAGGTAATTCTCCTGCCACAGACCTCCCTGGAGACAGCTAGTAGGAAAGGTAGAAAACGGGTTGCATTCCAGCAACAGTCATTGCAAGAGGTTTGCGTGGTACCCATCTCCTGAGCTAAAATTGTTTCTAGGGGAGGAAAACAGCAGGCACTGATATTTTCATCCTGAATTACAGTGGCACCAGCAGGCAGTGGACAAGGAGAGCTGTCCTGTTCTCTGCTGGGGCTTTCATCACAAACCAGGCTGGCTCCTTTTCTCTTCATTTGCACACACCTCTGCTAATGTCCTCCCAGCGTGGAGGGAAAATGTGAGAGGGTACTTTTGTTTGTCACAAACGCCACTAACAGGGAACAAAGATCTCATTTTGGTGCTGAGATTGAGAGAACTTGCAAACAGAGCAGCTGAACTCTGAGACCCTCTGTGGGGATGTGCCTTGCAGTGTCACAGTACTGCCACAACATCAGGAAAGGCATCAGAACAGCAGCGAGTCTTGTAGGGGGACAAGCTGCTGCATTCTTCCTTCCCTGGATGCTGCTCCCAAGCCACTGCTTTGCCCCTCAGCCTGAAAATGAGCTCCCCAAGAAGCTGCTTGTGTTCTGTGAATTGACAGGGGAGGAGGCAAGGAGAGTAATGTACTGTAGGGACCGAGTAAGAGCTTTCACCGCCCCTTTGCAGCAAGGAATTGCCTCTTACTTGTGGCTGAAAGCAGATGGCTTTGTTGCTGTTTCAGATCAGATCATGCCCTGATCAGGAAAACCATCATTAACAATAACGTGTCTTTTACTTCTTTTACTGCTTTCAGATAAACGTGTTCTGCACTTATTTTCAGATTATTTCTTCTCTTGCTCTATTTAGGAGAAAAGAACAGCTTACCCTATGCCAACATGCTCACAAGCATTGCATACCTTAATATTAGCCTTGTCCAAGGCTTCCTTCAGCATCAAGATGTCGTTCTCCAGGTAACGGCAGTAATCTTCAGAACGCTTCAGAGATGTTTCTGAAGCCGACTGCTTTCTGAGACTGTCGGCAAGTTTCTCTTGCATTTTTTCTTTACGCTTCTTTTCAATCCACACTGATATTTTATAATCCTCCACCACAGCCTCTAAGCACTGTTTGAGAGCAGCCTCCTTCACTCGCAGCTCCTTGTTTGCCCTTTTTTGCAGCAGCAACTTTGAGTGCTCCAACTCCAGCTGCGCATAAAGGTCACGCACCTGTATGCAGTGGAAAAACAACAGTGTCCTATGTTTGTTCTAAGCTTATTTCTTCTCTTGCACTCGTTGGAAGAAATTAACAGCTTTGCCTCATTTAACATGTTCATAGATGTCGCATACCTTGGCATTAGCCTGGTCCAAATCCTGTTGCAACTTGGAGTTTTCTTTCTTCAGTGAGTCACTTAAGTCAGCAGAAGTTTTCAGGGATGCTTCTGCGATCTGCTGCTTTCCAACAGCCTCAGCAAGTTCTTGTTGCAGCTGTCCAACTGTTCTCTAGAGAAAGAGTGGTACAGGAGTGTGAAGCAAAAGGTAAAAAACTAAAGCCTGCATTTTTATTTTTGCTTACCAGTTCCTATACTTAGATCATATTTCTGAGCGAACCGCAAAGGGAAGAAAAGTGGTAGAGGAGAATCGCCCGACCCTCACTGGGGCTTGGATACAGCACTTGCCAAATGGCAGCAGAAAGGGAAGAAAACAGAGGCAACCCGAGGGAGGGCCTTCCAGGCGAGTAGCTCATAGCTGGTAAATTCTAGAAGCGCCAGATGCCTTTGGGAGCTGCTCTACTTCAGTGTCCACCTGACCTTTTCTTCTACTTGATCTGTTTCACATTTAAAGACATCAGTCACTGCTCTTACCTCGTTGGTCTTTTGCACATCTTCCAGCTGCTGACGCAGTGAAAGTTTTTCATGTTGGAGCTGGGCCACTTGTTCCTGCAGAACTTCCCACTCTGCAGTTCCTTTTCTTGGTTCACCTTTTGCAAGGTATGAAGCATAACATTGCTCTGCCTGCCTCTGGGCCTGGAAAAATACTTTTTCTGTTTCTTCTAAAAGCAATGTCTCTTTCTTGAGAATTTTTTCCCATTGCTCCAGTTGTCTCTTTTGCCTGTGAGCTCTCCTATTGGATTTCTTCTGCTGCTGAGGCAAGGTCTTGTTGCTCTTTTGCAACTCAGGGATGTTCCCAGGGAGGTTTTCTGCACAGGAGGGCTCAAGTCTCTTAAATCCCTGCTTTTTATCATTTGCTGACCTTGAATGACTTTCAAAGGTCTCAGTGAGACTGAGCAGGGCAGAAGTTTCCACTTCTATTCCATCTATGTTGGAGAGACTGAGTGGAGCATTAATTGCTGCTGCCACTCCATCTATGTTGGAGAGATGGAGCGGCAGACCATTTGTATCCCTTCTTTTTTTCTCTTTTTTCTTGGGGCCTGTGCCCACCTGTCACGGACTTATATCTAGGAATAACCCTGTGACAGGTACACAGCATACACGTGTAGTGAGGCTGTGTCATATGCACTGTAGGTGTGTAAATTACAAAGCTGAAGTTCAGATCAACAAAGCAGTCACCATTACATTCCAACAGATGACTTCATATTACCAGAAAAATAGATTGATGGATATCTCCAGTGAATATGAAAAGCAAAATAACAAAACATTTTCTGAAGCTTTGCTTGGTGGCCATTGCAAGGCAGCTGCCTTAAAGGATTTCAGGAAAAACTGTGAGCACACCTTGTTCAACACTGAAGTGCACTCACTCCAGGGTCTGTTGTTACTTAGAAACAACTGCACAAGTCTTAAGAGGAACCAGTCTATTTAAGCAGCAAAACAATCAGTGGAGCAGAGTTTCCAACAAGCATATGCTCCCTTGTCCTGCTTTTTGTCGTTACTCAGAGCTGTGCTCCATTTCCACAAGAATGACCTTTGATTTATTCCCTTACACTGCTCTCACACACACAAGGGAACCATCAGTACACAGCCCAACTAGGAACAGCACACACCATTAGGCCCTATGAGCAGACAGCTGCTGGCTCAGCAGCCGCACTGAAACCATCCCATCTAGAGGAGAACACTAATTTGGGGCATTTAATCTCTATCCAGCTATTCAATTTCTTGAGACTCATAGAAACATTATAGTCACATTCAGCAGTGTGTTGTTAGGGTAGTATGATTAGATTGCGGTTGGACTTCATGATCTTGAAGGTCTTTTCCTTCAAGATGAGCAATTCTGATTCTATGATTCTGGAGGTGTTGTGCAGACCTTACAGGACAGCGATAGGACAAGGGGGAATGGTTTTAAGCTCCAGGAGGGAAGATTTAGACTAAATGCTGGGGGGAAGTTCTTCACAGAGAGAGTGGTGAGGTGCTGGAACAGGCTGCCCAGAGAAGCTGTGGATACCCTGTCCCTGGAAGTGTTCAAGGCCAGATTGGATGGGGCCCCGGGCAGCCTGGTCTAGTACTAGATCTGGAGGTTGGTGGCCCTGCAAGTAGCAAGTGGTTGGAACTTGATGATCTTTGAGGTGCCTCCCAACCCAAGCCATTCTATGATTCTGTGACAGGATGTAACCACATGTATGGCCCTTCCCTATTTGCCACCACTGTATTCTTATGACAGCTTCCATCAAGACGTTCATGCTGAGGACGAGCTCTCCTTTAAGTTCAAGCTGGCAAAATAGTGAGAAAGATCAGAAATAGATATAAAAACTAGAGATGGTGATGTAAAATGTGTGACAGAGGTTATGGAAAATTTAAAGCAATACATTCAGTCATCAGCTGACTTTGTACATCCAGTAAAAAGGTGAAGGCAAATATTGGACTATCAGTCTCTGACAAGGTTATATGTAAAGAAAGTGAAAGTCAGTTAAGTTTTTATGTCAACATTTTAGCTGCACGATGTGCTAGACTGATAACAAATGTGTTACAAGACATCTTGGATAGCTTTGGAAACCATGGAAGCCTATAGTATCATTAGCACCCCCTGCAACTCAAGCAGCAAGTTTATGGAAGCTAGGTGACAGACAAGGAAGAAAAACAGACAGGACACAAAGAAAGGTACCTCAGTGTCTTAGCATCATCCTCAAGCTAGAAAACAGCATGTATGGACTCACGGTCAAGGATTAGTAGTAGTTCCAATCAACAAAAACTGAATCAACCACAGCTGCAGATGAGAACTAGTAAGAAAAGATCTTCTAAACCAACAGGGTACTTCTGGTACCTACATCCTTACACGCCCCTTGCTATGAAAGGTACTGAAGTACCTGCTGGATTACTGGACGTGCTGCTCTGAGCACAGAACCTGGGAGGAAGGTCAGACACAAGAGCCTCGGCACCGTGCTGTCACCACCTATCAGACACACATGGCCTCCTGGTGAAATTTAACTCCTACAGCAACAGCTGATTAAGTACAGAAATTAAAACTTGGAATATCCCACTCATTAGAAACAAACTTTACTCCTGAATATGAGAATACATAAATAAAGAAATAAATAAGGAAAACTGTAAAAAAAAAAAAATTGTTAGCTTGTTAGAAGCTTATCTAGAAACACTGCTTGACTGCTGCAGCAGAGGAGGTGAGAGTTCCCTTTTAACAGCAGCCCACATGGTGAGCTCTGAAGATATGCGTTACACCACACAGAGCAACAATACGGAGCAAAACCTATGCAACATTTAGTCATATTTGTTTTTTGCTCTTCCTTTTATGTCACAACACAAGCTTCAGGTAGAGAAGTATAACCCCTTGTGACGATGTTAAAATCACCCAGACAGAAATGGAACAAATGACATCACAACTCTTGTACTTTCAGTGTTGTTTTTAATTTGCTAACACTCAAAAAATATGCCATGCTGAAGTACCAGACTTTTATTAATTTGACAAACATGCTTTTCTCTAATGTTTTTTGTCTGTACACTTAGAGGGCTCTTCAGCAGCTCACTAAGTAACCACATGGTGAGGAGGGAGAAACAGACAAAGCATTCCATAATGAAGAATGTTCACGCTCTTAAAATGCAACTCAAGAAAAAACAAAGGAAGAGAAACACCCGGAAGAAGAGGATCTGATCCTAATGAGCCTTCTAGAAATTGCTGTCAGCAAGTGGAAAAGTTCTAAACTTTTTAAACTGTCAGCTTTCAAAACTCTGGTTCCTTAAGATTCCCAAAATTCCTCTTGAGAAGACTCAAAGTGTCTGGTGTAATGACATGTGAAAGGAACTTAGCATTTGCTTCATGCTTCCCTCCCAGCAAAGCCCAAAGTCAACCCCTCTTTGAAATCTGTACAATCAAAGTGCAGCAGTATTCTGATTGATTAAAAATATGCCTGAAGGACATGGCATTCCTCTTTTTCACTGACCAGTTAACCCACCAAATATGCAAGAAGTTTAGAATTAATCCTCTCTCTAGAAAAGATCACATGCTAATCATAAATACTGAGAATTTAAGTATAACTAGGAATACTCATTTTCAAAGCAATTGCTGCCAGACAAGCATCCCTGACTTTACGTGCCATAGGGAGCTTTGGTAGTGATGCCAGGTTGGGCTCCTTTCCAATATCAGCGCACAGTGGAGCAAGGGTATAGAAATGTGATCGACAGCCTACACGTCTGGGAAAAGAAAATAAAAAAGAGATTTTATCTCACATCTGTACGTGCCAAAAGTCATCACAGTGTATCAACCTGCCGATGCTCTAAAACTGAGGTTGTAATGATCTTCCATTGTGATATGACAATGACATTTGTTTCTGATTTTAGAAAGTAATCCTAATTGAAAAGGACACGCTATTTGGTTTATATGTGGCATGCTATAAGGTACGCCTCAGAAGCGTTTATCAAGCAACCTGTTACAGAAAACTGAACCAGTTCTTCAAGTGTATGAAAATCTGCCTCATTTATGGGATATATATTCCTCTTTGAAGGGAACCCTGACGGACTAGCTGCAAACATACTCTACTGCTGATTATTTTGTCACAGGAGCAAACAGTGCTTTATCACAGACAGCAATTAATGCCAAAACAAAAAGCCCTTCACTTTTACATCTGATGCTGAAAGAAACTCGGTTACAAAATAATTAATGGGAAACATAAGCTTCTGTAACACACATTGAGAATACATGCTCCCTGATGCTTTGTGAAGAAAAAAAGAGCTTGACTGATTTTACACAGGAAATGTGTATGCTGTTTTTCTGCTGCTAATTAATGTGTACCTATTATTATCCTTTCATGTTCATACACAGCTGGACATCTCTTCATGGAAAACAGAACCCAGCAAGTAAATGACACTGCAAGGCAAGTCCTGCTGGCCTCATACAAGCAAATAGCTAATAAAGAGAAAATTGCAAAACTCCTATGGATCTGGTTAAAATTTGCCTATTTGACTTGTCTGTAACACTAAAATGTTATCAGCAAATAGGCAGAGTTCACGAAAACAAACAAAATAAAAACCAGAGAAATATTCTCAAGTTTCTGGAAAACAACAACAAAAAGCACTGTGGCTTGTACTTGATTTACTGCCATCCAGATTTTTTTAAATAGCTGCTAAAATCACAGTTTCTTTTTCTGGCCTGGGATCTGTTCAGTAGCAAACATCAGCCCAAGCACGTCAACTCTTGCAAACTGAAAATTAGATTCATATCACCGTGGCTCAGGCAAACCACACATTCATACGTTTGTCAGAGGAACGGTACGACATGCTGCTCTTACACACACACATTTTGAGATGCTCATGGGTTTTTTCAAGGGGTAAAACTATTCCTACTCTTCTTGTGCCAAACTCAATCTATAGATAGGCCTGATTTCCTCATCTTTCCGTGTCCTTCTATTCCCCGAAGTACTACACTCAGATCTATACTATAGAAGTGTAAAAGCAAGGATGCGGGACCACCACTTACACAGATCAGAGTGAGTTATACAGACATCAGCAGATTTTCCTCTTCTGGTGCCTGGAAAACCACCAGTTTCAGACCTTTTTCCCGCCTAGTACAGACCTAAGTTACTCATAATTTATAGAAAGCAACCTTAGAAATAATCTGTGTCAGAATACCAATGTGTTCGTACCCAAGTTCAAGGAAGCCTGTTCTCTGAACCCTTTGCTGCCTTAAAAATATGTTTGCAAGGCTGAAAAAGTTAACAGAAAATTATTAAGAGGAAAGAAAAACCAGAGCAGTAAGAAAAAGTAATTAAAAACTGATCATCATCTGAAAGCTGCAGAAGGATCAGCATTCTCACAAGGACTACAAATGACTATCGTTTTATACTTCACATTCTTCCAGGCAGTACAGCAAAATAGACTCACCAGCCTGCACCTATTTAATATTGTCAGACAAATGACCGGGCTTAACTGTAAGCCATTTTTCTTCAAAGTGGCTGGTGCGATGCTATGTTTTGGGGAAGTACATTGATAACACAACGCTGTTTTCAGTTGTGATGGAGTAGTTCTGAGCAAAGTCAAGTTGTTTTAGTTTTCTCAGCTTATCCTACAGTCCAAGAAGAGGGCTATGAGCAAACTCAAGGAGGGGAACAGAATCAGGAGGGCTGACCTAAACCTGGACAAGGCAATATTCCAAGCTCTATGCCATGGTGTGTAAGGAAAGCTTGCAAAGAGAAGAATGTTCATCAGGAGGGCAACTGATACTTGGGGACTAGCAGGGCATCAATCACTGGGGCTGAGCAATTGATTGGCCAGCAGTTGTTACACACGGATCTATGCGCATATGTATGTATCATAGCTGTTACCCTCTTTCCCCTTTCTTTTCTCAACATTAGTAAATTGTTTTTAACTCCAATCCACTATGTCTACTTGATTCCTCCCCCCGCTTCTCTCCTCCTTCCCTTTGGGAAATGGGGGAGTGAGCCAACAACTGCACAGGGCTCAGCTACCTCTGAAACTAAACCACCATACAACACAGAAACAAAATGACCACCCCCACTGATTACAGCCACATCACTGCAGAATGTGCAATAGTTCAGGTTTCACAAAAGCAAAAGAGGAATAAAGCACCAGCAGAGAGAACCACACTTAACAGTTGGTGGGGAAACTAAGCACTCCTGAGCACATGCCATTCATCCCTTAAACCTCAAAAAAGATATAGCAATTGGATGACACCTCTGAAAAAACAACTGGAGCTGAGTCCAGCACGAGTGTTCTAGGAAATGAGCCAATCTATTCGGCTAAAAAACTATCCTGAGCTGTCTTGACACAGAACATAGGCAAGATAAAGGGAAGAGCTCTGCTACATCAGTCAGCACTATGCGTCAAATAAAGGACACCAAAACACCCAGTTCAGCTTGAAGGATTTTCCATAGAGGTGGAAGAAAGAAAACAATGGCAAAAACAATTCAACCTGTAAGAAACAAATGGCTTCATGCTACTTAATTGAATACCAAAACTCAATGAAGGCCTGCAGGAGATTTGCCAGGTCAAAGCCTGAGACAGTATGCAAGCATGTGAGTGCCTGGACAAAGGGAGCCAAGAACCACCCTTCTATAATCATGAGCACAGCAGCACTTCGAGAATGGGTTGGAATCAGTCAGCACCAAATCCACCCCCAGCCCAAACCTTCTAATGAGGCGGAGATTGAACTGAAGGCGACATACCTCAGCTCACCTGTTAACTGTGGCTGGCAGAGGTGAGTTAAACCTTCCCTTTTGATACCAAGCTGTATAGAGCCTGTACCTCAAATTCAGACCCTGCCACCTCCTGTGATTGCTTAACAGTTTCAAACATAAGAACAAGAAACTAACTCAATAGGCACAAAAATTTTATTCTTAGGAGAAAAAGGAGGCAATGAGAAGAAATCAAGTACTACATACATACAAGAACTACATGTACTAAACACAAAAGAGAAGAACATGAAATAAAACATTGAAAAGCTTTGCTTTCTTGCTCGCTTCTGCCTCCCGGTTCTCCACTCCGCTTCTTCTATCTTCGGCAGCAGATCCTGAAACACGAGGCACGACACCATTAGACCGCAGCAGCAGCAGCTAACCCTCCACCTGAAGGAAGCGGGAAGCCCAGCGTCCCAAAGGAACGCGGCACACAGCCACCCAGCCACCCAGCCAACGAGGAAGATCCTGCATCCCCCCCTCCCCGTCCTTTGCAGCCAGATCTACTTAGAGCAGCTTTTCTCACCTCAGTGGCGCACTGCGGAGGCTCCAGCCGGCGCTGCAGGGGATCGCGGAGGCGGGCAGACTGGGCAAATGGAGCTGGGCACACTAAAAGCAGCGGCAAAGGAGTCTGCTTCCCTGCTTACAGGGGACCCCCAGCCACTGTCTCCATGGCAAAGGACCTGGGTCTGCGGGGCACAGCCACTCCCTGAGTTACAGGGCAGCCCCCAGCCCTAAGGCCGCGGGAGGCTCCTTCTCTCCCAGTCGGGGGCACCTTTGCCCGCACCCCGCTAACAGGGCGGTCACCCCACACGGGCTGCCAGCAGAGCATAGAGGCTCGCACAGCCCAGACCCTGATTACAGGCGGGCCGACAACACCCCTGGAGCCACAGAGCTCGGTTTCCCCCCCAGCAGCAGGAACAACTCTGAGCCGCCAGGCAGCGGGGCAACACGGCCAAAGGCCGCGGTCAGGATGCCAGCCCCAAATCCAGGGAGGGTGCAAGCCCAGCCCCACATCTCGCGGCCCCGTGCCTCTGAAAGGCCGGGGCCACATTCCCGCCTGAGTACAGGGGGTCTCTCAGAACTCAGCTCACCAAGCACAGGGGGCACGCACAGCCCTGCCTACAGGACGGCGCCCCACGCCTCACCATCTCCAAGAAGCCCCACGGAGCACGCAGCTCCCGCCAACGCCTGAGCTACAGGCTGGCCCGCCCAGCAGCACAACATCAGCACATCTTTGGGAGCCCAGGGAGCAACCTCAACCCACCGAGCGGGGAGGTCAGCCCACACACAAGCAGCACCTCAACCTGCACCCTCTGACGGGACAGGGAGGGGTCATTCCCACCAGCTGGATGGCTAAAGCAGCCGGCTGCACCGCTGCAGCATCCCCAGCCCTGATTACAGGCGGGGTAGGGGGGACGGGCTGCTCGGGGAACAGAGGGCTTGTGACATGCACCCCGAGTACAGGGCTGTCACGCCGCCAGCAGAACAGGCGGCCACACAAGGACAGGCCCAAGCCCTGGATACAGGGTGGCCTTGGCCACTCATCTACCACGTGGCTCAGATCTCTACTAAGCAAAAAGGAGACAGGACACACAGGACATCCGCTGTGCTCGCAGGACTAAGGTGAGAGGGACCACACCATTTGGCAGGCATACAAGTACAGGACTGGCATATTGACAGGCCACCAGCAGGCAACAGCACTGAGGGGCCGGAGGAGGAGGGGCAGGGAAAGGCACTACCCTGCTTACAGGGTGGCCCTGGGGTCCAGCGAGCTCCATTTCCCACTCGGGTGCGGAGAGGTGGCTCTCGCCCTCCGTACAGGGAGCCACGCTCCCCAGGCAGCCAAAGGAGCAGCAAGGCAAAAGGCCAACTACAGCAAAGACCCGAGCCCTGCTTACAGGGAGGTCGCCCAGCACAAAGCCGGCCTGGTCACCCAAGGGGCCGGCAATGCTCAATGCCAATTTGACTATGCCCCTGCTAGCAGGGAGGTGCTTTGCCCAGGGTGCCTCTCTCTTTCCCCCCCGCATCTGCAGGCTTCTGCTTCCTCTTCATCCTCGCTCCTGCCTCGCGGTTCTCCACTCCGCTTCTTCTATCTTCGGCAGCAGATCCTGAAACACGAGGCACGACACCATTAGACCGCAGCAGCAGCAGCTAACCCTCCACCTGAAGGAAGCGGGAAGCCCAGCGTCCCAAAGGAGCGCGGCACACAGCCACCCAGCCACCCAGCCAACGAGGAAGATCCTGCATCCCCCCCTCCCCGTCCTTTGCAGCCAGATCTACTTAGAGCAGCTTTTCTCACCTCAGTGGCGCGCTGCGGAGGCTCCAGCCGGCGCTGCAGGGGATCGCGGAGGCGGGCAGACTGGGCAAATGGAGCTGGGCACACTAAAAGCAGCGGCAAAGGAGTCTGCTTCCCTGCTTACAGGGGACCCCCAGCCACTGTCTCCATGGCAAAGGACCTGGGTCTGCGGGGCACAGCCACTCCCTGAGTTACAGGGCAGCCCCCAGCCCTAAGGCCGCGGGAGGCTCCTTCTCTCCCAGTCGGGGGCACCTTTGCCCGCACCCCGCTAACAGGGCGGTCACCCCACACGGGCTGCCAGCAGAGCATAGAGGCTCGCACGCCCAGACCCTGATTACAGGCGGGCCGACAACACCCCTGGAGCCACAGAGCTCGGTTTCCCCCCCAGCAGCAGGAACAACTCTGAGCCGCCAGGCAGCGGGGCAACACGGCCAAAGGCCGCAGTCAGGATGCCAGCCCCAAATCCAGGGAGGGTGCAAGCCCAGCCCCACATCTCGCGGCCCCGTGCCTCTGAAAGGCCGGGGCCACATTCCCGCCTGAGTACAGGGGGTCTCTCAGAACTCAGCTCACCAAGCACAGGGGGCACGCACAGCCCTGCCTACAGGACGGCGCCCCACGCCTCACCATCTCCAAGAAGCCCCACGGAGCACGCAGCTCCCGCCAACGCCTGAGCTACAGGCTGGCCCGCCCGGCAGCACAACATCAGCACGTCTTTGGGAGCCCAGGGAGCAACCTCAACCCACCGAGCGGGGAGGTCAGCCCACACACAAGCAGCACCTCAACCTGCACCCTCTGACGGGACAGGGAGGGGTCATTCCCACCAGCTGGATGGCTAAAGCAGCCGGCTGCACCGCTGCAGCATCCCCAGCCCTGATTACAGGCGGGGTAGGGGGGACAGGCTGCTCAGGGAACAGAAGGCTACACCCCTCATGTGGCATGCACCAAGTACAGGGCCGGCGCATTGACAGGCCACCAGCAGGCAACAGCACTGAGGGGCCGGAGGAGGAGGGGCAGGGAAAGGCACTACCCTGCTTACAGGGTGGCCCTGGGGTCCAGCGAGCTCCATTTCCCACTCGGGTGCGGAGAGGTGGCTCTCGCCCTCCGTACAGGGGGCCACGCTCCCCAGGCAGCCAAAGGAGCAGCAAGGCAAAAGGCCAACTACAGCAAAGACCCGAGCCCTGCTTACAGGGAGGTCGCCCAGCACAAAGCCGGCCTGGTCACCCAAGGGGCCGGCAACGCTCAATGCCAATTTGACTATGCCCCTGCTAGCAGGGAGGTGCTTTGCCCAGGGTGCCTCTCTCTTTCCCCCCCGCATCTGCAGGCTTCTGCTTCCTCTTCATCCTCGCTCCTGCCTCGCGGTTCTCCACTCCGCTTCTTCTATCTTCGGCAGCAGATCCTGAAACACGAGGCACGACACCATTAGACCGCAGCAGCAGCAGCTAACCCTCCACCTGAAGGAAGCGGGAAGCCCAGCGTCCCAAAGGAACGCGGCACACAGCCACCCAGCCACCCAGCCAACGAGGAAGATCCTGCATCCCCCCCTCCCCGTCCTTTGCAGCCAGATCTACTTAGAGCAGCTTTTCTCACCTCAGTGGCGCACTGCGGAGGCTCCAGCCGGCGCTGCAGGGGATCGCGGAGGCGGGCAGACTGGGCAAATGGAGCTGGGCACACTAAAAGCAGCGGCAAAGGAGTCTGCTTCCCTGCTTACAGGGGACCCCCAGCCACTGTCTCCATGGCAAAGGACCTGGGTCTGCGGGGCACAGCCACTCCCTGAGTTACAGGGCAGCCCCCAGCCCTAAGGCCGCGGGAGGCTCCTTCTCTCCCAGTCGGGGGCACCTTTGCCCGCACCCCGCTAACAGGGCGGTCACCCCACACGGGCTGCCAGCAGAGCATAGAGGCTCGCACGCCCAGACCCTGATTACAGGCGGGCCGACAACACCCCTGGAGCCACAGAGCTCGGTTTCCCCCCCAGCAGCAGGAACAACTCTGAGCCGCCAGGCAGCGGGGCAACACGGCCAAAGGCCGCGGTCAGGATGCCAGCCCCAAATCCAGGGAGGGTGCAAGCCCAGCCCCACATCTCGCGGCCCCGTGCCTCTGAAAGGCCGGGGCCACATTCCCGCCTGAGTACAGGGGGTCTCTCAGAACTCAGCTCACCAAGCACAGGGGGCACGCACAGCCCTGCCTACAGGACGGCGCCCCACGCCTCACCATCTCCAAGAAGCCCCACGGAGCACGCAGCTCCCGCCAACGCCTGAGCTACAGGCTGGCCCGCCCAGCAGCACAACATCAGCACATCTTTGGGAGCCCAGGGAGCAACCTCAACCCACCGAGCGGGGAGGTCAGCCCACACACAAGCAGCACCTCAACCTGCACCCTCTGACGGGACAGGGAGGGGTCATTCCCACCAGCTGGATGGCTAAAGCAGCCGGCTGCACCGCTGCAGCATCCCCAGCCCTGATTACAGGCGGGGTAGGGGGGACGGGCTGCTCGGGGAACAGAGGGCTCCACACCATTTGGCAGGCATACAAGTACAGGACTGGCATATTGACAGGCCACCAGCAGGCAACAGCACTGAGGGGCCGGAGGAGGAGGGGCAGGGAAAGGCACTACCCTGCTTACAGGGTGGCCCTGGGGTCCAGCGAGCTCCATTTCCCACTCGGGTGCGGAGAGGTGGCTCTCGCCCTCCGTACAGGGGGCCACGCTCCCCAGGCAGCCAAAGGAGCAGCAAGGCAAAAGGCCAACTACAGCAAAGACCCGAGCCCTGCTTACAGGGAGGTCGCCCAGCACAAAGCCGGCCTGGTCACCCAAGGGGCCGGCACAGCTCAATGCCAATTTGACTATGCCCCTGCTAGCAGGGAGGTGCTTTGCCCAGGGTGCCTCTCTCTTTCCCCCCCGCATCTGCAGGCTTCTGCTTCCTCTTCATCCTCGCTCCTGCCTCGCGGTTCTCCACTCCGCTTCTTCTATCTTCGGCAGCAGATCCTGAAACACGAGGCACGACACCATTAGACCGCAGCAGCAGCAGCTAACCCTCCACCTGAAGGAAGCGGGAAGCCCAGCGTCCCAAAGGAACGCGGCACACAGCCACCCAGCCACCCAGCCAACGAGGAAGATCCTGCATCCCCCCCTCCCCGTCCTTTGCAGCCAGATCTACTTAGAGCAGCTTTTCTCACCTCAGTGGCGCACTGCGGAGGCTCCAGCCGGCGCTGCAGGGGATCGCGGAGGCGGGCAGACTGGGCAAATGGAGCTGGGCACACTAAAAGCAGCGGCAAAGGAGTCTGCTTCCCTGCTTACAGGGGACCCCCAGCCACTGTCTCCATGGCAAAGGACCTGGGTCTGCGGGGCACAGCCACTCCCTGAGTTACAGGGCAGCCCCCAGCCCTAAGGCCGCGGGAGGCTCCTTCTCTCCCAGTCGGGGGCACCTTTGCCCGCACCCCGCTAACAGGGCGGTCACCCCACACGGGCTGCCAGCAGAGCATAGAGGCTCGCACGCCCAGACCCTGATTACAGGCGGGCCGACAACACCCCTGGAGCCACAGAGCTCGGTTTCCCCCCCAGCAGCAGGAACAACTCTGAGCCGCCAGGCAGCGGGGCAACACGGCCAAAGGCCGCGGTCAGGATGCCAGCCCCAAATCCAGGGAGGGTGCAAGCCCAGCCCCACATCTCGCGGCCCCGTGCCTCTGAAAGGCCGGGGCCACATTCCCGCCTGAGTACAGGGGGTCTCTCAGAACTCAGCTCACCAAGCACAGGGGGCACGCACAGCCCTGCCTACAGGACGGCGCCCCACGCCTCACCATCTCCAAGAAGCCCCACGGAGCACGCAGCTCCCGCCAACGCCTGAGCTACAGGCTGGCCCGCCCGGCAGCACAACATCAGCACGTCTTTGGGAGCCCAGGGAGCAACCTCAACCCACCGAGCGGGGAGGTCAGCCCACACACAAGCAGCACCTCAACCTGCACCCTCTGACGGGACAGGGAGGGGTCATTCCCACCAGCTGGATGGCTAAAGCAGCCGGCTGCACCGCTGCAGCATCCCCAGCCCTGATTACAGGCGGGGTAGGGGGGACGGGCTGCTCGGGGAACAGAGGGCTCCACACCATTTGGCAGGCATACAAGTACAGGACTGGCATATTGACAGGCCACCAGCAGGCAACAGCACTGAGGGGCCGGAGGAGGAGGGGCAGGGAAAGGCACTACCCTGCTTACAGGGTGGCCCTGGGGTCCAGCGAGCTCCATTTCCCACTCGGGTGCGGAGAGGTGGCTCTCGCCCTCCGTACAGGGGGCCACGCTCCCCAGGCAGCCAAAGGAGCAGCAAGGCAAAAGGCCAACTACAGCAAAGACCCGAGCCCTGCTTACAGGGAGGTCGCCCAGCACAAAGCCGGCCTGGTCACCCAAGGGGCCGGCAACGCTCAATGCCAATTTGACTATGCCCCTGCTAGCAGGGAGGTGCTTTGCCCAGGGTGCCTCTCTCTTTCCCCCCCGCATCTGCAGGCTTCTGCTTCCTCTTCATCCTCGCTCCTGCCTCGCGGTTCTCCACTCCGCTTCTTCTATCTTCGGCAGCAGATCCTGAAACACGAGGCACGACACCATTAGACCGCAGCAGCAGCAGCTAACCCTCCACCTGAAGGAAGCGGGAAGCCCAGCGTCCCAAAGGAACGAGGCACACAGCCACCCAGCCAACGAGGAAGATCCTGCATCCCCTCCTCCCCGTCCTTTGCAGCCAGATCTACTTAGAGCAGCTTTTCTCACCTCAGTGGCGCACTGCGGAGGCTCCAGCCGGCGCTGCAGGGGATCGCGGAGGCGGGCAGACTGGGCAAATGGAGCTGGGCACACTAAAAGCAGCAGCAAAGGAGTCTGCTTCCCTGCTTACAGGGGACCCCCAGCCACTGTCTCCATGGCAAAGGACCTGAGTCTGCGGGGCACAGCCACTCCCTGAGTTACAGGGCAGCCCCCAGCCCTAAGGCCGCGGGAGGCTCCTTCTCTCCCAGTCGGGGGCACCTTTGCCCGCACCCCGCTAACAGGGCGGTCACCCCACACGGGCTGCCAGCAGAGCATAGAGGCTCGCACGCCCAGACCCTGATTACAGGCGGGCCGACAACACCCCTGGAGCCACAGAGCTCGGTTTCCCCCCCAGCAGCAGGAACAACTCTGAGCCGCCAGGCAGCGGGGCAACATGGCCAAAGGCCGCGGTCAGGATGCCAGCCCCAAATCCAGGGAGGGTGCAAGCCCAGCCCCACATCTCGCGGCCCCGTGCCTCTGAAAGGCCAGGGCCACATTCCCGCCTGAGTACAGGGGGTCTCTCAGAACTCAGCTCACCAAGCACAGGGGGCACGCACAGCCCTGCCTACAGGACGGCGCCCCACGCCTCACCATCTCCAAGAAGCCCCATGGAGCACACAGCTCCCGCCAACGCCTGAGCTACAGGCTGGCCCGCCCGGCAGCACAACATCAGCACGTCTTTGGGAGCCCAGGGAGCAACCTCAACCCACCGAGCGGGGAGGTCAGCCCACACACAAGCAGCACCTCAACCTGCACCCTCTGACGGGACAGGGAGGGGTCATTCCCACCAGCTGGATGGCTAAAGCAGCCGGCTGCACCGCTGCAGCATCCCCAGCCCTGATTACAGGCGGGGTAGGGGGGACAGGTTGCTCAGGGAACAGAAGGCTACACCCCTCATGTGGCATGCACCAAGTACAGGGCCGGCGCATTGACAGGCCACCAGCAGGCAACAGCACTGAGGGGCCGGAGGAGGAGGGGCAGGGAAAGGCACTACCCTGCTTACAGGGTGGCCCTGGGGTCCAGCGAGCTCCATTTCCCACTCGGGTGCGGAGAGGTGGCTCTCGCCCTCCGTACAGGGGGCCACGCTCCCCAGGCAGCCAAAGGAGCAGCAAGGCAAAAGGCCAACTACAGCAAAGACCCGAGCCCTGCTTACAGGGAGGTCGCCCAGCACAAAGCCGGCCTGGTCACCCAAGGGGCCGGCAACGCTCAATGCCAATTTGACTATGCCCCTGCTAGCAGGGAGGTGCTTTGCCCAGGGTGCCTCTCTCTTTCCCCCCCGCATCTGCAGGCTTCTGCTTCCTCTTCATCCTCGCTCCTGCCTCGCGGTTCTCCACTCCGCTTCTTCTATCTTCGGCAGCAGATCCTGAAACCTGAATCAGGACTTCATTTTATTTGCACTCCCCCTCCCCTCCCCTCCCGTGCTCAATCCAGCCAAAACTGCTTAGAACAGAATGCAGCACTGCTGGCTAAGTTAAAGGTATGCTGCCACCACCAGGTCAATTGTAGGCAAAGTAGGAAAGGGGCTGTCATCCTCTTGAGACATGCCTCCTCAAGTTGGTCATTGCCAGAGAGGAGCACTTAAGGCCACCGACATTGTCAAGGTAGGATACAGAATAACTTGTTAACCTAGGTTCTCAGTGCAACCTACCTTTCCTTACTCTCATAGCTTTGACATCACATTCACTTACCTAAACACTGCAACGCTACTCTAGTGCTTCCTCCTTTTTATCCTTTGTGTCTCACTCAAGTTATTCCCTATTCCCACCGACCCAATGTGATAAATAGAAACAAAATTCCTGAAGCACATGACCCAATCGAGAAAAAATTCTTTATTATAGCTGCTTACTGCTGTCTCATAGCATCTCAAACCAAGGCCGCACCCCGGTCCGCCCGGTCCCCCCCCCCTTGCGCCGTCGGAGCCGCGCTCCGGTCCGCCCGGTCCTCCCCCTCCCTTGCGCCGTCGGAGCCGCTCTCCGGTCCGCCCGGTCCCCCCCCTCCCTTGCGCCGTCGGAGCCGCGCTCCGGTCCGCCCGGTCCCCCCCCTCCCTTGCGCCGTCGGAGCCGCGCTCCGGTCCGCCCGGTCCCCCCCCTCCCTTGCGCCGTCGGAGCCGCGCTCCGGTCCGCCCGGTCCCCCCCCTCCCTTGCGCCGTCGGAGCCGCGCTCCGGTCCGCCCGGTCCCCCCCCTCCCTTGCGCCGTCGGAGCCGCGCTCCGGTCCGCCCGGTCCCCCCCCTCCCTTGCGCCGTCGGAGCCGCGCTCCGGTCCGCCCGGTCCCCCCCCTCCCTTGCGCCGTCGGAGCCGCGCTCCGGTCCGCCCGGTCCCCCCCCTCCCTTGCGCCGTCGGAGCCGCGCTCCGGTCCGCCCGGTCCCCCCCCTCCCTTGCGCCGTCGGAGCCGCGCTCCGGTCCGCCCGGTCCCCCCCCGCCCTTGCGCCGTCGGAGCCGCGCTCCGGTCCGCCCGGTCCCCCCCCTCCCTTGCGCCGTCGGAGCCGCGCTCCGGTCCGCCCGGTCCCCCCCCTCCCTTGCGCCGTCGGAGCCGCGCTCCGGTCCGCCCGGTCCCCCCCCTCCCTTGCGCCGTCGGAGCCGCGCTCCGGTCCGCCCGGTCCCCCCCCAACTTGCGCCGTCGGAGCCGCGCTCCGGTCCGCCCGGTCCCCCCCCACCTTGCGCCGTCGGAGCCGCGCTCCGGTCCGCCCGGTCCCCCCCCAACTTGCGCCGTCGGAGCCGCGCTCCGGTCCGCCCGGTCCCCCCCCAACTTGCGCCGTCGGAGCCGCGCTCCGGTCCGCCCGGTCCCCCCCCTCCCTTGCGCCGTCGGAGCCGCGCTCCGGTCCGACCCCCCACCCCGTGCCCGTGGCTCCGCTCTTCCCCCTCCTTGCCCTTCTTCGACTCTTCAGTCATCCGTCGTTCCCAGCACATCTCCTGCCCGACGCCCGCCTCCATCTCTCCCGGCCCCTCTGCTCGACCCCGCCGCTCCGCACCTCGGTCCTGATGCTGCTTGGATTCTGCCTGCTATCCTTCCCTCGCAGCACTCAGCTTCTTCTCATGCTCTGAGGTAAATACCTGTTGCTCACCTTCCCGCCCATGCGCCTTATATAGGTTTCTCTGACGCCCGGCAGCCAATAGGAGCTCAGAACGCCTCTCTCTCTTCCCGCCGTTTTTTCTTCCCGCCGCTTTTTTTCCTCACCTCATCCTTCCCGCCCTTTCTAGCTAAAGGTGGCCGGGCCGGGGTCACCTGAAGGCCACGGCCGGGGTCACCTGAAGGTCACGGGCCGCTCGCAGGCGTTGCCGTCCGTTCTCTCAGGGCAGAGCCACCTCACCTGTGCTCTCACCTTATGAACCTTGCAGCATGGCACAGTGGAGAGTGCGGAATTCATTTCTTCAGTTTCAGTGTTTCTTTTAACAGTCGCATAAACTTTAGGTGTTCCTTCCAGAGTAGTAGATGTCCACAAACGCAATTTAAAAAATGTGTATATTTTAATGAGTTCTCACATTGATACCTCACTTCTCTGTCCCTACAGGGAAAATCCCTTCTGAGCTCAGAAACATCGTTACAGAGAGAAAAGGGTGAAAAAAGCTGATGCCTGATGTGTGAAGGATACCATTTATTTGTAAATTCAAGTTGTTCTTGTTTTATAGATTTGCTTGTATTTTATTTATTTATACACCTCGGTTGGAAATGCTCACCTCAATGCTTCACATTGCACTGAATGTTTGCTAAACTCATTTCCTTCTGTCCTTGGCTACATTTTTTCTCACTGTAACAGTGGTGTGAAACAGGGCTAAAAAAGGATACAAAATGGTGATTCCAAAATAAGATGTATCCATAGCAGAGACAACTCTTGGCAGCTGGGATGAAAAGTTTCCCCTTCAGGGAATCTCTTGCCTGGTACGCAAGCCAGGCAAATGAACCACCGCAGAGAAAGGCAGCCTGGACTTGAAGTTACCGGCTGTGCTGCGTGTAGTGTACAGTGCGAGTGTCCAACCTTCTGGTTTGCCTGGGCTGTATTGAATAAAGAGGAACTGTCATGGGCCACATATATGTGCATTCCTCTGAAAGTAATGCCTCCTATTTATTCTCATAGAAACGACAACAGATAAAATGAGTGACTCTATTTGATAGAGCAAATTCTCAGCTACAGAATGCTGTTTTTCAACATAGTAAGCACCATTAGCTAAGCATTTTTGCCAGCAATGAAGATGAGGCTGAATGCTGTGGCTTGTCAAAATGTGTACCTGCGCACGTGACCTGTGGTCACTGTCACCACTGCTGAAATGCACTGCACATTGCCTCTCTGTGCTCACATCCATAAATCTTCAGCAAGCATTGAAGAAGGTCAGTGGGTGCTAGTTATTTGGAACCTCACAGCTAACTTCACACTTAGCAGTGGGTTCATGCTTCTGCACTTCTCAGTCATGGATCAATTATTTGTCCAGATTGTCCAGATTCCCAGTGTCCCAGAACATTTGAACTCCCTTCTGACCTGTATGCCTAACGGTTTTCTTTTTTCTTCATGAAGGGCTAAGCATACAGGTCTTGTCCTAATACTGCAATCAGGCAGCAGCTGGAGCCTGACTCACTTGCCCAAAATATTTCTGAGACTAGCATTCCAATTTCAGCTTTATAAAATAATCATGTTGTTATGGGTTTACTGCAGGCAACAGCTGAGCATCACACATATGCTTGCTCACTTACTCCCCTGCACCCCCCAGTAAAACAGAGAAAAAAATAAATAAGGCAAGCAAAACTAAGAAAACTCATGGGTTGAGATAAATGTAGTTTAATGAGTGGAAAAGAAGAAGAAAAGTGATGCAAAGACAATAATTCATAGCCTTCCACCATATGCCAAAGGCCTGTGGCACTCTCTGAGCAATGGTTGGCTTCCTAAAAAAACAACCCTTTGTTTTTATTGCTGAGCGTGACATTATATGGCATAGAACATCCCTTAGGTCAAACTGGGTCAGCTGCCCAGGTTATGGTCCCCCTCAGCTTCTTCCCATCTCCTGTTTACATGCTGAAGGAGGTTGGCAAAGCAAAGCAAAGCAAAACAAAACAAAACAAAACAAAACAAAACAAAAAACAGAAGCCTCAATTCCGAGGAGTACTTCTCAGCAGCAGCCAGAACACTGGTGTGTTATCAATGCATGTTTGGTCAAAAAGGTGAAATTTAGCACCATATGGGCTGCTATGAAGTAAACAAACTCCAGCTCAGCTGGATTCAGTACACAGGTGTGTTTAGAATTCAGCAGTTAGGATCTGGAATCTCAGCACTTAAGGTCTCATCAAGAGACTCAGTTGAACTTAAGTAAAAACCAGAAATAGGCTGGAATAATAACAACAACTAAGGAATAAAATAACAACAATAATTATCTATATATCCAAGAGACAATATTTTTCTTGACCTTCCCAGTAATGAATTATTCACTACTCTTGCTCTATAGTAGCCTTGAGATGAAAGAAGGTGCAGAAGGGAAAATGAAAGTAACAGAAATTCCACACGTTTTTCATCTCTGTCATCTCTACACACAGCCACTCTATCGACAACTCCTTGTTTTTGCCCATGCAAAACAGACTGCACAATTCTACTTTACTTCAAAATCTTGCATGGCTTCACATGGCAGGTTATGACATAAAGCCATATGGTCAAGATGAAGTCTTAATCAGTTCTGAGACCATTAACATTGTTCTATTGTGAGTAAGAGTAAAGAGACTCCAGAAAGGCTGGGATCATCCTTCTTGCCTTGTTTTACAGATGGAGGAAGGACTTTGCTTCCTTTGGCTGTCAATCTAGCTCCTTTCAGAAACATTAAAATTCACTTTCATGCCTGAATAAAAAGAATTGCTGACCCTTCTGCACAGATAAGAAATGAATAAATGCCAGTCAGACACTGGTTTATTCACAAAGGTACTAAGTAAACTCTTTTTCTAAACACATTGCACAGATTTATTCTTTCAGCTAATCAGAACACAGATCAAATGTCACCCTGCTACACTAACCACAATGTCAACCACAATGATTACATCTACATCAGTCATTTGACATGTTAGGCATGAATTCATTAGAATAGAATGTTGTCACTTTGTCAAAAGATCCAAAATGATCTTCTATTTGGTATTCCATCATATAGTACCTACAAGATAATTTCAAAGGCAGCAGTGCCTCCTTTGAAACTAAGAGAGCTTGCTTCAGCATTTTCCTGGCAGCAGATCCAATGACAGCATTCCCTATGAAGAAGCCACATTACCAATTTGAGTTTTATAAAAGGGGGTATTACATTTTTTGTTCTAGCACTTATAAAACTAAAACTGAAAAATTGAACTATTACATCACTTTTGGATATACAATCTGCAAGTTGCCTGAAAAGAATCTTACCTTTCAGCAGAAACATTGGTTATACCACACATGTAGAGAGAATTCAATAAACTCATTCCAGCGTCCCCTTTACAGAATCACAGAATCACAGAATTGTAGGGGTTGGAAGGGACCTCCAGAGATCATCGAGTCCAACTCCCCTGCCAAAGCAGGTTCCCTACACCAGGTCACACAAGTAGGTGTCCAGGCGGGTCTTGAATATCTCCAGAGAAGGAGACTCCACAACTCCCCCGGGCAGCCGTTCCAGTGCTCCGTCACCCTCACCGTGAAGAAGTTCTTGCGCACATTTGTGCGGAACTTCCTATGCTGCAGTTTCTGGCCGTTTCCCCTTGTCCTGTCTCCACACACTGCTGAAAAGAGTCTGGCCTCGCTGCTCTGCCCCCCACACCTTAGATATTTGTACACCTGGATCAGGTCCCCTCTCAGTCATCTTTTCTCAAGGCTAAACAGACCCAGTTCACTTAGCCTTTCTTCATAGGGGAGATGCTCCAGGCCCTTCACCATCTTTGTGGCCCTCCGCTGGACTCTTTCCAAGAGATCCCTGTCTTTTTTGTACTGGGGAGCCCAGAACTGGACACAGTACTCCAGATGAGGCCTTACCAGGGCAGAGTAGAGGGGGAGGATCACCTCCCTCAATCTGCTGGCCATGCTCTTTTTATGCACCCCAGAATGCCATTGGCCTTTTTGGCTACAAGGGCACACTTCTGGCTCATGGCCAACCTGTCATCCACCAGGACACTGAGGTCCTTCTCTGCAGAGCCCTCTCCAACAGGTCATCCCGCAACCTATACCTGTGCATGCAATTATTCCTCCCTAGATGCAAGACTCTACACTTGCTTTTGCTAAACCTCACCTGTTTTTTTTACTGCTCAGCCCTCCAGCCTGTCCAGGTCTCGCTGAATGGCAGCACAGCCTTCAGGCGTGTCAGCCAATCCTCCCAACTTCGTATCATCAGCAAACTTGCTGAGGGTCGCCACTATCTCCTCATCAAGATCATTGATGAAGATGTTGAACAAGACCAGACCCAGCACCGACCCCTGAGGAACACCACTAGTTACAGGTCTCCAACTGGACTCTACACCGCAAGAATGGGACTTTGGAAGTCCCATTGAGTTTGTCTCCTCCTGCATCAAATTCTTTGAAACATCTCACTGCTTCACTTTCAAGTATCAGTTTTCTGAAAAGTGCAGTACTGGAGGGCTAAGCACATGAAAAAAGCATGTATATGTCAAAATGTAAAGTTCACCATGTTCATCAGAACATGACTTCTCAGCTTACAGGTCAGGCCGCAAGTCATCTATTACACTGAAAGGTGACTGCAAATTCTGTATACAGGCTGAGCATGTTGCACTCAGTGCTGTGGATTACCAGCCTGAGGCAAAGAGAAGAGAGAGCAGAAACAGTGCAGAAAACATTCTCTTTCTGGACAAAATGAATGATGTCAAAAAGTCAGTATGTTGCTGTTACTTCAAAGCCGGGATTTGAAGGTATGCATCTTAGAGCTGCACGTGAACTCTGCATATAAATGTGCATAGTGGACAAGGTTTGGAATTCTTTGTCTAACTACTGTCAATTCCACCACGTGCTTCTCTGCTGTGAAACCAAGAGAATCCATGAGAGGGAGCAAGGCTGATGTGCTGCCAGGAGCTCCATCTTTCTTCCTCCGGGTGCAAAGTCCTCTGGGGAATGCCACTCCTCCCGTCCCCCCCATAAACCAAAAATGCCGAAAAAAGGCAGCCCACAGAACCAGAACATTAACTCTTTAACTCCCACTGCTTTACATGATGTTATGATATGGAATACCGACAACAAAAATCAGAAAACCACAATAATTACATTAAGCAGATATTTTGAAATGCAGTGTACACTGGGTTATCATTATGCTTTTAATCAGAATGTCAATCTAACAATTAAGTGCAATGTAAAGCATTTGGAGAGACAGGCAAGGGACATATGCATCTTAAAAACAATCTGTTTGTTAAGATGTCGCTGAACATCTCCCCACACTTCCCAAGTGAGGGAGTTGCTATGAATGGGGCACTCCATGACTAAGCACCAGCAGGGCTGTATCTTCATGATTTCCTGATGGAATTGTGCTTGCCAGGAAACAACACAAGTCATTTTCCATATGGCTGTGCAAAATACGATTGGGCAACTGCCATTAATATGTAGCATCATTATTACGTTTTGTGTTACTTTCTTCAACAAATCATAATAAACATCAAAGTACTGGTATCTATAGAATTTGCAACAGTGCTTCCCAGGCACTTTTCTTTTAAGCAGTACTATGCATTTTTCTTTTAAGCAGTACTCCAGGTGAGTCCTGACTAGGGCAGAGTATAGGAGGAGGATCACCTCCCTTGACCTGCTGGCCACATTCCTTTTAATGCATTCCAGGATCCCTTGGCCACGAGGGCACTCTGCCAGCTCATAGTCAACCTGTTGTCCACCGGGACCCCCAGGTCCTTCTCCGCAGAGCTCCTCTCCAGCAGGTCATCCCACAGCCTGTACTGATAAATGTAGTTATTCCTTCCCAGGTGCAAGACTCTACATGTGCTTCTGTTAAACCTCATCTGGTTTCTTACTGCCTGTCCAGGTCTTGCTGAATGGCAGCACAGCCTTCAGGTGTGTCAGCCACTCCTCCCAGCTTTGTATCATCAAGTGCCTACTGAGGGTGGACACTATCCCCTTATCAAGGTTGTCAATGAAGATACTGAACAAGATCAGACCCAGCACTGACCCCTGGGGAACACTGCTAGACATAGATCTCCAACTGGACTCTGCATTGCAGATCACCCTCTGAGCTCGGCCAGTCAGCCATTTCTCAACCTCACCATCCACTCATCTATTCCACACTCTCTCAGCTTTATGATCAAACTCTTTACTGCCAAATGTACTTCCTGAAGTTGTGCAAATTAATGTCATGCTATCACAACATATTTTACTAATTGTCCTTGAGTAAGTGACAGGAGGTCGTTAGGCAAAATCTGAGATTTCTATGAAATTTTAAGACACACTAAAAACCAGACTTGTATATGCCTTAAAGGGACAACTCACATTTGTAAAAACATCTTCATTTGGATGTCATCTTGGAATGGAATTAAAACTAAAGCAGGGAAAGTAGAAAAGGGAAGAAAATGCATGCAAACCTTAGATTTTCCCGTTCTGAAAAAAACACACTGTAAAAATTACACTTTGTTTGTCCTTGGTTACTTGTTTGTATTTTCAGTACCTTTCCTACAACATCTGTTCCCATACACTGAAGACAAGTTCTCATTTGTAGTTCTGTTAACTGTAGATGGTGAGCCTAATCAAGTTCTCCTATCTCAGTCCTAATGGTAAATGAAACCTGCATTTTTGGAATTCCATCCTTTTAAGATGAGCAACAAACATGAAAGCAAAAGTTTCTTGAAAAGGGAAGAGACAATGAAGTGAAAATGATCGGACTGTCACTTGATTCCCTTTAAAATACTGAATTTACTTGAGAAGATAGCACATTGTCATACAGTGCATTACAGCAAACACGGTTCTAAATGGCCTCGGTTAATGTGACACAAAGCACAAACATCTATCCTCTGACACTGTCTGAATGCAGCAGACATTTTAAAAAGTTATAATAAGTATCAAAAAGCTTTCAATACAAAGTTTAAACACATTTAAGTTTCAAAAGGATACTTTGTACATTTTGGAAAAATATAACATTTACTTTACATTACTGGAACATAAGTTACATTCTTCATAGTTTGTAAGCTTCCATCCTTCATACATTCCCTCATATGTTTTCTTTTAATAGATTATTTTCTCTGGATTGTATGTCTAATGTGAAAGTATCACTGTTCTGGAGAAAAGCTTGTTTCTGCATTAATTTCCTGAAAAGTCCATTTGGATTTGCAAGGAGTTCCTCATGTTTTCCACATTCGAGAATTTTGCCCTGACCGAGGACGGCCACAAAATCAGCATTCTGAATAGTAGACAGACGATGAGCAATGATTAAGACTGTCCTCCCTTCCATCAGCCGGTCCAGAGCTTCTTGCACTAGGTACTCATTTTCAGCATCCAAAGCACTAAAAGGAAATGAGGAGCAGAAGGGACAGAGGGAAAGGGAGTAGGGGAGAAAGTGGAATATGTTATTTTAACAACAGGTTAGCTTTTGAAACACCTGCTTCAAAGCTACGTTGCACATTACAGAGCTAGTTTGGGGAAAAATTAATACAGTGCTCCAGCTATCTTTCCACTTTGCATAAATAAAGCTTTCAGCACAGATCTCCCTGTCAATTTACGCATTCTGGAATTTTAGTTTCTTGTGGGCAGAGAAAAATAAGAGGCTAGGTAGATTGTTCAAGGGCATGCAGCTAAAGAAAGAACACTGCCCAAATGTCTGTTCTACAGATAGATCAGAAGTTTCTATTTACTTTCTCTTACCTTGTTGCTTCATCTAACAGAAGAATTTTGGGATTCTAAAGAAGAAAGTAAAATTGGTTACAATTACAATGGGACAAGATCTGAATATATAAAAAATACAGTGTTAGTACAGCCCAGCAATTATTTCTTCAAAAGATCAGGGTGCCACTCAAACTACATTTTGTAAGTCTACAGGCTGAGATAGCAAAATGGAAACAGCACTTTCATCTCCAATTTTGCAAGCTAAAGAAACAGAACACAACTAACTGGTGACTATTTCAAAGATACAACCTAGCAGCAGTGCTGTGGGAGAAGATTTTTAACGTATAGTTGGCAGCACTGCAGTCAGAAGTTCAATTTCCTATTTACTGCTGTCACAGGGATCTTTCATGGTGCTTCAGCTAACTGCTGCTTGGAGTCTGCCTTCTAATATACTGTCCAGAAACAAAAAATAAGAAAAATCTACCAGATCTATCAGTATTTCAATTACAGATGTAATAAATGAGAGTTCACAAATACTGTATAACTCTTCTTAATTAACAGGTGCAGTCTTACCTTGAGCAGAGCTCGAGCAATTGCAATTCGCTGCTTCTGTCCACCTGGGGAAAAAGTCAGTAAGTTGAAATAGGAGAACAGACATGAAGTCCTTTTAACTAGAGGCCAAGGCTGAGCTGAATTAGGCACGTGCATTAGGAGGGGAATGGAAGTGATGTTAATACTGATGTTGGACTATGACTAGGAGAAAAAGACTGAATAACAACAACACCACCACAATTTTGGCTTTACTCCGAAGCATCATGATTTTAAAATCAAATAACAAATGTACCTGAAAGTAGAATGCCTTTTTCTCCAACTACAGTGTCAAACCCTTTTGGAAAATCTCTGATAAAATGAGCAGCATTTGCTATTTCAGCAACTTTCTGAATCTCCTCTGCAGTCACAGTAGATGGATCCTCTGCACCATAGGCAATATTTTCAGCAATAGAGCAGGAGAACAGAATTGGTTCCTGATAAATTCAAAAACATAACTAACATGTTACGTCTGTAATTACAAGCATGTATCATCTGAATTTCAAAACCATGAATTCTAATTACAAGACCCAGCATTAATCCATTGCATATGCATATAAAAGAATATTCATGCTAAAGTTAGTTGAAATAGATAAAAGGAAAAAACACAGAACAATCCAATTTTTCCTAATATCAAAAAAAGCAATCAAAATCAATTCAAAAATAGGTTGTTTTCTAATTGATAAAACATAAGCTTCAATTCTTAGTATTTAAATAAGAGTTCAGAAGGAACTATTCATTCAAACATCAGAGAACCTCCCTTCACACTTTAATGCATCACCATTTGAAAGAACAATGAACCTACTCTGAATTATCTCTACAAATTTTAACAATATTTTGTGCATTCAGTTAAAGCTTAAAGTAGAGCAGAGCACAGTCAGATAGGACAAATAATGTGCAATGGGAAAATGTGTTAAACGAGGGAAGTCTGCTCTTCCTAGAACATAAAGAAGAAACATGCTCTAGTATGAGATCTTGTGCTAGTAACACAAGCCTGGATAAAATGAAATACAGACATTCAAACAGAAAAATGCTAGCATGCTCACAGGAAATTCATTTTTGTGCAAAAGCTTTTTATGCTTTTAATCATAACATCAATCTAACAGTTAAGTGCACTGTGAATCATTTGCAGAGACAAGGCAAGGCACATGTGTCTTAAAAACAATCTGTTTGACCAGTTAAGATTGTTACTGAACATCTCCCCACACTTCCCAGGTGAGGGAGTTGCTATGAAGGGGACACTCCATGACTAAGCACCAGCAGGGCTGTATTTTCATGATTTCCTGATGGAATTGTGCTTGCCAGGAAACAACACTGAACACAGGTCATTTTCCATATGGCTGTGCAAAATGTGATTGGGCAACTGCCATTAATACATAGCGTCATTATTACGTTTTGTGTTACTTTCTTCAACAAATCATAATAAACATCAAGGTACTCGTATCTATAGAATTTGCAACATTGCTTCCCAGGCTCTATATGCAATTTTTTCTTTTAAGCAAACACTCTGTATCACTGTAATTCTGTAAAAACAGGCTACAGAATAATGGGACTAGCTCTGAATGCTCATTCACAACAGCAATTATGTTGAGATGGAGGAACTTTATTGAGAAGCAAGATTACGCAGTTCTACAAAGAAGAGAAGAGAGGCACAGCAAGTTACTTAGAGAAAACTATTACATACACTTAGGAACTTTTTTCTTCCTTACCTGACTCACTGTTCCAATCTTTGCCCTGAACCACAATGGATTTAACTGACGAATGTCAAAGCCGTCAACAGTGATAGTACCTTAAAGTAAAGAAACAGTAAAGTCAAGGGTGTTCTGACTTGCACTGAAGAGGCAAAATAAACAGCTGAGAACAAGGACCCCTGGATGCATGTCCCAGGATGCTGTCAGAGCAGATCAGAGATGCAAAGCAATGCAGGCACCACCACACGCCAATCACATAGCCCAAAGGGAAGCACACTTGCATCAATGAGATGGTCCCATCAGGATCTCAGTGCAGGAACCTCAAATGTTTATAAGGTGTATCACAGACACAAAGCATCACTTGTCAAATCACAACAGCACGCAAAGCATACCTGCGATAGGATCGTACAGCCTTAGTAGAAGGGATACAATAGTTGATTTCCCTGTGCCACTCGAGCCAACCAGAGCCATCACAGAGCCAGCTGGAATGGAAAGGCTGAAATCTTTGAAAATGGATGTTTCTGGACGTGTTGGATAAGCAAACTCAATGTCCTTGAATTCTAAAGCACCTCTGAATGTGTCTTTGCCTAATGTGATTCCCTCTATATGAGGAAATAAAACAGAAACATATGAACAGATGTTAAAATCAGCTCAAACCTCCCAGAACCTGTTTTATAGACAGTCAATAGAAGTTATATCTCTGCACGTTAAACCTAGGGATAGCTGGAAGCCACAACATTAGATAACAGAAGTTATGTTTCAGCCATGATTAACTCAGTGTGGTACACTGCTCGTTCCTGACTGCAATTTCAGCTTGCTCGCCAACAGTGAAGCTGTAGGCTACTACAGCAACAGGGATAATATGTAACAACTTCTGGTATTTATATCTAAAATGATTATCTGAATTTTTAAACATATTATAAGCAATTTATATTTTATCAGGTTGGAGCAATTAAATAAAATGACACAGTACTGAAGGCCAAAGTCCCGTTGCCATAGAACTGATGCAAAAAGATAAACACTGCAAATCACTATTGCCCTTTCACTGTGCCACAAGTCACCTGAAAGAGCCTCCCCTTTGGAAGAGAGTAGACCACTTGGAACTACCATTTAAATCATTAGCTTTTAAGGAAAAGCTAATAGATTTATGAACAAATGGCCATTTTAAAGACTTTTTTTTACAGTGGAAAATACAACAAATTCAGGACAAGGATGCATTCAAAGATCAATCAGAGGCATAATACATAGGCAACAGACCATAGAAAGTAGGGTTTCAAATTGTGAAATACCACAGCTAGCCACTATGAATGAATGACAGTCAAAATTAAAGGAACTTCTTTCTGGAGCACAGCATTTGTTATAAATAGTTAGCTTAATATCAGTACTAGAAAAAGTTATAAGTAGTTAAGACAAAGACATATAATTACTCCACGCCCTGCTATATCCCAACAAGAGAGTGGTGAGGTGCTGGAACAGGCTGCCCAGAGAGGCTGTGGATGCCCCGTCCCTGGTGGTGTTCAAGGCTTGGTTGGATGGGGCCCTGGGCAGCCTGGTCTGGTATTAAATGGGGATGTTGGCGGCCCTGCATGTGGCAGGGGGGCTGGAGTTTGATGATCCTTAAGGTCCCTTCCAACCCAAGTCATTCTATGATTCTATGAAGATATGTCCACACAAAGTACACTAATTTGACAGTGGTGCAGTGTTCTCAACAGGTAGTCTCATGAGGTTTTGACCAGTTTTGTGAAAATGGACAGCACCACAGACTCAAGTAGCATTCAGCTAAAGTCACGTGACTCCAGACCCTTAATTCTTTTTAGATGTAACCCCAAACCAGCTACAGCACATCGCAATACGCGTCCCTGATAAACTGGTAACTTGGAGAAGGAACAAAGACACCAGTCAATATTCACTAGCTCTGCTGTTCAAAGAACAAACTACTGATTTTGCTTCTCTTTTTCCCAGCTTTCCTCCTCTTCTCCAGGCTTTAGACTTTAATGGGAGTAGCAAAGAAATTGTAGAGGTAAGAGCATGGTATTTCAGGCTCCTTTCTTGGCTTTAATCTATGGACATACACATAACTTGTTAGGTAAAGCACAACAGCCTGTAAACGCCTCTTTGGGAAAAGAAACTGTATGCTAGCAGCATAATTCTTAATACATCAAATTAACAAGTAATTGCTTTTCTTTATTGTCAGTTCCATCATAGTCCATCCGTCCACATAGTCTATAACATTACCTGAAATACTGAAATCTACTTCAATACAGGAAGTCTGCTACCACAAGTTCTTCCTCTACATACTGCTTGTAAAAATATCTAAAAGCTATATGCAGGGTTGTGCTCATTTTGTGTTTAGATCACAAAAGGTGGTGGAAAAAAAAAAAAGACATCATCATTTATTCTTGACATATTTGTTGTCACCATAAAAAATAATACAGTAGGAGTTCAGTGAAAATAAAACCTAAGTAATCATGTGAAGAGGTGTTTCACAGGGGCTTGGACAGTAGAGAAATATTCTCTTGGCTTTTTTGCCTGATGAGCCAGAAAGAAACTATAATTGTTTACTGAGACAAACGTTTATATCCTTTCTTCCATAGTTAGTTTACAATGAAAGAACACTTGAAAGGAACTTTCTGTATGTATCTATGCAATGTGGATGTCTGAGACTTCGTCCAATTTATTTTTGGTCTACACAACAAGTATCATTTTCTGTGTGTCACTATTGGTATAATTAAACAATTCAGTATCTTCAGTGGAAAAGCCAATACTACTGCTTATGCTGTTCTGATGCCAACCATAAAGAAGTCAGCCACTGAAATTATCCAAATCAAAATAAAAAAAAATAAAATAAATCACATCCAAATGATGATTAATCAGCAGTTGCACCAGATCTACAAAGGACACAACACACTGCAGTGAGCACTAGATTGTCCCTCATGGTGTAAAGTTTGTGCTAACTTCACTGATAAAGACAAAAGCATGTAGCTCTCCCTTCATTAGCCAGCTGTTATCTTTTTGGACAGATGGCTTCGACTCTAAGTCTCTATCTCCATCCATTGGAGACAGTATTACTTTTTTCTGTCTACATAGAGTCTATATACATGGAAAAGTGTCCTACATGCATATTTGCAGCTGTAAAGAGAAATGAGACAAAAAACCAGACTGTGCCTTAGTGTCAGCCAGATTAAAAACCCTGGTAATTCCAGCAGTAGGAGACAGGAGCAAACAAACAAACAAACAAATAAATAAATTTAAGTGGAGTATTTAAAAAATAACCTTCAGAATCAATCAATTCAAAAATAAAACTCCATTCTTTATGCCATAGCTCACTCAAAAAAAAAACAACTCTATTAGGTCTATTGAATGCTCTTTTTCAGTCTTCCTAAAGTAACCCTTACAAAGTTCATTAACTAGATAACCATATAAAGATTGGAGGGTAGGTAGACAGCTCTCTTGCACTCTGCCCTGTTGCATTTATTAACAGTATGCAGAGCTGGACAAAACTTATATATGATTTTGGTTCAATGGGATACAGTTGATGAAAAAAAGAAATAGCAATTCACACCAATTATCTTCTATAAGCAACTCACTGAAGTACTCTGAAAAAGGCAAACGCTGATTTTATCCAAAATATATTCAACACTGGAGGGCACTGTCTGGCTTCCAAACAGTACAGCTGCTAATTGAGTTGCTGACAAAATTTTTAGTTACAAGGTTAAAAAGCAGATTTGTAGATGGTGTTTGTGTATCTTCTTTGGGGATCTGACAACTATATGATCAAGCTACCCTTTATAAAACCTAATGCCTCTCAAAGGCAACAACTTTTTCTGTAAAACTACTGATAAAATAGATGTGATTTCAGACACAGCAGATCTATCTTTAGGCTTGAAGCAGCCCACGAGAAAAATCATATGTGAATGACTGAATTGTCACAAAAACTGCCTTGTTTTCCTCACATTTCCATCAATGTCAAACTTGATTAATCAAGGACATTACCTCCCCTTCAAACCCTTTTTTTTTCCCCCTCCCTATAGCTTAAAACACTGCAGCAACATCAAAAATATTATGTGCCTGTAACCAGGGCCAACACCACACACGCCAGTTTAGGAGACTGCTCATGCACAGAGGCCCATAACTCCCTTACCCATGGCGAATTAGGTAAGCTGTATACCAGAATGGCTCCTGCTCCTTCGAAAGGGGTAAACGTGGGCAGCGCTACTGGGAGGAGAAGGGTGAAAATCATTCCAAAAGCCACACCTGCTGTACCTACACATCCTATGTACTCCTAAAGATTCTCCACCTCTGCTCCACCTCTTCCTTTCATTCCTGTCATATCTCAGCCCCTACTCTTATATCAGAAGAGCTAAAAATGAAATTTGACACGTACTGCTGAAACACCTCAAACTGTTTGTGCTTGCAACTCAGATTTCAAATTGATGCCTTATCAAAGAACCATTTTTCACTAGATCAATGTGAATTGTCTGCATAAACTTGAGATATTCTCAAGGTGAAAACATTTGGTTTTGAAAGCTTCCTTTTTCAGACTGCTGATTTCATAAACATTAGAGAATGTACATGGTAAGTCTTTCAGTGAAAACACGAAATGCAGCCATCTCATACAGAGCTCCTCCCTCTACTTTTTCTCCCTTCAACTCTTAACTGTAAACATGATGCAAGAGAAAGTGGTGCGGTGCTGATATCAAAGCAAGGAGCTAGAAATGAGCATGTCTTCAGTCAAATCACTTCCAAAGTTACGATATTTAAAGGCATATCCTGAATTAATTAAGGGGAAAAAAAAAGGAAAAAAACAAAACAAAAAATTTGAGCATCTAAAATTTCTGATTAAAGGAAGTTTTTGTTTAGGAGCTAGGAAAAGGCTGTAAAGTTAGCACTATATCTAAGTTCTTTCTGAAAAAGAGGCTTTCTGAAAAAGGTACATTTAAGCAGTACCAACCTTCTGAAGTGCAGAGAAAATCAATCTATGACCAGCAATGAAACAAGGACTCACCATTAAATGGAAGTTGGGGCTTCCTCTCAATAAGTTCCCACAGACGTCCACCAGCACCTAATCCTTTCATTAATTCAGAATAAAAGGAACTTAGACCTAAGCAAAAAGAAGAACAGCATTATACATCTATATCAAATGGAAGACATTAGTAAGCATCAACTTTGCATTGCACCAACATCGAAGCATCAGATATGCGTAGGGGATCTTTAACTCCAACACACTATCAGACTTGCTGGTTTGAGTCCTATCTAGTCTCAGCAGAGAGCTACCAATGACTCTTTTTTGCCATTTCTATATCTACAAAAAAAAAAATTCTGAAAATAACACAAGTGTTTTTACACACTAAGCTTGCGTATCCTCAAAATCAAAGCATATCTTTTCCATTCACCCGTTAGCATTAAACTTCAGAGAAACAGCTTTGCATACAATCAGCTACATTTTCAAATTTTTTCAGCAGGATAGAGCGCTCTGAATGCCCTTCACTGTCAGACACTTTTACTAGACGATCCTAAAGGTCCCTTCCGTGCCAAACGATTCTATGATTCTCTGCTTGCTGAAGCAGCCACAGGAGAGGGAGGGCACAAAACCTAAGGCTGAGCTGACTGTGCCTATGTAGAGAACTGAAAATGTAAAGAAATGTAACTCCCAAGTCTGCATGCTTCAAAAGTTACTGGGCAAAGAAAAAGCTAAGGACAAAGCGTGCATCTACTAGCGGGTCACAGCTCTTCACAGCTACGCGAACCATATTGGAACCAGCTTGACTGGAGGGTTTTCCAGTTGAAACAAACAGACAAACAAACCTGGAATCAAAACTGAGTATGATGTAAGTATAAAATGTTTTACTTGCTGATTTCTTGTATATATTTCAAAATAGAGTTAACCAATTTCAGAATCCCTGAAGACCAACAGAATAAATTCATACAGAATAAAGCACATTGGTCTCAAAATGCATATAGTGTTAAGAGTGATTTCAGGAGGGTAGAAAACCCAAGGTATCCTAAAATAAGCTTACTGGTTTATTCTTGCAGAGCAACAAGCCCAGCACAAAGTGTAGATAGGGCTTTTCATCACGTTGTTGCAGAAGATTGTCTGAAAGCTGGCAGTATAAGGCACAAACCACAGCAAGAAGCTCTCTGCTTGGCAGAAAAAGCCAAACCTTCTGCAGCTTACTGCCCAGCATAAGGCTGAAGGTGTCACTCCCACACAGCCCCTTGAAACTGAGACACACACATTTGCAAATCCATAACCATTCATAAACAACACTGTACAATATGGACAGCAAGTACTAATGAGAATATGATTTTAATTTTCTCAACCTCTCTTCAATTTCTGGTAGAAGACACTGGCAGCAAACTTCTGTAAACAGAACACTCGTAGCAAACAAATATAGGCAGTGTTCCAGATTACACAATGAGCTTCACAGCTCACTGCCTGAACTCCTGTATGTACTGATGACAACATACACCGAGCAGACAAAGTGTTCAGCAGATTTCTATGGTTTTAGGTTTAAAGGAAGGCAGGCACCTTGTGGCAATACACCTTAACTTTTGAGTCCCCATGAGAACAAGCTCTGTGCAGAGCTATAGGCCTCAATAATCTTAAGCAGAACTTTAAAAAATATTTTTACTGGAAATAGGACTCAACAATGTGTTTTCAGTGTTTCTAATATTATTTCGCATTTATTTAATATTATTTTTTCCCATGTTTCCAAAGTGCCAGGGAACTACTGACCAAGTGTAAATGATTCAGAGAAGACAGATTTTTGGTAGTTGGAATGAGTTCCACTGGGGCGCTGGTAGCCAAGGAAGCAGGTTTGTGAATTTTGTCCTCAGGCACATCTTTGTACTTCCCACAATATCAGACTTTGTCTTAAAGAGTACAGATGAGCTGCATTGCCTTGCCAATCTATCAGAAGCAACAGACTCATTTTTAAAGAACCCTTCCAACCAGTAATCAAGCTTCAAAGTACCTTATCTTCATTTTTGCCTGTATGCAGCAGTGAAGACTGCTCTCTCAAAAAGATGAACAGTTTGTTTCTGGGCCAGTAGATTACTGAGTCTGAGCTTCAAGAATAAGTCAGTAAGGGAAAACAAAAGGTTAGCACCAGTGTTGTGTTCTGCTGGCATTTTATTTAATCTTCCAGCTCAAGACACTCTTTATACTGATTTACCACTAAATTCTACATGACTTTCTAACTTGACTACGTTTAAAGACAGAAACATGTATTTAAAAAAAATAAAAAAACAACAGCAAAACAACCCAAGCCCATAATATTATTTCTTTGCATAGCATGCCAAATATTTTAATTTAGATCTAAAGAGTATTAGAGCAATACTTACCTGTCACATATCTACACTGAAAAAAATAATAATCTCAGTATTCAAGTATTCAAAGCTTATAGTAAGTAATACATTATTATTTTAATTAATTCTTCAGAAAAAGAACTAAAAAAAGTATGATTTCTTGGGAAGACCATTTGAAGACTTTTTAAGAAAGCTGGATCTTTTATGAACTTCTTCCTTCGCACCTCTATACTGACTATAATGCTTCAAAGTGAATAAAATCTAATTCCTTATTCCATACCTCCTATGCTTATTCCAACCCAGAAGGCATACATTAGGAATGAAGAGAGTTCACCAACTGTCATATAAGCACTGCCCATCAGTAATCCTCCTTTGTATAAGACTGAGAGGACAATTAAGTTTCCAGAAAGGCCAGTCTAAGAAAAAAAAAAAAAAAAAGAAGGAAAATCAGACTTGTCACAGACAGGAAATATTGTTTCAGAATTTTCCTTCCACTGAAAGAGTTATCTACAATTTTAGAGGACTGAGTTAAATCTGAGCAAAACCAAGCCAAGCCAATAGTCATACAGACATTCAGTGACCCTGCATCGTGCCGTCCAATAAGCGTATGAAGAGCAAGTAGTAGTCCCTCCCCCCCCCCTCTTTTTTTTTTAATCCTTATCCCCTAAAATGGAATGATAAACATAGGCATAATTCAAGAAGGGTTGATAGGCTGTGGTTAGGTTGCAGTTTTAGCTGGTAAACAAATGTGCAACTGTTGGACAAACACAATCCCACTCCAGTTCATACTTCCTTTGCATGGCTGCTTGTCTCATCAGGAAGCCAAACATGTAAAACACCAAATGTGGGGAAAATTTCCACTAGTTTAGTTCCCTGAACAGGAGGGATGGGCTTAGATGGATAGTACAAAGCAATGTGTGAAACAGAAAGAGAGGCTTAAACAGACTTTATCATACCAATTCATCTTGAGGTGCAGTTTCACAGAAATTTAGACTGATTAAAGTCCAATCTTCCCACAGTTTAATGTTGGTTCAATTTACACTCAATTCATTTATTTGCAAATCTGCAAGTATCCTCATGAATTTTAAAATAATTGACACTTGGAATAGCACGGTTGGTTTCCTTTCATCAAAGCATACTTACTGCTCCAAAGAAGCCTGCCCGAGCTAGTGCCTCTTTTTTAGCCAACTGTAGCACATAATCAACTTTATTCTTGTATTTCTCCATTTCAGCCATTTCTTGCCCAAAAGCTCGAACTGTTCTTATGTTTCCAATACGCTCTTCAGCTAACTAGATTAAAGCAAAGAAGAAAACAAATGCACACAGTCACATCATTTTGAATGTTCCTATTACGGACCGTTTGAAAGTCAAACCAATATTACCACGTTAATCTCCAAGTTCATTCCTTTGAATACCACTGAAAAATTTTCATGCCTTTCTCCTGACTTTTTTTTTAATTTTATTATGCTAATTTTATTTTGCATGCCCAGGCAGTTTTAAAACAGAACTTCAAGACTACCTTGACTTCGGTGCAAACAGCGAATGAAAAGGATAAAAATAGGGTTTCAATTAATTTAATGTGAACAATGAACATCTGAAAATTATATTCACAGTAACTTGCAATAGCACCATAGGGAAGGGAAAAATAAAGAATATTGCAATCTATAGTACAACGTGACAGAAATATTGCAGTTATTCCGTGAGACAATTCCATTCATTTAAACAAAGCAGCACCAGGAATTAATTTAGCCCAACGGCCAGTGTCCCATTCTAGCTCAGTCTTTTATTTTAACTTCTGAATAGCAAAATAAAAATTTTAAAATGACCTAAACTATAATCAGTTAGACTAAGCTGTTAGCAGACATTGTGATATCCTTACAAAAAAACAAGACCCCTTTTGGGTGAAGAAGTAGGAGATAAAAACACAATAATTGTCTTTTCCACACCCCATTCAATCTGGATATATGAATGGAACACTAGAATTGCTTGTTTGAGTGAACTCCCACACCTAGTTTTCACACTAGGAGCTTCCTTTTGTTACAGGATGAGATAGTTAAATAGAAGATGTCTAATCCTTCTGTACAGACAATTTACAGAATTCCTACATAGGATATCCCAAGTTTATGACAGCTGATAACAATGCTTATCTTAGCTAACCTTTCCTAATTATATTTCTATGCATTTTAATGACATTTCCCTGACCTTAGTCTGAGAGGAAATGATCATCTTACCACTATTTATCAGTGAACAGTACCATTATCTTCAGAAGATCTGTAACTTCAGAAATAGTAATCTAAATACATCAGAGTAACTTTGAAGTTAATTAGAAGGGTCTGCTGCAAGATTACAGATTACCTGTGTTGCTTCTGCAAGAGAATCTTGGGTCATTTTAGTAAGTTTTCGCAAGTATCTTCCATAAATCACAGCCAGGATAGCCAAGGGTGGCACAACGCTCAGAACAAATGCAGCAAGGCTAGGAGATACAAAAAACTAGAAGAAAAAGGAATATGTCAGGGGTTTATGTTCAGATGAAAAATAACTGCTAATAACAACTGCAAATATTGCAAAAAACTGCAATACTGAATTGTAACTTCCCTTGCCAGAGTTTTCTGAAATTAATAAAATTGTAATTTAGTGCTGCCATGCTTTCATTTCTCATGTTTTATTTCTTCTAGACAGTATTTGGGGAATGTGTTCCATGGTTACAACAAACTTCTTGACTATAAGTCGAGAAGTCTGCATCTCATTTCCAGCTTTCTCACTGGTCTGCTGTGTGAACTTAGCCATGTGTTTTAACTTGGCAGTCAACAGACCTACCTGGGGATGCTGAAGGACACATGCTATTACAATATCTAAAGTACTGTCACAGCTTTTGAATAAATAGTGTGATACAGAAACTTTGTGTAGAGAAATATCATATGGTATTTCTGGGTATCTGAGGAGCAGATGGAATCACCTGCACTCTTTGGCACTCAAGAACAGTCATAGCCTAGAATAATATAGAGTTGAAAAATTTATCACTCATAATAGCATCATCATTAATACTCCTAAGTAGATTATTATTATACTACTTCTTAAAATTAGATCTAATATGTTTTCACTTTATTTTGATCTCGGTAGTTAAAACAGAAACATCTAAAAAAAAAAAAAACAACCTGATTTAATTGACACACTTTATAATTATTCTGCAATAGTCTCTATACAGTCTTTTTATAGTCCACCTTTTAAAAACGCACAGTCGCAGCATTTTTGAGCAAAATGTCTTATATAAGGTTATTCCAATTAATCTGCTGCAGAATAAACCTTAGGCTCTTGGCTTATACACAGAAAGCTGTAATTGTTATCAGTGACTAAGTATTAAAACTTGAAAGCTTCATAGGGGGAACGGTTACCAGTTTCTAATAAAATCAGTCTTAGAAGATTTTTTTTTTCCCCCAATCCTTGAATTTACTATACTTTTATCTTTCATTTAAGGTAACTGCCACCAGTGTATCTTCTCTTGAATAAGTATAATAAAATTCATGAAAACCACCAAGGGAAGTCAGATTTTTTGTAAATTAACTCATCACTGGGAAATATTAACTGATGCACTGCACCAAAGCCTTCACTCACACACTTCCTACCCAAACCAGCACTAAGTGGCATGGTTTAGTAATTAGAAGGTTGATGGTTGGGCTTAGTGCTTTTGAAGGTCTTTTCCAAGTTAGATGGTTCTAGGACTCTATTCTACGTTTCCGTAATCTTTATGAACAAAAATACTACCACCTGTAAAAATCTTGAGCAGTAACTCAAAGTTCAGTGTTTGTTGTCTTTGCTCACCTAGGCTTTATCCCGAATCAATGAACTCTAATGACTTCTACATCAAGCCCACCACATCTTATTCTACCAACGATCAATGGGACACTATAACCAATTTTATTTTATTCAGTAAGAATAGAGTTAAATTATTTGCCTATTATATTTCATTTGATAAACCAGGGAAGCAAGAGCAGTTTCTCTCAAATCTTAATTCTCCTTATTATGGCTTGTGAATAAACATCAAGTATCCACACACACATCATCTATTGCAACCAGTGCATAAAGGATATTGTAGCTGTTAAAAACCAGTGAAATACACTTGAATCCAAAAGGGGACACACTTTCTGGTCTGAACTACATTCTCTGAAATGAAAAAAAAAATGAAGCTACAGGAAGCAACAAGCAAGGAACAGACTACCATACCATCATTCCAACCCCCACAGATGCCTGAGCTCCTGCTCGGAGCCCATCGGAAAGGTTTTCAGTCAATGAACGGCCCAAGAGTGCTGTATCTGAAGATAAGCGGTTTATCAGCTCTCCCGTTCTGGTCTTATCAAAGAAAGCAGTTTCTTGCTTCAGAATAGAGGAGAACATGGCTGTCCTCAAACGTTTCACAATTCTTTGACCTGTCAGAAACAGAAGGCAGTCAAGCGTGGCTTACAATACTTAACACACATCTACAATGCAAAAAATCACGGCACTCAACAGCACATAACGAATCACATTACAGAGTTTTACTATATCACAGGAACATAAGCTTTGAGATATCACACAACAGTAAATAAAAATGAACAATTATTCAGCATGCTTATCTTTGCAATATTAATTTACCTTTGATCTGGAAAGGAAAGCTACTGATTCCAAGAGGTTTTCTTAGCCAGTGCCAAGACTTTATTTCAGATCTCCAAATATCCTGACTGTAAAAAAAAAGGTAACTCTCAGGTCCACTTTTTTGTTTTTACCTGCAGTCTGCATGAGGTAGACACGAGTAGCATTAGCAGCAGCACCACATAGAAAGATTCCACTCAGCAAGGCACACAGGCTGGATAGGCTGTCAGTGAAGTCGTTGCTGGGATTTGTGTAAATGACATCAATCACTTTCCCCAGAAAGAAAGGGGCTGACATGGTAATAACACTGGAAACTGTCAGAAAGCCAATGGCAGCTGCAAATTAAGAAGGAGAAGGCAAGGAAACAAAGTCTGAATTTGCAAGATCATTAATAGTATATATGAAATAATATTTCACTTCAAATTTCCATTAAGCTTGTGAGCATGAGCACTAAATAACATTCCTTTCAGTCATGTTCTGAATGGGATATTTTAAGTCACTGTATAAATTCATTTAGGCAAGGTACCCATTAAAATTACAAGAGGGGAGTCAACTCTTTGAAAGCGTAGATAATATCAGGACAAAGGGAAATGGTTTTAAGTTGAAGGAAGGAAGATTTAAGTTAGATGTCAGGGGAAGTTCCTTACAGAGAGAGTGATGAGGTGCTGGAACAGGTTCCCAGAGAGGTTGTGGATGCCCCGTCCCTGGAGGTGTTCAAGGTCAGGTTGGATGGGGCCCTGGGCAGCCTGGTCTAGTATTAGATATGGAGATTGGTGGGCCTGCATCTGGCAGGGAGTTTGGAGCTTGATAATTCTTGAGGTCCCTTCCCAAGCCATTCTATGATTCCGTGATATGAAAATTCTGAAAGTCTCTGTATGCAATCACAGTTCTGGAATTTTTTGTTTCACATAACATTTCCCCTCACAGTTGAGCAAGTTATCTTTCCACAGACGTCATCCTTTCAGAGCATAACTACCAGTAAGTTTTCCACATCCCTCACACAATCCCTCACTCTTGTTTGGTTTGTTTTTCATTATTCATGCTTGTTTCCATACTAAGACTTCAAACTGTAAGTTTCTGAAATAGTAATGGACTGAATTAAAGATCTGATTTGAGAACCATCTAAAACAAGCAATTCTACCTGCGAGAAAAAGATAATATATATATATGATTTACTCTTGATGGGCAAAAATTATATATGTTAGTTTTGTTTAACTCTTCACTATTGCTGGTCTGAAAGTAAAATAGCGTAAGTACAAATAGAAGTCTGCTTGCTGAGGAGCAGTGCTTATCATCAATCCTTGAATTCTTGTTGCAAGATCACTTTGGTAGCTCTGTTTGAAGCTGTTTCACACAGCACTGGACCAAGACTGAGCCTTATGAACTTTCCCCTGCAAAGAAATTTCCTGAGCCAAGAATACAACTTGATCCTGAGAAGGCAAGCCAACCCTGAAGGGCTGAGAGCTCGAAAAATATCCTCTTATTCAAAAACTGAACAAACCTGATATGAAAACCACTGAACCACAACAAACAATGCCATTTATACAGCATAATTTTCAAGCAGACAGCTCCACACTGAAAGCAACCATTCATATGGTTACCATAAAACTACTCGCAGATAATGTCTTCTAAGGCAAAAAGGAACTTTACTGCGAATCCTGGAGTCATCTGAGTTTTCCTTCAGTTATCCTGAGCTTCTTGTATCACTTTTATTATGATGTGAGAGCAGCTGTCCAGTGCTGTAGAGCAGTACACCCAACATCTGTCACAGATGGTGCGATGTCCTTCATCACCTCCACACACACATATGGAAAGCTTTGCTTCGGTTTTACTTTAAGCAAAAATACAGCTGTGCATTTATAACGAAGAATTCCAGGCGTGAAGAAATGCATACCCAGCACCACCTGAAGCAAATGCTTCTCCACACACTAACTGACATCCCGGTAGGGTTCTGCACACTGCCCAAACGAGCTTGGCCACTGTGTCCAACCCACTATACGCAGTTCTTATTCACAAGTTGCATGTGGTCATTCAGCTGTGTTACACTCAGGCTACCAAGAACATTAAAGGACTCAGAGCTTTTATTTGAAGCTACAGAAAATCTACAGAGTAGAAAGCACAAGATTTCCTGCTGCAAACCTAGGTAACCCATGGCACAACCAAATTTCATAAGCATATTATTTAGTAGTTAGAACTTCATACAAGCAAGTGACCTCATTAACAGACTGGCTGCAGAGGTGTATGCAGGCTGTGAAGCAGCAGGGAAAATCCACCAAATCTAGGTCATTTCCTATCAGGAAAAGTTGGTCTGTGAAACAGCAGGAGATAGTCAAAAGCATTGTTTTCGTGGGCACAGCACAGTATTGCAGCTTGGCATCCATGAGTCCTGCACCCTCCTCAGTTATGGATGGAACTGGACAACTACAAAATGCAAACATTCAGCAAAGTAAGAGGAGTATATAGCTAAAAGTCCCGTCTGTCTGTCCAGTGGTACAGCATTCCTGTCCTGGATTTACCAGTCTCTCTTCCTCACTTAAACTAGTATGGATTTCGCCGTAATTACCTGCAACAGCCTTACCTGGACTAAAAATCAATGCCAGTATGTAATGCAAACTGCAGGCTAATAAGCTACTTAGATATTAGTCAGTGGGTTGATAATAATATACACAATGCAGTTCTGAAAATAAAGGCTCATATCAATCAGACTGCTAATTTTCCCCCTTAAGCAGTATACATGCCTACAGTAATTTAATCACAAATCACAAACAAAATGAGGCTCCACAATTGAAACTCTCACTTTGATTCTAACAGCAGAACACTACAAAATAGCACAGATGTCAAGCTGCTGAGCTGCTGTTGATTAATTAAAGAAAGAGGACTCAGCAACCACTCTTATCTCCAGGCACAAAGAAGAGCTGTCACTGTGATAAGTGGCTAAAAGGAGGAGCACAAGGTGCTCAGCAAGCAGATAGGAAAACACTTTGGTGCCACTGAGTGTTGTCACTGACAAAAAAAGGTCAGGGTAAACTTTATAGTATTCATTTCACACAGCCTGCTCTATTACCCAGAAGATTACGTCAAATAAAAGAGTGCATTTTGGAAGCTGTATATATATATGTACACAAACATATATATATATATATATTTTAGAGTAAACCAGTTTTGCAGGCTATGAGATGAAAACGAAACACAAAGCAAATCAATAGATGTTACAAAACCAGGGCTACACGATGAGACAGACAACACAAGCTAAGACGAGGCAAGCCCACTTCAGCAGCAGTAGAGAGTCCTGCTAGAAATCTTCAGCAAATGTTCTGCTTGTCAGCCTGCACAGAAGCCCAGACCACTGCTTTAATAGCTGTACAGATCAACATGCTCTCTAGTAAAGCTAGAGCGAGCTTGCTTTCTAACTGTGGGTCTGCAACTACATTTCATAGCAGATTCACTCTTGGCATAGAGGATTGGCTAGCAAGTGCTAAAGGACATGCTGACAAGAAATAACCAGGCAGAGTTATCAGAGACCTCTCTTGAGAACAGGAATGAGGTGACTCTAAAGGGTTATAATAACAGTTTGCTCCATGCAAGAATACCACAATGAGCACTATGAAAATTTCTAATTTTACTCACCCCATGCAGTATGCAGAAGTGTACAAAAAACTAGCCCTTCCCACTCAAGGCTTACAATAATTTTAACACAAATACATGAAGATTTGACCTCAGATGAATTAAGACCATTCAAACTGATCAGAGATGAAGGACAGAAAAATGAGGTAATGATGATGATTGGCAGCACACAGCAACTGAATGCAGTACCTAGCACTTCCCATTCAGAAAGGCTATAGATGTTACCTCCCAGGATCTTTCACACACATCTTACTGCTTTTATCTAACACAGGGGCTGGCAGATCAGAGCTTTGGGTTTGTGAAAAGCAGCCTTCTACCAGTAGCTGAGCACACTTGCCCTTTAACAATTATCTGAGCAGCTTAAGTGAAATACACACTGACTTTTTAAGAAACTTCCACAGGGTCATTTGGAATGATGAATAAAGTCTACTGTGATGAGGCCACACAATTATTATTTTATAGGAGAAAGACATGCTGATAAATTCCATATTTGTTGCTTAGTCCATTTCTGTTTGGCAAGTCCTGGCCCACAAGGAGTTTGTTGTGGATTATACAGGAATGCTGAATGGCTGTTATCAACACCACCAAAAGGCTGTTCTGCAAAGAACTATTTCAAGATGGACTTTTCTTCCAGTGTGCATTCAAAGATTTTGTGCATAGTTCTAGGTTAGATATGACTGGAGCGGTTTACTTTTTATGCTAAATTCATACATGACATCTGGGCTGTGTCTAATATCACGTATCATGTATTATTATGCAGTGTATCATTACATGTGCAAGAACAACTTTTAGAGGACATCTCCTCAGATTATTATTGGGAGTGTAATACTATTCTCATAAAAACAAGTATGTTCCTGACAGCACTGTCATATGCTGCATCCCTGGGGCATTCTGGAAAGCTGCTAGCTCTTTGTGGAGGTGTGTTAACTTGCAGGGGCAGTCAGTACACTGAATCTTACACACTGCTATCCTTTGTGATTAACATGGCTTTTAGAGGTGGTTTTCTTTTTAATAGGAAGATTCTATAGATAGTTTCATGCTGTTATTGCATGTGTGGTTTTTTGTTTCTTTTGTATTTTTATTTTCAAAGCACAAAAGAGCAGTTCAAGTTTCCAAATGACAAAAAGCTTTTTTTTTTTTCCTTTGGTACAACAACAATAGCATCGCACAACTTTAAATATCTCAGACAGCTCATGAAAAAGCTGGCATACTCATTTAACTGACCATGGTCATACAACTGTTTGGAGAAGTCATCAGAGAAATTGCAGAGGGACAAAATTAAACAAGAGACAGGTGAAACCTTTGAGGTAGCATCTCAAGAACAAGATGGGAGTCCAAGATCTGGAGGGTACAGTGAGACAGCAGCACCAGACTGAACCCCAGAGCATCAGCTGGTGGCATCCCTCGTGCTCTGAACATTTCCATGACGTAACTTAGAGAAGTTTACAATCTGAAGAATGGCTGCTTTTTGAGCCATGAGGTGCTCAGGATTCACAGAAGTTATCCTCAGTAGCTCCTCACTGAGGCTCCTATGACCAAGGACTGACCTACCAGGAGTCCTTCGCTATGCAGCAACCAGGACAACAAGAAGCCTCTGCAAGGTGGGCTGCAGAGGGTTCTCCATAGGAGCTCTCAGAGAAGATATTTACAGAGGGAAGTGACCTTCCACACAGTGGTTTGAGGAAGTCTGTACAGGGGAGGAGCAAGGGAGACCGCTGGCTTTGCATGGGAGGAAAGGAGGAAGGGGCAGCAAGGCACACAGACTGCACACAGCCTGTGCAGGGCTGTGCAAAACATCCGCCTGGCAGCAACAATGGAAGCTGGGTTCAATCTGACTGCAAGGAAGTACATTTGCTTTCTCTCAAGAATTACAGAATCTCCATTTCACAGTTTGTTATTATCAACACAAACAGAACTGCATGCTGGTCCTTTTCTGATGCTCAAGAAGAGCCTGTCACAAACTGGTCTGTTTAAGAACTCATAGAAAATTTTCTCTGTCACGTTTTCTTGCCATTGTGGGAAAACCTTTAGAACTCACCAACCAACCATAAATTGCAGTTTGCTGGGGGGGGGGGGGGGGGAGGGAAGGGAAGGAAATAGGAAAAGTTTGTTCTTCTATCCAGACTCACTATGAAAGGATGCCTCACATACCCAGGCCTGAATCCTCAAATTTTTTTCCCTGGATTATTCACGACAATCTACCGGTCTGTAGTTATGGATAAGCAGAGATACAGATCTTACAACAAAAAGGCGGAAACCATTAATAAATTCTGTGCATTTACCACTGTATGTTGAAATAGCATAAACCACCAATCACGGACTCAGTGTTTCATCAATTTTTGAAAACCAGACTTCCTTCTAACGATAAAGTTTCCACTATATTTTCTCATGATATTAATTTTCCTCGGACATAAAAATCAGCCAACACCAAACATCAAATGTTGAAAAATAATCAAATAACTCCAGGTTTGCTGCAGAAGTACAATATCTTTCTTTTTATTTCCCAACATATAAAATGCAAGCATTCAACTTGCTCCTAATCACCGACTCAATCTTTATGTCAGACCAGTATAGCAATTTTCCTTCGATAGTCATTATTTACTTAAATAGATGTTGCAGTGAAAACATTCTCCAGAGAAATCAAATTCTAAGCCTTCTGGTGATCACAGTGGTCAACAGTTGCCATTACTGCAACATCTTCACAAAATAACTTCTCTGACAGTTCACCACCAGTTCAAAATACGAAGTGCAACCAACCAGCCCCCAACCATTTATTTACTTAGCGATAAAGCTACAAGGCTGCTTGAACCTTTTTTTAAGCTTAATAACAAAATTAGAAGAAAAGTTGGTCAGAGACAACAGGTTGGACAACAGATTGGCCATGAGCCAGCAGTGTGCCCCTGTGGCCCAGAAGGCCAATGGGATTTTGGGGTGCATTACAAAGAGCGCGGACAGCAGGTCAAGGGAGGCGATCCTCCCCCTCTGCTCTGCCCTCCTGAGGCCACATCCAGAGCACTGTGTCCAGTTCTGGGCTCCCCAGTTCAAAAAAGACAGGGATTTCCTAGAAGGAATCCAGCAGAGGGCCACAAAGATGATAAAGAGCCTGGAGCATCTCCCCTACAAGGAAAGGCTGAGTAACCTGGGTCTGTTCAGCCTGCTTTAGCAGGAGGATTAGACTCGATGATCTCTTCAGGTCCCTTCCACTCCTCTGATTCTGTGAGAGGGGGGTATTTTACCTATTTGATTTCTATCAACAGTAGCTCAATGCACATGGAGAAACAACCACCAAGTTAACCATGTACATGTCATACACACAGCAGATACAGTTTTAAAACCACCGGCATTGTCTTCAGAAAGATCAAGTTAAGGTGACTGCTGAGTTGCAGTAACAGAAAAGAGTGGACACAGGTTCACTTCTCAAGTCCGCATAAATGTTGCCCAGAAACACCCCAGCTACAGAGCGACAGCACAGAAACAACGTGATTTATGAGAGTGGGGCTCAATCCAAGTTCTGAAGAGAAGGGCATCCTGGTGCCTGCAGTCCTTGGCTCCCATCAGCTTCCTTCCCATTATGCACATTATAGAATTAATTTGACTCAATGTCAAGGTTTTAGTGAGTGTATGAAAACCGATCTTTTTCAGCCACATCTACCTTTTAGTTAATTTTTAAATGGAGAGGGAAAACTATTTATTTAAAACCGTGTGGGTTGCCTGCTGGTGTTACAATTCAAACAGCAAAGCCTGGAAGAGCAAGTTTCAAAATTAAGCCAGGTAAGCATTACTACAAGCTCAATAAACATTATTTGCCTGGTTTCGTCTCCTAGAATAACTGATGTTATCAAAAAGACTCACTCCCATTCAAGTACCTGACATAAAAAATGTCAGCTTGTACAAGTATAAAGAACCAAAAGCATGATCTTCCAGTAGTAATGCTTAAAACTGATGTATTCTACATTTCTATGTGTACCCTACACATTAAAAAAAATAATAATAATAAAATAAAATAAAATAAAGAAAAAGGTTCTTTACTAATCCAATCAAAGGAACTAGTAAATTATTAAGATAGTTTCTGAACCGCTTTACAATGAACACACCCAAAAACTTCAGTTAGTCTTGGGTACAATACTGTGATCCTGATTTTCTTCCTTAAATTGTCTTTCAATAAAAATTATTTTTTATAAAGAATTATTCCTTATTAAAAATTACAAAAGAAAAATCTACAGCAACTCAAAGATTTCTGATTCAAGAAAGTGCATCACCTGGCACAACTTCAAAGTACAGAAAAATGGCATTACAAACATTCTTCATGGCAGCATTCTTCTAATTTCATGGCAATCCTAAACACAGGAAAAATGCTGTTGGAAAGGATGCCCAAAGTTCTAAACTAAAACTGATGGAATAACATTTCTTGCACATCTTTAGAGAAGACCTGAGTACAAACCAAAATTTCTTTCTCTACTCAACTCTACTTAGCCTGCAATAAGAGTTGTATAGGAAAAGGGCACACTTTACTGTTGGATTAAACATTTCAAAGCTGCTTTTGCTTACCCTGCAATTGAATACAACTATTGTTTACTTGGAGTGTGGTTTGGATGAAGCGCAATGGACAGATTCTCACAGAGAGAAACAAGGAAGCGGGAAGAAATAAAAAGGATCATTTTGAAAAGGCATTTTTGCGGCCTCCCACACATAGTGGGATCTAATAACTTCAACGGTGGCTATATCCTATTCCTCAGGAATTAAATTTAATTGAAGACTCCAGTTTACCTGACTTGGCTGTACAACATCAGTCAGAGAATTCCTAAAATGATTCTCTCCCGCTTTGTTAAATCTGAGAGGTATTACAGAATTTAAATACTCACAGTTCCATTGCACAAGAACGTGGTTACTACCAGAGTGAATTCCCATTGTAATATTTACTCATCTTTTTAGCTACGAAATCTCATCTATTTAACTATGAAATGTAATACACGTGTACTGTTGAAGCTGTACCTAGCTTTAGGAGTAACTGAAGATGAAAGAGCACATTACACAAATTTATTTATTTCTGACAGTGCGATGTTTGCTACATCCATAGACTCTGGAGGGCCAGCACATTGTTGTGTGAGGAAAGTATTGCAGGAGGTGCTGTGTGTTAGTGCATAGCAGCTCCTTGGCAGAGCACAGCACTGCTTCCTGAGCCAGCAGGCGGCAAAGAGCCATGGATAAAACAAGATGCAAATATCTCCTTTGGTATCAACTGGAGCAGGTCACCTTCACCTTTGTATCTGCACCTCCCCAGCTGACACCATTTCCCCCTGCACCAGTATGGCTGATGACAAGTTGAATACGAGCCAGCAGTGTGCCCCAGCAGCCGAAAGGGCCATCCATACCCTGGGGTGCACCAGGCCCAGTGCTGCAAGTGGGTGAGGGGAGGAGTTGTCCCCTCTGCTCTGTGCTATACAGCTTCACCTCCAGCACTGGGTGCCACTATGTAAGAAAGATACAAAACTATGAGACAGTGTCCAAAGGAGGGCTAGGAAGATGGTGAAGGCTCTGGAGGGCAAGATGTATGAGGAGCAACTGAGGCCCCTGGGTGTGCTCAGCGCAGAGCAGAGGAGCTGAGGGGAGGCCTGATGGCGGCTGCAGCTCCTCACAGGGAGCGGAGGGGCAGCGCTGAGCTCTGCTCTGTGTGACAGCGACAGGGCCCAAGGGAACGGCATGGAGCTGTGTCAGGGGAGGGCAGTGGGGGTTGGGGACAGGTGCTGCACCAGAGGGTGGTGGGCATGGAACGGGCTGCACAGGGCTGTGGGCATGGCTCCAAATGCCAGAGTTCAAGCTCTGTTTGGACATTGCTCTCAGACACAGGGTTTAGATTTGGGGTGGTGCTGTATGCAGCCAGGAGCTGGGCTCCATGTTCCTTGTGGGCTTCTTCCAGCTCAGGACATCCTGTTCTACGAACAGTGACTTGCACAAGCCATTCAAACCCACAGATCATCATCTATCCTCAGCTTCCTCAGTCTGAAATCAACTACTCCATCATCAGTGATTGTGAATTGCAATACGCAATTACAACGCTCAAAACATCACGACCCCTGCTACACGGCGTATCAAAAGAGGTACATCACTCCATAGGGGTACTGCTATACACCTATGTTGCCAGCTATAAAAACAATATAAAACCCTAAAGATCTGTGAAAGCTAAGCCACCTTGCAGAACAAAACCTCACCAGTAAGCCTCTTCAGAGAACCCACTGTGTTTACTGGTTACATGTGCTTGAAGATGAAATCAGATAGTTCACTCTAAGTTCATTGCGTTATACAGTGATACTTTGAACCTTCCTCTTTCCTCCAGAATGGAGGTAATACAGATGATTTGTTTGTAAGGGCTGGATCTTCAGATGCAAAAGAAACAACAGAAAGCATTTAAACATATTTAGATACAAGGTCAGGGATGATTTCCTTACAATCACCTACAAGGGCATGTCTACCTGTATTTTTTATTCCTGCACTCTGTAATAATCCAAGGTCTTTTCCTTGTTAGCTTTTCCATCCTCTCATTTAATTACAACTTAATGTAAGTTTTGCCTTAAGCAGGGTGTCAGTGAGGATGAAAAATTTTGCATAAATTCACTTATCTCCCAGAACTAAGACCAATGTTAAGAAGTAATCATTACATTTGCATGTTTTTCTCCATTCTCATAGTTCGCAATCAAGTTAATTTAAAAAAATAAGAACAATAACCAAACACAAACAAACATACCAGTTTGTTATCTTTAAAGAGGAAATTGCACATAGCTGATTTTTAGTGACTGTGTAATCAATTTACTTAAAAACATCAGCAGGTGAAGGGTACTTAGGACTATTTTAAAATATAATTGCAAACTACCATACTTAAATGTAAATTAAGTTCGCAGTTAGATAGCAGCCTCCAGATCCCCAAATCCTTCTTTAAAACAACTGCAATTTCAGGAATTTCAGTAGAAACTTGGAAGCCAAGGGGCTTTCAAATTTAACCCACAACACCGTGCAGAAAGCAATCCAAGTAAGACTGAAGCTTTACTGAGCACTACAACAACTTTTTTCCCCTCCCCTCTGCCTTTCCCATTCATCTTCTCCTGCTTTTACTCTGCAAGCACCAGACAGCTGCATAAAGCAGAAGTTCATGGCAGAGAAACATTTTTTTAACAGAACTTAATTTGGATCCAAACTATTTTGGTTACGTGATGATAATGCATAAAGTCCTGCAATCATCCAACTGTGAATAAGAACTTGCACAGAAGTATTTTGCATTTCTCAACACCACCTCCTCACTCAAACCTGCCCACTGCACCCCCCTCCCTCACCCCAAGGAGGGTTGCAGACAGGGACAGGATCTATCCACAAATCAAGTTTGTGCCAAGTCCTACAGGCCCAAGGATGACACAAGAGCACACCTGCTGCCTGCCAATTCAGGTGGTTTTAGAAAAAGCAAGCAAACAAACAACTATTTGACATGTTCCTTTCTAAGCAGCAACTAATCCTATAACCCTCAGGAGAAGCGATATCAAGACTACTTTGTATCAGCTAACCCTCTGTCAGTGGTGCTTATTATAGACCATGGTGCTTTACTTCATCCTAAGGAAATAAATAAACAAATCGTTTAAGAAGGTTTCTTTTCTTTGAAGTTTTTGACAACAAATTCTCGGTTGGCACAACTCTGATGTATGAGATTAAATAAACAAACAAACACAAAAACAAACCTCATGACTTCCATTTTCTGCCTAATTCTGTGCAGTCTCAGACCCGAGATTACTGCAAGCTGCTTTAGGAGTCAGCCCAGAACACGCACAAAGGCGGGAACCAGCACCAGCCGAGTTCCCTAACTTCTCCAACTTCTGCCTTCCCTCCCTCCAGAACAAGGCAGAAGCTCAGGGGCGGGGTGGGAGCCCGTCCGTAGCTTTTCACACGCACCCGACGCTCCCAGCAAGGCCTCCCCGCGGCGCTCCGGACAGGTCGCCGCACGCGATCTCGGGCTGCCCGCGGGCACGGAGCTGCCCCCGCTCCGGTCTGCGCTCAGCAACGCGCCCCGCCGCCCCCTCCCCGCTCCGCCGAAGCCCCGTGGCGCGGGAGGGCCGCGGCCAGTACCTGTCAGTCTCCAGCGCTCGGGACGCGCCAGGGCCAGCAGCCTCCTGGCCTCGAAGCGCGGCGGCCCGGCGGCGGCTCCCCGCGGCGCCGGCGGCGGTGTCGGCTCGGGACCGGCGGCGACACTCAGGGCGCGCGGGGCGCTGCCCGCCGCCCCGGGCGGGAGGAGGAGGCGGCAGCGCGGCGGCGGCCGGGGCAGCGCTCCGCACCTGCTGGCCGAAGAACGCGGCGAGGCGCGGAGCCCGGCGGGCCCGCAGGCGGCCCGTGCCCATGGGGGCGGCACCGCACGGTGCAGCAGCGGCAGCAGCCAGGGCAGGCGCGGTGCGTAGCCCGCCATGCGGCCCGCGCGGCGGAGCCCAGGCGGCAGCGGAGCTGCGGCTGCGGCCGGTCCGCGCCGCGCGGCTCTGCGGCAGGAGGAGGCGCCTCAGAGCCGCCGCCGCCGCCGCCCATGAACCGACAGCCGGGGCCCCGCGGTCGCCCGGGCAGCGGTCGGCGTGCGGCGCGCCGATAAGGCTGCGGGCGCGTCCTCCTCTCGCCAGCAGCTTCTGCCGCCGCCCGGCCCGGGGAGGGAGTTGGGGCCGGGTGAAATGGCGGCCGAGCCTGCCTTGCCTTGCCCTGCCCTGCCCTGCCTTGCCTTGCGGCGGGGTCCCGCCTGAGAGAGCGGCCGGAGAAGGATAAGAAGAAGGAAAGTGGCTCTGCTCCGCTCGCCCTGGACCCACCTCGGGCACGGCGGCCCGGGGCAGGAGGGCTGCCCCTCTTCGCTAGTACATCCCTATAGACAGGCGTCCCATGCCCGTACTAGAAGCTACGGGATCCATACAACGAAGCCTTCAACAGTGTTATTTTATTACTGTTTTTGCATATTGCCGCCGCACCGCGTGGTACCGCCGATCAGCACGCACCGCCCCGGGGAGATGGACCCCGAGAGAGCTCTCGTCCGGGCCCGGCCCGGAGCGTGCGCGGCGCGGAGCGCGAGGCGGTTTTTCACACCGTTTTTTTTTCAACAGGCGGCCGGGGGACGTTTCTGGCGCTCGCGGTCTCCTCGCGCTGCCTTCAGAAAGGCGCGACTAATCGATCCCGAGGAGAGGAGAGGCGGGCGGGACGGGGCGGGGCTGCGGCCGACCTCTCCGAGGCGGGCCGCGGTTCTGCTCTGTTCTCCGGTCCCGTGCTGTGCTGCCTGCCCCCGGGGCGGCCTCGGGCCTGTGTAGTGATGATCTTTAAAGTCTTTAACGACCTGAGCAATTCTGTGATTCTGGTGCTGTACAGAACCCCGCTGCCTCCCTGAGCGGGAAATATTAACCTAACTCCCCTCATCACCGGTTTGGAGTGGAGCCAGGCCTTTCTAATTCTTCCCCCTTGTGCATGTTGCCTTAGGTGATGAGTAGGCACACACTGACGCCCTTGTCTTGAGGTGAAAACTCGGCTTCCTGAGCAAAAAGTGAAACAATGTACATCATCTCATAGCAGGGGGGAAAGGCTTTGTTAAATAACATGCTCTTGTTAGCATGATGGAACCCATCACAGCCACCTGACCAGCAAAGTGTGTGGCAGGCCGTGGCCACCAGCCCAAGGGACTGCAGGCCAGAGAGGAAATATGGAGCCAGGGCTTTTCTTACAGCCCCATGGGGCTCCAGGGTGGGGAAATAGGAGGCAGTGGTGAGCGGGAGGTGATCTCTTAGTATACTGTTGCAGGTAAACACCACGTGTTTGCTCCCAATACAATAATCCATATAGATGGAAGCAGTGCTTCAAGAATGTGGATTCTCTTCCTTTGTGTGCTAGCTGCAGCATGAAGGCTGTTGGAGCACTTAGGATGCTTTCTTGAGACTTTGGAGAATTAATTAACAGTTATGGCTAAGTGAGCACCAAACTGAAAAAAAGCACCCCCTGCCACCCACGGCAAGGAGAGCTGATGGGCAAAGGTGGCAGGAAGTTTAAAGCTATACTGCAGCTGTGTTTGAGTCTTTTTTAGGCTTCAGTTCTAGAAACAGTGTTTAAAAAACAAACAAACAAACAAACACAGCACAACAAACCCCAAGCTCACAGATGTTACCCAGTCATCCTAAGCAGTCACAAAGTATTTTTGCTAGCAGAGTGGAACTGTCAGAGGGAAAGAGAGCCTAAAATCCTGGCTATTCTTTTCCAGTTTACCACATACAGATTGCTCTGCTATTGCCTTCAGCAAGAGTGGCAAAAGCAACAGCAGTCCAGCACATAAATCTCCAGCTAAGCAACTCACCAATACAAAAAAAAAAAGAAAAAAAAAAAAAAAAAAAAAAGGAAAAAAAAAAAGGAAAAAAAAAAAAAAGGGAAAAAAAAAGGGAAAAAAAAGGAAAAAAAAAAGGAAAAAAAAAAGGAAAAAAAAAAAGGAAAAGGGAAAAAAAAGAAAAAAAAGAAAAAAAAGGAAAAAAAAGAAAAAAAAGAAAAGGGAAAAAAAAGAAAAAAAAAAAAGAAAAAAAAAAAAAGGAAAAAAAAAAAGAAAAAAAAAAAAAAAAAAAAAAAAAAAGAAAAAAAAAAAAAAAAAAGAAAAAAAAAAAGAAAAAAAAGAAAAAAAAAAAGCTGTGCAAATATGCCTTGGTTCCATGCCAGCAAGGAACGGAAGTTGTGATGTTTAAACCTAAGTACCACAAAGTTGTGTGTGCTCACAACTCCAGATCTGAAGATGTCCAAGCTAATAAGTTTGAGGATGGTTGATTTCTATTTCTGAACTATGTGCAGCTCAGGAAGGATTTGTGTAAATTCTAAAGAACAAATTATCATCATGTGGCTCTGCTGTGCTTTCCTGGATGCTGGACAAATGGCCACTCTCCACATGCAGTCAGGACCAGTTTTTGACTGAGTTTCTTACAGTGTGACTCCAGTTCCAGTTTCTGCACTTACTTGTACCATGGCTCCCTCTCCGTTAACTACAGAGCAACACTGACTATTCCAAAGCTAGGTCTGGGGCTGGCCCAAGGCAGATATCAGAGGTTGTGATAGTGGATATGGTGAATGTTTGGGTGAACAATCCACCCTCTGCACACACTGGAGGTGGTGCAGGAGGAAGAACAACCTTTGCTCTCTGCTTCCTCAGAAGCTTAAAAGATCAGCTGCCTCTTATCTACTTCTCCTCTACCCATCACTTACAAGAATTTCCTGGGACACACGTTGACAGCAACCTCTGGATGCATGTGCTGTGCCACTGAGCAGAAATAGCAAGCACTATGGGTCTGTCTAGGCAACTTGCTTAAGTGAGAAAGAAAAGAAGGAAGAGTCTGAAGTGAAGCTTTCCAAATTAAGTTTGGAGGGCTCAGGATATTCCCTGAATACCCCAAAGAATGCCACAAATCAAAGGCTTCTCTCAGCTGTAACCCAGGCATGTTACAGACCATCCGCGTTAAACAATTTAAAGCCAATGGAAGAAAACAAAATACATTGTATTGCTTTAATCAAATGTATAACAAAGAACAAGGCTTGATTATTTCAGCAAGCTGCTTGACCAGCCCTGCTACACTCCAAAGTTGCTGGAGTTGGCACTGCATGATGTGCAGTGGGCACAGAAGCACCACTGCTAGGTGGGGACAAGAAGCGATGGTAAAGAAACAGGAATAGACACCATCATGGTGCAAGTTTTCTTCCCTGCTACTCATATAGCTTCAACCTTCCTTCCCATTCTTGAGAGCTGTAGCAACACTTATATACTCTCCTCTCCTTTGACAGGGAAAGAGGAATTTAGGGTTCCTCCCTTCCATCAGAAAAGCGCTGCCCATGGTCTTGTTGAGTCCTGGGGAAGAGGCCAGCTGAGGTCAGCAATGGCATGCTGGGCTCTCCTCCACAAAGCAGTTTCTCAGAGACCAGCTTCCCATAAAATCTGAGATCTACAGCAGGTAAAGGGCACAAAGAAAAGAGAGCCTGGGCCTCCGCATTCATACATGCAAAACCTTGATAGTAATTCCAAAAACATAACAGTACTGTGAAAAAGTGAGGAACTATTGCCTATTAACTAATTGAAAGATAGTGTGAATTAGCCCATTCTTGTTTTCTTCTTGTTGTTTTCTCTCCAATTTAATCCTGAAGCACACTGACAATGTGAGCTATTACATTCACCCTGCTGAGTTCTGCTCTTGGGAACTGGTGTAACCAATATGCTTATGTAGCACCAAGCATCATAAAGCACTGTTCTTAGTTGATGTCCCAGCTGTACATGCTAAAAGGAGTTTTGTCACCAGACTTGTTATAAATGGAGGCTCATGACTTCATAGAAGATTAAAAACCTACACGAAGATAAGACAATTTTACTTCAAACTGAAGTGTGAAGATCTAAACCAGACAAGAAAGCAGGGCTGCTGAAAACGAAAGTCTTCCTTGTCTAACTCTCAGCTTAAATGCAGCTTGGTGCACATTGTTGAGTTATTTCAGTCAGTCTTGGCTCCTATCCAGTACTTAAAAAAAAATAATATAAATCATAGCTAACGTGCAGCATGATGGGATAGTCTTTGGCTAGGGACATTCAGGCTGTTAATTTAACTGTCACATCGGTGTCCTGTAATAGTACAGTTTTAGAGGCTGGCTCACTGCGAACAACTCGACACCACTCACAAGGAAAGCCATTTCAGGATTTAGCTGAAGAACATACTGAGCCTGGAGGACTAAGTCAGAAGCAGTTAAAACAAGGTTAGCAGAATCGCTCAAAGTCCTCTCTCATTTTTCTTGGCAAACCCAGAGGATCTGTTAATAGAAATATCATTTTGGCAAAATGTTCTTAGACTCGAAAGGAGTTTATCAGATAGCTTATTAACAAAGGAAGCTGAATGGGGAGAAATGCAATGAATTTCTGTTAGGGAGGCTAAAACTTCTGAACGGTGTGCCAGCATGCTAATCAGTAGATGCAACTGTTAAAAATGGGAAGGGCAGCTCTAACAGAGCTGTGAATGGGCACAGCACTTTGTTTACTAGAGCAAATACCCTTTTCCTTCATCAGCAGTGACTAAGCATGGACTTGTACCTCAGCTTTGTCTATATTTATTGTGGCCTGGAATACCTGACACCACTGTCAATAGCCTTTATTAGTTCAACGGGCTAGTGAATAGAATGAAAACATCAATTAACAGATGTAAAAAAAAACCAACAGGAAAATAAACTGAGCCACCATCTGATACTGCACAGCGCCTCATGCACCATCCAGGGCACAAAACTGTTACACAGACTCACAAGCAGCAGCAGTCCCCGCTATTTAACATTTGAGCACTTAACTGTGCTAAGCTTAAGTGTCTTAATGTGTTCTATCGTATATTTAAAACGGAATAAGGAAGAGGTCTCTGCAAATGCATTTACTTGAAATACACAGCTAACAAATTACTATCCAAATTCTGCCAGACTTAACAGTATTTCTTCCTCCCACTCATACTTTCCTTCCAGTTCTGCCCTGAAATTCATGCTGTCAATCAGTTGCAGACATTTCTTACAGTCTAGATTTTTTCCTGGCTTTCAATCTTCAAAGATTTGCATTTTGTGAGCACCAAAACAAAAACCATCCACACAGTACCCCAAAGTTGATGGTTTTGAAGCACCTTGTTAGTAGTATCATTTTACTAATACCTCAGAAAGACACTTTTCCTTCTTTTGCCTACTTGCATATACAGTGATTATCTTCCTAAGCCTCTTTATCTACATATCTCTTTTGTAGGGAAAATACTTAGAATAACCCAACTAATCAAAAGCCCAATTCCATTAGAGAAGATGTTAAAATGAAGCTTTGTTTTGGTCACTGCCCATCTCATCTGCCTTTTTTTTTTTGTTGTTGCTGTTCAACCTACTTCAGGACCCAAATCCAACTGCTTTAAAACTCAACTCAGGATACATGGCAACAAACAGCAAATGAATTCCAGTAAAGACTGATGAGTCTTGTGCTTTTTAAGTATGCATGCAAGCATTGCAGCAAGCACTTTGGCACTTCCCTAGGACACATTTAATAATGAGATGTTTGGACTGGAATCTACAGAATCTATCAAAAACACTCAAAACCACCACTGAGATTACTGCAAGTTCAAGAATAGAATGCATTTCATCTGGTGAGCAGCTCAGTAAATCTGAAAGAAACCTTTCTAAAAGTGCTGTATTGCACAGCACATGAGCAATTTACCCATCTCCCATGCTGTATTTTCAAAATGCCTGATCCTGGACTGGGATCTTTGAGCTACTTCATACTTGATTCACAACTAGAAGATTAGCAATGCCATTCGACTTGTGGTATACATAGTTGTTTCTGGTCCTCTTAGAGCAGAGCTGCAGCACACAGTTACTCATCTCAGAAAGGTCAAACATATTTCTGATAAAAGGTTATGGTCATTTACCAATCTAAGTAGGTATGGAGAAAAAAAGAAAGCAGTTGCGAGCTGTCCTGTCATCTCAACTCTTACTCTGTTTTGATGTTCTTGAAAGAATTCTCTCGCACAGGTCCAGAAAAGCCTGAGGGAAGCCAAAAGCGAATTATCATTTAATTCTGACAGTCTGCCTGGAAGACATTAGGAATGTGCCTCTGCTCTGAAGAGGAATTTCAGAACTTTAAGCCAAGAACCAAAAATGCAGTCCTATACAATGAGACCTTCCAGTGCACAGTGTCCACCTTAAGCAGTACCTCAGTCCTTCGCTCACACTTCAGCTGGCCTACAAAATCAGTATGCTGTGCCATGACTTACTGGGTCACCTCTGTGGAAAGCAAACAGGAAGATATGAATACAGTGAACTCCAAGCCACCAAGACACCATATTCAAACCCCGAGTGCCAAGCAGACCTTGGCTCAAGCAGTGTAGAAACATGCTCCTGCCATCTCCTTCCCATGCAAGTTAGAGCAAGTTTCCCAGAAAGGGACCAAACCAATTTTTTTTTTTTTTGTTTTTAAACTAAATGCTTTTAATAGAAAACAAAATACAAAATAACTCTTTCCAGAAAGCAGAAATATTTAATCTCTCTAAGTGACAAATTAGAACGTGCTTTTTCTGCAGATCCTTGTTTTAAATGCTGATGATTTATTTCACAAAGTGTTCATGAAACTGATATTGCAACATTTGGAGAAAAATCCAACACTGGCAAAGCTGCCTCTGCGTATGCACAATAATTTAGTAATACTATTTTTTCTCATGTCACTTTGTGTGTATGTCTCTCTCCCTGTCCCCTTCTTCCTAGATTGCCAACTTCCTTTTACGGAAATATTTCTGTGAGGTGCAGTGGTAGACTGACATGTCTTGCTTTAAGTAAGAGTTCAAATTTATCCTCTTCAGTTCCATCGTGCCCTCCTCCAGCCAAAGCAAGTCATGTATTACCCTTAAAGCCACCGCCCTCACTGTTCTCCCATCCTCAAAACACAGTGCAACCAGATTCAGAAAGATCCCTCATTCATGGAACATAAATACAAATATCACAGCTAGTACCAGGAATCAAACTCAAAACAACAATGCAGAGACGGGCCTCTACTAAGGTCAGACTTCCATCCTCTTATTAAAAAGAAAGAAGGTATTTTCTGCTTAGCTAGTCCAAAATATTGCAGAAGTGCAATAAGGAGCTGTAATATTTGGGACTGCAATGAGCGTAGAAAATACATAATGTTCTTTTAATATAAGGGTCTTAAAATGCTGGTACTCTGCAATACCAAGAAAAGAAAACAAAACACACTGGGCCAGTAGTTCTCCACACGCTCAAGCCTCAGTTAGCAGTAGATAAGATGTGCCCATCAATCAACGCAGGACATTTAAGTGCAGGTCAGCAGCTTATCTGGCTGGCAGTTTCACTTGTCTGGATCACACTTTTGGTTTCCCCTTTTCCTCTCCTACAAATACAGGATTAGAATATACACGTATTTTCATCACTCCTCCTTTTTCTTTACTCCATTTAATAGCGCAGGCCTTTTTATGGGCATGAAATTTTAAAGCATTTGCATCACTCTGAATGTGCCTTTCAAGGGGACAGAGGAAGAAAAGTGTTTCACAGTCAGTAATCTCAGCTTGCAATGGACTCTGGCATTCAACACCCCCACCCAATTCCCTAAGTAAGAGAAAAAAAATTAATGTTCCTGATTTTCTTGTGCAATTCCAGTCACTAGAAGAAGATTACAGGCCATAAACTGTACGCTCAGTACATTATTCATTTGTCCGGTATATACACCAACCAGTTCACTGGAAGACCCATCGGCAGGGGCGTTGCAGTACGTGTTACGGATGTCCCAGACCCGGACAGAATTGTCCATCGAGGCTGAAGCAATTAAACTACTGTCAGGGCTAAAAGTAAGGCTGGTTATGTTGTCCGTGTGCCCCCTCAGTTCTTTGTAGAGAGTTCCTGAAGCCAAGTCCCACAGCTTTAGCCGCTGGTCTTCGCCCGCCGAGGCCAGGTACTTACCATTGGGAGAAAACGCAAGTGCCAGCACGGGGCCACGATGCCCAGTGAACAGGCGCACCGAGTTGCCTTGCTGAGTGCTCCATAAGCGCACAGTCTTGTCTGTGGAGCCTGTCGCTAAGTAGTTGGAATTGGGGTGGAACTTGACACAGTCTACATCCAATAAATGGCCTGCATATATTCGCAGAGGGTACGTCCGATCAAACGACCAGAGTCTTGCGGTGCGATCATGGGAGGCGCTGGCAAAGTACAGGCTGCAGGGACTGATGTCCAAATCCCAGACAGGGTAGGCATGTCCTTGGTACAACACAGTGTTTGTGAAACTTCCGAGGTCCCAGTATCTGATGGACATGTCCTCAGAACAAGACAAAAGTCCTGAGCTGTCTGAAAGGAACCTGGTGCTATACACAGGCCCACAGTGTCCTCTCAGGATTTTCATTTCTGTGCCTGCGCTGTCATCCTCTTCCTCCTGGTCGGGAAGAGGAAGAAAAAAAAACCAACAAAGAAAAATGTTTATCTGTTCAACACATACAGGAAAATAAGCTGGCATTAACACAAAATTTATTTCAGACGTGGCACGTTCTGTGGCACATTCTGACACAAATGCTGCTAGTGCATTTGGTATCAGTGCCAGAAGAGTTGCTGAGATCAGCCTTATGTAAGATGTTTCACCCTTATTTTGCATAGCCTCACGCCTGCTCTAGAAGGCAGTTAACCCAGAACCATATGAAAAATAAAGAAAAAAGGAACATTTTAGGGAAGCATTCCAAATGTCTGTTGCTTTAAAACACTTGTTAAAAACATCTGCTAATTCCCTATCCACTCTCTACTAAAGTTTTGGCTAAGAAGTTAAAACAGATCTTGGCATTTGCTGTTTTGGTGTGATCATTCTTGGAAGTAAAACTCGCAGTAGAGAAAAAGAAGCCCAGATGTCTTAAAGAAAAGGCAGGAGGCAGAAGGACAAGGCCAATGTGACAAGCTGTGTACTGGACATTTCTTCTCAGCCCCACACCTTAACAGAGATCCAGTAAGGTCATAGTATCTATTTCTCTGTGCCAGCACCATCAGGATGCTTTTACACCCCCACCTTTCAAGAACAGCAAATGCACGCATCTTATTTAGGCCAAAACAATCTATTTTGGGGTAGGAGAAGATATATAATCATGAAAAGGATTGTAGTGGAAACCTTTTTATCCTGCAGTTCTCCAATTTAAGCACCACAGCAGATCAACAATTAAAGGCTTTTACATTTTAAAAACCTCATGAGCTGTGCTAAAGAAATTGGAACATTTCACTCCTCAGTGGAGGCTGTCTATGGGAGTCTGCTCAAGCAGCGCCTCGATAATCAAAGGCTACAGACTGCACAAGCTGCAACAAATCTCAACTCAAAACAGTGTCCTTGCCCAGCAAGTTGCAGTCTCACCTTAGTGAGAGCACAAGAAGAGAACCACGGCTTGGGACACATCTGCTTGAGACCATCCTTCCTTGGGATACTCTTGCAGATGCTTTCAATCACTAGTGAATCAGTAACGCTTGCCTACAAGACTGCATGTGCAATTCAACACGATGCCCTTTTGTTTGTGAGCAGACTCATGAACTTTTATCACTGCACACCGGTCTGTTTCCTGCAGAACAAGCGCTTCCTGCCCTGAGAGGAAACTCAGCTCCCCAGGGCTGTCGCTGACCAGAAGCCAGCACACAGCAAGTGGCTCTCAGCTCACACAATCACCTTTCAGGGCTGCAGGACCTCAGGAACCACAGTTTGGCAGCATTTACCTACAGCTCTCAAAGCCCTTCTCATCCAACAGTTTCAAATCCCACTCACAAAAGTGAGCACACTAACTCTGCTAGCTTGCTGTCTTCCTCCATCCCGGCTTTGTGCTCAGTGGTAGGTGGCAAGCAATGTTTAATAATGCTAATTCTCTTCAGAGTAGTCAGCACCCATGGGAGTTTTATGATGTGGCTCGGAGCCAACCCCATCTCTCATGGAAGGTGAGGCACAAAGAAATTACAGGCTCTAGCATGCAAAGCCCCGTTCTTATTCAAAATCTTTTTCTACTTCAGATAGAGCACTGCTTGCTGGAATCCACAGCGTCTCTTTTAATATGGTAACGGCCTAGAATGCTTATACATTCAGTGTTTTATCCTATTTAATTATGACCAAAAGATCCCTAACAAATTTCCAATAGAAGTCTGTTCAAGTTCCCTACAGTTTTGGTAAATTTTGCAAGTCCAGGTACTTAATTCTATGCTTCCGAATTCATACAGAGCTACCTCAGTTACCTGCAAGAACATATATTTTTGCTATTACAAGCACATGCTCTTCTTCTCTTATACTAAAGCAGCAGCCGATTTGAAAATGCCTGCCTAAGAACTCAGAAACCACTCTCCTATATGGGTACAGGTAGCAAACATTATCTTTCTCTTCTGCTTGATACTCAGTGAAACAACTGCTGTGGTAGACTGTATACATAGACTATGTATATGAACTATAACATTTCTGTTATAGTTCACTGAAAATGGTATATCTGTAATGCTTCTGAGTCGCTACATTCTTCCTTTTCCTCCCTGTAAGTTAGCCTGCTAGCCAGAGCAGGCTAAATTTACAAGTTATTTACATCTAATTTAAACAATACCCTACAGATACAGTAAAAGCTAACTTTTATTATTTGCACTCTCCATTTTCAAAAGAATAACTATCAGAAAATATTTGTAGTCACGGGACAGAACTGGAAAACCAACACTACTGAAGTGAACATTAAAAAAAACAAAAAAACTACTCATCAATAGTGAGTAGGAAATCATCCTGAGCTAGTACAAGACACCCCAAAACTACTTTGTTTTGTTCTTTCTAGTTTGTTAATGTGTTGACATGTTTTATTATATAGCACACCTTCCAATGAGACTCTTGTAGACAGACTGTCCAACACTTCAGTTATTACTTAAATCAATAAATGAGTTTGACAGGACAGTCATCTGAATTCAGAAAATGCAAATGTTTCACTGCATTTAACCTTGTGAGCAGCAAACCTTACCTAGCCTTCTGTGCAGCATAAGCATCAAGGGAATGTCTGACCCTCAAAAAACCGAACAGAACAAAAAGCCATCCTTCGCCACCCCAAAAAGACTTTATTTTACTCTAAGCAGTATCAAATTTCTCTGAGTATCATTCTTCTCTCTCATCCTGTCAGGATGGAAGATCCCTTATCTGCCTACAGTAGGGATCTCCTAGCAGGGAAACACAAGGAGGTAGATACCAAGGCTCTCCTTGCAGGACATTTTTACTGCTTCTTCCTGCATTGCCTCCTCTGTCTGCCATCCACCAAGGTGTCAGTGCCATCCCTGCTCACTGCCATCTCAAGGACCGCTACCACGCACTGTCTTAAAAGTAGAGTCAAACAGGGTCAAGCCTTAGCCTTCACAGAATTTAAAGCCTTGTCACTCTTATGGCTATTTGGAATAAAGAGCATAATTTTCTGTTGATGATTGATGTAGCACCAGTGATGAGCATGGCAAACAATAAGGCCATTCCCACTGCTGCAAAATTGCATTTTGTACTGGACTCCGAGCAAGAGAGACTATCGAGTGGCATCTGTGAAATGACACTATAAATAAAACAGAATTTCTTTATCCCTAAATGCTAAGCCTCCCCGTTTCCAAGAACCAAGCCAACACTGGCAAAGTATTAGGGCATCACACTGAGCAAAATTCACTAAAAATACAGCTAATAGAAAACTGACTACTGACACAAAGGCTTTAAGAGACTAGGAAAAACTATTGATCTCTTCTGCCAAATCACAAACTTCACACGTATACACACGCAAAAGGAGTTAATAAACCCAGTAGTGTCACTTCTGGGACTGTGACAGCTTCAGTGGATCTCTTTCAGGATGGCACTGATCTCTATAATTTCTTAAACTGCATGACTAATGTGCTTGCAGCAGATCAGAAACCAAGCTGAAGACTGATTATTTTGAGCACTACTTAAATACAGCAGTGCATCCCAATCCAATTACACTATACAGAAATCAAACAGAACAAAATGAAGAAGCCCCACAAAAACCAGCGAAGTGTCACATCCTATACAAGTTACAGAACTCGATGCAGTAACGTCCACGCACTTTGGCCTTCTTTGTTGCTGAAGTTTCCATCAGACTTATTGCTATGAACTGCTGCTGATCAGACTGCCATAACGGTCTGAAACACAGCTTCCACTCATACTGAGCTGCACTGCTGATGACTGCAGCCCAGCAAGGGTAGTCTCATTCAAGTTGGCTTGATATCTGTGCCTTCCACCTCAGTGGAACACATGTGGATAGTGGTCTGTTTCTACCTTTGATCCTGTGAGTACCTCTGTGGGCATGCACTTGCTGCTCTCTGATACAGGCATTTGTTTCCTTTGCAGTCCTTAGGCTTTCATTTGCATTCAAAGGTATGGAACCAATGATCTGCTCAGGCTGATGTTTGCCCTCAACTCTGAACTTCTGGTCAGGTCACTATTTGTTTTGTCAGTGATGAAATTACTCAGGGTAATGACGACTTTAATTTGTGCTGGTCTTTGACCAGTTTTTTAGACCCGTGCATAAATACTGCAGGATACACAAGATCTCAAAACAAACAATGACATTTGTTTGTAATTAAGCTTCTGTGGCCATTTCATAATATATGTAAAATATGCAAATACATGCCAACAAAAAGCTAACATATACTCCTGATAGCTTGGCAATATCCCACTTGTCTAAAGTCTGGAGTCAAAGAAGGTCACCTGCTAATTTACCAGATAAATTTTCCTTGTCACAGGTTAGTTTCATTTATTTTTCCTGTAAGGTAATCCATAGCCAAATGTCCTAGCTTATCACGACAACAACCCCGCAGCTCCACCCTGGATTACTGTGACCTGTTCACTCAGCAGAAGGGCTTAACCAGAGAAGTGGTGAACACACCGCTGTGCTGCCTCACCTGGACACCTGCCTTTAGTTCTCAAGCTAACTAACAAAGCAATCTCGACTCATATACCTCATCATATACCAAACTATACACTCTTCAAAAATAAACAGAACCTTGCCACCAGGTATTTTTCTATGAGTAGAAAATAAAACAGCGGGAGAAAAGAAAAAAGGATGCTTCTGCTAAATGCACAACAGAAGAACAATTGAATGCTTCCTCCTCCCTGCCCCCCCTTCATGACAAGAGTGATTAAACAAAGGAAGAGTTACAAACTGATCTCTAACCAGATATAAGATGCTACACGGGCAGTTGTGGTGAGAGGGGAGGGAGGGTGTGACTAGAAGTTAAAAGAAAAAGAAAGAAAACTGGAAGATGTTATCTAGCTTGGCATGCAAAGGCACAGATATCCCAGTCCTCATCTTTAGCACTCCAGCACAAGTGAGAATTATCTGAAGCTCCTATACTACTGATTCTTTAATGCAGACATGCTGTATAATTTTTCCATAACTCCTCACCTCTTGCTAGGGTGACTCTTTACATACAGTTTTTTTCACTTAAACATACCTTTTACAACTGAGGCCTCAGATCAACCTTCTCTGGTTCTTTTCCTACTTTATCTTCTTCTTCCCATTTCTGCCTCCTTTTTACCACCTTTCTGATTGCGTTTTGAGCCACTTCTAGTTTTCACTACAATGTGTTTTTACTTTCCATATTTCCTTGTTTCATCTTCCCACCCACGGAAAAAGGCTTTGTGCTACACAGCAAAGAGCCTTCTCCAGTGACCTGTGTGTACCGGGCTGCCTCTGTACTGGGATCTCTTCAAGGACAGTAAGAAGAGGGAGATCTGCACTAACTAATGAACTAATGAACTGTGACTGAGCACATTGTCATCACACCTCAGTGCAGCATTTTACAAGCAAGGCAGGAAAGAACAGGGGTAAGAGGAGTCTGTAAGAAGAGGTGAGTCAATGCAGACAGGAGGCAAAGAGACTCACAGTTTCCTATAACACTATTAGATACTCAACATGAAGCTCAAATATATTTCAATAGAAAGGGTATTGAGGAGGAGAAAAAAAAAAAAAAAAAAGAGGTATTCAGACCTCCTCATCCAGGATATCACAAGCCAGGCGGATGCGGGACACATCAACAAGATGGGGCTCAGATTTTAACTTCTTGGAACGCAGGCTCCACAGCTTAACGCATGAATTATCAAACCCAGCAGCAAGCAGCTTGCTATTTGGTGAAATCTCTGCCGTATTCAGCAATTGCTCTGTGTTATAGAAGGCATAGAAGCAGATGGTTGTTAAGGAAGGGGGCCCATCCTTGACGCGTTTAATGCTGTCCTGCAGTAATTCCAGCGCTGCCTCATTCTGCAAGATGGAAGCTGGCACCTCGCTGGGCTCCAGCCCGTTGCTCTCATTACGCGAGGAGCTCCCACTGGCGTAGAGCTGGTAGTCGGTCCTCTTGGAGGGCTGCACGTCCAGGTGGATGTGCAAGGTCAGGACTTTGCACAGGGCGTTGTTGTTGTCACTTTGGAGGTAGCGAAGAAGGTAGTTGTAGCTGTCCTCTTGAAGGCGGATGACGTATTTGTTGTCCAGAAAAGCCCGGAGCTTCAAGTTGGACAGGATATCTTGAATAGTCATGGTAGTCTGTAACTGCTCAATGATATCCTTCTGGCTGGCATTCTGCAAGAACATGCCATGGAAGCGGCTGTAAAAACTGTCCACTGTGCTTTTTAGGCCATTCTGGACCATGTTCAGATGGAGGTAGACAAAGAGGGGATACAGAAGAGGCATCACTTCATGGCTGTGCTGAGAATCTGAATCTACAGAGAAAAGAGCAACAAACTTTGAACAATTTCTCAATCCGCTTTCTAATTGGAATAAAGCAGAGCAAGGACAATTACTGCAAAAAGCCTCAAGAATAGGACTCTGTTGGTTTTTGGCATTTAAGTGGATCTTTTCAGCCACTTAAGGGGATATAGAGCATTTACTGAAGATTTAAGTAGAGATTTCAAGTTGATAAAGTATATTATCAGAAAAAAAAGGGCAGATTTCAAAACTCCTTTTAGGTGTGGTCAGTTATTAAAATACTACCTCGAGCTACATGACAGTCGCATTTTTTCACTCTGTATTTCAGAAAATACATACATTACTCATTGTAATAAACTTTAAAATTTACTTGTTACATTTAAAATAGCATTTAATATGCTTCAGTCAAAAATATTTACGTAGTTCATGTTGGCCTGAACTTAGATGGCTTTTTTATTTCCCCCTAGGCTTCAATAAAACTTGTACACGATGCTTTGGGTGGAACTGATTTGATTTGTCCCAAGCTACAGTTGTCAGAACGTACTGCAATATGCTGGGCTTGTTTCATTTCTGTGCCAGCTCATGTGCATGCTTTCTGTCTCTCACCCTGACAAGGCAAATCCCAGCAGTAATTCCTAGTGCACTGTGTAAACAGTTCCCGATTAGGCTATGCTGTACCTTGCAGAGACTGAACTGTGCAGCAGCTCCACCCCTCTTTCACCAGCTTCTTGGAGCTGTGCCCCTCCCACCAGCTGCAGGGAGCTGTGAGGAGCAGAGCACTGCCACCGGGTATCATAATCCCACGCAGGGCACAACAGTGACTTACTGGAGGCCCAAATGCATCTTCCACTGTGTACCTCCCTTTCTAACTTCCCCTTCAAGCACTATCAGTAATATCAACCAACACTGCACACTGGGATCAAGGCTCACTGGAGAAATGTAGATATGTCACAAGGTGGGAAGAATGGCAACCTCCATTTTCAAAGCACTATTATAAAAAATCTTATCTGGTTTTTGTTGTTTTTGTTGTTTTTCTTTTAAATCTCCCCACCTTTGGGACTCTAGGAGAAATATGAACCATTGTAGGAATACCTGGAATTATGGATGCTCTATGCACCCCACTATAGTATAAAAATATTTTTCCCCATCATGTATTTGCAGTTTCTAAGTCCGTACGGGTAAATGTAAGGATATAAATTCTCTGAGTAGCCTTGACAATTGTAAAAAGAAATCAATTATGAACAAAATTCAAAATTCCTAGGCTAGGGGACAGAAATTAGTGCAGTCATCTACTAAGTTATCTGCGATTCATATAAAACACTGCCATCTTCCTTTTTGTCTTGTATATATACAATGCTTTTCAGAAGATCTACAGATATAGAGGCCAAATCTATAGTAACAAGATAAGTTCAACAGACAGCTAACAGATAGATAAAGCTATTCAGCAATCAGGCAAGAAAACACACACACACACACACACACACACACACACACACACACACATTCAGTTGTAGTAACTGAAATCTCGTAGCTTGGAATCAAAAGATTCAGACAGATACATGATTTGAAGTCCTAAGACTTTCTCTAGTCCACACCATACCTCTCCCATTTCTGAATTAATTAACCACACTGTATGTCATGATTTTGAATTTTGTAATACTGTCATTTATTTGTTGAAATGGGACAGATCCAGCTAGCTTCCTCTTCCTTGCTTCCTGATATTTACCTGTGAGAAAATTGCGTAACCGTCCAAATTGTACTTCATATTGCTGTGGCTCCGGCAGGCAGGGAGCTGCAGACACGACGTTGGCACAACCAGATTCAGATTGGACTGTGAAACAAAATAAAGAAAATTAGGATTTAAGGAGTTTTGCATGTGTGCTTGGAAATAAAACTTCTCATAAGATCCAAGGTAATCCAGCCACTGGGATGACATTTTATACTTCATACTGTCCATGGAGGACACTGTCTTAAGCACCAAAACAAGGCATTTATTAAATTAAATCTAAAGAGTTACACAACTGAGATAGATCATGAATGAAAAACTAAACTGATTTTTTTAATTTAAAAAAAGCTTAGCAACTCATCTGCTTGCTCTCCCCCACCCCAAACACATTTTTAAGCTTTCAGATACATTGGGTTCACGAGAAACAGTGTAATGTTGTCACAGATCCCTTTAGAGTTTTATAAGACACTGGATGGTTTTACTACTCAGAAAGAGGAAAGCAATTTCTAACTTTCTCCAAAACAAAGTCTCTCCTTCTGCTAAAGTCACCACCCATCAAGACACGGGGCCTGCAGTAACCGTACCTCAGAGCAAAGGTCATCTCAGAAGGCATTAAACTGATTTTGGAATCAGCATCAGCTCTTGTAAGAGCAGTTCTGTTCCATCTAGAAAGGAAATTACTTATTCCTTTGGCACAAAACCCTTGCTCTTTTGCTAATGCCCTAGAATCTGCCAGGAGGCTTTGTACAGGTTTATAGACATTCACCTATATAACCTAGGCAAATAAAAATGCTGGTAATTAGAAACAAAATCTGCATTCCTAAACTTTAACTGATGTATTTAATTCTTCTGTTCTTGCAAGAGTAGGACAAGTCAAAGAGCTTTGTTTTCCTTTTTTTTTTTTTTTAATAAACATTCATAACTGTTTTCCCCTCCATAATACTTATTTTCATTGTTCTCCCTTCCAACTTCTTCAACTTCTCTTGGCCTTCCTGCCTCCTAGTCCTTTTCATTTGGATCAATCACTTTTTTTGTTCAAGCATTTGGCTCACGCAGAGGCACAAATAGCCTTGGAAGTCTATAAACAACATCATCAAATTTTCACGTGCTCAAGAGAGAGGCCAGCCTCCAGCTCATTTCAATGCATCTAATTAGAAAGAGATCAGCTCATGGTATGCACACAGCCTGTCACTATTCCTCCCCACACTCTGTATCCCTGGCTCTTAGAGAAATACAGAAGATGCATTTACTGCAGGGAAAGCTGAATTCATCTTCAGCAACAGAGAACTGGGCAGTGCTTGTCTTCTCCCCATGGGAAACACAACTAAAGACTCCAGTACCAATAGCCTATCTTCTAGCAAGTCAGTCTCAAAACAAACAAATACAAGCTGTTAAAAGATACACATACACTGTACCTTCTACAGCCTGACTGCTTCACAGACTCCATGTTGATAGAATTCTAGGCTTAGAGCTTTGCATCAAAACTCAGAGCATCAGTTTATAAAGAAAACAACTTAAAAAAAAAAAAACACCACAAAACCAAACATTTATGTAATGCTACTTATTGGTATTAAAGCCTAAATTAAAAAACACCTGCTACTTGGGCTTATAATTTAATATAATCAATATTAATCATGAAGAAATAAACTCATGTAACAATTCAGAAACAATCAGCAATAGTTTTCAGTGTCACTCGGGCCACTTGTGGCAAAAGTAAAGGACACCAGAAAAACAGAAATATAAGGGTCTTTCTTTCGTATGTAAATCTGTGGCACTGCAGAAGAGTCAACTCTCTGCAGAGCTTCGGTGGCCTTGTTTCAGCAGGAAGGGGCATGACTTTCCATCCAGCTTGTGCCACAAAGCACAGGGTCTGTCCTCAGCTTAATGAAGCACTCCCTCCATATCACCTACTTAACTGTCTTTCTGTAAGTAACATAATTCCAAATTAAGATGCCCTTCATGCTTTAGAAAGCAGAAATTGATCTTCAGCTGCCTATCCTAGAGCAGGCTGACTGGATGACCATCAGGCTCTGCACTTCACTCAATAAAGATGCTAGAGCTTGATCCTACCAAGCACACAGCAAACAAGCCTTAACCTAGCAGCCAGTGACAGCAAGTCCTAATCTTTTTTCTTCTCAAAACTCTTGTCCAGTTAACACTGCTAAAGGGATCAAGAGCTCAACAGCTCCCAAAACAAAAAAGTGGATATTCAGGTAATTTTTCTTCTGGTGGAAGAAAAATACTTGCCACATTCCCCTTACACATTAAGAGACCTACACTAGTCTCTTCTCCACTTTTCCTAGTGGCCGTAAGTGCAGCTATATGGAAATATCTGCTCCCTGCCTTCACTTCCTGTAACTGCAGCCGGTTAAGCAACCCGCCAGCTAATTCCAAGGAACCCATTCCTGTTTCAGGGATACCAACAGCACCCTTCTGGTCTCCTGTTTCTGCTAAGAGGGAACAAATGCAGGGCTACTGTAAACACTGTTTCATAGCAACTGGTTCTCCTTCGATGCAAGTGTGATTAAGTAGAATTTTACATTAATTCTGACAGTCTTAAGTATTGATAGATACTATGGACAATATTGGAGAAACCTGTTCTTCAGTTGCTTTTTCTATCCCTCAAACACTCTTCTAGTTTATTAAGAAATACGAAACAGTCAAAGGGAAGCTCTGAGCTGTATTTTAGTGCAAAAACCAGAATGTATAACTATAGCAAGTGTGGAGAAGGGCTTAAGAGGCTCTGGAGGATGACAAAAAGAAACATCAAGGCAAAACAGAGAAACAAAACTATTTAAAACCAAAACCAGTAGACACTTCACTCTGAAAGGAGAAATCGGAATTGAAGACAGCAGTAGGCAACTCTCCCATTTCTAGAGACCAACTAATTTAGAATGCAAGCAAAGGAGAGAGCTGAACAGAAAAAGCAAGGTGAGTTTTGTTAAGGACCAAACAAAATCATCTCCAGAAAAAAATATTTTATTGCTTTTGCTGAAATAAAGCTGTGCTAGCTTCAGAACCTGGCCAGCTTTTATTCAGTTTACAAAGTAAAACGACTGTAGCAGAAGTATTTTCAGCCTGTTCTGTCAGGATAAATGCATGCTTCCTGGCTTTTCTCTTTCAACACAGCCATTTGCAGAACTGCAGCATATTCACTGATAGCTTACTACCAGCATGTTTGACATGGAGAAATAGTAAGCAGCAGAATACACGATAGCAGACCATTTTCAGTTCCAACGAAAATTGATGACTAAGTTCTGAATCATTAGCCAGAAAACCCTTGCACTGGCAAGAAGATACAAACTAATAAGAAACTTAATAATAATATTCAGTGAAAGATGAGTAAAGAGACAAAAATCAATCACAATCATGCTTTACTGAGCTCTTTTCGCATGATGCCATGTGGGAATGCAAGGACTTGTAGTCCAATTCAGCTCTACTTGTCCTTCAGATACTCTGCATCCTCCTGGTATCAATTAGTTCCAAGTTCTAATCCCATTCCAACCAACCTTTCTACTCTTTTCCCTAAAACCTCTCATCGAAACCAACCAAAACCAATTTGCATTTCACTTCGGTTTCATTTCTTCCCCATTCTTCCAGTACTACTTCAGAGAGTTGCAGCAAGTGTCTGCCAACTTTAAAAACAGCAAGGAAATGAAAAATACTGAGAAGGTGCAAGTCCATTCTAATAATAAAGCATTACCCAATTTCCTTCAGGCTCCTACAAGAGTCAGCCTACACAATTACCCATACGTCGCTCATCTTAGGACTGTAAACACCAAAATAGTTGAGAGGTGGAAAGAGCCATTTTGGCATCCATCTTTACCCAGGTAAAGACACAAGCACAGTTATACAGCAACCAATGTTTTGTCAAATTAAGCTGTATCACAAGTAAATCATGTCCTTGCCACTCACAGCTGGGGATACTGTTAAATCCTAAGCAGATCAACTAAAAAAGACCCACTCTTCTACTTGTGCTTTCACCCCAAGTTTAACCTTATTTACATTTAAAAGTAATGGAAAATACAAAGTGTTTACAATCTCCATATCACTTGCATCTTTTCAACATTTATACCTGCACAAATACTAGTACAGTTTATTTTAACGTAAAAGAAGACAACATTAAAAAAAGATAAAAACTATAATAATTAGTCTGCCCGGTCACAGAAAGCCCTCCTGGAGCATAAAGGTACAATATGATTTTCCTACTTCTACTTAATTCCTCCTGTAGGCTCTTCTAATTCTGGTATCAAAGTACCACTACTCACCACACTTCATGTTTTCTAGGATACAGTGTACGTATTTACCGCTATACAAACTCAATGTTCCACAGCCCATGCATCTCAATTTTTTATGCCTCTAATTATATTTTCATTCTCTGAAATCACTGAACTCACTCCAGCTTCATACTGGCAAATTTCCTTCAAAAGGAAAGCTCTCCATACATACAAGTGAATTCATTTAGCTTTACCAAGACACACGATCATGCTTGCTGGCAAGAAGCACTCATGGAAAATAGCAGGATTACCTGTGAGATTAGCTGCCATCTCTTCAGCAGTCTGACACAGCCTCAGCCCTTGTTTTAGGGGACCTTCTGAGTCCACATACTGACGGCGCTTGAGGTAGCAGGACACTGCCATCTGAATCTGCTCTGTGCGTACGCGTTTCATGACCTGGAAAGAGAAGAAAGAGATGATGGATTGTTACTGTGGAGGTATCTGCTGAGACCAACACACACCACAGCTGTACTACATAGGGAACAAATGGCATTTTCATTGCTGAAGTTAAACAACTCTATTACTGAAGCACAAAATAAAATTTGTGGGCATCTGTATCAGTACCAAGGCGTAACTACATGCTTTGAATCAGCTCCCTGAAGATATTTTGCTGCTTAATTCTACTGATTTTGCTAGGAAATTCAAAATACCATTGAGGATTCCACACTGAAACTGCAGTGATCAAAGTATTTGATTTTGTTAAAGTAACTCATAAAAAGGAAAGATTTCTCCTCCTTGCTTTTTACAGTAACAGTAACTTCAGTTGTGTGCTGATTCTTCTGTTTAAACAACCAACAAAATGACACCACAAGAGCCAGGGGAATAAGAAATTAATATAAAAAGGTGGAAATTTCAGAATGGTCATGCTTTAAATAGCCTACCTATTTCACTTATTTGGGGAATCAAAGAAGCAACAGCTAATAGCCTGAATTTACAGGTCAGAGCCAGCATTCTGGTGCCTCAGTCATGTACATTTCCAGAAAAAAATAAAGAAAAAAAGAAAAAGCCAAAGCCTTTTACACCTGCCCCCATCCATGTAGACTTCCCACACAAATTAAAAAAAGATCCTCAGAAGTTTCAACTAAGTAAATTTTGAAAACCATCCTCACAAGCACTACCTGGTTGCATCTTGAACCCAAAAGGAGACTGATGCTCATTTTCAGCCTCTGGCTTTTAACAAAAGCCTCACTAAGGGAAATGGAGCAGCTCCCTTCTATCTGAGTAGTCACCAGCTGCCACCAACCTTTAGGCAATACCCATGGATTCTACAAGAAATTTAGATAATTTAAAAGGCCTTACATGAAACAGAACCAAGCAATAGTTTCATTCTAGCAAAGCAACAGGTACTGACTGCCTCAGAATAGCTCCACACCTTGCAGCCCCACCACTGAAGGCCAGCGTACATTTTGCAAGTGCACACGCTTCTGGTTTAAGCAGCTAAATCTGATGAAATGCAGCTTTGCAGAGAGTCAGGCACAGACGACCTTTCTTCCCTCTTCCAAGAACTGTGCTCCTAACAAAATGCCAGCTCAAAAAGCAGGCCATAGCCCAGCCTTCTCCAGTACTCACACACGTCTGTACTTACCCTAACTGTCAGAGCAATGAGCTATCTGAGAAGTCCCAAGTAGACAGAGATGCAAGGTTTTAGCGTAAGTCACTTCAAACACATAGTGGAACTGCAAGCCCTAATGCTAGGGGGAAAACTTTACAGGGATTTTCACTTGCTCTCAAAGGTGAAGTAATGGCTGATGGTGGGGAAGGGGCACTGACACTCGTAAGTTTTGAAAGCATTCTCAGATAGATCTATTAAAATCAATCACAACTTATTCCATGCCAAAAACAAATTTCCTTTTAACCTTCAATTAAATAAATCATCTTGATTTACACTGTTACAAATGCACCCTCAGCAAGTCTGCTGATGATATAAAGCTGGGAGGAGTGGTTGACACACCAGAATGCTGTACTGCTATTCAATGAGACCTGGACAGGCTGGAGATATGGGAAGGGAAGAACCTGATGAGGTTAAACAAGGGCAAGTGCAGAGTCTTGCACCTCAGGAGGAATAATCATCAGTATAGTTAGGGGCTGAGCTGCTGGAGATCTGCTCTGCAGGGAAGGACCTGCTGGTGGACAGCAGGTTGGCCATGAGCCAGCAGTGAGCCTCTGTGGCCAAGAAGGCCAGTGGGATCCTGGGATGCATTATAAAGAGCGTGGTCAGCAGGATGAGGGAGATGATCCTCCCCCTCTGCTCTGCTTGGTGAGGCTCCTCAATTCAAGAAAGACTGAGTCTTTCTTACTTTCAGGTGACAGTGCAGCAGGACAGAAGTCTTCCCCTCTGGGCACCAGGCTCAGGCCTCTTACTTTGCCATCACTCCTCACCCTTAGCACCAGAAAAAGCAATGCCACAAGAAGCAGAGAAAGCTTCGTGATGAAAAATGGATTGACAGTGCAAGAAAAGAAAAACAACATTCCTACAAATATTCTTCTCCAAGCCCTAAAAAACAGGGTTTATCATAAAACAAACATAAGAAAGGGTTGCCAAAATGCCTTGAGCTGGGCTCAAGTTGAGCACGCTCACAACAGGTCAATGAGGCAGAATTGAAGGGCAAAAAGAACACATCTGTCCCCTGGACCTCCACATCATGTCCATGCCCGACTCTCAGAGCTGAAGAGGATCTTCAGGACGTGCACACAGCAACCCTATGTTGCTTCCGTGCCTGCAGGAAGCCTGGAGCACTCTTTCATTAGTCTCAGCTGCCTGCTCCACCCAAACACCCTAAGAACGATAAATACTAGCGCCATTAATTATTTTGACTGATAAGCAAAATACACAAGGAAAGAGGAGAACGATCACCTCAGGAGCCTACACACCTATAGTACAGCTTCTTTTGCACACTCACCAGTGAGAGCACACAAAAGGGACATCGAGCTGCTACTCTTTGAGGAACCAGAGCACAGAAGCCCAGAGAATACATCGTAAGTTCCTCTTTCTTAGAAGAGCTGGAAGTTGGCTGTGCGTAGAGCACTGGGTCGGGAGAATTCACTTCCTCCCACCCAGATGCAGGTTTAGGCAGATTCCATGGCTTTTAGTATCACAGCATTGATGGAGAGAAGCTGGAGGACTGCTGTTGGCAGCGCTGCTGCCTGGGGCGCTGCCCTCCGTCCTGCCCCGGGACGAGGCACCGAGGATCCTAAAACACCTCCCACAAACTGTAAACTATTCAACTCATCCAAGATTCACAAAAGTTTCAAAAGAAACAAGATAACGGCCCACTTGGGGCAAGAAAACTGCGGCGCCAGGTGGCTGTGGGCCGGGCGCTGTGGGCAGAAAGCAGACAGCCGGGATGCGAAGCGCGCCCCGACCCTCTGCACGGGGCGCAGGTCCGGCTCCCTCCCTGCCCGCGGGCTCACACCGCCAGCTTCACAGAGCTGCTTTCACTCCCCTCCCCACCCCCACGGCACGATCCCCAGTCCCCATCGCTCACCCCCAGCGCCCGCCTCTTCTCTCGTGCCGGCCCCCAGCGCCCTCCCGCCGCAGCCCCGTCCGCGCCCGAGGGCCACCCCGCGGCCTCCCCGGGGCCTGCCGGGCCTCCGCCACGAGGCGGCCTCCCCACGCTCGCTCCCGCCGCCGGGCGGCGCCGCTCCGCTCCGCTCCGCTCCCCTCCCGCCCGCCCGCTCCCTCGCTCGCTCGCTCACTCCCCCACCCGGCGCGGAGCGGGCCGCGGCCGCCACTTACTGAGCATCGCAGGCGGAGGCGGCGGGAGGCGGGAGCCGGCCGGCGGGGCCGGGAGCGCTGTCAGTGCGCCCAGCCGCACTGGGCGGGGGCGCCGCCTCTGCCGCCTCCCCTGTGTGCCGCGCGCGCAGCGGCCGGGGTTGCCTGCGGGCCGGCGGCCGGCGGCGGCCGCTCCATGGCCGCCTGACACACGCCGCTGCGGGGCGGGGGTGAGCGGGGCCGGGGAGGCCCGCGCGCAGGCGCCCTCCGGCCGCCAATGGGAGCCGACCGCCCCGCACCGCCTCCCCGCGCTCGGTGCTCGGCTAGCGGGGCCTGGAGGGGCGGAAGCGGCGTGGGTCGGCCGGCCGGCGGCGTGTGGTGCGGTGAGTGCCGCGCGGGGGTCGGAGCCGCGAGGCCGCCGCTCTTATCTCCGCCGGACGTTTCGACCGGCCGCATTTCTTCTCTGTTCGGCCTCGGGGCCCGTGAGGTGTCCTTATGGCGGCCATCTACTCCGGGGTTCACCTGAAGCTGAAGAGCTCCAGGACTCCCTGGGAGGATAAGCTGAAGCTCGCTCGCTTCGCGTGGGTCTCCCACCAGTGCTTTCTCCCCAACAAGGAGCAGGTAAGTGCGGTATGGTAGCAAACGCAGGCAGGACCAGCGTCCTCAGAGGTGATGGGGACGGAGCTGATCTTGAAGGTCTTCACAACCCTGGTGATTCTATGATTATATGAGTCACGAAGCCCAGAGCTCGCTGCTTAATGTGCTCCTTAGTGGTGGTGCGGGCCTAGCTCTACCTGTCCCATGTGCAGGGAAAGCACGGCGCTCGTGGGCTTCTGCCTGGAAGGTTGTTTTGGTGCTGTCTCCTTGAAACTTGTCCTCTCCTTAATTTTTTTTCCCCCCTGGGCGAAATTCTGGTTTCCCTGAGTGAGGACTGCCTCATGCTGCCCCTCTAGCCCAGAAGCTCGGTGGGAACTGGGCTTTGCTCTGCTTGAGAGCAGCTTGAATTCCTTTTATTTCAGTTCCTTATAAGTTATGGTGTAGCCTTACACCACATTTTGAAATCAATTTAAATTAGTAGTCTTCAGTCTCTTCCAATTTATAGATCCAAATTCCTAGGCTTCAGTTTCGATGTAGTAAATTTAAACCTGCCAGGAACAGGATATCAAACGTACCCCATGTATTGTCTGTGTTTGCAAGTGTGTGATTTAAAAGATTACCTTTGTTCATTAGTGTCACCCATTAGAATTGTCGTCTCAGCTGAAGAAGCTGATGAAAGGACTTCAGAGTGTTGACTGTCCTGTGAAGGTCCAGGGGAGCACAGGGCCAGCACTGGATTTAGAATGAAATGTCTAGGATTTAGGTGGTGACTGAAACCTTCAAAAATAGACTTTTCTGCCCATTCAAACCTTTCTGCTTGGACATAGAGCTCTTCTCAGGGACTGAGTGCTGTAATTGTGATTAGGTACTAGTTTTGTCATATTTTCACATTTGTGATTTTTTTTTTTTTTTTCCCCCCCATTTGTTAACAGGTATTACTTGATTGGGTAAGCCATACATTGGTTTCATACTACAATAAGAAACTTGAACTGGAGGACGAAGTTGTTGAGAAGCTTTGGGCATATCTAGACAATGTTATCCGTAGTAGAAGGCTACAGAATCTTTTGAAGAGTGGGAAGACAATCACTCTCAGCTTTTCAATTGCACAGGTAACTAAAACAATGGGTATTTTGTGACGTACTGAATAGCAATGCCTGTCTTCTACAATATGTGACCTTTCCTCCCAGGATAGAGTGTTACACGAAATAAATAATAATTAACCTGATGTTTTTTAGTACCTCTATTAAAAACTCTTCTATTTATGTTCTGCAATATGGTTTGTATTTGTGTGGGACTAAGACTGAAAAAGTCAGAGGATTCTAATAATAATCTCCAAGTTAATCTGCCCCTCTGTCTTTCATGTCTTCAAACTATCTGAGTGGGAACTGAATTAAGTATTTAACTCAGGTAAGTAAAGGTTTGTTTCTGTATGGCTTTCTTGTATATTATTTAATGTTTATATTACCATTTTGCCTAGGAGTCTTAGGAGTGATTTTTCCCTAAATGAGGGGCTCCTCTGTGCAATTGGCATGAGTAGTTATGCACTGCGATGGGTCTGCTGAACAGCACAGTCTCAGATCTTGCAGCTTTTCATTATGACTCTGAATGAGTTGTCCTTCTGATTTTCCCTTCCACTATGAGCTTAGGCCCTTTCTCAGCCCAATAGACCAGCTTGCAGTGCTGTCATGTCCCTGTCTGTGCCTCTCTGCGAGATCTATGTATGCCTGTGGGAGCTTTAACCAGCATTTCTTGGTGTCTGTCTCACCTGTGTTGTGTTTCTGGCGCAGTTCTCCTCAGTTTCTCTTCACTGGAGGAACCTTGCATGCTAGATATGTGAATCTGGATGCAAATTATTGTGCTGTTTGTTTGTCTCAGAGCTTTCCCATATTAATTTTTAGTTTTCTCACTGAATTGCATTAAACCAATTTAGTGGTGGCATCAAATCGTTATTGAACTTAATCACTTTGTTATTTTAGCCTCAGATGAAAATCTATGGAGGAGACTTCAGTTACAATTTAACTAAGTTCAGAGTTGAACCAGAAAGTCTAACTTATTGTTTCAGCATCCTGGTTACAAAAATGACAGAACTCGTGATGGAGATAGTCAAAGTGGCTAAAAAATGATCTCTTCAGTAGTATACTGGTTGGAAGGCAGCACGGGAAAGCAGTCATTACCTGCTGGAATTGAGTTGTGAAGTACAGAAAATTGAATGAGAGGGGAGGTGGAGAAAGTGTACTGATTTAACCATGTACTGAGTGTGAAGATGTCTGACTGAAGATTGGTTGAGAACTGTAGGCCAGGATGCTTTTAAGGCAAGACTATTTGGGTGTGAGAAAAGGGAGCAGATGTAAAGAGGATCAAAGGTGAAAATGGGGAAATCAACACAAAGTTTGAGAAAAGGAAGGGAAATGGAAGTTCAAATTAAACTTGTTTAAGTAAACTTTACTTAAGTTATTTGGAACTGTGTATCTCTTAAAGAAGAGAGAAGACAGTGTTTCAGCTTCCAGGTATTAGCACTGGAAGCTTTGGCTCCTATTGGAATGCAATGATGATATTTAGTCATAGACATTTTTGCTTGTGGTAGACTTCTTGAATCAAAGAAAATGTGTTACGTATGCTTTTTTTTGTTTGATTATTTGGAACGTAGTTTGGGGGGACTTAGCAAGAAGAGAGGGAATTTTCTCTCCCCTCCCTTTCTGCAGGATTACTACTAGGATGAAATATGCGTAATGTATGCTGTTGCTGGTAGTATCTGTACTAAATGAGGGGTTCCTGGGTTGCAAACAAATGCTCAGACACAATTCTGACCAGATAAGCTTCTAGTCTGATGTGAGAGGCCCAGCAGCAGCTGTTGGCAAGTCCCTGTTCCTTTTTTCTTGCTTCCAGAGCTCACAGAAAAAGTTGTTGGTTCATTATGATGAGCTTTGTCTTTGTGTACAAAATTGATTGTAGGGTGTTTTTTTTTTTTTTTTCTTTCAACATTCAGGTCATAAATGAAAGGTTATCGGAGGCCTGCTCTCAAAGAAACCAGCAGAACATTGGCTCGGTGCTGAGTTGCTCCAGCGGCATCCTTTCTACTCCTTCACTCTCCATCATTTACACAGCAAAGAGTGAGCTCTTAGTTGACCTCCTCAGCAAGCTCTCTGAGCTGGCATGTCAGCAGCTGGCTTCGGAAGATGCTGTGAGCTCCCAGTTGTTCAGCATCCTCCACCTTACCTTTATACAGTATCTCCTGATCCAGAGGCAGCAAACCAACCCAAACCGTGTGTTTGGGCAGGTGACAAGCCATTTGTTCCAGCCATGTCTGCTACTGAGGCACTTGCTGACCACACGGAGCTGGACGCAGTCAGATGACAACCACGTGCGTCAGTACTTGAGCAGGGAAATCCGAAATCAAATAGAGACATTGCTGCAGGCTGGATTATTCCAGCCTGAGCTCTTCTCGTCCTACAAAGAGGAGTTGCTGCCAGAACGGGAACCTCAGGAGAAGAAGAAAGGAGCTTTGAAAAATCTCTTGCTTCCAGTAAACACTGTGCAGACCAAGTTGAGCAGTGGCTTTTGTGAACCTGCCATTCATGGACCAGTTGTGGCTAGTGCAGTGTCCCTGCTATATAAACTCTTTCTGGACTCATACTGCAAGGCAGAAAACCACCTTGTGTGTTTCCACATGCTTACCAGGCTTTTTGACTGTCTCAGGCTCTCTGGCCTACAGCACAGTGTGGGGGAGGACACGCTTTCCCCTGCAGACTGGAGCACAGAGCTCCTTGCTTTGGAACAGCTTCTGAACTTGGTGCTTAACAGTGATATCTATAACATTGCTAGTGACCGCATACGGCACAAGGAGGTACAGTTTGGGTTTTACTGCAAGCTGGCGCAGATGTTGTTGAGTCATTCCCAAGCTTCCATCCCAGCTTGGTTCAGGTGCCTCAAAGTCTTACTGTCATTAAACCACCTTATAATAGAGCCTGACCTGCTTGATTTAGTGGCCTCTGCTTGGGTTGATGCAAAGGTGTCTGAGCTACGTGCAAAGAAGCCCCAGGAGGCTCTCATCAACACTATCTTTCAGACATACTCCAAGCTGCGGCAGTTCCCACGGCTTTTTGAGGAGGTTCTGACAGTCATTTGCTGGCCAGCTGTCGATGAGCTGAGGCTGCCTGTCTTGTCGGCTGGATTGACAGTGAAACTTCGCGAGTGCCTCCTTGAGCTGCCACCCAACCAGATTCTGGACATTGTGTGTCTCTTAGTGGAGAAATGCCAGCTCCTTATTCCTGCAGTTGAAAGGTCTGTTGACATGGCCTTGAAACTGATGTCATTGAGCTCAGTGCTGCACGCTTTTCTGTTCAACATGAGGAGTTTAGATGATGCCACTCCTTCCCCTGTGGTTCTTCGTATGCAGAATCTGCTGGCCAAGATGCAACAAGGAGTAATTTGTCCACTGATAGAGCTGCTGAAGGCTCCTAGGAGAGAGGAAGAGAAGCCAGACCTTTGGCTAAGAAAGGCCAGTGACTCTGCTCTCCTCCTTGTTTACACTTGGGTTGAGGTAGACACTTTGTTTAATATTAGTTGCTGTAAATATGTGTCTCCATCAGCTGAAATTGGTGGTGCTTCTGCTGCCTCTGCTGCAAAGCCCTGGGACATTTCAACTTTCATTCCTGGTGTGGAGGAACAGTGTTGGGAGAGAGTCATGGAACTTGCAAGTAGTTTTACCTCCACTAGTAAATACTGCTTAGAACTGCTTGCACTTCAGAAAATGAAGATGATTTTAATGCAGACTCAAGCCGATGTACAGGCCTTGCAGCAAGCTGCAGCTTTCATCATAGAGTCTGGGAGAGCTAGCATGAGCAGAGGAGAATCTGAACCATGGGATGGAGATATCTGCACAATAAATGATCTCACCTACCCCACAGCACACTGTCACCTTGTCATCTCCAACCTGACTATCCTGTTGCCATATATTTCCCTGAAAAATGTACAGGACATTGCAGATGTGCTTTTGGAGACATTAGTATTGACCAGAGCACAGGAAGCTGCCACAGACCAGGAACCTTCCATCAGCATTGGAAAGATCTGTCTTAGTTTGATGCACAGTTCCTTTCTCCCTGAGATGAAGGTTCTGCATTGTGCTTTTCTGACCAGCATTATTCATCAGTTCACTAAGGTGCTGCCCTCTGCTGCTCAGGATTCTGTAGATCTACCACTTCTGCAGCTGTCTGCAGATGATATCTCTTGGCATGAAGAAATCTTGGGTCCTTGCAAAACGACTGATGCGTTGGAAGCACTGTCAGAAAACAACCAACCAAAAGATGAGCCCAGTTTATCTTGGAAAACTCTGGAGAAGGTTGCCCAGTGTGTATTACTGTTAGCAAAAAATTGTTCCCCTGTCATTCTGAAGGAAAGTCAAGTAGAAAGCTGCCTGACTTTGCTGGAAATTACTTCGCTTCTGAAACTGGACAGTCTTCTTCCCTCTGACTGTATCCGGTGTTTTTTATTGCTGCTGTCCCTGATAGCCAATACCAGGACTAGTACCTCCTGCAGCAAGCTGTTATCACTGAAGTTTTTAAGTACCTGCTTTCATCTCCTCAGATGTCTGCAAGCTGGCAGGAATGCCAACTCTGTTTTTAAAGTTTTTCACGCCAGTGATATTCTTGAGGCCATCCTAACATCCCAGCTTACAGCTAGTAAATCCTTTGCAGATACTTTGACTGTTCCTGTTTGGGCAGAATATCTCCAGGAAGCACAAGCGTCTTTGGAACACTTTCTTCAGATGATTGTTGAAAGAAGGCAAAGTGTGAAGCTTAACTTGGAAAAGTTTGTCTCTTTCCTCTCAAGCTGCAAGCCAGATGTTGGTGCAGTGAAAAGCAAATGCTGGAAAAACTGGAATCCCGCAGCTGAGCAATTATTGCTTTTGTCATTCACCACATTGTGTCACGTCCTCACACTCTATCTTCAGAAGCAACCAGAAAAGAAGCTGCAGTCTACAGACATTCTGTCTGCTTTGTTGGAGCCAGTAGTTCAGCAGATGGGAAAAGCTATTGAGCATGGTCTTCAGAGTAACACCCTGAACCACCATTTGCCTGTAGCATTTATACCATCTGTCACGACTCTTCTCAAGGCAGATTTGAGCCATGCTGTCAGAAAGGGCTGGCAAAAGAATCCTGTGGAGTCCTGTGCGTTTTTGGATCAATCACGTGTTAAACTGTACCAAAAGTTTTACTCTCAGATACTGAGAGAGCTGCCCTCTGCAGGAGATCATCTGCAGTTCCTTCAGTCTGCCTTGCGGTTTTTAGCAGTCTTCTGCTCAGTACCAGAGCTGTATCCTGGAAAAGAAAATGCAGTCTCTGTTGTTGTTGCTATCCAAAAGCTTCTCACTGGTATGAAATCTCCCTTTCTTCGCTTCCATCACTAATTTTCCGTGGCAGAAGCAAGTTTAAAGCTGCTTATGTAAAATATACAGCTTTTAAAAAATTCTGTACCTGTTTATATGAGTTGAAGCAGTAGGCTTTTTTAAAAATGCTTAATAGAAAAATTATCAGGGAGGCAATGTTGTAGTACCTGGACCACAGCCGCTGTCTGATCTGATAAGAATCTTCTGGAAGTTGTAAACACCTATGGCATATTCATCTTTTAGTTCTTTATTACATATTGCACCGAAGGGGAGTATGGCTTAATTTAAAATGTTGTGGGGTTGAGTGCAGGGCACTGTGAGGATAGAGATTTCATATTAGGACTAGGAACTATCTGGAAATGTGTATCATTATAACTTTTTTGCTGTCTTCTCTCTCCTCAATCTGTGCCTAGCTTTCCTAGTGTTAGATTGCTGAAGTGCTTTAACCTGAGGAGATGATTAATCTCTGTAAAAAGCTTTTTTTCTCTCATTTTTTTTTTAATAAATAGAATAAGGCATTTCATAAATTGAAATATAGATTCCTGTTAAGGAAGACTTTTTTGTCATTGACATAAATCCAGTGGATACTTGTGGAACTGAGAAGCAAGCCTTCACAGTAGTGTAAGATGCAAACTAGTTCAGGACTGTCTGTGTAGTAATAATTGAGCAAATGAAGAGTATGACTGGTGATCAGTAGTGATCTGAACTTTCTCAGCTTAACGCCCTTGACTTATGATGGCTTTTTGTCCAACACTTGTAGTACGGCCTGGCAGCTTGTGCAGCCCATTTTCTTGGCTTCTGCACAAGCTTTATTGTAGCATTTCCATGTTTCTGAGGGCTTTTTATCAGTATGGTGACTGCTCTGTAAACTCTAGGGTAGTAAATACTTGAGAAGAGCAATTCATTGCACTAGTCGTGGTGGTGGGGATAAAGGGAATACTTGGGGCCCATTGTAAATGAGTTGAAAAAGTACCCACATTGCTGTTTGAAGTTTTGATTCACCTTGTTTCTGTGGAAGTCTCTGTCTTACGAACTGAAACTTGCTTGTGCCTCTTCATTGTGCAGGTCCTGTGATCACAATTCAGGTGATTCAAAGTATAGAGGTGGAGCTGACAGAGGTGGTTGTGCAGCTACTGGGGAACTGCTCTGCTGAAGAATTTTATGCCATAATGAGGCTGGTGCTGCAAGGACTTGAAATAAGGAACGCTTGGCAACAGAAGGCTAAAGTAAGGAATGAGCTCAGTTTATTGTCAAGTTCTTTCTTCAGTTTTCTATAACTTGGTTTGGTCAAATTAATTTATGTGGTTAAAGAGTTTGGTAACTGTGTTGAGGTATGTTATGGACATGAACTGAGAGAGGTGGAGTGTTCATGGAAACTTACTGGAAAAACCTTCTGACCATTTTCATAGAACCATAGAATATTTTGGATTGGAAGGGTCCTTAAAGACCCTTCTAGTTCCAACCCACTTCCCACTTTATGGGCAGGGCTGCCACCCACCAGCTCAGGCTGCCCAAAGCCCTGTCCGACCTGGCCTTGAACCCCTCTAGGGATGGGGCATCCACAGCTTCTCTGGCCATCCTGTTCTAGTATTTCACCACCCTTTGAGTAAAACATTTCCTTCCATCATCTAACCTAAATCTCTCCTCTTTTAGTTTAAAACCATTCCCCTTGTCCTGTCACTATCCGTCCTTGTAAAAAGTTGGTGTTTGTCCTATTTATAAGCTCCCCTGACGTACTGGAAGGGTGCAATAAGGTCTCCCCAGATCCTTCTTTTCTCTAGTCTGAACAAGCTCAGCTTTCTCAACCTTTCTACATAGGAGGGGTGTTCCAGCCCTCTGATAATCTTCATGGCCCTTCTCTGACCTTCCTACAGCTCATATCTTTCTTGTACCCGGGGCCCTGTACTCCTGAAGGGGCCTCATGAGGGCAGAGTAGTAGGGGACAATCCCCTCCCTCTCTCTTCTGACCACTCTGGATGCAGCCCAGGATACTGTTGGCTTTCTGGGCTGCAAGTGCACACTGTTTATGACAAACTTTTCATCCACCAGAACCTCCAAGTTCTTCTCTGCAGGGCTGCTGTCTATGAATTCTTCTCCCAGTCTGTACACGTATCTGGGATTGCTTCAACTCAAGTGCAATACCTTGCTCTTCACCCTGTTGAATCTCATTAGGTTCACATAGGCCCGCTTCTCAGGTTTGTCCAGGTCCCCCTGGATGGCATCCCTTAGTTCTGTTGTGTCAACTGCACCACTCAGCTTGGTGTTGAGAGTACACTCAATCCCACTGTCTGTATCATTGATAAAGATGTCAAAGAATACTTGTCCCAAGATGGACCCATGGAGGACACCACTTTTGACTGGCCTCCAGCTAGACATAGAGCTGTTGACCACAACCCTCTGGCTGCAACAATCCAACCAATTCTTTATCCACTGAGTAGTGAGTAGTACAGCCTTCAAATCTATATCTCTACAATTTAGAAAGAAGGTGCAGGACCACGTCAAAGGCAGATGATATCAGGTGGCCTTCCTTTGTCTGCCACTACCGTCATTTCATTAAAGAAGACCACTAAATTGATCAGGTATGATCTGCCTTTGTGAAGCTGTGCTGGCTGTCTAGGATCACCTCTTCATCTTATATATGCCTTTACATCTCTTCTAGGAGGATCTGCTCTGTGATCCCCCCCCAGACACAGATATGATGTTCACCAGCCAGTAGTTCCCTGGGTCTTCTTTTCTCCCTTTCTTAAAAATGGGAGTGATATTTCCTTTTTTCCAGTCACCGGGGACTTTACCTGGCAACCACGACTTCCCAAATATGATGGAGAGTGGCTTGGTGTCCGTATCAGCCAACTCCTTCAGGACTTTGGAATGCATGTAATCCAGACTCATATGGACTGGTTCACTTTCAGCCTCAACAGGTGGTCTTGAACTTGCTCTTTGCTTACATTAGAAGGGATTTTGCTCCTCCAGCTGCTGCCTAGAAGTTCAGCGACACAAGAAATGTGGGTAGCCTGACTGCCGGGAGTGACTGAGGCAAAGAACTCGTTGAGTCCCTCAGCTTTCTTCATGTCTGTTGTAACCAATTCTCCCTTGTCATTTATCAGAGAGGGTCCTCTCTCCTTGGACTGACTCTTCTGATCTGTGTACCTGTAGAATCCCTTCTTGTTATTTTTTCCCTTGCTAAGTGTGGTTCCACTTTATGACTCAGTAGCCTTAATTCCATGTATTTTCAACAGAAATCACGTCTGTGATGCTGAAGATTTCTGCCACGCTGAATCTTTTCTTTTACTTTCTGATTAGAGCCCTTCTAGAACAGATATTAGCAGTCCATGAGGTTAACTACTGTTTGTCTGTGACTCTTATTGACAGCTTTAAAGACATTATTTTTTAAAATGATAGTAGTTTTAAATAAAGCAAAGGCTGCAGTCATGCCTTTGGTATTTGTCTCTAAAATGACTTTTACTTTGTAATAGTAATATTACTACTAAAAAAATACTACTCAGTAGCTTTTTATTATGCCTTTCTCCAGAAAAGCTTAAGCAGCAGTGGTAACACATGGAACACTTCAGGCTATAAAGCCAGCTGCACCCTCCATAGAAAACTCAGTGATTTGAGATAAAGACTTGAATTAAACTTAGGAGTTATCTGATCGTCTTTTTTCTCAGAAGTAGACATGAATATGCCACTTCAATTCTTGATGGCTGTTTGAAATCTGGAATATATGTGTGTGAGTCTACCCACCTGAGTGTATATAAGCACTGGCATACATATGTAAGTGCTCCAAGGTTGATATACGGTGATAAGACCATTTTGATTTGTAGTATGTTTCTTTATTCAGTTTGTCAAAACCAGATGGTTTTTTTTTTTTTTACACAAACAAAAGTCTTGCTACGAAATGCAGCATTCTTACTATATTTTAGTATACCAGTGTCCCTATACTCCTCCTGCTTCTTTCTGCTATGTCGTGGCTGCTAAAAAAGACTTTCCTTCCTTAAAAATCGCTTCAACCTTTTCATACAGTAAGTTGACTCTAAAATAAATGTAGTAGGCTGTATATTTGGGCTTGTGCTGCTCAGCACACTGAATTTCGTTGAGCTGGTAATTATTTTGCTATTTCCAGAGGGCTATGCTGGTGTAAGGACTTTCATGTGTCAAGGCTCTGGTAATGCTCAAAACTGTCACAGCCCTTGAAAGAGCTCTTTTGTGCTTGAAAGGAACCAGTGTACCTTGTACTATGACTGATTGTCAATCTGCTTTCTGCAGGAAGTATTGTCAGCTATTACGCTAATCAAATTGTTGCTCAGCTGCCCATTAAGTGGAGACAAAGAGAAAGCTTTCTGGTTTGCCAGCCCACAGATAATCACAGCTTTAGCCGTAAGTATCTATTTATTGTAACTTCATTACCTATCCCTTTTATTTGTTGGAGTCTGTAGTAATTGCATCTGTAACATGCACAAAGGAATACTGGAACAAAAAAGTATCCATACCACATTCGCTGTTACAGTCTTGTGTAAATCTTTTCTCACTGCTGTCTGATAAACCTCCTCCTGTGTGTAAGTCATCCACTTCTTATTTGTAATAATTTTTCTGGGACTGCAGTGTGTAATCTGGAGCTTGGAAGAGGCTTGTTAGGCTATAGAGAAAGACTCTGGATCTTCTGTCCTCCTCCTTCCTGTATAAAGGAGGAGGAAAACCATCAGCCATATGTCACAAAAAAAGCTAACAGCAGCAAAACAGACAAAAGAATGAATGTGCTCATATTAAAAAATTCACTGATTTTTAGAATAGGAAACTTAACTGACAGTAATAAAATCCAGGCTTTATGTCCTTGACTGTGCAGCATTCAAACCTAGTTATATAATTTTTTTTTTTTTCTTCTATCACGGTGACGCGTCTCTGTCTGGACCACTATTTGTCAGATGCTGGCTCTACAGTGCTGGGAAACAGAACTTGCAATTTCTGCTCTTTTTCTGCATGCTTGCAGAAGAGGGAACTGGATCAATGCACTCGTGTGAGGAAGTATAAAGAAATGCTGGCTACTGTAGTGTAGAGTAGTCCACTTTATCAGGAGGCTGGGAAATAGTTACAATTCCACATTATAGCAGTGCTCACCTGAAAAACATCACATGCATCCTCTGTTCAGGATGCAGTTACAACAGAATTGCTGAAAATGAAGGAGTCTCTCTACAGTCTAGCTTGCACCAGTCTAGTTCTAATGACTCAAGTCAAAGTAGTGTGGTTCTCTGTTGTTTGAATGCTTATGAAAGATTGCTGACATTCTTCCTCTGTTTCTTGTGTAGCTGCAAACCAAAGAGGCCTGTCAGGACCAGTCACTGGCTTCCAACATAGCTGTACCTATTCTAAAGACTGCAGCAGCTCTGCTAAGGCAAGGAGAAGGGGTTCTCTTGAATCCGCACCATGTGGCGTTGGCATTCAGCATCCTCCTAACAGTCCCTCTGGATCATCTGAAGATAGAAGACTATGAGAATGTATTTCTGGGAGTCCATGAAGTCCTGTTTTCTATTGTGCAGTGTCATCCAAAGGTATATCTCTGAGATGGTGGGAGAAGGAAGGAAAAAGCAGAAAGAACCAAGTCAAAAGCTGGTGATGAGAAACTTTTTAAGAGTTTTCTTGATATTATTTGTCCTGCTTGAGTGAAAGTGCATTGTACCACTTTTCATGTAAGAACCTCAAAATCACATCACTTCAATTACTGCTCTGCTGTCTTATGCTTGCTTTGTGAGCTGTCAGCAGCAGATTGTTTTTCCAGCAAGGTGATGTGCCTTTGCTAAAAGCCTGTGGTAAAAGCTGTCTATCCAGACTCTTTTCACAGTGGTCTGTAGTGTTCCTGGACCCTGTGTTCTCTGAGTATGACTACACAGCTTCTCCACCAGCAAGTGCAAATTCCCTACACATGGGAGTATAAATTCAAATGTTGCTTTGCGGAGATGGAGTAATTCTAATGTGATGTTTGCATATTGCTCATGAGTGTAGACCTGCTCTAGGATTCTTATCTGCTGGAGTCTGTACCGAATGAAAAATGAGAAGATAGTCTTTGCTCCTGATACCTGTATAAGCCACATAGTTTCCTTCTCAGGAGTTAATTTCCCTCTTACTATGGAATGCTATACACATCTGCCCTTGCCACATGCTTTATCACGTGATCTCAGGTGTTTTTACTTTGTGTCTTTGCAGGTGATGTTGAAAGCTGCACCATCTTTTCTGAACAGTTTTCATCGTCTGGTTGCTTCTGTCATGGTTGAAGGACGTCAGAGAGGGGACAGAGGTGTCATATCTCTTCTATTTCCATACTGTATATGTGCACTATTATTATTCCACGTTCAGTTTTGTCTCAGCTGATGTGTGTTGCCCACAACTGTGTGTGTCTGTATGTTAATACTCATATATATGCATGATGTCTAGATTTCCCTTCTTCCTTGTTTGTATTGGTTCTTCTCATTCACTGCCTACTGAAAGAGTGAACTCTCAGGTGATCTCTCCAATCTCACTTTAATATCTCTAGTGCTGTGGCTTCTGCTCTTATATTTCACCTAATAAATGTCATCAGAGAGCTTTCTACTATTTATAGCACTATTACTGTGCTATTTCTAAGTGATGTCTTCTGATTTTCTATCAGGTAGAGAATATCACTTCCCAGTATCCTTATTTTCACTTCCCTGGTGTTAGCTGGGTCTGAATCATGGCAGGGACAATAGCTGCTGCTTTCAACTCTTCAGCATATCTGACAGATACCTCTTACATTGCAGTGTGTGTAGAGTTGGAATTAGTATCCTCTTACAAATCAGCCATTGTAAGAGATGCATGTGGTGTGTTGTGAGGGTGTGGGGGGGACCTCTCAGCTGTGGCTTTTCAAAAACAGATAAAATGAATAAGCTGGTGTTGGCTTTGTGTGTGAGTTTGTTTTTTTAAAAGGCATTTTTTACGCTTGAATAACAGATTGTAACTTGCTTTCTGTTCTAGGCAACACAGATGAATTTGAAGTTATACTGAAATGTGCACACCTTGTGGAAAGGATGTATAGTCACATTGCTGCAAAAACAGAGGAATTCACTTTGTTTTCTGCTTTCATTGTGGCTCAGTATGTGACGGAATTGCAGAAGGTAACGTGTTCTGTTTTGAAAGTGCCACTGTATTGGCATATGCCTTGTGCGGATGCAGTTCTGATCCAGACTTATTTTGAGCAGGAGTTCCTGAGAATCTTTCTTACCCAACTCCTAACAACTTTCTAAAAGGATGGGCCAGAGCCAGTCTAGCTTCTCACAACAAGACCTAAATTCAGATTGCTATTCTCTCCAACATAATGAATTTAGATTTCACCAGGACTTGAATGCTGCATGCATTGCCAGTACCTGCTAGTTATTTATGGCTCTAGTCTGGACATAGACAAAAATACAGAGATTAACTTTATTAAATTTTTTTCTGTGGTAAGAAGACTATCTGATGCTATGTCTGACCACTTCAGGACTCATAAAAAAATAAAGTGTATTACTATGGGCATTATCCAAATGCCACTTGAACATTGACAGGCGCAGGGCATCAATCATTTTGTTAGGAAAGCTGTTCCAGTCTTTTACCCCCCTCATGATAAAGAATTTTTTCCTAGTAGCTGATCTGAACCTCCTCTAAAAGCTGATACCTCATCTGAACCTCACATTCTTCTGAAAGCCAGTTTTGCCATTAAAAAATTTATGGTCAAAAGACCTGCACAAGAGATGCTGTTTTTGTGCACAGTCCCTCAAAGGGAGCTTATAAACAGGAGGGCGACCAACTTTTTACATGGGCAGATAGTCAGAGGAGGAGGGAGAATGGCTTTAAATAAAAGGAGAGGTTTAGATTAGATGTTGGGGTAAATTTTTCACTTAGAGGGTGCTGAGGCACGGGCACAGGCTGCCCAGAGAAGCTGTGGATGCCCCATCCCTGGAGGCATTCAAGGCCAGATTGTATTGGGTCCTGGACAGCCTGATCTATTAGAAGATTTGGGGGGATTGGAACCAGATGATCTTTAAATTCCGTTCCAACCTAAGCCATTCTGAAAAACTAGGGATGAATTAAGACTAGTTCTGTTCTATTGAACTAGCTCTGAACTTCACTGGATTTTGTTCACCACTGAATGTAGAGCCTTTATTCAAAGTGAAGCCTGGCTTGAACTGTCAAATGACTTTTCAAGTTAAAAGCTTGAGTACAGTCTTGTGAGACTTCTAGGAAAGTTTTGTGTAAATCCTTTTGCTGATGAATGAGAAGTGGTGGATGATAGTTGAAGCTGCAGATTGGAATATGTGCATGGAACCTTTGGATGTGGAAAAGTGAATTTGTGTAGTGAACTACAAGAAGCTGTGACAAAGGAGTCTTTTCAGTCTCTGACAGAACAAGCAGGTGACGATTTGTTTCACCATTAAACTGCTGAGAATTGATGGATATCAGAGGAAAGGGAGGACTCAGCATGCTAGTCTTGAAGAAACACATAGATATCTTTTATGTTGCTCTTCAGAGGGAGATAAAAAAATCCTTTAACTGTTTATCTCATCAAAGACTATTTGAGTGGCTTTTAGCCTGTGTCTGAAGACCTTGAGTGGTCTTTGAAAGGTAAATGAGAAAAACATATTAAATTTAAGTTTTTATGTGGGTATCTGCACACTTACTTGAACCCTTTTAAAAATGTGCAAGCTAGAACTTAGAATAGCTACTGGCCCAAACACTTTTTCCTAATATAGCTGTGTAGTAGTTCCCTCGTTGCTTCCTCTATACCAGGAAATAAATACCCTGGTGAATTGTTTTGTTATAACCTAAAATGATTCCTTGCTGGAGTGGTTGGCATCAATAGCCACTTACACATTGTTGACAGTGCTTTTCCCTTTTTGTGTATAAACTCTTGCTTGAGTCAGCAATAGTGAAATGCCTCTTCACGCTCTTAATGTCTCACATCAGGTGTTCTGTAATGCTTGACAAATTGCTTGTGCTAACTATATAGACCATAAAACACTTACAAGCATAATTAACTGCCAGTTAGTAGTGGCATCTGTTTAAATCTTTGCTTCTGCTTCCCGTAGCGTTATTGGAGGGTGTTTATAGGAAACTGCACTACAAAGCAAGAATGGTCCAAATAAGCCATGGATACAGTCTAATCATGTGAAGGATTAAACTGTAGCTTTGGGGTACGTGCTTGTCCCAAGTGGGATGTCTAATCTATAGTGTCAGTATCTATGGTTTTCCCTGTCCTCCTCAGCTCTAGGAAGGAAAAGATAAATCCAATGCATTCACTGGGAACTACAGTGCACAACTATTCTGTTATTTCTCCTTATCATACACTAAAGTAACATCCTTTACAAACCTCCTAGCAGATCAGCTGTCAAACTTTTGGACGTGCAAGCTCTTCAGGGTCATAGATCAAAAGAAAGACATATGTGCTTTAATGCCCACTGTCTGTTTTTTCCCAGCTATGTTGGCAGCTCTAATAAAATGTATTAGCTGTTTTGTGTTTAGGGCAGAAAGAGCAGGATCCTGTCACAGTGATTAGGAGTGCACTTCATTAGTGGAAAGTTTATTAGTTGCCTCAGGAAGAAAGAAGTCTGAATTTTAATGACAGACTTTATGTAATTTTCATTAGGCCTGGAGTGCAGAGGCTTAGGTCTGGAGGCATAAAGCTAATTTTAGGATTCAGCAAAGATAAGATACAATTCTGTGGCAAAAATAATGTGGTTATGCCAGAGGCCAGCACCGCAGAAGGCAGTGAGGCATTTAGCAAGTGATTTGTGAGCACAGGACAAATTCCAGTTTGCCTGAAGCACCAGAGGGCTCTGGAGTTGTCCTCTTTGTAGTGCGTGGTTTTGCTGGCTGTAGCTTAAGCAGAAAGAATATCAAAAGCAGGGCACTGAACCCTTGCTTGTATTTCCAGTTCTTCCTTCAGCTTCCTGCATGATGAGGTACTTGATTTCCAATATTAGATCAAGGAAATTCATGTGTCCCAAGCTTTTGGAGGGCTCCTTTTATTAAAGCTTATATCTTGAAATCCTCAGATACGAATTGCTAGAGTATATCCAGTTGGTAAGATACGGCTGCCCAACGTGAATCATAGAATAGCCTAAAGTTGGTGCTTGTTTGGTACTGGAATATACTAGCATACAGCTAATGAGATGTACAAAACCTATTGAAATGTGTAATTCAGAGCAAGTATTTTAGGGTTTTTTAGTTACAGTTTTTCTGCTGAGGAGTTTTCATATGATTCCAGAGATGATCAATGTCTTTGCCGCTGCATCAGTGCATATAGTAGCAGTCGTATGCATTTTACTGCAAAGGGCATGCTTGTTCTGCAAAACATATTTGCAAAAATCAGGAAAATACTGAGTAAGATGACCCTTCAGATTTTATTTAATGGACTATTCCAGATGGTCAGATGCGTTGAATAAGACGTTGTCAGCACTTAATGTACACCCACAATGGGAAGGGTGTTTTCTTGCCTTTTTGTCCTCAAGTTTAATGCATTTTTGTTCCTCTTGTAGGTGACTTTGCACCCGGCTGTGAAGAAACATCTCACAGAGGGGATATATCACATACTTGACCTTTGCATTGATCAGGACATCAAATTTTTAAATGCATCGCTACCAGCAGGTGTAAGGGAGGTCTTCAAGGATCTGTACAGTGATTACAACCACTACCACAAAGCAAAAAAACAGGGAGAGGAGAAGTTCACTGCATGATGAATTCTGTCCAGTGCCACGCAATCAGCTATGAAGTGATCTTGCAGTGTGCAGAAAATCCTTTTTTCTGTGACCAACCTTTGTAAGGGGAAATGGGGAGGGAAAACAACCCTACTCTGTGCACGAGTGGCAGAACTGCTGCACCTATGCAGGCCCCATGTGAACCTGCTGGGAGAATGCTGCAGACTGGCTGCAGATGTCAGGTTTTGGGCTTTGACACATCATGTAACTTTTCTGTGGAAGCAATAGTCAGGTGTTAAAGCCTACGAGGGCTATAACTCATATATACGGTAAGCAGAATTAAAGCAGTTAGAATACTTATATTTTTATATGCTGTTACTTTACATTTTTTTACTGAAGAACTTTGTGAATGCTACATAGCTGTTGAAATACTGTGTTTTCAAAATTCTTTACTGTATCTTCTTACTTGGTTGGTTTTGCTGTTGAATCCAGCCCTGAGCAGCCCAGTCTGACCTACTGAGATTCCTTCCCACCAGAATCACCTTGTGATCCTCCTGATAATCGGAAAGACTGACAACTTAAAGCTTTGGTCTATTTACTATCATAAAGCAGTTAACAGTTATCTGAGCTGTGGTGGCCCTCACTGTGCATTATTATCTTGTGACAAATGCTAAATATCAAGACCTATCGGAGACCTCTTTGGTCTAAGCTGAGCCCTGGTGCTTTGCTTTCACTCAATGATAAAAGCAAGCCCTTATTGCAACTCAGCTGACACTAATCAGCTGTGGTAAATTAATCATAATTGAGCTTGTAGGAGGATTTATCAAATAAATTTCATTAGCCAAACTACAGAATTTTATTATGTTGAAAATGGTGCAGACTAAAATGTGAACTTTTTTGTAAGTGGTAAAACAGTCTTCACATATGTATATAGCAAGAACTCATTACTCAGAAATGATAGTCTCTCTTAGGTTATAGAGTGGACAGGGGAGGAGTGGAATTTGCTGGGCTGATAATGTTCTTCATAGCAGCTCCTCTGGTGCTGGGCTTTGCATTTTTGTTTAGAAGTGTTGGTAACATGCTGCTGTTTTGGATGTTAATGGTGCTTGCACAGCATTCAGGGCTTTCTCTCCAGGCTTGTTACTGGGAATGCGAGGAGCACCTTCTCTGGTTCAATGGGTGACATTTAGCCAGCACAGGAGGGACTGTGTGGCAAAAATGGAGAACGTGAGCAGGGCTGAGGGGTAACTGGAGGAGTTGGAAGGGCAGTTACTGCTGTATTAAACTCCTGGGGCTGTGGGACAGTGAAGTGCCGGTTGTTCTCAGAAGGGAAATGTGTGTGAACTGGGCTGAGCTGAATGGGCTCTGAGGGAGGAGGGCTGCTAGTAAAAGGAGGGTGGTTATGGACAGTGGGAGAGGATCTGGAAAGAGTGGTGAAAAAAAGGAGAACTGTGTTTAAAGCGGGGGAGGAAGGAAGTGAGGTAGCAGTTCTGGTTTGCAAGTGTCAGGGCTCCCTTGATGTAGCCATATGTTTGCAAGCCACGCATGCAACTTAAAAGCTCCTGAGTGCAGACCACAGAGTGAATAACATCTTAGTCATCACTGTACAGGAGGTAAACTACTTGGTATCAGTTTTATTTCATCAATAATAACTCTTCATTTATTCTAAATTCTATCTTGGCTTGGAAATGAAAGTGTGTAACTGCCTTATGTGGGCACTGGTGACAAAAATAGCAGTCTTGCTATAAAAAGGAGACAGGGCTTGAATGAATGCAAAATGAAAACCCTGCCACAACTAAATCTTTATTTCAAGTGTGCTGTGTGATCACAGCTTATCCCACAGTCCTCTTCCTTCTCCAGCCTGACCATCAAAATTCTCAAACACAAAGCAGTGTTGCGGTGTAGGAGTTACAAAAGGGTTAAAGATAAGGCAGTATTTCATTTGCCAATCCCATCTCTTTGTCCAAGAGCTGCTCTGGGTTTTTTAGCTGGCATAAATTAAATCACTGGCATAGGACCACATGCTGAGAAAGCAGGCTTTGTTACAGTTACCCCATTGGGGTGCAGTGTTCCTCTTTTGTCACACGATGGAGCCATCCTGCAGAGATACAAAGACACCACAGGAAATCCTATCGTTTCAAAGTCGTCTTTCTTCTAAGCTGCCGACTCTGAGCACCAGGCAGCTGGAGGACTTGCAAGAAGCAAACTACAGGACTGGATATCATCCTTCCTTCCAGCCGAGCGTTAGTTCCATGGTCTTTGCAGTTACCTTGGAAGGTTTCCAACTGTTGATGCAGTGCATCTTTTCCAAGGGCTTCTCTCAGTGCTGCTGTGCTAAGAGGAGTCCTTCCTGTAGGCAGCCTGGTACATCAGATGCCAGTGGCTGTGCCACATACACGGTGTGTGCCTTGGGTGTGGTGGTGGTCATTTTGGCCTGGGTTTGTTGTTTGTAACTGAGCACGGCTCTGCTATGCCGAAACAAACTCAAATGTGAACTAAGAGGCACAATGGACAAGAAAAACAGCTATGACTGTCGAGATCATGCTGGTTTTATGTATCCCTTATTTTTATGCAGCTGCTGTGAAAATCAGCAGATTTTTCTGCTTATCAGAGGGTGGTGCTTGATGCTTAATTTATCTTGCTATATAGGATAGAAATGCCAAAAAATGGTGCAGGATGGCAGAAATTATTCTGCTTGTTTAGAAAAAAATAACTTCTTTCTTACCTTTTGAGAGGAGACAATGTCCTGAGCACTTTCCTTTGAGTTTGAAATGGATCAGTAACTTTGATTTATTTACCTTTTTAACGTGGGTCTGTGGCTTGGCAAACAGAGGGCTCCTCCCAAAGCTTCCTTTTTGGCTAAAACATAATACTGTAAGTAAAGGACTACTTTGAGTGATTCCCACATCATTATTATTGAACTACTGGATGGCTGCAGTGATAATTGCTATACTGGGGCTGTACAGTCTTTTGTGTTGTACTGACTTATAAGGGCACTTGCCTTGAGGTACAGTAATTGCTTTTTTGCTTGAAATAGATTCTAGCCATTCAGATGGAGAACTGCATTTTTGTCTTAAGCAGTATTTGCAACCATGGCATTTTTTAAAATATTATTTTCAGCAAAACAACTGCTTGATTTTCTTTTTTCAATAATAAACATAAGTGTGCTATAAGTATCACTTATTGGTTGTTTTACCACTGCAGGATAATTAGTGATTTATTCTGCAAATGGTTAAAGCTTCCAAAAAGGAAGATGCTTGTGTTAATGTATCTACACTGTAAGATGCTAAGGAGTAACACTGATTTGTATTCACTTTTTTAAAGTACAGAGGATGAGGAGTGCTGGCAGTTCTAAGGCCTGGAAAATTTGTGAAAGAGAGCATGTCCTTGTGACCGTCTCAGAGCTTTTAGACTAGGAGAGCCCTCAAGCAAACCCTTCAACAGTTCTTCATGAGAATTTGGAAGAATAAATTAAGCACCCCAGGTGCTTAAGCTGTGCTTCCATCCTTTTATTCTTGAAGAAGGATGCTGACTTTGTCTACCTATTTCTAAAGATAGTAAGTAGAGAAGATGTCAAAATACACTTTGTCTTTTGTAGGTAACTTCTCAAGGGTGAAGGCAAGGGGTACAAGCCTGCAACAGTTTGTCAGCAGTGGCTGCCTCATTGTTTTTTGGTATAGCTTTTATGTCAGAAAAACCTTATTCTGACACAGAAGTCTGGCATTTTTAAGTATGGTGGAGATAAACTTCTGTCCCAAAGCAGTTGGTGTTGGTTTGATTGCTTCCTGTTGAAGTTAGATTCACAACTGCTTCCGAGAGGGAATGTTCCATGAATCTCTTGCCCTCAGCTGGATGTCTCATGGCAGATGCCAAAGAGTCTGGGCCAGCAGAGAAGTCTTTGTAGTGTCTTTTCAACTCTTCCCTGCTGCCAGAGGACAGGAATCTTTCAACTGATAGTTGTGGAGTGGATTTAGAAAGCAAGCAATGAATAAAAGAAGGGGGAAGTCAAGGACGTGTCCCTTGTTAGTTCATTAAGCAACTGAGTTTTCTGTTAGGTTCAGGAACCCCTTGTTTTACTCCTGTAGCTTTCTTGTGGAGTTGATTCTTCAGGCTTTCACAGAGCTGTGTTGTAAGTTCTCAGAAAGAGGGACAGAACTGAGCATCCCTGTCCTGAGGATTGAGGGTCATTGGACGGCTGCTTTTGTGAGGAAGAAGGGAAGAAGTGGAGACTTGGAGTGCAGTTACATTATTGCAAAGTTCTTTGCTGCTGAGATAATCTTATAAATGATCTGATTTGGGGTAGAAATCAGCAGCTCAGAAGAATGAAAGAAGCTCCTGGTAGCTGAAAGCAGAGCAGCGTGGAAAACCAGGCTGCTTCTGGTTGTCAGTGCATCTTGAATTTGCTTTTGCCTAGAATCCTCTTTTGATTGCAGGCACCTTGTTGTGTGCTGCAGTGTGAACTGTGAGTGGGCACTCACTGTCCTTACACACGACCAGGTGTGAGAGACAGTGGGTGGGAGAAGAAACAGTACTGCAGCGAGAAGTGACTGGCTTATGTTTAGTTTTTCATGCCAGTTTTAGAGAAGCATGTGGGAGTTCCCTTCAGTAACCCCAGGGAGCAGTATTGCTGGATTTAGCTTTTGTTAATTCTTCAAGAAACAAAGTGAAGAGTAAATGCCCGTGATACAAAGCAATCAGATTTTCATGTTGTGATACAAACAGACAAATCCATAAAAACAAATTTGATCAATTACTGCTGTTGGTGAATTACATGGCCCGCACAAACAAAGCCTCAGCTTTATCAGATTGTGCATTAACTCGTGGGGGGAATGATGATTTATTATTCTTCATCCACTCAGTAACTGTCAGTTCATAATCCCCACAGGGAAAGTAACCATCCATGCTTATCACTTGAGAAAAGACACTTGAGCAAACGGCTACTGATGTTAACCTTGTAAAGTTGTACACAGACTGTCTGTCCAAACACAAGTGACCACTGGGTGTTCCTGTCAACGGTTCACAGTGATGCAATAGATCCCCAGCACTCACTGCTCAGGGCTTTCGTCCGGCTTTACTCTTGGATCTGCTGCAGGTCACCTCGGCGCCTAGGCCATGATTTCTTCGGCCCTTGCACAGTTAGAAGTTTTCCCTTGGAAGGACTTGTGAGGTTTGCAGGATGTGCGGTGCTCTGTGGGTAGCTGGCTAAACTGAGGGTTTTGTTTTTCAGAGCTAGAGAGGTAAGTAATAGAGCATCATTGCATTTATTCACAAAATCCTAAGTGATTGTTGGAAAACATGTAGACTGACAGCATAATTCCCGTCCCTTTTGTCCTCCCACTAGACATGCATGAAACTTGCTGTTCTTTTAATGTGCATTTTAATGTGCATTTTACTTTCTTTTCTAAGACTTGTCAAGACTGCTCAGTATTTTCAGGAGACAGCTATGCAAATGTGTGCTTCTAGTACCTGATTTCTTCAAACTGACATTTTAAATTATGCTCATTAATGTTTTCATAACCCAAGTCCATAACAGGGAGAGCTGAGAGTATGTGCCTCCTGGTAGCGTATCCAAAGGAAATATGTGTCTAAGAAACCTGTTATTAGCACCTCATATTTTGTTGTGCAGTGGCACCTAGGAGACTTTCTAAGCTACTTATTTTCCCTTGCTGTAAAGGCAGATTTCATACTGCTGCAAGGGGCAGATCCGTTCTTCAGATCTCAACATGTGCTGCATTGTCTGGGTGAGGAGAAAACTGGGGAGGAGAGATACCTTCGTTCCTGAACCATGGAAACTTCACCAGCTGGAAGTCTTTGACCTAAGAATTCTTTCTGTGCAGTAGCTGGGGATTATCATCTGCTATTCTATTGCCCTCACTTTTGCTGTAAACTGCTACTACTGTAAGAACGTCACCAGATCTTTGGCATCTCCTTTATTAGCAAGGGCTCTTGTATGCTTCGTTTCCCCTCAAACTAAGAGCTGGGGAAAATCTGTTAGTGTGAACAGTATGAGATGGTGGTGTTAAACTTTCTTCCAATGCTTTGAAGTTTCTATCTGTTCTTTCAAGGTAAGTACAGTGGTATCACAGCTAGGCCATAGATACGCACAGTGTGTGTGTGTGTGTGTGGATAACTTGCATTAAGTGGTACCTCCTAGCACTCTTCTGTTCCTGGTTTTGGAGAAGAACATATAGTGATGCTGTCTTAACACCGAAGCAGTTGTGTCCTGGAAGATGTAGGCCCGGGCGTTGAGAAGCAGTTGTGCATCTTTTTTCCTTCCACACTGTGGTAGTGGTATTGTTTAGAATTAACTTCTGCACACAATTTCTAGGGACTTCTGAGGGCAGAAGTATGCCCTTAGAGCTCATGGCACTTCTCATCTTCAAAGTGCATTATAATCATTAATACATTAATTAGGCATTCTCCGCTTCCTTCCTGCTAACAAGTTTTATTAAGCTGAATGTATTTATCTTTGCGCAGCTTCTGCAAGCAATTGAATGAATAATTTTCCTAATAACTTTAATAGCAAAGACTTGAAAGGGAGAAGGGATGATGAGAAGAACAGGGTACAGAGGTAAATAAAGCTGCAGTATGAAAAGAGGAGCAATTTCATTCTAGGTGTAGTTCCACCTACCCCTGCAACTCCCACCTGGCATCTGTGCAGTCTTTGTTGCTTCTGTCTCCCCTAACCTACATGTCACTGCATATCAACCCAACGTTTAAGCTAGCACGGGCAATTGCAAAAAAGGAGGTTGTGGTTGGCTGAGACCTGCAGCAGGAAAGAGGAACATAAAAATAGCTTGCAATTGCAAGGTGAAGAAAAGCCTATTTGAAAGCTTGAATTTACATACACTTACAATGTCTTAGGAGTTTTTATGAGAACCAGCGTAATCTAGCACGTCATTTCACAGTGGATGAGTTGTAGGACTCAGGAGGTGGAGAAAGGTCATGAAAGATTCTGGCAGGAAGGCTCAGGCACTGAAAACTTTAGAATAATCTAAACCAAATGTACTCCTGCTTTCCTGCTCTGTCTTTATCTCCCAAACACTGTCTGTTGTGCTCTCGAAGTGCACACAAGTACACAGTGTATGGATGTAACCTGCTGATTTAGTGGGTTGAGTGCTGTGCTCTCAGTTCAGCGATTTGCATGTGGGGTAAGCTCTGCTGCTTGCTAAATGATTTCACCTCTATCTTCTTCCTGTCCTGTTTATTTAGATTCACGAGTTTAGAAACAGGAAGGACTACTAGATCATTGAACCAGACCTCCTTTGTATCACATTACAGATATTGACCTTAATGTAGTTGCTGCTGTAGAAAGCCCAATAACCTGTGGGTGGCTGCGGCATATCTTCCACAAAGCCAAATTTTTTACATTAAGGTCTTCAAGTTGGGAGATGTGTTCTGTTTTTGAGTGGAGCTTCTCAGGAGTGCTATTAAACATCAACACCCAGAACAACAACAAGGGTGATAAAATAATGTTAATTAAGAATTCTATTAATATTTTATTGGTTGAGTTTGCAGAGACTTTTAAACTGTGAATCCAGCTGCTATATACAAGCTGTAGTCTTAGAATTATAAACTGAATTGCTTAGTAAAGGAGACTGGGGGGAAAAGGAAAAAACAACTGAAAAAAAAAAACCAAACCAACACACAAATGTAGCTAGGAGCCATATTCCAGCAAATGCAAATTTACAGTAAGGTGCAAATATCTATCGAGCTCTGTAAGACAATAAAGGAAAGAAATGCTACGGCAGGTGTCATCCAGGATAAATGCCACCAGTCTGAAATGTAGATTTCATTAAACTACACAGATGATCTACACAGCTTTATATATCTTAATTCCTAACTTAAGGGTCAAGTAGACTTGACTTCCCTGACAGAAAGTGGCTTGCCAAATAGAGCATTTTTTTTTTTTTTTTTTTTTTAAGAATTCATTCAACTAATGTGAATTTGACACTTTGAGAGATTTACTTGAACTTCATCAGACCAAGAGGTTGTTTGTCATCATTCTCTTTTGGTAAACTGATCTGAAATCTTGAAGGAAGAAAATACTGGCTTAAAATAGAAGCACTTGTGTCAGGATGAGAATGGGAGGATCCTTCTTTACCACCTACCTGGTTGTAACAGGAGCTCGTCTCTTCCCTTATGCACTTCTGGCTGTGTAGTTTGCCAGCAAAAGGAGTTGAGAAGACAAACTAGTACAGGGAGAACTGACCTGAGTTTATCTGCTACAATAGGAGCAGCACCCACTGCTGCTGCTGGCAGCAGCTTCTTAAATCCTCTGCTAGGGGAGCATCAATTGCTTTCACTAGAGCAGTTTTTTCTCTGAAGCTCCAGGATGCTGCTCCAGGTGTGGCTCAGCCCTGTGTGCAACCTCCTGCTCTACTCACTGGCATGGCTATGCTGCAGGTGGAGGCATTCAGCACCAGCAACTCTCAGATGTCTTCCAACAGGTGCAAGAGCCCCAGAATCAGCCCTTACTCCTGTTGCTTTGGCTGGGGCTGTCCTCTTCCCTTTGGCCTTTATTACTGTAGCTCCATCCCAGGTGCTGCTATCACAGTTCCCTTGATTAGAGTTGGCCCTAGAGCAGCCAGAAGTGCTGCAGTCATACCTCTGGTGGCAGAGCAGGCTTCTGTTGGCTTTAATACCTTGCCTTGGGCTTTGGTATAAGAATGGGTTTTCTTGCAGCAGTACCATGGGAGGATTAAGTTTATGGTTGTATAGCTTGTTATGTAGTTCCTCTGTAACAAGAACTGAGCTTTCAGCTCAGTGAATGAGGAGATGAGTGACTGAGGCCTCCTTATGTAATGCTGTGCTTTTTGGGATCCAAGTAGGGTGGGACACTCTCCTTTCAAGACCATCTTAAAATGGAACATACAGAGATCCAAATGCAGGTATGTTTCAAGAGTTGCTTCAAAGCTAGTAGGAACTGCTCAAGTGGTAAGCATGCAGAGAGACAGCAGGAGTAGATATTCCCGAGGAAGCTTGGTTCAAAGCAAGGTCTGCCCTGATTTTCTATTTAGAGGACTTGAAGAATGTGTTTATTTTGTTATTATGAGACAGCTGGAATGGGAGTTACACTGTGGAATGGGACAGATTAAAACAAAAGAGAATTTCAGTAGTAGCCCCTTCTTGCTTTTTCTCTTAGAGCCAGTGTAGAACACAGGTGAGCAGTGTCACAGAGACTAATTCTTTGCAGCTGCTAGACGTTAGCTAGGGTTGTGGCTTCCAGAGCCTTGAAAAGTGGGTCTTGAAAACTACATAACATGCATTACGGTGTGGGAGGTTCCATTCCCTTGCCTTGAATTCCCTTAAGACATATTGCTCTTCACCATCAAGATGTTTAGCACTGGACGTGAGCTGTACTCAACTGTGGGCTGTTAGTAACAGCAGTACAAGCTGGGATATGTTGAGTGTGGGCTCCTTGTATTCTACCAGTACTTAAGATAATGCCTTCTACTGCTCTTCAGTTGAAGTATGAGATGGTTTTGTGCTCAGCTTTTGTGGATATCTTGGCTTGTGAGCCTTCATCGTGTCTTGCTTCTTTTCTTCAGTGCTGGTCTTGACCATCTCTGACAGGCTGGTTATCTTACGTGCTGAGCATTATTTCCCAGTGTCTGCAGTATTTCACCTTTTATGCATTTCTTCTGTTTGCACAGTGATTGTGGAAATAATAATTGCTGCAGTACAGCAATCCTTGGGCTCCAGAAATGCAGGCTACTTTATTTGTTAAAGCAAAGCAAAGCTGCAGCTCAGTGCTTAGTGTGAGATATTCCCTGGTCAGACTTGGTAACTGTGCTGTTAACTCTCAGGCTTCTGAGATGTTAAACCAAGTGGTTAATGTGGCACATCAGATCATTTGGGAGGGAGGCAGGCTGCATAAATGGCTGCCCAGCAGCTCAGCCTTCTCTAAATGCACTGTCTTTTTCAATTGCATTTCCAATACACGCCTTCACGTTCTCTGATTCCTCTAACAGTTCCTAGGGGTCTCCAGCAACAGTGTGGAAAGCTGAAGCCCTGCTGCTTTCAGTCTGCTGACTGCTTTTCTGTCATGTACCAGCTGCCTGAAGCCACGTTGCTCCTCCTGCCTTGGGTTGGGTGTTTCTGCAGCTAAGAAGTGAACAAATGTGCTAATCCATGTTTTGGAGGCCATGGAAAGATTTTCAACATCTGCAGGAACCCTGCCCAATCCTTCTGGGGAAGAATAATGGACCCCAATGGTTTGATGCCATATGGTTTAGGCTGATTTGTGTCTTTAATCATTTTCTTTTGGCAAGGGACTATCCAGCTCTGTGTGCTCTCCCTACAGGAACTGACTTGTGCAAATGGAGTTTTCCCCCAGTGTGCTGGGAGAGCGCATCTCTGTGTGCGAGCAAGCTTATTAGCTAATGTGCAGATGATGAAGATCCTAACTGTAGGGAAAACCCATATGTGGCTACTTTAAATGAAGCTCACTTAATGCATCAGCCAGTTGCAGGTTCATCTATTCTAAATCAGATATTTATCTGCCTCATTGCTCACAAATTGCATAGCTGATGACCTGGATGCTGGTGCTTCACAGAGTTACCTGATGGCTGGTAGTGGATAGAACTGATCAGATACCATGATGATAACCTCAATATAGAAATACATGCTGTGGACTAGCTTTCAGGTCCGTGCAGATCACAAGTGCTGTGTTGGTGAAACATAATGATCTTCAACATTATCATGCCTAGGCTTGAACCCGGGATTTGTGAATCTAAATGCACAAACTGTTATAAGCTGGGGACTCAGACAGGCAAGTGCACTGTGACCAAATACAAGGTAAAGTGTATTTGCTTAAGCCTCAGTGAAAATGGTTAAGCAAATACGTTATATCTCGCTTCTGTGATAGGCTAAGCATGTGTGCAGTCTGCCACTGCGGCTCAGCAGATATGCAGTGTCTTTTGAGCTACAGCAACTCAAGTATCTGAACTGAAAGCTGAGGGGCCCATCTTCATTACTGCAAGACTGTCTCCACACTATTTATGATCCAGCTACAGAGAGTGAGTGCTACATAGGGTGTGAGCAGGTCATGTTTGCAGGAAACCATGCTGATCATAAAGAATCACAGACTCATAGAATGGCTTGGGTTGGAAAGGGCCTCAAAGACCATCTAGTTCTAGCCCCTTGCCGACCGTAGTGGAGCTGTGTGTGGGTGCAGGGATGGGTGTGTTTAAGGTCCTTATGGGATGAGTGCCTCCCGTGTGTCACAAGTGTTTTTGCACAATGCCTAGTGACCCACCTGCGCTGTCAAAAAGATTTTTCTTTCTCTGTTCTGTTTGTTTTCCTCTGTTGTAGGATTAGGTGCATCAAAAAATGGAGCATTCTCAGTGTCCTCAGGAAGTTATTTCCTACCTTTGAAGATTAATGTCATGGAAATTTTTCTTTGATCTCCAGCCTGCCTTTCATTGGATCAACTCTTCTTATTCCCAGGACTGTGGCAGGAGATGTAAGGTTTATTGCATCAAGATTTGGAGGAACAATATCACTACTGCCCAGCTGTGGAGTGGTTCTGGACGGCCAGGGTTTGAAGCAGCACTGCTTTTCCCCTGAGAACTGAAAGCCTCCTGTGTGTAGCTGTGCTGCCTGCTGACCCACTGACTGATCCCTGGTTTTGAAATGTTCCTCTTGTAGCTACATAGATATCACATACACCCCTAGAAGTTTATCTGTGTGCTATTGCACATCACCAGGCTGTGCTGTGGCTAAATCCCCTGGCATAGCAGGGCATTAGCTGACAAGCAGGTGATGGGCGGAGAACAAATGGGGAGCACAGGAGGTGTTTGTTAGGCTCCTGGAGCTGAAGAAATGTGGATCTGTGTTTGGGAGCAGAGATGATTTGCATTTAATTTCTCTGGGCTGCAGTACTGGTAACAGTGGTGAATGTTCATCTGTAGCATGAAACTGCTGTGTGGCCTGGGCTGAATGGCTTCTTTGTTCGGGTTGCAGCAACACTGCAGGGTAGCAGCCCAGCACTGTCACACAGCTTTGCCACAAGTGTGGGAGGGAAAATGCATGCTGTAAGGCCTCTTCATGTCTCCTCCAACCCAGGGGATGTGCACCATGGCTCTGGGGAGCCTCACCATCCTTGAGTGACTCTGCTGGGGCCTACAGTCAGTGCCCACCATGATGGGAGTTGCCTGTGCTCTGTGATGTGAAGGGAAGAAGCTGGCTACTGCTCACAGGAAATTGTGGAGAGGGTCAGGAAGAGTGAGCCAGCCTAGTGGGAGATAAGTTTTGCATCTAGCTGGGACTCCATTTAACAGGTTGAGCAGCCTGAGCTATTATACATCTGGGATGGGGTCTGTTCCCTTGATGAGGCATTAATGAGGCAGTGAGGAGGGTCGGGAGGGAGGAGGAGTGTGAAGGATTGGTGCAGAGCCCCATGATTCTGGAAGGCACTTGAACTCAGCCAGGGGTTACGTGGTGGCTCATGTTCCTCTCTGAGCTTGGCTGGGGCAAGCTCAGCACTGAGCCTGATATTGGGTCAGATCTGCTCTCTTGCCCCTTAGGGAAAGGTGAGTTCTTTCTGCCTTGCCTATCCCATTGTACTGTGCTTACCCTGCCAGCCAAATTAGAAGCAGTGTTAATTGCACTCTGTGCTCCTAAGCTTCTTTCTGTGGCTTTCTGCAAGCTGATTAAGAAAGAGAAAGTAAAGTGGGGATTTGGGGGATCCTGGTGGGTTAGTGGGGGGCAAAAAAAAAGAAAAAAAGGAAATTCCTTGGAGAGGAGAAAAGAGGGATTTGCACAGCTGATGGCAAGTCTCTGCAAACAGGCAGGGAGTGAGGCAGCAGATGGACTCACGCTCGCTGGGCTGATGCCAATGCATCAGATTGATTTTAAAGATGAAGCACCCACTGCCTGGGAAAGAAAGCCAGAGTAGGAGCACTTCCTGGCAGCTGTTCAAACACCGACTGCTTTACAGTTCACTTTCGGTGCACCAGGTGTCAGTGAGAAGCACTGGGGGCTTGGGATATGAAATATGACCATTGGGGACTGCAGACCAATAAAGAGATTATTTTTTTGTATGGGAGATTGCATGGAAAATAACATTCATTTTCTCAGGAAAACCAGAAACTTGCAGTGCACAATTAAAGTACCAGAAGAGAACGAAAGGCCACTGAGTTGAGGTCTTTGTCCCCTGGCAGGGTTAGTGCTGAACATTTCAAGCAAAGGTATAGACTTCCTTGTAGTTTAATTCCAGAGGGAGTTTTTTACTGGATCTTGGCTATAGACCTTGCTGTATATGAGCTTATGTCCTGAGATATGACGTTAACACTGTCACGGATGCCTGCTACAGTGTGTTTGAGCTTTACTCACAGGGCCGAGTATCCCGGCAATGGGTTTGGATACATCCCCTGACAAATATCTTTTTATCCCACCTCATCCATTTCCTTCTACAAGAAACAACATGGGCTGAAGTGGTTTATTATTCCCTCCTGCATTTTTCTCAAATTGAAATGAAAAATCCTCCATTGATGAAATAGGACTACTGAATAATAAAACATATGAAGTCCATGTTCGGTAAAATAAGCATTTTCACAGCACTTCATTCTATCACATTCTATATATGTATATGTAATATGGCCTGATAGTCCACCTAATTTATGAAGGCTATTCCATCTTAATTTCCCATTATGTACAATTTGGTTCTCCATTAAGTATGCCATGCACTGTTTTTATGGTACCTTCAGCGCAGAGACACCAGCTCAGGCCCTGAACTGCTGCCAGCTCCCACATCTTGAGTTGCCCCTTGAGCATAAGCTTACGTAAAAGTTAATCAGTTTTTGGGCTGATTGTACAACATGTGCAGTTATGATTAGAGTCTATATTTAAGACTTGGCTGCCAAAAAGACTTCAGCAATGGCAGGCTTGGAAGTCTTTCAGCAAAAAGCTCACGCAAACAAGGGGTGGGCCAGGAGTGCCACGCAATTTTTGCTCTGCTGTGAGGAAATGTCACCCCCAGTCAGGGTGCTCATGTTTGCCGCTACCTCCTTCTCCTCCATTTTTGGATTTCTGATTCAGTCAGGCCCAGAGTGAAAAAACAAATATGATGCAGTAGGCTTGGGGAAACACAGTCGTGGCAAATGGCAAAAAGCCAGCAGAGGTGTGATATTGAGGAAGTCAAGGGTGGAGGTGGGAAAAACTGAAGAAGGAGCTTTTGGCTCCCATTAGTGAGGAGTTCCCATGTCTCCACATGTGCTGACCTGGCTGCCTGCAGGCAGGGAGGGCTGGAGGAACAAATGCCCAGATGTCACTCAGCATTCAGACTGAGCTCTGTCTGTGCGTTGGAGCAGGGCCTTATGACTTCTGAATTGCTGTGGCATTGCTGAAGCCAGAGAACCTGACCGGAGAGGATTTTCAATCAGATTGTCAGCTTGCAGTTGACTAAGAGTCTTATCTGCTTGCTTTGCTGTGACAACTGTCGGTGCAGGGCTGGGTGGCATGGCCTTTCCCTGCCGGGGTGCTTGCTCAGATGGGAGTGATGTGAGCAGTCTGATGGCGCTGCCAGCTGCTTGGCCACTTGGTGCCTGGTGGAGAATAGACGTGGTGATCCACAGAAAGCCAGCAGGAATTTGGCGCAGGGATCGTAGGTGCAGATGAATGCCACTTAAGCATTCACTGAATGACAGTGTATCCAGATGTATCCAGCCCAATGGGAGATCCCTTTTCTGTCTCCCCAAAATAGCACTCCATTAACTCCAGCTCTGTCTTGATCTGCTTTATTAAAAGACTGTAATTAAAATGTTAAAGCAAAAATTCCTTCCTCCTGTCCCTCAGAGAGAGACTGTGCAGCCCTTACCAGGCTGAGCTGTTCTACCTAAAACACACAATCATTCCCTTGGTCTCCCCCCCAGCTTACTGTTCCTGAATGTGGTGTTATCTCCTTATTCTGCAGACAGCTTTAGCTGTGGCTGATCCTTGTACCAAACAGTACCTCAGCCTTGTCCTGTTTGGTTCCAGAAATGGTTTTGGCATGACCCCTGCCTAAGTTTACTCTGAACTCAGTTTCTGACTCCAGTTGGGAAGGTATGGATGGAGGCAGGTTTTTGCCCTCTGGCAGCGTTATGTATGCTTCATCCCAGACACCTGGGCCACCAGGATGCAAAGTCTGCACTGTGTAATTCAGGCAACCTGAAGCAACTTGAAGGGGCCATGCACGCTGGGATGCATGTGATGTGAATGCAGTCCCCTGTTGTATCTCACCAGTTCTGTACCACTGCCTTCAGCTAGGGGCAACATCAGAGTCGGACTGCGAGGGCATGGTGGTGAGTTCAGTCCTGGGTTTGCTTCAGCAAACTCATTTAAAGACTTTCTAGAAGCAGGAACATCATGGTAACTGATGAGAAATTTGTCAGGTAAGAAGTGACAGGTGTCTGACTGATAGCCAGGCATGTTAAAGATATGGGTGTTTACTTCCAGAGAGAGGTATTGACGCAAAATATTTTATGATTCAAGGAAAAGAAATATAAAAATATGATTATTTTGTTTTACTTCCTCCTCTCCTGGTCACTGAGGATGCTTGATTTAAAATGTTACCTACCTGATTAGAGAGCAGAAACATTTTCTGGGCTGATTCTGAGGTGTAACACCAAAGTAAACCTGGAGTCATGCCCCAGTAGTGTCTGTGAAGTTTCTCTGCCTTTACACCAATGTTGTGGATCAGCTTCTGGCTCACCAGAGCAATCAAAGCCAATCGACGTGGCTGGAATCAGAAATTTCAAATGCTTCCACTGAATGGTTCATGAGCAATCTACTGGCTAGGAATTATTTCCAGAAAGTATCCAGCAGTTAATTTCAAACCCCGTATACATTTGAGATGTTCATAAGCTACTTGCAGACAATTTGCAAACAGAAAAAGAGGCTAAAATTCATCAAAATAAATGATCAGTCATGAATTATTCATTTGACTCCCATCAATCATGCCGAACGTCTCCCTTGCTGTTAGTCTCTGCAAAGAGATCAGGGATTGAATTTAGCTTAGAGACAGAAGTATGCTTTCACCCCTAGAGGTGCCTCTTCAAAGCAGACTAGCGGCATGTAGGTGATGAGAATAAGAAAGCTTCCACGGCACAGACCGTTCCTGCTCTGCCGATAAACAGCAGATTTTAGCCAGAAAGGCTGTCAGGCAGGCTGCTTCCACGAGGAACACTGTTACAGCAACAAAACAAAATAAAAAGAACAAAAAGAATCAACCCAAAAACCAAGCCCCAAACTTGAAAGGGTAGAAGAGAGATGTTGGGTGTTTCTGAATGTGCTGTATCTGGATGTTTGTTTTGAGCTAGACAGATATCTTTCAGCCCATCCTCACAGCAGGGTGTGGGTAGCTCTACGTTTGAAGGTAGAGTGGAAGAGCACAGGTGAAGTGAAGCCTGGGTTACTGAGAAATCCAAGAAGGGATCCGACTACTGAGTGCATCAGGCACCAATACCACATCCCTTCCTCATGTGAGCAATTGGGCTGTAGTCATGGGCATGCTACAGTGACAAGCAGAAGGTGGGTGAGTGGTGGCCATATAGCATCGGCAGAGGCACTGCAGAAGAAGGCTCTGCAGCTTGGTCAGTAGAGGGAAAACCATTTCCAGACAGCATTTATGGGAGCAAAGGTGGCTAATTAGAGGAAAAGGAACTGATTCACTGCTGTTTACTCAGGTCGACACCAGAGAAATACAGCTGACACCAGCTGCATTTTGATAGATGATGGTGGCATTAGCACACATAAGAGTACTAAGAATAAATAAGCTGTGTAATATTGAAGAAAAAGCTGGATTTGATTCAAAGGCAATATGTATAGCAGCGTATGTCCTCAACAATTACAGGATCCTCATACACTGGCTTTAGTTGCATATGCACGTATTATCTCTGATTTTTGGATAAAGGCATTGCTGTGGCTGCACATGCAGTGACAAGTCAGACCCAGCTCTTCAAAGCCTCAGCCCATTGCCCGAGGTGCTAGGTTATGGCTTTTAAAATTCAGTACATGGAAATAAATAGAGTGTGATGGAATTTAGGGAACAAAAATGCCATGTAGCTGAAAGATGGGCAACTAATAGCAAAACTAATCAGACTCTGTATTGAAGTAATCTCTTTGCAGTTCCACTGACATCTTGTTTCTCTTGCAGGCTGGTGCTGCAGAGAAATGATGCTGATATCTCTTGTGCAAGCCAAGCCCTGGCCTGGCTGTTGTTCTTTCCTGCAGCTGCCTCTGTGCCCTGTGCACCTAAGAAGTCTCAAGAATGCTGCCTTCCCTTTCCCGTCGCTTTCCTCCTCTCAAGATCTCTGTTCCAAAAGGTTTCCAAAAAGGTACGGGGCAGCTCTTCCCTAAGCTAAACTGACTCTTTCTTGGTCCCCTCTCCACATTTGCACCTTTCTGCCAAAAATGGTGCTGAGAGGTGGTTGATGATTCCCCAGGGGAGTCTATTACTCAGAGATTGACTCATCCTAAAAGGGGCCATGGGACAGACTGGTTGACACTTCCACTACATATGGCACATGAGAAAGGCTTCTGTGGGCCTCCAGAGCTGTACATTTTTGGGAAAAGAGTGGGAATGGGGCAGGGTGGCTTTTTTCTGGCTGGAGGAATGGCCCCACAGCTGACTCAATGCTGGAGCCCAGCTGGGCAGGGCAAGGGCTGAGTGATGGCGGCAGTGCTCTTGTGTTGCATCTGGTGGGAAGGGCTGAGGACATGGGAGGCTTGGTAATGCCAAATTACTTTGCCATTAGTGACACAAGCTCTGTTACCTCAGTTACCTCGTGTTTCATTTTAAATACGTTTGCTTGCAGACAACAGTTTTGCAGTCTCACTTACATTGCCATAGAAACAATCTTTTGCATTCCTCTGTTTGTTGTGCATTTTTGTTAAAGGCTCTTTCTTCTTTACTTATCTGCTCCATCTTTTCATTTGCCACCGCTCTCTTCATTATGTTGTTCCAATTCCCTCACCTTCTATCTTAATGTGCTGCAGTTAAATATTTTCTCCATAAAGATACTTGGCTCACAGTCCCCACCTGCCTAGCTGTAAAAACACAGTGGTGATAAATCACGCAGATAAGGAAATTGGGCTAAGTGAGTGCATGTGTGAGAGTGAGTATGCATGTGTATGCACACCCACAAGTGGCAGGATGTAGAGAGAAGAGGGAAGTGGGAAGGAGCCTCGTAATCTGACATCAGGCTGTTTACCCTTGGCAGTAATGACATCAATTTAATTTCAGCTTTGTGACTAGAGAATGGTGCTGCCCATCAGATAAGGGCTGTGGGACTCCAAGGGATTCCTCGCCTGGTTCACTTACACTGGAAAGGAGCACAGCACGCATTGTCTGTGCTCTACATAATTATAAGAACACAAACATCTTCTTGGGCATGCTGATTAAACAGGGAGATTTGATGGTGAATCACTCTCCCTGGTGGATTGCATTCGATTGTTTTAGAAAGGAAGAGAAGGGAAAAGGATGATGTTTATAGCTTTTTTGATTGCAGAGGCTGACTTTTGCTAACACCTGGATTATATTTTATTTCTCTCCTCCTCTGCTCTAGTTGGCAGGAAGTACCCCAGAAGATATAAAAAGCCATTCACAAGAAAAGAAAACAGCAAATACATTCAGTAACTGATCACATGTAAACAAATATGGCTCTTTCCCTCCCCCCCCCCCTTACTCACGGGTGGCTGGCTGCTCTACTGCCAGGAGCTCAGGCACTCAGATCACCTTGCACTGCAAGGGAGAGAGGGCAGCCAGCACTGGGTGTGTTGGGCCAGTGAAACCAGAAGTCCTGAGTCTTGCTTGCCTTTATGGCAAGGCAAACAGGGCAGGAGAAGAAGAATAAGCAGCTATAACAGTGTTTGGATTCACTTTCAGGAAGCCACACAGACAAGTTCTCTTCCTTCCTTCCCTTGCCTTCAGCGGATCCTTTAGGTGCAGCAACGACAGGGGTGGATGGAGATCAAAAGGGGTGAACAGGATAGGATTTAGCTTAGTTCTTCCCACCCATCAAAGTCTTATCTCAAGAGGAGTGTGCTCAGAGGAGCTTGGTTCTTGCTTTATACAGATACACTGAGCTTCTCTTCGTTTTATTTTTATTTTTGTTTGTATTTCCCCTTGAAGAAGTTATGCACCAAAATCTGTTTATAGTGCATAATTATTAAGACCAAATGTAACAGTAATAGCACATGGCAGTCTTCTCTTTTCTGAATCAATTTGTACCATGCATGAATCTTAGTCCTGTCAGATGAAGTGAAGTGTGACACCATCTATCCATCTATCAGGACAAATTGAGCTCTACATACATTTACTCCCAAGGCAGTTTACTGCATTTAAGATTTATCCCTGTGGCAGAGTTTCTCTGTTTTCTAGGGCCAACTATAAGAACTGTGGGGTCAGTAGGTCTTTTCAAATTGAGAGAGCTGCATTGGCTGCTTTAGTGTTATCTTATTTGGCTTCCCTCCAATGTTGCCTGATCTTTCACTTCAATTTTATTTACAGGGACCTTTATTTACAGGACCATCCATGTCTGGATGTCATTTGCACAAACTCAGAGTTGACCCACAAAGATGATTCAGACACTACTAGCTCATGGCAGCAATTAGTACTGCTGGGCTGCTTGTGTGGCAAGGCAGGATTTGTGAGGATAAACACGCACACAGATTTTCAGCCTGATAATGATGCAGTAGATATTCATTGTTAAAAGTGAGTTACAGTACTGGAAAACTGAGAGAAGCCTGGGAATTTCATTGTGCTTGAAATGTGTACTAGCACAGGAGCAGAGCTCCTTCGCCCTCCCAGGAGAGCAGGACTAGCCATGCTGTGCTGCTTCATGTGGTGAAATTTAAGTATTTCCCCAGCAGAATCCAGCATTTCTGAGGATATGTCCAAAGCCTGACCTCCAGGGTATGAATTCCTCTCTTGTACAGTTTTATTTGAAGTGGCAGGTACCATAATCTGACCCTTAGGTGTTGGTTCTTTTGTGTAAGAGTGTCTATTTCTCTATTAGAGAGGCTCATGGTACTTGTTCCAGCATGCCAAATCCTTAAAACTCTTTAGCTTCTCAGCTGTGGCTACTGATACTTTTCTTTTCCTAAGTTATTTTTCTCACCTGTCTTCTCTGGGGACTTAATTACACAAGAAATAGCTATAGAAAGGGTCCAGAAATGATGCGGAGTGAACAATGCTTCCATGCAGCAGTGCAGTGGCTTCAGTGCTCTTTGGTGCTCAGACTGTAGAGGAGCATCCTGGCCAGCTCTGACCTCCATTTCCATCTTCACTGGCCCTCCTTGAGCACAATACCCTCCTCTAGAGGTGTACTGGCATGGTGAACCATGGCCTTCCTGCTCTATGCATCCTTCATGGTGTGGCAGCAGTGGAAGAGCCCTACAGTGAGACCCAGTAGGATGATTAATGCTCCATATTGGAGAGAACGTGCAGTAGATTTCTGGATGAGCATAGAATCATTTGAGTTGAAAGTGACCCTTGAAGGTCATCTAGTCCAACTCTCCTGCAATGAATAGTGTCACCTACAGCTAAAACAGATTCCTCAGAGCCCCATTCAGCCTGACCTTGAGTGTCTCTGGGAATGGGAGTAAACTATCTGTACAATTGCAACATTTGTTGCTATTATTATTATTATTATTATTATTATTATTATTGTAAAAGAGGTTCCATTGCTCAGGCTGAAGACAGAGTGGCTCCTTGACACAGCAGTGTTGCCTTGGCCAGCACACTGCTGTCCTTGAAGAATCCAGCCCTGTGGCCAGAGACTTCTGATGTAAGTGTGTACTTCCCTCCACTGCCATGGACCTCCTGGAGGCAGCAGCTGTGGCCTGGGTTTGTAGCTAGGTAATAAAATAGAGAAGACAGCAGAGCCACTAAGTACTGTGGTGCGTAGAAGTACGGGCTCACTCTCTTACAGTCATTTAAAATGTTCTGCCACCACCCAAACTCAGCAGTGAGCCATGGTAAATCACCCTTTTATATCCTGGCGCTTCAGTTAAAATGTTTCATTAAGCAGCTCGAGTGAATGTCTGGAAAAGTTTACACCTCCCACAAATTCTCCTCTGCTAATGGAAAAGTCATGTAAACAAGTATCGCTTTATTATAGCCATTGTTCCAGTAATGACCCTTTCCAAGTGGGAAAGGCTTAAATCAAAACAATTTAGTCCTTGTTTTAATGTAGCTGCTCTTCTGGCCAGTTTTATTGATGGAGGATAAAAAAAAAACCTCCATGAAAATACATCCACAATTGCATGTCAGCAGGGAAAAACCATACCAGCTCACCCGCTGTGTGCTCTGGGGAAGCCTTCTGTACAACATGCTTAAACCCAGCTGTAGAGCACGCATTGTTCCCTGGGGTGCAGGCACCCGCAGGGCTCCCTGCCCGGCAGCTCTCAGCCGGGCACAGCCTGAGTGCTGCAACTGGCTGTGGTCGATGCCTAGCGCTGAGTGAGGCAGCATCAGCCCAGGTTGCCCACCATCCTGCAGCAGGGTTGTTCCCACTGACCCTGCCTTCTGAAGCATGTATTCAGTGGGAGCCAAAGTTAACCCTAAAGGGTGAAATATAAGGGGGCTCATCCTTGCATGAAAGCCAGTGGAGCTCTGTGAATTATAAATGCAAAAAATCACGTCCATTGCATTCATTCTTTCCCATCATTTCTGATGGATGTGTGCAGTGACCCTGCTCTTGCCCCACGTGCAGAGCTGGGTGCATATTCTCTGGGCTCTGAACTTGTCTGTGCTCGCTTTTAGATAGTTTGGCCACACACTGCTCAAAGCCTTGCTGCTAACCAGCCCCTGCTTTTTGCTGCAGAGCTCTTGGGTGCGAGGTGAGAGCAGGTCTCCAGCCCAGCTGCTGTCTTTCTGATGCTTTCCCTCCCACCTTCTCTTCAGAGCAGCCTTTGTACTTACACTGCCAGAGGGAATGCTCCAGCACATCTCTGTAGGAGCTGCACTCGGGCTGCAGGGCAGGACCAAAGGCATAGCTCCTTCCTCATGTGCAAAGGAAGAGCAAAAGGCTCCAGCAAGCATCACTTTCCCTTCAGTTGTCCGAACAGTGGAAACTTGCAGGCAATTTCCCAGTGAGGGTTTGCACTCAGAGCTTTTAAACTCCATCTCCAGCTCTGCTCTTCAGTTTTCTCAGTGACCTTGCAAGGATCACTGTGCTTCCTGGGTCCTTCAGCAACCTTGCTGTGTGAGCAGCATCACGCTGACCCTGCTTGGCAGCGAGGAGGGAGCCTGCAGGGTGCCTGGCCTCACACACCTTATCGCTTCTTACAGATCACAAAGCAAAGCTATTGCAAAAGGCAGTGTTAGTGCAGCACCCTGTTCTGAGCCTTTGATCATTTTCTGACGTGAAATAAGGAGAACCAGATGCTGTACTGTATAGGATACTTTGAATTCCCTGCTCTGTTTTGGGGAGGGAAGGGGAAAATGAGATCAAGACAGTTACTGGAAGGCAAGCCAAGCGCAGACGATAACTGTGCTATGTATAAAATATTTAATTCCACAGTATGAGTCACTCTGACTAGGCTGCTATTGACCTGGGTAACCTTAGTGAATATTGCATAAAAGGCCCTCTCGTTTTGTCACTATAAATAAAATCTGTGATTATTCATGGGGAATGCTGGGTTTCTGTTACCATAAGCAGTTTCACAATGGCATTGCACTTGAAGATCGGGTTGCGTTCGCAGAGCTGTCGGTCACCCGGAGCTGCCACTGTGGGTTGGAGCACTTCTGCCCTCGAGCATCTCCAGGAAGAGAGGGCTGCACCCATCAAGAACCACCAACACTGTAAATATTCAGCAGCAAAGATGATGGAAAAGTAAAGAAAGAACCTGAAGAAATAAAGGGAAAGAAACTAAACATAGGAAATGGGAAAAAGCAAAAAAAGAGTTGAAATCTCTCCCTCCACGTTCCCTATCACCAGGCTAAGTTTAATTACTGGCTACTGTTTTGAGGCACAGTCACCTCCTGCTCCATGTATTGTAATTGGTCTGCCACTCACTACACTGACCCTAAGGGAAGGTAACAATTATTTGGTGGATAACCATAAAGTCGGTGTGTTGGCTGGTGTTTGTGATGAGCCCTGTATCACTACCTGGCCCTGTGGGAGGCCAGTTCTACACCAAATCTGTGATCTGAGCAGTCTCATGCAACCTCATCCCTGCACAGGGCATGGACGGGGCTTTGCCTGTTAGATGCTACAGGGAGAGATTTCAGTGAGCCCACAATGCTGTGGGCTGTCGCCTGTGGCAATGGTTGTACAGACCAGGCTCAGCAGCAGCCCCAGGCAGGGATGTGCCTGCACGAGGGGGTGAGACCTTGAACAGGGAGGGGGAAGAGCAGAGGGGCAAGGCAGCAGAGCAGGGAGCTGTTTGGGTATGTCAGAGCTGCCCTTTCTTAGATTTTATTCCTGTATTTACAGATGATTAAGCTCTGTGGAATGAGAAGGCAATTAGGTACTTAGCATAAAGTATGGCCTCTTCATTATTGTTTGAGTTGTAGCACTGAAAGGAAGTCCTTAATTGGCTTTGTAATTGTCAGGAGAGCAACACAGGCCTGCATAGGAGACATCCCTGCCCTCCAACAAGTGTTGGCAGAGGACAGCCATGGGCTGGCAGATGCCTTGTGTATTATAGTGCTTATAATGCAGCTTGATTAGGGAATTTGAGACAGAGACTGTCTCATGTCAACATGCTTTATGTTGGTGTGAGCTTCAGCAGTGTCGGGATAGGGGAGTTACATGTCCATTAACATCAACTTTGAGTCTGCTTCCCTATTGTGTGCCCTGCCCTGGGCCTCTACAGCATCAGGTCTTCTCCCCATCCCTGACAGTGCTACACAGGGGTCATCCCACTACCATAACCCATCCACCCCACGTTCCTGTCCTGCGCAGCACAGCAATATCCCATCCACTCCCAGTGCCTCCGAACAGGGATCTAGTGTCAGTGGTTCATAGAAAACACAGAATTGTTGGGTTGGAAGGGACCCTAAAGCCCACCCAGTCCCAGCCCCCTGCTGTGAGCAGGAGTGCCACCCACCAGCTCAGGGCTGCACAGGGCCCCATCCAACCTGGCCCTGAACACCTCCACGGATGGAGCACCACATCTTCTCTGGGCACCTGTGCCAGGGCCTCGCTGCCCTCCAAGTAAAGAACTTCCCCCACATGTCTAACCTAAATCTACCCTCTTAATTTAAAGCCATTCCTTCTTATTCTATTACTGTCAGACTGTGTAAAAAGACAGATTCCCTCCCATTCATAGCTGCCTTCCTCCAGTTGTCTTCACTGGCTGTGTAAATCAATCTGTCAGGTATCTCAGCTGCTCAATTTGGTCTTCACAATATGTCCCCACACAGATGGTGTACCCTGTGGCAGATGAAGGTCTTCTTTCTTAATTACTTAACTCTTTGAGCCCTTTGATGCAAACATCTCCATCCACTAGCCAGGTAAGTAGATGTCATTGGCTCATTTCATGGCAGTGAAAATTAAATCCATGTAGCGATCAGCAGGGTTTAAGTGGAAAGAGACATATGTTAAATGACTTTCCAAGAACATTAAAGTGCTCGTGTCCCCAGAGCCCTTGGCTTAGATTCACTAGCAAAGAATATTATTATAATAGAGTGGCAGTGGATTGCTTTAAAACTATTTTCATGTTTGAATTAAAAGACTTTACAGAAAGAGCCTGAATATTCATCTAATGGAGGGGGGAGAGGATCATGACAAAGCATGCAGCTACTGGAGGATCACAGCATTGATCTGGAAAATGTTTATTCATGTTATTTACCAAAGGTGCTGGGATGGGGACTAAAATACAAGCTAAACCCTTTGCAGTTCTTTTTCTCATCTATACAAGTTTTCCTATGTGCATCAACTACCACTCACCAAAAGTTACTATTTTCCTGGAAAGCTGGAAATAATGTTAAGCATTGAGGCACGAGTAGCTAGTGGGAATTTGCTGGGTTGATGTGATACCACTAAATGCACAGTTTTGCTGGGAGCTCAGATGCAGCTGAAGTCTCTCTGCTGCTTGCACAGCCCCAACTAAACTCTGCTGAATTAGCCTCTTCACCTGCAAATCACCATCTGATGTACTTCTAACTCACCTTTGACTCCTAAATGTTTTTACACCAAATAAGCCACTGTACTCTGCAAGTATTTAGACAGTGCCAATATTATTGGTACAGTGTACACAGATATGCAGAGGGACACGTTTTTGGAAAGTGTATGTTGAGTGTGTGTTTAAGGACAGAAGCAGCGGCATAAGATTAGCTGCAGTTTTAGGCATGAGAAGGCAGCAAAGCCAATGCAGCACTGGGATGGGAAGAACAGAAGGGATCAGAAGAGCTGGTTACTGATGCCAGCACTGACATGGCCCTGCTGGATGTCAACTAGCACTGGCACTTAACTTACTGACCCAGAAAGCTCTGAGGTCTTTGTCGAGAAGTCGCAAGTGCCATCTGAAATACCATGTACAGCTAGGTGTTCAGGAAACATGGAGATATGGCACTGAGGGACATGGCTAATGGGCATGGTGGGGATGGGCTGATGGTTGGATTAGATGATTTTAGTGGTCTTTTCCAATCGTAATGATTCTATGATTCCATGAAAGACAAGCCCTGTTAATAAGCAGAAGCTTTCTTCAAATTTTTTTTCCTTACTCTTCTTTCTTTATTTTGGATGATTATTTTAGAAATATTCCATCTTTACAGAGAGAATAAAAGCAAACTCTGTCCCTGAGCAAATATAAATTCATATTTCGACCGTATATGTGCATGTGTATGTCCATACACCTACACAGACACAGAAAAAAACCCTAAACACACGGCATTGCTGGGACTTATGTAGACAGTTTTGGCAGTCTGTTTTATTTATTGCACTTCTATTTTGAGAGGAAAATTGGATTTGGGACAGTGTCTGTCTCTGACAGTGCATTATTTGAGTCTGAATCTACATCAAGCTGTAACAAAGTGCACCCCGTATCACAGCTTTTGTTGCATTTCATGCAAATTCTGTATTTCAAGAATGTTTGTGTATGTAGAATTATTGAGTTTGGCGGCAGAAGTGTTGCATTTTCCTTTTTTCTTTTCTTCTGTATAGCATTACTAGTTGCTACTAATTAAATTGATGTGATATTCACAAAAACTCTACTTATGGAGTTGGTGGAAATATATATGGGCTTGTGAATACTCACTATTACAAATGTAGCAAGGGTTAACTCTGCACGCCTTTTTGTATGCTTGGGAAAGGCACCAGGGGCTGAGAGAAGAAGAAATTTAGGCTCTCCCTCCAGATACTGAGAGGGGATGGCCTCACCATGGATGGGGATCCCCAGTGGTTTTCTTGCTGCAGCTGTGTTTTTTTTCTGGGTTATAAAACCATTGGTGCTCCTGACAGATCTGACTAGTTTCTGTAAAGTCTTTGTACCAATGTTTTAGCAGAGAGCTGCCTGGAGGAAAGGGCAATAGAATCTATATTTCATAAATTGTTACGTCTTTATTTATCTGAACAGGACCAGCCAGATTTCAGCAAGGACTTGTCTAAAACTTCTATACACATCTGTGGTTGTGTACCTGAATTTTCTACCTGTCTCTCTTCCCATACCCAACTCCTGCAGATACCTCATACTATCCTAGTCTAGGCATCTTAGTGCTACTGAGCTCTGTCAAATTCCCTTGGTGGCAACATTTCTCCCTTGTGCCCTAGACAGTTCTGTCAGCTGCTTTACTCTCATGACAGGATGGCTGCATTTCACTGCGAACGAGATGCTTTCTTAGCGTGTGACTGTAAAATACTTTGAAACCCTGGTGGATGAATGATGTTGTATCATAAATATAAAATGAATATTGTTTTACGGTTCCTGAAATATTAATTGGTGCATGGAGCTACTCTTGGAATGTTTTTTTACTAAACGTAAAGATCCTTTTGAGTCCTGAATGTCCTTACTTTGGTTTTTATTATTAATATTCCCTCCAGGAGACATTGACTTTCCCTTCCCCTAGACATGCTGACTCCTGCCTGCCAGAGTGATTCAGCAGCTTGCCACTCACTTTTACAGAAGGAAACTTTTCCCCTGGCTTTTCCTACTGGCCTGGTGTGACCATGGCTGGCTATCAAGTGACATATTCCCGTGGCTGGTTGGTACCTTGCACTGACTCACTGCCACATTGCTGCAAGTGCTTGCCTAGCTGATGGCTCTGTATTTTACTTGGAGGAGAAGAGCCTTGCAGAGAGAGCCAAGGTGGCCTTGCAGCTAGCCCTCTTCCAGTGAAGTAATCAAAAGTTATTTATAATTGGGGTTGGCTGCTGACGGTCACAGTCATCTGGGACTGCAAGGGAAAGATTTTGGAAAATGTCTTTCAATTGTTTAACTGCAACAAATGCCCATAAAAAATTCAAGGGATAGAATATGATCAACACTTCATTTTCTATCTTTCCTATGAAAAAAAAAATTGGAGATGGATCATTGTTTTTGATTTAAGACGAGCAAAAGAATCTCACAATATTTTAATTAAGCTTTGGTTTTCCTAATAAGGTATTAAATTGCTGTCAGAGTTTAAAACACAAAGCCTAACATGAACCAAATCAGAGACACAGGTGTATTCATCTGCCTTCGTGCCATCCGAGTGGGGTGTCTTGCTTTATTAAAGCTTGGTTTATGGAGCTACTTTATGTGCGCTTTATGGACCCCTAAATGACATGTTTTTATTGATCTCTTATCACTCTTAAAAATATATCATGGAGAAAAGGAATGTAGCCTTTGATACTGAAAAAGAAATCCAACTGCAGCACATAAAAGATCTGGGAAGCTATAATTCAGTGTAAAGGGCTGACACAAACCTCAGTGTAGTTGATAAGTCTTAAAAATTCCCGATCACTTGTCTTTGGGGACTGTATAGGGGCACAGTGCTTCTGTCATTCAAGGGACAGCTTTCCCAGATGCCCTAAGGTAGACATTTCTTTGCATAAAGCTTTCATATCTTCCAAACCACCTAAGAAGCACACCAACCTCTGATCTGGGAAGCAGGGATGTGGAGTCTGAGATTCAGGGGCAGTGAGAGCCAGCTTTCTACAGCAGCATCTGTTTTGAAAACCTGCTCTCTGCCTGGGTCCCAGCCTGGGAAGAAGGATTGCATCAGCCACCAGCTCTGCATGTGGACTGTGGTGTTTGGATGCCAAAAGGCTTGGCATGCTCATGCTGGAGGAAGGGCATGGATGAGAGGGGACAGGGTCAACTGTGGGAGGGAGGCTGTGCAGTGTCAGGTTTGTCATCCTGTCAGTTTTTGATGTTGGTGGGACACGGCCCCATCCCTGGAAGTACTCAAGGCCAGGATGGATGGGGCCCTAAACTGGTGGGTGACAGCCCTGCCCATGCCAGGGCCTTGAACTGGGTGGGCTTTAGTGTCCCTTCCAACCCAAGCCATTCTGTGATTCTGTGATTCCATGACTCTGCCCTCTTGCAGCAACCACTGCCAGTATGGAAATAAACTCTGCTCACAGCAAATAGCAAAGGGCTGCAGGTGGAATGGAGGGCTGTGCAATATGTCTTGCTTGCAGGGAGGAGGTGGGATGGAGGAGCAGTGTGTTGCTGCTGCTGGATGTGTGAAATTTGGCTGGCAGCTGTGGTGCATCCATTCCCCACCACAGTTCATTACCTCAGGAGAGATATGAAGTGATTCTGAGCAATCATTTTTATATCTTCTCAGAAATTAGTCTGCTTCTCTAGTGGCCTCTTACTGTTGCAGGAATTCAGCTGCTCACCCCAGAATGGGCATCGCCGTTGATATTGTTTGATCTCATAATGTGAAGCAAACCAGATGCTCGTGTCTGATAGACCTGAACATAACCTCAGTGCTGTCTGTTCTTGCAACAGAGAAATGCCTTCATTTTACTTCTCTCCAAACCTGAATTTTTGTGCTGGAATAGAGACAAATATGAAATATGTTCTCATATCTCAGGGCTTGTTTCTGGTACTCAGCTACTAAAAATTCAGCTGTGGCCTTCGTAAGTTATTACTAATGTTTGAAGTCGCTTTTTTACCTTATCTGTAAGGAGCACCTGCACAGCCGTATTTACCCAGAGCATGAGTATTTCTTTGTTTCTGCAGAGAGATTTGAAAGAAGGATGGGGCCAGTTCATATGCTAATAGAGGTACAGGCAGAATGTTAATAACGGAGATAAACAAGAATAGAAAGAAAAATAAAATCATTTCAGCAGATAGTCTTAAGGCTGAAAGCTGGGTCTTTGGTTTTGAGGGCCTTTTCACCCCAACCTGCCTGACAGCCAGCTTTCATCCTAATACAACTTCCAGTGAAGGAAAGGTATAGTGTGACTTGAACAGTACATCTGCTTTGAAAGTCCATTGAAATTAAAACATCCTATATTCCAACAGCCTTCCCCCTGTGCTTTATGATTTGTATCCCCAAACTGGATTGTTTGCTAGAAACTGGGAAACATTTGAAGTTTTCAGAGATATGAGTGTTCAGTGCAGGCCATGCTGTTGCTCTGACTGCTGTCCCAAGTGCTCTGATCTGTGAGCAGGACAGTGTCCTCAGGACACACAGTTCCCTCTGCCACCCACCCCTGCAGCACACCTCTAAGGAGGCTCCCACTCAATTCACATTCTACATTCATTTCTCCCTCACGCTTAGGTGTGTAGGCTGTGGCTGCCCAGTACCCACCTGAGATGTCTGTGCAGGGGAACAAGAACCTCCCAGAGCAACCATCTGTCTGCAAGGGCCACTGCCCCATCCTGCTGGCAAGTCAGAGCCTCCAGCCTCTGTCTCTGAGCCTGCTTGTGTGTCACTTTGAACCCCCACACCGATTCATTTGTTCCCAAAGAGATGATGTGGTGACACATGCCTGAGGCTGTTAAGTGAACCTGGGAATGCTAAGGAGAACCTGAACTTGCTGACAGGATGGAAATATGCCTGTGAAGGGCCTAGCACCTGGTGACTCATCATGTCAGCCTTTGATGTAGGTAGGACTCTGCCTGGCAGGAGGCTTCTTCTGAGGACATGGCACATCAGCCAGCTGAATCAGGACAGGTAAATCCTTTTATCACTTGTTCCCTCCCCTGGCCCCAAAGGATGAAGGAGTCGGCACTCTGTGTCTCTCCAAGCCTGTTCTGTGCAGAGACTGCTGTTTGTTTGTTCTTCAAGGAGAGTGAGTGAATTGCTGCACTCTCTAAGTATAGCAGTTATAGTCCATCATGACAATCATGCTGTTATGTACATTCAGGTTACAACTGTGCTGTTACAACAGGACTGTAAATGAGCCTCTGAGGCATGAACTCCTAATATAAAGAACTCGTAAATATTTTTGTTGAAAATAAGGAGTACAGGATGTTTTTTCTGAGAGCTTCGAGGAGAGGGTAAGACCTTGTGACAGTCAACGAGCTGAAATAACAGTGGTAGTTTTCCCAAATGTAGGGCATGCTCAGGGGACAGTGTGAGAGATTTTGTATACCCAGGAGACGAAAGTGAGAAGCACACAGAAATCAGGAGTGGAGTCAGCAGAATATGTCTTCAGCAGTGCTTAGAAAGGCACTGGGAGCCTGACTGTGAAAGAAATGCCAAAGGTAGGAGATCTTCTCAGTGATAGCTGTGGTGCTCTCCTGTTGTCTGAGTCCTACAGAGCCCAGGGATCTCGGTTTTCAGCAAAGATAAAAGAGATCTATCAAAGACACAATGGCTTGTCACTGCTTCCCAAAGAATGGAAAAACCCTGTGGAGCCATGAGCTTTGTTGAGTTGCTCACACTGGGAGTAATATCAACACCAGAGAACAAGAAGTACCAGATGCTGTTTTCTTCTTTTTGTGGCATCAGAGAGGACATTTCTTCCTCCTCCTTTTGGCCAGCAGTTCTTCAGAGATCAGGGCATAAGTGAGGGCTGTCTCAGGTACCAGCAGAAACCAATGTCTCCTCCATAGCATTCCCATATCTCACATGACAGGAGATGTTCTCCCACTTATGGGAAGAAATCTGGCTAATGCTGACAGGCTCAAACCTCATGTATGTGCAGGAGTGATGCATTTAAACAGTGAGGGATGACGAGATGATGAGTAGGTGCCTTCTCATGCACAAGACAAACAGACACACACACCAATTGCTCTGTGCTGGCTCCTCATCTTTTCCCAGAAGCAGAAAGCATGGGATGGCACTATGAGCTGACAGCGTGGTACAGGATCACTAGTTCAAGCCAGCTAAAACAAATGCTGAAAACAGGCTTCTTCCAGGTAAATTTCCCTGGCAGCAATAATAAAACCGATGGGAATTTTGTTCTTTGCCATAGGCATCTAGAAGCACTCCTTGTGGAGCAAGGCAAGAGTGGCTTGCTGGATGGGAGGCAGCATATCTCATAGCAGCAGACATACAGATCCTATCAGGGGTGATATCCTCATGGAGGTTACAGGAGCAGATGCTGAGCCTGGATCTCACTTCTCTAGGGCAGAATTTCACCTGAAGCCTGTTGCTGAGGATAGTGGTGGTAGTGTACACAGGTGGGTGATTTGTTGGTGCTGACCCTGTCCTGGTGTGCCAATCAGAAACATCTCTTCTTCTGAAAGTGAGATTGGTTGAGCAAAGCTCAAGTATTTTTCTGATATCTGTGAGGCAGGAGGATATAGGAAGAGTCATTCAGAAGGAATAAAAAGAATACTGAAGGGGAGCTGAAGAAGCAGGGATCCTTCAAGCTGCACTGTTCAAAGCATACGCATACTTATAAAAACACTCTGCAAGTTACTTCATTATTATTGTAAACTCCACCCGGTGAAACCAGTTACAAGCAAGTGTTGTTCATGATGCTACACCAGAACCTTGCATCAGCATGAGTCGACAGGAGGCATTAAAATCGAAGTGAAATTGCCTTTGGATTCTGAACATGAACTCAGCCTACACCACTGGAGATAACATACACCCTCCCCATCATCCGCCTTCAGGGAGCTTACACCTCCCTCTGTCAGTCTAACTCTTACTTGGGCAGTGGTTGCTTATAATACTCCGGCATGAGCTGCAGGTTCCCTTTGAAATACAGTCTTTTCAAGTCAAAGGCCTTTGGAGCAGGGCACTGTCTCTTTAATCTGAATTATGGCATTCATAGTAGCAAGTCTAAGGAATTTGTGTTCAGAAAACATGCACTCTTCAGAAATGTTTCATGGAAATCAGATTGCAAAGGGCAAAAATAGCACAGAGACTGCAGTAGGTAGAGATCATTTTCCTCATCCATTTTCCCTGTAATTGACTTCTCCACTGGCATAATTTGAGGAAAATACTATAATCTTTCATTAAAATATTATCTACCTGTTAAGGAACATTCCTTCAATGGACTTTTTAAAGAATGCACAACTTTGATCAAGTGCTCATCATAGATCTGACAGAACAATTTAACACTGTTGAGCATTTTCCTTGTAGGACACTCACCAGTGTTTCACACACTTAGTCAAATCCCTGTCTGGGGTAAGTTTCATTTCGGTGAAGCCATTGGAACTGCTACACTTCTACATGAGCTACATGACCATTTCTTTGCACAGTGTAAGTTTCAGTGACTCATAAAGTCAGATTGTATATGACTAAACAGTAATGCCTGTTGGAACATAATTCAGGGTGTTCTAGTCCTTTGTTTTATAATAGCCATTTTCCTACCAGACTTCTGTCTCAGAGGCTGGTGAGTCTCTGCTGATTCAAGCCCTGAATATTTCTGCCAATCTTTTACCTCTAGAAGAGAGGAGATAAGGACATCTTTAACCGAACAGTCCAGACATGTAATTAATGTGAAAAGTCAGCTGAAGTTTTCCCTGGACATAACTTGTGCTGTTAGATTTACATGGTCAGGCTCAACACAGGTGAACTGGACAGAATCAACAGCCCAAGGTGTGTGAGAAGCTTGTCTCAGAGAGTCCCTTCCAACCTCATACTCAAGGACTTGATAAAAAACCACTTCCTTATTTGCTATAAGACAATGTAGGACATACCTTTGGCTCAGATCAAGATCCACCATTGTTCAGGCTTCAAAGCCATCAAGAAAGATATTTTTATGCAGATCTTTCTGTTTAAAACTCCTCCTTATTCCTGAAGAAAACTCATTTCTTCAGAGTCTATTTCCTAGTGACAGTCATGTGTGGAACTGTCCTTTGCTGTTAAAAATCAATGCAAGGTCTTTCTGGCCTTTCCCATTCTTAGCTTGACATAGTAATAATTGATGTCTCATCTCAACCATAGGATTAGGTAGTGAACTCATACATATGCCACCACTTCTGTCTTGATATAAAAAAGCAAGTCTGTTTTTTTTTAAGGAAGTCATAACATCTTTATCTGTATGTTTTGTCCTCAAAGTTCAACGGGTCAAATGCTGATTTTCACTGCATCCTCCACATACCCAACACACGGAGGACTGAGCCTGCAAGTTGCAGAATTGCTGTGCACAACTTTTTCTCCTCATAGAACTACATCTGGGGCCACAGTCTTCATTCAGATGGCACTTTCAGGCTCTTAGACTCAGGACCTGAGTTGCAGCTCATTGCATAGGAGCCTCTGCTCATGCAATAGACAGAGTCTTCTTTATGAGCAGAGGTAAAGCAATATATATTGAAGCCATTCAAATTGATTATTTGGGCATCTACAGATTCTGTGTGGGTGACATTCTTTTTTCCTTAACGTGAAAAAATAAATAAAACCAGTTGAGTCCAAATGGTCCATATGAGTCATGAAGAAAACATTCTTCCTCCCCCTGAGAAGTTAGTCACCCTTTCCCTACCAGAAGGTGGAATTTGGGTAATTCCAACTGTACAGGAGTGCAGAAGATACAGAAATTGTTCTTAGATATAGACAATTATTTTTATTACCTCATGAAATGACTAGAATCACCTTTTGCATGAAGCTAGTGCAGTGTTGCTAGAGAATGGCATCGATGAATAGCTTTTGTTTTACCTGCATCTCTGAAAACTCTGATTTTTAGGTTATATTTTGAAGAACTGATCACATGGAAGAGAATGGTATCTTGTATGTGGTCTTCATTGCATGTTCATTGTATGTGCACTTAATTGCACCTAAGAGTATGAAAATCCTGTCCAAATCCTACTTTTTCAATGACTGTTGCTTCAAAGAAAACATTCAACACTTGCACGTCAGCTTCCCAACTTTGAAATGGGAATTGCAAGGCGAATTACAGCTGTCCTGTGCCACAGTGTTATTCTGTGTCTGAGTTAGTCAGTGTTTGGAAATCACTTTCAAGCAGTAAAGTGCTACCTTTTTAATAGCAAAGTTGCCCTTTTCCTCAGGAACCCTATTCAGAACCTCTCAACCTTGACAATAAATTGAAATTGAAATCTTTTGAGTACTCACATGAATACATTATCTTAATTTTTTGAAGGGATAAGATTTTATGCAGAAAGTGATTTTGAATATTTAGTAACACAACTTTAGCTAAAGCTTTTTCTCCCATAATTATGGTTTTTAATACAATTCTCTCACTATTTTAGATTGAAAATGAGGAAATATCCTTTGTGTCCAATCCTAAATTGCCTCTGTTTTTTGCTATCATTTCAAAGGATAAGGATCTAATTCTTCCTTCCCCTGTATACTTTGTAGTCATTTACACATGTAAAATGCTATCGTTCTCTCCTGGAAACACCCCAAATGCAAATTACTCTACAAGAGAAGCTAGCATCAAACTCAAGTACTGCAGAGGGTAAGGGCAAATGAGCAGCCTAACATAAACAATCTGGAGAATGAGCTTAAAGCCAGTAAGTACTAATCCATGGTTCTAAGTGGTCCTATCCATGTTCACAGCCTTACCCTATGGCAAAAGAAAGGTACCTGACCTGTGGAGGAAACTGAGGTAAATACCTCATACTCACTGCCGTCTCAAACACACAAATAATTCTATAAATGAGCTTCTGATCTTACCATTTGGCAGTTCTTCCGTTGGTCCAGACCCTCAAACTAATCCACTGCAAATGTCTTCTAAAAATAAAACTGCAACTTGTGTAAACTCACTGCACACATGACCTAATGTATATAAAAAATCAAACAGTGGCTGGCAGTCAATTTAGCAGGACTGGTTACTGAGCACACTTCAGCTGTGAGCAAAGCCAAAGATATGCTAAAAACAGGCTTGCATAGCTAGTCCTTGTTCCCAGTTGCAGACTCTGCCTGGGCCAACCTGAGGAGATGGGCTCAAGGAGCAGCTTACTGCTGTCTAACCAGAGCCCAAAGAAATGGGTTGGGTTTGGTTCCAGCCTTTATATCTCCTGACCATGGCCCTTCTCCCCTTTGGTGCTCCTCTAATTAAAAACCTGCTCCTGGGGTTGAAGGATTGCGGGGTATAGGTGTCCCTTTCTGGAAGTTTTCAAGACGAAGATAGATATGGCACTTAGGGACATAGGTTAGTGGGTATGATGGGGGTGGTTTGACATTGGACTAGATGATCTTAATGGTATTTTTCAATCTAAATGATTCTATGACTGTTTTGGGCAGTCAGGTAGAGTTCTCAGTTGTAGGACAGGCCCAGGCCAGCTGGGCTTTATTTTCCTTTTAGAAGAGTCAGTAAACTCCCAGCCCCATGGTGTACAGGGCTGTCAGAAAACATCAGCCAGAAGGGCTTTGCTGCTCGCTGCCCCCCATGTACTTCTCTCAGTCTGGGACAGCGGATGGGCAGAAGAAGCAATTTGGCATAAAAATGGGAAACAGACAAAGTGTATTGTAAATGTGGCCTCTGAAAAAGAGATATGGAGAGAGAACAGAAAAGCAATTACTTCAGAAAGCCAGGTTACTCCTCACTCCAAATTAGCAGAGTTGCTTGAAAAAAAACACAAACATAGATAAACCTTTTTGTAGCTCAGCTGATGCCTTTGCTAAAGGTGCTCTGCTGCCAGTGAAGCAGCAATTTCCTATGAACGTGCTTGGTCAGGTCTCAGTGCACAGGACCAGGATCTGTGAGTCAATGACATGGGGTGTCCCCAGTTTTAATGAGATCTTGGAAGGATTTGGGTGGGAAAGACACCCAAATCTGAAGGAGGCCATACTGCCACTTACTGAAATCCTCAGTGAAATGGGACAGCCATTTTCTGATCAGCCATTTCAGAACCTGGTCAGGTCAAAACTTGGCCCTGGTGATATTTTTCCCGGTATCCAGGTGCCTACACAATTGCCAGACTTCCCAGGTGACATAGCTAAGTCACTGACCACCTACGCTTCTCCCTGAAGTTTGTGAAAGTTATTAGTACTCAACAGCTTTCAGGGCCAGGCTTGTGATCCTCACTTGAGAAGTGGTTGAGATATCTAGGAATAATTAATACACGTATCATAAATGCATTTGATCCTCTCTTGATGTATGTGCAAAGAAGTATTTTTGTGATGTGGCTCCTTGCCAGTGTTCCTGAGAAAGTCACAGATGCAACTTTCCGTCTATAAGTTGATAAAACACTATAATTAGGTTCTGAAATATTTCTAAATCTCCTTCTGCGGTAGTTAGCCCCTATTTGTTAAGGGAAAAAAAATAAAAAATCTTTCCTTCTGAAGCCCCAAACAAATAGCTTGGTTCTCTGTCCCCATGACGGTGGTGTGTCATAAGGCACCAAAAGTTATGTGCCTCCTCCTCCCAGAGCTCTCGTATGAAAAGTTTGCAAAAGGGACTTTGTCAGATAGTTTCCTGACTTGCTTCCTAGCTTTCATTTTTTATTTTACTGCTGTACTAGAACAAATGTTTTGCATTTAATATTAAAGTTTCTGGATTATTTCTGATCTCATTAGATTAATTCCAACTTCCTGCTCCTTAGTAGCTGATTTGAGTGTATCAAATTACGTTTGGTCTATTCTGGCAACGGCCCCAATTAGCCAGTAACCCTAATTTGCTACTTGTCCTGTCTATCTCTCAAAGAACAAATTGAAACACGACTGTCTCATATGTCAGTTCAGGTCTTCTATCTTTCCTTTTGCTCCTATCTTAACTGATAGGATTTCCTTTTTTCTTTGCTGTGCTCATGAAGGCCTCCAGATTTACTGCTCTTAAAGTCAAAGTACTTTGTCTACAGATCAAGTACAGCAAAGACAGCAGCAGTTTTCAGATTATCCTGCCCATCCATCTCAGTCCTGGAGGAGGCCAATTTATGAAATGAGAATTGGACATTCTCTGTGTCTGCCTCTTCTTCTGCTGAAACTGCGGCTGAGGAACAGATCACTGGCTATTTCAGGGTCTAAAGGTGGCAAAATGAAAACCTGGACTTCAAAAAAGCAGATTTCAGCAATTTCAGAAGGCAGTTAGGCAGCATCTCTTGGGGAGAAATTCTGAGTGAACAAGTGCAGAGAGCTGATGGCTGTATTACAACAAATTGGCCACTTGTCTTACTGCAAAGGAGCAGTACAGCTTACAGTTAAACCTATATAGCTTCATCAGGAGCACTTCATTACTTGAAATCCAAAAAAAAAAAAGGAGTTTTGCAAATAGCAAAACCAAGGCAACAAGGCAGTGCAAACAATATTTCTGAAATAAAACTCCACTGCTTAACTGACACAGAGAACAAATAAAGTATGACAAAGAGATGTTTGCAGTATTCATTGCTTTTTTGGTTGAATCTTCATTAGAAAAAAACCCACCATAAAGTAGCATTCAAGTTATTGAATAATGCACTAACTGGCTCACAAATGCTTGTGTCAAATTGAGAAGGCATTTCATGTTGGATTCTACAGGGGAATTTTTTCCTTGGGACTATTTCTGTTCACTGTCTTCATTATCGAGGTGGATGATGGAAAAGACTTCATATGCAGCAGACACCAAGCTGGGAAGGAGCTATAATGAGTTTGGAGGACATAATCAGAAAAAGAGTGATCCTGATGAGATGGAGAATTGATCTGGGCTCAGCGAGATGGAATCATTCTGGGACAAGTTGGAAGTATTACACATAGAAATCAAATGCGTACATACTGATTGCACAAAAGTTGCTGAGACAGCAGCACATGAGAAGGGGAGCAGGCATTTTGGTGTGCCACAATCTGAGCAATCTGAGCTGCTGTTTTAACGAAGGTGAATCTTTGGGTTGGAGGTGTTAGCAGGCAGATAGCATGAGAACTGCTGACATCCCACCTGGTCACCTGGTCACCTGCCCACCTGGACAACCCACATGTCTGGATTTGAATATCATGCCAGAGGCCATCAGGGCAAAGCAAAAGAAAAAGGAAACTATTAGGGATTTTTGTTTTGTCTGGAAAATAGTTGACTGAGGGGAATCGTCAGAAACTGTTTTTTTTCTTTTCTTCTTGCCTCCTGCAGGCTTAATGTATAGCAACATACCCTTAGAGTAGGTGTAAGCAAAAACTGTAAGAGAGCTGTGTGTCCTGGATGAAGCAAGGAAGGAGATTACTGCATTGCCTTCACTAAAAGCTTTTCAGAGCAGATGAGAAGGCATAGGCAATGGCCAAGCACCTCTCAGGATATCTCTGATCTCCTTCATGAGCCAAACTATGGGACTGAGAAGAGACTATATGACTTTGTGGTCCATTCCTCCTTCCCAAAGCACACCTAATTACAAAGCATTAGTGTGTGTCAGGAAGCAGTGTAATAGTGATTAAAATAACTCCACAAAATAGGAAATAATACTTCTCACTTGTATGAGTCATGGGAGGTTATGGCAATACGATGCTCTGTAGGTCACCAATTTGTCCGTAGTAATCTGCAGCGGGGAGTTAAACTGAAAGAGATGACAGAAGAGGAGTCAAGCTGGGATAAAACTGCATATGAGGAAAAACTGTTTACAGGGACAAGATGAGCCCTTTCCCCCTTCAGGAGATGAGCATTGGCCTGGGGATGAATACATGCTTTCCAGAGCTCCAGGTCTGATTCTTGGCAAACATCATGGAAGCTGTCAGGAAGTGAGATTCAGCTTCAGAGTGTGCTATGAGACTGAGAGAGATGATGGAGGCCAGGGCAGCACCAAGAGGTACTGCCAGTGGAAGCTAAGAGTATAAAGTTGAACTGGATCATGGCCTCAATAAATGCCAGAGACAGACACTGGATGGATTTTGTCAACAAAAAGGTGGTGAATGCAAAGAGCCTGAGTTTATTGACTGTGAGATGTAAACTGTTTGCTCTTGAGACAGAGGGTCGTTTACTGGTTCCTGCAAACCTGAGCACAAGCAGACCTGGAATATCCCTGACAGGGCATGGAAAGGCTCAGTGGGACAACGTAAACTCCTGTCCCCAGGCAAAGGATGGAAGCTGGCCTCAATCTTCATCACACTTATTTCTCATGATTTGTGTTTGATAAGAAAATAGACTTTATCCTAACGTTCTGGCATGTATATTGCCTCAGAATTAATTATTCATATAGGATGGGACCCGCAGAGCTACTCTGGGGAAGAGAGGAGTCCCAAGGAAATCTGAGCATGAGTTTTCAACTGCTCAGTTTATCCCCACTTTGGCTGGAGTTATTCCTATAAGGCAGTTATTGCTTTCAAAGCCAGTCCTGCTTTTTTCCCTGTGCCTGAAAGGCCACTCCCCCAGTCCTGTGTATGTGCACCAGCTGGCTCTTTTCCAGGCACTGCACAGTGAAGAAATGCCTGCTTGCGTACCTGCTGCAAGCTATTTACATCTCACTTTTATTGGCAATAAATTAACTCTGCAGAAGAGCTCCAAGCAACAGTTGTTCCGAGCAAGAAGGGAGTTTGGATTCTGTGACAGCGTTTAAACAGCCAGCCCTTATCATCACAAATGGAGGAGCGCAGGGAGCTTGTTGATGCAAACCAACATCAAGTGAACTGTGGCTGCCAACAGAACAGCTTCCCATGTGAAAACCCTGAGTGCCTTCTTCATGACAAGGCCACAGAAAAGCCAAATCAAGGACAGCAGCTTTTTTTCCCCAAACCAGCTGTTAATGGAATAAGTAATTCTGCCTTTCACATTTCACTCACTTTATATGCATTCTAATTAATTCTGTCGGGGAAAATAATTGGCTCAGATCAGGTTGATCCAACTGAAGTTCTAAATAACTTTGGTTGAATGGTATTTATATTTTAGAAACTAGCTTGGGTGAAATGCTCACATGCTCAGCATACTGAGCCTGTGCTAACGGCATAAAAATAATGCTGTGGTCCATCAAGTGGCATTAAGTCCCCTCTATAAAAAGACATCCAGCTGCCTCTGAAGTGCAGCTCCCTGTGGAGCTGGAGGGGAGTAGAGCAACCTGTGTCTGTGCTGAGTGGTGGGCAGCACAGGCACATTGCTTGCCGGGGAGGTGGGATAGGAATTGCCCTGTGGAGACAGAGTCTAAACACAGGAGCTGGTGGGCAAAGATTTGGAGGATGTAGTCATGTTGGGACAGTGCCAAGGCAGAGATCAGGCAGTAGGAGGGAGGGGCAAGGATTTCAGACAGAGTTGGGAGTTCTGGTGTATGGAAGGTTGAAAGGAGCATTACATGCAAATAAAAAGCTGGAACTGCTCTCACCTGAGGGACAGAGATAGCACCATCAGAGACTGTGGACCCAGGTGCTTGCAGAGAGATGTCATTCTAGCAGTTGGACTGCCATGGTCAGTATGTGAACGTACATCCCATGAAGTGGGATGCTCTTGTCCTTGGTTATTTAAGGCATGAACATCTTGACTTAAGAAACACACAGATGGACAGCAGGTGTTGCTGTGCTGAAGGTCAGAGTTACACTAAAAGTACCTTCAGTTGTCTTCATCCTACAGTTTCTCTGTGAACATTTGGGCCAATGCTTCTCTCCCTCTCCACCTGAGAAATGTTAGATCTGAAGCTAGATCCTCACTCTGCAACTCAGCTTTCATCTCCGCTTGCCACAGCATCAGCCCACTCTCTTGGATCCTAGAAAAGCAAATTCATCTTTCCATCTGGTCCTCTTCATCTCCTTATTGAATAGGTAGCATTTGCCTCAGATGGCTCGCCTCATACTGAAGAACAACATGTTTCACACTGCACGGAGTGTCACAAAAGGCCTTATTTCCATCAGTGAATCATGTAAACTGGCTCTCCTGCTGCAAACCTACTCCGCTCGCCTGTGTTGGCTGCGGGGCTCCCTGGGGAAGCCTGGGTAAATGAACAAGTGTGAAGTGCAGTGCCACAGCCTTCTGCACTTCCTTTCTCCCCAGTGCTAAAAATAACGTCTCGTTTGTAAATAAAGCAGCTCCCAGACTATTTTTATAGTGCTTTGCAGATGCATTGGATGAACAAGCCCACATCCTGCTTTCCTCCTGCACCCCAGGTCACACCCAGCACAGGCAGCTGCTGCGCTAGCTGTGTCAGATCGCAGCATGCAGCCAGCGTGTTTCCATCCTGCTCTGGAGGAGCCACCCTTGCTAATGAGAGCAGCTTTCATTCCAGCTGAGTTTCCAGTTTCTCTCCCACTACCAACAGGACCTTCATGGGAGCAGCTTCTGATCATCACAGTGAGGACAACCGCCTGCAAGAGCTTGCTCCCAGGTAGAAGGCACAGACCATTTAAGCACTTGGCACTGTCACATTCAGAGCCAAACAAACAAACAAACCAACCAACAAAAAAAGGGCCAACTGGCAAGGTTTGCCACCACCAGGGCAATTCTTGCTATTGCTAAAGAGCCTTCATCACCTTTCTCAGCCCTACAAAGTACCGCACTGACGGGAATGTTTCTTTCAGCTAGCTCCTGTGTTGACTCTGTGGTTAACTTCCCACAGAAGTCAACAGTTCTGAAATTGAATCAGCAAACAAAAACATGGGAGGGGAGTGACGTAACATTCAGCCCACAGGCTGCACCATGGGCTACTCCTCTGTGTGTGCCTGCTGCAGGAGGTCAGGCTGTGAGGCAGCACAGAGAAAGGCTGCTCAGAGCTGGTGGCTGTTCCTTTTCCTTGCGAGCCTAGAGGAGCAAAAGGGATTGTAATAAAGCTACTAAAGCTAATGAATGGTGATTGCAGCAATCACAGGAGGAGTGGAGCTAGTCTTAATGTGGCTAATTTGTATACCGCTAGCAATAAAATCTTATAACCTAGCATGCAGTGTGGAAGTGCCTGAAGCTGTAGTACTGTATCATGTAATACTGCCACTTCTATACCTGAGTTAGCTTTGCTGATGCTGTCCCAAGTGCATGCAAAAATGCCCCTAGCTGGTCTGCCTGCAGTGAGAGTGGGTCCAGCACCAAGAAAGCACCAAGAGACTGAGTTCCAGCACCTCTCACATCTTTCCCGCAGAGCACTGAAATCAGCAGGTACCTTTAACAAGCACTTTGAGCCTTCCACAGGTCCTAGAGCCTAGAGGAATAAAAAGCAATTTGCTTTTGCTAAATTCACTGTGAAGGAGTGGGTCAAACAAAAACCTCTGGCAATGATGTGAAAGGGATCCAATCTGGAAGGAAGGCTGAGACACCCTGCCACCCTTCCCAGGACCCTTCCCAGGCCCCCAGCTCCAACAGCTGAAGCAAAGCTTGACCATGGTGCACACAGGATGAGTTGGATGAAATCCTATGACCTGTGTTAGAAATCAGGCACTTTCTGCCTGAGTCCAGGAAAATAACTCAGGATTAAAGAGTACTCTATCTCAGGAAATCTCAGTGAAAGCCTTACTTGGTTCTTACTTTCACTTAAGAATTTACCCATTTCACCCATCCATCCCTTCCTGCACTCAGTTAAAGATTTATTTGGTTTCTCCCTCTCTCCAGGCTTAATCTAATTAAACACACACACATACACACACACACACAAAAAAAAAAAAAAAAAAAAGGAACTTTATTCATGTGAGTGTTCTAGAAACTTTACTCAGGAAAAGTGCTGAATACACGAAAAAAATAGAAAAATTTTTACGTGACTAGGGTCTTTTTTTTCTGGGATTTTTTCCTTCTTGCTCAGCAAAGCTCTTTTTCTCTTAAGTAAAGGAATGGCTGAAACCCCACACTTTGGTGCAGAAAATTTAAGCTCTATAAAATGACAAAAACATGAAATGTTATTTTATCGGTTGCTGAATTCCTTTTCCACATTGGGAGCATTTCCATAGAAGTGATTAACAAAATAAAGCCCTGATCCCTTGAGTTTAAGAAGCTTTTAAAATGGCAAATTAAGCTTTTAGACTATAAGTTAGACATAGGATTGTCTGGCAAGGTCCATGTGACTTCCATTTCCATATGCATTATGATACCATCTTTCATCTTGAACCTATGTACTTGCATAATAGCTTTTCCCTGGGAACCTTTCCTATATTCATTATCCAAAATAAATGGTGATCTCACGATCAGGTATTTCATACTTTCCACCATTTCTCCTTATTATTCAGAGTGTGTCTTAAGCTTATTTACAAGCCATGATTAAAACTGTGCTGCGGAGGAAATGGGCTGCAATTTCCAGATTAATTTTTTCTGCATAACCTTTTGTGGTAGCGTCCAATTGCTTCCCAAGTCTTCATGGATTTGTCTAGACAGCTTCTGTGTGAGGTCCTGTGTCTGCATCGCTGCTGGAGGTAGTGGTGTTAGAGAGAGGGTTGGGAAACAGGAATGTTAAGAAAGGGCATTCATAAGGCAACATGGAAAAGAAGGAGAAGTGGGACATTAGTCACAGTACTGAGAACAGAAGGTCAGGACAAAAGAAGGAGTCAAAAGGATGACAAGAGTTGGTGAACAGGGGCTCTGGGAGGGATCCTGTAAGAGGCTTGGTGGCTGCACAATGTTGTCTTTGCATGAGGAGACAGAGTGCTTTCCACCCCAGTAAGTTGCTCACCACACTGCAGTAGGTCTACTGGTACAACCACATCTTGCTTGGTTCCTCCCATCTCACTCCTAGAGGTTACAACTGCACAGAAACACAGAATCATAGATTTGTAGGGGTTGGAAGAGACCTCTAGAGATCATTGAACCCAACCCCCCTGCCAAAGCAGGCTTCTTACAGCAGGTATACAGGTACCCCATCCTTCCCATTCCACCCTCCAAACTCAATCATGTTTTTTCTTATTTGTTCATGGCTGTTCTGCTCAAAGCACACTTCAGCCAGCAAGTGAGAATGAGGGGAACACCTCGGTGCTGGGAGAGGCAGGGGTTAGCAGGAAGGTTTCTCGTTGTCTTTCTCACACTGCTGCCAACTGCACTGCATATTTTGACATCTCCGGTGGTTTTAGCTTAAAGAGCTATCACATTTTGTTAAGATGAAAGAAAAGCTCCTTTAAATACTAATATTTGCAGAGCCACATAGGTAGATGGCAAATACAAGTTGAATGTTCTTTATCAGAGTGCACTTTCAGTGTACCTTTATGAACAGGGTGGGTTTGTTTGTGCACTGGGCAAGGGAGATGCATGTATTTGTTTGCATTTTAAGGCAGGTAGGTAACTCTTTCAGTGATAACAGAATTCCTGCTTTTCTGATTCTGTTACTCTACTGTTTTTCTGAATCCAATGCCTTAAGTTTTAAACCTGATATGAGGAAACACTTTCAAGATTGAGGCTTGGCCAGCAAGCTGCCAAATAGCTGTATTTCAGCAGAAGTTAGTGTTAGGCCTGGGTGACTGTGTCCCAGGGCTAAGCTCCATATCACTGCAATACTGTGGTAGAAAATGTCATATTGGATGTATGGATCAATGATGTCATTAACAAAGTGGCCTTATGCAGAGGGGAGTCAATGCATGATGATGCCCAAAGGTTTTCCTTAAGAGCAGGTTCTATGGTAATGACTGGTAATGCGGAGAACAACAGAAAAAGGATTTTTCCAGCAAGTCCCCTGTGACTGAATTTCCAGGAACAAAAGAACTTGTCTCAAGCTCATGCCAGTGTTTGTGTTACCTAATATATGGACAATATCAGGAGGAAGGCAGCCCTCCCTGTCACTGATGTCATCAGCACGGGTTCCCTTTCTCATCTTGCTTCCCACTAGGCTTGTGGCCAGTGTGGGCACTCCTGAAGACCAGGCAGAGAAAGGCAAACAACAGGTCTGAAGAGAGGATTTGGCACAACGAAGATGTGAGCAAGGCTTTACCAGCAAGCCATAAACTGCTCCCACAACGTCTCCTAGCTGGCAAAAGGCACATCTAATAGACTGAGTGTGTACATGGATTCAATGATTTGAGAATCTCTGTCCCTATTATGAATGCACTGAATGAGGTAGAAGCTCAGGCTTTGCAAGGCAAAGATAAAATAACATTAAGATCTAATCTTCTCTAGATTCCTACAAGCATCAGGGAAGATGAAGGATTCATGATGGGTGTTTATTTTCCTATAGATTTCTAGTCGTACTTCCGTTGCCTGCTATTACATACATATATGGTGTTTGTTTCTCCTCCACTCTAAAAAAAAAAAAAAGAAGAGAGAGAGAGAGAAAGTGAATTGGGGGGAGTCCAATTACTGGAACTTAATTAAAACAATTTAAAAATGACTTAAGCAATTATCTAACAAGTGATCTCTACGGTAGCAGCTGTACACAGACAATTTATTAGTTAGTGAGGCCAGTCCTGTTTTTTTAATATAAACAGACTAATTAATCAGTGGTTAACTCTTATAATGACCACTTCTGGCATTTAATTATTGCTGCTGTCATCAAGCATAATCATTTATTTCCCAGGGTTATTATACAAATTGCCAACAGTGACCAGTCCATGTGAAGTTTAAAGCGCTTTCCCAAATTGTCTCTCATTTCCACATCCTAAGGACTTTTTTAGAGCACATATTTTTCCTAGTGTGAAAAGTTCCACCCAGCTTTTTAGCTCGGTGGCAAATTTCCAGGAATGCTGAGAATTTTCTGGGAAGAAAATCTTCCCAGTTCTTCCATGCTTTAGTTGTTGGAGCGGGAAAGGAGAAAGAAAAAGTGTTTATTTCCCACATTAGAAATCATACAATGATGGCACCATAGAAGGGCTTGAAGGTTGGAAGAGACCTCAAAGATCACCTTGTTCCATCCCCCTGCCATGGACAGGGCTGCCACCCACCAGATCAGGCTGCCCAGGGCTCCATCCAACCTGGTCTTGTACACCTCCAAGGATGGGGCATCCACAACCCTAAAAGAAGGCACAGATACTTAGGTAAGGCACAAAAATCTCGGAGGCAAATCTGCCTGCCTGGAAGGTCCATCTGTGGCCACCTGAACAGGTGCAGAATGCTGACCCAGTTTAAGGCATGTGCACAGGGACCTGCAATTACCCAGTCCTGTGCACATTTCTGGGAGTTAAAGATTTTTTTTACAGATTTAATAAGCTTGAAATTCCCAGCAACAGATGCCAAATTTGATCATCTCGCCAGAGCTGACAATAAAGAGGTTCACACAAACTCAGTGGGAAAGAAAGCAGAGAGAGCAGAGGAGCCATTAGCGTTGGGGCTAGCATGAAGCAATTGCAAGCGGCAGTCAGTAGGGCAGTAAAAGCTAATAAAATCTTGATGTACAAACCAGACTAATCAAAGAGCAGGTCCGTGTATGTATCTCCAGCCTCCTTGGCCTTCACGCAGCAGCAAGTGGGAATAGCTTGATTGCTTCTTTAGATAAATGGATCCCAAGAAAGCAATACCCGAGCATCTCTGTCAACCCACTGGACTGAAACAAGACTTCAAAACTGCTGAAATGAAGCAAACAGCTTTCTCGAGTTTTCAGGCTGTCAGCTCTCCACAGCCTAGTGATAGAAAAAGCCCTGGGTTGGCTCTGAAGATCTGAGTCAGCATGGGGGAAGAGAGAGGCTGCCTTTTTCCGGAGCACGCCTTCTGCAAAGGGCAAACAAACAGCCTTGTGCTCTGCCCCACAGAGCAGGGGAGGAGAATGAGTCTGGACCCAGCCCTTGTCATGCAGATGCAGTGTGGAGCTACCAATGGAGACTTATGCCCAATATGCCCTGGGGAAAATGGAAGCAGACATGGGACTTTTTTGCCCACATTTTCTATGACCAGACTTCTCTCCAAAGCCAGACTCTGGCTCTGACCACACAGTGAGTAATAAAGGAACATTTTTTGTGGAAAACGTATTACAAATGATGTCAAAGCACTCCTGTTGCTGCACTCCACAAGTGCCACCTCCCTGGCCTCAAGAATGGCAGACCTGGTCCTGCAGTGCTCTAAATGAAGAATACAGGCCAGCAGAGTCACATCAGTGCTGGAGAGACAGGAATTAGGCGAAAAAGCTGTGATTTGCAAAGCACTGGCCTATTAGACAGCCTGCATTAATCTGATGAATGCAAAGGGAGAATAGGTAGGTGTTGCTGTAATAAACCTAAGCTAGTAAAGACCCTAAATCCCCATCTGCTATCAGCACCTTTGTCTAATTCTTAGGCTGAAGACACCCAGTCTTCCCACTCCATCAGATGAACTCCCCCATGTCTGCACTTGAGGGAGATTAGATCACATCTGGGGATGAGTGGGTCTGCTTCCTCAGGGCTCCGATTACACATCAGCACTGGTCATGATAGGACTGAGCCCTAATGGAGGCATCCAGCCCTGCTCCTCCACCAGCAAGGGCAGAACGGACGGCTTTAATGAGCGCTTTGACCTGAGACTGCTAATCCTGGCAGGGAAACAGTATTAAGTGGCTGAGCATCCAGATCTGGGGTTAACTCTGCTTCCATCTAACTCAAACAGCAAGCCCAAAAGGGAAATGAACAGCAGCTTTTCTGGCTGAAAGCACTGTTTTTGTTATTTTTTTGCTGGCTGGTCATATTGCAATAAAGTAGCATATGGCCTGACAGCAGAGGCTTTACTACCCAGCAGTGCATGCATACACAGCTGTAGGCAGGCTGCCTGCATGCCAGCAGGTACTGTCCCTGGTGGGGAAGAATCATAGACCGAACTTTTCTCTGGGGTCATGCTGTCACAGGAGGTGACAGGAGGTACTTTGCTGGCACCAGTGGCTTTCTGCAGGTGCAAAAGCAGCCTCCTTGTACAAAGGCAGAAATAACTCCTTTAGCAATGGATCAGGCACTGAAACCTGCACCTCCCAAGCACCACAGAGCAGCAATGATGCATGATCAATACATGATCTCTGGGTTGATAGGACAGCCTGCCTGTGCACCAGGCAGGACAGCAGATGCATTTCTGGTCTAGGCACTTCCCTCACTGCAGGTTTCTCAGTCGTCTCAAAGCTCTGATGACTAAGAAGTTCAGAGAGGAGAGGGCAGTCATGGAGTTATTTCTTGTTTCTGTGCCACAGGATGACTCTGGGAGCACAGGTGCTCCTGCAGCTCTTGATGTTGGTGGTGCAGAGATTAGTCTGACCTCAAACATCAGCTTTATGTTGAGCACTGGGAGATACTGCTCCCTCCAGGTACCAGCAGAGCCAAGAAGTTTTGTAAGCAATGTTCGTATCTCCCAGCAGAAAGCACACAGAAGTAGGGCAGCCATATATTTCCTCCAATTTGGCACTCAGCTATAGGCAGAGAACAAGCATCATTTCCATGCCAGGCTGGAGGTGTAATGGGAAAGCCATCCAAAGGTGAAAAATGAAGTGGCCCCTGACACATGCAGATACTCCCTCCCACCTACCGCATCTTCCTCTGCTCCCTGGCATCTCTGTAATATAAACTGTGCTCATTTTGCAGGCTCACTGCAGGTTGAATGGCTGTTTATTGGCCCAGCCTGTACTGCAAACACCTGCAGTCCTTCATCTCCTATGTGGGGCAGCATTTCCCTACATGCTGCAATATCCAGGCTGTTTGCAAGCCAATGCGGACTGCAGGTGCTGCAGAAGCACAGGCTTCACTGGGGGCTGTCAAAGCATCATGGGGTTCTGGGTACGTCATGGTCAAATGAAACCCAGGCTTCTGCATCCTGGGGTGTGATTTAGTGGGTCCTAGCTGCAGTTTGAGCCCGGCAGATGGAATTGTTTGCAACTGTGTGTGCTTGATGGGGAAGCGGATGGGCAATAAGCAAGCAGCTTTTCCTGTCAATGGCTGGTAGTTAAAGCTTTGTTAAAGAAGAGCATTTTGTGGTACATATTTCTAAGGAACATCCACCTTCTCACTTTGCTATGTTTTCCGTTTGCAGATCAGTGTCCTAAGAATGGCTTGCTGGTGCCTTAGCCATAGAATGATAGAAACATAGAAATCCCAAACTGGAAGGGTTCCACTAGGATCATTGAGCTCAGCTCCTGCCTCACACAGCACCACCCAACATTCAAATCCTATGACTGAGTGCATTGTCCAAATTAATTCCGGTGCTCAGGGCTATTTCCTTGGGCAGCTCGTTCCATGCCCACCACCCTCTGGTGCAGAACCTTTCCACAACCACCACTTGCCCCTCCCCTGACACAGCTCCACACCGTTCCCTTGGGCCCTGTCGCTGCCACAGAGAGCAGAGCTCAGCGCTGTCCCTCTGCTCCCTGTGAGGAGCTGCAGCTGCCATCAGACGTCTCCTCAGTTCCTCTGCTCTGAGATGAACAAACCAAGGGACTTCAGCTGCTCCTCATACATCTTGCCCTCCAGAACCTTCCCTATCTTGTAGCTCTCCTTTGGACGCTCTCTAATAGCTTTGTGTTCCTTTATATTGTGGTACTCAATGCTGCACACAGTCCTTCAGATGAGGCTGCACCAGCACAGTGCAGAGGAGGACAATCCCTTCCCTCAACCGACTGTCAGTGCAAGCCTGGAGGTATCATTGTCTTTCCACAGTGGACCACTTTCAGATATGTCTTACTGCCACCAGGGATGTCTTCCCTTGATCCTAAAATCATTTAAATGATTCTCATTATCAAAAGAGTATCTGCTTTGAACGAAGTTATTTTCTTTAACACGTTACTCTTTGTGGTTGTCCTATCTTGATACAGCAGCCTTGTTTTTGTAATATTTAACTACAGCCTGTGTGAGTTGCCTGTGCTCTTATTTTTTCTCCTGGTATGCCACACTTCCTCATGTGAGTATCAACTCACAGTGAGAGCAGTCTTTTTTTAGTATCTTGAGTATTTGCTTTGTTTTGATTGTGTTAGCTCCTAGAAGGACCCTGCTATTTTAGCAGCCATGTAAGCAAATAGCAGTGGAAGCAGGGACAGGTACTATGGGAGGAATACGGTGATGTTGCTTGTCTATGTGGAGATGGTGTCAAGAAGACCAAGGGTCAACTGAAACAGGATTTGGCAAGAGGTACAAAGAAAAATAAGAAAGGCTTCTACAAGCATGGGACAGACTTTTTATCAGGTTCTGTTTTGATAGGACAAGTGGAAATGGTTTCAAACTAAGAGAGGATATTTAAATTGGATGTAAGAATGAAGTTTTTTACAATAAGGGTGATGAGACTCTGGAACAGGTTACCCAGAGAGGTGGTGGATGCCCCAATCTTGAAGACACTCAAGGTCAGGCTGGAGGGGTCTCTGAGCAACCTAACTTAGCTGTATGTGTCCCTGATCATTGCAGGGGAGTTGGACTTGGTGACCTTTAAAGGTCCCTTCCAACTCAAATAATACTATGATGATTCTTTGAATTTGTTCATCTTCAAAACAAAATGCATTCTTAGATCTAGACCGGCATAACTCATGAGCAAAATGATGCTGTCACTATGTCTTGATTTGACTTTACCATTTAAAATAAATGTATCTGCTTTAGTGAGGCATGCACAGTTTTTCTGCCAACTCCTTGGTAGGGTTACATAGTGGAGCTTGATTAAAGGAATGTGGATTCCAAAATCATGTTCGTACACATGTTCATTTAAACTGAATGTGAAACATTACGTATGCCTGTCTGGATTGCCTTCATGCTAATCAGTCATCGAGGGGAGCTGACACATCATCTGTCCTCTAGCCAGCTAGGAAGCATCACTCACACATTTTGAGTTCAGTATTGGGCAAGACGGCTGTCCATCAAATGTGAATAATAGATTGGAGGAGTTAATGGTCTATTCCAAGATATTTTATGAACAGAAAAATGCCCTACGTTTATAGAATCAATTATTCACTATGAACAATTCTCCCATTTTTTCTCATTCAAAACACAAGGTAGTTAAATACATGCCGTTATTCTCACTTTTCTAGATTAATGGAACGTAAGGCCAAGGGGGTAATTAAGATCATCTAGGTTGACCTCTAGCTTAATACAGGCTAAAAACTCTCTTCTGATTATTTCTGCATGGAGACCATCCTTTCTGCTTGAGCAACAGCACACATCTTTTAAGAAGACAGCTCATTATGATTTGAAATCATCATGTGCTACGGAATCTGGTACATCCCTTTAAGCTGTTTGTATAATTAGCCTTGTTGCCAACATTTTTATCTTGTTTCTAATCTGAATTTGTCCTGCATCAGCTTTCAGCCACATGATCTTATTAGATCTTTACATCACTAGATTAGAGACATGTTTGTCATCAGAAACCCCTTTCATAATGGTGTTTATGAGACACCTTTTATCTGCTCTTGAATAAGCTAGCAACATAAACGTCATTGGCCTTTTACTATACAGACAGCTGTCTGATCTCAGATTATTCTTGCAGCTTCCATCTGAATGTTTACTGGCCTCTGCTTTTATGAGGCAAGCACAAAATTTCCTTAGAACTGCCAATAACCATAGCTGGCAATTCCCTTTGTGGGGATGGCATCCAGCCTTGCAGAGTTCTGAACTAGACATTAACTTGACAAGAAGGACTCTTTTGGTATACAACTGAAAACTGCTGGTTGCTGAAACTCAGGTGATGGTGAATTGAGAGTCTGCTATATTGAAAGTCAGCAACACGTAAATATTTCACAGCTTAGAAACCCAGTTTCATGAATCTGCACAAGAGTGCCAAATTATCTTGGAGAAAGAATTTAAAATGCAAGATATCATAATGGTACAAGCAGTTTTGTTTCTTTACATCTTTAAAAGTGAATAAGAGGAGAGGCTCAGCGAAGGATGAGAAGAGTGAGCACAAAAATGGCCAAAATAATTTCATTCAGTGAGCGATTAAATAGGCCAAACTTTGTCAGCTTGGAAAGCAGTTGATTGAGGAGCAAACGTTATGGAATACAACCAAAAATGATGCAGAAAAAGTGAATGGAAATGTCTGCAAATGAGGGCGAGGAGGCTCTCATAGTGCCTGTGCTGCTCTGTTGTACACACCCCAGGCAAGCTGGCCACTGCTGAAGGCTGGCTCAGTGGCCCTTTGATCATGCCCAGTCCAGCTGTTCTCGCCTTCCTTAAATGTGAAGCGTAATTGGGAATTTTATGCAATAGTTTATTACATGCCCCAAAGCCACACAGCTGCCCAAGTGAGAGAAAAAACTTACACTGGTAAAAAGAAGCAAGCTAGCTTGAAGTAAGCGAATGCAGATGAATACAAATGCACATACATACACACATAGGGGAAAAAGAGATAGTAGTGAATACAAATTAGAAGGGTGGAAAACCAGAAAATGTCTTAGTGAAGTGACAGGACACAGGGAAAAACCCTGCAAGGCAAGAGATCTAATGACTATTAAACAAAGTTTTTAATATGTCTATTAATACTAAAAAATCCTAACAATGATTCTAATCTGTAAAAACATGTTTTTAATGTAGAAATGGCAGATAGATTCAATATATCTCATTGCTCCGAATGTTTTCTGAAAAGGCTGCATGAAGAATTCACCGAGGGTGAAGATGAAATCTGTTCCCTTCCAACTTGGCAATGTGCTAAATGCACTAGTAAGCTGGCTGTTTTTAACCAGTAGCACTAATTGCAACCAGAGTTTTAAAGGGGCTGTGTGAGGAGAGCTGTGGACTATTACATCGGTAAACCAAGGGGACACTAGAAAAACTTGCTTGTCTAGAGATACAGAAGATAAAAATCTTGATAATTATAGGCATGCTGGCCTGACATAAGAAGTGATCCTGAGCAACAGTGCAATGTCATTAGCAACAAGGAAAAAAACAACAACAGAAACAACAAAAGGAAAAGAAAACAAAAGAAAACCCAAAAAATTTTTCTCAACAATAATCAGTTTAGACTCAAGGGAAACAAGTTTTTCAATATCAGCATAGTATCATGTCTGTCTGATGATAGAAATGTTTGGGGCAATGTGTTTCTATTTCTCTAAGGTGTTTGTTACAGTACTGGAAAACTTTTTTATTGAGAACTACTCAAATGAACACGTCATGGTAAGTGAGACTAAAAATAATTTAGTAAACTGGGCTCAAAACACACTGTAGTGTGTACACACTTAAAAAAATACACTTAAGTGTAGAGCTATCTTCAGTAGGAAACCTGTGTTTTTCAGCCTTTTGCTACACAAATGACCTAAAAGAAAATTTACAAATATTGCTGGAGGCTGAGGAGAGAGGATGGTGAAGAAGACATGCCACTGAGCTGAATTACTTCTTAAAATGGGAACCTGCAAATATTTCAGTGCAAACAAAATTGAAGCAGTTTGCCTCAGGAGAACGCAAGTAGGCTGCACCTATAGAAAGGCGATACCCACCACCTTGAGTATCAGTGGCCCTGGAGGGACTGGAAAGCTGGGGTGCAAAATCAGCTGAACACAAATCTCCACTCGTTTTTCTACAGTGAAAACAGCTGTAGTCATTACTGGCTGTAGGAAAAGGCGTGTTTCTGCTATCAACATCCAGTTCTCTTTGTATGCCTAGTTCTGGAAGTGTTAAAGGCATCAGAGGAGATCTACAATGGTGGGAGAGTGTGCTCAGCAACAGAGGAGGTTGGCAACTAGAACGGTCAATGTCTGTCCTCACTGCAGCCCATACAGCCACACCTGTGGTGACAGAGGCTCCTCAACAAACAGCCTTAAAATGATCCAATAATTTATAGCTGAAGTTAGAAAGCTCCGTTTTGAGATAAGATTTACGCTTCTCAACACTAGCTCGCTGAACTGCTTCAGGACTTCAAGCAGAGTCTTTGTCACTATAAACCTTCATTTCAAGAGAACAATTCAAGGTCTTTTATTCAGGAGACATTATGGAACAGCAACTTGTACTTATTTCAGTTTATGAACTTCTAAAATATTTCATATGCCTACTGTTCTTTTTATGCTCTGTGACAGAATTCTAGAAGTGCTCTATGGACCGATTTTTTCCTAAGGAGACCAAACTGGGCAACTGGTTTCTTCTGCATACGGTGCCAACGTGTGCAAATGAGTCTGAGCTGGCCTCCCCTTCACAGTTTTGTATTGAAAACATCTCTGATGATTTTTATGATTTATTCCAGATGAAAATATGAAACATGGCTGGTTGCAGACTGATTACAATCAAAGAGCTTTATTGTCCAGTCTAATTTCTAACCACCTAAGAAGGCTCTTCGACTTCAGTAAAAGCTGAGTTAGTATTTGACCAAGAATGCAATACTAGAATTGGGATTACAAATTATTGATCAGTTTGATTTTTCTGCGTGAATTGCTGGACAACAATTCTGTCTCAATTATAACTGAAATGAGTGACAAAGCCAGAATTCAACCGAGTACAAGAATGAAAGGCACAAGAAATGATCTTCAGTCTCACAGGATTGTTTCTTTCTGCAAAAGCTCACAAAGTGCTTGTTTGTTGCGCGTGTGTGTTTGCCAAACTGAGAAGTTACAGACAATATTGATCTGGGCTCCCAGTTCTTTGAAGGCAAGCTCTGGGTGGAGGCCAAGAAGGCCTTTCTATGTGATGCCACTTGGGCTCAATGAGCCATTCTTCAAGACAATAGCCTCTTCTCAGCATTTGCACCCATGTGCATTGTGTGGCTGTGGATGAAGCTAACAGGTGGCCATGTTGTCTAGAGACCACCTGGAATCTGAGGGAAGGGCACTTGCTGTTGACTTGTGATTTTGAGCTCTCTTGCTGAGATGGCAGGTGATCCAAGGAAAGTCTTGAGCCTGTGGGATGGGCAGAGTGTAGTGCATGGTGTGCTTGAAGTGCATGCGGGGCTGCAGATTAAAGCTGAAAGATAAACAAGTCCTAAGTTTCATTATGAATTTTTATAAATCCTTTTGATTGGTATTATCTTTTCATATCACTTCATAATTTTGTAAACCAGTAACTGATACCTTTTTTCTTAATCTGAATTGATTTGATTTTTGTTTTCTCAGGTAAGCCCTACAGGATTCCACAGTAATTGCCCAGAGGTGACTTCAGACAGGTGAGAAGAAATACCACTTTTTGAGACTTCTGGGCAAAGTGCTTAGGCTTGTTGTGGAAGGTGGTGTCTATGAAAATACGCAATGTTTTGCTATTGGAAAAGGACATATTTACTTTCTACTGGGGAGAGCTCAGTGTCAGACCTTTTACCAAACGTTGAAAATGTGAATTTGAAATCTCTTTTCCTCCTTTATAAGCAGTGTAATTCCTGTAATAGCATTTGCGAAGCTTATGACTATATCCATTTTGTATGGGCTATAATCACGAAAAAGTGGGCCAAAGAAGGGCAAAACACTCCTAGAAATGGATACAATACGAACAGCTCTGCACAGCCCGTGAGAAAAATGTGGTGGTTGGCAAATTCTTTGCCTCCCGCAGTGCTCTGGGTTCTTGGCTAACATCAAGCACACATCCATTTCAACTGCATGTGGAAGGCAGGATTTTGCTCGCATCGGCATTGTCTGACCTCTCCTTTTCCGCTGAATATCTGTGTCCCCTACTGATTGCTCTCTCTGTAAAATAATCCTCCTTAAATTATTTAGTTGCATATTCTGCCTGCCCCTCGGCTTGTGTTCTAATTCTGGTGAGCGAAATGACCTCAATTAGAAATTCTTGCTTAAACATACAATATCATGGAGATGGTTTCAAGTTGTCTTGTCCCTTCTTCATTTTGTTCAAACCTCATTTTTTTTTTTTCATCTGCAACTCGTGAACTCCTGTCATTCCCTTCCCTTAAAACAAAACTTACTCAAAGATAATTATTTAATTTGCAAAAAGGAATTAAAAATATCATAATTAAGGTTGCAGTTTTCCTTTTTAGATCTTGAGGGGATAGTATCTGCTCTAATTGTATAATCATATTAAACCAGGCTCCATATAAAGATACATGCATTTTTAATATCAACATAATTTATTTGGTTTCATTAGAAATACTTGTAATTTATGGTGGTAAAAATGAGAGTGGTATTAGGGCTATTCATTTTTTAACCTTTATTGTTCCTCAGCTTACTGTACTAATTGAGGCACACAGCACTGCATGTCTCTTTGCCACTCAGTTTTATGATCATTTCCAAATATGTTTTACACATTATTCTTATGTGAAAATCAGTAATAAAATTGCTCCAGATGCAGTTGTCCAGCTGCAGCCAGAGAGGACTGCAGCTTATCAATTCGTGAAAGAAAATTAAATTTACTCCAGCACCCACTTACTTACAAATTTTTTTACTTACATCCAAATTATCTGGCACTTAACTCTGAAATTAAATTCTATATCTCATCAAATATCTTACCACTCTTTTATCTTTTAATTCATTTACAGTATGCTTCTGGTGCTGTTTCAGTCATTCTTTGCTACCCCTGAGAAAACCAGGGTCCATAGTACTGAGTTCTGACATGAACCATGACCAGGCAGAATGTTTGAGGCAGCCCCTGGCTGTGATATCCACGTGGTCTGGAGTTTATGTGAGAGGAGAATTTGGCTGAATTTCTACCTCATCTTTCTCAAAGACAGCAATTTTGTGGAGGAACCATGTCTATCTGACATGATTTGCCTTTCAAAAAACTCTCCTGACTCATGATTAATAAATAATTCTCTCAGAATGTATAGTTTGTGGTCCAACTGTTTGATCCTCAATCTCCAATATTAACTATGAGTTAACTCTTACTTGCCTGGTGTTTTCTGTCTGTATCTTACACAAGAGGGTCTTTTGAATGTTCATTAATCTCCATAACCTCCAATTTGTGCTCGTTAATACCCACACATTCTCTGCAGGCTGTTAATATGTTTTCCTAACAAATTCAGAGGCAAAGAAAACATTTAGTGCTGCAGTCACTTTTTCCTTCCTTTCCTTCTATTTATTGACCCATTATTTTTCTGCAGTTTTCATTCCTCTGTTATATGATGGCATTTCCCATTTTTAAATATTTATGTGCTTTCTTCTTGGTTTCTTTTTCCCCCACTTTTCTCTTCATGTTCTACAGTTACTTATGCTTCTGCTCACAGACTCCTAGGATTGCTGCTCTGCTTTTCTCTGTACCCACAGTTACACCACGGCTTCTTTACTGGAATACTCCACATATGGCCGAATTCCACCCCAACAGCATTTGTTGGATTTGGCAGATGAAAATCAAACAAACCACATCTGGCATTGGTTTAATACGCTGATAGATTGCAAACTCATTCTTACATTCACTTCAGATATTTACTGATGTCAAAGGATACCTTTCTTTTTCATCTTTCCTTACCATCCTCCTTTCCCTTGTAAGACAAGAGAGCCCTATATAATCTGTCTATCATAAATCACTGCATGCTGAGCCCTGGACAGTGTTGTTGGCAGCATCTCTCACATCTCATTTGGGTGTCTTTCTTGCTCATGACTCCAAATACACCTACATTGTTCCTGTTTAAGAAGGCTCAATGAGTAGAAGGCTGCTGCCTTACGTTCAGCCACCAGAGTGACAAAAAGGCAGCAGGATCTGACATTGAGCTGCTTAGAATTGTATAATGATAAAATCATTAAGGTTGGAAAGACCACTAAGGTCGTTTAATCCAACCAGCAACTCATGCCTGTGACCACTCTAGACCATCTCTCTCAGTGCTACATCTCCATGTTTCTTCAGCACCTCCAGGGATGGTGACTCCACCACCTCCCTCGGCAGTCCGTGCCAATATTTTAGCACTCCTTCTGAGAAGAAATTTTACATAACATCCAACCTGAACCTCCTCTGGTGCAACTTAAGTCCACTGCCTCTTGTCCTATTGCCAGTTACCTAGGAGAAAGGCCGATCCTTGTCTCTGCAATAGGGAAACAAGGCATTTTCTGATTCCAGAATCTGTTCAGATTTGAGCTTTTTCCTGTCTTGTCTAGTAGTGAAAATCTTAACAAATTATCATTTAATCAGAAAAAGGGATTGATTAAATAAAGTTACTGTGGTAAAATTCCTTAAAAAAAAAAAAAAAAGTATTTGCAGAAAAAAGGGAGAAGAACTATTTCAAGCTCAGTGAAATGAGCATGACTTTGCTCTGTTTTGTAAAGCAAAGTCTTTGATTTTCTATCGTTTCTAGAAGTATTCAGGAAGAAAGCTGATGAGAGAAGATTTATCATGGAAAAGTGTTCTCTATGGCCAAAACATGGGTAGGTTTTCCTGCTGTCCGCAAATTCAGAAAGTTGTCTGAGATGAGACGAGCCCAGCTGCCTGCAGCCTGTGGTGTATAAGTTCTGGAGAATTACCTGGCAGGTTTGTTATCAGTGTAAACTTATTGTGCAGATAAGTGTAGAGATAGCAGAACTTGTGCCTGGGTACGCAACTCTTCAGGACCTTGGTGTTCCCACTGCTGGTTACTGTGTCCTGTACTTGTGAAATCTCCTACTGGCAACAGCATTTCCATCAGTTTTCTCCACCTGTGGGAGAGCAGGAGTGACTAACCAGAGTGGGCTACTTACACCTACTGTCAGTTTTGGTGTATTTATGGTGTTCTGTCATTTTGGTTAGTAACAGAAATTTGAGACTCCAGTGTGTACTGGAGTCCCACTGTGCTGTATGCTGTGAAAGGACAAATCAAAAAGATAGTCCTTGCCCTGAATAATTTACTTTCCTTCCTTTCTTCCTTCCTTCCTTCCTTCCTTCCTTCCTTCCTTCCTTCCTTCCTTCCTTCCTTCCTTCCTTCCTTCCTTCCTTCCTTCCTTCCTTCCTTCCTTCTTTTTTTTTTTTTTCCTTTGATAAAACTCCTTCCAAATAATCGAATGAAGTAAGGGAAGAACAATCACCAGAACAATGGTGAAGCTTGGGGTGATGGGATCAGGGTGCAGGTCTTTGCAGCAATAGCCATTCAAAAGCATGAGGACAGGATTGCTTTAGTCAAGTCACAACTGTAGATGTTGCAACAACAGAGATATGAGAAGATGTGGAACTAGATAAGATTCTTACTGGGCGATTTCATCATATTCTTTAAGATAAATTATGCAAAATGAATCTTGAAGTCCTTCATAAGCTGGTTATGTCAGAGGTGACTTCTCTTGGGTAAATGTTACACTCATGGCAAGCTGAACCAGTAATGTGGTCTGAAGTGATTAAGCAAGGGATTTCTCAGGATGCTTGACAGTAAAGGACAGAGGAAATATCTTATTTAGACCTATGGATGTTGAACTGGCATCCGAAATGGAAGACTAGACATTATTTTAGTCTGGACATTAAGAGATGGAACTGGCATACCCAGTAGATGTGGGAATGACGAGGAATGTGAATTCTACTTGCAAAAGAAACCACCCAAAGATAGAATGAGAGAAGAGGGTGGGACAAAAGGCAGAGCTCTGATGCCAAAAAAGCTGAAGGAAAGGCAAAGAAGACCTCCCAGCTGAAGTGGTGGGGAAAACACATGAAGGGAAGAGAAGGATGTGGTTACTGGTGTGGGCATGATGGGCAGGCCATGATAAAGGAGGATGAGGTGGGTGGAATCCTGCAGTCCGATACAGAACAGATCAGCACTCACTTGTTGGTAAATACCTTTGCTTACCTCTGACTCTCGTGACACCTGTACACCAAAAAGATGCGATGTCCATGTCCTCAGTTCCCATACGTGAGGCAAAGAAGTATATTTACAGCTAGGTAGAATAAGCAGACATCAGGGAAAGCAGCTGGTAGAGATGTGGGACTGTGCAGGAAGAAGGAAAAGAAAGGAAGAGAAACAAAGTATTCTCAGTTACCTGGTGCTGGAAAGAGGGAGTGGTAAGAAGCTCTCCCAGAAGCTGAGAGCAGCAGCAGTAATTGAAAGTGGAAATGGTGGGGTCCAGGCACGATGCTGAGGTTCTCAAATGCATGTGAAACAAGGAACATGAGGAAAACGATGGAGAAGCCAATGCTATAATTGACAAGGGAAATGCTGAAGCCCACCAAGAGATCAAGAACATCACTATTAGGTGGGAGAGGAAAGAAAAAAGCCCAGAAGATGACGGGATCATGCTGGCACATCCCCATTCATTTGTGGACAGCAGCCCCTGGTTCCTGTGCTGTGACCAAAAATATCAATTTGCTGTCTTCTCCAAGGAGGCTGTGCAATGCCAATTCTGGACAAAGATCTTGGCCAGAGGCAGAAGGCACATGGATGATGTACAGCCAAAGGCTTTTTGCTATGATCTTGCTCTGTTAATTAACCACCTCTCCCCCAAAGCACATGTGTAAAACAGTTCATTTTCTAGCCGTTGTATATATTTTTAAATTTTCCACCAATTGCTATTGACACAAGCTTGGTGACATTTATATCCAGTTCTGTTTCTCTTCTCCATTTTCTCAGATTTGGATTTACATTGCTGCTCTGTGTTGTATGAGATGTGGAGAGACTTTATAAAATATATAGCAGACAGTGTTTGTTAAAAAAAGGGAGAAAAAATGGGAAGGGAATGATTTGGTACAGCAACTCAATAAGCCATGACATATTTTACAAAAAAACAATCGGCAGTCATGTAGTATAACATCACACGCTGAGTAGGATTCGTGGCTGTGCATAAGTTAGAGCAGTACATTGACAGATAAAAAGATTAATGAAATCTCCCCTCCCTACCCAGAAAAAAACAGTTCTCACAAATTCCCTCATATCTCCAGTCATTTCTGAACTCCCCTTTTCCATCTCCATGAACTCAAAAGCTGAGGGTGAGAAAGCTTAGAGGAATGTTGCCAACCTCCAGCTTCATATTTTCTGGCATCAACATGTAATTATCTCTGCAGGAATGTGGCAGGCAAATCTGTTGCTGTACAGTTTTTATATACAGAGGATGAAATTTCTTGTGCTGATTAGAAGGTGACACCTGAGGTGAGTTGAGGAGGTTCATTGACTTTTAAAAAGATTATCTGTGCATCAGCAGTAGCATGTAGGATGCTCATGATAGGAAATAAAATCTAGCTCTCGGTGGTTACTTTGAGCCTTAGTCCTGGAACCACAGGACCAGGAAGGAGCTTGTCCCAGGTGGCTCTGGGAGTCTCAGGGCTGGCACTTGCCTCCTGTTGAGGACAGAGGTTTTAGATGCCTGTGTGTGTATGGGGTGCGTGGGCCAGGTGGTGGCTGAGCCAGCAAGGTGAGGATTGAGCTGGCCTGGAAGGTCTGGCTTTCCTCTGGCTCTGCTTTCCACCTCCAGGCCACTATGATAACACGAGGGACAATGATGGAAAGAGATGAAATATGAACATAGCACCTATTGCTTTTCCCTGGACAGGACCCAGCTGCTATTTCTACAGGGTGCCCTGAGTTGTTTAAACCCTTCACAGCTGCCCTGTTTGTAGCTCTACGGATTGGCAATTGATTTACTTCTTTTTTTTTCCAATGCAAGAATAAAAATTGGAGTATTGAGAAGATCACAGTTGCATATTTATAAGAGATAGACATGCTGGCAGAAAGAATCGCTACCCAGCCTGCACTGCCCTTCTTGAGCAGTGCCTTTCTGCCCCCATTCATCTCTCTCCCAGCCCAGGGTCTGTGCCATGCTGTGTCACTGGGCAGATGGGAAGGCAGGGTGGGCTCTTCTGATCTTTGGTGCATTTACCCAGAAGATGCAGCTGATGAATGATCTTTTGGATACCAGAAAGCAACATCTGCAGTGTGACACACAGTGTCAACATTGCTGGTGTCACACAGAGAAAAGTAGGTGTTCTTTGACAAACAAAACCCAAAAAAGGACAGAACTTCTGAAAGGGACTTTTGTCCAATTTTGGTTTTTGTTGTTAAAAAAATCCATCTGGTTTATTTGGAAAGCTCTTCCCCTGGCAGACTTTATTTTCTTTTCCTTCTTTCAGAAAAAAAAAAAAAAAGGGGGGGGAGGGTAGAGCGGGGGAGGGAGAGGGGGAATAAAAATGTTAAAATACGAAATGGTATATTTTTCCTCATAGAACAAACCAGAACTGAATATTTTCAATCAATTCCCCTAACTCACAGAGAAACAGAGACATGTATGGCTCTTTACAATAAGAAGAGAATGTAAAAACACTTAGCAAGCTCTTGCCTAGACAAATATAAAGCCGTGAGCCCAAATTTTCCATCCGGGTGGGTCATGCTGTTATTCTGGTGTCAGGGTGGGCTGGATGCCAGAACCATTTCTCTTCTACCTAACTGGATCTCCTGCCTGTGCACAGCCTGTTGCTGTGAATCCCCAAATCACTTCCCAGTTTACTGCACAAGCACAGGCTGTTTGTGCTGTGTGCTGCCTGGGGAGGGTGCCTAGACCACAACTTCAGGTTGTGTATGAGCACACTGAGTAAACATCTGTCAGGACAGCATTGGGTGAACATCTGGAAGGCTTAGAGTATGCTGAGACTTGACAGACTTCATGGTTTGCTGGGTCCCCACAGCCTTGTGGTTATGTGTGCTGTCCATGATGCTCTTGCCATTCTGGGGGGCAACAGGAAGTGGCTATCACCAGGACAGTCAATGCTGCCTGATCCCCACAATCTTCCTTTTGAGAAGTGCCTCCAGACCATACAAACTGCAGTATGCTGCCTACTGTAGATTGCCTGAACAACTCATTCTTGATCATTGCAGTCATTGTCAAGAGAAGAGGTACTGGGGGAAGGCTGCGGGCTGGGTGACAATTCCTGATGGCTTGTGTTTGGTCTAAATATGAACTGTCTGTTTGATTTGCAAGTCCTCTCCAGGTGCCTCAGGACCTCTCCAGGTGACACAAAAAGGTCAAAACAGAAATAATGTAGAGTAATGAGAGTGGAAGAGACCCACAGCTATAACTGTCTTGTGTGAGCCTCACTTCACAAGCCACTTGAGTTAAGATTTTGATGGTGGATGTTGGGATTCTCTTGCCATTTCTCTTAGGAGTTAGTTGAATAAATAGGCAGTGAGGAAACTGTCCTTGAGGCAGGAGTGTTCTTTTGGAAGAACAGCAAGGGAAAGAGAAGATGAGGGATGGAGTCAGAGGTATGAGGAAGGGCAGTGACAGTGCAAAAAAAAGGGCTTAGGAATTGATATAGGAAAGGGAGAAAGGTGGTGCATAAGATCCAGACATGTAGAGGAGAAGAAAGGGTTAAGTTGCCAGGAAGGTATCCATTAGACTGACTTATGTGTGTGGTGGCTTGGGGAAGGATTATGATTGTTCTGTGGAGATGGGGATGAGCCTAGAAAGTGTTTGACCCAGTATGCAAGTTGTGTCTATAAGTTTTAATCACTCTGGAAAACATCTGGCTGGGATTAGCATGTCTATGGCCAGAGTAGCTCCATCCCATTAGGGAGGGAGAGCCAGCTGGATGGCCATGGGTGGCACATAGAGAAAGGAAGGGATAAAGGCTGAAGTTCATAATACAGAGTGAGGCCTCCAGGCAGCACTGTTGCTGGACACTGTTGCCACTGCCACATCAGTGCTTGAAAGTCTTGTTCTTCTTGTGGGTTTGTTCACCTACATGGTCTGCAGAGAAAGGGCGAAACAAGCAGCAGTAGCACGTTTGTTGACCCCAGTGTGGTCTGAGCAGTACTCGAATTTTCAGGGTGCTTGGTGAATGCATGTAGTGGAAACCAGCAAATGGTTTCCATATGTTATTCGTGTTCTTACTGTTCATCTGACAGGTGATACCTTTTTTCCACTGAAATGGTATCCCCTCATCGTCAAGCAGTGGGTTTGCAAGAGGGAGATGTGGTCTGTTCCACTTAATTCTGTAATTGCTATCTGACTGCTGACAGAAAGCATTTGGGAAGCTTCTTAAGCTATCCTAATGATTTTACATTGTGTACACCTAGAAGAGCTCTCAGCCTTTCCATCTCCATTGGTGCGTTAACATGTCATGTAATGAAACTATTCAACTGAGATTAGAGGGAAGCTGGAGGAGCAGGCAGTGGGGAATTGGTTAGATGCTTGACTGTGTCTTCCTGACACTTGTATTACCAGGGTCACCGAAACAGGCGGAGTGGAGCATGAAATGAGTACATTGCTGTTAATTTGTTAAACAAAACAAGTTGATATTAAGCTGTCTAAAAGAGAGTACATTTATCCAAAAAACAGCTGTTACAACATCACCCACATATACTGTGATCTATACAGTGATCTCAGAGCACACCTTGCCTTAAACACTACCGCTCTCAGTTTGCAGATGGGAGTCAAGATATCAGAATTCAGTTGTCCACTGCCAATCCACAACCTGAGAGCAACGCTGGGCCTTGTGCAAGGTTTCTGTGTTATTTCAGTGCTGAAATTCGTTGGTCACACTACGTCTCTTGCTAAATAAATGAGCAACAAATCATCTACCTAAAAAAAGCCCCTCTTGTTCAGTGATGTCCGTTCATTTCAGACGAGTATTAACATTTCTGCATGGCAGCCACCAAAGATGCCTATAGATCATTAAATTGCAGTGGAATTAGATGGATTTTTTTGTTAGCCAAGAGAAGCCTCCCCACTATTATTATAACTCCCATTATTAATAGATTTCAAATGTTGAATTTAAGTCAACAAAATTCAATTGTTTTCCCTATAATCTTCCAGCCAAGGGAGGGAGGATTTACACAAATATTGCTTGGAGTATTTGAGAAAATGTTTGTTTGTGGTTTTCAGCACAGGACTGCAAATTTCCAGCAGAGCTGTCCTGAGTTGTATCACAGTCCTATGCACTATGGAGGAGGAGGACAAAACCATCCACAATCTCACAAATACTTTTGTTCCCATGAGTCTCTCCCAGTAGATTCAGGGAACCAAGTGTGTGAGCACCACTAAATACTTGCATGGGTTTCAATATTTTCTGTGGAAAGTTTGGAAGGAAAAATTCATAGAGAATGGAATGGTTTCTCAGAGCTGTGAACAGAAGAAATTGTCTTTCTTTTGTCCGTTCATTCATTCATTCATTCATTCATTCATTCATTCATTCATTCATTCATTCATTCTCTTTCTTCCTGCCTTTTCACCCTCCTTCACTTCCTTTCCCTTCTTTCCCTCTCTTCTTCAGTGCAGATAAATGAAGATCTGTCACTTTGGAGTTCCTTTGTCCTTTCAGAATGTTCTGAGCAGTAATTCCAAAATGGCCCTGTCTGCTCTTTCAGTCCATAGTTCATCATCCTAATTGTTGCTTTCTTGCTGCAACCCAGATACTGCAGATGTGGTATTAAGAGAAGAAATCAAGAAAATGGAAAAGGAACAAAAGGAAAGGTGGGGAACTACGAGGGTATCCACAAAACAAAACAAAACAAAAAAAACACAGCCAAAAGTCTCCTCAGCTCTCATGCAGGTGTTCACTTACACACCTTACACCTTGACACTGTAGTTTGCATTGCTGTGTGATGAACACACACAGAATTTAAGCTATTCTCAGCATTGGGTGCCTGCTGTGGCATACCACCTTAAGCCATGAGTCAATGGGTGGAATAACATGAAGACAGAACTAAGTAGGCACCTGAGATGGAGTTTTGCAGTTGGAAGCTCTAATCAGCCTTTAAATTTAGTCAAATTCAGCACTGAAAGCTGCAACCTGGCATCAGCTCCTCTCAACACTCTGCAAAGTGCCACCAACTTCAGCACCAGGGGAGGGGGCTTAGGCAGAGCCATGAGGGGAGACAGGTAGAAAGCCAAACAGGCAAGAAAGAGTTCTGAGAGCTGGAATAATTGCATTAATGCCTACAGGTTTGACTGCCTGCTCTTGCCCCCTTTGACGTCAGTGGAATATTTTACTGTGACCTTCAGGAGAAAAAGAATCAGGGATGAGCAGATCAGGACAGGGTACAGAATGCTTGGAAATGTGATATGAATCCTGTTTGTTTCTGATATGCCCATGCAAGGATGTCTGAGTGACTAGATTAGAAGACAAGATTTTAAGGTCCCCTTGACAAGAGAAATGAAACAGAGAAAGCCATGGGGTTAGGAAACGTAGTGATTATCCATTCATCCTACCTATTCCTTTATGTGTATGGTGCTCAGATTAGTGCTGTGCTTTATATAAACTGGTTTTAGTTAGTCTCGATGCTCCAAATATTGTCAGCAAAAAGAAATAAAGATAAAGCTTTTTAAAAGCTTGCTCAGCTGTGAGAAAGAGGGTTAAGTCCTTGAAGTCCTTGATCCAATAAAGTGTTTGAGCATACACTCTTATTTTGAGCATGTGAGAGGGCCCTTTGATTTACACTCAGTAGTCTTGGGCCCCTGGCTAGGAAGCACAGCAGTGCACATGTTTGGCTTTCCGCTTGTGCAGTCCTGTGACTTTCCTAAGGAAACTCATGTGTTTGGCAGGACTGGGCTGAAGGGGTTTTCTGGGAGGTGCTTATTGCTGCAATGGGGCCAGGCCTGGAAAGAAAAATGTCTCTGCTCTGCGTCTCTGGCTTGGCCATCACTTCTCTTCTGGCTGTTGAACTCGATTCAACTACTCGTAGCTTTGGGATAAACCATAACCATTGAGAGAGTTCCTTAGGAAAAAGAAACACAAATTTTCACTCAACATTTTGGCACTCACAGTTCTGGCCTTCAGCAGACATGGAAAAGAGAAGATGTAGCCAAGAAGTTTAGAGTCTTGAAGGAAAAGATACTATAAAAGTGGTTTTAATTGGGCAGGGGTATTTCAGGAAGCAGAGAGGAAACAACAATTTGGGTTTAATTCTGTTCCTTCTGTTAGAATAGCCTCCCCTGCATGAGATCACTGGTGTGGCTCCTTTCCAAGCTGATAACAGCAGTGCCTGCCTTGTATGCCTTGTTCACATGCTCAGATGAGCAAACTGCCAGATCTGGAGCCAGGAGGGAGTTTCCCCTCAGGTCGGATGTTTGGACTTGGTTTACCCCTCCCCTGCTCCCTCAGAGTCAGGGTGATCCACCAGCTGTCTTCCTGGGGCCATTTGTGGGAATAGCTTTCAGGCTTTTACTGCAGGACTGAAGCTCATAGTGGGATTTTGGGAAGATCCACAGCGCAGGGTAAGCCATCCTCCTGCATCCCCTGGGATGCCAGGGGCTTGGGCTCAGTGGCCCCAACATGGCCCCTTCCCACCATAGGTTTCTAACATCTAACTAGGCCTAGATCTTAGTGGGGGAGTAAGACCTGCTACAGAGAGTAGCTGCTGGGTGTCTGAGAGTAAATAATACCACAGGAAGGAGACAAGGTGAATACGCAATGCATGTTTTGTTGAGTCATTTTGACAACTGAAATGTCTTCAGCAAATGAGATTTGCTGCTCATATATGAATTGAGTTCTCCTTTCAAAGCAAGAGCCAACTATCTGCACAGGGCATGCCACCACCTCTTTGGTGGAAGCTGAGAAGTGTGAATGCTTTGAGCAACCCACGTGGGGAAGACGTATCTGCCAGCAGGAGGAGGCAGGGATACTAGGGATGGAGGACGGTGGAGCTGTCTGCAATCCCATTTCCTTGGGTCTTGCCCAAGCTTCTGCAGTTTGTTTATACAATAGTAATCCCAAGCACTTCACGTGACAACTCCCTGGTGATAACATTTCAGAAGAGTTATATTGATTTACACTGTTGGAGGCCTTGGCCTGTATTTTCCAAAGGATTTTCCAAAATTTCCTAATGAAAAATACCAGAGTAGTCTAATCAGCAGAGGGCTGGGTTATCACAGTCCCTGTGGTTGGATGTCCAGAGCTTCTCTTCCCCTGACCTCCCCCAGGTCAGCCCCAGCCCCAGCATGCTGAGGGTGTAGACAACATCTGTGGGCACTGGAGCCATATCTGAGAGGTCTCGCCCCATCTGTGATGCTCCCATCTGAAAAGCTGTGTGGCAGGCACCAGGTGTAAATATCTTGACATTAATTAACTCCTTCGACCTCCCTCACCACTCTCCTTCTCCTTGTCCAGGGCTCACTATCTAGACAGGAGAAAGAGAAACAAGGTTCTTGTTTCCATGGAGAAAGGTTGAAGGAGTGGAGAAGGGCTGGTGAATAAACAGAATATAATCTGAACCATACTGTTCATCAGGATTCTGAAGTCTGTCTAAAGGTATTATTAACACCTTAACAAGGCTTGCTTATTTTTTCTGTCTTCCTGTTACAGGATTGCAGAACTCTTTTCCAAACTGACTTCTTTCCTGTTACTAAAAGCAGCAGAAGTGATTTATATGCACATTAGAGAAATTGGGGTCATATGAAGAGAAAGAACATCCATCCTCTCTTCCACCTGTATATGAACTTCCTTTCCCTTCCGTACTCTTCCCCTGGAGCTCAGACACATAGTGAGATTGCTGTGGATTCTGGGCCTGCTGTCATAACTTATGAGCATGCACGGACCCAAGAGGAGCCAAGATTTGCCTCCCTTTTTACTTTGTTAGCTGGGAAAGTCTGAAATGCTGATTTAGGAATATTACCTGCCTCATGCAGTGAGGTTCATTTTAAAATTCACTCCGCTCCCTTGTCCTTGAAGACAGATTCCCAGGGGGTTTTGTTGCCTAACTCCCTGAAGAGCTGAAAGTTGGCTTTCTTAAAATTTAGCATCCTGATTTTACTCTTTGCCTGTCTGATATCCCTCAAGAGTGTGAAACCCACCATTGCATGGTCACTACAGCTCAGGCAGCCTCCAATCCTGATGTCACCAATCAGTTCACTCACATTGGTGAGCTACAGGTCCAGCGTTGCATATTCCTGATAGAGTTGTCTATTACCTGGCTCAAGAATTTATCCTCAATATGTTCTAGGAGCCTCTTGGATTGCCTATAACTCACCATGCTACTTTTCCAGCAAATGTGAGAGTGATTGAATTCCCCTGGCAGGACAAGAGCCTGCAATCATGACAGCTCCTGTAGCTGGAGAAAGAAGGCTTCATCAACAGGCTCCATTTGATCAGCGACCTGTATTAGACAACAACCACAAGTCTCCCTTTATTGCCTTAGTTTCTGACTCTCACCCATAGACTTTAGACTCACTCACAACCATTCTTCAGAGACAACTCTTTACACTCTATTCCTTTCTTGACATAAAGGGCAACTGACATAGAGGTGTACAGCCACTTCAGCTGGGCTGCCAGCCTTTTTGCTTTCTTGGACGATACCTCCTTAATTCCTTTGAAGTACTGCCCTTGAGTTTCTTGGTTGCTGTCTCCTACTGCCTCAGCAGTCCCAGGCTCATTGTCCTAAGAATTCTCAGGACAGCAGGTTGAAGGCCTGTAATAGTACCCTGTCCCTCTAACTTAGCTATGCTGGTTAGACACACACCTTTTAATGGGCAGGCTCTCTATACACCCCCTGCCCCCTTCAAACCTAGTTTAAAACCCTGCCTATGAGCCCTCCTAGCATTTTCCTGGGGCTGAAAAAAGCCCACAAGTCAAGAACAGCACATTCCTGAAGCTGAAGCTCACTCAAAAACTGCCTCTGTATCTCTGTTCAGTATTCTTATCTTTTGTCTGAACTAGATAGTGATTCACCAGCAGACCTGAGGTCTGGTGTTGGCTTCTGCAGATCACAACCAGGGGCATGAACCTACAGACCCTGCGTGGTGGCCCAGGGCTCTCCTCACCACTTGCACTGTGTCCATGTGGTGGGAGAAGGGTCAGACTTGACTGAAGAGGAGTTCCTGAGGTGAAAGGAGTGCCCAGGGAAGGGATTTGTCGGGCTGGAGCAGAAGTTAACAACAGACGCTGTACCTAATGTTGGTGGGAGGATTTTCTATCTGAGGTTGGCAAGGGTACGCTAATGAGTATCATCAGAATTAGGTAACAGCGCGCTTCCATGTAGGGTTGCCTAACTCTCTTGCTGTGCTTTCAAGCTGAACATATGTTTTCAATTATTAACATGATTAATGGGAATGAGGTGACTTGAATCCCAATGAGCTCTATCTTGCCATCGCATGCAAAGCCAGCAATATGCTAACAGTTATACTGTGTGGAAACGTGTAATTTTTTTCATTGGAAGGGGTCTTCAGAGTTCTGGGTGCCTACCTCTTAGCAAGTTTAGAAATCCCCTATTAAAACCACTTGCTGTATAAATCCCTGGGCAGCTCTTTGGTACCGTGACCTGCTCACTATCAGTGCCCCGATGGCTCCCACTTCTGCCTCTCCAGCAGCACAGGATATGGAAAAGGCTGTGTAGGAGCCTTTTCATACAGCACTCTCCCAACCTTGTGTGGTTTTTGGTCCCCTCAGAAGGACTGGGAGACTTGAAACCATCTTCCATTGTTATCTGGGACAGCCTCCAAAATTCATAAACCTCTGGTTTAGGTAAGACTTTCCAAACATTTTGTGTGGCTTCTAAACCATTCTGTCTGTTCTTGATGGGCAACGTGTACATCATTTTCACTACACCCTGTGTCTTTGGTAAGAGAATAAGTAAGGTTTAGAATGGGGAACAATAAAAACAGACTTGGAAATTCTTGTATTGTTTAATACCTCTTCAGCTGCAAAACTCAGAAGTCATCATCGCACTTGGACCATTTTTCTCCCATCAGTTAAGTCCTGGTCTAATTCCTTCTGACATAAGTAAGTACATCACTCACCCTAAGTATGAAATTCTCTCTGGAAGGGAGTCATTCAACCCCTTACAAGCAGAAAAATGTTGGGTATAAGAAGTATTGTACAGGATGAGTGTGTTTGCTGAACATCCAAGCCAGAAATCGACAGAGAAACACTGTTTAGAACAACAGAACAAAGCTGAGTTGTGAGTGCTGGATCTAATAAAGTTTCTTTTTAAAATTCTCTAAGATAGCTAGAGTTTTAAGTTTGCTTTATCTTGCAGATTCTATTGGTTAAAATGAGGGTCAATTCATATTGTAGCTTTTACATCAGGCACGATATATGTTGGGGCTTTCTCCTGACTGGATGCCTGTTTTCATGTATTCTGTAATAAACACGTTATCTCCAAGTGTGGCTGAAGCTGTTAAAAAGGTTTGGAATTTCAAGGAGAGTAAGCAGGCAGGATGAAGGATGATTTCATAAATCATAATTTCCATGGGAAATGTGACTAAATGTTGCTATACAGTGCAAGCACAGATGGTTTTTGCAGTAGCAGCGACATATGCACATGTGTATGTGCAGATATATAGCATCAGTTACCATCAGAAAGCAGTGTGACTAAATCTTCTTTTCTGTTTTGAAAGATTCTCTCTATATATGTATATGTGGGTATATGCACATACATATAAATGATATATCCTTGTCTGTCTCTATGCATACATGTGTGTATGCGTGCATTTTTTCTATCAAAGCACTCCATATATATTTAGACAGAGTGCATAGTATCATCAAAGTTGGCCGATGAGTGATTATTTGTCCCACTGTGCTTCAGATATGGGCTTGTTCTTTTCAGATTTATCGACTAGGTTGCATATAAGGACTCTTAAATTCAACAAAAGAGGAGTGTGTGCATGCTAGTGCATTTCAGTGTGTGTGTAACAGGCCATACAAAGGTTACAGGAATTTACATGGGAGACAGTGGCATAAGGAAAGGCAATAAGGCCACCCCATGTGAGCACCTATGGCCACAGTGTTGACCACAATCTGAATACCTGTATGCTAAGGGAAGCTGCACTGTAACCTGTACATTTTCTGTCCTTCTGTGAGTAATTTCACTGTTAGCAAGCCCAAAAACTGTGGTTAGGGGTATGATCTCAGAGTGCTTATGGATGGAATTTCCATGTGTGACTGTAGCTGGGATAATACAAATAAAAACTTGCCTAACAATAACCTGTGAGTTCCCAAACTGTAAAATACTTAAAATTGAATCTCTACTCACTGTTGCTTTGCGTGGGCAAGCTGACATGGAGGGGTCTGGAGTGACAATGGTTTAGCAATGACACGTATGCAGGGAATGCACGCCCCGCCACCATTAATCAGTGTGTGCAATCACACAGATGTTGCTGTCAAACAGTACCAATTTTTGGTAATTGCCAAGCATGATGAGAGGAAGCAAACCCCTGTATTCCATTACCCATCCTCCGAGACATCCAGTTTTGCTGAGGAAGGGATTTTTGAAAACTATTTTTAAGGTCAATTGGAGCCTGAAGAGATTCCTGTTTTCTGAAGCTGCATAATGCACAGCATCTGTGAAAGGCAAGGTGGGGGATCTGCTCCTGCACTGCAGTGTGGGCAGGGGAGGCTCTGCAGAAGGAAAGAGACAGACACCCCCACATGCTGGAGCCAGCTCTCTGTATAACCAAGGTGCAGTGCTCTCACCAATCACATGCACTTTTGCCCACGTTTGTGCCAAGTGCAGTGAATTTTAAGCAGTCAGACACTGTTCAACAAGAAAACTTCACTCATGTTGTTGTTTTTATTTATTTATTAATTGTTGTTACTTCCTGCAGATTTCACTTTGTAAGCAGTACTTGAGCCTCCCAATTTGAAACATTTAGACCTTCTTTTATAGCTAAGTGTAGACCCTGTACCCCCATTTCAACAAGGAGCATTTTGATGAGTGGACTGAACATTTAAAAAAAAAAAAAAAAAAAAGCAGCATTAAAAGGAGCTCACATTTACTTCTGAAGGGACCATGCAGATATGGCTAAAATTAGAGATATATTGATAGTAGTACTGTAAAACTGGCAGTCCTGTGTTTGTTTATAGAGATAGAATGACACTGAGAATGCAGCATTTATTATGTCTGCACTGCTGTTTGTATGGGTAAAATTAGCCAACTCAGACAGATGAAAGCACTGCTGGGTTCTGGGAGGTGGTACAAAAATCACAGCTTCGCTGTTGAAAACTGTGTGTTTAGAACACTGCAGTGGGGGATCCATGTCATATTTTTTAAGCCCGTTAAATTTAAATGTTTTTTTGAGAGGTTCATTTGGAGAATGCCCCTCAAACAACCGGCTGCTCATCATGGCCAGGATGGGAAGTATTTGGCACCCATCCCCAGAACCCCCAGCAGTGTGAGTTACAAACTTCTGTAGGTGCAAATATTACAAGGTGCAGTTTTTTGAGGAACACTAAGTTTTCACTTAATAAATCATGGTACGTGTGGAAGAGAACCAAACTATTCCTGAATTTCAGTCAAATCCATCAAATCAAAGATTTCAAAATACTTTGTGTACCTAGTTTGAAGTTGAATGTTTTGTTTGGGGAATCTCATGGAAACCTTTATTATTATTATTATTATTTTTATTATTATTATTATTATTGTTGTTGTTATTATTACTATTAAAAGCTAACATAATTTGAGATGGAAACAAAATATTTTATTTCAAGTTAAACAAAATGTTTCTGGGGAGGATATTTGTTTCACAAAAGTTCTGATTCATTCTGGTTCACTTAGATCTGACCTCAGATTGAGCACCACACTGAAAAACCAGGCATAGCAAGCAGCCATCTTCTTTCAGCTCTGTGTTTCCCCAGTTCGCACAGCCCTTCAGGAATCCTGACACAGCTGGGGCAGCTGTGGCAGACCCTACAAGCAGGAGGACTCACCTCTGATGGGTGGGTTTTGTCTGACACCTGTTCTGCTAGTGCTCAGCCTCTTTGGAAGGAACTTGTTGTCTTCCTACAGGAGATCCTAAGTTCACTCTCTTGCCCAAATGTTTGCCTGGGAGCTGTTGTCACCTGGTGAAAACACTTTTTGGGATCCTCGTCATCTGGTCTTCCAGGCAGTGGCTTTTATGTGAACAGGACAAGAAAGTTAGGAATTATCCAGAGGATATTCTGTATTGGAAGTAGTGGGGGGTAAACATTCCTCTCTGCAGAGAGGTGGAAGACAAGACCCAATAGCAAGTGCTTTTTCAAGAGCTAAGTTTTCCACTTTCTTTCCTTCCTGTGTTTATTTAGCTTGGAGAAGAGAAAGCTATGAACAAACCTCCTTCTGGCCTTCCAGTACTTGAAGGGAGCTTACAAGCAGGAGGGGGAACAACTTTTTACATGATCTGACAGTGATAGGAGAATGGGGAATGGCTTTAAACTAAAAGAGGAGAGAATCAGATTAGATTTGAGGCAGAAATTCTTTACTCAAAGAATAATGAGGCCCTGGAACAGGCTGCCCAGAGAAACTGCGGATGTCCTATCCCTGGAGGCATCCATCACCAGTTTGGGGCCCTGGGCAGCCTGAGCTGGTGGGTGGTGTCCCTGCCCTAGCAGGGGGTTGGGGCTGGGTATGCTTTAAGGTTCCTTACAGCACAAAGCATTCTGTGATTTTATGGTTCTATCAGTCTATGATTCTATCATTCTATGATTTCTTTCCTCTGTCACATGCAGAATAAAGTTCACCAACTAATTCATAGAAGCACTACTTTGTCCTCTGCAAATCTCATTTCAGTTGTGAAGCACAGTTAACTGTTCTGAGTAAATATTTATTAGATGCTAATAACATGGTTCACTATTTTTTAAGTGCATCCTCTAAAGAATAAAACTATACAGAGACCTGGCCAACACAGAAATGTCTTATCATTTCCAATCCTCTTTGTCTCTCCATTCCTTCAGTACAGATTTTCTACTGGTCCTTGATGATATCCCCTAAACCTAGTTTAAATGTATTTCATCTAGAGACATTTGTCTATGTGATTCCTGTCTTGATATAGTATTAATAACAACAAGAAAATATTTTATTATCATAGCAGCAGGAATGATATGGCCCTGTATTTTCATCCTGATCCCAGCTAGATTCTGAGAGACATCACCCTCATCTACAGCAGGAGCAAGTCTGAGTCTATTACAATCGCAAGTCATTGGTACTGCCCTTTAAGAATTCCTGGTTGGCTGTAAGCAGAGCTCTGCTGCCTTGTTGTCTGCAGGGATATCCTGTGCCTTGTGCCACCCTGATCATAGCTGGAGGCCAGCAGCCAAGCCAGAGGATAGCTGCTTACTTGTTCCAATGCAGCAATGCTTCTAATTATGTTAGGTTGGGCACTGGATCTTCAATGCCTATCTGAAGCAACCCAGATGTCTACTGGTGGCCAGTAGCTTCTGATACAAGACATTGATTTGGAGTGTGAGGCTGTGCAATATGACCTGGACATACTTAAGTGTTGGGCAGAGAGGAACCTGTTGATTTAATGAGATTTAACGAGAGCAAATGTAGAGTCTTGCACATGGGAAGGAATAACGTCAGTACAGGTTAGGGGATGACATGCTGGAGATGAGCTCTGCAGAGAAGGACCTGGATGTTCTGGTGGACAACAGGTTGGGCATGAGCCAGCACTGTGCCTTTGTGGCCAAGAAGGCCAATGGTATTGTGGAGTGCATTACAAAGAGTTTTGGGCCTCCCAGTTCGAAAAAGACAGAGATCTCCTAGAAGGAGTCCAGCAGATGACCACAAAGATGATAAAGTGCCTGGAGCATCTCTTGTATGAGGAAAGACTGAGTGACACGGGTGTATGGTAACTGCTGAGTCACTGCCTGAACTGCTTATTGAACACCTGGGGAAAGGACCTGGTCAGCCCTGGGAGCACAGGTGAAGTCAATTCACCTGTGCGATTGGAAGGGGTTGGAATCTGGCTGCACCCCTCTTAGACTTCATTTAAGGGCTGACTGCCACTGGGAAAGGATCTCTTTCTGGAGATCTTTTCTTGGTGAAGCTTTCTCCTTTGAACCTAGAATTTTCAGAAATGGGTGAGCAATATTTTCCCCTTCATTTACAGCACATTTCTATTGTGTTGTCCTTCTCTCACCACACCTTTGTTGTAATGCCTTTCCCTTTTTGTTGATCTGTCCAATTGCTACACCTGGTCTGATCAGCCTGGGGAAAAGAAGATTGAATGGGAGTCTGATTAATATTTATAAATATTTGAAAGAGGTGAGAGGCAAGGCTTTTCTTGGCACTGTGTAGCAATAGGATAAGGAACAATGGCCTAAAACCTGAGCATAGGAAAACATGAAGAACTTCTTTATGGCAAGGGTGACAGAGCACTGGCATAGGCTGCCCACAGAGGTTGTGGAGTCTCCTTCTATGGAGATATTCAAGACCCATCTGGATGCCTACCTGTGTGACTAACTGCAGAGTACTTGCTTTAACAGCGGGGTTGGACTCAGTGAACTCAAGGACACTTTCAACTCTAGCAGTTCTGTATAGCTAATACCAACTGGAGCTCACCTGCTTGGCCATAACCCTGGATTATTTATCTTGCCCATTATAAAACATTCTATTAGTACAATTTTGTCTTTTGTGACTTGCACTTGCTTTCAAAAGAAAAGTACCGATCCATAGAAAAATCTATGTCAGTATCCTGTGACTAGAAATCTCTTGCTTCACTGCAGCATTTTGGAAAAAACAGTAGAAAGATAATATCTGCAATCTGATGTTGTTCTATCAGGGCCTTTGTGCCTTCTTACTCATCCAGCCTTTTTATTTTCCCCCAGTCTTCTCTCACAAATAACAAGCAATGCACTGTAAGCAAGCCTGGCAGATCATCAAGATGGAAAGGTTGGGTTGTATGTTAAGGGAAGAATTCAGATATCTTTAATGCTTCACTCATTGTCCCCAGAACATCATCTATTTGGTTCATAGACCTGCACTATAATCTGCCCGATAACTTATAGACTGTTTGACCCGTCACAGTCTCAGACTATTGTTTTTTACTGACTTGGAATAATAGGTATAAAGTAATAGTTGCCTTACTATAAGCCTACGATGGAAGAGTATTTCACTTCGCTGAAGGCGAAGAGTTGTATCTAAGGGAATCTCTCACACAAGTCATTTCCATGTATTCTTCTGGTTATTCTTCAGATTTTGTTATCATCATTTATTTATTGAGCACAGCCAATGTGCAGTTTCCTACACTGTGTAGGAACAGCACACAGTACTTGACTCTCAGCCAAGTTAAACTAGAGTGTTATGCTCTGGTGAGTTTGAATATCACTCCCTTATCTTCAGGGCTTACCATCAAAGGGTTTCACACAACTGTATTAAGTACAACCTTCATCTTTGTTTCATGTGCTAGTTCTACATTCAAATACCTTTGGGGATCTGGCCCTGCTGAGAAACTGGGACTTAAATCAGCATCAGTGGAAACATCAGGACTTCATTCCTAAACCATGCTTGCCTGGTTTTCCTATTAGTTTCTCTTTTGTGTTTGTTTTTTTTTTTTTTATCCCCTTTCTTGTGTGTTGTATCTTATGAGAATTAAATGACACAAGGCTTCTCTTATTCTTTTGAACACAAAAGCAAAATCCTCATGGACAGGATTATCACACAATCAGGGCTTTTGGAGATGAGAGCTGTTATCCAAAAAGTCAATCTTCATTACTCAATTCCTGCCTGGTCCCCTGAGCATTTCTCACTGTGGACCATGGAAGGTCCTGGTCTGCCCTGGGAAAGGTTGTTTCTTCATGAACTCTGTAGAGAGCATCATAAGTCCATGAGGCCAATGCCCTGTACTCTTGGGCATCTGGCAAGCTCTAGGCAAGGATGTGCTGGGTCAGCAGTGAGCTGGTGAAAGGATGTACTGGGGAAGGAGTGCACTCCCTCTGCCATCATTTTTAGGCAGATTCATTTCTCCTGGGTGCATTCCACTTGTACTGCATTTCAACTGGGCATCTTCATTACTTGGAGTGTTCTGGAGCAAGATGTGATAAGGTGCAGGTATCTAAAAGCTGACATGATACAATTGTTGTGGGATCCCTGCTGCTTCTATCAGTTATTTTACTATGTAATTATGGCTCGTTTGGACCTTGTGCAGCTGTTGCAGCATAAAGGTGAACTACCATTAAGCCCCCATGCATTTATTAGAATCCTAGGCAGATCTTGCAGTCCACACTATACCCGTCAGTGCTCTGGTCCCACTGTTAAAATGGAGCTGACTGAAATCTGGGTGTCAGGTCAGCTGCAGCTGTGGTATGCCCATAGCTAGAGGGGAAACTTTCTCCAGCTGCAGAGACATGAGCCAAATCTGGGAGCTGATGGGAAATGTGAGGGCTTCTGTGAGGACAACAGCCAAAAGCAGTAAATATATAAGTAAATCAGTAAATGGCTGAGGAAATGTATCCCTGGGTGTAGTAAGTAAAGGAAGTGGAAGAAAGAATAGAATTAGAGAACAGGGCTAGAAGTGAAGTGAAAGAGGCTGAAAAAAAGTGAAATTTATTGAGAGTTCATCTTTCTTAAGGGAGGCTGGGAGGGGAAATTAGGGAATGGGAAGAAAGAAGCAAGGAAAAAAAGAGCTGTGAAAAGAAGGAGAGAAAAAAAGTACTGAAGGATGTTAAAATTGTTAACATTTTCTGGGCTGGCTTGAGATCTCCTGTGTGCACGTGCACAGTTGACTTCTCACTGATGTCTCAGCAGCTTGTTAGGAGCAAGTTAGAGTTTCAGGAGCCTTTTATTTTTCAAATTTAAAGTCTTTTTTGAACTAAAAAGTCTAGTGAAAATGCAGGCAATCGCACTTTTTTCCTTTTTCCTTTTTTTTTCTAATTTCTAAGAAAAAAAAAATTACAGCAGTAAAGCTTCTACATTTCATTTTATTACCTCTTGACATTGGTTTGGCTGTCTATGGGGGCAGAGGAAAAATATTCTCCAGCCATAAGAGAAGCCCTGCAGGGCGATGCAAGCATCTGTCCCATCTATTTACCTGTGCTGGTTGTACTCCCGAGGTTGCTATCCAGCTTTATGCTCTGTGCTAATTGCATTGCTGGGGTTTTTAGGGCTGTGAACAAAGTAATCTGTAAAAGCTACTGTGAGGCAGGGCAGATCAGCGTGCGTAGTGCTCCTTCCTCCTTCAACTGTTTCTTATAATTTAAAGTTATCTCACATGCGGTGATTCTGCACCTCAGTCTGCAGCACATGGCAGAGCAGATCCAGGTAGTAACTCGCTGTCACTCAGCACTTGCACTGCATCCCACAGGTCAGGCTGTGAGCCCTGGAATGTTGCAGCCTCAGGCTTTGTATTCAGTGGGGTAGAGATTAGAGCCTGAGGGTCTCCATAGGTAGCTGAGCCCTGGAAAAAAACATTCCCTACTTTCCACCACTGTGAGGATAAAAATTCAGGATAACCTGGAAGCTATTACAGGTGGAGTCCCAGCTCAGAATAATATCTGAGAGTGACCGGAAAGGAGTTAGTTGTGATTGCTCACTTGTAGCCATGCCACATAGTTGGTAGAATGTGCAGTGCACTGGGGAGAAAAGGGGGAATGCAAGCCCCCACAGCTCTCACTGTTGGGAAACCCATGTATGCAAGCAGGGAGCAGAGCAAGATGATAAGAGTGCTTCCTTCTTGCTCACCTAGAGCATGAGAAAGGAAAGGCATCTGATTCCATATTCATAACTACTGAAGAATTGAAGAGACAGAAAAGCACCTGCAGCTGAACTTCAGCTGTATGCAGCTGCAAATAAAAGCATTTTGATGGAGATATGGATAAGACAGGTTTGAGAAAGCTGAGAAGCTGGATAAGCGCACTGAGAACATGTATGTGATCCCCCTTGGAGCAGGGACAACTTTAGTACCGCTCGATCTACTCCTGAAGTCCTTCACCAGCAGAGAGTCCCTAGCCTCTTTGTTTCCAGAAGATTTTTACTTGATGCTATATTTCCTATGTAGGGTTGTTTTCATGCCTGAAAATCCAATTATCTGAGTAATTCCCAAGGATTATTAGGCAGCCTTGGATTTTCTGCTGATATCTGACTTAAATCTGTTATTCTGTAGGATCTAGTCGATTCTTTCCTGAAAAGTAGGTTAAGGAAGTACGTGATTGAACAGTTTTTCACATATTGGTAAATTATTATCAAACCTTCCTTTAGAGCTTCTGGAAGGATCAATCTAATGATCTGAGCTATTTCTGATTGATCACATTGTCTAAATCTCTTTTATTCTTGTTGCTCTTTTTCAAGCCATGCAGAACTAGATCCAGTCCTCCAGCTGTGTGAGGACCAGTGCCCTGCAGAGCTGAATAATCTTGTTGCATGTGATGCTCATGTAATAATACGATAATACAGTATGAGATTTTCCTGCTTTGCTCATATTTGCTTTGAGCCCTACCTGTAGCTCTCACATCCTTTTTTGCAGTCTCTTCACCTCTTCTATGATTCTGCATTTTGTATTTGTACATTTGATCTTTCATTTTATGTGTGCAGTGGTTTGTACAGGTTGTTACTGAATTCGAACTTGCTCATTTTGGACTATTTCTCTAATGTCTTGAGATCATTTTGTATTCTATCCCATCTTCTAAAGTGCTTGCATCCACTCCCACCTTCATGTCACCTGCAGATTTTATAAGTGCACTCTCCACTCCATCATCTCTGAAGATGGCAAGAAGATATTGAGCTAGGTAATAAAGCATCCTTTTTTTAAATCTTGCTAAGATAAATAGTAAGTTAAGATATGATAAAGAACACTTCAGGGTGAAAAAGATCTAAATATATCTTAGTTCTGTGACTTCTAATCCCTGCTTGTGTGGATAGTTCACAGGTGCTACATTCACGAGCAGAGACTGGAAAAAACATAATCCTAGTTTTTGTGAGAGGCTTTCTTCCCTTTCTGGCCTAAGTGCAAGTGAAAAGGAATGCTGATAAACAAAAGCATAAAAAGAGTAAAAGGCAGTCCTAGAAAGAAGTTTAGTATTCTGGGAATACATGGCACTAAAGTATTGTCAGTGTTGCAGTATTTTGACACATAAGTGGGGCACATCTGAAACCTTATCCTTGCCTTCCACTGCCTAGTGCAAAGAATTGGCATGGTGACAGAATTCATCTTGCTCAGGAGTCAAGATGTTACAAGAGCCATCTTTAGGAAAAAAAAAAAAAAAAAGACAGAAGTATCGCCTTTTTTAAGTCTTACAGCCCAGGGTTGGCAATTGCAGCATCTATACTTGTGACAAGCCTGAAAGATTTTGTCTCGACTCAAAAAATGTACAATTTGTGACCTTGCACTCTGGGGAAATGTCAAGAAACACTGAATGAAGAAGGTACTTTCATTAGCCTTTGGGATGTTGCCAGTGCTCCCAAACTGTTGTCAGCTTTGCCACCCTTCATAAGATTTTCCCATCTGTGTAATCAGTTGTCAAGATATATCTCTCTGCTTCCAGAAGATATTCATTCTGCCTGTACCTGATTGCTACTTTTCCTGTGTGGGGTTGTTTTCATGCCCGAAATTCCAGTGGAAATAATGAGCTGAAAATACAGTAAATGCCAATTGCATCAGTTATGTTATTGCTGGTGGTAGTGCTGTGTTTTTGGTTGTTTTTTTTTTTGTTTGTTTGTCCTAGTGAAATTAGTGGTTCTGAATGGTGCTAGATTAGCAGCCTCTATTCTGATGTCTTTTCAGTAGAGCAGATACAGGATCTGTGTAGGCTTTACTAAAGGTCTCAGCAAGACTGAGAGCAGCATACACTCTTTATTGTATCTTTGCAACAACTAACAATGGGGGAGCCTATTGCAAGTGCAAACATTGTTCATAACGTGCTATAGGTTCTGATCCACCACAAATGGCCTAACACAAGTCCATTTCACAGCTCTCCCAGCGGAAAGATGGGAGTCTGTTCATGGCTGGAGCTCTCTGAGTGCTTCCTGAGGAAGGCAAAGGAAAATCTTGGTAGGGAGGTTTACATGAGATGGTGGTGACTGATTGCATACTATGAAGAGGCCTTGACTCAATTAACTGATTTATTCAGACTTGCCTCAGCTCTTGGTAGTGTCACTTTTCACAGGGAGTTCAGAATAGAAGCACAACTGAAGTAGGCTATCTTACATTGGAGAGGTGTCTCTATGAAGAGTTCATTCCTCTGGAATCAACACAAGTCTAGAAGAAGAAACTCATGCATATGATGAATCTCAATGCAGACTTCTCATGTTTGTATAAATGTGAGCCCTTTTATTTTGCATTTGGCTGTCAGAAGCATATTGACTACTCTGAGACATTTATTAAGTACTGCCTCGTTCCCAGTAGAACACTGGCTGGGAAAGTGGGCTTAAGGAGTCAAAGAATCACAGGATCATAGTGTGGCTAAGGTTGCAAGGGACCTCTGTAGGTGATCTGGTCCAACTGTTTGAGCAGGGACACTCAGAGCAGGCTGCCCAGACCCAAGTCCGGGTGGCTTTTGAAGATTTCCATGGAGGTGACTCCACAGCTTCTCTCCCTAGCAACCTGTGCTGGTGCTCTGTCACCTGCATGCTAAAGAATCTTGTCAGGACTTCTGGCATTTTATTTCAAGCCTTCTTTTCTGTGCAGTATCTTTGTGCAATTTTTCAAGAACTGAAAGAATGACATGTGCAGGCTGACCCCGATGAGCATCTGAGATCTGAATCTGTTCATGTCTTCCAAATGCAGACATCTTTCCTCTCTCTCTTTGTCAGCAATTATATGAGCTCATTGCTGATCAAATCCAGCAACTAAAGTACCAGTAGGATTCTGAGCTAATTTGGTGTCCCTTCAAATTCTTTGATATAGCTACGCAACAGTTCAATGTTTTAGTGAGTAGAATTTAAAAAGAAAAAGAAAAAACCAAAAAAAACAACCTGTTCTCCTGGGTGTATTGGGCTTGCTGATGTTTTCTTGGCTTTTAGAACAGAAAATCTAACTAAAATAATAACTACATGAACTACCTCATTTTTTCCTGTTTATTATTGTTACTCAAGCACATGGTATGCCTTAAGGTAAACTAGCCAAGAAAGCAGTGTAGACAAACTGCAAGCAAGCAAACACTATAGAGAAGCCAGCACAGAGCATCATGATCCGACTCCAGCTGCTGGGTTAATTATTGTTATTTAGTCACATGCCAGAAAGCATGTGATTAATTGCAGCAAGAAAATGCACTGCCCTTCATTGACTTTAAAAGAATTCTGCCTGCCAAGAAGAAAGATGAAATCTATGAAGTTAATAAGCTGAAACATTAAAAAGGAAGAGAGAGATAAAAGTTGATAGTGGTTCTGCAGCAGGTGAGGCTTCCCAATTGCATCCAGCTCTGCCAAGGTCCCATCAAAGAGCAGGAAAACCCTGGTGCCCAAGCACAGGGAATATTGCTTTTGTTCTGGCTCAAGTCCTTTAACAGTGCCTTGACAGAGCTTTGTGAAAGTGTGAGAGCACAGAGAATTATTTCTAAAGTACAGGGTTTGTCTGTGGTGTGTAGATGTGTGCCTGGCTAGCATGCTGTGACACGAACTTCTTCCTGATGGGATCCTTGCCTTCAGGTGTGGCAATGCACACAGCTTCCTGCCTGCTCCCTGCTCTCATCAGCAGGAGCCCCAGGTCTGACCTGCCTTGGGGCAGGTAGCAAGCATGGTGCTGAAATGGCAGATGACTCAGATCATGGTTTGGGTAAGACGCTGCTCGGCTTGGCAGATGCTCTGCTGTTTAGAGGTAGAGTTTCAACTATGCTTTGTGTGGCATACAGCTGCCAAAGTCAATATTGCATGTGCGCATCTGTCTCTTCTGTCCTGTTGCACCTCTGCAGGCACATCAGTGTGCCTAGGCAAGTATCTGGTGAGCTCTTCTGTAGCAAGGACACGGAATTTCTGGTTTTACACTGTGCAATGCAGCCAAAGATGTTTGTTCCTGTAATATTATTCTGTGACTTTCATACAGAAGGGATCACTCAGACAAGATAATTGAAAAACAAGTATACAGTAGAAATGCTGCTTACAAAGCTGGGAAACCAGAAACAGCGGTTTTCTTGTTCAGCATCCAGCATTCCCTATTTCCAGCATCGCAGTAGAGAGCACTTCCTAGAGTGTGGGATTTTCTCCTTCACCAGTGATGGTGAAAGGCTGCAGTGTGTAGGCACGTCTCTTGTGCCAGGCTGTTTTAACACAGTTGGGATATGTTAGCATGTGCCCAAGAGGGTGTGTCCTCTCTCTTCTGATGCTCTCCTCCTCTTCTAGTGCTCCCTGAGAAAGCTGCTTATTTTTCTCCACTTATACCACTTTCATCCTGTTGTAGAGAAGTGGCCTTCTGCAGAGTTGGTGCCCAGTTTACATCAGTGCATGTGAGATGACAATTAGAGCAGGTATCTCTCTCTCAGACAAGAGATAGAATATTTCTATATAGAAGGAATAACCTTGCTGCAGAACTTCTGCTGCCAAAAATATTATTTCAGCTGAGAAGGCCTCATTTACACTGTATGGACAGGAAGAATCTAATTTACAAGTAAAAGTCAAATCATTATCTAGCCATTTCTCTGTGCGGTACACATATCTCTCAGTTCAGCAGTAGTTCTGAAAGCCAGATAAAACATTGTATGGTGCTGCAGTAGAATGAGAAAGGAAAAAAATGTAGAATCAGTTCACAAACCTGCAGATCTTCAGCTTATAAAAACATGATGGAATGGTCTTTTATTTTTTTTGTCTTCTTGGAAGAAAACACTTTCTTCTCTACCTGAAACTCTTGAAAGACTAAAGGGCACAGAAAATACATGGTCTCTCTGATACAATCCTTGTTTCCTCTTTTGAATTGTTTTGTGTGATAGATGCTGGGGCCAAGTTCATTGTGGTTTAGAAGTGTTACGCAGAGGGTGGATCTGGCTACCACCGTGGGAAGTGGAATGCTGTAGAAGTGATTTCTCATGATTTGTTTCTGAAAATGGCATGAAACCAACAATGTCTTTCGTGATTTCAGCAGATGATGATAAAGGTTTGAAGCTGAAAGGGTTATAAAGGCCACAAAGGGGAGTCAACTTCCCTCCCCTGTGGTGAGTGAGCCTATTTACTGTCTGTTCCAAAATACTGAAAGATTAAATCTGGGAGAAATCAATATATGACTTCTACAGAGCATGTGAACTGAAGCAGCTATGAGCATCTCTTCTGCCTTGCATGCTCTTAAGCATGATACAAAAGACCTATGTAATTTGTTATAAAGACTGTGAGATCCAAACACCACGTTTTATTAATTGGCAAATATGCAAAAGAACAGGATAAAGTGACATGTTTATTTTTAATGTGCTGTGGGAAAAGATTACTTCTAATTGCACAATGCGAAATATTCTTGAGCAATATCTGGGAGTACAATCTAGAGTATCGATTAAAAATGAATCACTCGGGATTTATTTGGCTGTGGTTGTAAAGGAAAAATTAGGCATGATACTAGGGCAGGTGTGTGTCACTTGTCAAGCAAGGAGAAGTCTTTGAGAATGTGCGCCACTGCTGACTATCAGACCATGCTGTGCCCAGGATGAATTGTGTAGGTAGGCTGCTCCAGGCAGCGCATCACTTCTGAGGTATGGGCTCTACTGTTGCATGAGTGGGAGACAACAGTGTGAACATAGAATAATGAGAGGAAATATTTCTTTAAAAAAAAAAATAATATATATATATATATATATATGCTGTTATGGCACTTCTGGAATTACCTTGTCATTGTCAGTGATTAGGGTGCTTCTCTAGGTAGTGGGAGACCTGCTTTCAGTGGCTCTGGCTGAAATCACTTTAACACCTATCATAAAGGAAGTGAGGACAAGGTAAGGAGACATTTTCCACTATCCAAATGAAACTAAAATATTAGTTTAGGAAGAAAAGGCTCACTCTCACTGCCCTTCTGAAACATGTGCAGTCACTGAAGAGAACCATTTACGGTACCTATGTTAAGTAGTTGATAAGCATCATCCTCTCCCTGTTGATTGTATAAGAAGGCAAGGTTTGACATCTTGGGAAGCAGGCTGTCTGAATTGCCATTCATTCCACTTCAGATGCTGCAGACAGCTAGTCTGGAAACAGCTCTGTAACTTCAAAAGGGGAGGCCCTACATGGCTTCCTTGAACGCTCAGCTCCCTTCCTACAGGTCTTCCTTCATTCCTCTGTCCATTTTGTCTTCTTCTTTCTCTCATATCTCATGTGGTGAGCTGGTGTCAGTGTAATTAGCTAGGAAAAATTTTAGTTAAAGAGATGAGCAAAGCTTCTTCTGGCAGAATGCTTTGAGTTGGGGATACTTCTTTCCTGTTCTCCAGGAATTTTGCTGTCAGCTAATTTAGCAGCAGTTTCTATGCTTTGCTGTATCATAGACAGCCTCACGTTGCTGATCTGGATTATAAGTTTGAACTTATAAAATACCAGCTGAGGTTACGGAGGCACTGTGTGAAGAGTTCACATCCATTTTTTTTTTGCTCAAAACTAGATTGCTGTACTCTGCATTAGCACTCAGTGTTCACCTCTAGCCTCAGAATGCTAGGCTAGTACATAGTGCTGTGACTGCACACCACTGTGACACAAGCATGCTTGAGAGGAGAGGAAGGAATTTCCTGCCCTGTCTCAGACTGTAGATCACCAGTCTTTTCCACTCCTGGCAACAATGAGAAATCCAGCGTGACCTTGAGAATTCAGATAAATGCAATGAATGAGGATCGAATTACCCCAATCAAAGGTGAGGTCACTGTTTCAGCAAGTCTCTCTTCATGGCTGATTCTCACCCACCTATCATCACTCTCCTTTGAGAGATGCTTCTGAGCCATATCACGTTTTGAAATCTGATGATCAGCCTCCAGAATGCTGCAAGAAGGTTTTTTTTTGTGTGTGCTGCTGAAGTTCAGTCCGACTCACTAAGTGACTCAGCTTAGGAAGAATAGTTGGCAGTGCATCTGTAGTTTGTACTGGTTGCTGCCATCCTTAGCAGGAGGCCTACCGAAGGCTGAGTTGTTCTTTCTTTGTCTTGTTGTGTTTTAACCCGGCAGTCAGCTCAGCACCACAGTGCTGTTTGCTATCTCCTCCCACAGTGGAGTGGGGGGGAGAGAAGTAGAAAAATGGTGAAACTCATAAACTCATAAAGACAGTTTAATAGGACATAGAAGCAAAAGAAAAGAATAACAGTGATAATAATGACAGAAGAATATGCAAGACAAGTTATGCGCAAAACGATTGATCACCATGCTTTCATCTGCCCACTCAGTTCCTCAGCAGTGGCAGCTCCCTTAGCCACCTCCCCCAGTTTTATTGTTCCACATGACCTTGTATGATACGGGACATCCCTTTGGCCAGTTTGGGTCAGCTGTCCTGGCTCTGTCCCTCCTTCTCCATGTGCATTCCCAGCCTCATGCTGGCAGCACAGCACCGGAAGCTGGAATGTCCTTACAGCTTAGTGTAAGCTCAGTTCAACAACTTAAGTACGGTTGGGCTAGCAACTTTATTTCTAACCAAAATCCAAAACATAGCGGTGAACCAGCTACTAGAAAGAACCAGAAAGAAAGTTAACTCTATCCCAGGCAAAAACCAGCTTAGCCTTCATGACCCACAAGGAAAAAAAAATCTATTTCCTCTGTTCATAAAACCAAAAAAACTGCAAGGAATGTTGAACTTTCATCTTTAACAGAGAGGAAGAACTTCAAAATTTGGATTATTTGCCTTGGAAGCACATGGACTTAAGGTGACACTGTAAACCTCTATGAGAAAATATGGCGTTTGCTTTATCTGCATCATATGATGTAATGCATTATTTGATCTCTAGTGGGGAAACAGCAGTAAAAAAACCTGCTTCCAGGGGAAATATTCATTGCTTCATGCTTTAAAAGCGAAGATACTGCCTTATTGATGTCAAAGTCTGCAGAGAAAGAGAATTTCAGCTCTAATGGACCTGAAAGCACTCTGGCTTTGTAAGGCATACTCTTTGGTCAGACAGGATGACACGCTGTTCTCAAGGTAAAACTTGTATGATACAATATTTGCTACTTGGGGTTTTAACAGCTCCAACAGCGTTCTTGGAGGGTAACAAGATTTTCTGGAAGTGAGCCACTCTAGAACACTATTGCCAGCATGTCTGCCTACTCTGGGTAGCATCAGAAGCTGTGCTAAAAAATTAAACAAACATAGTTCTTGTCATCTAAACAGATGGGAAAGGACATGTCGACTCCCGTGTCTTTAACGAAGGAGGTAGGCTGTGTCTCATTGTTACCACTGTGCAGTGAGGAATTGCAAAACACCCACATAGATTTTCAGACCTGCTAGCTGCACTTAACCTTTAATCCTGCAAGTACTCAGCCATGAGCGTATAATTTCAAACATCTGAGTAGTCCGACTGACTCCGGTGGGAATGTGCACTGAATGAAGTTAAACATTTGCATAAACGTTTGCAGGTTCAGGATCTTTCACTACAAACACAATTCTTTCACTACAAACACAAACTCAGTACAGGCTGAGTATTCAGCTCAAGCTCTCTATGTATTAATAAACCTTTATCCCCGCAGATGTATTTTACATTTCGTGTTAATATGTGGTTTCTCTGTTATAACACGTCTTACATCAGGCTAATGAGTAACTATTTTCTTGAGAGGGAGGGAATAATATACCTTCTGACGTAACTGCGTGACTTTGAAAAAAATATAATCTGAAGTGGATCTGCTATGCACATTAGCTTCTGTATATCAAAAAGATTCAGGCAGCTTGGTCAGAATTTGGGCCTTTAAAAGTGTTTAAAACCTATTTGCTGGGTTTTAGATCTGATCTGATAATCTTCACTCCCATCTTTCCAGGGGCAAGATTGTGTGTGTGAGTAAGGGATCGACTTGCTTATTTCTAGAGGGGAGGACTGCTTTCCATTCTCACTGATGGAGGATTCCTTTACCTCCAGTTAGGTCATTTCACTACAGAAAAGGATGAGCAATGTTTGTGGTCCTTAGTTACAAGCAGGTGAATGCTAACACCCTGAACTAGCCTCTGATCCCACTTGCGTCTGTTTCTATACCTGCTCTCAAATGTATGTGGTGAAATAACCCCTGGTTTACACCCTAGCTAAGCAGAGCAGGATTTGGCCCATGGAATCTAGGTGCCACATTACAGATCAAAGAAAAAGTTTTGATGAATCCTTCTGCAAATTTCACCCCTATTTGTACTTTCACATGAATGATCTCCCTTTTGTTTAAAGCACTGTGGTTGATACAGAAGCATTTGAATTCAGTGAATCATCCTAGCAGTGCTGCTCTTAAAATATGCTAATATTTTCTTTTGAAATGTGCTAGAAAAAATCAGTTTTAAATGTCTTACATTTTTTTTCTCTTATTCCTGGCTTTAATTGAAGGTTGCTTTTTTTTCTTTTTTCTTTTTTTGGTGTGTGTGTGTGTGTCTGATTTGACTTGCTGACTAAACACGTTAGGACTTTTGAGGCAAAGAGGTATGTGCATGCAAACGTGTCGTAATACAACAGGCAGCTTTTCCTAGAGTTAAGGCTATATCATATTTTCCATCCTAAACCTCTGTGTTTCCTGTGGTCACTGAAATAAAAGTGCTTCAGAAGGAAATCTTCCGGCTTTGGGCTTTTTCCAAATGTGAATAATTTGGAAGGATTTGAACAGAACTGGTTCAGCCAGTTTCAGAATATCAGGAGAGTGTGTGTGTGGGGGGGGGGGGGGGGGGGAGAAGAAAAACTGTTTTGTGAGCTAAATAGATCCTTACACCATTTCTTGAGCATTTCTGCAACTTTATCAGCAGAAGGCTGAGAAGTGAACTCTGACATGGAAGTAGCCTTCCTTTAAGTAGATGTGCCTTTGCTTGTTCAAGAGGAAATTAGTTTTGATTTGCCTGAGTTATAAGGCTTTGAAAACTGTGATTGAGCATGTGCACTGGATTATTTCAGTAAGCCTGTGGAGTGTGCAGCTACAGAAGGATTTTCTGTACATGCATGGCTGGCTAATTTTGCTGGAAAGGGAAAAAATCTATCTAAGCACATTACTAAAATCAGTGAAAATACCTGAGGCTTCAGGAGGACCTTTGAAGGCTGTCTCAACATCTTTTAGACTACGAAAAGGGCAAGAAAAGATTCCGTAGGCTTTGCAAGGCATTTGAAGAGTAAGTGGCCTGCAGAATGTGTAAGGTTAAATGGGATTATGGCTCCAGAATCGAGTACTTGACACATCCGTGTGTGAAGTTCTCCGTGCAGAGCCATAGAAGGAACAATGTTCTCTCCCCCAGCACATCTGCCTGGTGAAGGAGTCTGCACAGCAGCAGGGAAGCTGCTTCGTCATCTCACCTCCAGCTGACGACAGAACTGGTGTTTATCAGCATGTTAACAACCCTGGACTGCTGAGACTGCTCCAAATTACATTGGAAACATTGGTAATGAAAATTTAGCCTTTGGAGTGGTGTGTCCGTGTGTGTGTGCCTTTTTAGATGCAGGCTTTTACAGTACGGTGCTCACCTGCATCTAACACGCTTTGGATAAATAAAAAAAATCCTATCCAGAACATGTGTGTGTCTCCTGGCAGCCTGTACTCTCCAGTGTACCTCACTTCAAGGGATGCCAGCTGTTTGATTCCAAAATTTGCGTTCTGCACAAATTGATGCCTTTCTCTAACTCCCTCCAAACACAAGAATCATAGAACGGCCAGGCTTGAAAAGGATTTCAAAGATCATCTAATTTCAATCCCCCTGCCTGCAGGGTAGCCAACAAGTAGACCAGGCTGCCCAGAGCCGCATCGAGAATCACAATGTTGAGTTTATTTGAAGGAGACATTTGTTCAGAAGAAAGAAGTGATGTTATTTTATGCTTCCTATGGGAATTACGCAGCTGTGATTTCTTCCTTTGACTTTTCATCCATCCCTCCCCTCCAGCGGGACTGTGGCAGGCAGGAGAGCACACCAGGCAACTTCTGCCTGGGCAGTTCCAGGACAGACATGGCTCTCTGGAGAGTCAAGTGAGCATCCGTGACATTTCTTCGGGCTGCTCTGTGTTTTCCCGCTAACACAGCAGACTTAGCACCGAGCCCCTGCTGCATTCTGGCACGACTCGCAGTCCAGAGGGTCTTTGCGGCCGTCCGTGCTAAGGCACCGGCAGAAGTCTGATATTGGCACGAACAGACGGAGCAGAGAAAAGCGGTGTCGGGCCCAAATGGGCGGTGATAAAGCCACCCGTTGAGAAAACACAATGAGGCAACAGAGAAAACCTTTAAACTTAGAATTGCAGCCCTGAGCCGCCCCTCTCCGAGGCTTAGCGAGGACCACCGGCCCCACCGCCCGCCTCAGGGGCCTCAAGAGCACGAGGAGCGGAGCAGCGAGCATCCCGCCGCCGCCGCAGCCCGAGTCTGTCTGCCGGCCGCCAGGCGCGGCGCGCGTCTCTGAACGCGCGGGGGGGCGGCGGCGGCCCGGCGTGCTGCAACCATGGCGACGCTGACGGCCCCGCCCTTCCCCGCCCCCCGCGGGGCCGGGCGGCGCGGGATTGGTCGGGGGGCGGGCACTCGCCCTCTGCCCCCTGACCCTGCGCGGCGGCGGCGGCGGCGGCGGGCGCGGCGGCTGCTGCTGCTGGCCGTTTCCTGGTGGCCTGGCGGCGGCGCGGGGGACGATGCGGCGCAGGTCCCGGCTGCTCCTCTGCTTCGCCTTCCTCTGGGTGCTGGGCATCGCTTACTACATGTACTCGGGCGGCAGCGCCGCGCTGGCCGGCGGCGGCGGCGGCGGCAGGAAGGTGAGCGCGAGGCGCCGTGCCCGGCTGCGAGCCCCTGGCGGGCTGCGGGGAGCCCTCGGCGTGTACGGGGGGGCGCCCTCCCGCGCCGCTCCTCCCCACCCTTTCCTCTTTATTTTTATGTTTCTCCTCCCGCCCCCAGCGCGTTCCGCGGGGCGGGCGGCTGCTCGGTGGACTTCAGACCGGCTCCCGCCCAACCGCGCCGAGCCACGTCGCGGGCCGGGAGCAGCGGGGCGGCGTGGGGTGTCGTTCCCACCCCGGGCATCTTCTCTTTGCGTGGGGTTCTCCTCCTGCCCGCCGGAGAGCCGGGCTGATCGTGGGCCGGGACTGCGTCGGGCTTTCCCCGCTCGTCGTGTTTTATTTTATTTGTTTTAATGGTCCTTTCCCCCTGGCATTGTTCTGGGAGAGCGTTTGGAGGTGCTTTGGTGGTCCGTCGTTGAGAGAAAGAGGGGGAAGTTGAACGCTCCGCCGTTCCCATCTGCGTGGGTCAGAGCGGTGCTATGGCAGGGCGAGGTGCGAGGCAGAGCCTTCACCCCAAAACTCTGCTTGGAATAATGAGTTTTGAATGCGTGGATTTGCATGTGCCTCCCCAGAGTCAAGAGCTTCCGCAAACCCTCCTGCTGCGGTGGCCAAGCCTCTGGAAAGTGAGCTTTATTGTAAAAGATTCCCCAGGCGAACCCAGAGATGGGCAGAGGGTGAGGAGCAGAGCGCTCCGCGGCTGAGCCGTGCTGTTTGCTAAAAATGGCACTGCTGGCAGGTGAGCCGACTGGTGCTCCTCCAGCACAGCCACGGGGATCTCTGTACGATTACTTTGATGCAGTGCTCCTCATCGGTGTGTGTGTTCCAGGCGAAGATCTGACTGGTTCCTGTGCAAGCCATGGGAGCGGAGCTTGCATGCTGACTTACGGTGTTACTGAGGGGAGCGGGGCTCTGGGGAGAGAACTGCTCTCAGGCTGCCTCAGTGCTCTGTTGTGTCCTCTTCTTTGCACCTCGTGTCTGCAGGACAGTGGCTGTTGACACAGTATGTTACAGTGTTAAGCATGTATCCTACATACAGGCTCTCAGAGCAGATACAGTAGCGGAAATAGATGAAGCATAAGATAAAAAGTAAGGCAGTACCCTAAAGCTTCTCTTGAGGAACTACCAGAGTGTGTTTAGAAACTAAAAGCAATCTTATGCTGCTGCTGATGCATAATGGGATAAAGCAAAGCTATCAAAGGCGCATATATCTGCAGATAGGGAAATAGATTTTTAACTCCCAGTATGTTTCATTTTGAGTTCCCACTCAGATTTGTAGCTGAGCTCAATTCATTTTTACTGCTGGGGAAACGGCAGCATGGGGATGGTGATTTGCACAAGGTCACCTAGAAGACCAGGTGAGAATAAAACAGAACAGAAACCAGTTTTTCTGAGAGCAACTCTAGTGCTTAATCTACTAGAACCTGCTGCTATTCCTTATTGGTAGTAGTATGACTTTCTATTATGGGTTGAAGAGATCTACAATCCCCGATGCTTGCTTCAGCCTTATAACTTGTCATTATTCTGCTAGCAGTTTAATATACCTTACCAATATGGGTAATTGGAGAGTTTTAGCAGAGATGAGTTTAAAGCAAATAAGATATTCTGTAAGCATGAGCCGAAGCTCAGTGTTGGGTTTAAAAATGTGAAAGCTTAAACTAAGGTTGTGGTAAGGAACAAAATAGGTACTATGACCATGAGAAACAAGTGGGGAAATTAACAATTATGTGTGGATTGGTGATTGAGGATTCTATTTTCTGTCAGCGAAGCGTAAAATTTAATCCTGGGCCTCAGTGTAGGTTAGCAAATGTAAGTATGGGAAGATGTGTGTAATGTAATAGCTTTTGAATCTCAATAAAAGCCTTATTAACTTAGTGTCAGACCCTGGTACAAAGCAACAGCACAAACTGCCTTAAACTTATGAACAGAAACCCTGCTGTAGTAAATTTCTTTGTTTGTATGACTTCACATAGTTTTCATTGCTTTTCCACTATTTCAATGCAATGAAAACAGGGTTGCTTACAGAGGAACATCGCTTCTTATAAATTGAAGTGTATGCCATGTTGAGGCTCTAAAATTACAGAAGCCAGAAGGAGATCATTCTTCATTTATGTGAATAAGTAATTTGCATGTTAATTACAGATCTAGTTAGACAAACAGAATGGTTTTTCCATAAGAATGTTTTTTTTCCATATTCAGACCTGATGTATTATCTGGACACCCCGGACTTGTTTGGTACGACACCCTGTGCTGTGAAGACACAGTCAATTCCCATTTCCTTTAGAAGAGGTGAAAGTATTTGCCCTTTTCTGGCACTGCACCTGAGAAAGCGAGAAGAATGCTTTATTTTTTTTTTTTTTTTTAGTAGAGGTGTGTCAGAGTTGATGTAAGCTTCTACATATTTTGGTTCTTCATTTCTAACATTTCAAGCCATTTGGATGCTCCAGTGTGCAGTATCCTTGTCCAAGCATTCGGCCTCTGGTAGCAGTGGTGGGAGCCACAGCCCTGTATGCACTTCTCTGGCTAGGTAGGCAGCAGGAGCTGAGCGTGCACAAGTGGAGCTAAAGCACACAAAGTAGAAGCTGTCTCATTAATAAATATGTGGATAATAATAACACGCAGGAGAAATATTTCATGTTTTGGAAATAGGCACAAAGCAGTAGTAGGATGAAATTACTTCTTCCACTTCTGGAATCTAAGGTATGATAGCATTTTTTTCTTTTTTTCTTAAAAGGAAGAGAAGGGGCAAAGTTGAAGCCTTTCATTCAAATGTGCTTAGAGGTGGCAGAATCACTTCTCCTTCATATTCTTTTTAATCTCCAATGAGAGTGACTTTAAGCATGAGAACCAGGGGTTCAGCTTGCTCCTTGTCCAGCCAGGTCACTGAATTGTAGATTGGAAAGAGCAAGTCTGTCTCACTTGTTTAATGGTTAGTGAAATAGTTCCACAGACAGAGTCTGTGACACAGAAGAAAGCAAGTCGCAAGCCCAGTAGTTGTGAGACTGAAAAATGTGGATTGCTCTTGTGCTCACTTACTGTGCTTTATATTAAACAGCCTTTGGAGTGGAGACTGGAACTTTCCTTCTTGTGGGCAAATTTCTTAACCCACTGCAAATGTAATTTGTACTCTGTGTCCCAGAACAAAGTAGAGCAGCTTCTTCAATGTGGTTAGAAATGATGCATCCCCTCCCAAGCTGGAATCATCCTGGTGATATCCCCCAGTGATACCGCCCCAGTCTTCAAAGAGTGGTGTGAATCAAAACTGGTGTATTTGGAAATCATTTAACTTGTTTCGGATTTTGTTTTGAGTCCCTTAACAACTAAGTTCTTCCACAAATGAGTGACGACTGGGTATGAAACAACAAAACAGCTTGTCCTTCCAAGCATTACAGCAGAAGGCCTGCTGAATGGAGCCCTTCAGGCAGGACGAAGGAAAGCACCAAGCACCTCACTGCTGCCAAGAGTGAAATCCTCATAGGCGTACCCTGGAGGAGACCTGTAGGCACTGAGTGTTGTAAGCGGAGGCATCAAGAGGAGATGCCTGCTAAGCAAAGCAGCAGCTGAGCCAATGTTTGGAGTCTCCTGGATTTAGGTACCAAAATACTGACAAGCTTTGGCTTTTGTTGCTATGTGAAGATGGTGTTCTGTTTTTTTTTTTTTTTTTTTTTAAATGTAGACCTCTTCCCCCTCCCTCACTGCTGTGCCTCCTCTCTTCCTTTCCATGCACTTTAGAGAAAGAGAGTAAAACAGTTACTAGGCAATCAGAGCTGGATAATTTTTGCCATGTTTAAAATTAGAAACCTCTTTTTTCTTATATTTCATCTTTCTAATCCAAACAAAAAATTAAAAAAAAAAAAAAAGGGGGGGGAAACAGCTCTGAAACACTTTGGACTAAAGGCCCATTAAGCTTCTGGCTTGCCAGATTTTCTGGGTGCAATAGAATGAGTTGCAGAATTTGGATTGATTTTAGCTGAGCCACAGGGAGGCAGACTGCTCCTGCAGAACTGGTTACAACCCAGTGCATTGTGCTGCTCTGGGGTTTTTCCTTCGGTTCCCTGGGCTTGTGTGTTTTTGGGGCAGGGAGGGAGCAATAGTGCTTTTTCTTTTTTTTTTTTTCTTTTCAGTAGGCTTTTGCTAGCGGCTGTACCATGAAGTTAGCTAAGATGAAAGAAATTCAAAGGTAAACTATGATATCTGGAGTATGTGATTGACTAAAAGTAAGTCAATCGTTTGGGGAAAGCAGGGGGAGAAGAAGGCAGCTGCTTTCTTTGGGATTTTACAAAGGTCCAATTTTACAACAGCTCCTTCCAGCGTAAGGGCTGCTTTCTCTTCCTTTCTTCTCCATTTGGAACAGATGAACTATTTCGGTTAGTGTTAAGTGAGGCTCTTAGGTGTACCATTATGTGTGCATAATGACAGGAGGAGGAGAGTAAGGGAGCTGTGTGTTCGACAGACTTAGTGCACTTGAGTTTCTTTTTGAAGGTTAAAGTAGGAGGAAAAAGGAAGTGTGTTTTAACCGTAGGTGCATTAGCCAGGTTTTGTCAGAGAATGAAACAGTGGAGTGCACTGTTTTTCTCACGACAGGAGAACTCCTTTTTGGAAGAGGATTGAAAGTAACATCAATTCTGTTGTCTCCTTTTGTCTAAGGAAGACATTGCCAGTTTTAATGACTAAGTATTGAAAGTTTAGTTTATTGCTTCCTTAAGGGTAACTGTAGTGCCTTGTAATGATGCCACATTGAATGTGATTTCCAATATCTCGATCTTAAGACAAATGAAGACACGTTGTCATGTGGCATTTGCTTCTAGGAGGAGCAAGAAGACAGAAAAGGATGTTCTAGCTGTTTAACAGGTAGCTATTTCCTGTCCCAAAGGTGTTTTTCTGCTATACATAATTCTATAACAACTGTGAAAGAAATGAAATACCTTGGCACTTTGATAAGATTGTCCTTCTCTTGCTGGAATGTAAAGTCTCTGAAGTTTGTCATGTGCATGCTTTCTTAATTTAAAATGTCACTTGGTGAAATTACTGCCTTATCTTTGTGGATTGTTTCTTTCATGAATTTAAGTTCAGCTGTGAGGAAAAGACAGCCACCTGCAAACTCTGTGCAGCTTCTTTAGGTCTGTGGTTGCATGAGGCTCTTCCTCTCATTGTCTGTGCAATTTGAAATGCTTCCAAATAGAGTTTTTTTTGTTGTTATCACAGGGTAGTGAGAAGTAAATTCTTAGACGTAAGAGTGCTGTGTCATCCCCCACAACCTACCCATCAGTGTAGGAACTGATGACCCTGGCTTTGGTTTGGATGCTATTGTTCTTGAACAGTTGATATCTATTTTTGTTGCATAAACAGAAGGGACTGAGGAAACAAGAATGACTTTGGGGTTACATGAAACAGAGTAGTTAAGCTGCTTTTCCACTTTTCCTGGTGTTGTGATAGTTAGCTGTGCTTCTCTTTTGCTTTGCTTTAGTTTGTTGTTTACTGTAATCTCTATGTACGAAAGTTTGTAAATTCTAATAATGATGTCCTTTGAGAGATGTAGGTTAGAAAATTAACTAGAATGTGAACAAAGTGTGCCACGTATCCTACCTATTTTTGTCTACCTGTCAGTCATGCAGTTTGAAATGTGTTGTAAACAAATGTCAGTCATTCTTTCAGGGTATTCCAGCTGCTTCCAAAAATACAACTTAAAATGCAATATAGAATGTAATAGTTTTCTAATATAGTAAAATTACTTCATATTAAGTAAAAGAATGTTCAATATCCGTCTCAGTTGTGACTAACAAAATGAAATAGACATGACTTGGTTTTGAGACCAATCTAGAAAAATAGAAGATTGATACATGCTGGAGAACTTCAATCTCTATCTTCAACATTATAAGATAATTCCATGGGTTTTTTTTCTTCCTGAGAAATGTTGATTTTGTTTTTCTCTCGTCCCCTCTCTTGCTTTCCAGTATGATGTGATATCTAAGAGCTTGTGCGTAACTGATGCTGTTTTATCAGTTGATGAGAGGTCAGATAAGAGATTGGATATTAACTGCTAGAAAGCCTGCTCACAATGCTGCTCTGTTGCAGAGAAGAGATGCCTTTGTATCTGTACTAGCTGTCATGACAGGGTAACCCTTGCATGTCTGGAAACTGTTTCAAAAATAAAACCTATGCATGGCCTAGAAAATGTAGTTTGACTTGATTTTTTTGCAACTACATATATTTTCATGAAGAATTCTATACATGATACCTTGGGATAAAATACATCTATTTGGAAACAAAAAAGTTAGGATGCAACTGATCCTGTCAACTCAGGTGATGAATTTAAGCTGCTCAGGTAGCCGGTGCAAATGATAAATATACACTTGTGTTTTGAAGTTGGTTTGGTCCATTTAAATCTTTTCTTACATAACCTTCTCAGGTGGCTGCTCAGTTGTAATGGCACCCATCAGCGTTTAGCCAGGCTATGTACAAATGTTCCTTCAATGGACTGGACATTGATAGCTTGTTACTAAATGTGATTTTTTTAGCAGGAGCTATTGGAGGAGCAATGCATTGCCAGTATGTTGGCAGTGCCATGTGTTGGCAATAGACTTCAATTCTAAAAATGAATCTGCAGGAAGTAGTGAGGCACTCTCATATTTTTTTCTTCAGTAATAGGGAGTTGAATGTCACTGCCTGCATATATTGGGGTGGGGGGAAACAGAATATCAGAGTGGGTGTTGCATAAGGTTGTTCTGTTGTCATCATGAAATTCAAACCGGTGGCATCTTCGGCTATATGAATTTTAAAATCTGAGTGCATTCTGTTATGCTGTTTGTTTTGAAGTGAGTGTGTGCTCATCTGTTTTTTCCCTTTCTGTGAGCTTCTAAAGAATTAAGGGATGAATTGAGGAGGGAAGATAAATTACTGTGTGTGAGTGGTGCACACCGAGTGCACGCTTACCTGTCATTCATAAGAGTTCACTTGCCAAACAATCTTACCATGAATGAAGCAGGAGTACTTAATGAGTCCTGAGGCAGTTATTAATGATCAAGAGAGCAAAAAATTCAGCATCTGTTTTCTTTCTTAAAGCTGTAACATATACTTCCCCTGTTGGAATATAGTGCATTTTCTTTGTGGCTTTATGGTAGGTTTTGTAGGAGGGGCTTCTCAGCGTATTAACTTGTTACAAAACGACTTGTTCACATGATAGCAATTTGCAGCGGCTGTGTTTGAAGCCTGTCAGCGCTTTATTTTTCCAGTTGCTTTTCCATGTGTTTAAACTCTTTATTTTCACCACTTTTGTATTTTTAAACATTGGGTTTGTTAATTGCCTAGGGTGCGTTTATTGTCATTTAAACGAGTTAAAATGCTAACTTGAATCCCTGAACCACCTGGCAGAGAACACCATCTATCTGAAGGGACCATCTATATAAAGAGACCATCCCTGCCCATAATAATTCTGAGCTCTGCTTATGAAACTCAAATGGAAAAAGGAATGAGATAATAAAAGAAAATATATCCACAAAAATTACTATGTGGTATTCATCAAAAGCAATCATTTGGATTTGTATACTGTGGTCTCTTATGGAAGAAAGAGTCAATTGAAAAGTTTACAGATTCAACCTCTTAATAACTTTTTGAAGTTGTAAAGTTACCATACAATGTGGGTGCTCTCTTTAAGGAAAACAGCACGCAGGGATTCTGCTGAGTTTGGGCATAAGCAAACTGCAGTAGATTGTCCATACTGAGTAAAGGAGCTGTTTGAAACAAAAAGAATTTAGTTAGGGAAAGATTTGACAAAAAGTTGGCACTGAACTAACGCTATTGTGAACAAATCCTCTAAGACCATGACTTGATGAGAAGAAAATGTTTCCTTGTTGTATGAAGTTTCAAATGTTTAACTACCCTGAAAACAATCTGCACAGCTGAAATTTCTTTTGGTTACTAAAATAATTTGCTTTAGCTGCCCTGTTGGTTTAAGGATGATCAGTGTGTGGGTATGGGTATGTTATAGTGAGATGAAATAATAGTTTTTATATAGCTTAACTCCTTTTTTCCTTTTTCGCTTTTCTTTTTTCCTTTTTCGCTTTTCTTTTTTCCTTTTTCGCTTTTCTTTTTTCCTTTTTCGCTTTTCTTTTTTCCTTTTTCGCTTTTCTTTTTTCCTTTTTCGCTTTTCTTAAATGGAAAACTGTTTGCTCAAATACATTCAGGTTCTCTTAAGATCTCAGTAAAGAAAATTTCCATATTTCATTTGGTAGCTAGCTGCTACCAGCTAATGGTGGATTGGCTTGTGTCATTACTGGTCTCTGTTCAAACACTGGGGAATGTCCCTCTAACAAAACCACTACTGTGGTAGGCAGACCTATCAAAAATGTGGGAGCGATTGGATTACGGTATTTTCTGCTGGAGTGTTCCATGAAATGAGGAGTGCATATGTTGTCCAGACAGTGTATTAACTCCTTGTTATGGTGCTCTCCTGTTACAGTGGAGTGCTTCAGACCATAGCAGACCATCCATTAACAGTAAGTCTGCTTGTTTTCTCCTGCATTACCTACTTGTGGAAAACATGTATTCTTTACTCCTCTGACCTGTGCTCGCACAACACGGCATACGTTTGGGTTCTTGCCCTGTTGCTTTGCCAGTAAAATGCCATTGACACGAAAATGAGCCATGCCATTTAGTCTTTATGGATAACTGGTGTTCTAGTGTGTGGAATAGTTATTATCCAGATACATGGTTAGGTGATGCTTTTTCAAGTTTTAATTTAAAAATGTTGTTTTTTTGTTCACCTGATGGCAGCTTCCAGGTTTCATTCAGAGTCTTTTGTAGGTGATGATAAGGAACAGTAATTGTAGCAAGTGCAGTGAGAAAGCTGGAGCTTGGTTCTCTTCCTACACTTTGAAGAGCTGTTTTTAATACCTTTTAAATGGATAGACGTCTGTGAAAGACACCTCTGCCCAATTTGCTAAGCTGTGTCAGGTCAGTTAATGAGCACATCATATGTTGCAGGTCTTGCTAGTTAAAGTAGAAAGGTATTTGCAGTCAGAGAGAAGCGTTTCAACTGAGAGCAGCTGGCAGCAGCCTAGCAAACAGTAGCACTTGTTTGTCTCTTTAGGTTTTGTACTGAAGCTGATGTGTGAAAAGTAAGGGGAAAGGGAGCTGAGTGGAAGTGTTGGTGCCTCCACTGTGACTGTGAGTTAGAAACACATCAGGACAAATAAGCCTCTACTGATCGAGGGAGGAAAAAAAATTTCAAGGACTCATCTGCAGTGACTGTCAGGGCTGTGAGAGATGTCGCAGTGATGCATTTCCCTTGGTTAAGGTGCAGTTGTTCAGTTATTCCCAATACTTACTGAGCATTCTCTACTATATAAAAAAAAAGCAAGAGATTGATCTTAATGCTCATGTTAGCTTAGGCATGAAGTACCTGACTTGAAATACAGTGAAAGTTGTTTGCTTAAAAATCCATTTTGGTTACCTACTGTGATAACTAATGTAAATTATAGTGGTGTTCCAGGAAAACACTACTTGCATCCTAGGAACAATAGCTAGAAAGGCAAGGTAACCCCATTCTGTGCTCGCTTAGCTCTCTCTCCTATGTGCTTGCCATCTCAAGAGCAAGAGGCTTAGGCAAATCCTAAGTTTTTACATACATGGGGTGTGAGATTTCTTTTTTTAATATTTCTCTAATGGTTGTAAATGTTTCATATGGGGCCATGATTGTGTCTTTATTTAAGTGTTAAAATAGTTGGGTTTTTTTTGTTTGTTTTTGTTTTTTTAAATTAAGCATGCAGCAAATATTCAAGAAGCAGATTTGCTAAGTTGTCTGTGTATAAGTAGTGATTTCTTGAACAACTCAGCTGTTGCAAACAGTCTCTGACAATATTGGAAAGATCGGTGAAATTCAGGAGTATTTTGACTGTTGTTTGCCTTATAGCACTGTCTGGAGTCCCAGTTCTGTTGTGCAAATGATTGAGTGGTCTTGACAGGTTCTTTGTACTTTGTGAGTTTAGGAAAGGGCTTTTTCCTAATGGTATTTAGACATGGGAGTGAAGCCGTAGTCTTATAGCCAAAATTCTCTTGTGGTCATCTTTTAAGGTTTGTCTTCTGTTCCAAACAACCCTTTTTGTCTATGCATTTCTCAACAAGATGTAGTAGAGAGTTGGCTTGTATGTGTTAAAACTAAGGAATGGAACAGACTCCAACAAATGATAATGTCTCAATTTGTACTCAAATGAAAAAGAATAACTCAAGCCTTGCAAGCTCTGGTATTGAAGTGTGATGTGACCTAGAGTTGCTAAGCTTTGAGGAGAACAAGACTGGACTGTGTTGTGGATCTGGGTATGATACTGTGGGTTGCAAGCTATGCAGACAACCATGGATAGTGCCTGATCTTATGTAGCTGATGTTCACCACTTCTGAAACCTTCAGTTCATGCATGTTCAGTTTTGTTTAGAATTGTGATATTTCGATGTTTATTTCAAAGAGCAGCTACAGCTCAGATGCAGGCAATGGTTTCGAAATATTTTGGCATTTGTTCTGATTAACTATGACTGTGGTTGTCCTCTCATGAAAGTGTTCTCTCAGACAGTTTCCAGTGACAGATTTGGATAAATATGCAACAGAATTGCTGAATTTTGTGCATCTTATAATGACTTTCCCCCAAAATAATAGAAATGCTCTTGGTGTTCCAAAAGTTATTAAAAAAAAAAACAAACCCACAGCAACACAAAAAAGCAGGAGGCGATTTAGGTATGTTATTAGATAACTCTTGCAGTGTGAGAGTACTTCAGATGTTACTTCCTTTAAGTACTTTACAATGCCTGAACCAATTGCTTTTCAATTGTATATTATTTTGAGGACTTTTTTTTTTTTTTGTGAATTCCTGCTTGAGTGATTTTGTTAAGTCAGTGAGGATTGATGAAACCATGTAGAGAAATACCAGTTTTAGTAATGAACACAGTTCGTAATGAAAGCTAGTTCATAATGATGAGTAATCGAGGTGTTGATTGGATGGATGTTTCTGCCAGTTGAAGGAAGAAGAGTCTCCAATGGGAGGGATTTTTGTAGTACAACAGTGAAACTCTGCTCCTGGCAACTGTACTGTGTTTTCATCTAGGATATTCTCATGTTCCTACTGGCAGTAGACAGCAGCAGCTGGGATATCAGCATGTTTGCTTTCTTGTGATGTAGTTTATTCTTCTTTTTCAGGCGTATCAGTTTAAGATAATTCTAGTAATTTTCTCCATATTTGAATAGTCTTTTGCCATTATACACATAGTTTAAAAAAAAAAGGCAACGGAATGGAAAAAGTGCGAGTGCGTCCTTTCTAGTTTTGGAAGCTACAGTAGTTAATGCATTTCAGAGTGCTATTTCTTGCTTTTAGTTTGATAATTAAGCTGCTGATTCTCTCCTCCCTCTCTGAGTACTGAATTTTGATATAAAAATAAAACTATCTTCTTCCCAACTCTATCAGTAAACATCAGCGCTTGGCAATTGATGCAGTGATTTTAGTATAGGTAAGAACTACTGATGGATAGGAGCTGTCCCAGTCAGACTGTATCAGCCTGTGCAGACGTGGTATGGGCTGTGTTTTCTGCACCTCCTTTGAGTGCTACTGTGTTTAGGCACATGGCCTTAGTTTGCACATGTTAACTTTAAGATTACTTATCTGAATACTTCAAAAGAGTACTTTTGTGTTGGGGAAGTAGCAATTATTGGCTTATATCCATTAGAGATGCAGATGCCTTTTAGCATCTTATATTTTGAGTAATTAATCCCTACCATGATACTGGCAGTCAGATTTTTATATTGTGTAATAACTCAACATCTCAGATTTAGCACCATGCAACTGCTAATACTTGATTCTGCCAGTTTCTTTCTGGAAGTGACATTCAAGTTCCTGTACCGCTTCCACCAGTAGAGATGACTTGTAAGATGGTGCCCAGTTACTCCTTTGAGGACGGAGATGTACAGCAGTAAGTTGTGTAGACTCCATTTGCTAACTTTGTGCTGTGCGCATGGGTTTCTATTCGAACATCTAGCTGCTCTTACTTGTATGCAAGTAGAGTAGTTGATCCTTGTCTCCTTGTTCATATCCTTGTCCAAGTTCATATCAAATCTAAAGAGAATGCCGTTGGTCAAGGGAAGAAAGATCTTTTCAGTTGATGGAGAAGAACAGTTCTGGTAAATTCTTAGACTGCAGAACCGGACTTCTCATTTTTTTTTTCCAATTTGTATTTTCCAAAGTTGATTAAGTTTGAAGTTTCTCTAGGACTTGGGGGTAAGACTTTGGACTGATTCTGTCTCACTGCCCTTGTTTGGTTTCCTTAAGGGTATGAGTGCTTAAGAATGCTTTGATTCAGGTCTATGTCTTTTAAAATATGTTCTAACACGTGAGCCTCTTGTGTGTGTCTGCGTAGTATTTTATGCTACTAAAACTATTCACATTTTGGTAAGACGTTCTGTTAAAAGACTTCCCCATAATGTGATTTGTTACCTTCTTCCCCAAAATAAAAGCAATTCTCCCATAGCTTTGGGTGCCTGACAGTCACTTATTTGATATAGCAGAAAGTATTCTTGGTTTTGCTGCTGTCTCTTTACTCTTTGGATTAGACAGAAGGCAGGAGGAGAGCTCAGGGTAAATTGGGAATGAGTGTGTGCTGCCTCTTAGGCAGTTGTGCTTTTTCATTTGTGAGACTGGTGACCATAACTTACTCACAGAAGTACAGGCCTGGACTGAGTGGTCAGCTTGCTTTGTGTTTCCTAGCCATTAAAATTAAGGAGGAGGTTTGTTTTCTTATAACCTTCTCTCTCACTTCATTTTCTCTTTTATTTGGAAAATAAATGGTCACCGCCTTCACACAACTTTATATTGTTGGCTTTGTGTAAATGTATTTTAGCTACACTTCAGACTTCCCATTTCTTTGCTGGCATCCAGGTATTTCATCATCCCATTCTGTTTTACTTCTGAAATTTAGGTGTTCACGTGTTGCTTCTTTGCAAAACTGAACATACAGTGTGTCCATGTGTTAACGAAATGGCTTGCCAAAGTCTAGGATGTGGTGGTTGTTGGCTGAAGAGAAACAAAATGCATCTTGTGTGAACATTCAATGGAACTGTTTTCTCATTCAGTGGGGCTTTGTTGCAGCAAATAGTTGCATCAGCAGGAACATGCTACTTCCGTTTCTGTCCAAAACCAGGCAGTTTCCTAGGAGGGAAAATAATCTTAATAGTATCTGAAATGCACCAACACACATCTTATTTGTGTTCTGCCACAGAAATGGGAAAGAGGATGACATAGAGTGCTTCTTTGTTTTTGAAAGCATAGTATCTGTTGTACGTAATTATTTCATCAGTTGCTAACAATGCATCCTGTGTAAGAAAAGGAAGGAATGGAGGCAGATAAGCAGGAGGTCAATAAGGGGAGAAAGATATCCTAGAGAAGCTCAGCCTTTTTCTTGCCTTCTCTCTGTCTTTGAAAATCATCCCACGCCCTAGGAGAATAAGCGCGCTTCATTTTAACCTTACCATTAGCATTGCAGGCTGCCTGCATTACCTGTTTTCTGCATGGAAGCCATAACTGGTTCAACTGAAAAAAGTCTGCAGAGAATAACATGCTGCAGATTAGTTTGTTTGCTTGTTTATACTGGCAGAAATGTATACTTTCAGTTATCCTATTAAATTCACTTAGCTTTGAGGTTTACAAAACAATAGTCTTTCCGTGAAGAGCAGCAATGCACTTTTAGAATAAGCTGTTCAGTATGCCTGTTTAGGAAGTTCACTTGTAGACAAATACAAATATTTCCCATTAAGAACAAATATGAGTGGAAAGTTGTTCTTTTCATATTTGTATTTTGTTGTTTATGCTGTTTTATCCCTTTACTTAATGTTTGCTCTCTGCCTGACAGCTTGACTCTGATTTATTTCTTTTTCAGTTATGTTTGGATTTGAGGATTTGAGTGGTGACAATTACATTTTTTTTGGTAGACTTTGAATACCAAGGACATGGAATTTTTCAGCTGCCTTAGATTAGCATTGATAGAGAAAGAGGCTTTTAGAAGCAGAAACCACATCCATATTAATATTTCAGAGTCTTCTTGCAGCTATAAAATGTAGTGTATAGAAAGATTAAATATGTGGTACAGAGATATACAAAACTGAAGGAAAAACATATTGGCTAGTCATGTTTCTTCATCTAGGATGCTGGGTGCTCTGGGCGGTACCACTTCTGGGGTTCAGCTTTCAGAAAATTTTCAAGCCTTAATGATCTATGAAAGTCAGAATTTTATGTAGCCACCAATCATGCTTCAAAATCACTACAAAGTTTGAGTTAAGTGGGAGAACCTGCAAGCCAAGTTATGGCTTGAACTACAGCAAAACCATGTAGGAACGAGAACTCTTGAAGAGAAGGGTCAATTTCTTCCGTAACTATCACTGGGACTCTAGTCGTTGAAACAGTGAATTTAGATTGTAAAGAATATGTATCTGAAAGTTAAAAGTATGCCACTTGTTTTGCTATTGATGACTTTCTTAAGAATTTGTAGTAACGTTTTGGCAGGTAGTGAATTAGGTTCTAGTGAGAATGGGCCTTCCACATTTTCCCCTAATTTCAGTGCCTCTGCTGCAAAGCAATTAGAGTAGAACTTGGATTTCACTTTTCCTTTGTTCTTCTGCCATTGCTCCTGTGAGTGAGTAGTGCTGGTGCCAGAAATGTGTATGTCTATCTGCATAGCTTCAACTTATTTCAAATGGATCAGAAGGTGTTTTCAGGGATCTGCAATTATGAAGGAGAGATGAAGTTGCCAACTGAATTCTCTCCCATGGTTAGGTATCTAAAATTTTAATTTGACTACTATTTTAGAATGTTTTTCAAACTTTGCTTAAATAGTAAACTTGGTCTATTAGTTTGTATTTCTTATGACAGGGCGCATTTGTCAAGGCTCTGCTTCTCAGCTGCCGTACTAGTGATGAGGTAATCCTGAATGTGTTACGTGCTCATCATCACTTATTATCCACCTTTATTATTTAAAACAAAACCTATTTTGTCACATTGCTGTAAAAGAAATTAGAATGGAGAATTCTACTATCACAACAAGAAATAAATACTGTTTGTTCCAAAATACTCTTAATATTTGATGAAAACACTTGATTTTACTTATAAACTGTGTAGAGTGAAAGTGGAAAGTATTATGTCTTTTATGAGCAGATTAGCTTTTGTTTGATTTTTGCAATGTACTATTTTACAGGCTTCAAGACTTAAAAAATTTTGGAGCTTGTTACTTTTTGAGAATGGCAAAATGTTTGATTCCCTCTTCCATATCACCATATACTCTATGCTACTTTCTAGATCTCAGGTACTAGATGGCTGTGGTTGAACATGTTTCCCAAGTCAAGGAATGTTGATCTGAAGCATTGTGGAGATATAGGCATTGTAGTGATTTATCCATAAAGGGTTGATGAAATAAAATCTGTCTAAAAAAGTCTTTTGTACTTTATTTTTGTACATAGACAAAAAAAAAAAAATACTGAATTATCTCATGGTGAGGTCATGTGGTCATGATTAATGCACAAGTAGACCTCACTAAAATTTTTGTTAATATTTTCATTTTTTCTACTTGCCTTCCTAGTTGTGAACTGCAAACTAATAGGAATGAACAGCAATCACCTGAATACATACTGGTTTTCTTTGAGAGTTAGAGAAAGTGGGAGCCTTTGGAAGTCCTGGAAGAAACCTGATGTTCTTCATAACTATGTGGGTCACTCTGAAAGTAATGCCTCCTATTTATTTCCACAGAAACTACACCAGACTACGGTAACACTATTTGATGGAGCAAATTCTCAGCATCAAAACATTATTTTTAACACAGTTATCATCAAGTTGAAACAGATGTTGATTTTCAAGCTGTTACTTAAATCAACCCTCTGTTCAGATGGTCATTGCTCTCCTAAGGAGCACGGTCAGCTCTGTTCTAGGAAAGAGATTTCTGTTTGGTTTGTGAAGATCACTGATTAGCAGCTTCTGTCCTCACTGGCTTGCTTTGCATCCAATAGTTGTGTTATCCCTCTGACTTCTGTTTTCTCCCTTCGATCTGAAACTGTCCTTCTGCAAACAAGTAGCTGTGTCATTTCTGTCTTCACAGATTTTTCTTCTTCTGTATCTTTGTACAGAGCTATACTGTTTAGTTGTACCAGTCTTTTCAAGGATCTAGCTGTCAGTGGAATTATACTGGACTGTCTATTTATGATTGTGCTTTTTTCCTGATGCAAACCATGTATATTTAGTCTCTGATTTAAGTGGCTGTTGAATTTTGTTGGATGGTGGTGCAGTCTGCTACCTTCTGTATGTGTGCGGGGAGAAGTTGTGTAATAAGTATTATTGTAATTAAACAAGAATAGTTTTTCTTCTTGCTTAGAGGATTCTCAAATCAGTGTGAAAGAGGGAAGTTCAGAAACAAAAAGAAGAAATAACATGGTTGTTTTCCTGCTGGAGGGAAAGCATGACATAGAGCTGATGGTAATCAGATCCTGAATAAATAAATGGTTTTACAAAAAAGTAGCTCTTCAGACTGTGAGTAGCAGGGGGAAAGTGATGAAGCTTCAGCCTATTCTGCCAGACAAACTGACACAATTTCAAACTGAACTTCAGCATGAATTTATCAAGGAGGTTTTTTTTTTTTTTTTAATTGAATGAGGGAGTGGAGGGTTAACTTAAAAACGGCTTCACAGTTTCTGCCAAATGTGAACTTGTAGTCATTGCAGGCTTTCTTTTTCCAAAGGAATCTGTTCTAGTAGCATTCTTGGAGTCTGTGTTTGGTATGGCGTAACTCCAAAGCGTTGGGAATGCATTTCTGAAGAGTGGTGATGTAGCTATTTCTTTATTCTACTTGCATACAAAATCAACCATCTTTGTTCTGCTCGTTCTAACATATTCATTCCATAAAACAGATATAACCCTCAGTATTTTTCCTTGAACCTTCTCTTGCCTTTGTGACATTTTCAATTGCTTGACTTGAAAGGAAGAGCTGACATTCAACCCAGAAATTTATATTTACTGGATATAAAACTTTACATTTCATCTAAGATTTGTCCGTATAAGGTACTGGCAAGAAGAATACTGTATGTGAACTGAAAAGTAATATGCTCTCTTAGCACAGATTATCAACAAAGTAAATGTATTAATAGAAATTATCACTGTGCAGAACCTCCCCCCTCTCTAATTTAGCCTCTGGCGCCGAAGCTGTTGCAGCAACAGCTAGATGCAGAAGCTGAAACATCACCTGATGTTCAGAAGCAGTTGAGAACAGCTTCTGGATTGTAAAATCTTATTTTCAGGTCTTTGACTTTAAGCGAAGCCTTTGTTGCATGTCTGTTCAGTGCAGCCAGTGTAAGCATTTGTCTGAGGTGAGCGAAAAGCAATCCATTCAGTGACTTACAAAAAAATAAAGACAGCAGCATACGGGAATTCTTCCCTCCATTGTTTCCTGTCTATCCAGGCAGCTGCTCTGAAGGGTTTTTGACAGCCTAATGCAGTTTATTCAGTGGACAGGTCAACTCTTTCGAGTAGTCCTTTCTTGCCATTGCCATAATGGTGGCATCCTTTGCTGTGCCAGGGTGAGTTACTTTTTGTCTGATCAGAAAACAAGTCGTTACTGCGTGGCTGCTTACTGGTACAGTGCTGAGTAAGTGGTCTCAATTTGTACAGGGGGCAAGTAACTGACAATTGTTTTGTTCATAGGCAGATTACAAATGTTTCTCATTTGCTGTGATTACTGATGGGCTGGTTCAGTAACTGGCCGTTTCTCCAAGATGTGCGGCCAGTGGCCTTAGCCCTACTGGGGAATGCTCCTTGTCTGGAATTCTTGGGAAATATTACACCATTTATCAAGCTGCCACTGACTCTTAGGGTGATCACGCTGGAAAATAAGTGCTTTTAAACTAGGAGTTTTCTAAATTGGCATAAACTGTCATATGTGTCTTTATAAAGGGGAAGAAACCAAAACTTTTCCTTACCCAGAATTTGATTTCTTAGGAAGTGTGCACAATGGGGCAGTGAATTTCTTAAGCTGAATCACTGTATTGATGTTCCTGTTTTTGGTAGTGTTAACTGTTGCTGTGCTTCTGATGAATGTGCCTGGAACAGCTGAAGAATCTTTCATGATTGTTACAAGACCGAGAATTTTCACTGCATTCGAACTTCTCATTATACATATCCTCTTTTAAAAGAGAGTAAGAGTAACTGTTCGTCTGTACAGGAAATTGTTTGAATGAAGTTTTTTCTTTTGAGCAACCGTATTAAGCCTCTTGCATTCTTCTTCCCACACATCTCCTTCCTCTCTTATTTGAAGTGGATTGAATCGATCACTTTTAAGCGATTTTTAGATACAGATCTTTGTATTTTGCTGTGGAAAACAGAATATCAGGAGATCTGAAGAGTATTACTAAGTACAAGGGGAAGTCTTGTGTTAGACTTACTGTATTTTCTTGGTGTGTCTTGCTCAGACAGCTGCGCATGATGGAATATGTTTTAAAGGCAACTATGAAGTTCTCTTTCTTTGAGGGGAGGGTTGGTGAGAGGCTTCATGGTTGCATATATTCTTTTTAGCGGAAGAGTGTGTGTATATATATAGATCTACATAGCAAATTTTAAAGTTCAGGGACTAAATCTGTCATCTAATACTGGAAGCATTTTGACACCTCTGAGGTTTCCTCCTGGGTGATCTAGATTTTCTTTTCCCTCCCCTTTTGGGGGTATGCAGTATGATTGGTAGCATCTTGAACCTCATGTTTTAATCTGCCTGGTTAGTTTCCAACAAACAAGTCTATGAGCAATTTCACTAATCCTATGACGTTTATATCATGTTGGAAGGTCTTTTGCTTTGAATTTAAAGGCAAATATTGAAGAAAGTTTTAAAACCAGGCATACAAATATATTTTTTTCCTTTGGTTCTGCTGTACTGTATTGTAATATGCATAGACTATAGAAGGTATTGTTTAAGTTCCTACTTGTTTAGTTCCTCAGTAATGACAATTTTCCATTTTCCTGTGCATGCTCTGACACAGAGAGACCATGAACTCTTACTTCTTCATATCTGTAACGATCCTGGTGAGTGCCATTGAAAAAGGCTGCTGTGGTTTAAACTGCCAGGTGGCTTAGCACCACTCAGTCATTCACTTACCTTCTGCTGGAAGAGAGAGATGAACTCCTGCCCCTGTCAAAACAACTTCTGCTTGATGTCATAGAGCATGGAATATCACTTTGGCTGTCCTAGTTCTATTCCCTCTCATCTCTTTGAGCCCTTTGCTGAGAATGGCCTTGGCTCTGTACTGCACTGCTTAGCAGCAACTACATATATCAATGTATTATCAACACTGTTCTTCTCCTAGAACCAAAACTTAGCATACCAGTCACTGAAGAAAAATCCATCTCAGCTGAAACTAAGACAAAGAAGACTAAGACAGCTGGAAATATGTCCAAGTCACTGCTGTTGCTTGCTAATTTGGCTGTGGTTCCTGTGAGAATTTATTGTGGAGTGCAAAATTGCAGAACCACTGCAGCAGATCCAGCTAAGGTCTTAGAAACCTAACAGCATGTCTGTTTTGCATTGGAGGTTAGTGCTGCTCTTACTGTTTATGAATGACAGAATGCTGTTGTCTTTGGCTCTCTGAGGTGAGTGGGATATATTTTGCTTTACCTCATTTAGATGGATCAAGAATAGGTTTTTAGGATGTGGCTCACAAGATCAAACAAAAGACTGCATTTGGACAAGACTTGCAGAATAAAGTTGTGTGGGGTAGAAAGGAGATTCTGGAAACAAGGGTGTTTGAGGACTATTCATTTCTGGATCAAGTGAATGAATATTGCTACTCATTCGACTGTGCTCTGCAAGTAGGAAAATGTCTACGTACACTCTGCATAAATTTCATCACTTCTGCTTTTTTTGACTATTGCAATATCTTTTTCCAGTATTATGACCTTTTTTTCATATAACAATTCTGCAAAACTGTCATCTTTTTTTGCTTCTTAAGTGAGTAGCAACTCAAAGAACACAGTATATGGAAAGGTAGTGAGGTAAGAAAGCACTGAACAAATTCTAGTGCACAGTCCATATGCATGACTGTAGTGCAGTAGGGTGTTTAGTCAGGAAATGTGTTTGGAGATAAGATTTTACTGTCATTAATCACATGACCACCGATCTGTGACAAATCTGTACATTTTTGTTGAAGGTTTATTAGTTTATTTTGAATGCTGAATGAAGCAGTGCCTAACAGAGCAGTGTATTTGTGTAAATCTAAACAGATATATACACTCCTACAGTAGGAAAGGAAAGTGAACAGGAGAGTGCCACTGATCCAAAAGAATGACCAGTCTTGTTAGGGGTCCAGTAAGCACATATGTGAGGCTTATTATCTTAAAAACTGGATTATTAGATAGCTGCAAGGTAGTGTGACAAGTGGGCAAGCCCTTTTTGTCTTGCTATGCTGTTAAAGCTTTGTTGCCTTACAGCCTGTATCACTAAAGTTTGTATGGTTTTCCAAGAGTATTGAGCCAATCCTTTTATCTTTGTCTATAAATTCTGGTAAGGCAACACAATTTGGAAGCAAAGCAATAGTGATAAGGAAGCAATTTTCTTTTTTACCTTGACTGTCAGTCTGAAAAAGCAGTTTAGCTCAGGTGACTGTTGTGTGGGTTTTTTGTTGTTGTTGTTGCTTTTTTGTTTTTTGTTTTGTTTGAAGGAGCCTTCTTTTATCGCCTTAGTGGGGGTGAAAAAGAGGCTCAGTAAAGATAAGGTTGAAGAAAGGCGAAAGAGGAAAATAGGAAAGAATGTATACCAGTTGAGTGTCATCAACATAACACAGTCAGAAAGGCTGCTCTGCTTTAGGAGAAGAGTTGGCAGAGCGCAGGGAGTGGGCACTGTAGAGATGAAGGAGCAGATGGGTCTTGGTGAAAACGCGGGTAGAACATAGAATGAATGTGAGCATGTTATTTTTGATCTTGTGCCTTTAAAGTGGCAGTGGGCAGACCAACCACCTGTTCTTTATCATCACTTTTTAGAAAATGTAAATAAGCCTAAATGTTAATTCACTACTGAAATTTCATGTCAGCTTACTTATAGAATATTTGCTGGTATGCTTGCTTCACACACAGATGGAGAGTTTTGAGGAAAAACTAGAGTTTTTTTGTGAAGACAAGCCTCCTGACAACTTGCTGTGATATGGGATAAATTAAGTATTAGTTAGCTTAAGAACCAATCTAGGTATTGGCATACATGTCTCTCTGATGTAATAAACTGGTTGAGTGCAAGTCCTTTGGATTTGTGTGGTGAAGAGTCTTGACTGCTATGTTCTGTTATGGTTCTGGACTTTTTGTCCGCTCTGCATTTTCCCCCTCAGTGAAGTTTGCATTAGCTATCAGTTCTATGAATGCACCCCTAGGATGATCTTGCATCTTCGTTAAAAATGGGGACCTGCAGGTAGTGGGTGGTGGGACTTGAGCTTTGTTTTCATTTGGAGGGAGAATGCTTCAAGCATACTCAATTTGTTCCTTAGTAGAGGTTGCAAAACTCCAAATACAGACATAATGTGAACTTGCACCAAGGAGAACCTCTTTGGAATGCTAAATCACTGTTGCTGATGCAGCTGGTGTGAGCCATATCCGTTATTTAAGTTTTCAACCAGCTGTAATCTGCCTACTGAATACTCCACTTGTCCTAGATAAGCAAAACAGGAACATAGGGGACTCTTCAGGAGATTAGAAGCTGTTGTGACACTAACTTTACAGGGTCAAATGTGACATTTTCAAAGCTTAAATGTGATCAAGATTGTTGGGACCTCCCTTGGAGTTCTTCATCTGCAAAAAGTTGATGCCAAAACAGTGTTGCTAGTTAGGCTTAATAGTTGCTTCTGTGCTGTAGAAATATAGGGGTTCAAGTTCAACATTCAGTATTGATCACACTGAAAATCTGTCTGCATTTATTATGTCATTATGTCTCTCTAAACCTTATTATTGAATTTTCTTGTTGAAAGGAAATTGCATGACATAAATTTATTTAAGCCCTGGGGCATATGTTTTGTTTGGTTTCTGATCCAGGAGTAAAGGGCTTAGTTGTGAACATGAGTCCAGTCTGAACTCACATATGTTCTTAAACTGATAATCACTCCTTTTCTTGTAAAGAAAAGGGTTGCTGAAGTTAAATCAGAAAAATTAAAACACAAATATGATGACAAACAAATTCCCTGAATGTAGGCTTTGCATGTTGTTTGGTACCTCTTTTTTTTTTTTTTTTTTCATTAGCAGTCAGTGTATATATTTAAGCATAAACCTTACGGATTTACAAGAAGGAACAAGTATCACCTGTAACTGATTATTTGCATCTTCAGAAACTTCTAGTGCTAAATTGTTGTGTTAATTTCTGTAAAATTAGAGCTATGAGATTTCTGTAAGGTACTGCTAGTGTTAAGCTGTGCAACTTGAAGTTGCAGTTTTTCTAATCATCCCTGATTACATCTTCGTTTCTTGCATGGCGGGTGTAATTAAATGTTGACTGTACTTCAGATTTTGCTACCAGAATCTGTTCTCGAAAGTGCAAATTTCTGTTCCAGTTAAGTCTTCCAACCTATATTTTAACACAAAATTATCACTTGCAGAGTTGATGTCAAAGCAAAAATGAAAGCATCAAATTTTGCATACATGTAGGCAATCTGAGATGCAGTGAAACTGGCTGTCCCTAACTACAGTGAGCTATAGAACTAGCTGCTCTCAAATGGGCGCATCTTTCTGGATAGCACTTCTTTTTATACCTGTCAGTTGCTTTTTGGATGTCATGTGGAAGTTCTTTGTAGAGTGGTGAGGTGCCTGGAACAGGCTGCCCAGAGAGGTTGTGGATGCCCCATCCCTGGAGGTGTTCAAGGCCAGGTTGGATGGGGCCCTGGGCAGCCTGGTCTAGTATTAAATGGGGAGGTTGGTGGCCCTGCCTGCAGCAGAGGGGTTGGAATTTGATGGTCCTTGGGGTCCCTTCCAACCCAAACCATTCTGTGACTCTACTTTGCTATCCTGAACTTCAGCATACGAAAAGGATCAGGCCAAAGCAAGTGGGTTTTAATTTTCCCCAGTGGAATGTAGAGTCTCATCTAAGTGGGAGAGCTGGGTGAGATTGTGAGGGTGTCCCTGTTGCCTTTCAGTAGTTTCAGTGTTATTCTCCATCCCCTGCCATCCCAAAATACTAGACATACCTTTTCTACATCTCGTAGTGCCATTAAGAGAGATAGAAAAGACTGAAGTTTTAGATGTAATTATTTTTGTGAAGTCTGACTGCTACAACTGAGTGTTTTCTGCAGGGTGCTTAATGGCTGAATTCAAGTGATGGAACGTTCAGTTATGTTTCATGAAACAGAAAGTGAGTTTGTGCTGTGCAGCAGCCGTAAATCAGGTGTCTACTTGCAAGTTAGCGAGGAATCACTGTGCTTTATTGTGCCCAACAGCTGCCTACAGAAACTAGCAAACTGGTTAGTGCTTGAGGACATCTATCAGAAATACAGGATGAGCTTATTGTGAAACCCCTCAGCATTGTAAAGAGTAAGACTTCCTTTTTGGTATACAATCTGGCTTTAAAAAAGAACTTAAGTTTTGAATAACTTGTGCACCTGAAGGTGAATTTCTAGATGAGTAGGTGAGTTCTGTATCAGTTCATACCACTCTTGTTGATATGCTTCTGTAATGTTCTCTTTGTTAATGTTTTCAGGAGTCAAGGCAAATACTTAAGACATGTCTTTAGTTCCCATAAACTAAAAGTTGTATGAAAATGCGGTTGTCAGTATCTTCTGCAGAATGTAGTGAGTTACCATATTAGAATCATTTTTTAAGTACAAACTCATTATCTCATAGTATTTCTGTAATGATTTCTAAAAAGTTATATACAGTCTTACAGAAAAATGTCTTTGCTTACTGTGAATATATGGGGTTCTAATTTTAGGTAAAGGAACATATTCTTGACACTTGTGATAATACATTTTTGGTTGACTCGGAAGACAGGGATTGCAGTGATTTCACTGCAGAACAACTGCAAAAAAGTTCTTCTTAGTACTGAATCAGATTTGAGTGTCATCTTTTTGTTTTGCTTTAGGATGTGCTCACAAGAAATTGTAAAAATAAAACTTGACTTATCTAGCTGGACTGTTGTGTTAGAGGAGTATTGATTGTTCTTAAATTAATTTAGAGACACAGCTTGCTGTGTATGTATGACTGCATACAATCTGTAGGTCTGTTCCAAATGTTTTTCAGCATTTGTATCACAGACTCCTGATTGTTCTAATGGCATTGCTGTTTACGTCCTGCCCAGAAAATGGGCAGTGCTACAGGCCAGCTGAAGCACTGATACAACACCGCCCTTCTTGTGAGTGGAATTTTCAGGGTAACTTTTAATGCTTCTGTGCTAGGCTCTGAAAGCATCTTACTGCGAGCATAAATGCTTCCCTATTGCTTAGCAGTCTGCTTGTAAAATAATATCAATAACATTTTCCTTGTCTAATGTTATACTAAACAGATCAGTTATCTTGTTCCTGCAGTTTCAGAGCTGCGCTTTGTCTTCAGCTAATGAACAGTAGAGAGACTTGCACACAAGTCTGCCCTTTCTCAAAATTATTTTGACAATTGCATTTCAATCTTTGTTTCTGAAGTCAAATGCTGTGCTTTTTTGTTCTGTGCTAATATCTTTTGAGTGATAAGCTTCGAGAACTTTACTGTTTTATTGTTAAAATAAGAGCCAAGCCCAGATATTTTGGGTGGAAATACAGCGGAGCCTTTTTGGTTTGTTTTGGTTGGGTTCTCTGAAGTTGGTGGCTTTTAGCTGCAAGATTACGGTTGGCTGTATGTTATCCAACTTGCTGTCCTGTCATTAACATCCTGCTTGCTTATTTTCTACTTTATTTTTCATAGGATCTTAATTCTCTTCCTTAGTCACTTTATTCCTTCCTCTGTCCTTCTGCAAGAAAGAGGCTTGGTAGATGTGTATGGACCACGTATAGTCTGTTCTTCCCTCTCCTTACAGGTTTTGTTGGCATTCTCTGTACTAGGTGTAGAAATACCTGTGTTTAGCCAGGTTCCTGATACTGCTCCTCAGCTTCACTGAATTTTTAACAGATCTTTATGGTTTTTAAGACCTCTCTCCCCCTGCCCCACTAGTGATCAAGCCACTGAAAGAGGGATTAGTGGTTTTTAACCTGGGAAGAAATAGGTTCTTCTCCATCACCTGCCTGCTTGCTTTCAGGAGGGTTGTTCAGTTACGGTGCTTCTTCCAGGTTCTGGGGGAAGCTGTGACATCCATCTGAACTTCCACTCCATCTGAACAGTGGATGTGAGTGGTTTTTTTTGTTTTGTTTTGTTTTTTTCAAGGGACTGGAAGCAGGTCTTTAATCTAAACTCTGTCATTGGTTTTAATAACTGCTTTTTAGCAGGCTAGTGGCCAGGTTTTTTGTAGGTTGCACAGTTTCCCAGATGACTAATGACAACATCTTTCAAGTCAGTAAATTTGTATTTCTCTAGTGATTCTGGCAAGTTTTGAGTGACAATATTGGGATTTGAGCAGGGATGCTTCACTGATAATTTGCATTCTGTTAATTCCCAAGAGACTGCATGGAGGAAACAACCACTTTGTACTGAGTGATCCCCAGAAAGGAAGTTGGGAGACCCTCTGCCTTTGTTTTACATTATACTTCTGATTCTAGCATCCTTTTGTTAGGAATTGTTAGGAATTATGTTAAAGATATTCTTAGAACTTGTATCTTTTGAAGCTGTGAAATCTACAGTGGTTTGGATTCTTGGTTATGAAAACATTTGTTCAATGCCTCACTGATAAATTACGAGAAAGCTTCCTCCTTTGGCTTGAGCAGGAAAAGAATGCTGTTACTTGTGAGGACTCAGTGGTGAGGTTAACTGGCCTAAAATGTCTCTTCAGGAATGCTTGTTAATTTCTTGCGAAGACTTTTTTTTTTCTTTTTTAGAATGCATGGTAATTTTTAAGAGCATGATAATTATTTAAGGTATTATATATCTTTGTAGGTAGTTAATCTATATCTTCCTGGAGTTTAAACAATTTAATTCTTGTTCAGCACTTCTGAACTGTAAATTTATATCTAACTCTTATATGTATGCTTAAAAATCTCTGTGGTTAACTTGCCAGTATGTATATGAGTCTGTGTCTTCTATGAATCCACTGCCTGATTTCCATATTTTCTTCTTTGTTCCAATGATTTTGAATTACTCTGAAGACAGCAAAGAGGTGAGGTTTTCCCCAAGGCAACCCTGCAGAATTGCAAGCTATTAGGAATACCATAGTATTAATCTTCAGTATTGCTTCAGCAATTAGGTGGATCTTAAGTGCTCAAAATTCCTTTACCAGTTAATGAGGACAGACTTGTAACAGTGTGCATCTCTGAATGAAGTTTTAGGCTTAGCACCTACTTTTTACATGATAAATGACTTCCAACATGCCTGCAGAATTGGTTTTGGGATGTAATACTTTATATTAAAAGTTGAAGATAAACTTACACCAAGTAGTCGTAATATACAGGGCATTTGAGATTTATCTATATGTATAGTTTATTTCCACTAATTACCAGACTACAGGTATCTGACATTTGGCACTGATGAGGCTTATTTACTGTCGTATTTTGGGTGGGTATGTATGTACCAGAGATGCTCTATCTCTTTTCCCCCCATATGTTTCAGTATTAGCACTTAGTTTTTAAATATAAATAACTAATATTAAAATTAAAATAAGGCACCTCTTATTTTACCTGACTTAAGTTTAGCATATTGCATCATACAGAGAGTAGTTAATCTTTTCAGACTTTCAACTTCTTACTGAATTCTGTTTTTCTTCAGGTCAGTGTGGAAGCACTGCTATGAATTCTGCCCAAAACACAGCCTTTGGGATTTAGAGGAAGACTACAGCTTATTCATGTCTGTGTTTGTGCTGGCAGACTGGTTAACAATTTAATTCAGCTCTTGCTCTTCATTTAGTGCTTAAGATAGATACAAATTTTGTTGCAGTACATTGCTGTTGTGTCCTTGTTCTGAAGTCTTACAATTGTCTTGCAAAAATACAAATGCCAGAGGTATCTACTCTTTGTGTAAATTTGTGCAATAAAAATAATTTGGAAAATTCTAGTATTAAAATGTGTATGTAAAAATTTCAATGTTGGTAACTTGCTTACGTCCTTGACTCAGTGCTGAGGTAGCCTGTATTAAGTGCACTGAACAGCTAGCTGTTGCTGTATGTTTGACAGTTTTGTAATACTCTGTTAGCTTTATCTCATGAGCACTTGGAGCAATGTCTGCAGCATGCTTTCCTTCTGGTGTTTAGGAGAATGTTCGAAGTCCTTCTCTTCAGTCACCTTCTCAAGATGGAAGGAAACGCTGCCTAGATATATTTCTATGTATAAATTAGATAACTCTGACAGACTTGCCAAGTTAATGATTAACTTTTTCATCAATGAAACGGAATTGTCTTAGGCAATGCTTTAATCCATAGACCAAGAGGTGTGTAGCTAGTGAACAAATCTATAGTTAAATAGAACATTTTTCAGAATGCGAATCTCATCAAACCACAGATAGGCATACACACAGAAACTAGGATTAGCAAGGTGCAATTTTCCTATCTTAGTTTGATAAAGCACTCTTTTCTTGTTTACATCTATATAAACTTTATCGGTAATGTAATTAAGAAGTCATTTCAGAGATGGAATTTTTTCTTTGCATGTGAGTCATTGGAAGGCTAATACAAGAACTTGATAAGATCATGAGTAGGAGTAAGAGGAAGCCAAACTTGGTTTTCTTGTGCTGCAGCAAAGCTTGGCAGCCTGAGAATTCTAGACTTTGCATTCCTTTATTAATGTATTTATCATAATGGATGACACGCAGTATGTTTCTTCAAGGGTAAGAGAAGTAGTGATTGCCAGGACAGCTATTTCACTTTGTTCTCTCTTGTAATTCTTTCTTCCTGTGAAAGGAATAAAGTTGATTACAGTTTTCTGGTTGTGCAACAAAAAAAGATGTTCATCTAATAATTTTTTTTTAGTTGTTGACCAGGGATTTTTTTAGGCATCTGCTGTGGTGTTTGGCTTTTTTGTAGTAGCATGAGGGACCATCTTTATTAGACCAGCTCTATTAGTCAGCGTTGCAGTGCAAGATGCTGTATGACATAGAGAATGATTTCTCATAGCCTGTATTAACTTCTGGGAAGGAAGTCTGAGAATGAACCAATTTCTTCTCTCTCTCTCATTTATTTATTTATTTATAAACTTTTAAACAGGAATGATATTATGGAAACTAATGTGATATCATTTTCCAGCAGGTTCTTTCTCCGTTACAAACTCTCTTTACTGCTTGCTTGTAAGGATGAAAAACCTGTTTAAAACTTTACCCTGGAAAATGAACAGTCATATCTCAAAGCTTCATATAACTATTATGTATGTATTGTGACTTATTTTCAGTTTACCCTTTCATTTTCATATTATTTGCACAAAATCTTTTAAATTATTATTATTTTAAATATAGGGCAAATTTCATGTGAGGGTTAACGTTCTCTTGAGAAAATACATCTGTTCGTTGGGCTCAATAGGTATCTCTAAAATGCAAGTGAAATTACTACCAGAATACTGAAGTAACTTACCTTTTAAATAGGTAACTATTTTAATGGACTGGGTTTTTGTGACACTGTGTGTATGCCAGAAATAAGTTTGTTTTTCTTACATGTTTGTAGCTAGTTGTCCCAGGATTGTTAGAGAGGAACTTTTAAGATTTTTTTTAATTGATTTTTCAACTGTAGCTAAAGATATTGCCAATATGCAATTTTAACACATCATTCTGTATGCTGAACCAGTGCAGAAAGCAAGTTAATTCAAGCTGCAAAAAGTCTCCTGCAAGTTGTGAGCAGGAAAACCTAGTATTTGTGCTGGAAAACGTTCCTTTTTGTTTTTAGTCTTTTCATTCACTGAAAACCAAGCATCCTTAGTTTATCAATGGTGTGATTTGATATTGATCTTCCAGTAGCTGTTTCACTTACGTCGCCTAACACATTGTGCTTTTCCTCTTTCCTAAACTTTTCTTTCCTCTGACTACACAAACGTAGTCCTGTAGAGTTTAGAAATAAACACATTATCTTCCTTAAATTTTTAGAAGATTTCAGTATAATTTCTAGAAAATTCAAAGCCCCATCGCTTGCACTGGTACCTTCAAAAAAGACTGTTTTCATTAGGGATGCAGTCCTCCTCCTCTTAAGGAGATAAAAATGTAAGAACTCAGCTGTGCAAAAAAGAAAAAAACAACTGGTATTCTATTTTGTCTCTAAAGGAATGATTTCATTAAGAGAACTAGTATTTATTTTCTGTAATCTGGAATATATATTATTCACACCACTATACTGTCTATTTTTTTTTTTTTAGATATTATAAAGATTTGTTTTGGGCTTCAGAGCAGTTTTTTTTTTCTTGGTAGTTTATTTCTACTGGTACAGAACTCTAAGTTCCTTTTCATTTTGCTGAAGCATGATCTCTGCTGCTTTCCAAAAGTACAAATAATTTCAAGATGTGTTTATTTTCCATAATTAAACCTGAGGGTAGAACTTATTTGTCCTTCGGTGTATGAATTCAGGATTTGTTTAAACTATATTTTATCTCTTCCTTCCCCCAACCTTATCTTTCCTCTAGTGTGTTCTAGTAGAGGCCCTTCTGAACAATCTCAATGACATACTTCAGTTCTGCAAGTGCTATGTTTTTTTTCCTCACAAATTCCTTCATTTTCACTGTCACTATAGAGTTTTCTAGAACTAGACAGGTAAAAGGAGATGCAAAGGAATAATATGGCTTAAAAAGTGAGAAACATAAGTTTTTGTCAGAATACAGCGCTCTTCATGTCATATGTGAGGGCTGATAGGTTACGTTCTGCAGATCAGCTTTTGTAAGGATCATTTATCTCCCTCACCCTATCAGCACTGTTCGCCTTCTTTGTTCTGACTGAGATCTCCAGTATGAGGTGGATGGTTTTTCTTGGTGAATATTGCCCAGAATTATCCCCAGAGTTGCCATCAGGTCTGTAAACTGTTTGGAGGTACCATGTGTTTTTCTATAGTACAGAAGATGGCAAACAAGAATAAGCAGGCATGTGAAATGAAAACTTCTTTGGGAATAGTTCTTTGGTGTTTTTTTTTTGTTGTTGTTTGTTTGTTTGTTTTTGTTTTTGGCCACGCTTTTCTGTGGAGTGATTTAGAATCACAGAATGGCTTGGGTTGGAAGGGAGCTGAAGGATTATCATGTTTCAACCCCTCTGCCAAAAGCAGGATGAACAGCCATCTAGATCAAGCACTATATCAGGTTGCACAGAGCTCCATCCAACCTGACCGTGAATGCCTCCCGGGATGAGACATCCACACCACTGGGCAGTTTGTTCCTGCACCTCACTGCACTCTCAGTAAAAAAAAAAACAAAACAACAAACTTCCCCCGATATCTAATCTAAATCCCCCCTTCCTTTAGTTTAAAGCCATTCCTACTTGTCCTATCACTATTTATCCCTGTAAAAAGTTGGCATCCCTCTTGTTTATAAACTCCCTTTAAATATTGGAAGTCCACAAGGAGGTGTCCCTGCAGCCTTCCCTTCTCTAGGCTGAGCAAACCAAGCTCCTTATCCTGTCTTCACAAAAGAGGTGTTCCAGTGCTCTGAGCATCTTCGTGGCCCTCCTCCGGACTCTCTCCAAAAGCTCCTCATCTTTCCTGTGCTGGGGGCCCCAGACCTGGACACAGTACTCCAGATGTACTCACAAGGGCAGAGTAGAGGGGGATTTACTGGCCATCCCTCTTCTGATGGACTCAGATTACAGTTGGCCTTCTGGGATGCAAGTACACACTGCTTACTTATGTTAAAGGACACCAAGAAGTACAAGGTGCTCTTCCTCATTCAGAAGGCTCTCAGTGAGGTTACCAGAGAACTAGTTCTGAATGCTAAAATCACTTAGATAAGACTTGAATAATTGCAATACCCTATGCTCAAAAAGTCAACTTTGCTCCTTATTTGCAGTGTTGTCAAGTCCATAAATATAGTTTTACTGTTTATTAAAACACTTCTGGAGAACAGTGCAAAAGAATATATGAAAATCTAAAAATAAAATTGCCTTGTATTCAGATATGCTAGCAGCACTCGTTCATAGTTAGAGGAATAAAATCGTATTTATTGACAGAGTCAGTATCTTCTCTTAAAGTGAAGTGTGAACTGCAGTATACAAATTTTGGTGTATGTTTCTTTGCCTCAAGTTGATTTCATAAATACATGATCTTCCTGCGTCTAAAACCAATCAATAAACCTGAGTTAATTGCTTTGCACACTAACCCACCAGTGAACCAAGATTATTCTCACAACACTTGCTGTGTTGTGTTTAATAAGACATTCTTACTATCGTGTATGAAATGCACTTAAGCTAATAGCCTGATTTAAAAAAAAAAAAAAAATCACTTTCTTAAAATGGTGTTCAGTAACAGAAAACCTATTGTAGGTTATCAGTTTTAACATATTAAATGTTTTAATTGTTTTCACCTCCTCAAGTAGAGTTCAAAAATCCTGAAATTCTCACTTATGTCTGACAATTCACATCTGCCATCTCCTGGAATGGCTAGTTGCTGTTTTCAGCAACTCCATTCAGAAAAAAAAAAAAAATCCCTTAGTAGTAATGAAAGCAGCTGATAATGGAATAAACCCAATAATAATGTTGTAGAACAGGTGTTCAAAAGCAGCTTAGAATTCTTGCCCTTTTGAAGGGAAGCTGTTGTCCAAGATGTGTACCAGGTGCTTTAATCAGGAGCATTTCTTCTTGTATGAGAAGACTTAGAGACTAAATACATTTTAGATAAACTCAGCATTGCCTCTAAGTATGTGTCATTGTAATTGAAGTTTAGTGTTGGGCGTGTAGCTGATAAAGGACTCAAGTCCTTTGCCTTTAGTGCCGATTGTAAAGGAGTCACCAGCACAAGAAATAGTGATATTACTGGTTGCTGAGTGCATGGCTTCAGAGCAGTTTGGAAAACAAGAGAACAATACTTAACACTTATTTTTTCTTATAACCATGGCCGCAGTATGTAGGTTTTTCAGGTGCAGTTATTGCTGACAGTAAGCAACTCCTTTTAGTGACGCAAGCAGTCAGAAAAGTTTAGAAAAAGATGAAGGGGCAGAATGAGAACATAATTTTGATGTTAGGTTGAGGTAGTAGAGCTGGCAACTTTCAAAAGCATTGTGAGAAACCACCACTATAGTGGGCTTGTGTTTGTACTGTAGCTTGGGTCAGGGGCGTGCGATCAGTTTGAGCATCCAATAACTCCAGTTCTAAAGACCGGTTCATCCTCTTAGAGGGAGTGTGTGTGTGCTTGCGTGTTTGAGTGAAAAGAATGAAAAATATAGAAAAAGCTGGAGTCACCAAGTAATATTCCTTGGATCTGACAAAAAAAAAAAAAAAAAAAAAAGTACCAAAAATTTGGCTTTTGGAAATCAGCGTTCAATGGCTGGAGAAATTAACATGGTGTATCAAGTCCCATGTCCACCCATTCCCCTCCTTACTCAATTTTTTAATTTTGTGAATGTATCTTTTAATGTTTGTGTAGATATAAAGCATTTTATCTCAGAATTTTCTGTAGCTCTTCATTTTTTTCAACTTTAATCTAAACACGTGAAGACTATCCATCAGCAGAATGGCACATGCTTTAAGAGCAGGTGACCTAATCTATGTCTCTGTCCCTTATCTGAGTTTTTCTGCAAGTGTAAAATAAATGAGTTTTCAAGGGGTCTATCTTTTTAATAATAAACCTTTTAAAGTCGCTTTTATCTGAAAGGTGATGTCTAGTATTGAGAATTAAATGTCAAAGAAATACTTGCTTTGAATTGTTGCTTGGTGGTTCTGAAACTTTTGTTTATTTTCTCTAGGGATTCTTCTGCATCTGTGTGTTTGGGTATTTATTAGTCTACACTTCCTCCCTCAAGAAAACTCTTTCAATGGACTCTTTCTTTCCTTCCTTGTTCTTCTTTCTCTATCTGCTTCTGAATCTACTGTTCAATTTAAAATAAACTTAAATATTCTATCTTGTCCAGTTTCAAAAAAGCTTGATAAGGGTTGTAGATAATTGCAAATGGGATTATGACTTTTCCAAAGGAATGGCTGTATTGTGAACCAAAATATTTGTAACTCCTTGTGGGCTAAGATTACAGAGTCTAATTTCTCATGGCCTTAGCATTGCAAAATACTGACACTTATGCAGTTTTTTCTATTCTAGTTCAATAGAAGAAATAAAAGTGAAGTTGCATTTTAGATTGCATGTCAACTATTTATCTATGTGAATCAGAATTTAAGAAAAGTTGACAGATTGGATTTGCTCATTAGTTTAGAAGTTGCTTTTGAATTATTAGTCTGGGTAAATGAGAAGTGTGGCTCTATTATCCCTCTGATGCATCATTTCATTTTGTGTGCTGTGACTTTGTTGTGCTTTTTTCAGATGCAAACATAATGTGAGGGTTTTTTGTTTGTTTGTTTGTTTTTTAAAGAGCAGTATGTGTTGTTTTTAAATTTGGCCTAAAAATTGAAACCAGTCAACTCTACCTGTTTAGTTTATCTGCACTTTTCAAAACAATTCATCAGGAAGATAGGGCTATGTCTGAGAATTTCTGAGTCATGCAGTTTTGTTCAGTCTGAGTTTGATGAACAACTTGTTTCTTATTCTATCTTCTGAATCTTTCAGGTGAAACAAACTGTTCTAGGACTTGGGAAATATCCAGAAAAGATTGTCAATTTCAAGAGTGTTATCACTTAGCCTTGAAGTGAAAGAACTGGCTCATTAAAGCTATCACTTCAAAGGCCTCATTGTGATGAGGAGGAGTTACAGATGATTCAAAAGAAGAACGACAAAGTAGATTAAAAAGTAAATGAAGCAAATGTCTCAATATCTACATGTATTATCTAATGTTACTACCTGTTGCCTTTATTCCCCTCTTGTCTTAACTGTTGGAGCTGAACAGCTGTTCTGTGTTTGTAAAGAATGAGACTGCTTAAAAATCTACATAAAATGAGTTTCTGTATAAAACAGATTAAACTCTACAATCAATAAAAGTAGAAAAATACTACCATATCAATCTGACTGCACAATCTAGTGTTTAAAATCATTTCATGTTCGATTTTTATTTTTTTTCTGATGAGCTGTCTGTGATGAAATGCCACTATGTTAACTCAATTTATAGTGGAGGGACTTCTCTAAAGACAAGCAGTCACCTTTTTAGTCAGAAAGAAGGTTGCTGTCCAATAGAGATGATAATATAGTTGAATAGCAACTGGGAGAGGCCAGATGACTAAGATTTCTCATTCCAGTGAAGTTACTGCTGTGCAAAACTGAAGGCTGCATCTGCAGTTAGTGAAGGCATAAATAAAACCCACTTCAGACTAATGCAAGAAAAGAAAACATCACTCAAGTCATATTTTTTAATTGAATATTCTTTGGAATAACCAATACTAAAATAATCCCTAGTCCTTTCCTAGCACATCAACTATTTCATTCTGCCAGTTGACTTACTGCTTTAACTTACAGAAATTAAGTGAAAAACAATGAGAAATAAGGAATATGCTATTAGTGAAACATGAATTCCTTATCATCATCAGAGCTGTGCTGCTTTTAAAAAATGATTTGTAATATAGATACTTATTGCATTACTTGATTGTATATGTACTTGGTTGACTAATAGCATATGAATAAATTAGTAAGTTGATGTTATTTCACACATTCATGGCAGAATAGCTACAGCACTGCAGTGATCTTTCTAGAATATGAAACCTTCTGTTCAGTAAAAGCATCAAACTGATGACTGTATTCTTAGTGGAGCTAATTTATTTGGAGCTGTTTTCTAGTGTAAAAACATAGTTTTTCCTCCTTACTCTCATCTTTTTTTTTTTTTTTAAGCACTTTTCTAAACTCTTGTTACAGTGTTTTTTTTTGTGTGTGTTTTTTTTTTTTGGTTGTTGTTTGTTTTTTTTGGAAGCTAGTGACGTTCTTGTTTTATTGGCTAAATTTGAAATTGATACTATTGTTTAGTTAGAGACAGTTGATATTACTGTCTTGATTTTTTTTTTTTTTTTTTATGAAATCTTGTTTTACCCTTATTTTTGTTTTTATCTTCGGGGAGTAATGTCTCTTACTATTCTCCTATGGTTAGGATTTCAACTTCTTCCTCACTTCCAGAGAGCAAGTATTTTTGTATTCTGGTGGTAGTTCAAATTACTCTTCAGGATTTCTGTTTCAGTTTTAAAAGTGTGTTTAGTCTGTGTGTATGCATGAACACATATAGAGTTAAGGACTGTTTCTCCTGAAATCTTGTTTTTATAACTTTGGGATGCTTTCTGTCTCAAATTTCAATATACGTCCATACCATACAGAGAGCTCACAACAGAATACGGTGTGGTATTGCTATTATGGAAATGGAAGATGAGAATGACATTTTTTGTTATCTTTTTTTATGCCATTCACGAGTTCCAAAACAGATGATAGCTTTGACTTCATCTTGTGGCATTTCCAATATTAAGGCTAATATTCTGTTTCCAATTTGGTAGTAAAAAACATTTGAGGTAATGAATCCTAGAAAATGGTAACTCATAAAATCCTTTATATTTAAATGTAAACATTGAAACTTTCTAATAGTTAGAGCAGTTGTTCAGCAGCTTTAGAGTAGAATCTGCAAGTATGAATCTTTTCTGTTGCAATCTTTTGAGTTGCTAAATTCCAGGACACTTGTTATTGATGGGTTTGAGAGCAGCACAAAAGCTTTTCTGTGTTGCACCTGGTTTATCCGTCATGCTTGGATCAGTCTTTAGTTCTGTTTTATTTCCTTCTTAGGTCAATTTCTATTGTAAAGCTTCTTTTGTAGAGTTGGTGTGTGATTTCATTGAAGAGCATGCAGTTGGTAACCTCTCCTGAGGGATTTTGGATGAATAGGTCTTAATTTGTGCAGACTTGAGCTCCATCTTCTTGCTAGGCCTTAGCATCCGGGAGGTTTCCCACCACTTTTTAGAGTCAGATTAATTTCAGCATGAGTAGTGTGAAGCTGGCTTCTAACTTGATGCTTTCAAATGCACAGGATTCTTGGGATGCTTCAGTAAAGGAGGTAATGGAAGCATCTGGGAGCTAATATTCTTGCAGGCCTTAGAGATGCATTAGATATGCTGTGAAAAATTGAAGGTTTTGCACACAGACCTAAACTATTTCTGAAGGGCTCCCTTTATAGAGTTCCTATAGAACTTAGCTGCTTCTCTGCTTTGTGCCTCGCTATCTGTTTGTACAGGCCTCAGCAAATGGGACTCCATCTGGAGGAAGTGCACTTTCTCAGAAAGTAGGGGCAGCTAAAAGCAGAAACTACAGCAGTTATCTGAAGTAAGTGGTTTCCTGCCTTAAAGGAGTGGGTCTGTACGTGCTTTAAATTTTACTTAATGGTGATTTTTGAATTTCTTATAACAGTTCACACCCAAACTGATCTCATGCATAGTAGTAAAAAACGAAACAACAAAAGACAAACAAAAAAAACAACCCACAATAAGTCCTTTCTTTCCCCAGCTGATACTTTTTTGCAGAATGGTTTTATCAGAGATATAACGTTGTTTAGTTTTGTTCTGTGTTGAGTAGGGTTGTAAAGCTCTACTTACTCCAGATGCAAATTATAGTACTAAAATTTGGCAGAGATAATTTAATGGAGGGAAGGATAGATATCCATTATTTCTGTGGTGATTCATATTTCTTCATCCTGATGCAAGGATGCACTTTTCACACTTGGTATCTGACTTGTAATAGGCACTTGTCCTGTAGTGGAACTGAGCTTTAATTTCATAGAATCATTTAAGTTGGATGGGACCCTTAAAGGTCATCGAGTCCAACTCTGTTGCAATGAACAGGGACACCTACAGCTAGATCAGGTTACTCTGAGCCCATTCAGCCTGACCTTGGCTGTCTTCAATAATGGGGCATTCACCACCTCTCTGGGCAACCTGTTCCAGTGCCTCATCATTCTTACTGTAATAACTTCTCCCTTGTGTTGAATTTAAATCTCCTCTCTTCCAGTTTGAAACCACTTTTTGCGGCACTCTTTGCACTTGACTTTGTTGAACCTCATGAGGTTCTCCTGGGCTCGCTGTTTGAGCCTGTCTTGGTCTCTCTGGATGACATCCCATCCCTCATGTGTCAACTATATCACACTTTTCACACAACTTTATCTCACTGATGAAGATGTTACAGTGCATCAGTCCCAGCATTGACCCTTGAGCGACACCTTTTGTCGCGGTTCTCCATCTAGACACTGAGCCATTGACCAACAGTCTCCGGATTCAATCCTGCAGCTGGTTCTTCGTCCACCTAATGATATGTCCAATTTAGTAATTCTAAGTGTTTCAGATGAACAACTTTGCCTAGATCTGGCAAAACTGAAAGATGTTATTGACTGTTTTGCATGAAATTCACAATGTGGAGCCTTTGATGTTTAATTGCATTGGTAGATATTGCTTATTGGGTGCAATTATTGTCAGAATTCTGGAACTATACTAACACTGAATGTGAGCAGTGTTTTTCATTTTGACTTTTTTAATTAGCATGTGAACTGCAGATTCTTAATAGTGATACTATGAGTACTATATCATGTGTCCAGAGTTGCAGTCGTTTGTAAATCCTAATGTTAGGATGGAAGGGAAAAACTGTTCAAGAACTGTTGAATGCAGAAGCCATCTGTCCAATGCTAGCTTGTTACAAATCTATGTCATTAAAGGAGTTATTGAAGTTCTACAGATAAAACTTTTCCCATCTGTGTTCAAAAGGTGTCCTTGAAAGAGGTAGAAAGAAATGGTTCCCATATTCTTCAGGGTCTTAGTTCCTGAACCTGAAAATGAACTATTTCCCATTCTTTTAAAGTCCCTTAGACATTACAACAGTACTTTTGCATGCTAAACAAATGATTTAAGACTGGTTAAGACAAGGTAATTAAAGTTGCTATCTACAGTATTATTCTGTACCTGTTTTAACTTACTGTTACGTCTGAGGAAAATGTGGTATAATGTTTTGTTTCTTCATTGCATCATAATACTGCAGTTCCAATCCAGCAAAGCACTCAAACTGTCAAATGCATTTTTTTTTTTTTCTTCCTCTCCACCTCTCCCTTCTGGAATAGCTGTCTTGGATCCTATTTCTGTGTTGGTTTGTTGCAATAAGTCACCTTGCTCCCTTCTCTAACAAACCACAGACGTGACTGCAATAGAGTTCTGCCTTTAGATATACTTGTATATCTCATAAATGTATGCATCTTTTTGTCCTCAGTTATATTTGCAGGCTTAAATATTTATAAAACAAAATTAAGCTGAAAAGTGTATAGTTCTGATTGCACTCCTTCTTTGTTTTAACTTCAAGATATGTGAAAGGCATGCGAATTTTTCTTCCATTCTTATTTTCTTCCCAGCTGTTTTCTGTATTGCAGATGAGGAATTGCTTTCTGCTTCCTTCAGAAGTATACAGAATGAAAATTGGAAATACCTGGGTTATTGAAATAATTGTTATTGGATTCACACTCTGTAAATTGAGATCTACCTACTTATTCAGTCCTTAGCTTACTACCTAGAAGTTCAGAAAAAACTGGAGTTATTAACTGAAAGAAAAAGAGGCTTTCTCATGTGCACAAAATAATAAATCAAAACACCACACCCATTGCTTTCTGTGCTCAGAGAAACCTTTTTTCTTCCTTCCCTCCCTCCCCCCCCCTTCTTCGAGGAAGTTAATCTTGGAGGTAAGAACAAGCAGTGATTATTTGTATTCAGAGAGGATTAGAGACAGGACTTTGGAATGCACACTAATTCATGGGGCATTTCTGATACTGTAGAATTAACAAGAGGTGGCATTAAATCGTGCCTGAACATTTGTTGGGTAATTGTGTATTTTTCTGCTTGAAAGCAGGCAGTGGTTTTCAGTGATGGGTGGTTTAATGTTCTAGCTAAACTTTTAATCCCTTACTCGTGCTGAAAAGTGTATTCTCATCACCCTTTTCTCAGCTACTCTGTGTGCACACACCTCCAGCTGCTGCCCTCCATCAAATCACGTAATTCTGTAGTTGATATGGTGGTTCAAAAAAAGCCCAACTGTTGAAACAATAGCTATATGTGTACCTCTCTGCTCTGGCCCAAAAGCTCAGTGCCAGGTCTGCTGAAGGAAGCTGGTCAACAAAGCTGAGAGCAGTGTCTGTAAGGGGAGAAGTGGGGCCATTGGCAGTTGGTGCAGGGATGTCAAGGGGAGCTGCCTCAGTCACATGCTTGCTGTGCAGAGCAGGATGGCAGCTGAAGGCTGTACTGTCGTTGGGTTTCTTCTTCTCTCTGGACTGCTTGTTCCATGGGATCTCTTTGATCTGTGGGACAAGCTAATCAAATGGTTTTTGGCATACTTGGCAAATTTTATTGAGTGACGAACAGTCTCACCTGTTATCCCTTGGATCTAAATTGAAGCACGTATACTTGTGTTAAGCTACTTGAATGTTTGGATTTCACCTCTTGCAAAGCCCTATGGTGAGAAGCAGAACATGTGCAGTAATGCTCAAATGAGCATCATGGACTTGGAAAGCAGCCTTTCAATGCTTCCTCTGTAGTGTTTCCACTGCATTAATGGTCTTTCTGGTGTATGAGACTTTCCCCTCACTTCAGCTTCCTAAGGAGAGGTGATATTCTCTCCCACAAGTTGGAGTGAGACTGATGAACTTTCTGGTCCTTGGGCACTTCACAACAAGTGCCATTTGTGCTTTTGTCTTAGGCAGGCTGTGCTGAGCTTTTTGCTTGGTTGGTCAGACTGCTTTAGGCAGGGTAGATTAAGGTTAGCTGATGTTACTAGAAGTAACCTCTGAAAAGAAGGTGTGTTCTTATCTACTGTTAGTTTAAATGAGTGAGTATGTTTATATTATTGCCTTTTTTTTTGGCTGTGTTCTGTTAGAGGATTTTTTCAGTTGCAGAGTGAAAAAAATTAGGGTTTGTTGTGGTCTTTGACTTGTGATTTGTGTGGGTTTTTTTTTCTTTTGTTTTTTGTTTTGTTTTGGTGGAAGGCAGGCAATGCTTATTTTTCTTCTGATAGAAAAGGTTGGCCACTTAGTTTTAGACTCTTGTTACTGGAGTTGATGAAATCTCTATGCAAGAGACTATGGCTTAACAGAGTCAGCACCATTCAATGTCGGATGCTTATGGAAGAATTTACCATGTGTTATAATATATTGAAATACATTAAAAAACTGCATAACATTTACATGCTATTCAGTTAACCCAATGCATATTAAACCAATGCAGGGATTTGAGAGTTAAAACACACATTTCATTTTATGCTATCTTCAAATTCATTTTGATTTTTTACCTGAAAATACTCAGGAATGTAAATCTTTGTATTAAAACAATTTACCTACATCTAAAACGCTACTTTGCCCTGACCTGAGGGTTTTCTGTACCTGTTGTCTCTTTTTGGTGGAACCAAACTTCCACCAGAACTTCCAATTTTTGCCATTTGCTGTACAAATAAGTTTTCCTGTGCAAAGTTGGCTCAGGCTGTCCTCAGAGAATATGTGTACGTGTATGCCAAAAACTTTAGAGAAAGCATTATTTTTGTTTAACTTGATCTAAGTTTATGAAATGTCATGTCAGGTTTTATAGTTGTTCTGGCAGTTCAGATAGTGCCTGTAAGCACTAAAATATATGCTTTGTCCTAACTAAAGGTGAACTTTACAGAAAAGTAGGACTCAAAGGTACTTCGTTTTGTCTGGAGACTGCAAGTTACAGTAGCAGGCACTATCAAAATGCTTTGTATATATTCACTGCTACTGGATCTAAACATGTGGGACTATCAAATTATAATTTTGATTACTTCATATTTCTTGAGAATTTGAAATTGCCTTCTTGTATGTGTGTGTGGTGATTGTGTGTGTTTTTGTTCTCTCTTAGTGGAAACTTCTATTTTACTTAATATTATATTACTTAATATTTACTTAAAGTATTCAAACATATGAGAAGAATGTACCTTTGGCAGTAATTTACTTTAAGTAAAGAAGGAATTAAGAGAAAAATAAATCTTTTGCTGTAATAATATCAGACTACTTAAAAATGTGTAATCAAGTTTTGCAAGGTGTTTTCAGTGCTTTTTTGGTTACTTACATTATGCTTCTTGACATACCTGGAAATGTTTTGCTAATGCTAGGTAATTTGGCATCCACAGAAAGTCAGCATTTGCTTACAGGATATTTCCTGCCTGTTTTGCCTCTAAGAATAACCATTCTAGGCATTACTGAAGTATGCTTTGTCGGCCTCATACAAAACGTTTTTGCTGACAAGAGAAGACATGGATGCCCCTTAATGTAATTAAATTAAATTTCTAGAGTACTTGTTTGGCATGTAGTAAAAATGATCTCATTTATCACAGGAAGAGACTTGAAGTCTTATTTCTTGAGGCATCCTCTTGGATGGCAACAAATCAGAAAGCAAGCAGATGAGTTTGATTCTTCTTGCTTAAGTTTCCCTAGGACTAGGAGTTACTTGTGCTTTAGAGCCTGCATAGCTATTCTATAAGCATCTCATGTGATATCTGTTTAGAAGCTTGTAAACTGGGTAAAGGAAAAAAGAAGTAGCAAACAAGACTGGACTTTCATTGCATCCATGCATAGCCAGCTTTTAATCCTTTCTCAGGTAACTAGCTTCTGCAAGGAGCCTTGGTCCTTGGGGAGGATCTGAATCCTAGCAGGCACTGAACTGTTGCAGTGCCAAGTACTAAGCTATGTAACACCAAGGTGCTTATGCGTATCTGGTTCCAGTGCACCACTGGAGCAGAAGTATATGGAGTGTTGAGAGAAGTGTCTGCACCTCTTCCAAAATCAACTAATTTGACTGATCTGTACTGCGTGGTGCAGAAAAGCCTTCTATTAGGCTGGCTGGATCAGATGACACTTTGAGGATGCTGCCAGTATTCAGTTTCCTTTTAGAAAATCTTCAGTAGAAGGAAATTTGCCTGCAATTGGCCCTTGGCCAGTGTCTTAAAAGCAAGTAGCAAAGCTTTAGCACGTGTTTTGTCCCATCATTCCTCTCTTCTCAATTATTCTTTCTTAATGTATGTTACTGAAGGAGAGCCTTCTATTTTAATCTCATGCTTTGCATTCTGCATGAACAACATTGAAATGTTGCATTTCTACACAGTGATGAGCAAGAGAGGTCTTTTCCACATTTGACATGCATCTAAGGTGCTGGATGGCATTAGCCCATGGAATAGTGCTGTGTGTTCAACCATGAGGTGTTTTTATCTACATTACTGCCGTTTCCATCCAGGAGACAGTGAGCAGTTGTCCTGGTTGTGTGTGGTGCAGTCATAGCTCCCAAACATCTCCTGTGCCTTAATATCGTGTGGTGTTCAGCATCAGGGTCCACAATGGTAGGAAAGACTGGAGTTGGATGCATGCTCAGCTTCCAGTTGATGTTTTTAACCACGAGTTTTTCTGTAGTCTTATTGACTTGCCACTTATAAGGCATGTGAGATCTTGATATATCTAGCGATGTTACACATTGGTAAATTGTTCTCTTGGTGATGGGAAGTCAGTGTAGGATAGAAATCTTATAATGAAGTCTAATATATCACAGTTAAATGTCAGATCCGTGGCACTCGAAATGTGAGTTTAAAAAAGAAGAAGACATAAATACGAAAAACAGTAGTACATGTATAGAGCAGTAGTACCTAGGGATTTGGATTAGTTTAATGTCTTTTGTGCCAAGTGAAATAACAATCGGTGAAACACTAATTGCTTTGAAACACTTCTAAGGAATATAGCAGTAGATGCAAATAAATATACCCAAACCAGAAGGGGAAGCAGTCTGGATGATCTAAGTAATGCTAATGCAATGATCCAATAACGTATGTCTGTGTGTAATTACAGCTTTCTAAACTGAAATGGCACTTATCTTACATTTCTTGCTGCAAATGATGACATCTTGCAGTAGATGTGTAGAAATGCTGTAAAAATGAGTTTGAATCTTTCTTAGAATTTTTACTAAGTGCCTCATCCTCCTTTCCCACCCACCACTCAATGCAGTCTTAAATGTGTAACTAATCATTTGATTAAGGGTTTTTTTTTTTTTTAAAACTCTGTAGAAATTAGCTGAGACTCTGAATCCTGAAGCTGAAATCTCCTACTGCACCATTTTTCGTATCTCAGCCTGAATCTACCACCGTTGTATTAACGGAGTCAATGAGTTGAGCAGGAGAAGAAAAAGGGCACTTGCCAGGCTTATGAACTAATGTATGCTTTTTCAGGTGTAGATGCATTTTAACATTTTCTGAAATAAAAAGTTCCTGTACTTTAGTGATTAATCAGCCTTAAAAAAACAAACAAACAAAAAAAAACAAACAAACAAAAAACTCTAACAAACAACACACCCAAACAACAAAAAACTTCTCATTCATTCAGTTCTACCTATAGTGAAATCTAACCTGAGCTATGCGAAGGCTGCTCTGGAAGTAATGCCTCCCACCTATGATGTCAGCCCATGATGTCAGACGTAGATGTTGGTGGCATAGCAGTAGAGGCTGAACCTTCCCACCAATATTCTGTTACATTTAGTTGCAGTGTGAGAGATGGCTGCTAAGGGGCAATCTGACAAAATGGCATCTAATGTGAAAGTGCTGATGAAGCAAAAGTGTGTAATTGAGTTACTCCATGAGGAAAAAATGGCACCCACTGGCATTCATTGATGCACGTTGAATGTTTCTGGAGACCACAGGGTGGACATGATCATGTGAGGCAGTGGGTGGTGTGCTTCAGCAGTGGTGACAGTGGGTCAAGTCCACTAGTGCAGATTGTCAGGAGCAGAGCATGCAGGCTCTGGTGAAAATGCACAGCTACTGGTGGTGACTATGTTGAAAAATGATGTCTTGCAGCTGAGAATTTCCTCTGTCAAATAGCATTATTGTGCTCTTTGTAGCTAAATAAAAATAAATAGAAGGCATTACTTAGTAACCTGCACATTAAGTCTGAGAAGTATGCACTTTCCTTTTTGCTGAAATATTATTAATTTATAAATGAAAAGCGGAGTTGGGTAGCTGTTGAAGATATCAGTTTATTTGAATTTTCAGTGGAAAAAATCTATTGTGATTCTGATTTGCAAGGAGTGTTTTAACAAATTGATAAGTGTGCATTGTCTTAGCTTCTGAGCTTTTGGAGTAATGAAAGTGTAATTGAATTTGAACTTTAATTACAGTTCAGTTAGGTTTGTTTGGTACATCGTAATATTGCTGTAGTTTTGCTGTAAGATTTCTCTCTGAATGAAGTTGAAAGCTTGCAATTTTGTCTCTTTGTAGATCATCTGATACTGAATCAAGAATAATGGAAAGCCGTGACGTGTAAAAATAAATAAAATTTAATATATGCAAAATCCCTGACACCTGCATTGTAGTTGAAAGCACTGATGTAGCTTTTATGTATCCTGACCTAAGAAAGTAACATCACAAGTGAGGACCACAAATATTACTGTAGTGGTGTTGCACATGCATCATATGTTTGGTTAGCATCTATGATGTTTGGCTAGCTACCTTTCAGTTTTTTCAGCAAGCTTAAAATACTTGTCCAAATCAAAAATGGCTACAAATGACAGCTTGATGTTGTCAGCTTTTTTAGTATGCCAGGAAAATAGTATCATGAAGTGTTAAATATTAATAGTGTTAATACTTTTTTAGCATTAGCCTTTTTCTTAATTTACTCATTAAATCTCTTTAATCATGAAAGCCTGGAACTATGCCTCTCATTGAGCATTTCTGGTTGTTTCAATCTTAAGATTAGCTTTTTATGTGAATGAAATTTATTAGTACAAGAATTGTAATGGTCTGCTAAGATTATTCATCAAATGCAAACAGCTTTTTAAGATTACATTAGAAATGGGTATTTTGTTTCACTGTAAGCAAGCTGAAAAGGCAACGCTTTTCTGTGATGATGACGACATAGGAATATTATCTGACCATATGTTTTGTTTGTGTTGCTCCAAATTAACACGGTGAAACAAGTTACAGTTAGAGATCCAAAGAAAGTGGTTGATCCTGGTGTATTTATATCTATGGCATTAATGTCTGCTTTCTTTCCCTTTCGTGCACTTTGAGTCCTCTCTAGAGGATATATTGTATTTTTTCCTCTTTAAAGGCATTGGATGTCTTCAGATATCTTCAGAATGCTTTATTGGCCGAAAGTTGGTGGTTAAAATAGAACATCACTAAAATAGACTTCTTTTGGAGAAGAAAAATACCGCAAAGCCTTAATTAAGGCACACAGGTTAGGGGTCAATATCCCATACTCTGCCATCTCTGTTCTGTTCAATAGGGAGCTCTGGGAGGGAGACTGAATACCCTAATCTGTGTTAGGAACTTCCATCCTTGCAATGTGGTTTGCCTGAGAATTTCTGTAGGTTGCACCCAAATAGTTGGGAGAAGTCTCTCATTCATAAGTATTCAAAATTGTGTTCAACTTTTCTAAGTCTAACTTTTGTCCTTTGTAGTTTAATTGGGAGATGGTTGGGAAAACAAGGGGAAATAACTTAATATATGATCGTGCCTAATGACACATGTTCCTATGCTTTTAAGCTCAGTAGGAATGGCAGAGATTTTCCCCAAAGACTTCAAAGGCATGAGGGTGGAAGAAAAAAGAATGAGAAGGCACTCAGCATCTTTCCTTAACTTAATGAAAAATCCCTCCGGTTTCTTCTGGATACTTTATTGATGTTTTGCTTTTATTTTCCAATTAATATATTTTGTCTTGGTCTCATGGGACAATGAAAAGCCTGGTAGAATTTCTGCAGAACTTGACATTCTTGTGTTTGGAAGGTTTTCTACCACCTACAGTTGATATTTGTAGTTATTCACAAAGTGTTTCCGTACTGCTGCTATCTTTAAAAATGGTGTGCAGAACCAACTAGTAAAATCCATACTTTCTAGAACCAAAGACAGCTTTTGCTTCACTGTGCTGCTGGGGCTTAAGGCACACTGAAATATACTTTCATTCACCTACATGAGCAATGATAATTCTCTCGACATGCATTTTATTATTGTCTTAAAGTTGTTTTTTTTAAGTGACATTCTCAAGGTTTTGTAGCTCAAAGTATAGACTGCATGGTGAATTTAGTACAAGAACCTGGACAAATTCCCTCTCTGATATCCTCGATAAATGATTCTGTGAAAAACATGCATTGATAGCACTTCATTTTTAACTTCAGTGTTTATATAACTGCTTCTCTAGAAATGATTACTAACAATAAAACATCAACATTGAGTTTTGCGTTTTGGTGTTTTAGAAATATGAGATATTACATTCAAAACTGCAGTTATTAGTTCTTACTTAATGTAGACAGTTAAGCTGAGTTTACATTGGGAAGTTCAGCGTTTGTGCCTGGAGACATGCTGAAAAGCTATAATTTCTGGTTTAAATGTTTTCTAAAATGAATTTGGCTCATTCCATCCACTTACTATTCTAAAGAAGTACCAGATACGGCTTAGGAATTGCAATGGCTGAGACCACTTGTAGTAGGTAATTTGCATACCATCATCTTACTGGGGAGGCTTGGGCATATTACTAGAAGAGGTACAAACAGTTCTGGTGTTCATAGTAGAGATGTTGCCTTTAGTGGGATTGCCCCCCAAAAATAGTGAAGTAAGAGTACAAGGTTGTGTTTTTTCCCCGTTGAAAGGAAAATAAGACTTTGAGAATAAATTTGGAATTTGGAGAGAGAGGAGAAAATCTTAGTGGTTTTTTTTTTTTTTTTTTTTTTTTTTTTTTTTTTGCTTGTTTAGTTTCTCTCAATGGGTATTATCCATATTCCTGTACTAACAAACTGTAACTGTAGTAACAGTTACCTGTGAAACCCTGAATAATCTCAAAAGAACATGAAAATAATAACTTGTGAATAACAACTTGGGAAGCTTTTTCGGTCAATCAGAAAATTGCTACTTGGGATATTATTGCAAGGTAATCTGACTTCTTTTTCAGGGAACTTTCATAGTTGTGTTATTCCTTATTGGAAAAGTACTTTCTTCATGTTTCATTTAATTTTTGCCTGCCTTGTATATATGAGTATTTCTGGTCAAAATGTTTTTATTCTATTTTTACTCCTTAATTCTTACTTTCTCCCGGAAAGCATTGTTGTGTAAATTAAATGCAGAAGTCTGCCTCAACATTTTGTTGATTTCTTCATTTTTTTTAAGCAGTAGAGGAAATGATCATCTTTTATCTTCCAAAATCTAAAGTTGTCTCTCTTGGACTACTAAATAAGCTTATAGTGCAAAATAAACTACTAAATAAGCTTAGTTGGGTAGACTACTAAATAAGCTTAGTTATTGCTGCGTTCCTTGAGAACACAAAATTAAATAATCTTGGACATAACGTTCCTAACTGGTATACTTTGTTTTTCAGGAGGACCCAAATGACATCGATGCCAAAAGGAAAGACATGCATGTCAGTGATGGGGAGGATAAAGCTCAAAGTGTGGAGACGTTACCTCCAGGTATTGCAGTAAAGTTTGTGATGAAAGATCCATAGGCATAGCGTGCAACTACTTGATAGCCATAAAGCAAACCAGTTCTTCTGATTCTAATAATTCTTTGTAGTTTGGAAGTGATAGGATTAGTATGTACCTCTGTTCTTAAGGCTTCACCTTCCTTAAATCTTACCTCCTTCACTATTCCTTTGGGCTTAAAATCATAGAAAGAAAATTACTCTTTGCTAGCACATTTATGTTGTCTTGCAGTAGGTTTTTGCTGCTGTTAAAGCATCTAACAGAAAAGTTGTCCATTTCTCTGTGGGCATTGTTGACAGGCAATAGACAAGACACCTTGGAGCTATACTTCTGACTGAAGATTCAACCAAGGTTCTGGCATTTTTTTTTTAGCTTTCGTGACAAAGGTATGATGTAGTAGGTTTTTTTCTTTTTTGAGCATGCTGATGGTGTGCCTTATTTTTCCTTATTCTTCCTGAGTATTTGTCACATATTCGCAAGGAAACAGCGCCATATGACTAGATATTTGAAAGAAGTGGAGTCATAACTTGAAGATGAGATGGGATAGTTAGATGTTACAGAACCTTCATTTGATGTGACTGCTCTAAAAATTCTTCTGCTCCTTAACTGCTTCACATCAATGAGATTTAATGTATAGCTAGAATTGCTATAGCAAGTGTACAGAAGAGATGAAATGGATTTAAATGTTTTACACTGTATTCAAGAACTTTGCAAAGATGACACCTTCTGATCAGATTGCTTCACAACATTTTTTTTTATTCTACAGTTAATCCTTATTTTTCTTAGCCATAAATAAGCCAAACATTTGAATTTGTTTGAGACCTTGAGGAAAGACCTAACTGAAGTAAACTTCCTTCTAAGCAACTGGGAACTTCCATGCCCAATAATGTGATGTATGATTCTTGTTTTACAGTCATAAAACCCTTTCACTGGATAAGCTGTTTAAAATTCATGGAGTTTTTATTCCTGCAGCCTTTGATTGCTTTGTCTTATTGCTTTCTGGAGAGGGGAAATGAGGCTCTGGTTATGTTTATATGCTTTTTGGCAATTTTTTCCAACTCAGCTTGGTTTCTGGCAGATTTTTCCAAGAACTTTTTCTTGAACAGAAATCTCTGCAAGTTGAAGGAATATTTTTTCCTGATACTGGAATTACAGGTCAGCCAGTGCATGTCTTCCAACTAGAATTCTTCTTTCTGCTAATATTTACCTGGAAAATAAGACTTAAAAAAATCAATATTCTTAAATATTGAATATTTATGTATTCTGAGCCAAACTCCATTTATGTCTTCAAAGATCTTCTTTTCTATGTTGCCCAAAGTAGCTGTTTAAGTATTAAGTGGTGGGAAGTATTATAGGTCAAAAGGGAGAGAGATCAGGACCTGGAAGGTTAGAAGCAAAATTAGATGTAAAGTAGGACAGGTTAGGACTCCTTTTTAATCCACTGATTAGCAGTCTCTTTAAGACTTGATTTAACAGGCAGGATAATCGTTACTGCGAGATAGCATGAATCTCAAGTCAGATATCAAAGGCTACTCAGAATTTTGCACTCTCAAATCAATATTTGGTTTATTTAAGTAGGCGACTTTTGAATTCAAATGGAGTTCATACTTCTGCAGATACTTTTGGGGTGTTTCAAAACAAAATGATCAAATTTCAGGAGATGTTTGGTTCAAAACTGTCTTGCTTTTTCCATTGAGGTTAGAGGACCTCAATGTATTGTAAAATGTATTTTAGGTTTCACCATTATGCAGTATGGTGTCTTTCAGAACTTATACAAAATAAGAAATTATTTGCTATTTTTAAAGATTACTTAGAAAAACGGTAGTTAAACCTTTATACTACCTCCCGTACAACAGAGTGTAATAATATTTTGTCATTTTATGACCTATTTGTGTTGTGAAATTGTATTTCTTGTTCTGTGCAAATAGTGACGTCAGCTTTTGTAGTAAGACTGTCTGACCCTGTATACTCTCTGCATGAGTAACAAAACCAAAACCATATGGCCTGTTCTTTTTAAATGCTTTTTTTGAGCTTTGAACAGGCAATGATAAGAGTTTCAACAGTTAGTCAGCTAGCTCCTTCTGTTAATTAACAAATCTCTTGATGTCTGTAAGTCAAAATGATCATATTTATATTAGGTATCCTATCCTTTTAAGCTCCTCTGAGTCAGGAAGAGCAAGGTATTTGTAGAATTCTGTGTCTATCCATTCCTATACTTTGAGGTCTGCTGCTGGATTGCACACAAATTTATCTGCTGTGCTTTTTTCCCTTCTGTCTGACTTCAAGCTGCTTTTACTGTTATCTGAGTTTTTCCTAATGGATCTGATATATTTCACACATTTGACATGATCTTCTGTTGGAGCCAGAGCCAGGCTTTGCCTCCTTCCTGCCTTCTGAAGCCAGATTCACTTGTCTTTTTATTCTATGGGCTGGCACTGGTTTTCAGTAAATTTGGCACTGTGGAATGGACTACCTCCTTGACTTTTTTCCTCCAACAAATCCACTTTTTTTTTTTTTTTTTAAAATAGAGCTACTTATTGTTTCAGAGCAAAAAAAAAAAAAAAAGGTCCTGTTTAAAACCACCCAGTGTATTTAAAAATAAATAAATAAATAAATAAATATATATAAACTATTCCAGTTGATTGCCTCCTCCAAGACCTTAGAGTTGGGAAATAACTGTTTCTGTGTATGGATGAAAAACAACCTCACTATGTTTCACTTCTTTTTCCTCTTATCTCTGCTCAGCTTCTCAGTGTCAGAACAATTATACTAGTGATCACCTTAAAACTGAAGAACATCTAACCTTTGCATCTTGTAAAATAAGCACTTGTCAAATGCAAGTTCAGCATTGCAGCATACTGTGGTTCCAGATTCCTAACCAACTGATTTTTGGCTTTATTTGACTCAAATAGCAAACTCTGCAGTTCGTTTACTATTGAATTTATTATCATGTTAGATGTCAGTGTAGGTTGCCTTAAAACTTGCACCTAAGATTGAAATTACCAACATGTTCAATTTAGGTTTTAGGTAAGTAACAAGCAATTATAATATTTAATTGCATTGAAATAAAAGTTTTCTTTCAATATTGGGATCTCCTAACAGAAGTTCACATAAGATAATTAAAGCATATTTTATGGATGAAAGCTTTAAATGAGGAACACCTTAGTTTCTATGCTTCACAAATTGAGAGAAGGAAGAAAGGCAAACCTTGAAATGTCTGAGCAATCTCTGGCTCTCATTAATAGTTGTTGTAATAGTGTTCCTTCTGTGTGTATCAGTATACTGTAGGATATGCCTGAACTTTAGTATTTGCCTAAAAGCTGATCTTAAGTATATTATATTAGAATGTCAGTTCTGTAACTTTTTTCTTTAGTTACAGCTGGTATAAATTTGCTGTAGGTAACAGAAGTTTGACTGTCAGTACAAAAAAAAGTGTTCAATCAGAAGTGAGAAATTAGACCTTTGATACATTTGATATTAAACTATTTTACAGCCGAAGGCAAAAATTCTGAAATTTTGTTCCTAGATGATAACTGTTAATCTGCCTTTCAGTTTTACGTATACGAGTTCAAGTGCTGCAATCAATTACGTAAATAGTACTTTCTTTGTTAAAGAGTAATTAATCTGTGATTCCTTTTTAATGTAAAGAAGGTTGCAGTTATGTCATGTAATCATTGGAGAGCTATGTGGTGCTCTGCCTACCTGAAATGCTAGCTTTTAGGAATAATGTCCTCTTATACTTCTAAAAGCCCTGTTTCTCGAATCATTTGGTTTCTGTTTGAATAATGTGACAGTAGTAAATTAAGTTAGAATGTCTTTGAAGCCCGGACCTTTAAAAAGATCTACTGTGTTAAAGTGTATGAAAATTTGGAATATATTAAATCATTGTGGAAGTTGTGGTTGTAGGGGCAAAACCCACAAGATAGCAGATAAGATGATGCATGGCCATCTGATGATTAGCTGTGTGAACTGAGAGCTGTGAAATGGTTCAATTTCATTAATTCACAGGGTGTTCTGGTGCAACTTAATGTGCAAAAGTGAGTGTGACGCTACACTGTTAAAAATACTGTTGGGGCTTAATTACTTCGTTGCAAAATAAGATTAGTTATATTTGGATTTCTGAATTCTCTTGAAGTTGCAGAGGTTAAGCTGAATATGTTCCTGCTTTTCTTTTGTAGGCAAAGTTCGGTGGCAAGACTTTGATCAAGATGCTTATGTTAGTGCTACCATGGTGCGATCTGGTCAGGATCCATATGCTCGCAATAAGTTTAATCAGGTAGAAAGTGACAAACTACGAATGGACCGAAACATTCCTGACACGAGGCATGATCAGTAAGTTCCCAATTGAGCTGTGTTGGGCTTGGATTAGCCTTTTTGTTTGCTTATTTTGAGCAGAGAGCTGTTTTCCTATAGCAGAAGTTCTCCAACTTTCAGGATGTAAGGAACAGTAAACTCTGCTGTAATCCTTAAACAGTGGAGTAAAGAACAATGAATCTTCACAGAATCATAGAATGGCCAGGGTTGGAAGGGACCTCAAGGATCATCAATCTCTAACCCCCCTGCCACATGCAGGGCCACCAACCTCCCCATTTAATACTAAACTAGGCTGCCCAGAGCCCCATCCAATCTGGCCTTGAACACCTCCAGGGAAGGGGCATCCACAACCTCTCTGGGCAGCCTGTTCCAGCACCTCACCACTCACTCTGTAAAGAATTTCTCCCTGACATCCAACCTAAATCTTCCCTTCCTCAACTTAAAACCATTTCTCCTTGTCCTGCAGTTATCAACCCTTTCAAAGAGCTGATTCCTCTCTTGTTTGTAGGCTCCCTTTGGGTATTGAAAGGCTGCAGTGAGGTCATCCCACAGCCTTCTTTCCTCCAGGCTGAACAAGCCCAGCTCCCTCAGCCTGTCTTTGTAGGGGAGGTGCTCCGGTCCCCTAGTCATCTTTGTGGCTCTCCTCTGGACCCTCTCCAACAGCTCTCTGTCCCTCCAGTACTGGAGGCTCCAGACCTGGACACAGTACTCCAGATGGGGCCTCACAAGAGCAGACTAGAGGGAGACAATCGCCTCCCTGTCCCTGATGGCCAGTCCTCTTTTGATGGAGCCCAAGATACCATTTGCCTTCTGGGCCGCAGGGGCACATTGCTGGCTCATGTTAAGTTTTTCATCTATCAAGACCCCCAGGTCCTTCTTTGCAGGACTGCTTTCAAGGACTGCTCCCTGTTCAAGTTTGTCCTGTTTTCAAGAACTTCCATCAATGTGTATTTGGTATCAAGACTGATATTGTATTTCAATCTCGTTTTGTCTATTTATCTGATAACTTTTCTTGGTTTCTATGATTGTGATGGGTTCTGTCTTAGCTTCACTCTGGTGATTGAAATCTCAATAAACACAGCTCTGATCAGTATCCTTGCATTAAAACTAACATTATTTCTATACTTGCTAGTCTCTAGAGACATGTGGTGCAGTTCTTTACATGGAGCTGGCTTGCAGGTCTTTCCCACACAGCTGGGCTGATTGCTGAACCATTTTCCTATTTCTAAGGGAAACTGTAGGCAAGATAGCACTGAACACATGCTATTAAAATGATTACTTCAAAGTCAGGTGAATCTGACGTTTTTCTGGTATATAAACTATCCTGTGTTTATGGCTTCAAAGTTAATACCGGAGGTTTAAATTGTTGTGTAGCTTGGAATTATGCTGGAATGATTGCTCAATGATGACAAATTTGTTTCCCCGAGTTGCAGGACTCATCATTCTGTATTTGTGGTGATGTTTTCCTCTTGCTGTAGGAGTGAGGTAGGCATCTGTTGAATGTAGTATTCCATCTAATAGACCACATTTATGTAAACAAAAGGATACTTTCTTCTTTCCCCAACCACAAAGTTTATCTTACCTGCTTCTGAGAGAGAATGGAAGCCTGCTGTGTGTTGGTGTGGCTTTGTGGCTTCTCTGAACCTATGGAATGGAATAAGCAGGTATAGAGGAAACTACTTCTGAGGTGACCGGTGTCAGGAGTCGATACTAGATCCAGTACTGCTTAATATTTTCATTAATAACATAGATGGTGTGGCAGAGTGCAATCTCAGTAAGTTTTCAGATGGTACAAAGCTAAGAGAGTGACAGCTACACAGGAAGCACAGAGTTCTTGGGAAGAGATAACCTCATGCACCAGTACCATTTGGGGGCCAAACTTAAACTTCAGATGCTTGAAAGCTTTTGCCATGTCTCTCTGCTTGTACTACTTCCTGAATCAGCATGCTTCAGAGCAAGATAAAAACATTTTTCTCATTTGGAGGAGACTGACATTTGGTAAGGAAATTAAGTGATTTGGACCAACCTTGCTTAAGCAGATTTGATTAATATTAAAATGAAGGTTGCTCATTATGACATCAGCAACTTGAAAAAAAAAAAAGTTGAACTTCATAATTACGAATGTTAATATTTTCTCTTAATAACAAGGCAAGTACAGCCTCAAAGCATGAAATTAACCAGCTGTGTGTAGCTGAATTGCCTAAGTAATTCTGCAGCTAGGATGAGTGTACATTCACGGCTGTGTGAGTAGAAGAAGCTAGAGGAGATGCCAGAGGGAGAAAAGGAAGGTGACTTTTTTCTTCATAATGCTCTGTAGTAAGCAGCAGTATAGGAGAGGAGGTATTTAGAAAAACGTGGATATTCATTATGTAATGTTAAATCCCTTGTATAATAGTGTGGTTTTAGGTTCCCTTTAAACATGCGATATTGCAGATGACATAAGGCAAGTCTTGTAGTCTGGCATTAGTTGACCTGAAAAGTAAGAAGAATCCTGGGTTTCACTTGTTGCCATGAGAGCACTGAAAATATGATGCTCACTGAGCAGTAAAGTTTTTTAATTACTTTTAAATTGTCTTAATTAAATATACTTTTTTTTTTTTGCACAAGAAAACGATTCAAACTGGTTTAAAACCAGTGTGGTTTCCTCTTTCCCCTCCCTGGTAGGGAAAGCTCAGCCACTAGCATCTTAAAACTTACACAATTTAGGCTGTGTTTGGAAGTTTTCTAGATATTTAATTAGGTATTAAATATTCTCTAAGGGGGTTCTAGCAGACAAATGCTATCCTTTGTTGAGAAGAACTTAGATAGGAGAGATGACAGAAGACAAATTATATTACAGTAGCTGTGGTTGTTGTGACTTTGTGATGTGACTTCCTTGGCTAATTTTTATTTTTCATTTTTATTTTATTTTTTTAAATGGTCCTAGAAAAGAGCCTTGCAAAGAAGTGTGAGAGATAGTTCTGGGGAAAGGCTGCATCCGTGTTGGGCTTATTAGACTTTGCTATGAAGCAGATTTAAGTGCCCATCAATCTGTAAATAGTCATCTTCCTAAAGAAAAGAAAATTACTCGAGCAGTAATTCCTGCAAATTGTTCATGGTGCTTTCCTTGCTGTCTTGCAATTAATTTTCCTTCTATTTTGGCAAGGACAGTAACTGCAGAAGCTGAAAACATTGCATTAAATACTTGTTTGAGATCTGTCTAATGGAAAGCACAAGAGTAATAGCCATGGGAGGAAGAATAGGTTAAAGAACTGAGCATTTGACACTTGAAAGCATGTTAGTTTCAGTAAAAATTGAAGGCAACTGGATTAAGATTGATATTTCCTTTGGAGTTGCTGCAACATTTTTCTTCAGGAAAACTGAGGAAATATTTGTTTCTATACTTGCAACTTTACTAATTGATGTCTATAAAGACTATTTGACTCTAAAATAGCTACATAATAATACTTTTTAAGAGCTGAAATTGTCTAGGTTGTTTAGAAGCAGTTGAATGTGTGAATGCATTTCTTTTTTTGTACTATATTGTTTACGCTTTTCTGTATCTAACAAATTTATACTAGCATCAAGATAAGTTTTCTAATTGATAATTTTGTGAAAGCTTGTCAGCAGTACTGGAAAACACTCCGGTTTGGCCCTTTAAGCTGCTTGCCATTGTTTAAATAAAAGGGATAAGCGAGAAACAGGCTGATAGATCATCTGAGAAGTGAGAAGGTCTGGAGGAATATAAATGAGGTGATGCTCATGACACTACCACTTTGAACGGGCTTGAGAAAGCTCTGGGTTTCTTCTGTTGTTGTCTGTTTATAACATGTCTCAGGCTGAGAGCTGACCTAATCATGGTGGATTTTGGAGACCCAGAAGGTGACTGTCACAGTCATAATCAGAAATCTCTAAAGCCATCTTTTGGTCAGTGTAAAATAGTCTCCCAAGTGGGAGCTGGGTGGAATACTCCGTGTTTTTGGGTCTTTTAAGGACCAGTGCCTCCCACAGTTCAGATCAGTGGTTTTTGGTAATGTCTTTATTTGGATTAAACTTTTTTTCCTCTGACTCTAAAAGTATGAGCAGGCTCTGGACTCACGTTCAAATTTTCATTTTAAATAGACAAGAAGCAAACTTTGATATCTCTTTAGTACCCAGATGTCATCGTTGTAGTGAACGTCTCCTTGGTTAAAGTGAATTTTTCTACCAAAAGGTGATTTCAACTAAGCTCAGAGATTTCAAACATTTGGCTAATGATATGAGCTAGCTCTGACTCAAAATTCTGGGGTAAAAAAATATACTTTCTGTATCTCATTAATTTTAATAATCTTTTCTAAGCATTGAAGGTCTAGTTTGATGTCTTCAGTTCAAGTGCTGTAAGTTGAGGGAAGAAAATCATGCTTCCCAAAACTGATGGCTTTGTTTCTTTGGTTTGTTGAGTTTAACTGTGGCATTATTGACACCAACATAAAAGGAAGAGAAATGCTTAATTGAAGCATTCCTCCCATTTTATTTGAAAGTCTAAAAATCTTTTCTTCCTCTGAAATATGTAGTAGTGTTGTTCTCCTGAATTTTTTTTTAAATAACAGGCTTCATTGCCATGAGTAATTACCTCTTTAGATGTGCTCTTTTATGCAAAGAGAACAGTATAACTATTTTTATTATTATTATTATTATTCTAATGCATTTAATTTAGCATTATGACTTGCTTGCAATAGACTTGAACTAAATTTACTCACTTTCATGACCTTATTCTAAATTGGATTGATACAGTATTCAATTAATTCTTGTCACGCTTAATTGTAATCTTCTAGGGTTGCTTTGAATTATTGAGCATGACTTATGATGCAAGTTTCAATGGAGCATTTCAAAGATTAAATTTCAAGTTTGAATTCTGAGTGCTCATCTGTAAAGGACCAAGCTTCTTGGCTTGTGTCAGGGCTTCATGGGAAACTGTGTGCACAGTAGGCTCATCTTGTGTGGGCAGTTTGGAAGTTACCAGAAAACAGGAGAATTCTTTTAGCTTTTGTAGGCTTTTGTGTATAATAGCTGTTCAGATGAATTGCCAAAAGATCCTGATAGAGGAGGTTTTAATTCTTTACTTTCCATGAATATTTGTGATGTATTGCTTCAACTTGGGTGTTCATGGAAATGCTGTCTAGTACACCCACCACTGGAGGAAGAAAGCTAGATAAGGCCTTGCTAATCTGACATACAGCAGTTGCAGGTTTGGCACAGGCTTTGTTTTTCTTCGGGGCAGTGAGATCACAGTGGCACAATAGCATTTTGTTTCACTACCAGTGCAAACATTTGTATGACCTGATGGGGGTGTCGCATTGAAAGCACTGTACTTCCTTGGGATTCTGGAACATGGACGAGGAGAAGCAGCAGATTGCTCACTTTAATTCCTTGAAGCTGAAAGTTGTGTGATTTATGATTTGTGACAGGTGTTTCATCAGATCTTTTATACAAGGATTTGGCTTGTTTTGTAAGTTTGGATAGTAATACAACTTTCCTCTCTTCCCATCTTCCTTAGTAGCTAGTTTGATACATACTGCGTAGATCACAGTTCCTTGGTGACTTTGCCACAGGTGTATGCTAATTCAGCTGGGATTGCCCTCTCTGAAGATGTTTAGGTCTGTTGGAATTGTGCCCCAAATGTTCGATAAAGCAAAGGTTCGATAAGTGAAGAAATGCATCACTCATATGTTACTGTATGAATGATGATTATGATCTTGACTTGTCAGACAGCAATGATTCTAACACAAACTCTCTGTTACACTATTTTTTAGTATGCTATTCTCATTGCACAACAATTAGTCCTTTTCTTTAGGTTTATTGTCAAAGTATTCAAGTAGCTTAATTTTATGTAGATGTACAAGAGTTAATGTATTTTTAGAATTTTGGGTTTTTTTTGCTTATATTATTTGAAGAGATCATGAAAAATGAGTTAGCGTAGATGGACTATTGTAAGTCTCAATCTTAAGCAGTTTTCTATGGTAATGAGAAGTTACATGTACAAGCAAGACTAGGGTGCAGTATTAAAAATAGAAGGGAAAGTGGATGAGTGCTTTTCTAAAGGAGACACGTACAGCTTGTGAACTGCTGCTTTTTTATTAATGTGCTCATTTACTTAGACTTAATAAGCGGTCTTGAAGTGAAATAGAACTCTGGTTTCATATTCAGTTGCATGTACAGTAAACTACAGTGATTGTAGTACAGTGACGTTTATCTATCCAAATCTGACCCTGACTCAGTCTGTTGTATACGAAGACGAGTACCAAGAGTGGTAAAAGAGGAGCTGATTATAAATCATCTCATTTGAAAACAAAATACATCATTCTTTCTAGGTAGATACAGTGCGTACACAGTTTAGTAGATAACTCCTTTTTGATGAAGACTGTTTGTTAAGATTGTAATGTAAATATTAGATTGAAATGACAGGCTATTTTGTCTTTCAGGTGTCAACGGAAACAATGGCGGATAGATTTGCCAGCCACTAGTGTGGTGATCACCTTTCATAATGAGGCAAGATCTGCTTTACTTCGAACTGTTGTCAGGTATGCCTGGGATTTTTTATTTTTTTTCCATAAAAAGTACTTTGCTTGTGGTAGAATAGCTTTTGGTAAAGAGAAGTAGCAAATCCATCATCCGATGCAATCCATTATGCTTTTCTGTACAATTTACAAAGGATGGGTCTTAATTTCATTGATGCCTCCAGATCTTACATCCTGAAATAGTGATCTTAAGCAAACAAAAATGCTTCCCTTAACTACAAACATAAGAAAGTGTGAAATTAATTGCAAGAAGATATCTTGAGATTGGTTGTATAAATGGTTTCAAGAAGAATATGTGGAAGATGGATTTTCAGGGGATACTTTATCTGAGGATATCGGCAAAGTTTCCATTTTCCAAATTGTCTAATTCACTCATTTCTGGAGACTGGAAATCTGAGGGAAGAACAACTCTGTGCTCCTTTTTTCACAAACTCTTTACTGAATAAGCCAATAGCTGTTGTAGAAAGATAAGATCCTGGATTAGATTAAACTGTAGTTTAAAAATAATGTCATTAAAAGCACTGCTTATGGGAGATGGAAACTGCTTTGTATTGAATGCTTTTTTTGTCTGTTTCAGTGTCCTTAAAAAAAGCCCATCACATCTTATTAAGGAAATCATACTAGTAGATGACTACAGTAATGATCGTAAGTACTTTTATAGTGTCCAAACGTTATTTTGTTTATTTTGCTGAGACTTTCCATAAATGAAAGTAGGTGACTCAGTTGGGAGTTAGTCCATATGAATGGGAATTTGTAAAGTCTGGTTCTAAACCAGCTCTTAATTCTTTTGTGTTTGTCATTGTGGAAGCATGAAGAGTTCTAGAATACTTCAGATATATTTTATTACTTCCTGTTAGCAGAAGAAGCAGAATTTAGAGTTGAAAACAGCCTTCCCTTAGTACATTATGATGCAAAAATAAAACCCATGGCACTTGCACAAAATACTTCTTCGTAATGCTGCTGCTCTCCATCACTTTTGGAAAATTCTTAGTGAATAAAGAAAGTCAAGATTTCAAAACTGTTAGGATATCATAATGTTAATTTGAGCAGTGAACCTCTGAGTAATGGAAGTCAGTGTCTACATTTGCAATGCTGATTGATACTTTAGGTTAGTTTAAACCTTAATGTTGCTTAAAAGCTTTCCTGTAAGCAAAGAAGACACAAGTTTTAATCTTTTTTTTTCATAATGAAATGTAGAAACTACTCAAGATAAGCAAAAAGAGTATAATTGATTAAAAATATTTTGAGTGTAAAATAAAATTAGTTTTAAATAATATAATGATGGTGGTAATTTCTTACCCTGATCACTTTTATACCTGGAGAAACAAACAGGCATTTTTTTAAGCATGATTCTTAATTATTTGTAACCATGATTGCTTTCCACTATTAAGTTTTTGTTCTTTTTTTGAAGAAAAATGTACTTGTGGTAAATGAGACTGTTTTTGATCACTTTATTTTATTATTATTTTTAAGCTGATGATGGTGCTCTATTGGGAAAAATTGAAAAAGTGCGAGTTCTTCGAAATGATCGCCGAGAAGGTAGGCTTGATTGGGAAAAGGAAGATAAAAATTCCACTGGGTTGCCTTATCCGCTAATCTACATCAAGTCTTTTAAAGGAACATTCTGTCCTGGAAGGGAGGATTTTTCATTTCATAAATCACCTTACAATTGGAAGGAATAAAAGCTGTTGTATTTGTGTGATTAAAAATAGTAATTCTAATTAACTTGCTATTGTTGTGTGCAGTTGCACACGTGACAACTTGATACATTGCCTCTCATCCTCAGCCCCTTGTTTTTCTCACTCCAGTGAATCCTCTGTTAAGCTGCTCCAACTGTATGCAACGTCTCACTGTAAGTTGTATGCAAGTCTGCAAAAATCCAGCTTAAAAATATCTCTCTTCTGCTGGTTCCCTTATGAGAGGTGGTTTTAAGGATTCAGTTGATGGACAGCCTGTCAGACTGTTTGGCAAACGTGAGTTTAAGCAGCCAGGAGGGCCGGGACCACGTATGCCAGCTTTTCTTGCATCTTTTTCCTTTTTGTTGCTTTGCACATTATGGCCTCATATCACTGAGCCCTTCAGTCACAGCTTCCTGGCTGTGTAGCTTAAAGTATTAGAGGCAACTGTTATTCTACAGCTGTTTGAAATAGTAAGTAGGAGCTGACAGTTGAAATAGCTGACTGAGTTCGCAGATACGTACTGTTTGTTTTTATAGGCACTGTATCTTCTAGGCTGACAGACTAGGGAGCAGCTAGAATCATTAGATTGCCAGAATCTGAAAGTCGCAAGCACAAAACCTGTGTTATCCCATAATTAAAGTAATGACTTACTGGGGATTCTTAGTATTTAAGCATTTGTTTGCAATATGCTTGTAAACAAAGGCTTGTTAGGAAAGCAGGCCTTTTATGACTTTCCATGGTTTCGGGGTTCTGAGAGAGCTGATCTCATCTTTCTAACCAATGCAACATTTGAAGATTATGATAGCAGTAATGGAAAAACTGGTGAAATAACTCTTTGATTTTTTTTTTTCCTGTACTATAAATATTCTGTACAGTACATACAGAGTTCTCATTCATACTTCAAAATAAGCACCAGTATATCTGAAAATGATTTTTGGCAAATCTCACTGTCAGAAACGAACTGCTTTCAAATTGAAGGTGCAGTGCTAGTTTACTTGCTGTTTTTATGAGATTGGAATGAAGTTATTAGGCATGAAAGCTACTGTACTGGTTAGGAAGTTTTTCTTAGATATGCGTTTACGCAGCCAGATAATTTTCTTTAATGAAAATATTTTCAGATTTCATTTGATTGCTACATTGTTGTGACAGAGCTTAATGCTAAATTTGCTTATTGTTTTCATGTGAAGACTTACACTGGTATCTCAGACAGGGATGCCACTGACTGCTTTCCTTTTGGAAATATGTGATGGTAGATTAAGGTTTCATACGTAGGACGAATTTGCTATGGGAACACATGCGTCTTGGAGAGTCTGGTATGACTGAATGGCCAGGGGAACTTTCTGGACTCTTCCTGTTTTATTGCTCCATGTGATTGTAGAGGACTCGATGACCCAGTTGGTTACTTCCACATTCTTTGACGTAGAGGAAGACATTGGATTCTGTGAAAACACAAGTTAGAAATAAGAAATTTGGAAGGAGAAACTGCAGAAGTAGAATAAGCATTAACACTGTGCTTGGGGAATGGTTTGTGAGGTAACTGCATGGAAAAAATGCTAGGGTTGGGTCTGAGGAGAGAACCTAAGTATCTGATGAGCTGCAAATGTACAACAGGTAAAGTAGAAAGCACTGACACAGAGCATCACCACAGAGCCTATCTACAATACCGAAGTACTCTTATGATAAGAGAGCACAAGGATCTTCATGAAGCTGTTTAGTTGCTGAATGTTGGACAGAGCAAGCTAGTTCTATAGCTATTTACTCTTAAGTTTTTGTTCTCTTTGGTAGTGACATTTTGCAAATTTATTTTGTGAAGAGGATGAAAAGAAGTAGTTGGTAGTTTCTCATTTAGTTGTTCAGTTCTGTTTTTGTTTTAAAGAACTGTTTCAATTCAGAAAACAATGCAAGTGAAATCAGTTAATTTTGAAGAGTAATAGAGAAAAACAGGTAGAAAATTTGCTAAGGGGAGAGAGCAAGCTCACTTTCTTCTGACTGAAGAACACAGTGGGTTGTTCTAGGGTGTGCATGTGAATGTCACAAGGGACTTGGAGGAATGGTGAAGTCATTCAATGATCAAATAATAAGAGCAAAAGCAAGAAAGGAACAGGACAAATCAGTGAAAGGATCTGGGTAAATAAGGTGTTGAGAAAAGTCTTTTGATTTCTTACCAGATGTTTTCTGTTAAAGAAGTCTTTTCAGGTGATATTTATAAGCAACAATTAAAAAAAAGTGCTAACAGCAGTGACCCTCCCCCCAAAAGAAACCACCAAAACAAACAACAGAACATAAAAGATAACAACAACAACAAACAGAAGAGAATAAAAATAGTGTAGAAAAGAGGTGAGACTCTGAAACATGAATTAACAAAGCGTGGTTATTTCTGGAAGAAGTAGACAGAAGAATGGACAGACTATTCCTGAGAGCTTCTAAAATGGGGGAGTGGAGGGAGTGCAGAAAAATGGGTAGGATCTTCAGTCATAGAGGTAGGGCTTCTTCATTCACTCAGCACTAATCCTTCAGTTGTGCTAAAATCAAATGGTGCTATATCCTATTGTGAATATTTGACCAAAAAAAAAAATAAATTGCTTTCCATATTGATGTTAATATTTATCAACCATTAATGACATCTGCTGTATTGCAGACTGAGCTGTACTTGTATACTGCTTTTTTTTAAAGGCACTTCAATTCTTCTGTTTAAATAAGATTAGAACCTGTAAAATTGGGTGCAGTAGTTAAGGATGTAGGCTTTTTTATTGTGAATTGTTAACAGGCATCTTTTCTTTTTTAAATGAAACTTGTGTGTTTATGTTTTCAGTTAGAGTAATTAAATTCATTACTATCTTGAAATGCAATAATTTGTCTTGCTGCTGTTGATTGTTTTCTTCCAGAACCTACTTCAATTGTTTTTGTTTTTTTTTTTTCCTTTTCAGGCTTGATGCGCTCCCGGGTCAGAGGGGCAGATGCAGCACAGGCAAAAGTACTTACTTTCCTGGATAGTCACTGTGAATGCAATGAACACTGGCTGGAGCCACTTTTGGAAAGAGTAGCTGAGGTTAGTAAAGAGTTCTTCTAAAGTAATTTCCTGAAGGAGTAGTTTTTAAATTTTAAAGCCATCTGGTTTATACTACATTAATTTTATGCATTTTTCTAAAGGAGCTTTTTCTCTGAAGTGAGATGATGGAGATGATCAGAGTATTCTGTGATTAAAACTCACTTTTTGTTCATTTAATCTGTGAACATAGGAACATAAAATGTGAATATTTATTGTTACCTTCAAAAGTAATTCAAATATATGCTTCTTTGGTTCTTTAGGGACCTCGTCAGTAATCTTTAGAGCAAAATATTGTTCCCTTCAACCAATATATTCTCAATGTAATTCAGTTTACCCTGAATATTTATGCCTCGTTAACATTCAGTGTGATAATGGGAGAGAGGTTGAGCTGTGAAACCAAAATTCTCATGGAAATTAACAGGGACCGTGGGCTCTCAGTTTCTGTGAAAATGATGTTTTGCCTGTGTCCCAGAAAAGCTAGTGACAGGACTGAGAGTTACACGTTTTTTCCGTGCTCTGGAGGAACTCAGTTGAAGTAGACAGTGAATCAAGTGTAATCACAGAGTCCTAGGGAGTGTTCAAAACAACAGAGCTATTCCATTTCATATTTCTGATCACTTTGTTCTGTTCTTACAGTATATTGACTGAGAGAAATAGAAATTGGAAGGTTCTGGTGCAGAACTGAACTCATCTGTTTTCATAGCATAACTATAAATTGTCTATCACTTTTGATAATATTTTTACGCAAAACATCCTAAAGGAGGAAAGAATTAGGATTAAGAAATGATATGTGGATTCTTTTCTCATATCTCTTAGATTGTGCGACCTTGAGTGAATTGCTTCCAACTGCTGCATTACTGAAAGGAAAATATTTGTATTTTCTGCTAAGAGTGTTGTAAAGTTTAATCTTTGAAATGCTTTGAGATTTTTGGATACTAGATTGGGGGAAAAACAATGCATGCAGAATCTTGAGGATAATTTCCAATTGTTTATGAGAAAAACGAGTAGTAGTAGTAGTAGTCTAACTCTCTAGAGCATGTATAACCTCCTTATGAAATATTAAAATGAAAGTCTGCTACAAAACTCCAGTCACTAGAGACCTGCAGTGTTCACAGGCTATTTCTTTCTATTGGCATCATCAGAAAGCACAAGGTTTCCCAATTGTGTATTCCATTATATGTTACGGTATGAAACTTTCAGAACAAAATGAGATGAGAAAGAGTTTGTTTTTGCTTTTATTTTTTCCAAAACACACATCAGGTTTCTACTGTAATTATATATATATATATTTTTTTCTATTGTGCTTGAGGATAATTTAAGAAGAGCAAGATTTTAGTATTTTAAGTGAATGGTTTTGAACTCTTTCTGCCTTAGAGACCCACTGGCTCTTCTTTAGCAGTCTCTACATTAACAATTCTGTAGTGCCTTGCAAAGTGTTACCTTAGGGACGTGCAAGTATTTTGTCTGCTTTGCTGCTGAACAAAGGTATTATTTTGAAGCATGGAGGGGGCAGCTTGTTTCCAAGGCTGAGAAAGTGGCAGTTGTACATCAGCCTAGGTATTTGCGTGTCAGAGAAATGACGAAGTTGCCTAAGTAACACGTTAAGTGTTGCAAATGGTGCTAGTTTGCCACTGCGCTGATACTGACAGAATTAATCAGACCGACAGCAATGACCTGGGGATATCCTGAATGTGTGGAGACTGTGCTGCCTGCTTGTTCAGCATCGTGGGGATGTAGTGGAGATAAGCTGAAGCCTCACTGAAGCTCTCCCTAATGTGACAGACGACAGGCAGTTTTTACCACCACGCTTAGCTGTATCAAGTATAATTGTTTGAGAAAACAGAGATTTTTGCTGGAGGAGATTTTTCTAGATGGGCATAGATTTGTATAAGCCGCCTCAGTTTCAGCTGAGGAAGGAACAAGAAAGAAAGGGAAATTTTATATTCATTTCTATTTCAGAATCACAGAATCACCAAGGTTGGGAAAGATTTTCAAGATCATTCAGTCCAACCATCCATCAGTCACCAATAGCTCTAACTAAATCATGTCCCCCAAAACAAAATCCAAATGTTTCTTCAATACCTCCACGGTCGGTGACTCCACCACCTCCCTGGGCAGCCCTTTCCAGTGCCTGACCATTCTTTCTGAAAAGTAGTATTTCCTAACATCCAGCCTAAATCTCTCCTGGAGCAGCTTGAAGCCATTCCCTCTAGTTCTATCACTAGTTACACGAGAGGAGGCTGACCCCCAGCTCACTACAACCTCCCTTCAGGTAGTTATAGAGAGCAGTAAGGTCTAATTTCATGCTGATGGGTGTACTGTGAATACTGGGTAGGCTGGGTATCTTTAGAAGACATCAGCCTTTAAATAAGGAAGTTTTCTAGTTTTGACACTGCATATAGATATCTAAAACAATGTGTACACCTGAAGTGTTTTAGTGTTGTAGGAAGGCACAGCAGAAATCTGTGGTGTTTTGCAGTTCAGATGCAGTCAATCATAATTGCCTCCCAAGTGAAGCACTGCTAGTAAAACCATATTCTTGCATTATGAACATGTAGACTTGGGTCTACAGCTAACAGAAACGTGAGCTGAAGATGTAATCAATAGCAGAATAGGGTATAGTCTTTTATTTGTGTTTCTAATTTGGTTTAGGCCAAAGATAATTAATAGCTAGTGAAAGACATGATCACATCTTGCATTATATCCTTCACAAAGACTCACGTGGTATAGCTCAAGTTCTACTTAAAAGGAATGTAGAAGCAGTAACAAGTTGTCAGCTTTTAGTTCAGTCTTCAGGTTTTGGCTGGAGACACAACTCAGATTTTCCTTCTGGCTAATATGGGGGAAAGTGACCTTTTGTTTACTTATATAGAATGATGTAGTGTATGTCAGTTGTTTAATTTATGCTTACTAAAATCTGTACAGATTGAGTAATTAAGATTCAGAAAATAAAAATAGGTGTTTTTAATGTCCTTTTTGGACCAAGGAAAGCATTTGTCTAAAAGAATTGCTTTCAGGTCTCCTGTTACAAGCTCACATTATATTCTCCTGCTAGTTTAGTACCAGTATAGTTTAGTTCCGTATAATACTGCAGTAGCAATGAGGATGCACTGTTGAACCTATTTAGAATATATGCATTGTTGTTTGGAGCCATACTTTACAAATAGGTTCTTACAGTTGAGACGTTTAGGTTAGTATTGTTTTTAACCATAAGAACAGTTTCTCTGTAAGATAGTTACCAAAATATCCTGTTTGTTTAAAGCATTTTTATATTCATAAAGTTGGTATTCTACTGTTCTGAAGTTGCCATGCTCTGTTGCTAAATCATGGTGTTTAAAGTTCTACTTTGAACGCAAGCTACCTGTTAATCAAACTACCATAGAAGTTATACTTTAGTTTGTAAATGTATCTTTTTCTTTTCTTTTTTTCTTTTTTCTTTGTCTCAAGAGGTACCTCATGGAGAAGAACTGATTTAACCATGATACTGTGTTTCTAATATTAGATGATTCTCTTTTAGAGTACAGATGTCTTATGATCCCAACGGATAATGCGTGTGGAGTTACTGGAAAGATTTTTTTTTCTTTTTTTAACTTAAAAGCTATTTTGACAAACACATGAGCTAAGGTAATTAATGTTGCTCAGAATAGTATACGAGACCAAGTTCAGACAGAGGAATGCAGAATCTATGCCACTGGAATTTTGGCTGCCAGAGATTAATAGCATTCATTAGTTTAGGAGGATTTTTTCATTTTTTTTTCCTATTTTGTATCTGATTGTGAAGTGTGATTCTTCTAGTGTGAAATCGGTTATCATTAACCTAAGACTTTTCTGATTGTAGAAAGGCCTTAATGTCCCTTAAAGATTATAGTAATAACACCACAGTACCTTATGGGCTAGGAATTTGCTGTGAAAATATGAATTACCCAGATGGTTCTCTTCTTTGCACTGGCTTGAAAAGTAAGAATGAAAATGCAGTTTGCCTGTCTGCCTTTTGAAATAGAAGTTTGCTGCTTTCTTCACAGATAAGCCAGAAGAGGTTTACCTGTGTGTAAGGTCGGCTGGAATATGAAGAGGATTCTCAGCTATGTAGTGTGGTTTCTGCTTTCTGAATGAAGCAGTGGTGAGCAATGCTGCTCAGAACAGGAAGCTGAAGCAGGGGAAAAGCTGGGGGAGCAGTATTCATGAAATGCTCATGAACTCTGCAACATCTCATCCTGTCTGAATCTTTACGTATTGATTTAGTTATTTTAATATCACTTTCTAATATTTATTTTAGGACAAGACCAGAGTTGTGTCTCCTATTATTGATGTAATTAATATGGACAACTTCCAGTACGTGGGGGCATCAGCTGATTTAAAAGGCGGTATGTATCTCTGCTGGAATACAAATAAAATAAGAAGCATCACAAGTCAAAGCTCATGGTCACTGCAGTTGTGGAATGGGCAGTTAACACACTGCTCTTCCCTTTTGCATATCTGGCTTAATTTCTATATATCAACTGTTTCCAGGCTTAGAATTTAAATGGCCTTGTTGCATTCTACTTTAGAACAGTTTGTCTTTATTATACCAATTCTTTTGTTTATGCTGCTTTTTACCAATGTACAAGAGTCACACCAATGTTTGCAGCGCTGTGTAAGTACTAGAAGCAGCTTGTGGTCAGAACTTATGATTCCCTTTTTACAGAAGACAATTTATTTACTCTCTAGTTCAGAAGCCCATGAGCAGTGCAGTGCCTGAGGTTTTTTTTTAAGATGCTGGTTTGCTTAAAAATTAATCTCTTGTGGAAAAAGCAGAAACCTCTGGAATGTGTTTGCTTTTTAAAAAAGAAAGGTGTTTTTTTTTTTTTTTACCCATGATCTCTAATTGTGAAGAGAGTAAAACATAACCTTGAAATTTGTAGTGTTTATATCTTTACTTCTAGAAAATTTCCTGTTAAATTCAGTTTACAAAAGCTACAGTTTTGTTGTCTGCTTAATGCAAACTGTTAACAGCAAGCAGTAAAAAGCTTTGTGAAACCCTCCAAAAATGATTCTTTCCCTTCTTTCCAAAAGAGGAAGGACAAGTTTGCAGTAAAATCTTCATTTGTTAAGATTTTAAATTTAATTTCACTATTAGCAAGTGTCTAGCATTTAGAATAGTTGTCCCATAGCTGCTCCACAATAATTGTTCCCACAGCCCTAGAAACTGTGCTGTCTGTAGAACAGATGTAAGATAAGCCACAATATTGAAATTATGTGGTACTGTTTCCACAGTGTTTCAGCTTATTTTGAATGGGCTCTCTCAAATGAGGTAGGAGAAAGCAGTTTTAAGCTCCTTCTGTATGTGAAATCCTAGTCCATAACTGGCCACCAAATGTTTGTTCCGGTAAACTAAAGTAATATTTGCATAATGCTGCATGTGCTTCAAGTTCCAATCATGATCTTGAGGTAAAAGTTTCTGTATCCTTTTAATTAGCGTTCTGAAAGAATGTCTGCCATGGATATATTCACAGTATGCTAATATATAATACTATGCTATTATCTGTGTGCTAGCTTTATTAAAACCTTAAGGCTTTTGCCCAATCTATTCATTATGCAGCAACTATGGAAATCTCTATACTATTATGTAGCTCTTATTGTTGTCTGCAGTGGGAGGAGGAGTTTTCATTGAAATCTTAGATTGGTTCCTGTGGGGTTCATGGTCTTTAATTCTTTCCAACTGAACTGGGAGAGGATTGAGCGATCATTCTACTTGTTGCTGCTTTTCATGCTTCATCTATGAACTATATTTCCCATTTTTTTTCCTCCTTTTAGCACTCGTTTTCTCTTATACACAATAGGTTCTTTAAAGCGCATTGAGCCTCTGTACTTCTGGGCTGAGAAGTGAGAAGCTGCCTTTTAACAATAGAAATTTTTCACATAGCAATGTCTAAATGCTATTTGGTGGTATGTTCAAATGTGAACAATATATTCTCATTCAGATCCCAAAGGACAGATTAGCATGTTAGGGGCCCTTCAGCATTTGACATCACAGGACACTTTCATTGAGGTCAAGTCTAAACATGGAAATCAAACCATGCTTTCAACCTTAGATACAGTGTCTGCATGGCTGAATCATGGAGAGTTGAGACAGCTGGGACAGCATTTGTGCCTGCTCTGTTTTGCAAGACTTAATCACCCAAGATGAGCAATCTAGCAAATGCTACAGACTTAAAAGTGGACAGAAATGAAATAATTTCCATGGCTGGCCACTATTAAATCCGTGCACTTCATATTACAATTTATTTTATTTTTTTTTGGAAGGAAGGAGGCTTACAAAACTATTTATACCCTGAGTACCATTTTAATTACTGGAATAAATTGTAGTTAACGGAGATCTAATAACTTAGGTTATGCCTATTATGAAGTTTACACATGATAGAATTTCATACTGTACACGCACTTGTGTTTAAAAATATTCCTTTTACAAAGTTACTGATACTATCTCATTTAGTGCATTTTTTTCCCAGACTCAGTGAAAATGGAGACAGAAGAACAGTTTTTTATGAGTAGACAATTTATACACTTGTTTCGAGTTTGCAATGCAGTGCTGTGTTCCAAAAGAGACCCCTTGTGTTCACTATGGTGTACGTAACTCTATCTCTACCACTTGTGCTGGGAACAGTAGAGTTTTTCAGTTCTTCCCAGATGCAAGTAATTTTGCTGGGGATGTATGATGAAAAGAGATTTTTTTTTTTTTAACTGCATGAAAATATTGGAATTGATTTTAATTCTCATCCTGGAGGCTATCAGTTGTAGCCATTTTAATGCTTTGAAACTTGGAGTTTAAGAGTCTTTAGATGGTCTTTCATTTTTTACGATGTAACACTGTACAGTTTTAGAGCTCAAACCTGTAGAGGAAAAGTTGCCATGCATTTTGCAAAAACTGTTCAGGATAGCTTCTATGAGATAGACATATCTTGGGAATTGAAAACTAAGCAATTTTCATTTTAGCTCTCCACATCAATCTGTACCATGCACATTTAGAGATACAGACAAACAGTCTGTTGCCTCTTTAGCTTAATTTTTTTTCCTACTTTCCCCAGAAAGTAATTGCTTTATCTTCATACTGAAGAAAGAAAACTATTGACATCTGCACAACAGAAATCTGGAAATCATTTATTACATGACCTCATAGGATCTAAATGCTTTTGGCAGCCCGCAGTCTTTGTAAGGCTGGTTCGCTAAGCGTACTGGGAGATCACTATACAGCTCATGGAACCTTTTCCATAGAGGTTCATATCTAAAGGCGTCACATAGCTCAAAACCAGTTAGTGTTTCCTGTAGGAAGTTTATCTTGCACCTGCTGTGGTGTTTTTTTTTTTTTGTTTTTGTTGTTGTTGTTGTTGTTGTTGTTTTTTTTGTATTGGTGGTTAAAGGAAGGCAGTTCAAAATGTCAGGTAGAAAGCTACTGTAAGTGACTCATTGGCCTTGCCTTTTCTGGTGATTTTTGTGTTTCTGTCCTTAACTCACAAAAGAACCAATCTCTTGTGTGCATGCAGTCACACGTATATGTGTGTACAGAAGATGATTAAGCTTTTTGTCTCTGTAGCACTGATCTGAATTTTAAAAATGATGCATGTAGAAGCACGCAGTAGGAAAGGATGCAGTTATATGGATGTTAATGAGAAGTGAGGGCCAGATAACATGCTGTAACCTTTGTAGTAGAGAACCAATGCTGATAGAGAAGAGCAGTGAGTGATGTATAAAGTTTCTGTAAGCCTAAGCATGATCGTATGATAACAGCTCAGATGCGACAGTACAGTAAGAACTGTTAAGGTCAATTTTAAAGGGATGAAGATCTTCACGTGATGTTCAATATGACTTACATGTGAATCCATAATTTCATGTATTTACGACTTATGCTTTCTCATCTATTGACTGGGCTTCTTATATTGTGTAATAGATGTCAAAAAGAAAAATCAATATTATTTAGATTACTTTTTTATTGTTATGTTCAACTTCTTTTCTTTCGAGCTCCTCCTCATTTGTTTTCTACCAAGAAAATTGTGCAAGTTTAAACTTCCTTCCCAGTGATTTTGTTTGATATTATGCTACAACATGAATAATAACCACAGTCTTAACATCCTACTCTGTTTTCTTCTTAAAGGCTTTGACTGGAACCTGGTATTCAAATGGGATTACATGACACCAGAGCAAAGAAGAGCACGGCAAGGAAACCCAGTTGCTCCCATAAAGTATGTCTGTATCACTGATTCTCCATTTCATAGATAATGCTTTTTTTTTTTTTTAATTAAAAAAATGTATTGATTCATCTTCATGGGACTCTGTTCCCATCAGAGATCTTCAGAACAAATAGATTAGCATTGGTTGGTTTTTCTGATTTAAATGCATAATAAAACAGGCAGAGTGTAATATTGCTTTAGGACATGATGAGAGTATAGCTTGAAGCAAAGTTTATCACGAACACTGTTCTGTTTTTTAACTCAGGAGTGTGAGACTTACTTTTGTGCATGTCACTATCTCAGAAACTAAAAGTGATATTACCAGTTGGGAAAATTCGAATGGAGGCAATTAGTGAAGACAGTCCCTGTTTTTCAAGATTAGAGTTTATAATAAGCAAAGTAGTACAGAATTTGCATCCTTTCTGTTTTTGCTTAAGGGAAATTCATTTAGTTTTTTTTTCCTATCTGTAGCATTTCATATTTTACTGTAAATGACATGCATTGAAGTGTAGCAACTGTATATTTACAGTTAGACTTGACATATTTAAAACAGAAATGGATCCAGGACCGAGTAGCTTGTGGCTAAACAAAGCTAAGACTTGTTTTATCCATCTAGAAATGAACCTTAGCTTTCAGGAATATGGTAACTTCATTCATGTTTGTGCATCCTTATGATGCTCTCAGAAATAGTGTTTAAAAAAAGCATACAAAAAAAAAACAAAAACAAACAAAAAAAACAGCAAAAGAACCCACCCAACAGTTCCCCTGTAGATTATTTAACCTTAAAAAAAAAAAAAAAAAAAAAAAGTTATCTTTTGACAGCTAAAAATACAACAACAAAACTTTAATGTTTTACTGCTGGCACAAGTTCCCAGTTTTTAAATAAGAGACTTGGGAACCAAGTGAGTTTTGGAAATTCAGCTTCTGAGTCAATGGTGGTTATAGTGCTGTATACGCCATAGAAGTGTTGCATGATGTTGTGCAGACAAGCTTTGACATGATGGATGTAAACTTAGTCGCCTTTAAAAACATTGCAGCTTTTTTCAAGGAGATATTACCCTTGAGATGCGAATCAATTACCTCCCGGTTCGTGGTTCTGTAGGTATTTAATTTAATTTTTCTTGTCTGTTTAGGACACCCATGATAGCTGGTGGGTTATTTGTGATGGACAAATCCTATTTTGAAGAACTGGGGAAGTATGACATGATGATGGATGTTTGGGGTGGAGAAAACTTAGGTAAGTGCATAATGTACATTAAGATCCGTTTTCAAAGGAAAGCAAGTTTCAGCTTTGCTTTTACTGTCATGGTTTCATGATCTTCATGGTTTCATGCGAACAGGATTAAAGAGCAATCAAAACTTCAGGTGCGTTATTGGCAAAATCCAGAAGGTTTCAGTGTAAGAATTAAAACATGGTAGTAATTTTATACTACGTATGAAAAAGCAGAACAGTTTGCTTACTGTGCAGTTAAATAAGTTGGCAGGTAAAATGAAATGAACTAAGGATGCAGATAGGAAATTCTTTTCAAAAATGATACCTTATTTGAAAGCCATATCCTCCTCTAATGTTATTGATTAAAATACGATGTTTAAATGCTGACAATTTAAGGCAAGTTTTAAAATGCTGGTGAAAGTTAATGACAAAAATCAGAGCATGGGAGTTCATGAGTTTAATGTTCTCACATACGCTTTAAGCAATTGATCAAAACAGCTGACCAAAAAATGATCTTTTTATCATTAATCTTTTAAACTTAGGCTTTTATACTTAGGGTTTTTGTTTTATACCCCTATTTTAGCTCAACAAGATAATTATGCTTGGGAAGGTATTTTTATTGGAATTCCTTATTTTCAGATGTTTGAGTGGGATTTGAGGAGGAAGGAGGAGGGACCAAGAACCTGCACTTTAGCCATTACTTTCACCTTGGGGTTAGATTTGGCATTTGGCTCTCTGCTTTACAATATTATCCCTCAGCTAAGACTAGTGTATTTGTAGTTAAAGAAATATTTGAGTAGAGCAGAACTCTAATTGCACATGAGTTACAGGATGTCATTAATTTAGTTTTTCAAGGTAGAGGTCATCTCAGACATTCTGAATAGTGTGTTTAGGACCAATTCTGAGGATTAAAATGTCTCTATTGCTGTTCTAGCTGTGAAATCCTGAAATAACTTGAACTCCTAAAAACTCATGAGTGTTTTCAGCTACTGAAATACCTGCATTAGGCATATGTGGCCTATAAGAGAACGTCTATTTTATCCAGTACACCTCTAAATACAGAGACACTGTAACCACTTGCTTAGCACTCAATAAGGAACTGGAATGCTGGAAAAAACATCCTTACCATCTCCTCTGACTTTTCTGTACAGTGCTCACTCTTATATATTATGAGCAATTACTTTCTCTATTAGATTTTATTCTTCTCACTAATTGGCTGCATGTGGCTAAACTGTATTAATTTGAACATCATCTTTGTTTTTCATTTTTTAAAATGTTCTGGAAAGTCATTGAATAAACCTACTATAGCAATGCTTTTATCCTCTGAGAACCTCTTCTGACACTAGAGCACTTAAATATCTGATTAGCTGTAAGGATGTACTTGACTCGCTCAGATTTTTTTTCTGAAAACTTAGCACTGCTCGTGTGCTCTGATAATTGAGGATTTTGTAGTAATAAAGGGCACAAGCAACAGCTCGTTACTCAAGGTGAAAAGCTGGCATGCAAAAAGCTCTTTGTTTCTTCTGTTGCTTTCAGTTTTCTCTGCAGTGGGAGGGAGGGGAGATGGAGCCTTTGGGGTGCATATTCTCTGCTCCCTGAAAATGCAAGGTCTATCAGAGCAGACAGCTAATTATTTGTTCATGGCTGCCAGGTTAACTGAAAATGAATAAAAATTGCATGGCATGTGATTTAATTACCAGTAGATTACATGCATCAGATAGTGGAAATCTGTGATGTGGGGTTCAGTATAGATATTTGTACAGCCTCGTTATTCCCAGGCATATCTCTCAGTCAGTTGATGTTACATGCAAATAACCTGCTAGATGAACTTGTAAAATACTTCTAAACGTATTTATACTTCATTTAAATTTGCATTTTCTTGCAAGCATGTACAGGGCAAATGTGAGATTTTCTTCACATTAGTATAGGTTCAACTATACTCATATAACAGGTGTACGAGCTTGCAGTATTTTCCCTAGTATTAGCCAAGTGACTGTTCTTGCTTTGAAGGTATGGTGTATATTCACACTGTTGCCAGATATGACCGATAGTATGTTTGCTGTATAAAACATGGATCAAGGTTTGTCCAGTCTTCTCGAATTCAGAGACTCTAATTCTGAGAGTTTTTGCAGTGCTTTTTTGATAAGCATAGGGATATCAGAGTATACTAGAGAAATGGATAGATCATTAAAAGGTTTGGATTAAATATGAAAACCTAGCTTTTTCTTTCTGATTTTGCTGAAATCAGAGAGCAAGTATGACTTCACATTCTAAATTGGGTGATATGCTTCAAGAGCAACATTGAAGGTAATCTTATGCAGTGAAAGGAAGTGCATGACATACTATTTGTGCCTTTAAAAAAAAAAAAAAATTGTGTCTTCTGAAACTGTTAAAATAGTAAAATTTATTTTCCCAGTGAGTATGATGAAAAATAGCATCCTAAGAACAAAACAAGAAAAGCCTAACACCTTACATTTTAATTGCTTTATGTTCCTTTTAATTTAAAATCCATGCACACTTTAGAAGCCATGGTAATGTAAGTATTAATCTGCCCCTCCCTATTTGCAGGCCCTTTTGCTGTACTTCCCACAGCTATTTTTCATCTCTTTGATATTCTTCAGAGCCTAAGGTGTCTGAAAGTATATATGTAGGTGTAACAGACCTGGGCATTTATGAAGGGAGAACTAATCAAATAACAAAGCATTAACTTACTGTACAGAGTAGAGGAAGCTATGAATAATGGAAGAAGTTGGTATGCAAGATATTTCTAAATTACTTCTGGAATAGTTTTTCAGCACCTATATACAGAATAACAGAATGTTTGAGTTTGACAGGGGCTTCTGGAGGTGATCTGGTCCAACCCACACTGTTCAGGCAGGGCCAACTGTTGCACAGAATCGTGTCCAATCAATGTTTGAAGAAATCCAACGAGGGATATTTCTCGTAGACCTCTCTGGGCAACCTATTCCAGTGCTCCATCACCTGTATGGTGAAGAAATTTTTCCTGAAGTTTAGCTGGAATCTCTTGTGTTCCAGTTTATGCCTGTTGCTTCCTGTCTTGGCATGGAGCGCCTCTGAAAAGAGCATGGCTCTATCCTCTTTGCAGGCTCCCTTCAGGTATTTATAGACATTGATAAGATCCCACATGAGCTTTCTTTTCTCTGAACTGAATGGTGCCAGCTCTTGCAGGCTTTCCTCATATGAGAGATGCTCCAGTCCCTTCATCCTTACATTAGATTTTTGCAGCTTCATCCACGTCTCTTCTACTGGCTGGCCCAGAACTCTTCACAGAATTCCAGATGCATTATCACCAGTCTTGAGTAGAGAAGACAGGTCACAGCTCTTGAACTGGTGGTGATAGTTTGCCTAAGGAAGCCCAGAATACCAATTAGCCTTGCTAGGAGCAAGGGCATGCCCCTGCCTTGTATTCAACTTGATATGCACCAGAACTCCCAGGTCCTTTTCTACAGAGCTGCTTTCCATCTGGGTGGCCTCCAGCATGTACTGGTATTTGGGGTTGCTCCTGCCCAGGCACGGGACTCTGCACTTATCCTTCTTCTTGAACTTCGTGAGATTCTTGTCAGCATACCTTTCCAGACTGTCAAGGTCCTTCTGAGTCAGACACTCGCTCCAGTTTCATGTCATCTGCAAATTTGAGGATAGATTCTACCCCATCATCCAGATCACTAATGAACATGGTGTTTTGGATGAAGCATTCAAAATTCATCATTTTAATAAAAGCACTACATAAAAGCACTTTTTTTGCAAGCTTAATAGAAACACTGAACAGTCATTTATTGTAATTCCCAATTTTTGCTGTTCTTAGCACAAAATAAGAGATAAGAATAAAGTCAGTGCTGTGAAAAATGTGTGGTGAGAATGCCACGTTCAGTTGCTTTTTAAAGTCATTTGCCTATCCTCCCATGTTAATTTAAGTATAAAATCAAGGCCATAAGTTACTGCCAGAGATAATGTTGTTGTCATTAATATTTTTTGGAAGACTGTCTGCAGATTGTATTGTGTTGATTATCTAGACTTCATGAATATGACTAACAGGCCTTGATTCAACAGAAATTTTTACTGAGGTGAAATTAGAAAGAATTCTTGTAAAAAGCAAAGAACATTCAGAAGAAAAGCAGTTAACTTGCATTGTCTTAGTTTGAAATGACAGCACTTATTTTTCCTCTGGTCAGAACAGTCAGAAGAGAGCTACAGAAAAGAAGGGTCTATGGTGATAGAACAAGGGCAAATGGTTTCAAACTTAAGGAGGGCAGATTTTGGTTGGGTATAAGGAAAAAGTCTTTTACAGTGAGGCACTGGAACAGATTGCCTAGAGATGTGGTGAATGCCCTGTCCCTGAAGATTTTTAAGGCAAGGCTGGATCAGACCTTGGACAACCTGATCTAGCTGTGCATGTCCCTGTTCATTGCAGGGGAGTTGGACTGGATGGCCTTTAGAAGTCCCTTCCAACTCTAAGGATTCTATGATTGAGAGGACATGCTTGCTAACCTTTAGGTTTTCCTACTTTAGGTTTTGAAATGATGAAGTTTATTTGAAATAAAACTTTTGATTTATACATGTGAGAGGAGGGCTTCTGGAGAAAGAATAGCACTTAATTTTAAAAGAAGAATGTAACTTTGCATTACAGATGCTTACTATTTGTGTCGGTTTTTTTAAATCTGTGGAAATATAGTGAATGATGATGAATAGACTAAGGGTAGGAGATGGTAACCTGTTGCAGCTACTAGACTAAAACGGGGAAAAATATCAAAGTTGAAACACTGCTACTGCAAGCACCCTTGTGCTTGCTTCAAATGAATGAAGACAAGTTCTCTGTCATTACTAGTTGACTTCTGCTGTCAGAGGTCTAAGATGAGAAATATGCAATATATTTCTAGACCTTGTCTTCACTACCATAATTAGCTTGCTTGCTTGATTTACAAAAGTAGTGTCCATAGCCTTTGGTTTATGTAAGTTGCTACTCTATCTTCAAATCAAGATTGGCTTGGCATAACTCCTTTTACTGCCAGTACTTTGAGCCAGCAGCTCGAATCTGTTGTTTTATCGTGCCTTGAATTTGCTTGACATTCTATTTAATCTTTAGGTGATTTTTAAAATTATAGATTAGATAATTAATCTATGCTAAATGAATTTACTGTTATTTACCATTTAGATAAAGCACAGCAATGGAACAAACAAACCTAACTGATTCTGGCAAATTTCAGCATCATTTCTGAGTTTGGAGAATACTGCTCAGAGGAGAGAAGGCATGCAGTTTTGCTTCCAAATTAATACGGTTATTTCTTCTGAGTTTGGATAGGATAATAATAAACAAGAATATGCCTTGGTTTTATTCTAGATTTTCTCAGAAATCCATCTTATTGATCTTCTCAGCAATTACCGGATTCTTTGTTTCAAAACAATCATACAAAATTACAGTATTTTGTCATGTATTTTGTGATGTGATGTTGGTCTTTTATGTTTTCACTGCAGAGATCTCATTCCGAGTTTGGCAATGTGGTGGGAGCCTAGAAATCATCCCTTGCAGCAGAGTGGGGCATGTATTCCGCAAGCAACATCCGTACACATTTCCTGGTGGGAGTGGTACCGTATTTGCAAGGTAACTCTTAAGATGATCTTCAGCTAAATAGTGATGATTTGAATTTCTTCAAATGATCAGCAGGTGGCAGTAATTTAATTTTAGGGACCTTTTCTTTAGAAGAAGTTGATGACTGAGGAGAATATGCATAAGGCAAAGTATCTCCATTAGAGATGAATCTGGAAAAAAGGGAAATAGCCAATTTTGAGAAATTTGTTTATTTGGTTTTAAAGAAACCTTTATTTTCAGAACAGTCCCATATATCTTCATTTTTTAGGAATGATATTGTCATTCTCTATGACTCAGAATACAATAGGTTAGGAATTTGCTTTATTTGCTCTTTGTTATTACAGAATCAGTATGAGATGTACAAATGATCCTGTAGGCTAATTCTGGCATTTGTACCTGGCTGTTGGATGCTTAATTCTTCATTGTATCTGCTTTTCTAGTGACGTGATTAAAATGCTTTTTGTGTAAACCTAAGAAATTGCATTAGTAAGAGCATAGATTAGCGTGTGTGTTAATTTTACTATTGATTTAGTGTATGCAGTAGCTGGAATGTGGAGATGTTTCATCATTCTTTTTTTCCTGTAGAATGAGAATAGCAAGTCCTGATTCTTGTTCATAGTGTTCTGAGTCATAAGAGTTAAGGCACTGAGTGGTATATGACAGGGATTTTGGCTAAGGCTCTGTCAGTTCCAGCTTTTGAAGCGTATTGGTTTAGAGAACGGGATTTCATACTCTCCAAGGTCTGAAGAAGCAAAGTTGGAGCTAGAGGTTCTACAAGTTAAGAGCTTCAAATTTGAATCGTTTCATTTATTTATCTTTGAAGAATATGGAGCCACAGCACAGAGTGCAAATGTGTTCAAGTCCGTAAGAATGTTCCAAGTTGCCAATATATTTGGAATAGTGTTTTACCTGAGCTTGAGGAACTACCTTAGAAGTGTAAATTTTCACGTGCATAGGTTCTGCCAGCAACACCACGCTAATCAATTTAGTAGTCTGGTAAAATAAAGTCACTGTCTTTGTTTCTTCCAGTAGTCACAGGAGGGATTTTCTTGGTACCCTATTATTTGAATTCTATATGCTACAGTAAAAATGACTAGTATTTGTGGGTAAACAAAAACTAATAATGAAGTACCCTCTCTGTTTAGACATTACATCTCTATACTAATGTAGAATCCTAGAATATCCCAAGCGGGAAGGGACCCACAAGGATCATTGAGTCCCAACTTCCAGCTCCACATAACATCACCCAAAACTCAAACCATAATTCTGAGCATCATCCAAATGTTTCTTGAACTCCAGCATGCTTGGGACTGTATATATAAATATATATAGAAACATATATACTAGGTTATAAAATTATGATTTCATAACAAGGATCATGCTCAATAAATAAATCAAGTTGTGCAGTTTTGCTAATTCTCTGGATCTCTTCTACCATTAGCCTGTTGACTAATGTCTGTTGCACACTTGTGCTATTAAATAGGTACTTACACATAATTCATCTGAAGAGCAAGAAAAGGGGCTGGCTTTGCATATGCAAGGTTAGAGCATGCATCAAAAATGTGTCATTTACAGTGGTTGAAGATTCTGCATTTATATTGGGATGACAACTTTTAGATTTTGTTGCTATTAAGTCAAATCATCACTGTGATTTAATCACTCACATTTCCTGAGACCATGACAGATTATTTTTGATGCATTTTGTTTTCCTGTTATTTTGTTCAAAATGACTTTAAAAAGAGATACCACCTGGACTTGAATGATGAGGACAAGTAAAGCCTGCGAACTTTAATCTTGGGCACTTGCATCCCTATTCAGATCTATCTTTCTCTGCAAGTGGTTTATTGCCATTGTCCTTGACTGTCCAGCTGTCTCAAATTCTGAAATGCCATTAAAGTTCTTTGTTTCACTGGAATTATTTTTGAATTGACCTAGAAAACTTATATATCACTTTACAGCAACTTGTCAACCTTGCTTTTTAGTTGAAGGATGTTTCTTTCTCAGTCAGCTGCCTTGTGTGTCAAACTAATATAACAAAATTCCCTTTAAAAAAAAAAGTATTTTTAGCAATGAGAGAATGTGAAACCTAAGGTAATGGAATACCCTCACGGTGCAGACATTATCGAATGTGTGGAGCCATGGTGCCAAAAAAACGTAGTGCATGGAATTGCTGCTTATGCAGTTGGGACTCATTAGCTTATACAATCATCTGTCCCTTGACTGTATGTAATTTGTTCTGGAGTGCTCTGGGTAAGCTTCCTATTTTTAGCTGACTAGCCAGTATGCACTGCCTTTGGGCAGCCAAAACAAATTGATCCTGGATGAGAGACTGGGAGTCATGTGGTACAAGAGGAGAAAAGGGATGACATCGTGGCTGTGTGGTGGGGGCAGATGCTGCTTGCTTTTAGCAGAATGTATTAGATCAGGTTTGCTTTGCACGTTTATATGCTTTACTGCTTGAGGGCCAGCTGCTTTAATGCACAACTTCATCTGAGTTAATAAACTTATAGACCCTACTCTGGTATGTGCAAAACTATCTCTGATGGCATGATGCTGAGTTTCATTATCTGTGGTTTAATCTAAGTGCTGAGTGTTCCCTACACTGTGTTTCTTAGTATTCTGACTGCTTTGGAGTCATACAAATTTGAGCAGTTCTCAGCATCTATACGGTTTCCATATCCATATTGCACTGTATCTGAATTCTTAATCTTTGGTTGTGTAAAAGTGTGATGCAGAGATGCATACTGGCCTTGGAAGTGCCTTTTGAGTTGTTAAACTCTGGCAAACCAATTAGAATCTCTCCCACCACCAAAATCCATTTGGCCTGTGAATATATGGCCAAGCTGATTGCTGAGTGGCTGAGTGACAGTAGTTAAAACCTGACAGACTACAAGTAAATTTGAACTGAAACAGCCTGATCTGGATTGGATGGGTTATGCTTACACACACACACACACACACACACACACAAAAGGAATCTTTGCAAGGAAAATATTGGTCCTCAAACAACAAATGATTGAAGTCTGCCTTGTGTTGTTTTTCTTGTTTTTTTCTTTTTCTGTTTTGTTTTTGTTTTTTAGTTTTTTCCTCTTTCCCCACCTCCTCTTCTCTTAGCAACTTGCAAGAACTGAAATCGTCCTGGCTATTTCTGCCTTCTAATTTGGAAAGAATCGTACCAATAAGTTGTTGGCTGACTGCATTTACTCTGGCTGCTTAAGATTAAACTTTCTGCCAAGTGTAAAATAAGCTTCAGAGCACGACAGTTGCAAGGGAAGTAATTCAATGAAATTACAAACAATAGAAGTAGATGAGTTTTACATGGAAGCCAGGAGATGTGGAAAAAAAGCACCTTACAATCTCACAGTCCAAAGGGAGCTGTAAACACACCGGTTACAAAAATATAGACATTTTAGTTAGCCATTTGATTTGAGGTAAATAATACTGGTTAGCTTTTTTTTTTTTTTTCCCTTTACATTTACTGCAGTAATTCGTCTCTGAATTTTCAAGTATTAAAAAAAAATTTCTAAGTAGTGTCTCCTCTGTTTTAGTAGACTTGTTTGGTTCGTAGCTTTGAATGTCAGAGCAGCTTATGTCTTGGAATGTTGAGTGTTATGCTGGTAATAGTAAGATGCAGACTAGAAACGTGTTGCTGAAGTTAGCATATCTGTTTTCAGCAAAGTAAAATACACTATTAAATATTGCAAATTGTTGAGATTTTGTGTTTCCAATTAGCTTGCTTATTCAGGTGAAGACTCACTGAATTTGGTCTGTCAAATTGTATTAAAACAAACAACAAGACCAACAACATTCCCTGAAGATTATAGGAAGAATTCCAGGGTGTATTAAGTTCCAGATGAAAATGTGAAGCAGGAAAGTGTGGAAAAGGCATTTGTTCTAAATGTATTGATTTCAGTTGTGATTTTCTAATGATTTTCTGTTACTTGGGTCTTTAATAGGAAATCTTCTGCCTGGCTTGAGGCAGCTGATGATGTACTACAAAGAAGGATTAAAATCAAATGAAGAATAAATGACATGGTTTAATTGCAGTTGGGGGAAAATACAACATTTTTTTCAAATTTGTCCCTAGAAATACACGCAGGGCGGCAGAAGTCTGGATGGATGAGTACAAGAATTTCTATTATGCAGCAGTGCCTTCAGCCAGGAATGTACCTTATGGAAAGTAAGTCACAATTACTACTTCTGAGGTGTAAGTAGTGATGGTACTTAGGTCCTTAAGATGTAGATCTACTGAGAAACTTGGGTTTTGTATACATTCATTAATGCATACAAACACAGCATCCAGACCTTGAAAACCATTCTTCTTTTTCCCTTTCTAGTATTCAAAGCCGAATGGAACTCAGAAAAAGACTTAGCTGCAAACCCTTCAAGTGGTATCTTGAAAATGTTTATCCTGAGTTACGGTGAGTTTCATCTGAATCTGAGATGGTGTGGAGTTTTGATTTGTCTTCTCCTGAAATCACTGGTTTCTCTTTCTCCTTCCTTGGCAATAAAATATAATCGTGGCCTTATTTGCTTTCATTATTGTTTGTTCTATTCCTAAAAATCCATTTTATCGAAGTAATCTTCTTTTCCACTTAAATGGAAGTGCAGCTGTAGCTGCAGTATTTCAGAGAACAGCATCCAAAGCCCTAAACTCCTCTGAGCCTGTCTCCTACATGGGCTTTTTGCTTGAGGGTACATTGTCCTCTCTCCTGTTGTCTTCCCTTTTAAAGTGTTGCCTTCACCGAAGCACATGACTAGCTGAGTGAGAAAGCTGAATCTCAGTACAGCAGAAATAACAGAAGCTAGCAGATAAGGAAGTCGTGCAAGTTTTGTAAGCATTGGTAAATGCACTGCTCTAAGAAGCAAAGTCACATGTTTTATTATCTCTTACTCCGTGGGCAATAGCTAACCTTTATGCATGTGTAGAGGAAAAAGCAAACTGAAATTATGGGTAACAAAACTAATACTTTCAAAATGAATCAGTGCTTACAGCATTAACATAGTACATGATACAAAGGAATAATTTTTTCTGCTGTAGAATGCATACTAACCAATGAAAAATCCTCAAAAAAAACATTTTTAGCACTTCTTGAATGAAAAGATTTTTGTTCAGTGATGTGTCTAGTGATAAGTATGTCTACTAGGTCACAAAATCACAATGTCTTGAGTTAGAAGGGACGCTAAAGATCATCCATTTCCAACTCTGCTGCTTTGGTATCTGAGTCTGTAAACTACTGTGTCTTCTGTCAACATAATATTGGTTGCACAATGGTAGGATACTGTCTGTGTGATTCATAGGAGTATTTATTGCTGAGGACACTTTGTGTCAGTGAAGTTGGATTGTTACTAGTAGAATACAGGCTTGGAATGCAAGAGCATCAGCTGTTACAGCCTTGCTGTACTTCGTACAAAGCCACACGTGTTAAAGAGTCTCATGAACCAGGATAATGCTGAGGAGGAAAGTTATTCTGTATTTCTCCTAAAGTGCCAGAGGATATTTATTTGTGTTTAATTTGTCAGAAGAAATATGGCTTGCAATTTTTCTTGGAAAATATGCTACAATAAGCATTACTGGTGCGTAATATTATCTTACTCTGTGTCACCTCCCTTGTGCTCACTCTGCTGAGTTGAATTGTTATATTCTTATTATAGTCTGAAGTTTTTAAAGGAGTTTGTACGCCCTTGCTTTTCTGTTTAATATGAACTTACGGTCTCTCTGCCCCACAAGGATACTCTGAATATGTTTGCCTATGTACTTCCAGACTATATGAATTCCACTTTATATGCAACTGTGTAAAAATAAGTATGAGTAAAACATTTTTTTTTTTTCTTTTTTCCCTTCAACCCCAACTTCAGTAAAGATCAATTTGGGACAAAAGTAGAATGTTTCTGATGGCTTGTCTGGAAAAAAGTGTGGTGATCTGAACTGATAGCATGAAGATATGAGCGACCTTAAATGATAATGATGTCACCTTTAATTTGGTCATTAAGCTGAGTTTGAATGTTCATCCTTGTTTTCTATTTTTGTCCTATGCTTGCAAGTTTGAGTTTGATCAGACATTTGTCTTCTGTCTTCAAAAGATGTTTGGAATTTCCAAATAGTAGCCATCACTCATCTTAAACCTCTCATCTTAAAAATACTTGATGAGGAGGTAAAAGAAATAGCAAAGATAAACTGATTGAGGGAGATATTTCTGGTTTTATTTTAGGGTCCCTGATCATCAAGATATAGCTTTTGGGGCTTTGCAGCAGGGTACCAATTGCCTTGATACTTTGGGCCATTTTGCAGATGGTGTTGTTGGAGTTTATGAATGTCATAATGCCGGAGGAAACCAGGTCTGTATGCTATTCATTTTTTTCCAAAATATGTGGTCTTAGGATTTAAAAATAAATTGAAACTAACTCAACCATATACTGTGTGCTAGTGATAGGTAAAGGAACTCAAATGAACAAATCAGTTATTTAGGCAGTCTGTTGTACAAATTTCTCCCTCAAATGTAGTTTTGCATTTTCAGGGTTAGAATCTGAGCAGAGGGGCTCATTCAGTACGATCAGGTTATCCCCTTCCTTTTTGTCTATTAATATTTATTTTTATGCTGGAAGCCAGGAATCTTTCCCAGGAGTTTTAGGCTTTCATAAAAAGCTTTAATCCATTAATAGGTATGTTTGATTTTTGGAGGAAGTTTTCTTAAGAAAAGATATGGATTGTTAAGCATATGGCCTAAGGTCAGCAAAATCAGAAGAGTGCTTTACTGTGATGCTGTATTAGTAATTTACAGTTTGTGGTAGTGGCATGTAAAAAATCTGTCTCAGATCCCTGCTCAGCTCTTCCAGAAAACAGAGGCATCTAAACTCCATCTCCTATTTGTTCAACAAAACTTATCTGATCCTACTTTTACTTACAAATATGTCGCATCTGTAGATGGGGGCATTATTGTAAAGAACCTAATTTGCAATCATGATTTCATCATTATTAACAAAGAATGTGCGTATGTACTCACTATTTTGTGTGATCACTAAACTTTTCAGTACCAATGTGATTATAAATTATAATAAATTTAAAACTAATAATCAAATGCATGTGTTAGATCAGAAGCCTGACCAATTGCAGATCTACTATTGAAAGAGTGATTGTATCAGAATGTTGTGCTGTGATTTAAATTAGAAGAGGAAAACCCTATAATCAGATAAAGCCTAACATAAGTAAGTTATTTCAGGCAGTGTATAATGTTGATTTGAATTGCTATTGTACATCTGAGATGTGTCTTCCATATCATTAAAGGGAATATACTTGGGGAGGTGTTTTCTGTTATCTTTATGAAAATGCACACAACTTCAGAATAGCACAGGGTTTTGTTTTGTTTTGTCTTTTTGTTTTGTTTTGTTTTTTTTTTTTTTTTTAGAAGAAGGGATAAGTGTGTCAAAGTATTGCCTCTGTGCAGAAGTTTTGATAGTTCCTCGTTATCCTGTATGTTCTCTATAGATACGTACACACTTCTTTCAGTCCTTCCCTCTTCCAAATCTGACCCCTCTTTTCAATTTTCAGTGCAATTTCACCTGTAAAGTTGACCTTGAAAAACAAATGTATGTTCTTTCTGTGATGGAATTTCAGACACGTTATGAGGCAGAGCAGGTCGACAATGGCTTTTTACATCCACGCTGATTTCCATATTGGATTTGTGGAATGAACGAAGTGATCTTAGCATGGGAGAAGGCTGGGGGAGCAAAGCAGAATCTTTAACTCTGTCCTATGTGTTTTGCAACTATTCTTGCTGAGAATGTTTAGGGCTGAGAGTAGTGGGTTAGACTGTAAGTACTCAACTACTGCAGGCTGTGGAAACCTTGTTCTACTATATGGAGAGTGTACTCTGGCTTATGCTTACACAGCTTAAAAAGCAAAACTTCAGTTTAAATAGATTTGTTCTCCTAAAGCAGACTGTTAGAAGAATTCAGTAGTCCAAAAGGTAGAATTGCACTTCAAAACAGATGAAGAAATTCTGATACATTGCTTTAACAAGTCTGTGTGAATCTTTAGGGTCATAATAAGGAGTTTAAGACAAACCAAATGCACTCAGGTGCAAGGGGAAAGTTTAAGGTTAGTAGTGCTCTATTAACTTTGTATTTCTGATTTATGAGACGGGTTTTTTTTTTTAAGATGTCCTGGTTTTCCAGTTGTCACACACATGACCTATTTCTAGCCTGCGTCCTGAACACATTGCATGCACTGTTTGCATTTTTTTCCTGTTCTTCTGTAGTGCTACGTGCTTAAACTTATCTCCACTATAGCAAATCACAGATCCTGATCCCTAGGAGGAAGCACCTGTACATTCTGTTTTACACTATGAAGGGCCATTACATAGATGTCTCCAGCTGCAGAACTTGGAACTTCTCTGAAGCTGTAGCTTTTGCTTTCAGATGAGCTAAGTTCCTGTGTGGTTGCTGGTTTGTCTGGGCCTTTTCTGGTCTTCTGATGGAAGGGTAAAGAAGGCTTTGACTTCCTTTTGCTGCAGGATTCTTGAATCCGAATTTTAACCACTACACTGACAGTATTTTCAAATGTCATTACTGAGTATAAATCATCTGTTTCATTGGCACTTGTGTTTGCTGATGAGCTCTAAAAATACTTGCTTACTTCCTTAAGTTGTTAAAAGTGGCTATTAATGATGCTACTTGGCCTTGGACAAAATGATTGGAATGAGAAGGCATCTGAGATTAAAACAGAATAGAATATCCTGAATTGAAAGGGGACCTCTGGGACCCTGGAGCTCCACACAGCACCACCCCAAATCCAAACCCTATGTCTGAGAGTGGTGTCTGATTGCTCCTTGAACTCCAGCACTTGCAGCTGTGCCCAGTGCCCTGGGCAGTCTGTTCCATGCCCACTGCCTTCTGGTGCAGAACATTTTCCTAGTATCCAATTTGAATGTAGTGAAAAAAAAAAAGATGTATTGAGAGCAAAAAGGAAAAGCTTTCAGCTTTTTGTTTTGGGAGCCATGAAAAGAGACATGCAGAGTTCTCCTTTCTTTTTGTTCTGCATAGTCAATTGTATTTATTCTAGTGGTAGCATAATATGGTGTCCATCTAATGATGTGCTGCTGGGCTTGCTTCCTGTATGATGGTGATTACTGGTAATCACATTGGAGAGAAGTTCTGATTGTTTCCTGAGCATCTGTTCTCAAAGAAATTTAATCACTGTTAAATCTACTGGGTTTAAGTGATCATGCAAGCTGAACATCAGTTACGGTATCAGAAAGTAAGTTGAAAAATGGGATGGGACTAGGCATCTAATTTCTTTCTGAAACACTCACTGCTTACAAAATAACACTAAATATAGCCAGACGTGAGCTAGTATATCTAGGTTTTTGTGTTACACAACCCTGACTCCTCTAAACTTACTGGAATGAAGTTAATTTTTCCTTTTTAAGTAGCAATGAGGGAGAACTAGACAGTTAGTGTGGCTCCAGCGAGGAAGGAGATCAAGTTCCTTCCTCAGAGGATAATGAGACACGGAGACCAATCTGGATCCTGGAGACCAGACTTCAGAGTGAGAGGCATGCAGAGTGTGAACGTTAGGGCAAGATCAGGTCCTGTGTAGGACACTGAGGTAAAACCACCTGGGCAGTGGTGCATACAGAACAACTTTTCTTTGCTCATCGTTTAAGAAACTGCTTGCTTATATGCATTTAAAGGAAATTCTCTTGTACATCACACTTTGGGTTGAAAGCCTCTTTCTCCCATTACCTCTGAGCTTGGCTGCCTTGTGTTCTGCTTTCTGGTGAGCTCTACCATTAGGAACTGTTTTCCCTCACGACACATGTGCGTTACCTAATGTGTGGATAGGGTGACCAGTGATATTGCAGACCTAGCTTGGTTTTTTCATATATGTAATGCGAAAGTTATATATAATCTATACAACTATAGCTACAGAAAATGTAGCTAGTTAGATACTTGCTTTAGAAGCTGGCCCTACTTGAGGACCTGTAACTTCCTGTTGTACCTCCGTAAAGCCAGTAGAGGGAGTAGTTAGTCAGCTAGCCCAGCCCAGCGTCGATTTGAGACCGTTGGAGTAAATGAAAGTGCTGTGTTTGAAAAGTACCATTTTTCTCATCTCCTTCTCTGTGGGCAACAATAAATTGTTCTAATGCTCTTACTGAGCCGTTTACAGGAGTTTAACCTGTGTTATGGATGCAGAGATAGCAGGTGCACCTTGTGTATAACTTAGTATAAATGATTTTGCATACTGTTCATAAATTTTACTTCCTTTTTCTAGGAATGGGCCTTAACAAAGGACAAGTCAGTGAAACACATGGATTTGTGCCTTACTGTTGTGGACAGAGCACCTGGTTCACTAATAAAACTTCAGGGCTGCAGGGAAAATGACAGCAGACAGGTCAGTATATCCTGAGTATTCTCTATGAACAGTGGGAAAACAAGGGTTGTGAATGAGAGTGCAAGAACACGCATTTGTGTCTGTATTCCGTTTAAAGAGTCTACTCTTTGCTCTGCATCATTCTTTGCATATGTAAAATTTGGATACATGACATCCTGCAGAGCAGCAGGAATAATTTTGTATATTGATCTTTCCTTTTTATAAACCAGTGACAATCTTATGATAACGTATAGAGCTGTTATCTCAAAATTGGCCTTATATAAAGGTTTCACCCAGCAGCTCTGTTGTGTGACAGTCTTCAACTGTCCCGTCCATTTTCTGAAATAAAGTATGTGTTTCATGATGTATATTTGAAAGGCCTTCAGTGGAGTTTGAAGATAATGTAGTCTGTCTCAGGAGAGGGTAGGTTAGCTTTCCTTTCCTCTTTGCAGCCGTGACCTGTTTATAACAGTGCTAGACTCCTTTGCTAGACTCCTTATTAATGCAGCAGTGCTACTTCATCTATTTCCCATGCCTGAGGAAAACCACATTTGCAGACTCGTATAGTCTTTTTGTTGTTGTCAGTTGTCATGTAACAGTTCTGTTTCTGCTAAGTCATCAGTTCTGATTTTCTGTTACCTTCCTTGTTTCCGTATTTCACTATTTGCAAACAGAAATGTTGATGTCTTGAAGAAGAAAAAATATTCTTGCCAATTTTCAGATAAAGAAAACAGGGAGGCAGTATTTTCTTGATAAGACTTGAAGGCAAAATTCAAAGAAAATAGAACAGAAAATCTTTTAACATCTTACAGTTTGTATTTACTCTGTCTGTCCTTGGCATCACCTTGGGCAACAGTGCTCCCGACAGCACAGACTAACCAGTTGACATCTTTATAACTGATTGATTTCTAGATTCCTCCAAGCTTGCCTTTGGTGATTGTACTTCTCGCTTCTTTATGTTCTGAACTGTAGTAGTAGTAGTGATTTTGTGGATGGGTTTTGTGACTTACTCTCTTCCTCAAACTAAAGGCTTTGGAAAGTCAAATATGGTGTGACAGCATATTTGAGAAGTGCTGAAGGAGAAGAAAACGATTTGGTGTATTCTGTATCTCATGCAGTGCACTAGCTGAAAGAACAGTTGCTTTGGCAAGGCTTTCTATAACGTACATACCCTTAATCAAGGATCGTCTAAACTGCATTATTGCAGTATTCACATCTCTCCTAAGCACAAGCCAGGAAAGCACATGAAGATTTCAGTTGATGGGATATAGAATGCTTTTTTTTTTTTTCCTGATTTTTTACGGCTTAACTTTATTCTCTCTTCCAGAAATGGGAACAAATTGAAAGCAACTCTAAACTGAGGCACGTTGGCAGCAACCTCTGTCTAGACAGCCGAAATGCCAAAAATGGTGGTCTCACTGTTGAGATCTGCAGTCCTTCTTTATCACAACAGTGGAAATTCACACTTAATCTGCAGCAGTAGAACTTACAAGCAAAATGCTGTTTCAACTTATAGACATCGGGCAAAGTTTTGATTGAATTACTGATGTATTTCTTAAAACTTTCCACGGAACTTATATACCTCAGTATTCCATCTTTATCTGAAAGTAGGAGAGTGCTGAAGCGGACGCCAGGGAACAGGTGGACTCGGAGCACTGCAAAGATTTCACTGAACGTGGCTGCAGCACAGCTTCTGCTTGGTGTGAAGACTGTAACAGTTCCTTTCTGTCTTCAGTTACATACTTGCACAGCAGATAACTAACTCTAGGAACAACTGATGTATGATAGAAAAAGGATCTTGAAAAACGCCTGTGGGGAACAGGGTCTGGGAGGGAGGGTGGGAAAAATTACCAGGAGAAGGTCATTTGAAATCTCCATTTACATAGAAATGCATTGTTTGTTTGTTGTTTCCAAAAACAGAGGTGTCATTTTGAACGTTTTTTTTTTCCTGTGTGTACTTGGTAATTTGAATATGAACTTTTCTATGATGGACTCTAAATATAAATATATAAAATATATATATTGCCAGCTCCTAATGATTTATATCAATTTTCATCACCCTATAATTATCAACGAAGTCATTGACGTATGTATAACCAGAAATTGGATCAAAAAGCTAGAAGAGTGGATCTTAATGAAGGTGCGGATTTTGTGCTGCTGAGTATGATGTCCATGGTAACACTGGATGCTTTTGCTTTGCAAATTGGATCTACTTTTTGAAGCTTCGCCCTCACTGGAGATCATGAAACTCAGGAGGAGAAAGAAAATAGCAGAATAAGCCAATGCATCTGCACAGATGATTGCTCGGATTGTTTATTCCAGCTTGGAAATTCATTACACGTGCTCTGGATATCGTTAATCTTGTACTTGATATTTGTGTTGATGATTTCTGTAATATTATGTCCTGAAATACTTCTCTTCATTACAAAATTGTACGAGTGGTGCAGATCTTGCACAGATGCAGCCATGTGGGTTCAGCACAATTTTATTCTGGGCCCTCATCATAACAAAAATTTCCTTGTCTCAAACTCTTCTCTTGAGTTCTGAGAGTAAGATGGAAGGGAATGTCACTGTTGGCAGCATGAGGTCTGAATTTTAATTTGCAAGGATGAGCAGTTAGGTAATATCTCTGAATTGCACTTACTTAATTTATAGGCCTGCTACTGGGTAATTTTCTTGGTTTTTTTTTTTTGTTTTTTTTTTTTGTAGTTGTTGTTGTTGTTTTGTTTCATTATATGGGGCTTTTGAGTGGATTCAGGTTTGGCTCTGGGAATCAGTCTGGATCCTATGTGGTGGTTTTCACCATTGAGCCTGTGTGTTTTACAGCGACAACTCAGCTGATGCCATTTTTATAATACTGTCAAAGTTAAATCAACTTTGACCTGTACTTTCTTATGTTTGCATAGACTATGTACTTTTTTATTAAAATAAATAAATAATTAAATGTTTGAATGAGCTTCTAAAATGAAAAGTGAGTAAGTAGTTTCAGCACTGATAAGTGACACAGCATTGGTGGGAGGAGAAAAAAAAAAAAAAAGAAAAAGAAAAAAAAAAAGAAAAGAAAAGAAATAGTGCAGGCCTGCAGTGCCAGGAAGTGGTTTTGGTAAGATATGGATCTTGGGGAAAAATGTAAGAGTTGATCACAAGGAGACAAAAAACATCTGCTGAACTGTATAACTCCAGTACAGTCCCCTGTTTCTTTATTTCTGGAAGTAGAGTAGTTCCTGATTCTTGAGTTTCCTTTGGCTGCATCTATATGTTAGGTATAGAGGTGGTACTCTTCCGGTCAGTAGCTCTAATTATATGTCAGTCAGTGTGCCACGAATATCTTATGTCTCTGGAGCTATGACCTGCAAGTATCTGCATACCTTTTGGATGTAGACATTAAATCCAACTTCTTCCATCCATCTGACTTTTTTTTTAATATGTGGGTAATTAATGCTTTTTTTTGTTTGTTCTTCACAGTCTATTTTCCTTAAATCTAGCCTGTTTTAGAGGCCATGCAGTGGGTGAACTAGTTTCCATCTCTTTGTCTCTCCCTATCTGTAGCCTTTTAACCTTGCTGAGAACTTGAAGAACATGATTCATAACATAGCAGTAGATTTCTGAATATTCTGGAGAAGAAATACTGAAATGTGGGCTCAGCAGCAAACCAGTTCTCGAGGTTTTGGAAAACAGAATTTAGAAGGAGAAAGCACTCAGCTTCTATGTGGATACTTCCACTTGCAACTTTGATCATAGTAAACATAGTGCTCAACTGAGATAAAAAGTTGTAGGTCTGAGCACTGGCCTCTTAACTCTGAGGTAGAATTGGAAAAAAAAATCATATTCCACCTCTTAAGTCTTAAATGTCAACTGGTATAATATAAAGTAGGAATATTTTCACTAATTCCCCGTGGATGCTGTGCATAGGGGCTTTAGAACAGCAGCTGTATTTTAAAGACAGCATTACTTTTCTTTGAGAGAACAGACAAGTGTTATCCTTTTGTTATGTTTACATGACAGTGTGCCAAAGTTAATTACTGTGATTTAAAAATATTTAGGAAATTGGCCCATGTGAAAGATAAATTAAGAGCCCTTGAAGCAAATGGTGATGGAGTCTTCTGAGAACTTTTCTTACCGTCTTCAGAGAAAGAATGGTGATGTTGTTCGTTTTGCAGATTTTCAAAACTTACTTTGGAAACTGTTTTTTCAGTTGGTTTGAAAAGTCTGCTGTACAGAGCTTGTACTTGTTCATTTTATAGATGGAAACCATCCTTGAAAAATTGTTTAACTTAAATAAAGAAGAATGCTTTATAGATAAACGTGTGGTGGTTGATGCAATTAAGTAAAACCAAGGAGTCTGCCTGAAGCTTGGTTGTTTTGTAATTTGATATAAAAGTGTGTGTACATGAATATATATTTATATTTAAGAAAAGAGAATTTGCTTTTAATGTGATAGCTTTGAGGAAATTCTTATTTTCAAAGCTGTTTCCAATTGGGTGAATTTACTCTGACAGTAGTTACCTAAAAATACATGGTTAAGGCATGTCCCTTAACCTGACCCAGTTAGATCTGATCTTCTCAAGACTAATGCTGTTCCTCTTTTCACTTTCAGAAAGTGCTGTTCCAAGCATGGCAGGGCTTACTTCAGCCTGGAGGGACTTGAGGAAGAGTATTGCAACAACGACTCTAGTAGTTGATTGGCATGCCTGTCGTCGCCTGCTCACATCATGGAATGTGCCCAAAGAAGCGCAGCAAAGCTGGTGAAGGGTCTTATGGGGAGTGGCTGAGAGATGTGGGATTATTCGGTCTGATGAAGAGGAGGCTCAGGGGAGACCTTATTGCTCTCTACAACTCCCTGAAAGGAGGTTGTAGTGGAGGTCAGGTCAGCCTTTTTTCACAGGTAACAACGATAGGATGAGAGGTAATGGCCTCAAGTTGAGGCAGTAGATGTTCAGGTTGGATATTAAGAAAAATGCAATCTCTGAAATAGTGGTGAGGCAGGGGCATAGGCTGCCCAGGGAGACAGTGGATTCACCATCCCTAGAAGTGTTCAAGAACCATGTGGATGTGACACTGAGGGACATAGTTAATAGGCATGGTGGGGATGGGTTCACAGTTGGACTAAATGATCTTAAATGTACTTTCCAATCTTACTGATTCTGTGATTCTGTGTTTCTCTCTGTGCTTAATCAGAGATTTCTTCTGTATGCTGGGTGGTAATTCAGATGTCTGGAGTGCTCTTGAAGAAAGATCTGAAGTAGTCTCTAAAACAAAACTTAAAAAGACACCTTTTTTAAAAAGTATTTTTTCCTGGGGGACAAGAACCTCACAGGTGTAGTTTAGAGAACTTCAAAATGAAGTGTCACACTGGCCCAATTGGGAAGGGGGCAAATTCTCCTTAGTAGGTGATGGAGAGCTGTGAATGTGAGATCTTCCTCTTCTGGGCTGCAGTTGGGACACAGTACCTGATTGCAACATATCTGTGATAGATGTGGGCTGCAAATCCAACAACTACTACAGGGTACAATCTGTCCAGGAAGGCAAGCAGGAGAATGAATGAAATTAAAATCACAGCTGGGATGTTTTATCCAGTTTCTGAGGCTCAAATGAGCTTGAGGCACATCCTTTTCTACTCAGCAGCATATGGAACTAGAACACTTGCTCCTGCTCTAAGAAACCTAGGTTTGCAGTTAGCCCCAAGGACTTATCAGCTAGAATAACCTGCAGAGGCATTTATAGGAAAGATATAAATGCTTTAATTGTACTGACAGGAGGATTTTTGCCTATCAAGCCGTAGGGAAGGAGAGTTCTTTGGTGTAAGCTTACTCTCCCTGTGTGCTGGAGGTAGGAGACTGGTTGTCACCTTTCAGAAAGTTTAAATGAAATCTAAATGGAATCTTCTATCAAGAAAATAGACCACTGATTAATATTTATGGTTGGAAAAATAAAATTGCCCTGTCAAACTGCAGTAAACAGAAGAAAACACCTTGTATTTACAGACTGTATTTGAGAATTCAAATGAGGGTTCTCCATCTTAAATGCCTTTTGACACCTCTGAGCTGACAGGTAATACTGGGAAGCAATTAGTCTTCTGGGAGTAGTACCTTTGTAATCTAATCCAGTGATAAATGCAGAAGTCTGTCTCATGTCTCTGTAGAGCCTTAGGCTTTTTCCATGGGTGCTTTTCCTAGTAAGCTGCTTAATGTAAGTATCTGAACTGTCCAGCAATTTTTGAATTCCTTCTGACTAAAACTTAATTGTTTCCTTTGCCTTGTTTCCAAATATATATCAAAGTTTCTCATCTGTTGTAACTTTCTGGCTGGAATGTCAGGTCATGCTTTTTCGCCTATTTGTATGCATGGGTTTCTGTTTGCCTATCATTATGCTCACAGTCAGATATTTACACCATTTTTATAAGGGAATGTTAAAACTTTTTTTCTTCATGTTTAAATAAAGTGTATTTTAAATATATAATTTTCAAGAGGATCCCTGACTGTACATAACTGAATACTGAGAGATTATAATGCTAAACTGCTCGAGGTGAGGGTGGTTGTCTTAGTTGAGGTGGGTCCTGTAGAGTACTGTCCAATTCCTGCCTGGAATAGGACTACCATAACCTTAGTTAATTTTAAATTACATTTTTATGTATGAAAAAGTCTACACTGTTTTACTTGTATTTATATTAAATATAGATATGCTATAGATTAGCGTGATCCTCAGTTGCATGCATCGCTCTCCTCATCCAGACTGAAATACAATGAAATATTTCATAGCGATAATTACAAGAGGCTTATTCCTGTACAGAATGACTTCAAATGAATAGAAGCCATTAAAAAAAATATAGTCTGGGATAATAGGCTGTGATTACAGAATGAGCGAAAATGTCAGAGTTGTATCTCTTGTTAGACTGCACATTTTATTTACAACTTATCATCCAGCAGCTATTTTAAGATCTGCCAGTAATCAAGCTGAAAAATTGGGAATTAAGTCAGTGCACAGATGTTCTCTCTGTGCAGCCCTCCAAGAGGTTGTCGGATGAATGGGTGCAAAATACTCTTTTGACTGGATTTGATTTCTTGCATAGTGAGCTACAATATGCTCCTATGCTGCAGGAAGAGGGACCTGTTTGATTTCAATTTGTTATTTCTACCCAGCAAATGTATGACGTTGTTTTAATTAAAAGAGATCTTGAAATAGGAAACACCTATGTTTACTGCCATGCTCACAGTATTTAAACTTGGCCTTTGGGAGTCCAAGTTTTTAGGTAAAAATAGGAGGTTAGAAAGTGCTACTGAGTGCTATGCCCCAATTGCCTGGTGAGAACTATTTCTGCAAAATATACTTCCTAATATTTGTGCTCCTCGTCAAGAAAATTGGCAACACTGAAATGCTAAAGCACTTTGCCCATCCTGTGGAGCTGTGGGACTCATCAGCTGTATTTCCCCTCCTGGTCATCACAGTGAGACCTTGGATACCAGTTTGTCTCTGTCTTGTACTGACCTATGAGGTAGCAAACACTTATTAGATATGTTTTGTAGTGAGCTAATGTGGAGCATAAAGAAGATTGCAAAAAAAAAAAAAAAATCATGGGAAGAGCTCAGTTGTTCCTTACAGTCGCTGCAAGCCATTAGAGCTTGGCTTAAGTAGATTGCAAATCAAACCCTTTGTTTTTTGAGTGAGCCTGAGTGCTGGGATGTTCTTTTTTTGCTTTCCAGTGGAGATGACTTCTGTGTAGTGTTGTTTTTTTATGATTACAATTTATTACCAAAACAGCCTTACTGCTGGTATCAGAGTGACAAGTTGGGAAGAGAGAAGGGAGAGCAAGAGATGGGAAGGAAACGTTTTGCTAAGTTAGATCCAAACCTCAGTTTTAGCATCAAGTTTATGTTTGATGGGGATTTTAGCTACTTGGAAGGGGCTTGACTCTCTCATTGAGATAATCTTGAGAAAGAAGATGTTACACCTTGATTGCAGTTTGTGTTTTGTATGATATGGTGCACACCGTAATGGTGTTGGACTCTCTGCCAACTGCTCTCAGAATTATATTAAGGTTTTAATTTGGCTTTTTCTATTGAAAATTGTAGGAACTATAAAAGAATATGGCGCTGTATTCATGTAGTTGGCAAGAGTGGAAGAAAAGTGAAGTGGAAGCATCAGAGAAAGCAAAGTGAGATGGTATGGAGAAGCAGCTGCAGGGCAAATTTACCTCTAAGGAAATGAGGGTCCAAATTTCTTCTGTCTGGACCTAAATTTCTTACTAGTCAGGCTGACCTGGGTGGGAACACATGGAAACTGTGTTGAGGGAAGTGGAAAAAACAAGAGACATCTTTATTTCCTTCTTCCAGAAGAGTATTGCTTACAGCACAGTTGAATGTGTTTCAGGGACAGTACATTTGTAAATTAAGATAAAATAAGATGTAACTGTCTTGCGTGCTACAGCATAAGCTCTGACATCTTCAGCAATGGTATCTGTGCCAAGTCCTCAGCTTCTTTTTGGATGTGACCTCGGAGAAAAGCATTGAGTTCAGATATAGAAGACTGAATACAATTTTCAAAAGTGTTTAGGACGATATTTAATGATAAAATTTAGGCAATTAAGCATCATTGGAAATCAACGATTTTGAGAATTAGGAAATCTCCTTCTCCAGCTGATCTAATTCTTTTTTTCTTTGTCAGCTATTCTAGTAGAAGATTGTTTTAATGACTAATTGTTTCCAGGCTGAAATTCTAGCTTCAACTCCCAGCCATTTTGTCTGCTAAGTAAGTTTCATCTCTCAGAATATTCTTCGTTATGTCAGAGCTTCTGGAGACTGATCCTGTCATGTCTTAGCTCTTCCCCTCACAGGCTGAACCCAGCAGCAAACAGGCTTTGCAGATCACCAGGCTTTATTCCATCTGGGCAGATGGAAGGGTGATGAGATATGACTGTCCTCCTGCTCTGGCAAAAGCAGAATTAGGTCCTTACAGTTGTTACCTGTCAGATGTCCATCGATGCTGACCACGCGTGTTGTCCTTTGGAATTGGTAATAGAGACAGACAGGTCCTAGTGTGCTCTGAGAAGCTTTGAATCAATGATACCAAGGGGATGGCAGATCTTCCTTGACTTCCAGCAAATCCAGCACAGCGGGATAAATCAACGTTCAGGCAATAAGGCAGGTTTGTGTGTACATGTGCAAGCAATAAAACATTGTTGGATATCCAGAAGAAGTGTTTGCATCTCAGGCTACTGATCTGAACTGGTGCTTCTCAGGGCTGTCAGTTTGCCTAGGAAACATCCCCCAAAATTATTCTTGTCTATCCACAACCTATGACATATTGTGGTTCCTGTTTTTCTGAACAAGATTATGTGCTGGAATAGATTAAAAAATATGTTCATACAACATGTTGGTAAACCTGTAAAGGTGTGAGGAAAAGACATCAAAAGGTAGTCTCTAAATCAAAGATTGATAGGAGCTTGGAGGGCAAGTGGAGGAAATAATACTGTGTTAATCTCATTCCTTTGATTCTTCCTTAAGCATTTGCTGCTGTCTGGATGCTGAGTTAGATCATCATCTGATCCCTGCTGGCTAACGGTTTCCAGCTGAAAAATGTTGGATGGCTCATATCACAGGTGGACGAATATGTGAATGCACAGAGAACAGCATGTGAGTGCATCTCCAGGAATGTGCAGGGTGGCTGTGCTGATCGAGCATAGGAGTGAGAACTGAGCAGCTGGTGTATGATGTGTTCTGTAGAGAATCCCATCTCCAGCTCTTGTTTCAAATTAGCTTTCTTTTGCTACAGTTTACCTGCGAAGTTATCTGTATAACATCATGCATAAACTGTGAACAAAGGGGTGGACAATTTTGATATTACAATGGCATACAGCTGCAGAAAGTTATTTAAATTTAAGGCTTTCATCTGGAAAGATGAAAAAATGATCATAGAATAGGTCAGAAAAATGAACTTTTTGTATTATTATTAATAGAAATCTAACGCTTTTAGGGATCAAATGCCACATGCTACTTAAGGAATTTTCTGCCTATCTAACATAGCTGCAGATATAGGGGGGAAAAAAGCTAGCATTTTCAATAGCATCTTGAGTAGACACAGCATCTTTGACATTCTGGTGTCTCCTCATTGCACAGTCCCAAAGGATAGGCTTCTGAAGAAAACAAATTTTTATAGACTACTGAAAACATGCCATGGAATTTTCCACTAGCATGCATGCAATGATCTTTGCTATGCATCTGAATTTGGACTTTTATCAGCAGTGTTAGGAGAGAGACTTGTATGAATTTCCCAATATCCTCACCCGGCACAAAGAGGAGTCTTGGTTGAAGATGTGTTAGTGGTAGGATAGGTAGAGGTAATGGCCTTAAATTGTGACAGAAGAAGTTCAGCTGGATATTAGGAAAAATTTCTTCTCGAAAGAGTGGTGAGGCATGGGAATGGGCTGCCCAGGGAGATGGTGGGGTTACCATCCCTGGACGTGTTCAAGAGCTGCGTGGATGCAACACTGAGGGGCTTTAGTGGGCATGGTGGGGGTGGGCTGATGGTTGGACTAGATGATCTTAGTGGTATTTTTCAAACTTTCTATGATTCTATGATGTGTTACCATGGGCTCCATCAGAAGATAAAAAGTGATAAAAAGCAGTGACTTGTTCAATCAGATAATTGGTTGCACTGAGAGATGTGGTGGGAACCAACCCCACCATTTTTGCTAGTGCCAGTGCTATACCTGTTTTGTGACCCATTTCATGTGGATGATGAGGTGCTCTGCCTTGCCACACAGGACTGAGCCTGGCAGAAATGAGCAGTTCTCTCAAAGCAACGGCCACAGAGTGACTTTCCTGACAGAAAGAAAAGCATCCATTTTAAGATACTCTTCTTCCTCACAGAGTTATTTACATCTGGCAAAAGTAGAAGTCATTTCATAGGGTGACACAGAGGATGTGTTCAAGCCTAGGTGAAGCTGACCGCTGGGCTCCCTTGAGGCAGCTCGCTGTGCTCTGACTGTGTTTGAACCTTTGGCCTCTCTCACAGGGAAGACTACGGTGTGCCCGGGCAGCTCAGGTCTCTGAGTCAGCGCTTGGAGCACGAGCTTCCTGAGGAAAGCCAGAGATGGCAGCAGGACAAGTTCCCTGCTGGTTCCAGCGTTCCGGTTTCCTCTTCTTGGCAGAACGGAATTTGATTTTTCTCACCACTATTACGGGCTGTGAAGAACAGCTCTTAAATTAGCCCTGAGGAGTTGCAAAGGTAGAAGTGAGCTCACCGCGGGGCGTTGGGTTTGACGCATGCACCAGGCACACATTTTTACCTGACCCGACTGATCAGCTGTGCTGCATGCAAGTTTCTCTTTTCAGTTTGTTTTTGTTTTAATTAACTTCTGGCCACCGTGCCAAATGCTTGGCCTGCATCTTTCTAGCTGCTGCTGTGCAGTTAGTGGCGATCCTTGGCCAGATTCCAGCTCAGGTGGCACAGTTCCATTTTGGGAACACACCATGGATCTCAAGGCCGTTTGAGGGCATGCAGCAGCCAGAACTTGCCAAATGTCTCCTGGGGAGCCAGACAGGGTTGATGAGCTGGGCCCGTGTGCAGACAAGGGGCTGATAAGGGCCTGGCGTGTGAGGTGATACTCTGAGTACCCCTCCGGGGAGAGACTGGGCCTTCCTCAGCACCCAGCACTGCAGAGCTTTGGTGTTGCTCCAGAGGGAAAGATATCCTCTGGGGTGCTTCAGCCTTTGTGCAGAGCCACACAGCACAGCCACAGCAGCAAATCAGTGCTGGTTTTTGTTAACAAAATGAGAAACTGGGTTAAGTACCCCAGGCGATGCAATCCCAGAGGCTGCTGTGAGGCTGTCATTGCTGGAGAGGCTGTCAGCTGCAAAAGGGCAATGCTGCCTTGCAACAGCAAACCTAACAACACTATAAATAACTCCTTGTTACTAGAAAATAAATGGCAAGATTAAAAATTGTTTTTCTGCCCTAGTTTTCTTCCTTTGGGGCAGCAACAGAACAATTTGGCTTTTTGCAGGGGCCAAAAGCAGCAAAAGGAATGGGCAACAGGCAGGGCGAGCATGTAGGGGAGGAGAGAGTTGCATGAGCAATAGAAAGCTGGTGCTGGCTCCTGTTGGGTCCACTCAGGTGCTTACATTCAGGGTGCACATGCTTCTTCCAGGTCAGGATGAGGGCAGGTGTATTTTACACAATGTGAAAGTAGCTTCTAAAACTACTGTAGTGCACAATGCCTTGAAATTGACTGCTGTCACCACAGGTGAGTGCTGCTGAATATGTGTGACATGTAACTGCCTGGTAGCTGCTTTTACTGCACTAACCCTGACCCCTGAAGGGAATACAGGGATTTAGTGACTGGTTTGAGTCCAATTGAAGTGCCTTTCAGGTGCATCAGAGCCCAGCTCCTGGCTATAGCAATACATTTTCTTGATTAAAAGTGCTGGAGCCTCTCTTATTTTAATCTGTTTGTTGAACCTGACTTGCAGTATTTAATAGCTCTGGTTGTGGGTCACCATCTGTATTTGGTTTAATAAATGCTTGATCTTATCTGCTGTCCTCAAGGATAGTAACTGTGGATTTCTGCAGTGAGTGACATTTTTGAAACTGCTTTTCTGAGCAGTGCCCCATCTGCCCTACATTAATTGTAGAATAGGATTTGGGATGTCTGTCTCCGGTGCAGAAATGGTATTGGACCAGGTGGTGAGTTGTTGGGCACAGCAATGGAGATCGGGCACAATGAGAAGTTAAACAGTACTCGAAAACAGAGGAAAGCTGATACCAACAGAATTACCTTTTTCTTTCCAAGTGTTGGGTGGAAGCTTCAGCGGTTGGGTGGGGACACAGTTGCTTATGTTTGTACAGCAGCCTCTTCTGCTTAAATATTGAAGTGATAATATTTGCACATATACATTAATTCCTGTTTGATTTTATCTCCAGCAGTTTGTGTTAAAAGGCTTTGGGGTATAGACAGATCAGCAAGCAATGCACCTCTCCAGCTTGTGAAACAATTCCAGCATGGCTGGCTGCAGATGCTGATCTCACAGCAAATTAAAGGAAGGTCTCCCCCCTCCCTGTATTCCTTCACAGACAGAGTATTATTTTGAACTGTGTCTGGCTGCTGGAAGCTTGACAAGATTTTCTTTTTATTTATTTTAAATATTGTGTGTCTGTCTAAAAGAGATTAGCGTTTTTTCCTTTGCTGTTTCCTCCAATGACAATGACATGCTGTGATTCTGCCTCATTCTTCTTGGCCAGTTCCAATCTGAAGGAATATCTAACTCTTCATTTAAGCTTGAAATTCAGCTCCGAGTTGTGAAAGTGTAAGTGATAATATCTTGGCTTGTTGCACCTTGTGTTTACATCACCACTGATTCCAGCTTCATTGGGGCAAGGGCTGTGTAGTGGAAGGAGAGTTCGCCTGGTTAGAGCTGGCTATCTTCCTTCTGGTCTGTGGGCTGTGAATTCCCAGTGAGTCTGAGGATTTTCTTTACCACTCTTCTTGCTTTTGGAATGATTTGGGATTTCCAGGCAAAACCTTTAGCAGGAAATGGGTGATGTCAGCATAAGCACTGTTGGGAAATCGCATTCATTCCTGGGAAGTGGGAATAGTAGAAGAGGGAGACAAGTCCTTAGCAGTCCCTAGGGCCAGAGGCTGCACTTGCATGCAAGTGAACTGCAGCATTTGGACAATATAGAGGAGCAGTGTAAAAAAGATATGGGGAAAAGACAGACGTCACGGAAGGAGAAGAAGAGGAGGGAATGAAAGATGGTGAAGTTAGGGATGCTGAAATACAGCTGGGACAAAGCTAGGCAGAGGTGCCCCCATAAGAGGTGCCCCTCCTCCTCTGTTTTTCATGCTAACCCCAGGATTCCACGTCCCTGAGCTCCTCAATTCTCATAACCCTTTTCCTTTCTTAAACTCTCGTTGCCAAAGATGAAACTTGCTGGCTGTGCATCTGTCCTGTTCTGTAATTAGAGGAAACTGGAACACGGAGATGGTCTGTGCAGGGCTGGGATGACTTTGCTTTGCAGGGGTCTGATGAGATGCAATTCATTAATGCATGTCAAGTGCTTTTCTGAGCCTTGGATGAAGGTGCTGAAGAAGTGCCCAGACTCGGTGGTGGCTGGGCTATCTGCAGCGTCTGTGACTTGGCACCTCTTTCACTCCTCTCCTCTCCAGGGATGGAGAGGCGAGTCAAATAGGATATTAGAAAGTACTGCAAAATGGAATGTTAAGTTTGGCTTAATTAAGAAAGACTACATTGCTGGAATTACTAATTGCAAATTCCTCTGAGAATAATTTAAAGGGAGATTGAGTTACTGCAAGGCCTTGGCCTGATCTGAATGGATGCCATTGTTCTAAGTGACAGCACTGAGGTTACACATGTACATGTCTCGGTGTTAATCAGATCCTGGGTTTCATAATTTCACAAATTAAATTCCTTGTTTCATTCAATTAGTGTGCTAAAGATGACTCGTGCTGCTGCTCACAGCTCCAGTGATGGAGCCTGATTACACACAGCGTTAGCTCAGGTCATGGCGCATCCAGGGACTGGTGGGCAGAGCACTGGGAGCTGTTATACCACAACAGAGAATTTAAAGAAATTCCCACTTGGCTCATCACAGCTAAATGTGTTGGCCGGTGTGTGACAGGGGCCTGTGGTCTCTTTTGGTCAGCTCTGGCTCAGAGTGTCTGTGGAGTAATGTACCTGTGGCACCAGGATGGCATGCTCAGGCTGCCCCTTCAGCCACTTGTCTGCTGGTACATTGCAGAGCTCAGAGCTGCTGAGCATGCCAGACTCTCCTCTCCTTCCCTTATTGATAGTAGGGGAGCAACTTGAGAAAAACAACCATGTAATTGGGTCCATGGTGATGTTAAGTAGCTAAAGTCAAGGGATGCACTGCTGGTTGCTTTTGGTCATGTTCTACATTTACCAAAAATCTGTATTTTTCTTTGGACAATTTAGATGCAAACTAGACTTCTTCCCATGGAAAATACTGGTTACTAGGAAGAAATACGTCGTGAGCAAGATAAAGGTACAGCAGGTACCTGACACATCCCAGCAAGAGGTTAGTGCTGAGCCACACACACTATACAGCCTGGTCCTTGGGGGGACACAGGCACATAGCATGGGGGAAATCTCTCCTTTATTTGCTGGCAAAGAGATACCGTAGCCTCACGTAAGTTTTCTCTTGTGAGGTTTCTGCTTCCTTTGTGGATTAGGGTTGCAACCATGCGATATGCATTTAGCTTTTTCTGCAAATGCCACGCACTTGGCATGTGGGTGATGGTTCCAGTATGTACTGCTGGTGGTCAGATAAAGCTTGGCAAGGCAGGGACAGAGCAGCAAGGACAAAGGGCCATCACCATTCAGCAGAGATTTCTGGAGCCCCTGTCCCTGTGCTCAGCCCTAGGGGCAGCAGGAGGCACTGACCAGGGTGTTGGGGGCAGCAGGGCCCTTCCCTTTCTGTGTGCAGCCTGTGCTGGAGACCTGGGGCTCTGTCTGCACTCAGTTCTTTCAGAAGAATATGTATACTCAGTGGCCAGGTAAAGGAATCAGGTTTTTGGTCTATAGTAGTCTGAGAGTGAGAATATGTAATTTATCTGTGGGTATTTTCTCCACATCCTTTCACCTAAACAAATTACCAAAGCTATTCTAGAAAAGAACGAGACAGAAAAGCAACCGGTAATATATCTGACTGTATTTCAAAGTTGCTGATTGTAAACAAACATCGTTGAAGAAATAAATTCACATGACAAGATATCAGAGTGATACTATAAATCCATTTTGTTATTGTTGCCACACTTCACTTTTTTGGAACTCAGAATTTAGCTCATGGTGTACAAAACTTGTAAAAATTTATTGCAAGCGTGCCTTTGTGTAGAACAAAACCAGTGTCACAAAAGTAGTTCCCTGTCCCATGCAGAAACACAGCTGTGGATTGCTCTGCGAAGAGGTCACACACATGCATTTCCCCAAAAGACGTGGCTGTTAGAAAACTGCTCAGAGAAAAAAAAAAAAGAAAAGAAAGCAGTTGCAGTGTATGCTTTATCTGTGGGATTTACATTTTCAACAGAAATCTCTGGAATTTTTAGGAATATGGAACTCTGCAACAGAATTGTAATCGCTGATGTAAGCACAGCCCAATGGAACTGTTTTGAAAGCGCTCTGACAGCTTTGTGTTTGGTGCAGTTGCCGCATTAGATGGAATGTCACTTTAACATTTTATCTATAAATTGGAATGAGATGTGGATGGGGAGATTCCTTTTCCAGAATTCCCATCGCTCCCATCTCTCCCGTGGTACCCCCTCAGCTTCCCTTCCTTGCACTCCCTGCTCTGTGACTACCAAACTGCACAGTGTAAGCAAAAGCATGGAGCAAAGCTAGCAGTGGAGTGGCTGTGCAGAGTGGTTGTATTAAACATCAGCCTTTTCTTTTGGATTCAAGGCAGCAGGGGAAGGGGAGTGCACATGCTGACAGATAAGTTAGGAGGGATCATCTGGCTCCTTTCTTCTGCATGCCCAGCCTCTTCTGTTCCCTCTGCCTTTTTATTGCACCACTTAGCCTCACCTGTGGCAAAAATCTTTGTTTTGCTGTTCCTGATCTCTCTTCAAAACACAGGGTAAAGTTATTTTTAATTTCTGCACTGAAATGCCAGGCAAATATTTGGCTTACAAACAGAGGAAAAATCCAGGCTGCAAAAGTAAGTGTGAGACCTTCAATTCGTTTTCCATCAAATGAGTAACTTGGTTTCACAGAGAGATGCAAATAGTTCAGCACATTTTGCACACACCTTGGCACAGATTATTTGAAGAAAAGGACTACATCATAACTTTGACACCGAGTGGGTTGAGGCTCTGGACAGATGAACCTAGTGTACTGGGCTCTTTTTCATTGTTTCCAGGCTTTTTTGGTAACTAGTGAAATTGAGTGCTCTGTTTGAAATCCAGAGCATTCTGTAAATACTTGAAGAGTAGAAGCGTTTGCAGGCTTTTTGATTCTAATGAACAGAGGTGTATGGGCACTCATCTTGCCTTTCTCTGCTTATCCAATTGGATCCTGAATGTCCCAGCCCTACAGCATGGTACCATGCTCCTTTCCCACTAGGTTCTCCATCCAGATTCCCCAAGCATTCCAAAATTGTTGCAGTTACATCAAATGAGCACTTTTGCAGAGTAATGTTTTCACGGATAGAATTTTTGCACTACACATTGTGTGGACCACTTTGACATCTAATGCTAGCAGTCGTTACTTCAGAAGAGTGATACAAAAGGGATTTACCACGTAAGGCCTTTCTGTGATACCTAACAGCTGCTCACCAGTCTGACTGGTAAGTGTGAAGGGTTTAAATAAAAGGGAAAAGAAAAAAAAAGAAAAAAAAGAGAGAGAAAAAGGAAAAGAAAACCAAACCATTGATAACAAAAACACACCATAACCACTTGGACAGCGCTGAGAGCTTTCACAGCCATTCCAATGGGAGCAGTAGGTAGGCGATGCCTCTATCTCTTCGGCCCATATGAAACTTGGTGGGGCAGCAGTAATGGGGCAAAATAGGAACACCTTCACAGTGACCGCAATTAGTAAAGGCTTCAGAAACAATACCCTGTTCCATCTGTGATTTTTAAAATATCAGGAAGGATCAGTGAAGTAATACTACAAAAGTAAATGGAAAGGCCAACTCTGTTGTCACCTGTTCCAGACTGACCAAGAGCTGGTGGGATGATCAGCATGAGCTCCAAAGGCATTGTTGGCCAGGAAGTTCTTCAGGGCTAAAGAATGAGAAATTTTGTACAGAAGCGTGGATATACTCAGCTGTTCCCCAACAGCGAGATGACCATAAAATGGCCATTCCAGTTCGAGTTCAAAATGCTTCTGGAAGGAAATGTTGGTTTGGGAAGAGCCTTTACAAGAAGAAACATACCAACTAGCACTGGCAATAGGCTTACATCTAAGCAGGTGCTGAGCTCTGTGCAAAATAGCCTAGTTAACAAAGACCAAATACATAAATGTTTTGAAGCTGAAGTTTCTCACCTTTCAAAACATCACTAACTTTTTTTTTTTTTTTTTTTTGACACTTGCTTGTTTTTCTCAATCAGACTGAGATGTATTCTTGTTTTACAGACAATCTCACACCAGTCACAGTAATCAGAAATTGCTGTGGTATGTTCCACAGCAGGGATGGATGGAAGACTTCATACTTTCCTCAAGACAGCCTTTGTAATTATTTCTTTGAATTTTGCACTGATGACTAGCCTACAGCAGAGCTTTGGATTCTCTGTTTATATCCCTGCTCCGTGCTTCCCTGGCAGGCTGGGCTGCTCTACTTTATTCAGCTTTTTCTTACCTTTAGCACAGCTTGGTTTTGACTCATATAGGCCTATATGTGCAAAGAACCCGTGCTGTGCTCCCACAGCCCTTGCTGCAAAGCCGGATGACGTCTGTCCTGCTCCCAGTTTTAGTTTGGAAAAGCACAACTGACAAAGAACAAAGTTGCTGAAAACACAGAACATGGACTTAATCAGTAAGAGTGCAAGCCCCATTTTACAGTTTCATCATGCTTTTATCTCTGCTGTGCCTCACTGATTATGAAGGGGAAAGCTCCCATGTGAAAGGATAATGGTGTCTGATGACTACCACCGTTGTAAGAGCACTTTCCAAGAGGTAGACACACAGAGCTATCAGTGCAGCATAAACCTCTGCTCATCACTGAAATCAGCTGCAGGACTAGTGGATGCTAACACATGCAAGACACAAAGCCAGTGGAAGCTTCTTTAACTACCCACAGCTCAAGGCAGTCTACTAAATGCCAGAAGGAAAAAAAAGCAACAACCCTTCAGCAAAAAAGCCACAGCCACAGAAGCAGAGCTGAAGGTGATGAAAGGGCTTGGAGTTGCTCTCCTTCATGCCAGTCTGGAAATGGGTAAATATATTTTTCTGAAGAAAGCAAAGTTGTACCTATTAGTGGCACTGGGATGTCACTGTAAATGAAGAAAAGCTGGGGCCAGAGAAAAGAAATGGAAAACAGAGAAGAGGTGTCTTTAAATTGTGCCCTAGTGTTGAGTGCACAAATGGACTGAAGTAAAAAATGGCAGTTTCTGCAAGCCCTTGGAGCATTTTTCAACTAAGACAACACCAGTGGAAACCATTTCACAGTGGCTTCTGAGCTCTTGTCATATTGTTATATTATGCACAAGGAAAGAAATGCTTTCCAAGAATGGATCGTGGCAGGACAGACATTTCTTGAAAGAAGCACTGTGCATAGAAGATGGTCAGTATGTCTCACTGATGGTCTTGGTTCTCTGAAACAGAGTTTGCATACCATAGTTAAATCATTTTCAGAAGTACAGATGAATTAAAATTCAGTTCAGCAGGAGAGACATGAGTCTTCCTGATCCCATGTCTATTTCAGCTTCAAACTCTCTTTCCTAGAAAAATGTACAGAAGTTCTTCTGTGACTTGGTTGACATTTCTACTGTCTTTTAGCCACTGCGGAGCTTTAAGATCTCTTACCCAGATTGTCTCAAGAATACAAAAAAAAAAAAAACAAAAAAAAAAACTTGGTGTCATTTCACAAGCCATTGCACAATTAACATACACGTGCACAGTACAACTAGCATCCTTGCACTACTTTGAGACTAAATCTTTTCTTTTTTCCCTTTATCTAGGGAGAAGCTTTAGTGTTACAGGCAGGTGGAAAAAACCAAATCTGAGTCAGCCAATTGGCAGTAAAGGAAATGCTACAGAATCTGAGCTGCAATTAATGAACTTTTGCTTTTTAATCTCATTTAATTTCTTCCTTGATTACTTTGCTGGATTTTTTTTGTTTTGTTGTTTCTTTTTTTTTTCTTTGTTTTTTTTTTTTTGTTTTTTTTTTTTTTTGTTTTTTGCGTGTGTGGTTTTTGTTTTTGTTTTTAATAGTAACTTAGAGAAAGTGCAAGATGCTTTTTCAACAAGGAGAAATCCTAACTTTCCTCAACCCTATCCACTCCAAGTCAATAGATGAGAAGATAAGGTGGAACAGTTATCTGTGGATATAAACTATGCTTTGGTGGGTTCTGCTTGTTGGCTTTCAGAGCCAAAATTCAGGCATTTTGTACATACAAATATATATAAATATTTTTGCTTACTTATGGAATGTTTGTGCATGCTTAGGGCACCTGTTCAAAATGATGAAGGATGGTTAAGGCTAAGAAAATGAAATTCATTGCAAAGCTATAATTTTGTTTAAATTTTTCTCCTTTGCAAAAGGAGACTAAAGCATCTTCCCTGTAATAGTCAGCCACTGTGTAATCCCCCATCAACACCAATTCTAGGGAAAACTACTCAGGACCCAGTCCCTGAGGCAAAAAGCTAGGACCTCGTCATTTTAGCTCAAGTAATCCACATAATTAACAACATAAGTTAGTAGAAAAACTCAATGTTCCAAAGCCTTGGACCTACTGACACCTGAAAAAGAAAAGGCATTTTCTAAATGGGAAGGCATAGATCCAGGCCTTCAAGCACACACAGTAATGATGTAATAATTTGCAAAGGGCTCCAGCTCTAGCTGAAGGGGCTACAACACAGCTGGAGAGTGCTGTGCTTGCTCCTCAGACATGCAAAGCAGCTCCTAGGAAGCCCTGCAACCCTCTGCATTGCTGCTGGGGGCATCAGCATCTTGCAAATGCTCTGGTTTAGCAGGGGAATGGGCTCCCAGCAGCTATTGTTCATGCAACGTTTGACCTGCAGAGTTCCTGCCACACCTATCCTTACTAGCCTGACTCTGACTGCCATATAAACTTACAGGGCATAATGAATTTGTCACTATTCATCCTGTCACAATGAAAGCCAGCACTGCCTGAGCAGAGATCTCACAACAATAACACCGTTTGCCTTCAGGTATCTCTGGAGTTTCTTAAGAAATGGAAACTGAGGGCTGAACATTTGTTTTTCATATTTCACGCTAGCCTCTTCCCCCCTCCACTTAGGATATTTAGAAGACCGGTAAGACCCAGCCACATCACACATTTAGTCTGCAGAAGGATCATCTCCATTCCCTGCTGGGACAAGGAGATTTGAACTCATCTTCAGGGCCCTCTATAACCCAGCACTGCCAAGGATTTACAGTGGTACAAACCCTCCCCTTCCTCTTGAGGCTCTGAGGCCTCCAGTGCATACGGTTGTAATTTTTGCTATTCTCTTTTCCAGGACGGAGACATTGTGGACTGAGAAAATGGGCACTTACTTAAGAAACCTGTAGTTTGTCACTCATCTTGTGGCTGGCAGGCAGAGCAGGACAGGTGGGGCAGTCTCCAGGTGGTACTGCAAGCAGAACCACTGAAGTGTTGGCTGTCCCTTTACTTTCCTGCAACTAGGTGAGATCTGCCTAAGCTTACTCCAAAAATCAAAACGTTGATGGAAACAGAAAGCTGTCAGTGCAAGGATTCTCCTTGGGCCAGTCAATAATTTACCAGCCCCTGATGATTTACACAATATGCATTTGCAGTGCCTTGGCATATCTGATGGTCATAGCAATGGAATTCAGGCAGTTCTGAAATTCATGTTCATGACCCTTCATATAAACTAGTGAGGATTATACTGATTATTTAATCAATCACTCTCTCCATCCCTCTTGAATCAGCCCAAATCGTTCTTTGATAAAATTTCTCAGGAAATACTAAGCTTGGGGACCAAAAATCAGTTGGTTCTTCTAGCAACATGGTTTGTGCCCTGTAAGTTAATACAACTCTGTCTGTTTCCATCACTGATAACCTTTAGAATACAAACTTTTTTTGGTGATTGAGTTGTGGACTGAAATCAGTAATGTGTAGAGGGCAGGGCAGTATTTAACTTCCATACCAATTCTCTCCTGTTTCAAACATACTTCCCTCGCTCTCCACTGCTTCCCAAAGCTTTACTGCCTTCAGATTCCACCAATGCCAAACTGTAGCAGCTCAGCCACAGGCACCAGCATATGACAATGCTTGTCCTCTACAGTGTGACTCAGGTGAACTCTTTAGGCTTGCTCTGTTTTAGTGATGTTTTATTTCTGGCTCCAACTGGACTTCTTTCTTTTTGCAAAACACAGTGCTATGTTATTTTGATAAACAAGTAATCTGCTTAATTACAGCTACTGCAACCAGCCCTGTGTTCTAGTGAGAAGAATTCCTACAGAACATCCCGCAGTGATAATGTGAAATGCACAGCTATTAGTGAATTATTTTCTTCCTGCCAACTGTGTGCCAAACGAAGTTCCAAACTGGACTGAAAAGTCTTGACACTTACAAAAGGAAATTAAACCAACTGTTTTTGTTATCCATTTAACAGTCCATTATGTTAGACTTTAAAGCAACATACAAGCTGAAATCAAGAAAAAATATGATTGTTATGCTTTTATTTCTGATCTATATACCAACAGATCTTAACTGCCATGGCAGTTAAGATGTGAGGCAGTATTAATTCACTCACTGTTCATGTATAAAATGTTTCATCTTGGTTTAAAAAAAAAAAATATCAGTGTCACGTTTTTCCATTTTAAATTTACTCATGTATTTTGTTTCTTCTAATCTTGCTGTGTTCTACGGGGGATCAAATTGCCTTACGCTTTAAAAAGAAAAAAAGAAAGAAAAAAGTCTTAATCAGTTCTCAGTTCCTGGCTGCCTGCTTTAAAGGTTTTGTTTGTCAATATGCTATTTGGGGTTCATGTCTTGGAATTGCTTCTTTTAGCACACTGTGAGGACAGCAACAATTCCTACAAGGTGGTTGGCACTCTCAACCACAGCCCACGGTACAGACTTACACTATTTGTCCCAGAATTGAGTAACTCCAAATAAGGTATAGATTTCTATGCAATGCCCACCTGGGCCTGCTGAGTTATCTCAGCTTGTGGAAAGTACTGAGCCCAAGCATGACTTTACAAGATGACCCTGTTTAATGAATGGCATTGAGAGACAACAAGTCCATTTCCGGTGTACAGATACCCACAGGGCATTCACATATGCAATTCTGTGTCAGCGTTTCTTGTGGCACTTTCTGCGGAACATGTTTACATCCAGCTGCTACTAGGAACAAAAGTTTCCACCTCTCTAGTGGCATCACTTGTTGTTTTTTGGATAAGGACAGCACTGGTGGTGTCAGAAGTTCCTTGCTTTGCTGTTGCAGGTGTGGTATTTTCTTCTGCTTACCTTCCACATCCTGCCTATGCCTCCAAGAACGTTACATCAATGGAAAGGTGAGATGTCTTCCAAGCCCAGAAGCTCCTTTACAAGTCTTTCACCAAACTGTGCACGGCTATACCTCATCACATGGTAGGCCTCTGACATCTTGTAGAGGATGTAGGCATTGTTTATAGCAATGCTGATGGCAAACCAGAATACTTGCTGCCAGGTCTTGTTTGGTTTGTGAGAAATAAAATATCTACAAAGCCAAGAGAAAAGGCAACAAACAAACAAATAAACAAACAGTATTCAGCCATCACTTTCATCTGGAAGGCAAGAAATAACCCTAGAAGAAGATTATGCAAAAGGGAAGCAGGACCAGTACTTACTGCCAAGTGCAAGAATGATCTTCAAGAATTCTGTACTTTGTATTTTAAATCATTTACAGTTAGTTGCCTGTCTCTTCAGTTTTGGAAATTTCTAGCAGTGTCCTTGTTTCAGGAGCCAAAACCTCAGCAGCATTCACCTCTGCACACAGCAAAAAAACCTGATGCTATACTTCTAGAGCTTGCCTGTGACAAACACCCAAATGCTGGGAGCCATTGGTCTGAATCCCTTCAGACTGTAACTAAAATAAAAGACTCAGGCCCATTTGGTTACAATTTAGGGAATACTGCTGATGTCTCTCTCAATTATTTCAACTGTAAGAGAAAAATTATTTCTGCTGTTGTCAACAGTATGTGGGAGGATATGGGGGCAGAAACAGAGCATACAGTGCTGGTATGCAGAGCACCTCCTCTCCATAAGGCAGAAGAACTAGGACAGACTGACCACCTTATATTTAGGTTCTGACTAATTCTAGGATTACCAGAATATTCTCTTCAATCATAAAATTTTCCACTTTTCTATTTTCTTTTTTTTTTTTTTTAGTAATCATTTAAATCTACTACCTAATCTCTTTTCGCGTTGCTTTCCACATACCCAATTCTTGCTACTTTGCTCAGATTAATTTAGAAAATCTCTGCTGCTTTTTCTCCTCAGTTTTCAGCTCATGAAATCATCTGCATCTCACTGCTACTCCCACAGCCAAGCTTCCCCACTGCTGTTATACTTGTCTCTGTTTCTCCGTTACATTAAGAGCTAGCAATGAGGACATCAAATGAAATCCAGAAGCCCAGATATCTATATTCTGTTCTTACAATTCACCTAGATTGGCTCTGTATTCGCAGCTGAGCATCTTCTGGCTCAAGGTGGCTCAAATATCACCAAGACAGATAATCACCACCTGCTGATAGGAGTGGAGACTGAGCTACCCTGAGAGACTTGGAGACCTTTGCTGAATTCTCAACTTAGCCTTGAATCTGATGTGGCTAAGAACATCATCTGCCTCTTGGCTCATCTTCCCAACTCCTCTTACAAGTCATTTTCAAGATGCTAAGAACATGAGACTCATAATTTTCTTTTTTGGACTGGTAGGTAGGTAGATAGAGCCAAAACGAGAATAGCAGGTCTTTCAGATTATTCAAAAGGTGAAAGGAAGCGGTAGAAAATGCAATGTGCTTAATGATGAGTGTTCATTCATCTCTGTACTCCTGCGGAGATTCTCTACAGTGCATCTAGCAGTGCAGCTCTCACCACTGTGCAGAGACAGATTCTGATCTTTGATTAGAACAAGAGTTTTGACAGAAATGAATTAAGTGAAAGCAGGACTGGGCTCACAGCTGCAGTTCAACATGGAGAAGGAATGAAAGAAATAAACTCCCTCACCCCCAACCCCTTCTCACTTACTTGCTGTATTTGTCGTCATATTTGCAGATATAGCTAAGGTGAGCAGCAAATGCTTCAACCGCCAAGGGGCATGGAATTTCTCCACTTTTTCTCTTAATTATAACTCCTGCATCAATTAGAAACATAACAGTTTTAAATCCACATGATAGGTGTAGCCATTGAAAGATACAGTTTACATACATTGAGCATTATAAAATAAATTTTTGCAAGTTTCTGTCCCAAAACCAGGAGGCGGCCCCTCTGTTACCCGGAATGGAGATGCTAATTTGACATTTTTTTCGTTGATAGTACATTGAACAAGGGAAAAAGGAAGATGAATCAATATTTAGTTGGAGGTGAAAAGGTGTTGTGGAGACAAATGTTCTCACCACGTTTCAGGAAAAAAAAACACTATCCTAGTCCTACAGCAGCCCACTACCAACAGTGTATTAGTCTCTCTTCTGTTAGTTCACAATGAGTTGTGGGCAACTCTAGAGCTGTGACTTGATATTTCCTGCTTTGAGTTCTAATAGTCCTAAACAGGTCCCTTGAAATGAGTCCCTTCCTCATATCTGCCTCTGAAGAACAAAAGCAACAGGACTTCCACTTCAGTGGGTGCTACTTGGCAAAAACAAACAAACAAAAAAAAAACAACAATGACAGTAGCCTCAGTTTGTTTGGTGTGTCTTTCACTGGCTTCTTCCAACACTACCGCAGTATTTATGAGCCCAATGCTCTTCCAAGAAACTGCCCTAGCTCTTTCCTTTACTCCAGTCTTCCATATCCTTCCCATTCAGCAGGGGCGGCTGTCTGCAGAAGGGAAGGATGAATGAAATAAATTTGTAGTACCTTACTGAGTCTGTTCCCTCATTTTTGACTTCATATTCCTTCAGCGTTTGATTGTCAGATCTACACAGTATGGACCATCTCTTGCTCCACGGCTACAGATTACTGTCTAGGGATGATCCCTGCTCCCTGCTAGGCACAAGTGTTTTTCTCCAACTCTAGAGAAGCAAAGGCTTAGCTGTATTCTTTCTCAGCATTGTTTCAGTACAGATATGATCCTGGGCTTCCTCACTTCTTCAACCTTCAAGCTCCCATTTCCTTTCTTTTGCCAAGTCTTTTACAGTCATCCCTAAAATGCTCCTCACGTTTTGATTGCAGACTTCACCATTTCATTCCTTCAGCTGGAAGTCTCATTCCATCCATTATCTCTGTCAAGCCCCCTGTGCTGTCCTAGCTGGCAGGCTCTATTTTGAAGCAAGACTTGTGACACATACTAAATGTCATGTTACTGCTGAGCCACGCAGCAATTTATTTGGGGTTTTTAAATTCTGATTTTTCATGAGTTGAAAACAATATCACCTTTAAAACGTTCAACACTCTCACCTCTTCCCCTCCAAAACAGGGTGTAAATGTCCTCTCTCTTCTCCCCTTCGTCTTCCCTTCGAGAATTTATATTTCCTTTGCAATTTGATTTGTATTCACAATCCTTAACAATGCATTTGACGGCAACTATGTGGGCACCACACACTCCCTCTCACTTTCTATTATATTCTGTGCAGTGTTCCTCTGTACTGAGAACATTACATAGCTTCATATGCACATTACTTTTATGGCCTTCTCTAAGCTTATTCCATAGCTACGAGGCAGCCCCCCTCGGAGCTGGGTCATTCATGGCTGCAAGTCTCTGTGGCAGGAAGCCCCAAGCAAGCTGACTCACCGGCACCTCAGATGAGTTATTTCCCCTCCTGGTCCTCCCCCAGCATCACTGTGCTCAGTCCTTGGCAGCCTTCCAGGGGAGAACACTGCCTGCGCTGCAGCCTGCCTTCTCCTGCCTGCCTGCCGCTCTGATGCAGGCTGCTGGCATCAGCTTTAGGTTTGGATTGTTACACATTCCAAGTGCTATATGGCTTTTGATCTGGGTGTAAATTTGTTACAGTTCTTTATCAGAGCTGCAGACAGACAGCTTTGCATAAGGCCTAATGTTCAAGGGCTTGCCCTCATTCCATCCTAACTCTCACCATACTTGGGCACAACCCCATGATTTCAACCTCAGAAAGGACACGTGCAAATTTAAGGTTATAATCCTAGAGCTTCCCTGTCCTGAAATATATTTTTTAACATTGCGCATCTTACCCCAGGCTTTCCAATTTTGCAATTAGAATTTTTTTCAGGAAACAAAGATGTCAGCAGGCATTCCTCGCTCCAGCTCCTCCAGGACTAAGAACCACACTGGGGCTTGCTTATCAAAGCAGTGTACACAAATGCAATGCTTCCACATCTCCCATCTTTTTTTGGTTCCCGTTGTACAATCTTCAAGGCAGGGTGGACAGAAAAGGCATGGACAGCAAGGAGAAGCTAATGAGAGCTTCCCAGGGAACTGCAGCATTTGATACTGGCTGTGTCAGTAGGATGTTATTAGCAGTTGGCTCCTGATCATGCTTCGTTGTCGTTACCACTGTCTCCTCTCCAGCTGCCTCTCCATGCTCCCTTGTCTCTCTTTAGCTTTCTATCTAGTCCATATTCCTAAGTGTTAAACCCTACATCAACCTTTTACCACCACCAGTTGCTGGTGAGACCGTGTCACCTGTGCAGCTTTTTGGTCCTTGTCCTCTGCACGTGTAGCTCAAACTTCATTTTTTATCGTTAGCTAATGTCTAATATATAAACAGTTTCTAAGTAGAGCTGGCATCTGCGAAAGCTCTTCTCAGAAAGAAGCTACTTCTCCAAAGGATCCTGAGTTCAATAAGTTTCTGCTTAAACATAATATGCTTAAAAGAAAGCAGCCCAGCCCCTTAACAGCTTGCAAAGGAGCTGATGTTTCCAGCTCTGCATGCTGCCAAAGCCATGGGATTTTCACGGTCTCCAGCAGGCTGGGAACACTACACAACACCAGGGACCCTGAAGCTCCCTATTCCTTCCATAGACCAGAAATCCCAGGATTCCGAGTTTCTGGTTATCCTGCTGTGCAGCAAGAGAGGTTGCTGCCTTCTCTGTTTTGCTTCGTTTAAAAATTAAAAAAATAAAAAAGTAGAGAGGATTTTTGTTATTTCTAGAACACAGCCCTGGAGATGTGTGGAAAGCTGGTTCCAGATCTTGAGTGGAAAACAAAATGCAGCCATGTCACCCAGACAGGAAGGTTTGGACCAGCATATCACCTGGTTTACATTAAGGGTAACTTTTTACTCTCTGGGAATCCCAATTGCTTTTGACTTCTGCGGTACTGACACAAAAGAAAATTCAACTCAAGTTAAAACTTAAGGGAAATTAAAAAAACACTGAATTTTTGTTCTAGGCAGAAAATTTGTATTTCACAGCAGACTAAAGAGGCTTTTTTTTTTTTTTTTTTTTGCAAAACTAAAGGAATAAGACTCATCCTTTAGCATCCAAGATGATATATTATGACATACTGCTTCAAAACATCTATAATAAATAATGTGCTGTATCTAAGAATAGCACTCAAGCACTCATAGATCAACGGTGACAAGAGTACTGCCCTCCCAGTGCCTCTGGCTTGGGTGGGATTTGCCCTCCAAGTATATGCAATGTTTACCTTCCCTACTTTTCTTTAAATTGCAATATATAGCTCACTATTAGCTACACCCACCTCTGTTCTCACTCTAGGTTTTGCTTTGTCCATCTCTTTTATGTTTTGTTTTCATGGCCTCTCCACTCTCACTAACGTTTATGCTCAGTGTGGAAATGCACAATTTATTGTCAAGTAATCCCACTGGCTCCAGTGTCTGTCTGATTGCTCCATGTAGATTTCAGTCCCATTTACTCCTTACTCCTCTCCCACTTAACACACTTACTCAGCAAGTCTGTGCTTCAGGATTGCCTCAAGGAACACAAATTTCTTCCTCCTCCATGTTTACACCATTTAGAGGAGACTTTGGTGGTCAAGTTGCCTTCAACCACTCTTGCTGCACTGACTTCAGAGATGCCAAATTAGAGGCAAGCAATCTGGTCTCTTACCCTCCTGCTGAACCTCCATCTGTTCTCAGACCTTCACTGGAGACTCTTTTCTCCCCAGTGCAGCTCTGAAAAAACCTCTCAGTTTTCTGCTCTGATTCACCCTGAACTATCTTGGCTGTCCCGGCAGGCATTTGGTGAGCACTGTGAGGTCTTACCCAACACACGCACAAGTCCTAACCAAAGAACCTTAAACCACTGGGAGGGCCACCACCAACTCCAGCCTGCTCATGGCCCTTCTCTGAAAGGGGCAATTAACTCGCCCTGTCACCAAAGCCCATCTTCTGCATAGCTCGTGGTAGAGATGACAGTGGGGCTCAGAACGTGAGCCTGTGATGCTTGTGAATTGGTGGCTTTACACTTAGTGGTTTATCTCAGACAGTTACATGTAATTCTGAGTAATAAAATGAAGAGAAACTGAAGCAACATTTTCACTGATACTGATTTTCAAAGAGTTAAGTTGTCATGTTGTATCATATAGTTTCTAAGTGAACTTTAAAATATTTATATATTTTTGAAATGGAAAAGATTTTAGTCATCAAGAAGCTTTTTGCCATCATTTGAACTATTCAAGTTATCTCTTTTTGTTTCTTTTCATCAACTGCTAAAATCAATTTAGCGTAACAGGAAGCCTTAATTTGCTTCTGGCAAAAATACATTTGTTTGTGACTGTGTTTTTACTGGATAAGATAAATTAATTGTAGGACCTACTCTGAGTTTTAAGTACATCATGTCATTTATTATTTTTTCTGCAGCAGCAATCCTACAAGATATTTTGCAAATGTGACTAGTATAGCGTCATACAACACTCCCCTTCTCTGACCACCAGCAAAGATATTGTCTTTATATCTAAAAGGATACAGTCTTTACCAGTACAGGCAAAGGATGCTGCATTAGCAATAGGCTTTTAACCTTTGAATAGCAAAATATAATAGCTGTAAGTAGACACAAAAGGGAAGTCATCGCTACTGCAATCATTTCTCTAGGATATTATGCTCTTTGTTCAGGCTTATAATCAAACTCCATGACTCATCTTGCCTTGTCACTTAAACCATCTGCACTTTCCACATGAGCAGCAGGAATACTGCTTACCTTGTTGAACCGGTGAATAGGCGTTAGTCAGAAAACGGAAATGCCCTTTGTTGTACCAGCAGATCAAGGACATATTTCCCTTCATTCTTATTCTGTATTGTCCTCTGGACTGGGGAGTGTCAGGGTTGTTCAGCATGGACGGAGGTAGGCCTGTACAGTCGCTCTTCCTGGCGCTCAGCAACCCACAGCAGTAAATTTCTGCACGTGAAAAAAGCACTATCAGCAAAACATCACCCAAAAAGCAGGAGCAACAGAGCAAGTCCAACTGACCTGACTAGAAAATAGCTTGTCCTACAACACTGTAGTCCAACAAATACATCACCCAATTGCTTCTGCCTGCAGTACCTAACATTTGTGTCCATTCCGAATGGCTCTGGAAACTGAGACAAGTGCAGAAAGCCTGCTTTTAAGATGAAATGTACTGACATTTCCTGCACAGACACAGTGCAGTGACAAGGAGAAGAATGCAGGGTGTCTTCTCAATAATGACATCTATAATCCATGTAATATTCTTCACAACATGTTTTAAATTGGACTGAAAAATATAAGCAGTGATGTGTATTATGGAACAAATCAAAATTTATGATCCAAGAGAGTCTTTCATGTTTAACTGAGAGAATAAATTGTGGAGGGAGCAAAGAAGGAAAGAAAGCTGTAACATCTTCACTGTTAACTGAAGTCTCATACATTGCTCCTATTATACCTTTCATAATATACACAGCTGACAAACTCTGGTTTAATCTGCTGTTTCACTGTGCCATCCAATTCTTGTTCTTTATCTTGACATTTCTTGTACATGCATAATCTAGTTTATTAAAGAAATCAAGGATAGGCATTTAAGAACTACTGAAACCATGGGTCAATTAAAAAAAATGCATGCTGTAAATGATGGAGAAGATGGAAATATAACGTTTCATGAGAGCAGATTTTAGGGAAAGGAGACAAAAACCCTGTGGTAGGTTTTCTTTGGTTGGTCATCAGGTTCACACCAAGCCACACTTTCACTCTCCTCCTCAGCAGGAGAGGGAGAAAACATACAATGGACAAGCTCATGAGTTGAGATAAGCACAGGTAGGTCATTCATCAGTTACTGTCACAAGCAAAACGAACTTGGCCTGGGGAAGATTAATCTGACAACTGATAACAGAGTAGGATTGTGAGAACTAAAACCAAACTATAAGCTCCCCTCACAGCCCTTATTCCCAGGCTCATCTTAGCTCCTATTTCTCCTCCTGAATAACACTGAATGCCACAAAGTACATCTCAGTGCAGCTAGCTAGGAATAGACAAGACTTTGAAACTACATTAATAATGAAAATGCTTGAGCTTCTCACTAGGTCATGAAATAATAACTGTCTGCTTTCAAGGAGGAGATCTTCTTGAGCAAGCTAATTAAACTCGAGGAAATCTTGGATAGAAATTTCTTCAGTGTTCTAGGCTTTGCTTTAATCCACCTGCATGGAGAAAATGGATAGGCATGGAAGCAGGTGACATCTGTGCACATCATTCATATGGCAGCTGAAGCCTACAGTAGTCTGAAGCTAATATGTCAGCTAAGATCATTTAATCAACATTGTCATCATGCTTAATTTTCCACAACGGATAATTGGATATCCTTAAATGGGAAATGCTATGACAGATTACAGTTTCTGGATTCCAAAGAGCATTACCTGTATTCTTGGATTTCCACTTACATGACTCTTCTGCTTCTGCCTGTCTGCCTGTAACAATGCAAGTTCTTGAAGGCAAGTGCAGCCTTTGCCCTTGGTTCATATAGAGCCTGGCATTCTAAGCATACTCAGTAACTAGGGTTCACAAACATTAATGGAATACTGATACAGTAATAGCAAATACTCAAGGATTCGTCTAGTTTTTGTGGGCACACCTATGAGGATCTAAGACTTTTCCACCAGAAATGTAGAAGACTCACGTCAGAAGGTCAACCAGCACTGGAGCTGCTTTATTCAGAAAGAGACAGGTACTTGACTGGTTATTTCTAAGGAAAGAAATCAATCCTTGGAAATCTATAATTTCCCTGTACAAAAGACAAGAAAAGCCTGATGGCAACAGGCCTAGAATCAATACAGGAGGAAATGCTTTTTTTTTTTTTTTTTTTTTTTAAATTTCTTATCTTGCTATACAGTACGCAAATACTGTCATGGAGGTCATGTTCCTGCAAACATAGGTGTTAACACATCAAAATTTTAAAAAGCTTTCTTCTAGCCAATAGTAAGACTTTCCTGCTCTAACAACACATAAGCCTGAGAATTTTCCTGAACTGCCTAAGGTTTATGACTCACTGAAGGGTGATACTAACTCTCTCCACGAGACTGCAGCAGTATAAAACCAAGCCAATAACTACATTATTGCGCTAGAGCTTCAAAATAGTAACAGACATCTCTGAAATCCCATAATAATTAATTGCAGCTTTCCCTTTAGCTCAGGCAGTAAGCCTGGAGAAAGCCTTCAGCAGATATTTCAATCCTCACACAGAATAATGGGAACCATTTCCTCTCTCAGGAGCACACAGCATAACCTCCCTGCTACACAGCACAGAAAGGCTCAACGCTTCTGAGATACACTGGTGTCTCTCATCATGGATGACACCCTTAATCTATAGAATTTTTAAAAACCACCCAGGTACTATAGCAGTAGAAGCAATAAAAATTAAGCCCATCTGGATCAATGAAGTTTTTGCATGTAATTAAGTCTAAATCACAACAGGTGTTTGCTGCATGCACAGGAGACAAGGAGATAGGCTCCCCACCAGTCTTAAACAGCAACTGTATAGAAATGCAAGCACCTAAGCTAGCGTGGGCTGTGACTAAAGCAACAAGAGAAAGTGTGGCAGAGTGATCCAGGTTCATTCCCGAGGTCTCCAGGCCACAGAGAGCTTGCTTTGAAGCGTATTCAATCGTGCAAATGATACAATTTGCAAAAGTATCCAGGCCGAAGTCAGTTCAGGCAGAAGTACACATTTTTCAACCATATATCCTCATGCAACACTGGGTCATGGCAACTCAGGGGTCTGTTGGAACGAGGAGATGTGAGCTTGCTTAAGACCATGTGCTTGGTGTTACAGGACCCTGCAATGATTCTGTGTGCACCATGGACACCCAGCTGTCTGCTCCTGCAGCTTGAGTCCAAGTGCTCTGCGGTACAGAGCCAGCTGCTCCTGCTGGTTTTAGAAAGCACAACAGGGATTTTTAGGGTTCATATCCTCAAGGGAAACATGAGGCTTCAGGATATGCTGTGCTCCGTAGGGAACAACACTTTTGCTTTGAGGAGTGAAAAGGAATATGCACTATGAATGACTGTCACAGCAAATAACAGCAGCTGTCTGCTCAAAGAACAGAGAATTTGGGGCATTTCAGTGCAGGTTTCCAGTTCTATTCAGAGGCCAGAAAAAGAAATGTTTTGAATGTTCCTTGAAAAAGAAAACTAATCTATTCAGGTTTTAGATTTTGAAATAGATCAAAGTTCCCAGTCTTATTTTTTGAAGTTTTCTCATCTCTTGGTATCTCCAAAGACCTTAGAATTATATTCATTGATAGCCCTTTATCTTACTTGATGCGTATTCTGTCCTGTTGTACAGTTAAGGCTACATAGCAGGCTCTCTAAAAAGAACACCGTGATTTTTGCAGGAATGCATGTGAGGCATAGGGAAAGCTAATGGTATTTATAGTTCCACAAAAGTTTTCATAGGATCGTAGGAACTAACAGATTATAGGATAATTCAGGTTGGAAGGCAACTCAGGAGGCCTCTAGTTCAAACCCCTACTGAAAGCAGAGTAAGCTCTGAGGGCAGACAGGACTGCTTTATCTTGTCTGGGATTGAAAACTTCCAAGGATGGAGACTGTAACTTCTCTCCAGGCAGCCTGCTTCACTGTCCTCAGAAAATCCTCAAATCTAATCTGAACTAATTATTTTGTTCCGCTTACGTCTCTTGTCTCTCATCTTTTTGCAATGAACTTCTGAAAAACTGGCACCATCCTCCCGATAACCTCCCCAGGGTACAGGAAGGCTGCTTTTGGGTCCCTTCCAAAGCCTTCACTTCTCTGGGCTGAGCAAGCACAGTCCCCTACTTAGAGTGGAACATGTGGTCCAGCATTCATCAGCTTGGTGGCTGAGTCCAGACTTCTCTGTCTGCCTCTCTCCAAATGTACAGCCAATGCAGCAGGATCCCAACAGGTGCTGGCAACACATTTCTTGTTCTGCAGTACAGTCAGTACTCGACTTCTCCTCCAGAACTCCTACTGATTCTACCAGCACTTGGCATCTGATCTCTCATAGTTTATCACAGTCCTTCCACTTCAACAACACTACGAAACCTGTGAGTGAACACCCATGGTAATCACAAACAATCCCACATCCTTATTAAACAGACACACTCTCATATTCTCATTGTGACCTTCATTATGTAAAAAGTACAAGCAGTGGATTGGGGATGGGTGGCCTGGGAAGAATCTAGGGATGCTGTCCAGATGCGCAGGGATGGAGTCATGAAAGCTAAGATGCAAACGGAATCTGCTCCATGGGGCTAGATGACATGCATCCAAGGGTTCTGAAGGAACTCACTCGTGTGGTCACCAAAGCACTCTCCATCATATTTGCAAAATCATGGTGGTCAGGCAAAGTCCCTGGTGACTGGAAAAAGAGAAACATCACTCCCATTTTTAAGAAAAGGAGAAAGGATGACCTAGAGAACTATGGGCCAGTTACACTCACCTCTGTGCCTGGAAAGATCATAAGTGAATCCTCCTAGAAGAGATGTTAAGGCACATGCAAGATGTGGAGAAGATCCGAGACAGCCAGCATAGCTTCACCAAAGGCAAATCATGCCTCACCAATCTGGTGGCCTTCTATGATGAAGTGATGGCACAGATGAACAAAGGGAAAGGCAACCAATGTCATCTACCTGCACTTCTCCAAGGCCTTTGACATGGTCCCGCCCCATCACATCTTCTTCTCTAAATTGTAGAGATATATGAATTTGAAGCCTGGGCTGCCAGATGGATAAAGAATTGGTTGGACTGTTACAGCCAGAAGGTTGTCAATAGCTCTATGTCCAAGCGGAGGCCAGTCAAAAGAGGTGTCTCCCAAGGGTCCATCTTGGGACTAATGCTCTGCAACATCTTTATCAGTGACACAGACAGAGGGATTGAGTGTACTCTCAGCAAATTTGCTGCTGACACTAAGGTGAGTGGTGCAGTTGGCACAATAGAAGGGAGGGACAGCAGACAGTGGGACCTGGACACACTTGAAAAGTGGGCACATGAGAATCTAATCAAATTTAACAAAGCAAGTGCAAGGTGCTGCATTTGGGTTGAAGCAATACCAGTTGCAAGTACAGACTGGGAGAAGAACTCAGAGAGAGCAACCCTGCGGAGAAAGACTTGGGGGTCCCCACAGATGAAAAGCCAGGCATGAGCCAGCAGTGTATGCTTGCAGCCCAGAAGGCCAACTGTATCCAGGGCTGCATCAAAAGACAGGACCAAAAGGGCAAGGGAGGGGATTTTCCACTTCTACTCTGCCCTTGTGAAGCCCCATTTGGAGAACTATGTCCAGGCCTGGGGCCCCCAGCAGGGGAAGGATGAAGAATTGTTGGAGTGGGTCAGAGGAGGGCCATGAAGATGATCAAAGGGCAGGAGAACTTCTCCTATGAAGAAAGGTTAAGGGGGTTGGGCTTGTTTAGCTTGGAGAAGGCTATGGGCAGATCTCATTGTAGCCTTCCAGTACTCGAAGGGAGCTTACAAGCAGGAGAAGGACCAACTTTTTACATGATCTGATAGTGATAGGACAATGGGGAATGGCTTTAAACTAAAATAGGGGAGATTCAGGTTAGATGTTAGAAATAAGTGTTTTACTCAGAGGGTGGTGAGGCACTGGAATTATAGATATCCCTTCTCTGGAGGCATTCAAGGCCAGGTTGGATGGGGCCCTGGGCAGCCTGATCCAATGGTTGGCAACCCTGCCCAAGGCAGGTGGTTTGGAACTAGATGATCTTTAAGGTCCCCTCCAACCTAAGCCATTCTATGATGCATGATATAGGAATTCCAAATTATTTTTCAGAGCCAGTAAGGGAAGTGATAGAGTGTACCAGATCAGAAATTTAATTTTGCAAGCAGCTGTCAAACATTGTAAAAGTCTCAGGAAGCAATATAACAAATCATGAGTCAAACTGAGATCAAAATAGTAATAGAATATTGGATCAGATAGTAAGTCCAAATTGCATGTGGTAAAAACATTATTACTGAATGTTCTACTGCTAGAAATTGTTAATTAGAATTATCTGTTCAGTGTAAAGCCCACGAGTAATTTACCTCTGTAAACAATGTGAATTATCTGTAAATAGATAACATACAACTGGTTTTACCTGTTTCACTGGGGTTATGGACTAACAGGGTGATGCCATATTTGTTTTTTTCCTTTCCCAGCTGAGCAGAAACAGTGCGACTCTTTGTCTGTCACTCTTCATGCTTAAACTGACACATTTCATGTGCAATGAGTATGTGGGATATCCTGTACTTTTTCTGACCAGTCACTTTCCATTCTAGCTTTGTTAGCCTTAAAAATGTAATGGTTATAACCGGTCATTTTCTACAGAACAGAAGAGTAATTCCAATGCACCATAAATACGCTCAACTTTTTCCCATACGGCTGTTTACAGCATTTGGAAAATTAACAACTTCTTTTGTGATAATACACTGATATTCTACTCACATTCTGTGAGCTCCCAGTTTACCTAAAACAGCTTAGGAGCTAAATTCTGCACCTGAAACAGCCCTCAGTGTCAGTGCATTTTGAAGTACGGGACTGAGGGGCTCAACTACAGCACTGGTATAGCTGACTGGTTTGCTTGTTTCAGATGCAAATCAAAATATTGTCTCAATCCTGAGTTGTTTCCCTTTGCTTTGGAGCATGTCACATTACTATAATGGTAGAGGTGGGTTTAAGCTTCTGCAATGGAAAACATGCCAAAAGCAAAAATCAGTCATCAGCCATGAGTTGAAAAGGGGAACAGCCCTGAGCCTCCTATAGTGTATACTTTCAAGTGCTTCATGTACCACAACGCTGCGCTGACTGAACAACTAGCTGAGAATTATACTGAAATGACTTTTATCTGATTGCCAGAGTGCAAGAGCCTATAATTCAAGGGGAATCACAAGTCTTTAGCATCTCCAAAAGCAAGGTAGCATGCAGCTATTTCACATAAGGTGAAGAGGCATTTGACAGAAAGGATGTCTCGAGGTTACTCTCTGCACTAGCAAGATACTGGCTGGAGGAGCCACGCTGGTGTAACAGAGGGCATTCTCCTGGCAAATGCAGAGTTCATTATGCTTTCCAAATACCAACTTTTCTACCAAGGCTTATTTGTACTAGCAAAAAGCTGAACTATGCTAGGGCTTTTGCAACAACATAAAATTATCACCCCATAACTGATAATAAACTAGCAAGGACTTCTAAAGACACATTTTTAAGGGTTCATTGCATCCCTAGTCTTTTAGCAACAGGAACAAAAAAATCACAGGCAAATAGGGAAATGCCTTGAAAAATCCCCTAGGTCATACAGAAGATCAGACCTCACATTTCTAACAAAGTCCAAAAGCCAGGGCTTTAAATACCCTCATTTTAGCTTGGAAGATTTGAAGATCATAGATGGAACTTAAAAAGCACTCTTCATAGTACCTTTCCATAAATGAAATCTCTTCTGAGGGATGACTAACTTAGCCATACACAGAATTGAGATCTCACTGAAGCCTTTTAGGAGGTTCTTTTTAATTCAGTGGCAGGAGGCCCCTAGGCCTGTTATCATTAAAACCCAGTGAATCACTCAATACACACCTTGCTTCTCAAATTCTTCAAAGAGATTGAGGCTGGTAATGCTTGGGCCAGTGAAGATAATGTAGTTCTTCCCAGAGGCATTCTGACAAAGGCTTTTGGCCACCATACTGTGCAGCTGTGGCTTGTTCTTCAAAGCATCCAGCCCGTCAGCACCACTGCCTTCTTTGAGATGGACGTAAATCTTAAAGGAGTAACAGAGAGAAAAGACAACAGATTATAATGAATCCAGAGGCAGAGAAAGCAGATGCAATGGCTAGTGCATCTGCTCAAAGGGAGACAATGTGAAGATCAAGGCAGCAGATACGCTTAATAATCTGCAGATATCTAAAGCACAAGTGTTCCAGTCTTTGGACTTAGTTGAGCCACATTGACTGAAGAGGAACTGTCTTGGGTCATGTACAAAATATATAATATAATTAATGTATATAAATAACAAAATTTTTATTTTTTATTTTTTATTAAAATATTAATAAAGCGGACAATAAAAAAAATAAAACTAGCAGTCTGGGCACAAATGATCTAAAGGCTCCTTTGAGGAGCTGTTATTTTAAAACTATCTCAGGTTAGCTTTTGTAGCTACCAATAAACATAGCGTCCATTTTAGGGCTTCCTGAGGTTCCTGTCACTGTTGTGCAGTTGGAAGACTGTTTGCTTGGCAGGAAAAAAACTCAAGTCATAGAAAAGATTACGTGTTCTACTGAGTCTGTATAGGCTTTATTGATGCCAGCAAAAGGAGAGCACAGAAACTTCAGTTCCAAAGAGGCTTTACAAGATGACCAAAAGGAAATGGCCCATGAGCTTCCCTGCATTAATGTTCTGATTTATTTCTGTTAGCAGCAGTCACTTAAGCTGCAATACCAGTGTCTGTGCACCCCCATTAAATGTGAGGAGCCAGCAATATACATACTTAACCAGCCAGAACATCCTAATCAAACTCTCCAGGCTCAGCACTAAATCTGAGATCCTTTTAGATCAGGATTTGGAGACAACCCACCAAAACAGACTGAACCAGGAAGCAGAGTACAGTGCAATACGCTGCTTTTAATAATGAAATGCCTGGCTCATTTGCAGCAGGCTGCAGTCGTTTTAGCATGTGTTCTGCTGCTGTGCAACTCACATGGCTACGCATTTCAAGAGAGTTGCCACCATCACCTGCAGGTGGACATACATGTTAGAGAGCAGGAACATTTATCCCTCAGTAATGTGAACAAAGCATAATTAACTGAACACAGCACAGTTAGCATACTCACACCAACCGAAAGAGCACTGAAATAAAGCTCTTCTTTCATTCCTATAAATGACCCCTCTAGAAGAGGAGACTTCTGCACTGCTACGTGCTTTCTGCCTCTACATGACCTTTCTTTTGTACAGAAGCCTTCTCTGGAAGTATTTCACAAGTGTAACTTTCACTAAAGTTCACCATCCATCAAAATGAACGAGGTGTCTGACCCTTATCTTGTTGTAAAACTCAAGAGAAATAACTTGCTGGAAAGATGCAGACTCTGTATTCAGTCATTCAAACAGCACCAAGCTACTTTCAAAGATTTAAATAAACACAAATGCTTATTTTCTGAAAAAGCTGTCCAGGTAGGTACGTCTATGTGACTTTGGCTCTGAAACATTCATAGAATCACAGAATGGCTTGGGTTGGAAGGGACCCCAAGGACCATCCAGTTCCAAACCCCTGACACAGGCAGGGTCACTAACCTCCATATCTGGTACTAGACCAGGCTGCCCAGGGCCCCTCCAACCTAGCTTAAACAATTTCAGGAATAGGGCCTATCTGGGCAGCCTGTTGCAGTTCCTCACCACTCTCTGTGAAGAACTTCCCCCTGAAATCTTTTAGGAATTCCAGAACTTCCCCTCTTCAAATCTTTTAGAAATTTGGGCTGGACTCAATGATCTCTGGAGGTCCTTTCCAGCCTCTGCAATTCTGTGATTCTGTGAATTTCAGAAAATTTCAGGAATTTCAGCTTTTCTCTGAAGCTGAAACTTTCTCAGTATTCAAGTGTAGGGAAAGGGAATTGTGCCTTGTTTGTTGGAGTGATGTATCCAAAATGAGTGTTTGCTAAACTTGCTTGAGAACTCGCCATCCAGAATACACAATGTTGCCTTCCTAAATATTTATCTTACCAACACACTCCTTCATAAAAGAAACTTCTTTACAGCGCTCAGAGAATAAAAATTCTTGTATGTTTGCAATAGTGCTCTCTGTAATTTTTTATTATCTCGATGATCTAAGAGAGGGACAAAATTAAATTAAACAGCTTCTCCCTACTTTAGATGTTGCATCTCCCAGCACTAGTATTCCAGACATATTAATGTAATATTCCCTAGCTACTCATTCTCTGACCATCCTCCATTGACTTCTGAAAGCTGTCAAATTTGTGCTTTCTTCAATGCTAAGCTTAGGACTAGTTAATTACAATAAGTTATTTAGATTATGAAATAGAACTCAAAAGCGCAGCTTAACAGTGGAACACATACAAAGGGCAGATTGTTCCAGATTTACAGCAAAGGTTGTGCATGGTATCAAGGTTTATTGGTATCAAAATTAAGATTAGGTTAGTAGTGTGCCAGCAGAGAGACCACACAAATAGCCCTTAAAAATCTACAGACAAAGAGGTGAAGAGGACACACAAAAGTTGCAAACAGACTAGTTCTGACCTTGGGTTAGCAGCTGAGCTGAAAACAAAGAAGGCATTTCTAAGCCTAGGAAAATGCTCTGCATTTTCCCTGTCCTACTGCAGTAAAACCAAACCACCCAAGAGACTCTGCAACTCCATCCTCACTTTGTGTTCCCTGCAGAAGCCCATGCCAAGGGATGAAACAGTCTGCTGGCACTGGTGGGTGCCCCAACTGCTCCCTTACTATGGGCTGGTTTGGGTCTGAAAGCAGCTTCTCTGAAGAGCATGTCCCCACTTACTATTTTCATACCCGGATGCAACATATTCCATATGTTCTGTAAGCAGAACTAACATCTGGCACCTTTCCTTTGGGCTCCCCTCTGACTCGAGGGTCCTTGTTATGATCTCATGGTGATTCTCTTTCCCTTTCACTCTGTTTACCTCCCCATGTCCTTTTCCCAAACATCCACATCTAGTGCTGAACATTCCCTCCCCCTCCAATGTTAAAATACATACTCCTTTTTTCTCCTTGGGCACTTCCTTGCATACACAAGCACAGCCTTTGTTCTAGGCACAGTTTTTCTTGCTTTGGAGAATCATCATTCAAAGCTTTGCTGTGTTTAGCTCTACTGGGAGGATGGGTGACAGCAGCATAATGTTGGAAGGCATTAAGGCTGCTGTGAAACTGTGGCTGGGTACAGACAGCTGGCAAAAGCATAGCTTCAAATATCCTTCCAAGTACCTAGGATTCCATATGGCCTTTATTTTTCTTCTCATCTTTCCATCCAGCTTACTTCATTCTACCTCAAATCATACTGACCCTCACCACTGAAGTCCACAGCATTCTCCTCACCTTCTATAATTAATTACTTGAGTTATTTAACATTTGGGAGTATGCAGACAAAGCACAGAATTGCCAGAAACTGACTGTAAGACCTTCACAGGCACAGTCAGAATCTGCTGCCCCAAAAATATTTGTTAAACCATTCACCAGAGCTGCTGGTTTGCCTTGGGACAGCATCAGAGCTTTGTGCCCCCTTGATATGCTTTAACAGGAAAGCATCGTCAGAAGTACAGGCTTGACAACTGCTGCTGGACAACAGATGGAGATGTTGGCCGTAAAACCCTTTGCTTCTGCAGGTGACAGTCAAAAAATCTCTCTCAAATGTCAGCAGAAATCTCATTTACTGTGTAGCTCTTTCTAGTTGATAGTGATCCAATCAGTCTACAACAGCAAATGGGATAATTTCTGCAGATGTAACATCATTTCTCTTAAGAACAAATACAGGCTGAAGTTCTTTATCCTGCAGTCTTAGAACAGAAAAGGAGCTTTCTCTAGCCATCCTTCAGTTCTCTTTATTGGAACAGTTACACTTTAAGTTCTGCCATCATTTTATCTAGGGTAGCTCTGCTGCACCAGATACTTCTTAATCCAACATGTCTTAATTCAACATGTCTTAATCCACTTGCACAATACCAGCTCTGTCTTCTCACACCCTTTTACTCATCCCTCAAAACCTCCTCTCTCCTGCCTTTAGTCTCCATGCACCATCCTGACAGTCCTAAATGCCTGACAATAAGAACAGACCTTCACAGCCACTGGCTCATCTTCCCATCCACTACAACTTCTTTTGTATCACAGAGGCAAAAGTAGCTATCACTTAATATACTTCAATGACAGAGTGACAAGGCATTGATTAAGACTGTGCTTAGCTCTTACAAAACAAGAAAAACACTGCAAACTGTTTTGGAAAGTCCGTTTATCTACACAAAGGCAGACAGAGAAGACATGACACTTCTGAGCAGGAGATTCCACATGTCGTCAGAAAAGAGGCAAATCAATCACCTGTCATTCAGAAACATAAAATGTTTGGCTACAGAAGAAGGTTGCTACAAAAAGCAATACCAGAGAATGGAAGATTTCAGAGCAGACATCTATGCTACAAGCCACCAAGACTCTTTTTGTTTTGTGTTGGCAATTTTCTCTATGGAAAAGTCATGAAGAAGGCTCATAAGGTCTTGCTAGAAACAAAGTAAAAATGGATCAGTTAGAGACAAAATCTTCCACTTGGTTGTACACTTGAAAGTGCCCTAGAAACCAAAATGTTCTGTTAATATTCATAGTTCAGATTGCAGATTGAAAGCATTTGTATCCCAAGTACTTTGCATCCATATATAACTAAAGCACCTCAGGGTACAATTCTCAAATGAAAAAGGTGACATTTGGAAGAAAAGGGGGGTGAATAGTAATAAGCAGGAGGAAGATTTTGAAGGCTACATTATCTAATAAAGGGTAGATAGTAAACAACGACAAAACAGGAACCAGGTTTACAGATAACACTTATAAATGCAAGAGAATGAATGCTACTGTTATTCTCATTGGATCCTGAATTGCTATTGAAAAGTTAGCTTCATTTTTCTGCAGTTTTTCCCAGCCAAATACTCGCACTGGTCTCTAGATCCTGCCTCACCCTGCCTTCACATCTTACTCTAAACCCTACTTCAGCTGTTACTGTTTTCATCACTGCTGGGAGATCCTCCCCTCCAATCCTACCACAAACTCTCTACAGCCCATGTCCTTCCCTTCTTTAATGTCCTCTTATCAGCCAGCTGTTAGGTCTAGTTCTTCCTCAGCAGCTGTTTGTTGCTGGTGTACTTACGGTGCTCTTACTGACACTGGATCTTTCCAATGGTTTTAACCTCTTCTCAGTCTCTTCCTACTTGTCAAAGGCTATTTCAGATACTTTCAGGGGACATGAACTGTTCCCAGATAGATTTTTAGGTAGCCCCAGAAGCTCTTTCCTTGACCCCCTCTTCCTCTGCCTTCTATTTTGAATGACTTCAGAGGGCATCGACATACAGGTCCAGCTAACAACTCTGTGGATTGTCAAATCTTTGTTTTGCCTATGTACATTCATCAAAGTTTCTAACAAGATCTTGGTAATACTGCAGAGAGATGCTGGTAAAGTTGATACTGAAGGTCCAATATGGCTAAAAATAAAGCTTAAGTTTTCCTCCCTGACATCCTTCCTCCAAGTAATTTGTTCACCACTGAGAACACCAAAGTATTTATCTGTATGGTGAATGTACAATCTGTAGATCACCAAATGTACCAAATGTAGATGTCTCTCTGTACCTTCTCCCAGGCCAGCCACATTTAACACAGATTCATTATCCACAAAACATCTATGAGAAATCCTTTCCCAGTTTTTCAAATACCTAAGAACTTGTGGGCTCTCATCTCAAATACCACAATCATTGTTCTTTCCCTTGGTCCTGGCTCACGCGCATCTTGAGTTCCAGGCAGTGTATCTGGTTAATCATAGAATGGCTTGGTTGGAAGGGACATCAAGGATGATCAAGTTCCAACCCCCTGCCACAGGCAGGGTTGCCAGCCACTAGATCAAGTACTAGATCAGATTGCCCAGGGGCCCATCTAGTCTGGACTAATAATCCTTTGCTCTGACCATCTCAACATTCTGCCAGCTTCCTCTTGTTTACAGCATCAAATAGAAGAGGGCCTGGAAAATGGATACAAGCCTTTCTAGTTTAGCATTCCCCACTGAGTTCTTCCTATATTTTTTCAATATACTGATTCCTGCCTATGTTTCCTTGAGAAGCCAGACTTCCAACTACTGTTGCCAAACAAGGCCATTTTTGCTCCTTTCCATGCTGGTCTTCTCCTTTTTAGTATGAAAATCTGCTAATCTCCACAAACTCTTTCCTCCTTCAACATTTTCCTTAAAAACAATGAACCCTCCTTCCCTCCCAATAAATTTCTACTCTGTGCATTTGTGTGGCTACCTTCTTACCTATAGCCATTTCATTGGGCTGTTAGCCAAGTCCACGACTGGGCCCTCACTATGTTGCCACACAGTGACACAATTTTTAGCTCAGTTTTCCTGAGAAAATTAGTGTTGAGCTTTAAGAAAGTGTACAAGCAAAGTTATGTAAGTGAGAATGTATTTTAGTGGTGAAAGATAAGTAAAAACCATCTAACATCTTGTAACTGTTAAGGGGATAATATTTAGTAGCTCAAGGAGAAAATACTTACACAAAAAGCATGAAATCTTAAGAAAAAAAACAGAGGATGGCAATTCAGTCCCACTAAGGACCCAACTCATTTCCAAGAAGCAACAATGCTGATGGCTGTGGACTCACTGGGAGATGTCTGTTGCTGCCAAGCAGCATGCTAGCCATAGCATACCGTACTAGCTGCCTACAGCCTGTATTAGCCAGCAAATAACATTTGCATGTATCCAGCCTGCAGACTCTGGGCAACTGAAAAGCATCCAAGCAAAACTGATGAGCTGATGGCAGCTTACACTTCCATCTCATGCTTAGATATTGAACTTGCCAGGGGAAAGATTATCTTCTTGTTCTGCCTACAGCACATAGCACATGGGGTAGGATGTGTGAGGGAAGTTCCTGTGGCAATACTATTAATTGAGGGAGTGAAGCAGACCCATAGCTTTTTAGGCAGAGAGTGAGTGAGAACAGCTGCAAAAAGGGGACTATAGCACTAATCTGTGAGTTGTGAACAGCATCATTAAATCCCCATGCACTACAGACTGGAACTAAATAATAACATTCCCTCCTAGCTGACAACTGACACTGAGACCATGGGCCAACTCTGAGAGGAATCTCTGCATTAGGTCACATTTAAATGTTTGTTTTTCCCTTTAATAGGGAAAGAAAGTAAGAAAGACAGTAAGCTTTTGAACCCTAGACAAACAAATGGGGCTGGCCCACCACACATCTGCAAAACTACCTTCCTGCATAACACTGGAGAGTAAGAAGATTAGAGACTTTTAATTGAGATCTGAAATTCTCAGATGCTGACAACACAAAATCACATGCATTAAAAAGACAGAGCCTAGTGGGAGCCAAAGGGAGAAAGCAGATAGGATTTTCCAGCCAAGAGTGACTGGCAAACGAAGGTGATCAGATTTCCTGGGACTCCCTCCCAGACAAAACCTGACCTTGAGAACCTGACCTTGAGAACTTGTTCAAAACAGCCGCTACATCTGTGCATTTCAGATGTAACTATTTCAGCGACAGAAAAATTATCAGGGTGCTGTTTAAAGAAACCCCTTGGCTCAGGCTAATCTCAAAACAGAACTTAAATAGGCTGAAACACCAACATTTCTGAGCAGCTTTGCTAACAAATGCACAGATGGCTAATGCTCCCACAATTCTGACCCTGAGAACCATGTTAATCCCAGGCATGTTTACTCTTTGCTTTTCCCTTTCTAAAGGAAATGGGTAAAAACAGTTACAACTTAACAGAGACTGTATTCACTTACATGATGTATTGCAAAATCATTAACTGTTTGGGGGTATTTTCTCAGTTTCCCTAAATTCTGGGAGTTCTTAGCCTGTGAAATCAGCAGGGCTATGAAATACTCAAGCTAACTACACCCACCCTGTTTGGCATCAGGAATGAACTACAGCATTTATTACAAAACTGCGATATTTGCATTGTTTTCATTTTTTTGCTGCAAGTGAATGATGCAATAAAGACATGCAATAAAGACATACTGAAGCAGAAAAAGCAGCAAAAGGCAACAGATATGACACTGCCTGAGTTAGGAGAGCCAAGGTTTATTCCCAGCCCTGGCACTGGTCTGTGGAGTGCCTTCAGGCAGCGCAGTGTAGCTCTTCAGGGCATTGTTGCTTACCTCTCAAGTGGGGACCACCTCAGTCTGGTGCACACTCATTAGATACCGCAATGTGGGAAGGCTTGAGCTCCAGAGATGCACACAATTCTTTTTCTGAGTCTGTTCTGACTCACCCCTTCTTTGGGATGAGCAGAGGAAGGTGGAAATTTAAGTTCAGTCTCAGTACAAGGTTCTAAAGAACTTCACAAATCTGACAGAGACACTTCACAACGATACTAGTGAAAATGAAACGCATTACTTCCAGAACTTTTTGCCATATAGACAGAAAATAGAACCAAGTGCAGAACTTGTAGAGTTGAGGCAGGATGGAATGCGGGAAGATTGTCCAGAATAGCCTCAGAGAACAAATTTCATCATAACGAACACAAAACATATACATATCCAAAAAGCTGTCTTTTCTCACCTTTTTTCTTAATTTCATAGTTTTCTAAGCAAGTAATTAGGTTGATGAGTTAATTCCATTACCACCTATCACAGAGATTAATATTGCCCAACCAAACTGTTATAGTACTCTCTACTGTCTATATATTGCCTTCATTTTGTTGATTGATGATGCTTTAGGCTGGGGACTGCCTTTTTCGGTTGTCCTTGTGCCATGGGTCTGTGGTACTGGAATAGGCTCTATCAGAATACTTTATCCTGCCTGGCTCTATGGTGTTCTGTGCAAGGCACCAGCTGTCAATGCTTTCTTCTCCATCTACAAGATCAGGAAATACTCTTGTTTGTTCCTTATGTGCTACACACAAGCAGGAATTGGATATTTGGAAAAATTTGTTCTCAGAAGGAGTGGTGGAACATTGAAACAGGCTGCCCAGGGAGTAGAGTGGACTCCACCTTCTCAGGAGTGGAGTGGACTCCTTCTCAGGTGGAGTCACCTTTCCTGGAGGTGCTCAAAAAACCTTGCGGATGTGGCACTGAGGGACATGGTTAGTGCACACAGTGAGGATGGGTTGACAGTTGGACTTAATCTTAGTGGTCTGTTCCAACCTTAATGATTCTGTGATTCGAGGAAAGAGAAAACATGATGTGTCAGCACAAAATAACTAACCCTGAATATTTAGGAACTCTCACCAGTGTTTTTTTTAATAAGCTCTATTTATATATATCTATAATATATATATAAAGAGAGATCTACTAATCATATTTACACATGACTTTTACAAGCAAGTGTTCCAGACTTCTTGAGAGAAAAAAATCTGACACATCTACAGCTTTGATTTAAAGACTTACTCAGCAAATACTCTAAAAAGGAAACACTCCTTAGCTACTGCAGATATTTAATTTGGAATTTGGAATAATTTGGAGATATTAAAATATTAGTTTGAAAGGAATCTTAGTGGTATGTAGGGAAAGGAAATGAGTGATTGTTCAATACATATGATTGTATTTGGATCTACCTGTATTGTCCTGAAAAACATAACACAAGTGCTAGTGCTACCAAGTGTAGCATTCTCAAGAGAGAATGAGTTGCATAAGTATATGTCATTCTTCAAAGCACTGATACCAATTTTATATTAAGGAAAACAATCTAACCCTTTACACAGTAGGAAAATCACATTGCTGGAAAACTAGATTTTCCTAAATGGAGGTTTTTATCATCAGACTAATCACTTAGGTTTAGAAGACCTTGGCCATTGCTTCCATCCCCAAGTCATACATCGTTCAGCTCCCTCTTTTGCCAGGACGTCCTCACCCTTTCACAGCTATGCATTTTTCAGACTTCAGCTAACTCAGTTAGCTTGATTTATAAAGTGTTCAGTGTTATATTTTATCCTCTGATGTCACTCTGCAGAAAGGATGAGGGGAGAACTTCATCCAGAGTGTTAAAAAATCTGTACGTATTTCCAAGTAGGTGTAAATTCTTTGACAGCAGACAAGTGACAAACCAGTAGGTCCTTAAACACTGGATTATCTTCTTGATTAGATCAATTCTCTCAATATTTTAAACAAATAAAAAGCTCTTTTTAGCACAGCAAATAATCCAACCATCAAACAAATGCTCTAGGTGCCTTATGATCCTTTGTAATAGCAATATGTAACTGAACATAGTATTTCAAGCGTAGACTAGTCGAAGACCTTCCTCCTCCTCAGACTAGAAATGTCCATTTTAGAAGGAATGTTCATGTTCCTGTATATTCTTTTTCATACCTCTCTAAGGTCGCTCTCACCCAATCATTTTATCACTGTGATAATCACAGCCAAATCATGGAATGAAAATAGAAGGCTGTTAAGAAAATCCTAGGCGTCATTTGGATGCAAGTGAAGATAAAGTATCTATTTCATTAATGGAGCAAGAGGATTGAGGTGGTGCTGAGCATCTACTCTGTTTCCATGACATTTCATTAATTTACTCTCAAAGGACAGGAAGGGAGATGCAACGTAATTACAGCTCAGCATCTGAAACCTCCGGCATGTCTGAAGACTTACTTGTTCAGTGGTAGTTGGCTGTGGAAAACATGGCAAGAGAGATCAGCAAACCTTCTGCTCATTGTTCAGCCCTGCATTCACCATTACACTTCAGAGTGATAAGCTGTGTCTGGGATAGGTGGAGTTCACCTTGGAGATAAAGGACACTACCTCTGTAGAGCAAATGTTTTTCAAAAAGACTTGAGTGTGGAAATTTCCAAGGATGCTTCACAGCATGAATCTATTTTGTGTCGGACAAAACAAACTGCTTTAAAACTTGGACAGAAGATGTATGATCCTCATTTTTCCTCCTGCAGTGAAAAGCATTGCTGGAAGTGCAAACATCTGTTCCCAGACAGACTTCTCCTACACTGCTACTCAAATGTTGCAGTGATTCACAGGTCAATGTGAATGTTCAACTACAGCAAATCCACAAGCTCTACAGCACTACATGCATTCAAGTCTGAGCAGTCTGTGTGCAAGTTCTACTGGCACCTGAGCATAGCTGCTCTGAAGCATGCAGGACACCAAAAGCTCCTGGGAAAAAGAAATATCAGAAACTACCTGCCCCCTCACCTCTAGGTATCAAAATAAGTGGGCAGATTCTAACGAGTGCTCAAAAACACACCAGCAGATGAGGAATCTAAGAATTTGAGAAGTAGTCCCCAGTGCTTTGCAATGCTAAATACAAATCCCTTACTACATCTCCTACTGAAGCTCATATTTCATCTTGAGGTCATATGTGATTTAATTTCTTTGGTAGAGAAGTAGAGGTATAAAAAGAGATATAAAAGAAAATCCTGTTAATATGTTTCTCACAGAAAAATGGACATCTTTATACCATCCTGACTTAGTCTATTGGACACGGCTGGCTATCACAGACAGTATTATACTTTGAGAAAGAATCTGGTCCATTAAACAGGACAAGAGTCACAGTTCCTAGACCTTTCAATAAACTTAGGATGTACAGAAAGACCCTTTAGTTCTTTTTCAATTTGATTAGCTTAGGAATGGCAGCCAGTCAGATCATGTTACCGACAGGAATCCTCAGTTAAATCATCAAGCAATCAGAGCATCAGGAATTTGTCGTCACCCTCCTTGGGATCAAGTATCTGAGAACTAGAATCTTTGCTGTACTCTGACTGTAGCCATGGCATGGTTATGGATAGAAGCACCTATTACCACTGGTCTTGCAGTGCATCTGAGGGCCAGCTAGGAACCAAATCAAAACATCTGAAGAAGTGAAACCCACCTGGCAGATGAAACCAGTGGATGAGCACTGCCGAACCCAGAGGCTGAATTTCCTTTTTTTCCTCTTGCGCAGCTCCCTCTCTGTGCACGTGGCAATGAAAACAGGATCCTCATCAATCAGGGGCTCATGCAGAACCTGCAATTAGACAGAAAAGAAGGTAAAAAAAAGAAAACAGGACAGTTCATGATTACTGAAAAGAAATAGTGCTTTAAAGTCTTCCAAGGAATAACAATCTTTGCCTTATGCTTGTGCGCAACATTTCATACAAAGGAGAAAAGCTACTTTTTTTTCAGGGCTGCTACTCAACCAAAAAAAAAAAAACCAACCAAAAACAAAGCCTGGACAAGCACACTTCTGTGCATGGCCAATCTACATACAGTTTTCAAGAACCATATGCAAGGATCAAGGCATGGCTCTCTGCTTCCCACCATGAGATACAGTTTAACATTCCTCCAAAATGTGTCCCTCTACCACTATAAGCTATATGCTCCAAAATGGGACCTCCAAAATGGGACAGCGTTGAGGTTTGTTGGGGAATTGCATCATGCCTCTCCAAGCTTCCTCATCTGCTTCATTTTGTTTGGCAGAAAGTGTTCCACCCAAACACCCCCTACAATTTGTTGTAAGGTACTCTTCCTTCCTACAGCAAACAGAAAACACACACCAAAGAATGAGAGAAATGAAGAGAGAAAAAGGTATTTGCTGCCAGTTGTGGAGGTGGTGAAGAAATAGAAAACATTTTTCCTGGTGGCAGCAGCTTCAGGGAAGGCTCTCTTGCCTCAGGAACTGAAAAATTTGACAAAAGAAGATGGAAACATAAAAGACTACAGAGAGGAATAGAAAAAGACGAGATAGACTGGAGAAAGCAATGAAAAGCTATGAAAGCTAAGCAATTTTTTGCATTCTGCATCCTCTTGCTTATAGCTGCTTTACTACATTTCTGGCCATTAATTCTGTACCAAAGTGATTAGGTTTTATGTCACAGAGCCTACCTATGGAAAAGCATTGCTACTTCCTTGCACAGCTTAAGGGTAGCTACACACATATTCCTGACTATGCAGTGTGTGGATTGCCTAGCAAGGCACTTCCGAGACATGCTCTCAAGCTGCTGAAAGGTCTCAACTGAGGAAAGAGGGTTTCTCCTGACCAAACTCGGACAATTGCATCTAAATCATAGCACTGGAGCTCCTGACGTAGTATCTTAGGGGAAAGCATCCCAGAAGAACATAATTTATACTCTCTCAAAGACTTATGTAAATAACTCAGATACATAATGCTCATCTTTGCGTTATGCCCAAAGGAGCCCACTTTTTTCCAGTAACCATCACCCCACAGAGATAGGGCTTGGATACAAACATCCACAAGGCAGAGGCTGTCACCCTTAGACAGACCCTTTCCACATGTGCACATCTGCATGCATCTGGTGGTGAAAATGAGCAGAATGCTGCATTAAATCCGGGAATTAAATCTGTGTAGAAGAAAAGTGGTAGGTAAGCAGTTAAGCACCACTGATGAGCAGCTGTTGCCCTTCTGAATGCAAGATGCTTGTTGAACATTACTCCGGCAGCCCAAAATAGGCATCTGAGCTCCCTCTGCGCAGCCGCGGCACACTTTCATTTATGTATACTCCACTTCTTAACGGCTCATAAAACATTCACAGGACCATCTGAAATCACTCTTATAAAATGTTCAAATTATACACCAAAATGCAGATGCAAGCAAGGAGTGTTGCAGACAAAGATATTTGTTCTTAAAGCTGCAGCTTCCCCATTACCTCACTGGAGCAAAATCCCATTCCTCTCTCAAGATCCACAAGAAATACTGCTCTTCTTTCCTGAATTCCACCTGGGATGTTTCACACTTTGATCTCAAGGAATTCTGACAGTGTTTTGCAAATGTTATCTATGTCCTTATTCCTTTTGTTTGGCTTTCTGTCTCTTCTGGGCAGATAGGAGGACTGCATACATTGGGATGGGGTTGGATACACTGGTAGAAATTTGTCAGCTTCTGGAAAGACCGTCTTACCAGCCAGGTGCATGGTTCAACTGCTGTAATATCTCTTTCTGTGGAATGATGAGCAGCAGAAAGAACAGACTGCTTCAAGGGTCATTTGTCATGCTGCATGACAGCATCAGTTCTCCTCACAGCAGCACTCTACTGCATTCTGTTTACACCCTTTGCCCTTTTTTCTACCTTCCAGTGCCAAGTAAGATCTGTCAGCCGTAAACGTAGGAAGTAAGCCTGAATTCTGAAAACATCTCCTCATGCTTCCCTTATCAATTTCTATGCTCAGACCAGCCTTCCTCTAGTTCCCAGAGACTTCCCTCCTTTCTGTGACTCAATATTTTAAGACATTCCAATTTCTCCAGAAGATGAAAGCTCTACAGAAGTTCCCACTGAATATCTGGGAGAAGGGACAACAAATGGAAACAAGGTAGGGATTTGTTCTTTCTGAAACAAGGGAGTAAGGACAGGCAGGGAAATTGAAATGGCAATTTTGGAGCTTGTGCTTCTTCTTTCTTCCAGAGAGCGTGGGGAGACAAATGTTGCCACCCCAGCGTGCAAACACTGCTTCAGTAGCGGTAAAGGACTTTGCATGCAGAATGCTGTATGGGTCATGCCTGCTGCTGGGACAGCTGATCCTCACATCTCTTTCAAAGAGGTCAGTTCATTGCTTCTGGAATGCACTGGAATATTTTCCTTTTGAGAAAAGTTATTTCTGTTGCCCCTGGTCAACCCTATTAGTTTATCTTCCCTCCCCCAACTCAAACCATGTTTTTGCCAGATCTCCATGCAAAGTAATATTTTCCCCTTCCCCTTCTACATTCTTGCTGTCTCTGCAATGCTCGCTTTTCCAAAAGCAGGCTTACTGCCCCCATAACATATTCTTTCCTGTTTCTCATCTTCCTAGATAAAATCTACTTTCAGGCTTAATTGGCTCCCACACACGTTCCTGGCAGCCTTTTCATCATCTTTGACTCACTCTCCAAGCTCTATCTTCTTCCTACTCTGACTTCTATTGATGCAAGATACCTTGTGGATTTCTTCACAGAAATTTCTCCCATTTTCTTCTCTCAAATCCTATTTTGTTAAGGAGCTTCTCATCTAGCTGTTTCACTCCCTCTCAGCTATCCATTGTTTATTATTCTGTTTATAGCCATCTTCATCACTGCCAGGTCCTCTTGCTAAGATTTCATTTTCCCTTCCATAAGTATATGCACTCCAAACGTTGGGAGTCCCATCTTAGTCTTGTCTCTCCAGTAATTTTACTCCATCTCACAAAATCTTTCTTTGCTGAACACAGCAGATAGTCACTGCCCAGAGGGTGTCTTCCTTCTCCATTTTAGATCACCTCTAACGTTCCTTCCGCTCCGCAATGCTGCTCACCGCAGCCCAAATAGCCTGTAGTCAAAGTGCCACTAACTCTACTGTTGTCAGACTTGTTGGACTCTCACTGCCTTGGATGTGTCCTTTATAGGTTATCTTCCCTTATTTCTGTAGCCATCCCTACCAGAGGCTGTCTCTTCAGCCTGTCCACTGGAATAACTGCCTCACCCTGCGTTGTCTCTGGCTTTTGGTAGGTACCATCCAACTGTGAACAGAATCCCCTGGGGAACTGCACCTGTGTATACAGATTTCTTCTGCATCAGTACCTTGCTTTTCTGCTTCTTTGCTCTAGAGCTCCTCCCATCTAAACTAAATCCTCTGCTAGCATCTGACATCTCTGCTTGGATATCTGTCAGTTCTAGTTTTGTTATGGTACATTTGAGATCATCTCTTTCCCCTTAAGATAACCCCTTGCTATCTCCTTTTTTTTTCGGTCTTAGCAGCCATCGCCCCTCCCCTGCTCTCGCTGGCCTGTGCATGTGAATGCCAGTCTTTACTGCAGCTCCTTGCATGATGCTCTGAGTTAGGCAATGCCTCCATTTTTTTCCATGCTTTCTTAGTAAAAGTTCTGCAATACATAGTTTTTTCAACCCACCCACTCCATACAAGGTCAGAGCCATCCTGCAACAGTTTGGCCTCAACATAAGGCAATCCTGCTCTAATGTTTCCTGCTGGGAAGCTAGGCCATCACACTAGGCAGTCCCTCTTCTCTGTATTTCTCTCTAATAGCTCTCTTTCTCCAGTATTACAGAAAGACTTATTCATTTTCCAAGTCCTGTTCAACCTTTCCATATTTTACTGATCTTCTTTGCCACTGTTTAAAGGTTAACTGCCACCTCCAGTGGAGTCATGATTTAAATCTCTTCTCAAGATTTTCTGCCTGTTTGCTCAGTCTTCAATTGACTTTCTTAAAATAACTAAACAAAAATCACTTCTTAAAGCACTCCACAGCCAGGAGGTCATTTAAAAATCACCAATTTCTGCTATCAAATCTCTAAATTCTGGCTTCACCAGAGAATCAACCAGCCAAGATCTATTTCAGAAGTTTAATATTCTAACTGTTACTTTGCCTGTTTTTGTCTTGCTCCATGTCTTGGCTGACATCATCTGAACACTTAGGATCTCTGTGCTATGCACACAGAACCCCTAGAAAAGAGCAGTCCTAGCCTACAACCAGGATTTTTACGCACAAAGGATCTTCTCTATGGGGAATACTGAGACATGGACATGTCACTGCAGCCTTTCAGTACTTGAGGGGAGTTCACAAGCAGAATGGGAACTGATTTTTTATATGGTCTGACAGTGGTAAGACAAGGGGGGATAGCTTTTAACTAAAAGACAGTAGATTTAGGTTGGAAGTTAGGAAGAAATTTTTTTACCCAAGTTGGTGGTGAGGCACTGGAACAGGTTGCCCTGTTATGAATACCCCTTCTCTGGGGGCATTGAAGGCAGAGTTGAATGGGGGCCTTTAAGGTCCCTTTCAATCTAAGCCATTCTATGATTCTATGACTTGAGCAAAATCTTTTAATTCAGAAATACCAGATACCAAATAACATCTAATCACATGGACACAAAATAGCTACAAATTAATCATCCTATTTTAACTTCTTTATGTTTTCAGAGAAATTACTGTCTAATGCTGTGAGCTGCTTTGGAAGAACTATGATACCATGAAGAATGAAAATCAACAACCCCTTAGTAACTAGCCAAATCAGAGTGGCACTGCCTCTGGAGGTTAGAATTATGTCTATTTTTGCCAGGGAGCTTTTTACTGCCTGGAGTAAGGACTTTAGTCAGCTACACAAATGTGTTTAACTGCTCCCAGCTGGTTTCACCGGGTGGATGCAGAAATGTCTGGTTGCAAAATGCCAAGGAGAGGGATAAGGAGAGTGCACAGAGTTGTGCTCCTGACCTCTCCCATGCTGGTCAGGAGACAGCAATCTCGTCTAGCCACATCCTGCTGACAAGCGTATAAATACTCAGCAGGCACAGAAGGATTTTTAAGCAGTAATGTTATTTTTCCAAGCTCCTCTGCTTTCTGGAATTTAGTCTGTACCCTTGGTAGGTGAATACCCTTGAATTTGTTGCAGTATACTTTCTGAGCTCACTCAGGGCATCTTCTCTGTTCTCAGGCTTTCACTTGCAGGTAGTAGCCTAGCTACAAAGGTACAGGGACCCAAGCAGCAAGGAGATGATACTGATTCCAGGAACTGAACCCCTAATTTCACCTCTTGTAGTTCAGGTACAGGCAGCAGTGATTTTTACATGAATTGTCAAGGAGGGATAGGATACACAGATTATTCCCATCATTCTTATACAATCTAGGTCAGAACACTATTTCTTTTATTTCCAAAATTGAAGCTTGCACTGTTGATACACAGTTAGAATGTTCTGGACTTTCAGTGCCTTTGTAGGCTAGAAAGTAATTATTTTCCTCTGTTTGCTCAGTATATTTAGCAAAATAATTATAACTCACTAGATGTTTTTCTTTGTTTTGGCATATTGGCATAGATATTTCTCTCCTCTCAGTTCCCTTTCATAAAAAGCTCAGTGTCATTTTTGCATGCACATTTTTTTGGAGGGTTGGACGTAAGAAAAAAACCCAACTAAATATTTTCTGATAGAAAATCCATTTTAAGAGTCTTTTCTAGCTCTCCAAAATGGGAAGATCAAAGCTACAGAAGAAATAACAAAGAAGGTGAATGCCACACTGCCTGCCTTGCACCAAGACTGCCAGCAACGTCCACAGGAGTGTGTTAAGCATGGCATTGTCCCAGCCCACATTGCCAGCAGAAGAAAGTCAGTAAAAAGACTACCCAGAAGCCCAAACAGCCTCAATGCATTCAACAGAATGGAGCAAGTCATTCCTCTGCTTGATGACACTTAGAAAACACTAGCCTAAAGCTTGAGCATTGACTGCAGCCCTGGCACAAACCAACTGGATACCAAAAGTCTCATGTTTAAAACACAGGTGCCCCTTAAGCTACAGATGGATTTTGAACTTAGGATTTCATGTATTACTGACTACAGAAATCCGGGCACCTCTTGTTGAAATGCTTTCAGAGGCAGCACATCCAAAAGCCCATCTGCATGGCCCTTCCCCTTTTGTTTTCCCTTTGTTCTTGTGAAGCTGAATTATTTCAAACCTCAGTGGGTCTGTCATTCTGGGATTGATGGTTATTGCTGTCTGCTAATCTGTACTCAGGATCTAATTTCCAGAGCCTTTCCTGCAGTTTTGAGCAGATGGGGTCCGCATCTCTTGAGACAGGGAGTGTGCAGCTCTTCTTGATTACATCCCAAAGGGCATCGGGAGCAAGGCTCCCCTGGAAAGGAGGCCTGGAACATCCCCCAGTAGGCTACTGAAGCTACGCCAGACTATTTTTAACAACAAATTCAAAACCTTTTTCGTTCTCTGAGTTATTTTTGAAGTGGTATTTTAGTGCTTTTTGTTCCGCTCAATACCACTGACACATGTTGTATAGAAATCACTGACGTAAATACTGAAATGGGGCACAGAAGTGGAAGGGAAAGGAGAGAATTGGATTATCGCTTTTTCTTCCTTTTTTTTTTTTTTTTTCTTAAAGTAGCATCTCCATATACAAGCTCCTAATACAAGCACATATTTTGCTTGTGGAAATTTAGAGATTTTATCACTGCAAATGCAACTTATCAATTCAAGTTCTCAAACCTTGTTTGGGAGAGGGGAAGGGAGAAAGGATATACATGCAAATCAAATTTTATTCTTTAATGGATTTGCACTCTCACCATGTCCCACAGCACCATTATAAGCATTTACAATTAGAGACTGTGATCACATTTCTGAACCCTTTATCTTATGCCCATTGAAGTTAGTGCCCATAAGGATTAGATTTCGTATCTTAATGAGAGTTTCATCCCAACAATACCATGTCTTTAACTGCCTGTTTTGTCTTAATGGAAATGCACCTTGCTAGCATGGCTTAGCAAAACCACTTCTGCTTCCCTTCTCTACATTTATTGCTTTTCAGGAAGCTGAGTTGTCCTGGATTAGAGGTATGATTTTTATTTTCCGTAAAATAGAAAAAAGAACAAAAAACTTTGATTACTCCCTGGTCACTCCTAATCATATTTTTAGGCATACTTCCATTGATATAGTGTATCTATGTCTCCATTTTTTGTATGCTGTGAACAAAAGCCTAATGTTTCAACATGAAAATGGGAAGAAGGTGCACCTAACAACATTTCCCAATGACTATGTGAACTCAGTGTATATCCTGAAAATAGAGATCTGACTGAGAAGCTACTTCAAGCAGTCACATATTTCACTGTTACTCCATTTTCTTTCCAAACTTTTAAATGTGACCAGTAGCAGCAGTTCCAAAAAGAGATTGTGTGGCAGAACAAAGTTTAAACAAGCATATGGTAAACATTAAGAAAATATTTTTTTGCACTTAAAAAAATCATTTTTTCAATTATACGCTGCAGACAGACAACTACTAGCTCCATAAGCTTCTATCTTTAGTTCCTTACACTGTTTGCCTAGTCTCCAGAGCAGCCTCCCTCCAAAATGGCTTTCTGCTATGCATATACTAGTATGTAGAAATGAATATTCATTAGAGACCTGCTTATTTTATTTCTGGAAGTCTAGAAACACTTCAGTTCACTGACACTTTGGTTGGAAACATACAAAGCAATAAATTTTTCCACAGGAGCATCACCCATTATCAAAAAACAGGACCAGCACAAGGCACATGCTGTGTTGTTGAGGGCAACTGACAACAGCAGTAAGCAAAGTCACTAATCCCCTGCTTATTTGCTCTTTACCCATTTGTGGTGAAATAGCTGTACTGCCGGTGCTTCCCAGGAGGGCCTGGACCATATGGCAAACACCTACCAAAGAGGTCGGGCTGGTCATTCCTAGTAGTCCCTAGGAGTATGAATCCCTAGCTCTTTTCACAGACAGCTGTACTTTGCATTTTCAGACACAGCAACACAACCCAGAGAATGTAGGTTATGTTCCTCACAAAGAGATTAACTCTTACCTGGGCTTGTGAAGGTCTAAAAGCAGAGTCAAAGCCATTCTGCAGAGAGTCCAGGAAAGGCTGGATTTTGTAGAGTCCATGTGTTGTCTGGCTCGAGCGGAAGGCCACAATGTGGAAGTACTTCAGGATCTTCTCAAACCGTGATTGTGTCATGATAAGTGCAATGCTCTTGTTGCTATAGAAGCCGCTGCTCCATATGCTGAGAACAGACTCACAGTGATGGATGCTGGTCGATATCATATAGCCTAGGAAAGCCTTCATTTCTGTCAAGGTGACGTCAATCCAGGTATCGTCACTACCAAATCTCTCCTGGTACTTCTTGGCATACATGTTGGTTTGTACCACCATGTTTTTTAGTACGTTGTCGGGGACAAAGAGTTGAAAAAAGTCCATGGCACTGGCAGTCAAAGGCATTTTTCGTGTTGGACCTAGGACAAAAGTAGGAAGGGAAAACAAGATCATAATGCATGTTCAACCAACATCAGCAATTTAAAGCAGGACTAACTTGAGTGTTTGCTGGAATTACCATATAGTGATATGAATTAACTCCCTACCCTCAGTTGCAATGGAAATGCACAGAGCTCAGTCATGACTACTTCAGGTCAGTATGCTTGTTTGGATTCCACAAGAAAATGAATCTATGTAGATACAACCGTGATAGTTAAAGCAATGGCTGTTCAGACAGGATACTTGGAAAACAAGGCCGAAGTGATGGCATGACAGCTAATTCCTTTAGAAGCACATCCACTGACAGCTCTCAGGAATCTTCACCCCTATATTCTTTGCCTTTCTCTACATGACTGATTTCACCATCCCACATCATATGGAATAATCTTCAGCATTACGGTGCACATACTGGCTCATCTTCCTCACATAATGCAATAAGTTTTGCAGTCCCATGCGGTCATTAGCCCAGCTTTTAAATGATCTTGCACTTTTGCTGCAAGTTTCAAGTATTTATTTTATTTCTTAAGTAGTGGGGGTGGGAAGAAGGCAGTAAGGGTTGGCAGCCCTGTAGCAGCATAATGAGGTTATCCAGTCAGACACTAAATTACATTAAGCCGAATTAGGAACACCAGGGATGCAGACACCAATCCTTACAGCCCTCTCTTCTCTAATCCCTTCCATAAGTTAATTAAGCTCAATTTTAAAAGTAGTGTTTTTCATGCCCCACGTTGGCAGTGCTTGAGTCACCAGGAAAAGAATATAGGGATAGGGACATTTCCTGTTCTCTTAAGAAAGCTGTGCAATTGCCAAACACACAAAGTTAATGCAACTGAGAGGGGCAGCACGGGCAAACCTAAGCACAGGGCAATGCTAAGAGCAGCTCTACATCCCTGTGCAAAAGATAGATGGGAGTTATGACCATGACATTAAGAGCTGGATTCAGTAAATATTTTGCCTTAGTTTAACTGACAGGCTTAGGATTGACTGAACATTGCTCTTCCTGATCAAAAGCAGAAAACACACAGATTTTCATTGGAAGTTCTACTTAATACAAAATGGTCTTCCTTGTACTGCATGGCTCCTTAGGTCTCAGCATGAGCTGAATACAGAGCAAGAAGTTTGCCATTCTGTCCTTTGGAGCTTCAAAGACTCACCAATGTGTTGATTAGGTCGCGTTCTTCTATAAACCTGTATCTCAGTTCACATTCTTAGTTGCAACTATGGGTTTCAGAAATACTGCATGGAACAGTACTGCATAGGAACCACACAAACTATGTGGTTGAACTTGCTCTCAAAAGGTAGTTAACGCCTTAATGTTTGGCTACAGGCTGGTGAACTCAATCTACTGGAAGTAGAGCAGAAATGGCACTAAAACAACAAAAAATAAAATCTTCAGGTTGAAGAGAAGAAAAAAAAAAAAGGAAAGAGAAAACAAAAACACAATAAAGTGGATTTTTTTCAAGTACAATGGGGAAGGAAACATTAATTTAAAAATTTATTTCCAATTTTAATTTGCAAGATTGGGAAACTATAAATGAAATACTTTAGCTGAAAGCATAAGACTAAAAGAACTCCCCACAAATCATGGTATGATAAGAACAGAGCAGAAAATTTCAGCTTAAATGATAAAAAGCTTTCATTATCAATTGGAAACTATGGGGATAGGATAAATATACTTGTTTTACCTTAACTGCTACTGCAATAGTGAAGTATATTATATAAAGATTTCTTTTCTTTTGATCAGGAGATTTATGTTGTGCTAGTACACGCTAGACTGTTATAGTTGACATAAAATGCTCTATAAATGATTGTGCATGAATTACTTATAGTAGTTCATCACTTCCTCCTTCCCCACAATTTAATCAAGTTTTGATGTTCTACAAGAGCTATAGCTTTCTGATAACAACACACTGTGCATTCCTAGTTGTATACAAAGCCTTGAGTAGCTACGTGATGCTCCATGTGCAGTGCCCATGCAACCCTTCCAGGTAGTACATGAAGGCAGCTTTCAAGTTCTTTTCTTTAGAAGCAGAAGGTGGGGTTGGGTGTTAACATTTCAAATCTTGCTTACAGCAACCAAACTGCATTCATAAAGCATTAGGACTTATGAAGTGAAATATGCTGGTCTTGAGGCAGGTGCATACAAATAACAAGTCTGTGCTGGACTCCATTTTTAGGAAGTCAAGCACAGTCAGAAGTAAAAAAAAAAAGTAACTTTGTACACTATTAAATCTTCAGAAGTTGCACAAATTTACCTTGAAAAGTGATTATGGAAAATTGCCAGACAGACTGGATAGGATGCTTTAGTTTTTACCCAGCAGATCTGCTCCACCTGCACACATCTCCTATCTGCTCTCCTAGAAATAAATGTGCAAGACCAGTAACCTATTTGCCTTGCAGAACCCACACAGCTCTAGAAGCAAGCTGAATCACTTTCTGACTCAATCATCAACCTAATAGTTGACTAAATATAATTCTGAAAGCCACTGTGTAATTTTATTGTCTTTTAAAAAAGCCTTTATTGGTAAAGTGAGAACATTTGATTCATAATTCACTGATATGTAATAAAGCAAGAGTGACACTGAGTTTCTGTAGGGAGAAAACTGAATTTTTTACATGAATTGGGTTTTGCACAGTTAATGACTACTTTAGAATAAATTATTTAAATATGATCCTCTAAGTTCACAAATATATCCTACATACCAAGCAAACTGCGTAAGAAACCTAAATATTGCATTTGAACTTTTTAAGCACTTCTACTTTGACATAGAATCATAGAATAGTTTGGGTTGGAAGGGACCCTTAAGATCATCTACTTTCAACCCCCCTGCTATAGGGGACACTTCAATGGCAATTACTCAGACAATTACTCAGACTGATAGAAAACAATCTCAAAGATGTATATATACATTGTTTACCCTTCAAAATTTTATTCAGTCAAATAAAATAGTGCCTTTGTCAAGTCTTCCTTCTCTTTTAATGAATAAGACTTTAATAAATTAAAACAAAAAATCCACACTAATTTTCAGAAATTCAGAATGAATATATGACCATATACCAAATTTAGATTTCTCTCCTCTTCATTTAAGTTGCTGTATTAAGATATTGCTGTATATTTGCTTTTTTTTTGTTGTTTTTTGCTTTAGAAATCAATCAAGATTTCCAATACCACATGGTCAGAGCACAGAAATGCTCTTGAGTTTCAACACGCTACATGACCCAGTGGTCTAATTACACCCAGGTGGGATCATCACTAGCACTCAGGGTTTGCTTTATATCACATTTTGTAGAACTGGAAAAATAACACAATCTACCTCTGTTACAATACAATGTGTAAGTGCACTTTCCTCCCTCCTTCTTACCTTGACTACCAGGAAAAACTGGCATGTGCAATCAGCAGCAGTCACCTTGCAAGTTATCACTGTCATGCAATCCGATTTTGACCAGATTGGTTCCATTTTCTGTTTTGCACTCAAAAGTAACATCACTGCCAAAGCCAACCAGCAGGGAAATCACTATTTAAAACATCAGGACAGACTCTTAAGTAAATGGAGATGGGCTGAGCAGGGAACGCCATTTGTAATACAACCTGGAGGCACAACTGGAGTGGAGACTGGAGCCCTGCCTCAACCGTGCACTGCAGAGCCTTCCAGCTCAGCTCAGCTCAGGGCACGTTACAGCAGCTTGGCTGGTCTGCATGCCCAACTTCTCAGCAAACACACACACTGCAGAAAGAAGTCAGACACAGTGAGGATAAAAAGTTGAAGGAAGTATCCAGGTAACCATCCTTCAGGGAGCCCCTCTAGTGTTTCTCTTGAATGGGTCTCTACCATTTGTATTTTTACCACTGCTCCAATCTCACCGGTGTTTCTCGCCTTCCTACTGAGGGGAAATTTAGAAAAAAAAAAAACGTAAGAATTTCCAGTGAATTGACTGCTTGTTCTTTATTAGCCTGGTCAGGTTTGCAACACTGAGGTATTTGAGTGCACATTTTTAATAGGTTAATTTACCTTTTACCAGCAGTGTGCCGAGGTGGACAAGAAGATCAATGGCATCCTAGCTTGTATCAGAAATAGTGCTGCCAGCAGGAGCAGGAACACGATTACTTCCTTGTACTTGGCACTGGTGAGGCTGCACCTCAAGTACTGTGTTCAGTTTCAGGCCCTTCACTACAAGACAGACACTGAGGCCATGGAGAGCATCCAGAGAAGGGCAACGAAGTTGTGAAGGATCTGGAGAGCAAGTCTTACAGGGATCGGTTCAGGGAACTGGGATTGTTCAGTCTGGAGAAGAGGAAGGCTCAGGAAGATCTTATTGCTCTCAACAAAAAAGAAAAAAAAAAAAAGGAGTTTGCGGCAAGGTGAGGGTTGGCCTTTTCTCCTGCGTAACTAGCAATAGAACTAGAGAGAATGGGGAGCGGCCTCAAGTTGCACCAGGGGAGGTTCAGTTTGGATATTAGGAACAACATCCCCTCAGAAAGCGTGGTGAGGCCCTGGAACAGGCTGCCCAAGGGAAGTTGTTGAGGTACTGTCCCTGTCACTGAGGTTCATGATAAAATATCCCATTGCCTTGATAGACCCAAGTATGAACATTAAGGTGTTTTATATACAGCTATATATCCAAGAAGGAAACGTAACCGGAATCTGTTAATTTCTGAAAACTGGGAAGTATTTTCTCTTCTGATATATGGCGCTGCTTTCAAGTAGCAAGGTTTGAAAATCCAACTAATTCCATCAGCCTAAGTCCAAGTAAGAAAAGACAATTTTATATTCCTGGGAAATTACTTTCCAAAAGTACACAACAAGATTTTGAGGTCTTATTTAGAAAAAGTCAAAAAATGCTGATGGAGAATTTCTGTCAGAAAATAAACATTCATAAAAAAAATCATGATGTTTTCATAACAAGTGTCAATTGATGAAATATGGCAGACAGTTTAAACAATTTTTTCAGCTTTCTCAAAGAGTAAAAAGCAACACAAAGAACTGGGGGAAAAAAAATATCTAAAAACAAATGTCTTATTATTTTCCAAAATGATTTTTTCAAAATTTCTGTTTCACACTAAGTTCCCTCATCTAAGCTTTGGAAGCACTGGAGCTTATCCAGCCTACTGGAAAATCAGCTTTTGTATTAGCTCTGTTCTTAATGGCCTGTAAAAAGTGTTCATCAGACCATCTTCAAACCACTGCCAGTCTGACAGCTTCATGACAAGTCTGTCAAGGAAACTTGACAGTGCTTGAGTGCATATAACAATTCTCTCTTTTGCCAGTTTATTCCAGATACTGCCATTCTGCAGAAACTTGGCAGCAAAGTATCCAGGTCTGTAATGCAGTACATTATGCTGCATGTATTTCATTCAATTTATTAAAAAAATAGCAACCAGTCCTCCAAAGACAACTCTACTTTGTCAAGCCGAAGGAGTCGTCCTAATTTATAGCAGCTGTTCTTCTAAAGATGGGTCTCTTGTTTGATTCTCAGCAGCCCATGCGTCTATGTGAATTTTTACTAGACGCTAATGTGCATTCTGCCTAGCAACTCAGTTGCACGCACTTTTATCTTCATTTCATAGTTACATTTATTCCAAAGTATTTAGTGAAGTATGATTTGACAGCACTTTTCAAGATCCATGTATAAGCACTGACCAATGCCTTCACATTGGTGTGTAACAACCATAAGCACAACTGTGTCAAACAGCTTCAGTGACAGGGCACTTTCTCATTCCTCACCAGTGTTAAAAAGATGGCTTTCTTCACAGCAGTAAAGCAATCTATACACTGTGTGCCAGTGTCTATCCACAAGGAGAACATAGAGCTGGATCCAACATAGTCCAAGGACAAATGGAAGAAGACTGCTGCATTCACCTACCCCCTGAGCAACCCGCATATAGCTACTTCATGCTGGCTCTGGTCAAGGGAGACCAGCTTCAATTCCAGGCTGCTCTAGCAGAAAGAACTACAGTTGGACAAGTTAAATAAAGAAGTTACTCAGCAAACCAAGCAGTAAAATTTAAACTAAATGGTAACATTCAACAAAGTACTTCCTGCAGTTGAACTTGTTTCCACGCTACATACTGGATCCAGATTCCTACCTCACTTTCTTCAGCAGGATAGCAAGAACCTTGAGAGCCAAGTCTGGCATGTCAAACTAGTGTAGTTCCCTTGTCCCTACCCAGCACAAGATGGTCTCCTGCTCCTTGTGATGGTGCTGTGTGCCAGCTTGGAGGGCAGCCCCAGGTAGACCCAGAACAATACCAGTGGGACAAGACAAGGCTAAAGGATTTTGGCTGTAATTCAGCAGGTTACTACATGGGATCAGACACCACATAAAAACAGGTAAAATTCTGGACATCTTCAGGGGTTCAAGCAGCCAGGTCTTGTGCCCTACCCAATGACTGTTCCATCAGCAGCACTGGTCTGAAAATGAGCACGTGTGATATGTTGTGGCAGCCTTCCATGAAGTGCAGCTTGTTGGGGATTTACATCACAGCAAAAAAAAAAAAAATCCCCACATTTAATTGAATGTATTTATTTGTTTACCATCTTTTTGAGCCTTCAAGCTGCAGCAAGTGAATAAGAGACTAAAAAGCCCACTGCAGGCAGAGCTGACACTTTTAATTATATACTTCATTTCCATGGTGAGATCTTATAATCTACCAGCCAGCATCATCAGAACCCAACAGAACTTCCCAAACACTGGTACAAGGTTTTATAGCTAAAATCATTAAAACCAACATCAACAAAAACCCCTTAGAACAGCAGACGTGCTGAAACAGTACCATACAGTGCCAGCTCACACAGTGCTTTGCTCATTATTCATTTGGCTGTGGGACTGAACACACTTGTTCCTTTCTCAGGGGAATTCTCTCTTCAGCAGCTTCCCTTGCACCTGCAGTTTTCTATTAATTCTATTAATATGTTTTACCACACTCAAACATCAGAACAGATTGGCTGCTCGTGACAGTTCAGGTGATATTGAGCATTCCCAGCAGGCTGGAGACAACCATTAACATGGTGGCTTCATTCATCATCTGTAATACGGGCTGTACACATCTGGCTGTAGGCACAGCTGTTAATATTTATCTGAGATAACTTCACAAAGTAGCATGGATAGATTTATGTCAGCACAACTTCCATTACTAGCAGAGTGATTCCCCAGAGCTAAATCCAAGAAAGCTGTTTTGGGATAGCCTCATAGGAAGATCCTGAGCTAGGAATTCTTGCTGATGCAGTCTGCCTTCACATCTTTCTCTCCAGAGTTTCTGGTCAGTTCCAGTGCAGGTCTACAAACAACATTCATTATCTGCAAGCAACTTGTTCCTTCCAGCATTAGGAATATTTGGTGTCAGAACCCTCCATTTGTAAAGGGAGAGAGATTTTGCATTTGAAGAAGGGAAAATAGTCCAGTATGTTTTCCATTAAAATCATCAAGATATTTAATCTATTTTCTGTAAGTAAAAGTCAATAAGCAAGTGACCCAGCTAATGAGATTCTGAAAGTCTCTGTGTCAACTCCTGCATTTACATGCAAAACACACATATGCCTCTGGAAAACCGACCTTTTGCTTTTGAACAACTCTGATGAGGAAATTGCTTTCTGCTTTGTTCAAAAATTGATTTTTTTTTTTTAAAGACCGAATAAAAAGTAATAATAATATCATCTGGAAATCCACACAGCTCAGCAAAGCAATAGAGACAATCTTTTCATGCAAAGACATTCACTTCAGCGCAGAGCTTCCCAATGATTCAATGATCTCCATCCTACATGTGCTAATATAGCTTCAGAACTGGGGCTATAAAACTGTGCCCGAGCAGCTACAGCCTCCTTCTGAAAAAGGGCTGCTAGGGCAAGCCCATTGTCCATAAAGCATTGGATGCTGCTTCCCAGGTGCAGAACAAAGCTCCTGCCATGATATCCACTTGGAAAACGGTGACGAGGCCACAGCATGACTCTGCCCCCGAGTCATCATGCATGGAGCTGGGGCTCTTGCTGCAGCCCAGCTAGAAGAGCTTAAAAACAGGAAGCTGGCAAAGGAACTTAGTGCCAGGGACTCTATGGGAATGATATTCAGATTCTTCTTCCATGTCAGCTTCCTTCAGGCTGTGTCAGCCTCCCTGGGATTTCACTGCTCTCTGTAGTAGGGTGCACATGCATCTCTAGCTGACTTCACAAGCTGCTCAGTCAGATTAGTTTTCTCTGCTGTGCAGGCCCCGAACAAGGTAGCAAAGGAAGTTTCATCACTTTGGAGACTAAAAGAATAAGTCAACCCTACAGTCACTGGCACTCTCATTTAAGGACTACACCATCTCCCATCAGAGAACATAACATCACAACAAATCTTCACCTATACACTGTTTTTAAATTTGCAAGTTTACCATCTTTAATTCCCCATGTTCCAACCCAAAACCCTCCAAAGTGTTGGGATAAGCACTTACAGATCACATGTCTTGCCAACAAGGAGCAGGTGTATTAGGCTTAGGGGCAAATTAAGGTCTATTTTCTTATAACAGTTAGGAGGATCCACACAGAGGAACAGGTGTACGAGAACAACCGCTGTCAGATTCTCTTTTTCCATCCTTGCTCCCCTTAGAAGTAATGTACAGGTAACACTGCAGGGTGTCTGAACATCTCAACTCAGAATAGCCACATGGCTGGCAGCTTTGATGAACGACTTCTGTACATCATGCACACCAGCAATCCTAATCCTCTTAGCTCATGCAGAAAGCATGACACACATCTCACAGCACGCAGGCTGCTTCCTAATAACTTTTATAAACCCACAACTTCTCAGTTTTAAGAAACCAGAGCATTTCTTCAACGATAAAGTGTGAAAAACAAGAAAGCAATCATCCATACGAAAAGGTGGATTTACCACTTGTACTGCCTGTGTTGACTCCAGGCTGATGCACACTTTTACCAATCCCATGCCCCCAGGGAAGGCTTTTGGGGAGCTGTAATTGCAGACAGAGCAAGAAGCACAATTCAGAGCTAAATATAGTGCAATCAGAGCAGAACCTTGAAGTAGCAATCTGTCAGCAACACAGCACTGCTCTTACAACCTCCTCCCAGCTACTCTGAGTAGTAATCAGAACTAGAGCACCTGGCCTCCAACTTCCCCCATGGCCAGTGACAGGCTGCACAGCAGTCAAGGGCAAATGCAGCAGAAAGAGATCATGGTGAGAAGGTCTGCAGAGAAGAGCATCACATGCTCCTCCACAGCTTTTCAGGACAGGCAGGACATAACTCTGGAGCCAAAGTTTATCACCTCAAATACAGACTCACTCTTTATTCTGCTGTACCCTGAGTTGAGGAAGGGAAAAAGTCTGAGCTTGCCAGGCAGACAACACTTCCCACTAGCCATCCATCACACCAGATGCCAACTCTGCACTGGAGAAGGTTCCCAGCTGACAAACCTGGAGACCAAAGCATTCTTATCTGGGTAACTCAAGAGCGAGCTTCCCCTTCCTTCCAACTCCCTCACCATCCTGACATTTAATGCACTTCGAGGTTACAGAATCACTTAAAGATACGAAAACACAAATATACTTGAGCTCATCTTTTCCATGTTTCTTGGGGGCTGGCAACAAATGAACAAATAAACACTGAAAAACCATTTAATCACTGTAAGAACACACTTCAACTCACAAAAAGAAGTACTTGTATCTCTTGTTTTGGACCAAGTAGCAATAGAGATTTAATACAGTAGGGATTTCCAAAGAACTTCATGATATGCTCATCTAAAAAAAAAAAAAAAGCCATAGTGATGAGCTCTGGGTCATATTAAGTAGCAGGATGGAAGACAAAGTCAATAAATTTTTCTGGTGCATAAAAATCAGGCCCACACATCAGTTCCTTAAACCTGCGTGCAATTATGCAGGATGTACCTGCAAGGTAAATTTACATTAGCAACATGGGAACAACCTTTGCAAAACACATCCTTCTGTTTGTAAAGTACCAAACACTTTACACTAAGTATTTCTACAGAGGCTTCGGGCATTATAAGAACAGAAATAATAGCTTCCTCTTCTGTAACCACAGATTAGGACATTTATAGCTGCAGGTTTCACAAACTGAAGGCTCACATATGCTAGCTGTGTTATTCCTCTTACTTAATGTTTTAGTTACATAGGGGCAAGAAAGTTTCTGAGTGTGTTTTTGCTCTGTAGACTTGGCCTCCTATCTCATTTCACATGCTGTTGTCTATTTAAAGACTGATTTTCTTAAAGGGTAAAAATAAGATTTTGTTTCTATGTCAAGCTGGCTTATGATTTCACAATATGATGAAAAAGAGTGTATTTACTCAGTGACAAGTAACTGGAAAAGTTCCCACTCAAACAAGGGCTGTGAATTTTGACTACTGCTCAACAAGAGCAGTTCTTCCTTTCTAAACTGCCTGTTCACTAAGCCAGAGAAAATATTTTCCTGAGTTATGAAACTGGGAGTCAGCCTCCCTGCACGCTTTCCTCTGCTACTGATATGCTGTGCTGTCTTAGGCTAATTACATCATCTGTGTTCCTGCTTCACCATGCCTCAGGCTGACAGTGGGCTTTGTGTGCTGTTTTCATTTGTTCCCTTCTGCAAGTTCCCATCCTTCCCCAGGCTGCTGGACTCACCCTGATCTCCCCTAGGATCTACGCTCCCCCTCCCTTCCTCCTGCATTTTTGAGATGCTGATGTTCCTCAGAGCTTCCTGTTCTCTTGACATCTTGCTGAAGACATGGGATGAGGTGAGGCTTCTGTTAGTAGCAATCGTGTAAATGCATACGTGCTGTATCTAAGGATATGTGTTTTAAAACAAGGATTCGCTGCTGGATATAACAGGTGGTCATCTGGGTAGATGTTGGTCAGGAGTGTGTCCAATTGTACATAATTCTGTTGTAAGTTACAGAATAAAGATATGTGCCTGGCCTACCAAAAATAATAGAAACAGAAGTCCAAAATCCCCTTTTGGTTCTTGTTCATACCTCCTCTTGCCCACAAGCCCAGTACTGACATCTGCAGTCACAAGTTCACACATCCATTTTCTACTAAGCCCTTTCTGGCAAGGAGCACCTAAATAGCAGGTAAACACAAATCAAATTCTATAACTAATGGTCAAGGAGGTCTGCAGCTGGAGATTTCTCTCTTTCAATTTGAAGTCAATGCAATCTTACATTCATAGAATCACAGAGTCATTTGAATTGGAATGGACCTTAAAGGCCATCTAGTCCAACTCCCCTGCAGTGACCAGGGACATCTACAACTAGATCAGGTTGCTCAGAGGCCCGTCCACCCTGACCTTGAGTACTGAAAGCCATAACCCCTGCCTCTTTTCCTGCAATCATCAAGTACAAGCATGCTGTACATACATCCTCCTCAAGCATCCTCAACACAGTGAAAGAAGGATTCAAAATCTAAAGCACAGACTCAAATTCTGATGGCCTAGAAACAATACACCAAAAGGTTTAAGCACTTATTTCTGCAAGCGATTAAATGCAGAGACTTGTTCTTCTGTATAGTCCATCCACCCGGGCCACAAAAATCAATGTAATTTCATGGCATATGTGGCACACCTCACACAGAGCTGCTGTTCCAAGTCCCTTTCTTCAACTTTGCCAGTCCTTGCCAGCAAGGAAGAGCCCAAGGTCTGTGTGAGGACTACTCATCAGCACCACAACATTTCCTACAAGGAATCCCCCAAGTGCTTCACAGTCTCCACTTAAAAGCTAATGACTGAAGGTTATTTAAGAAGGTCTCTGCTCCCAAAAAGCAAAAGCTGTCTCTTCCGTGTGGCTGATATCCAAGCTTTTCTGCCTCTTTGCCATTGCATTTCCTAGAGATCTGAGACCTCCCTCTATGCCCTTGCTGCAGCACTATCTCAGTCAATGTTTGCTTGTCAGAAACCCTGGTGTTGGCTCACGCCTCCTGGAGAGATCAGCCCATGCTGCTGCTCCAGCCAGAGCAACAGAATTACAGCTTCTGTGCTAGGATGAATGCTCATCTATTTCCAGACCTCCTTTCATTTTTTCATTTGTTTTCTTTTTTTTTTCAGCACTCTTTGAATACAGAGTCCCACAGTAAAAGGAGTATCTGAGAACATCCACTTTTGAGTGCTAAGTCTGTCCCTGCTCTCTTGGCTCTGTATGCGGGAATAGCAAGGCAAACAAAGAAAAGAATATCTGTCTCCACAGGGAGTATCCTGCTTCCTAAGCCTTCCAGACTTCACTACCACTGCTGTTTTTATATTAAAGACAGATTTGCTCCTTTGTATAGCCATTCTATTTCTTCAGCTGCTTGTTGCTGTGTTCACAAAAGTCTTACTTTTAAGCTATGTTTTTCTCCATTCACATTTTATTTACGTTGACTGTCTCAAAATAAAATTAAGAAAACAGACCTGCTGCGTTCATTCAATCCCACCAGCTTCTTCCATCATCTCTGATGTAATTCTTTCCTCCTCATAATGAATTGCCCTGAATATGTAGCATTTTCCTTTCCACATCAGGAATTATGTTCCTCCCTCAGGGTTAGGTTCTACTAGATCCTAAGTGCTATAACCCACCAATATAATATATATAAAATGCTATAACCCATTAATGTTTTAGTGGAAAATAAATAAATAAAAGCTTTCATATTATTAGCAAGGCCTAGAGTTTTCATAAACTACTGTTATCAAAAGCTTAGGCACCCCTGGCAAGCTAGAATGTTATTTACCTGTTGAGGAGGGAGAAAGAGATGAACATATTGCTTTGCACCACTGCTAAATACCAGATCTCATAGTTCTACCATCAGACAGAGCCAAGCCACCTCACAGAAATTTTCTGTACGGGCCTGGTTTGAAGCAGCGTAGCAGAGTTGCACACAGATGACCATAGTCCTGCTCATTGGGCACTGACCAGAAATGAATGTTGGCCATATTAAAATCCTTTCACTGACCTTAGGTAAGTGCTCTCCAACCTGGGGTATCACAAGCCCAGAGAGCACACATGGCAATCCATACTAGTGCAGGAAGAAAATATTTTTTGTATTAAGTAATAAAAATCTAAATAGTATTTATTTCATCTATCCTATCTCATCCTTTTTTAATTTCTATTTTTGAGTACATTTCGTAGTCTACATTATTTACTAGCACAGTAGCATACATGTACAATTTACAGATAAATATACATCAAAAAACTTCTACTGATAAAGGTGGACAACTGAACAACTTTGGAGACCATTGCTTTAGAGTACTCCAGTAATAAGATCCATAACTAAAGCAGCCTACCTGACTCACTCAAACGCTCACTTCAGCAGAGAGTTGAGTAGGCAATTGAATTCTATCAGTTTCAGTAAGGCCTGATGTACCACCAAAGGGTTTTATACCAGTATAACCAGTTTGCTTTGAAATGGAATTGGTTCCCTTTCTGACCCCTGGAAAACTGTTTCTCTTGTAAGAACAAAGCAGTAGTATTGCACAGAGGGACTTTTGCATTAGTCTAACAGCTCCCATGCTAGTCTGCTTATAGTATGTTACTGTATTATCATTAAAGTAGCATTGCATTCACATACAGAAAAGCTTAGGATTTAAGCATATGTTTGAGCTTTCCTAGATTCAAGACATAATGCGCTTTTTTAACACCCCCCCTTGACACTCAAATTTGACTTTGAATTTGTATTGCTGACAAATCAAAAAGATGTTCAACAGCTTTGTGTTTTTCTCTAATGGAAATAAATTTCCAGAGCACAAAGTTGTTGTGCAGTCAGACATTGAAATTATTAATCCTATAAGCAAGACTGAGCCTGCAATATGCATAATGGTAGGAAAGGAGGGAAACATCTTTCTACCATACAAATCCTCTGTAGTCATTCCCACAGCCTTATCATCATCCCTTCAGGGCCTTATGACTGTCACTCAGTAGACTGCGATGACTTTTCTCAAGCCTTGGCAAGCAGATTACAACTGATGCGTTCTTCAGGGAGCATGGGAGTTCCCTTTTAATCACTGGTCTTACTGTTATTTCTACCACTTAGACACAGATCTGATACCACATTGATTGCTGTTGTGTTTATAAAAATGGCATTTTTAAGAAGCAGTTCAGTCACACATTCAGTGGCAAGCTGTGTAACATCAGGCCTCAAAGCTGCTCATGCAGTCAAAGCAAACAAGTTATGCTTTTTGATAAACACACGAAAGGGATTGACAAGTACCTTAAAAAAAAAAAATGTCCCCCTTTGTCATTCGACAAAGGCCAAACTCATCATATACTACATAAGAGTAGGTGGAATGACTTCATGTTTGAAGTAGCTTTACTTAACCTGTGATTGTTCTTAAATCCACCTTTATTCATCACAAGAGAACAGGGCCAAGGAAGATGACAAGAGAAGAGCTATAGTTCCTGTGTCCTGTGGATTAGGAAAAGGCAAGTGAAATTCTCTCTGGAGACAAGGGAAGACTTGTGTTTGCACACATTTAATGCTTTTTACTCCAAAAGCTCAATTAAGGGGCAAAGCAGCAGCAGATATTTCATGAGATTTTCTTTAGAGTGACAACACATAATGCTGGCACAGTAGGAGTATGTGACTGTCGTTTAATAGAAAGCTCCAGACTCCAGAACTACACTGAAAGCTTTTTGCTCTTAAGAAGTGGATAGAGTTGCTTTACAGAGCTAAACAGTTTTTCCTTGGTGATTATTCATTTGGTCTTTATCTTTGTTATGTTTTACTTTAATTATCTTGATAGTTTTGATCAATTCCTGCTGATTAGCTGGAAACTCAAATACAGGCATAGGTCTGGATGCCAGTTTGCTCTTCCATACAGAGCTGCATTTCCAAGTGCTTCAGCAGCACTACTGCTGCGTAGCCTTCTTTGCTCTCATACTGCACGCTTGGGCAAGAACCTTTCCTCATTCTTCCAAGTAACCTACACAAATGTTACTATTCCTCGAGAAGCAAGTCTGCATTTCAAAGCAGAAACCAGCATGTAAAAAAAAATGCTGAGGGTATAGGTGGGGAGTTAGCTAACAACACTGCTCTTCTTTAGGGTCTCAGGCTTCAGTCTAGCCGAGACCATTTGAGGCAGGTAATCACAATAGCTTGAAGTCAAGCAAGTTTTTCTTGGGCATCAGCCCCACACTTCACTGAAATGAATGCTTGTAAGGTTAGGTATATTTGTGATAACCAAGTGTTGCTCTAAACAAGTGTTAGTGGTAGCAGTAGTACAATGTCAAGAAGAGTCCTTGAAGACATAGTAAAATTAAAAAAAAAAAAAAAAAAGAGCTTGAAGACATTGCTTAGCAAAGACCTTACTTTCTCTTCTCCTAAGTTACAGGCAAGGCAATTTATTCCAGCTGTCTACAGCAGTGATCAGAGAAAGCAAAATTTCAAATGAATGCTTTAGGAAGCATTTATGCTCCATCAGTATAATTATTTAGGACACGGAACAACAGTGAGTTCAGCTAAACTTAAGAGGAAAAGGAAAGCAACAGACACCAATGCTATTTATACCTTTTTTTTTTTTAAATAGATGTCACTTGCTTTTGACTACTTCCTCCTGCTTCTGGAATCAATGTCCAAGCGATGACAGGCTCAGGTAGTTGTGCAAGCAAGGGAAGAAAGCATTGGGAACTCAATCCACACCCTTGCCCATACATTGAGGGAAGAGACGGGAGAATATTTCTTAACTGCTCAGTGCAATGAATTTGAGCTATCACATAGTGCATTAGCCTCTAAATTTCTAGGATCTTGTACTGGGCAGCAGCATTACAGATGCTTAGCATTACAGACACCTCAATCCAACTAATATGCTGGCTCAGAACTCCAGGCTGAGGCAGCAGACACCTCAAAGCTCAGCCTTCATCCAAAAAGGTCAGTTAAGCATGGGATAACCAAAGCCACAGAAAAACACCATTCTGATTAGATATGACACTCAAATTTTGCTGAGCTGCATGAAGTGTTAACAGGCTGAAAGGAATGCTAAGTTTGATGCTGTGGTGGGTGTGACAGTTGTTCACATATTGCATCTCCCACACTCAGATCTCAAACATCAGCTGTAGCAGATGTCAGCGAGCAATGTGATCTAGGGGCATGTGGCCATATTGCTGTATACTAGAAGTACCAGCTGCCATCTTTATGGACATAAGAACAGGCAGAGCCTGCATTCACATGACTTCATCACAACATCAACTGGCTTTTTCATAGAATCATTAAGGCTAGAAAAGACCACAAAGATCATCAAATCCAACCATCAACCCATCACCACCATGCCCACTGATCATGTCCCTCAGCACCACATATTTGCTGCAAGACAGGCTCTTCTCACTACAAGTTTGCTGTCTAATAAGAATAGAATTTGAGCAAACTACCTCTAAGCAGGGGCATTTCCAAGTGCTCTCATCATCTATTTTTGCATGAGGTAAGTGAGAACTCAGTATCTGGAGGACCTTTGCCTTCTCCTCCCATAGGAATGGACCTTGCTACATGACAGAGCAAAAAAAAAAAAAAAAAAAGAAAAAAGAAAAAAAAAAGAAATACATAAAAAGCTTGAATTACTAAGAAGCAAAACATGAACAATGAATTCCTGCCCCAGACTACCTGCAATTATTTTAACATGGACAGTGGAGACATGGAATCCAGCAGAGCTCAGAATAATAAAAAAGGAAGTTCATAATGAGTAAAAATATGATGCTAAAATGTGAAGGATTAGCAAGATCTATATTAAGGTGTAGGAGAAATGGTCATTTTTATGACAGCAAAGGATTTTCTAGAAAGAGAAACAGTTAGAGAAACTAAATGCTGTATCAGAGAAGAGAAGGTTAGGAAAAGGTTATAGTACAGATTAAAAGGATTCACTAGCAATGGAAAGTTTCAAAGTAAAAGTTTTGAAAACCTTTTGTTATACTTGTTTCCTAGCTCCTTTTCTGATTAAAGCATTGCACTAAAGCATTCTCCCTTTAGCTGCCCATTTCAGCTTGAAAAGAAAAAAAAAATCTCATCTCCCTTTTATTTCAGGAAGAAAGCCGACATTAGAACAATTGGTAGCACACTGCTCAATGTCAAGCTCCTCGAGGTCAACACTGAGACCCTTTCTCTCCCTTTAGAGTCAGCCTTTCAGCAAAAGACCTAAAGAGAAGGCATCATTTGTATTTTAAAATTTGACTTGCTCAATTTCTGTGTCTGCTCATAAAATGTTATCAAATGTTTCTACTTCACATACAGCATCACAAATAGGTGCTTTTAGGAAAAAAATGCTCATTTAGTTTCTTGTCATTAATTCAATGAGTGACATTCAACAGTTAAGAGAACAGAAGTAAGAATTAAAAACTGATTTAATCTCAGCAGCAGCATTACCAGTGTAAGTACATATTAAATTCCTAGAATCTTTCATTTCTGGGGCCCAGTTTTACAGCACCATTTAAAAAAAGTATCCATAGTTGAATATTTTACACCCACCATCTGCCCCAGCAAGCAAGTAGCTTTCAGATTTGCACTTACAGAGTTCCAAGTGGTTCATATTTATCCCAGCCTAGTGGAATTAGGGAATTAGATACCTCTGGCTACATTCCTGCAGCTCCTAATCAGAAACAGCTGTGTCTTATACAGAAAGAGCTAGAAGGCATTTTTGCAAAATAAAATGGAGAAAAAGGGGATGAAGAAATAAGTAAGGTCAGGGAATTATTCAGGACACAAATTCATGATAAGCTAGGTGTGATTCAGCTGTCAAGGCAAGGATTTTGCCCTGGTTTTCAAGACAACTAATAAGATTCATCAGAGGATAAGTTTCACGAGTCTGAGGGCAGGACAGCACAAGCTACAATGCCTGCAGCGGAAACAAAAACATAAATAATTAAAATGTTGCAAGTTAGTTAATATTTTTGGTCTTATTCCTCAAATACTAGTAACCTCATAACAAGATCCAAAGTCAATCCAAGTTCAAGGTAACAGCCTAAGCTAAAACAAACAAAAAAACACCCAACAAGTACAATCTAAGAGGAAGAAGAAACCTGGTAAATTTAAGCTTGTTACTCTCATCTCAAGATTTCTTCAAGATTGAACAGATTTGAGTGGAAAGAATAAACACCATAGGCACTGAGACAAATTCAGAGCAGTATTACTCACTTGTATCATAGACAAGATACCCTACAATTTCATACTTGAGCTATATGTCAGGAAAGGAGACCAACCTAAGCAAAATAATATTCTTCGCAAGATGAAACAACTTTGCAAAGCTCACAAAGAAGTGAGGAAACAACCTTCTGAGAAACCATACACATTCTTTGTCTTTCCTTGTCAAGACACCTATTCCATGGTCATCAATTACTGCAGGTGATATGTCCTTAGTTGGGCATATTACAGACCTGTGCCTGTCCTCACACTTTACAGTAGTATTCTTGGTATTTTACCTACAAGGAGGGTCTTCATACCTCAAGAGAGTCATAGACAAAAGTAACAGGCACTACTGAATGACACGACAACTAAAAGATTCCCAGGTGCTGTGAGGATACCAATACAACTATTTGAGTAATGCTGTATCCAAAAACTAGTTTTTAAATATACAAAATGAGGCCTAGAATTAATCACTTGAGTAGAGATACAGTATACATTGACATAAAACTCATTACCCTAGCATGTGATAGAGACAGCAATACTCCGAGTAACAGGCATATAAGCTTGGGCCACTGTACTGGAGAAGGAGGAAAGGGAGAGGTTCACCCTAACAGATGAGAAGGCTTTCTGTGAGCACACAACTCCTTCCTGCAAGATATACAGCTTCACCCCATACCCAAAGCCGAGGCCAACGATGCGAATAGCAAGTCTTTTGCATAGCACTCCAACATACAGCTTGCCACTGAGCAGCTTTCCTAGTGTATACATCTATCTTAACCATTTGTAAAACAGCAGAAAAGAGTGCTGCAAGGGACATGAGAAGTCATTTAATCCAAGTCTCAACCAGAGATTGGTATACATACTAAGTGTCAATCTATTACAACAGGTTAGTACAGCTTGTTCTTAGGTTTCCAGAGACAAACCAAGTCTGCTGCAGTATTACACTGGCTGAGAGTTTCTATCATGATTGATTTAATTCTCCGCCAATTCAGCTTAAGCCTGTTATTCCTTGTATTCAATTTCCATAGCAGATAAGGCAGATAATGCCCTTTTCTACAATAGCCTTTATTTATCCACATGGCCACTTAGTTTATAAACAGAATACTGAAACATGGTCCAGTTGGTAGATTTTCTCCTTCTTGATTCTCTCTCTCTTCACATTTGGCTGTTTACCTCTCACCTGGGGTGGTGACCGAGTCTCACATTCTCCTAAATGGCAAGTCAGTCTCATCACAAATCTTGTAAGCTTTTCTGTTTAAATATTTGAGTATGTTTGTCTTTTCACAAAAATATGACAGAGTCACATTCATCTTGTGCTCAGTTTCATCCTCCTGTTCCCTTTCTATCTAAAAGCTTCTTCCCCTTCCCCTCCATTTTGCATTTTCACTGTTAATCACTGGTGCCTTCACACTATCTGTTTCTCACTTGCACTGTACCCTTGCACTCTCCTGGGCTATTTCAGGATGTCAAGACTGCATGAATTCTGAACCTGTCCTCCAGTGTACACAGAAGTGCTCCCAGTTTTGTTTTATCTAAAAGTTTAATGAACAAATTCAGTAAGTTCACCTCCATTAAGGAAGGCAGTTACAAATTTTCAGAAAACAAAGTAATTTTTCCATCGAAATACTTAAGCTTTAGCCAAATCTTCATACCATGTTTTCAGAGATACTGACTCAGGCCTTATCAAATTTAAATGGAAACAGTTTCAGTAACAAATTTAGTGAGAATGCCATCTAGCCCCCACCAGGTATCTAACGGATCAGCTGTTGGTGCATCTGCTCCTTCTCACCCTCAAATTTCAATCTCTGCAAGAAGGTGTTTGCCATGATTGATATAATGTAATGCAAAGCACTCCGCAGAAATCAGAGCTAATAATACCAAGATGGCTCCTGCCTTAAGAAGATACCTTTGATTCACTGTAGGAAGGGAGGAGACAAGTCTGGCAGGAACACAACAACAGTTGTAGTTCTTCAGCTTCAGATAGTTCCTAACCACATGCAAGCACTCCAGGCACCAAAAGCATCAGCTGATACCTTGTTTCATATACAACAAATAGCACAGGTAATTTTATAGAGAACAAACTTGCAGAGCACCTGCAAAATAGGCAGGTACTGAAGACATGCCCCAGACCCTTCAGGTCTGGAACCAGGCTCTCCATGACTGAGGAGAGGCTGGGTACGGGCAGCCAGAGTCACATGGGCAGAGAAAGGAGCCCACAGAGCAGCCCGTATGTGATCTGGAAGAGCTGCACAAACAAGAAGTGCCAAATTCCTTCCCACCTCTTCTTCTGCAGAAGAGACATTTCAGCAAAAGCAAAGACTTTATTCAGAGTTTGTTTCAAGGAACTATCTTAGGGGTACTGACAGATCGAACTGTTCCTACGGCCCAGTATCTCAGGTCATCCCCCAGCATGGCTGGGTTACACTTCCCACAGCTTCACCTGGCCATGGGTTTCCCTGCCCAGGTGCTCCTGGCTGTGCGAGAGTGGGTCCCAGTTGCCAGGACCTGCACTGGTAGAGAGACCAACTATTGTAGACAACCTGTGATGTCAGTTAAGTCAAGCCACTACCCAGCAGTTCAGAAGCAGGTAAAGGTCTCTTCTGAAGGGATAAAGGGCCATTCCTTATCAGATGCAGCCTCCTCAAGTAGAAAGAGCAACATGTAGTTTATGCCAAAAGCCACCACTCTTTTCTGAATGAGATTAGCAACACACTCAAAGGCTTTTTTCCTTATTCTTTTTTTTTTTTTTTAATTTATTTTTAAATACACTATTTGCAGGAAAGCTAACACCGTGGAAGAAACCACAAATCGACTTGGAGCGCTCGAAGGCCCTCCAAGTCTTAGTGCTTCATTTCTCTTAGTCTCAAAGAAGATAACAAGAGGTAATTAATGCAGATCTTACTAAACTTCATACTTCGTGTTTCACTTCATCTCAAACTTTCCCTGCCTGTGGGAGATTTGGAGATTCATGATCTTTGAGGTCCCTTCCAACCCAGGCCATTCTGTGATTCTGTAACCAATGGCTACATGATAGGACAAAGTTTTATATTAAAAAAAAACCTATGATACCCTAGAAATGGGAGAAAGTCTTCAGTTTAAAGAGGCCTTCTCATTCCATGATCCATTCTAGTAACACACTGCTTTGAATGATTAAATAAGAATTTATATTCACACATGTTCTTACATCCATCATAGCATGAAAGATGTAAGAGCATTTCATGCTTTTCAAGACCAGATTGGGAACCTATGAACCCAATCCAAAGATAACTCATTTTTTCCAGGCCACTGCAGCAAGGCAGTGATCCACCACCTTGACCTCTAGTGAAGGCTGCCTATTTCTTGCCTTGCAATAGCAATCCAGTTAAACTGTTCAGCCCCAGTACTGACAGAACAAGTGATACTAGAATCCCCACCCCAATTACCACAAACCACATGCATAAAAGCATGCATGAGTTTCAATATATGTAACTCCTTCAAAGTAATTTTTCAAGGCATTAACTGACAAGATTACCAGTACCCAAGCCTAGTCTGCATTCTGCAAGCAGAGAGCATCATAACAATGATGACAGCTACACGTCCACAGCAACACACAGATCCCAGACTACACAGCTCCAGATGCTTCCCAGTGGGAAGTCAGCCAGCATTTACCACTCAAAAAAAAATGCATGACTATCCACACAATGGATAGACAAATTTTCCAAACCAGTGAAAGAAGAAAGATACTCTCTTTTCATGCTGCAATTTAATCTATTTCATACACACCCACCTCTCTGCCATATGTAATCACAAATGAATCACAGTTATAACAGCATCTGCTTGAAGTCTGTTTTCTGTTCTTTCTCCCCTTCCCCTCCAAAAAAAAAAAAACCCAACAACCAACAAAACCATTTGTACCTGCTGACGGGCCCACTGTATCTTTCATCTCAGTCCAGTAATCTTTTTGTTCAAAACAACTTCTTTCCCCCACCCATATAGACATAAAATACTCTTTGCTTCGGTGACTCCTATTTATCCTTCTCTGACAAGATTTTTGCATCTTTACAGTGTCATACATCAACCATACTTCAGTTTTACCAGTTCTCAACTGCATAGCTAAAGCCTCGTATTGCTGTGTTTGTTCTTTAGCCTTCTTAATGGAAAATATTGTTTGTTAGTAGAAATCATATGAATCCACATGATGTCCAGGAGAGCAAAATTGAAAGCAAGTCTTCTATCAGGTACCATTAATATCAGTCATCTTCACAGAAAATCAGGGGTGATAATTCAGAAATATTTATATAAGGCCAGCACTAGCTACAGAGCCCTCTAAAACTGTTTCCCTGCAGTCCTTCACTCTTGAAGCTATGGCTTCATTTTTACAAGATCCATTCAGTTACTTATCTGTTCATTTTCAGATAGAGACTGTGGCTGATTAACATCCTGTTTGAATTGGGAGGTTGGATAAGTTCCTAGAAAGGATGCCTTGCCACATAGAAGTGAGATGTCAAATGGTAGTGTTCTCATACATCTGTCTTATGCATTCCTTTGGAGTCAATCTGTTCTATTTTCTAATAACATGCAGAAATTTTGGCAGTATTAGGAAGGATAAGGTATTCTAGGGACTATATTCCTCTGACCTCTAGATAAGATGTAAAACTGCACCCATGATTATCTTCCCTTTGAGAAGCACATTTCCAAACTGCTAAATCCATCTGCTCCAAGTTTTTGGAAGACAAGCATGGGAGGAAAACTATAGAAAACACCTAAACAAACAAGTGCACGTAAGACAAATTTCCCCCTTCTACAGAATCCAGGACAGCTTCTTGTGGCCCAGCAGTCTATACATAATAAGCAAGTCAACTCAGCTATTAGCAGCCTCATTAGTCTCAGGAGAGAGGCCAGTTTCCTCCAAGGCTGACTTGGAGGTAAGCAAACAAGGGAAGTTGTCAGCATCACAGAAACAGTACAGCAAGCAAGTGGACGTGACTATTTGTAGGAAGTAACCTATTTCTTTGAAATGACCCCATAAATAACAGCAAGGGGAAAGGATTCATTTGATGCAGTACAAAAATCAAGAAGTAAATAAGTTTTTCCCTTGTAGACGTTCAGTCAGTGTCTATAAGAAGACATGAATTTGCAAGCATTTATATATCTTCATGTCTCAAGTACTGACCAGAACTGGCTCTCTGTATAAAAGCAAAGAATAGGTACTTCTGTGAAATTTATCAGTAGTATTTTATTCACAAAATATATGCTCAATCACAGAGTTATGCACAAAAGGATGGAAACATGGCTAAATTGCAGTAAATTTTAGAATTAAGGCGGCTGTCATGAACTTGTATTACAGTGATGATGGAAGCAGGAAAGTGTGTTCTAAAACCATATAGAAAGCATATTTAGGTTTCATAAGAGGTATGATGTATTAAGCCCTTGCATAATTCACAACTTTAGCAAAACATCAAACCTTTAAGTCATTCAGTAAATGATCTGGAAAATTGTAATGTACATCTTTCTGATGTATTTATCATACCACATAGCAACATCACAAAACATCCAGGAAGCTATAAATAACTTCTACTTAGAATGCAAGAACAGCTCATACAGATATGCCATTTTCCATGGTTAAGCAAGTCAAAAGCAGCTAATTCTGATGACAGAAGTAAGCAATAACATGACACAGAGGCACTTCAACTTGCAGTCAGAAAATCTGGCCCAGATATTTCTCAAGTAGAATACTTCATAAGCAACTAAATAGCTTTTATAGGTTTTCTTATACCTCTGGAATCCGTAGGTATTGTCCTCAATTGAGTAAGATGAAAGCCTTCAGATTCATTTCAGGACTTGAACCAAGATGATCAGTGTTGTTAGATGGCAGCATGAATGTGGCCATCTTTTACAGCCCAGACTGACCCAAGAACTCTTTGTCCTGTCTGCCTGCTGCTGGAATACTGTCTTTTCATCTGCCTTCCCATACAAGAGCATGCACACTGCATCTCTCCCTACAACTCTGATTTACAATTAAAGATACTCAAATCTGAAAGCCTCTCCCTTTCTATCTTGTTCCTTTCCTCTCTATGGTTATTTAACTTCAGCTGAATTATTTAGCTCTGCTAATATTGTTCCCAACACAGGTCAAATGAACAACTCTGTGCTATACCAGTATCTATTATACTGTGAGATTCACTGCTGACTAGCATGAAGGAACTAAATTTTTGTTGTTTAGCATTCCTGAAACAACAACAATGAAAGAATTCCAAAGAGTGAAGTCCTACCAGCTGACACACAAAGAGGCACTTGTGAATCACCATAAGGAAAAAAAAAACAACAAACAAACAAAAAAAAAACCCAACTTTTACTGGAAAAGTGGTCACACGCTGGAACAGGTTGCCCAGAGAGGCTGGAGTATCCTGCTCCTGGAAATATTAAAATCCCAATTGCTTACAGCCTTGCAAAAACTGCTCTAGCTGACCATGCTTTGAGTAGGAGATGTTAGACTAGAAGATCTTGAGAAGTTCCTTCCAACCTCAACTGCTCTTTGATACTGTGATCTTCACTTGCTGAACTGAAGGGGCACTGGCTGCATCTTTTCTTACTAGTTAACCCAAAATCAAGGAAACGTATCACACCAGTTTTACATATTTCAGACTTAAAAAAGCCTCTCCAGTATATGCTTTGGAAGTATTCCTACTACTGAACAGGATAGTTAAATGACCAAGCTTAATGTAATGTAATACCCTTTTATTTAAGCAAAGCTGCTGAAATATAAGTATGTAAGATTAAAGAGAAGTTTGTGAAACAGATCACTTGCCTAGACCACTGGAAAGAAAATACCACTCAAACCAAGTACTAAAGACTGTTTTACTCAGAAGCTGTTGCAGATGAAGCTATATCTAGTTGGCTCCCAGAAGATGCATGAAGTAGACAGTTCACTACTTCAATTTAGAGCTATCCCTTGCTTCTCTAACAGTAGCTGGAACATGCTATTATCCTGTATGCAGGCTCATTTCGTAAATGCAACCTTCCTTGAGCAGATCTTCTCTCATATGCTAGCCATCATGGAATAAGTGACTATTTCCCATCACGCAGCCTTTTGGAAAAAATTACTCTCCTAAAAAGTATATTAAAAGTTACTTCAAATATTCATTTAAACCTTTTCTAGGTAACCAGGGGAGCCTGACTGCCAGACATGGACTATGCAACTTCTTGAGTGCAAGCTGTTCTACTGGAGTGTGTTCTCCAAAGATATCTTACAGCACATTTTGTGTTTGACAAATACTCTGGAAGCCCATAAAAAGCTATGCTCTCCAAATGCAACCTGCTGAGGAGGAGCTGTCTCAAACTGTCAGTAAGGAACAGCCTTTACATTTTGTCCTTGAGTTTAGGTCTAAGAACCCAAGGTCTAAGGTTTCGGAGAACACAAAAATGAAGAAAACAGTAGCACTGATTGGCTGTAACTTCAAGGATTTCAGCAATAATTTTTAATCAGACTTCCCTGCTACTGCTGTCATCCTAAAACATGATCTCTAACAACAGGATCGCTTTTACATCTAAGAGCCAATTTTCTAGTTATTGGATATATAGATATGGAGAGCATTAAACTCTAGGGACACAGTATCAGCTACCCAATTCAGGAACATCGAGATGCAGTAATACAAGGATATTTGTATTTCTAGGACCTCCAAGAAGAAAGACCAAAAGCAATAGTGCCCATGTTTTACAGAAAATTTCCTGGTCAGATTACTACGCAAACAGAGGAAAGCACTACTCAAAGCCACCCAACTCTTTTCACCTCTATACTTTCATTTCTCTCATCACTGAAGGATGTTCACTCTGTTCCTTTCAGGGCTACAGAGAAGAGCACTATCACTGTAGCTCCTGTTAGAGAGAGGTAACCTTAGTAGGTGGTGATCTAGGGTGATGGCAACAAACCTGCTGGAACTCAAGATGCATTTGGACAATGCTGTAATAAATAGGATTTGAACTTTGTGTGGTCTTACGTGGAGCCAAAAGTTAGACTGAATGATCTTCCTCGTTCCCTTCCAACCTAGAGTATACTGTGAAGAAACAGCACACACATTAAAATAAGTTTAAGGCAGGAGGAACCAGAAATCAAGGTTTTATATTGAGTTTCTAGCATTCACTAGCCCACAATTGAAGTAATAACAGTTGCTTTCTCCCCATTTCAATTCTACTTACCTATTGTAGTAGCATTTCCCCAGCTCACTCAGTCCTACCCTCACAGGAAGGGAAGACAGAAAATCCACCCATCCTTTCTACCAAAAGTAAAGTAGTGTTTGGGCAGAGGTCAGATCTCCTTTCCTGGATGCCCCTTTCTCCCTCTCTATAGGCCCACTTCCAAACAAATCAATTTTACCTTCCCTTCACAGTAAGGTTTGGAGAAAATGGGAAGTTCTCTCTTCAAGACAGTGAGAAGGGATATAATAAAACATGCTGAGATTCAACATTTCCTCAAGAATGTCATCATCCTTTTAAATACACATATTGACCTACCCACAAACTTGCTGGAGCCATGCACTCTTTCTCAAGGGAAAGAATTTCAGCACCTCCTATACACCTTAAATCACAGTACTCGCATCATTACTTTGAAATTTATGGCAAGCAATTGAGCTCCCTAGTTTCCTCAACTTATTTTGATCAGAGCTCATAGTGCTACTATTTATCAGTTTAAAAAACAGGGCATCACAGTATGGCTTGTATTTTCCTCAGCAACTAAAGAGAATGATTTTGCAGAATAGCTTAACTGAAAATAACACCAAGAGCCAGAAAACCATCTGTTCTAACCTCTGTGTTAGAGTTAACAGCTACCTTGGATTCCCAAAAAGGAAGTCTGATGAAGCTATTCATGTTTGTGATATTTCTTTCATAGAATCATTAAGGTTGGAAAAGGCCTGTAAGATCTAGCCAGCCGCCAGCCCATCCTCCACCATGCTCACTAACCACAGCCCTCCATGCCACATTCACACATTTGTTGAATGCCTCCAGGAACCATCTCCCTGGGCAGCCTGTTCCAATGCTTGACTACTCTTTCAGAAAAGAAATTTTTCTTTATATCCAAACCTGAACCTCCCTAGCACAAAAAAGACACTAAGCATCTACTGTTTCTATTAAATTAAACAGAAAAAAAAAACCAACAAACCCTAGTAACTGAAAATGCCTGAAGAAGGGGCAGAAAACAAGTCAGGGATATAAACAACCTATAATTAAGTGTTGTGCAGTAATGCTCTCCAGTCACTTCTCTTTCAGCACCCAAAGCTGATACAGCCCCTTCTCAGTCCATCAGAATGCAGTATGTGGGCAAGGCAGGCATCCTCATAAGTACACATAGCTACTTGAGTACAGACTGAGGGCATACTGAAATGAAACATCTTATACTGCCAGCAGCCCCCACAGCATCTGGGCCTCAGAAATACAGTAATCCTGATAACTCTAGAGACTAATTCTAGGGATAAGTACAACACTTAGTTAATACATTGAGGCTGGGAAGGGAAAGACACTAAATAATTATTTTTTAAAAAAGGAAAAAGGTAAAGCAATAGGATTTTCTGCCTCTGGTTAAAAAGACCATAAGAGTATCATAAGTGGCTATTTTTTTCTTGATAGCTTTAGCTCATTCTTATTAAGAAACTTGGATCTTTTTCTGTTCCATACCTTCCCTTTCCTAATGGGGCTGTCTCCCAAACCAAACAGCTTGACATTAGTTTGATCCTAGTCTGACTCAAAGATTTATTTCTAGAATCAATACAGCTCATGTTTCATGAGACTTCAGTTCACAAATACATTTATTTTCTGGCTGAAATCTCAGTAGAAGTATAGTAATGGAAGACCTTTGCATCATCTGAGGCCAGAAGACCATACTGAGAAGCTAATTTAAATTTTATCTCATTCAAAACTTCTTTTTAAGATCAGAACCTGGAAAGAAAAGATTCTGTCATCCAAAACTTTTTATTGAGAATAATTTGTTAGTGCTGCATGCTTGACCCTACATTTCTTTCTTGTATATTTCATTACATTTGTCCATTAGGGATAGAAAGAGGAGGTGCCATTGCAAACAACAGTTCTCTTCACGTCAGCCAAGTCCTCCTCTTCAGTGGTACTGCCTCAGTCTCCTGAGTCAGAACACTGTCCAGTGAAGTGGCAGTAGTGACAGTACAAGTATGCTTAGCATGGACCTAATTATGAGACATGCATTGACTAAAGCCAGTTGATCTACAGACCAGAATTACAAGAGTTTAGTTGTACAATGCAGTAGTTTCTGTAGTCTGGAATTAGAGTAGTCAATAAATAAGTAATCAGAGTGTACATGCTTCAGACACATCAAAGCACTACACTATCTGAACTTTTGCCAAACCAAATCATCATGCTACGAGCAGCATGCAGCATCTATTATCATCATTAAGATCAACAGAATGAAAGGGCAGCAGCAAACTCTACTCCATCTATTACTAGCAGGAAATATTCACAGCAATACCCATATGCCTATCTCAAGAGGCTTCTGCATCTGTTTCTAACAACCACAGATCAGACTCTTATTTCAAAGGAAATCTGAATTCTAGAGTTAACAGGTCAACTTAATTTTCTTTCCCAAACCAACAGTAAAATGTGAATCCCAGTTCTATTTGCTGGAATGTATATTGCTATAAAGTAATATATGAAGAAATAAGCCAGTGGAGGCATAGAGAAATTAAATGATAATGCCAAAATAACATCACACCATGAAGCCTGTGGTCCAGAATGTGATCATAGACCAATCTGCTGAGTTGAAAATCAAAGAGTTCCTTAAAGAGGCAGATCAGCTTGATATTTAAGGATATTACAGTGTTTAAAGACTTCTAGAGTTAGGGGGAAATGGCAACTTCTTTTTCACATCTGTCTGAAACATCACAGAACTCTGAACTTCAGTGCCAGCTCCACTTCACTCCCTCATCCCTAGCTACTCCCTCAGATAGGTTTCTACCCATCCCACTGCACAAATTCCAGCATACTACAACAAGTGTAGAAGCACTCACTTGCACTTACATTCTAATAAGAAAGTAAATTAAACACTGAAAAAAAAAAAAAGTGAAGACAAGCAACCCTAGGACAGACAAGCCATCCATTAGCTCAGTGGAGCCAAGCAGCACGTCTCCTTCAGAGACACAAGCACTTTATTTGAGCCTCACCCCTTTGTAACCAACGACCTGTTTTCGCAAAGCTTTTCCCCTTCACAGCCAACTCGGATGCTCGGCCGTGCCGACAGATGTGTCAGCTGACGGAAGCCAGCGGTGCAACTCGCTACGCAAGTCACCCCGCACAGCTCCGAACTGCCCGACCGCCTGCCAGTTCACCGCCCTCGGGCGCTCACTTCGGCCACGCAACACGCAGAACTCTTAGGATGAAAGAGATCGGCACGAAAAGCCTCGCAACCGGAAGGAACTCCCCTTCGCGGGCAGTGGGTCGAGCCAGCCGCTCGGCTCCTCGCGTGTCCCCACCTGTGGGCAGGGCCCTCGCAAGCGCTGCCCCGGGAGGAGCCCGCACGCAGTCCCTCAGCACCCCGCTGCTGTCCGCGCTCTGCGCCCTGAGGAAGGATGTTTGTGACTAAGCACGCACGCGGCCCGCACCCCGCACGGCAGCCTAACGGCCGGGCCGGCCTCAGGAGGCACCCGCTCCCCCGATGCCGGCTCGGCACGGCCGCACCATCGCCCAGGCCTCGCCGCCCGCCCCCGCGTACCGCTGCTATCCTTGAAGCGAGGCGGCGGGACGTCTCGCAGCGACCGCGTCCAGCCGCCCGTCTCCGCGTCCTCCTCCTCCTCCATCGGGCCCGGGCCGCCCGGCACCGCGCCGCCTCCGCCGCCGGCTTGCCGTTGCTGCTGCTGCTGCTGCCGCCGCCGCTCCGCCGGGGCCGCCGCCGGCCTGGGGACGCGACGCCGCGACGCCCTGCTCCGGGGGCACGGCCCCTCCGGGCGCCCCTCGCCCTCCTCGTCGTCCTCCTCGTCCTGGGAAGAGGCGGCGGAGCGGGAATCGGCCGAGGTGCTATAGAACGGGTTCCCGCTGCTGTCCTGGCCCGACTCCCCGAAGACGTCGTCCGAGATCTGCAGGCTCTCGTAGCGGGAGCGGGCCGCCTCCAGCAGCGACAGCGCCTTCCGCCGCGCCGGCCCGCCGCCGCCGCCCTCCGCCATCATCTCGGCCGCCGCCAGCAGCCGCCCGCGCTCCCCGCGGGCCGGCTCGGCCGGGTCCTGCGGCCGCAGGCAGCAGCCCAGCAGCAGGAGCGGCTCAGGCACGGTGGCGGGCAGGCAAGCGGATGGGCGAGCCCCGCCACCGCCGGGGCTGAGCCCTGCCTCCCGCTCCCGCCCGCACCACCCGCCCCTGTGTGTGTGCAGGGACATGGGGGGAAGGAGCCAGCTCAACATCTCCAAGTACCACATCCAGCCAATTACCGCGGCACTCCGCGCCCGGGAGGTGGGGTTATATGGGAGCCGCGGGCCAGCGCCGACCGCCTACCGGCCGCCCCTCCGCCCGCCACCGCTCCGCCCATTTAAAACCACAGCGCCGGCTGCGGGTCTGCTGCCTCTGCTCACCGCCGCCGGAAGGGGGGGACCCTCCGCCGCGCCGCCCCCGTGCACGGCCCCGGCTCCCACTTCTTCACGGCCCCGGCTCCCACTGCACGGCCTCGCCTCCCAGCACGAGCCCGCCGCGCCGCCGCCGGCCCGCTGCGGGGTCCGTCCAGGCTGGAGCTGTCCGCCCGGCCCGGTGCTGAAGAGGGCCCCGCAGGAACGGTGACATTTGTTGAGCACCTGTGACTGATGGAAAAGCAATATGGTGGCGTAAGGAGAACGGGGAGGGGAAAGTAAGCGTGCTGAGTGGGTTAGGCGCTCAGAAATATCCCCAGAGCAATTTAAGGGTTTCATAAGGCAGCTGAAGTCTCTAGTTATGCACAAGTAACATTCTGTCTGACGTTACTGTAACGTTTGAAATTACTGATCAAGGTTTACAATCATTACCATTGGCACCCCACTGTGCTGCTTACTCTACAAACACTCATCACGAAGACATTCTCTGCCTTCTTTCTCACCAGCGGCAGTAACTATCAAGCCTACCCTCACAGCAGTGCCTTCAAAATGGCCATGAATCAGTTGCTGTGGAATGGCTATATGCAATTGGGGCAGAGGATAACATGCATAATTTGTATTTTTGTATGCAGTCATTTGGTGTAGGTTAATCTAAAGATCTGTTACTATGACAAACTTCATACATTTTATAATAGTGAATGTTTCTGTCTTTTAAAAATGAAGATTTACGTCCTTCCAATAATTTTCAAGGACTTTAGCACAACCTGGAATATAATAAAAGCTGGAATGTATAAGTATTTAAAAGTTCAATCTTATGTTCTATTCAGATATTTTTAAAATGCAATGACTTCATTAAAACTTTAAAATTGTGTATAGTGCATGCAGCCAAGTCCTGAGAGAAGAATCCATCTCCTATGCATCCTCAAGCAAACAGAAAAGCCCAGTGTAATTTGAGGGGTGAGATTTAAGCCATTCTTCTACTATGAAAAATCTCATAAATGTCCTATTGATTATATTAAAAATTACTAAGTTTCTGTACAAATGGATCGAATGGATTTTTTTTTCTTTTTTTTTTTTTTTTTTTTTTTTTTTTTTTTTTCCTGCAAGTTCTGCCAGCTTAGCCTGTAATGCGGGAATCACATTGAGTTCTTCTCATCTCATCTCACCACTCACCAGAAATCACAGCTCTGTAGGCCAGAGTACCATTTTAATCACATCCATACTACTCTGCTGTCTTCAGAATATGCTCACCTGTAACAAATTATCATTTGAAGGCAATGAAATTGCAAAGCTGACATTGGAGATATAACTGGACTTGCAGAAATTTTCTTGCTGGTATCAATGAGTGACCAGCTTGAGCCCTATGAGCTCCTATTTAACAAAAAATTGCGAGGCTCTGTGATGACCTTCACACACAGTGTTTTTTAAGACTGAAAAAGTACCTTAAAGATGCTGACAGATTTTTTTTGTACTAGAAACATTGAAATAGATTTTTCATTTGTGATTGGATGGATCTCTCCATCCAGATGAATTCATCTCAGCATGCAGGTTTTTTGAGTGTGTCCATGGACTTTGAAATGTCTCTATATTTTCTATTTTTCAGTAAAACACAACAACAGGAAGGACTGCTCTGAAGATCAGGATAGAAAAAGAAGGCTCATGAAAATGAGTTCCAAGTGAAAACATTAATGGAAGCGTTTCAGAGATTGAAGAAACACACATGAACTTCTGTAGCTGCTGGTTGCTGCAGTAGTAGTTTCTCACTTCTCTTGAACACTTCACTTTAGGCTCCCATTACAGCTGGTTAGGCACATTGCCACTACCTTCACTCTGAGTGGCGTGACAAATGCCAGAATTTCAGCTTTCCTTTTTTTTTTTTTTTTTAAAAAAAAGATTATTATTATTATTTTGTTTGTTTGTTTGTTTTTGGTTTTTTTTTTTTTTTTAAGAGAATTCTGGAAAAAGAGCCCTGGGAGGAGGCAGCTACAGCTTCTGGCTACTAATCCAGCACAATTTTTAAAGGTGGAATCTCTTGCCATACACAGATATGCAGCTTTTGGTGATGGAACTATCTGTTTCAGCCTATCTGTAAAAAGACAAGTAGCTATTCTTCCTGTCCCACAAGTAGAGATTGTTTGAGTTTGTCGTGTGTGCATGGAAGGGTAAGATCATTTTTGTGAGACAGGACTCTAGAGGCTCCCATGTAGGACCGCATACTTAGGATTTTGGTTTGTAGTAAGCAGTCTAACTCATAGTTGTTCATGTAAGCTACTGGTTGGATTACTATAACCTGAAATAAGGGTTCTGGATTGTAAAAGTCACCCCATAATAAATGCTAGTAGTCATTTATTCACAAATGATTGTGGAGAAGCCACGACAGGAAAGGTAGTTCTAACAATGGTTTCATCATGCTGCAAGGTTTTTCTGAACAGCTGAGAAAACAGTCATCAGTAGAGGCTTGCAATTGAAAAAAACTAATTATATAAACCTAATGGAACATAATAAACATAAACGTGTTTTCTCCTTAATCACTAGTGTTTAGTTGCTAGAAAGCACTGCTAGAGTAAACTGACTTTTGTATCCATGGCAACCTGTGGGTCAAATTTTAATTTGTCTTCAGAGAAAAGGTTGGGATTTTTTCCTTCCCTGACGTTTTCTATTTTTATTGCAAAAATAGTGGTGCCTTCTGTATGCTCTTCTGATCATGCGAATGTTCAGTACCCATGCTCAAGGGTAGGACTATGGAGGGCCGCCTCAGCCTCTCATCGTATATAGCAAGTCATTAAAGTCTTTAACACTTTTAACACTTGAAGATCCATTGGCCAGCTGCCAATAGCTGATTTCTTAAGTCATCTTTCAACCAAATTATAAAATACTTTGAGGAAGAGACATGATGTGCCACATCATGCGTAGGAGAGCACACTGTCAGCACAAGTGGTCAGGTGGTCCTTTGTATTCACTTTGTACAGTTTCAAATTTTGTCCTGCTTTTACTTCAGCCAAAGATAAAATAATCCCATTGCCTTTATCAATATGGGCCTTTCTGGAAGTGGGATTGGGCCCTAATTTCTTTCCTTTGTTAGACTGCAGAGGAAGAACGCTTCATTTAGTATTTGACTGCTGTAGTAGGTTTGTTGGTACTGCCAATTGACTGTGGACTGTCTGAAGAGCTCTAGCTGAGAAACTGAACTACTAAAAGATGGCAAATCACGGGTTTCTAATTCTCCTCTTCAAACTTCTCTTTATACCGTTTAAAGACAAATATACCCAAGGTTTTTTTGTACTGCTATTCCATGTGAATCAGAAGGCAACAACCCCTCGTTGAAAACCAACATGCTAAAAGGAAAGGCTTGTGAGTTCTTCTGAGCAGGTCTGTTAAACCTAAAATTGTGAATTTTAAAACTTAATAGAATAAGAAATGTGATGCCTAGAACTGGTAGTGGGAAGTCCTGTATTACTTACTTCTCAATAATTTGCTCTTTACAGTTAGACATCAAGCTCTTTGAGGAAGAGTCTTGTCCTGCGTTTGCACACTACTTTATGCAGTCAAACCTTTGCTCAGACCCAACCATACACTGACATTTCTACCTGCTATATAAGCTTTCTTACTTCCTATTGATTTCATGGTTTGCAGACCTAAGTCCTGGTGTGTGCACAGTCCTTTCACAACACAAATTCATCAAGTTGGAATGGTATTTATTCAGTTTGCAAAGTTATTCTTTTCCAACTTGTGTTCTTCAAATGTAGCCCAGAATCTGAATTTCAAACTGTTTTCCATCTCAATGTCTTCCTTAAGGAAATTTGTACAATCAGAGTTGATTTTCTTCATCAGGTGAAGTAGACTCAAATTCTCTTTTCTGTGACTGTACAACCTCAGGTGAGCAGAAAAGATCAAGAAAAGACTTCACAAGCACTGAAAAATGTGATAACCTGGTGGAAAAGAAGATAAATATATTGAGTTTGGAAATGATGGTTTTATTCCACCAGTTCTCTGATAACACACTGCCGTGTGAAATGGAGCCAGCACACAGCTTTCTTCCAATCCCTGGAGAAGAGACAGCATCACATATCAGTCTGTTTCTCAGCACATCACTATATGTTGTCTGGTTTACCCCCCACTTACAAGGCAGAAATCTATACAATCTGTAGTGTCACACCACTCTCCACTCTCCACTATAAAGTCTTCTGGTACATGCCTGGCTGCATGGCATGGGGAAAAGCAACTCTACAGGGACTAATTTACCTCTGTGCTGCCCTATGTAATATACACTCTCCATGAAGAAGAGTTGTGGAGCTCTTTTGCCTCCTCCCTGCAGTTCTCTTACATGAAATAACACTGAAAAAAAAGGGAATATTTATCTTGCTTTCGAACCTCTTAGGCAGTTAGGTGATGTTGTCAGCAATAGCAATGCATGTCTAGATATTTCCTTTTCATACTTAGGTTTCCAAATTCTTAGTAGTGTTTAAACTTTCTTTTTCTTTAACTGATATTTTACATTGCCCAAATATGATGTTAACTTGAAGCTCACAGAAATAAAACAAGTTGCTGTTTTCAAGGGAACACATGTATTTTTCCTACCATGCAAAAGGGAGAGGTGAATTTTGACATTTCTACCACTGAAATGTGCAGACTGAAATTTAAAATTTAGCAAAATAAATTTGAGTATTTCAGTGATAAATACTTTTGATTTGCTAGTTTTAGGAGCCTTTGAAATCCCCGTTTTGTGCATGGATGTAATATTTTTAGCTAAAGCTATTTTATAAACAACTCTCACCTAAGCTCCAAAGGGAAAGATAAGGTGTGTTGCTCAGGCATGCATGGAAGATTAGCTGTTTCATCAATAATTTATAGAGGGTCCACAGAGTATGCGGCAACTGTCTGCAGAAGCCCTGTCTTATTCTCCTTGCTCTCTGGTGCGTGAGTGGAGCAGAAACTATATCTATAGGCCCAAAGCACAGAAGTGTACTGACTTAAAAAAAAATCAAACACTGAGTGCTCTAATGCACATATTTTTTCCATTGAAAACCACATCATTTTGAAACCCACTTTTGAAGGGCTGACCCCATGAACACACTTCAAAGTAAGCAGATCCAGTAAGGCTTCACGTGAGTACTGTTAAGGGCTGAAGTCATTAAGCCAGTACGTTATGACAGCCTGTGTGGAAATCATGTCCAGCCTTTGATCAAGGTGGGAACAGAACCTAGAAAGTGACTGGGATCGGGACTGTCTGTATTTAGCTAGTGAATTTTATTATAATGCACAACAGAATCATTAATTTGTCAGGGTATGAAGCCCAGTGTTAGTGACAGAAAGTTTCTTCTCAGAATCTGCAGTTCACAGGCTGTGGTAACACACTTGTTACCATGCAAGTAACATATCAAAAAATACCTGTATTTCTACCACCTGCAACACCTTTTGCCGCAAGTGATAATTTCAGGAATTATCCTATTTGTCCAACTAGCTCATTTCTTCCACGTATCAGCCTGTAAATTTACCTTTCTAAGATAGAATTAGAGTGACAGAATCACTAGATATCAAAAAGACTAAGCATTGATAATAAATACTTTATATTTAATGATTAATTAATAATTGCTTTATCAATATATAAGTAAACCATTAAGATTTGTAAAAATATCATAAAATAAGAAATTGAATAGTCACTTCAAAGTTTCCCTAACATTAGGAATATTTTTGGAGGTAAAAACACAGCCTGTAAGAGGGTAGAAGAACCATAATGCCCAAAAAACAGTTCTTCAAGCTGTCTCTCCCCCCATGACTACCTTCCTTTGGTCTGCTGAAATACCTTCTGGTTGTTACTCCCTTTTTCTAAGACATCTTTTGAAACTACTAAGAAATAAAAAGTATTTCATCTGGTAGTTGCTAGGATGCATTGTCTATTGTTATCTAAACAGGCTTCAATCCATCCAACAGTTTATGCTAAACCTTCTTATAAGACAGAATCTCCTTTTTTTTTTTTTTTTTTGTGCAGTAACTTATTCAACAATTATAATCCTATTAAAGTTGGTTGTCCTTGCAAAGCTGTATAAATTAACAAAATATATTTAGACTGAAACTCTGTTGCATTTGATCAGATACCAAACTGATTACATTTTGCATTTTTAATAGGATTCAACTTCTCTCCAGAGAAGAGAAAAAGAAGCTGAAAAAGCAAAATATCTTCTGTATAGGGAGATTTGAATTGCTTAAGGATGTAAAATGGAATCACATCTTCCTGCAAAAATGGAATAGTGTTAGTCGTAGAGTATGGCAGATGGCTGTTAGTCACCACTGGATTTAGGGCGTTTACCCATTCTGTTCAATTCTGTCACAAGAGAGATCAGTTCCCAATTAGCTCCTGCGAAAGAAGTCCTTTAGAAGTCAACGTTTTATCATAAAATGAAGCAATATTGAAAATGTGAGAGGGGAGAAGGTAAAAGAAAGACAAACTATTTTAATTAAGAAAAATAATTGTTAATCTCAGAAATACCTTCTGTTTGATACTTGTTACCCTGTAGGAGGCAATTTCTTTTTCCATGCAAAGGCTAAAAGTTCAACCATCATGATGTAAGTGGTCTTGGCTCTTATGAGTGATTGAACATCTGCAGCAGTGAATGAAATGCAGAAACACTTTCCCGCTGTCAGGATTTGGCCTATCAACCAATCCTTTCAGGGCACATCAATGGATGTTATCTCAACATATTTTGAGTTTCTTTTCCAAGATGCACCACTGGAAGATACCAATTCCAGAATCTGTAGTCTCTAAATACCCTTTAAAATTGATAGAAATGGGATATTTAAAAGACCTCTGGAAAAAATGTTCATCATTTTCTGTCACAAAGGGTTTATTCACATACCAGCTTTTTTCCAAATACACACTCAGGATTCAAAAGAGGAACATTTCCAAATACATTGTCAAAATAAAATCAGACTGATTGATACTGCGAGATAGAAAAAATGATCAACTGAAGTTCATTTATTAGAAGTTCCCTCTATGTATTGTTGAAAATAAAGTTACAGAAATGAAAAAATAAATGCCAATCAGATTTTTTGCTCTTTTTTCCTTTTTTTTTTTTTTTTGTTTGATTTGCCTTTGTGTAGCTTAAATAATTTTGTTACTGCATATTACTTTCATTCAAATGGTCATTCCCTTACAAACCCTCATACTTTTTCCCAATTTCATGATCTTGTTGTGTGTTGAAATAATTGCATTTCAGGGGAAGCTTAAAATCTTTTAATAGCCAGTTTCCAACTCTTAAGAAAATGAGTGAAAACATTCTTACATGATTAAGCCATACTCCAATATTTATCTATCTATCTATCTGTCTGTCTGTCTGTCTGTCTGTTTGTTTGTTTGTTTTGCAGGGAGATTATGTAGTCTGCAAGACAGTGCCCCAATTACTGCATTGTCTTCCTCCTGACAATACCAAACTGCTAGTTAAATCTAACATAGGAGTCATAAGGCCAGTTCCTTGTTGTGCCTCAGTTCATTGTGGTACATTTTCCCATGGTACTGAACTGCTCACTGGGGCTTCAAAGTCTGGTCCTTGGAGCTTGCAACATTTCTTAGTGGCTTTGCTTGGGGATTGCTATTCTCAAATTGGCACAGACTGGTTGTAGGGATCACTCTGTACTCATTTAATCACTGGTCAGATACTCAAGCTGTAGTTTCTCTGGAGTACCAGCACTGTGTTTCAGTCAGAGCATCAGCCAGCCACCAGAGCTCTGCAAAGATGAGGCAACAGCATGTTGACATGGATTTGAGCAGATCCTTTCTCTGCTATCAGGATCTCAGCCTTCTCTGTTGTCTGCTTTCTTAAAAAAAGAGGAAAAAAAAAACAAACCTTTTTTTCTCATATATTTATTTTTAATTCTGCTAAATGAGCCCTGCCTTGCTGAGAATGGTTTTTGATTGTTTTGTTGATTTTTACAGTGATTTTGCTTCTTTGTTTGAAAAAAAAAAACACCCAACCCAATTCAAAAACAAAAAAAAAAAAACCCACAAAGCTATGTATGCTGAAAACAGCAGAATGTTCATGGAAATTCAGACACTGCTGTAAATTTGACAATGTTTCACATGACATGTCTTAATCTGCTCACTTTCATGAAGCAAATGAGAAAACATGATGGATACAGGCACTTGGTATTCCCTAAACTCTGAAGTGACTTTAATATTTGCAAATACTTAACTACAAGTCCTTCAAAGTTGTGCAGTAAGACAGAGTCAAGTAAAGAAGAAAGAGAAAGAAGAGAAAGCTTTCTCAATACTAGGTTAGTTGCTGAGCCTTGAAATAGACATTATGCAAAACATTCTAGCTGCATGCTGTATAACCACTCATTTATTCACTTGCTTTTCCTCAGCTGGGTCACTTGCCTTTTCAAAGCTCTTTATGAGTAACATTAGTCTCTGGAGAAGATTACACAAATAACACATGAAAATACAGCGATGATCTCCTGATTTGAATGACATCTGCATCCTTCTTCATTTCCCCCACTGCAAACAGCCATTACTTGCTCCTCTGGGAAGTCTGCAATCAACGGTGAGAGCCTCCTTTGCAGTCCATGAGCTGAAGAACACACAAGTTGCCCAGATTTCCATGACATCCAGCCCTAGATCAACCTCCCTTCCCAATCAGGGAAGCGTACCCTCTCATAGATAAGGACTGAATAGCCACCACCAAGAAATGTCATGGGAATGCTGTTAAGCTAGCGATGTGGCTGCAGTCACTGTAGCTTCCCTGCTTTCTCCATTCCTAGGTAAATGTTCATGTATCCTGTTTTCATAACACATAAGCTATGCCATTACCTTCCAGATGGAAGCCAATATCTAGTTCAAGATCTCTTTATCTTCTCAGTTGCTACGAGTTTTATTCTCTGTCCTCTGTCTTCTCCAGGAAAACTTCTTAACCTCTTTTGCATCCTGGCCATATTCAATAGCATCAAAAACCGTAAGAAAGTTTGTACCTTGGGCGAATACCGCCAGAAATATACCCTGCTCCCAAAGACCATTAGTCTTAGCAGTACTTAAGGATTGGTGTGTAAATTACATTTCTCTAGAACCTTGAACTTGTTAGTAGAATAGACATTTGCTGCAGGCAGCTGCAGCACAAGTCAAACCAATTTATTTAGTGTAGATTAATAATTTGATACAATTATTTTCCAAGGACACTTATGAGGGTTATTTTTGAATGTTCAGTCATTTCAGAGTCTTAAATGTGCTCTATGATGAGTATAGCTGGATTTATACTTCTAAGTCATCTTTGTTTCATTTCAACTCTTTTTTTCCAAGCAGATGCTCTACAAAGATGAGCAGAGGTCAAATCATCAGCTGTTGGCTATAATGCTGTCCCCTTTCAACTAATTCAGTGAGTTCCAATTCCATTAATTTTGTTGATTTCAAATACACAAATGCAGACTGAAATCTAAAAGGAAAACCTGAGTATTTAGCTGCCTCAGAGATGTCGACCCAAATATATAGTCTGCAAGATTTATTCTGTGAATCTTGTTAAACAGATCTGTTCAGTATTAGGCATCTTTTGTTTGGTGGTATAGGTAAAGAGACATTTATTCCACTGAGAGAAAATAATAAGGAAAAGCTACTGATAAAATGCCTTACTGTATATCTGCCCTTCTTCAGAAATAAGGGCATATACCTGAATTCATACAGCTGTGGAAAATGTACTCAGTTTTAAGGAAATCTGGCTCCATCGTCACATTTGCAATGTCAATGGATGATTGCTTGTTCATGAGGGTATTTGTTTGTGGTAGTTACTATGTGATGTCAGTCAATAAATTAGGCCAGATAATCCGGGGCTGTAACTGTTTGACTCAATAATATTCAGCCTTACTACCCTTATTTGGCCATCAGATGTATACTGGTTGTGTTTAGGAAGCTTTTTATTTGTCTGTGCTTGAGTCTGCAGTTTCTTCACTCATCCATCTTGTGCGCTGAATTATAAACCCAGAAATGCAGGCCTGTGCTCTATTCAGCCACAGCCCACATCCAGAGAGCACCAACAAGATCTGTCTTACCTTAACTACTTTTTCCTTCAGAAAACCTCAGAAAGACTCCCAGACACAGCAGAGAGCCAGCTGCTGGCTGGATGAATTGTTCCAGCAGCGCTAGGCAGCTCCAAGTCATTGGGTGTATGCCCATCATGTTAATCAAGACGTCACCATCACTGTGTGAAGTGACAGATGACATGAGAGTCCTATCACAAGACAAGAGATGGGCCATATCTGTGGCTTCCATGGGCAGCCTTCTCCTCTGGCTTGAGCACAGATCCTCCTTTCCATGACAGCTCTGTTGGGAAAGATTTCAGGTGTCTTCAGCACTGTATTAACTTTTTCTGCATCATCTCAGAAGCAGAACTCATTCCCTTGATCAATGCTGAATATAGAGTGCATCTATCCATTTCTTTTTTCCGTCTCTTAATTTAAGTTTACTATTGATCTCCTCAACCACAAGAAATCTGTGAGATGTGTACACAATATTATGAAGCTGGAAGATACAGTGACATTTTTTTTTTTGTCCCCAAGGGCATTCTAAGCAATATGCACATATTAAAAAAGGATGACACCTTCCAAGATCAGTTTGTCTTTCAGATCAGCTTATGACACACATAGTCAAGGTATAAGGTTAATCATTACATCTTTCCAGGATGACTCAACATCCAAGAATTCCTGTGAAAGAGGTAGAGCATATGGGAAACTTAATGTAGGAAAGATGACCTGTTGGAGGAACAGATCAAAAGATGAAGGAACCTACCAAGAGGGAAGAAAATAAAACAAGAACAAGAATGCTAAGGCACATGAAAGAGCTCTCTTGCCCACAGCCTCTTCTTGCCAAGGACTATAAGCAGAAGCTTGGAAAAGCCTAATGGGACAGTGCCCTGATGTGAGGCCAGTGAGACCTTGGCCTTATCTTGTCTTCTTACCAGCTTTTAGAGATAGATTTTGTAACTACATTATCTCTGTCTAATGGCCTTGGTAGGCTTTATTTTCAGTCATTTTTCTAATTGCTTTTTGAGCAGACTCATTCTTTTGGCTTTCTCAACACACTTCACAAGTTGTGGTAATCAATCCCAGTTTAAGAGCAGTATGTAAAGTATTTCCTTTTTATTAATCTGCCACTTGATCATTCCACGTCTGTCATTTCTTCCATTGTGAGGAATGGTCAATAATTCTCACACATTCATTTTCTCTATGGCATCCATGATTTAATGTTTTTTTGTACCTTTTCTACTTTTACTGTTTAACTCTGATTAAATAAAACCACATGACGGTTTCAATGTGTGAGTGTGTTGCATGCTTTTGCAATGACCTGTTCATGTTTTCTTTTTTTTTTTCTTTTTTTTTTCCCCCCATATTCCCTTCTGTCTAGTTAACCTTCTATTATCCTTTTTCACTGATGCTGAATATTGAACTGATATTCTCAGGAATTATTCAGGAAAAGAAATCTCTTTCACAAGTAACTATTGCTGATGGGAACATAAGATGATGTATAATTTCAGAATTTAGGTGGTTTGATCTAATGTAAAAACAGAGACAAAGACATGCAAAAGAAAACAAGCATGCATACATTTGTACAAATTTGAATGATACAGACTATTTTTTCTCAGGCCATCTTCAGAAAGAACAGAGAATTGGGTGGGAGGAAGCTGCAAAGAAGCAAATTACAGTGTCAGGGGTAAGAGATGACCAAGACATCGACCATATAACCTCTCTTGTCACATTTGGATGAAGTAGGTAATATCCATGAGGGATAACAGATCATAGTGTAATTCCTAATGAGGACAGATGCTAAAATTGTGATAATGATGGAAGAAAAGGTTACAGAAGGAGTGATGTAGCTGTTTGGCACTCAACTGCACTGGGGACCACTTGTCAGAGGGGCCCAGGTGCAGTCTAGGAAGACAAGGGAGGCAATGGCTGAGTGTCAGCAGCTGGCAGGATGTACAGCTTCATTTCAGCTGCTGTAGTGCTGCCTGTATTAACCACATAATACTGTTGAAGAGAAATGCAAAACTGGAAGATTAGTCCCAACTTTTTTCGCTTTTAAATTGAGAGAAGATGAGATGAGAGAATGAAAATATACATTTTGATTAGCATTTCCTACACATCTAGCTACAGCAAGTTCTTTACATGTAATGCATTGTCTCTGTTAATGAATTACATATGATTTTACAGCCATTATTGCCTTAGGCTTCCAGCAGTTATCTCCTACAATATTTCATGTGAAAATTTGTGTGCTCCAAGCACTATTACTCTTTACTGCACCTATGGGATTATGGTGCACATATGTTGACTTTTTCCTATCCAAATAATTTAATTGTTTCAGTCTCTTGCAGTATGACCATTAGTCAAAGTAATTTTTATACTTTTCTATTGACACGATGAATGTCTACGTGATTAAACTAACATGATTTTCCCCTGAGCAATGTTACTCACTTGTCTCAGAGCAAGATGGAGACTAGAAATTTTCTCTATATTTACAGTTTTAAATCTAATTTTTCTCCATTTATTATTTTTGAGTGACTAATTGATTTGACTTCAAAATTGACTTGGATAATTTGAATTCTAAGAAAAAATAATTCCTGAAAGCCTGGAGAAAATCAGTTATGTGAGTAGATGTCTTCTTTTCCAGCTATCTTTGATTTAAAACAATTGTTTATTGTAACATGGGGTAATTTCCAGAACGGTCAGGTCCTGTGTATGCGGTCAATTGGAAAAAATATATACATATATATTTGGGAATTTTGATTGATGCCCTCATTAGCTGCCTTAAAATTGGGCTTAAAAGCAGGCTTAAGTAGGGGAAGGAAGTCAGCGCTAAAAGAAATCCAGACAGCAACAGCATATTTAGAAACTGGTTTGTTCTGTCAGCCTTGAAAATCAGGTCAGAGTTGAAAAAGGCATCTTCTTCCAAAAAAAATCAACAGCACACTGTCATCCAAACACGATGCAGAGTTACAGCAGGTTTCCCCAGGGAGTGGAGGATACTTGATTTGTCCCATCACCTCACTAGAACTTCCAAACAGACAGATAGCTGCTGAAGCTGGTGCTGTCCTTTGGATACCAGATAGTGAAAAACCTTAAGGATGGAAAACATCTTGTGTAGTTTCTCTTCTTTCTGGTAATAACAAAGCAGCTCAGTGCCCCTTGCTGTCCCCAGGCACTGAGAAACGCTAGCACTGCTCCAGGGTAGTGGTCTACGCATCTGACCTTGGCTGGGAGCTCTCCTTGCGCTGCAGCAGAGCTGCACTCAGGGTGCTGCTGGGTGGACTGGGTTCAGCTCTGATGGTGCTGATACCACCCAGTCCATCTGAAAAATGTTCGGGGTACAGGCTAAAGCATCCAGAAAGACTGCATGTTTCTCCTTCCCTCACGCAGTGCCCTGCCAGAAGTGGCATCTGTACATTCGCATACATATCCCTGAGGTGGACGAGCCTGATCTGGAAACAGGGCTAACCTTTGTCTAACTGATACGGCAGGTGAAGTTTTTGTTATCTTGGAACACTAGTCACATGCACACTGTCATGAATGGCAGTGAAACAGCACAGAAAATCTGCCTCCATCTCCTCCAGTGCCTGAGGTCAGCCTGTACAGAACAAGCAGCTGTTGCCCCTAGCAGAAGCGCCATTAGGTGAGCAGAGGCCCTGGAGAAATTATGAAGCCCCCTGGACATCCACGCTTTGGAGTGCACAAAATAAAATGCTTGGTAAAGACTAGAGTTCAAGGCCTTTTTTTCCTCATGACAGTTCTGTTTCCACTTCGCTTACTGTTTGAATTCACGCCTTGACTACTTTCAAAATCACGTCTTGCAAAGCAACGTTTTCTCATATTTTTTATTTCAGTCATCCTCCTATGTAACTAAAAGCTGGAGGCAGCTGGTTCAGGAACCCACAGCCCTAATTGCTATCCCTGATAGACAGCAGTTTGCCTTTTTATTCCACATGGATGCACCTGGAAATCACAGTAGATCTCTCAGAAATTCGTGTCAAAGACTTAATCAGGATAAGAAATCACATCATCGGAACTGCTTTTCAGTGTGGCTAAAGTTTCCTCTAGACCAACCCAGGGAAAAACATCAAACCAGACAAGAATTGCATTAATCATATTTGGCACACTGACAGCTCTGGCTTCATGTGTGGAATTGAATAGATATTTACTTCACAGATCCAAAAGATATGAGCCAAATGATCGCTGGTGTTAGTTCACTGAAATAAATGGAATTAAAGCAGGATGAATCGTCCACGAGAGCCTAACATAATTCATTAATTTGAAATATTTTTCTAAGCCACTTGGTTGCAATGATGAGTATAGTTTGGACGGGCTTTTTTTATTTGAGGGATGGGATGAAGTTTGGAGAAACTGAGCAGTAATTCCAGGTGACAGTGTGGAAATGAACACAAACTTTTCTGGCTGCCGAGCCAGAAGTTTAATTAGACTTATTAGACTGAACAAAAGGATTAAAGGAGTATCGGAGCATGGTAGGAATTACAGTCTGAACAATGTAGGACAGATCTGCCCTGGGATTATAACTGCTAAATCTGAGATTCCAAATGATAACTCGAGTTTCTAATCCGGTGCAATCCTGGGGGAGGGTAGTGTTTAAGTTCCTCATCAACCCTCATGCTTCATGACAGTCCAGTGGTGCTGGACAACACCAGCAGCTTGTGTAGCTTGAAAGAAAAGCTACAGACTTGAGTCACCAATGTCTGAGGGACAACATCAAGCTCAGGGATCTCTGAAGGACAAGATCAGGTACAGAGACAGCTGCATAATGAAGAACCTGTCCTACTTTTGTCCCTTGACCAAACTGAGAAGAGGTGATCCAGTCCAGGAAGTGCAGGACTTTTTTGCTCTGTCTCCACTCCTCACCCACCTCCCAACCACCCAGCAGCACATGGAAGGCTGTTGGGGCTGCTTGAGATCAGTGGGAGGGAAGAGCAGATCCACTCCTTGGGCTGGCTTCATTTCAATACAAAACGAAATCTCTCTTTACACCTTTGAAGTACCTGCTCCAAAATATTCCATTTCTGGACATTCTTTATTGTACATCCTTTCTGTGCATGTTTGAAAGCTTTTTGAAAATCTGCTTCCTTTGAAGTCTTTGCATTCAGGACCATCAGCTGCTGAGAAGCCTTTGCCTGTGGCAGAAAGGACCTCTCAGACTGGTCTCAGACTGACTTACAACAGCAAAAGTTTTGGATGTTTTTGTTGTTATTTATTCCTGACCTCTTTAACTTGCACATCCTTAATTTTGGAGTCTGGGCTCAGAGACATGGAATAATAAAGAGAGAGATAATCACCTACACCTACAGCTGTTTCTCTCTCTCATCAGCAATGGTGGTTTTCCACATTCCAAAAGTTCCCAAGTGCTACACCAGAAAATGTCAGAATTTCAGTCCCTGGCGACACTTCACATTCTCAGCTAGTCCAATTTATTTAATGAACTATTTCTACCTCTACTGAATACCATTTCAAATTTTCACTACATCCAGGCTCCTCTCCTCTCCTCTCCTCTCCTCTCCTCTCCTCTCCTCTCCTCTCCTCTCCTCTCCTCTCCTCTCCTCTCCTCTCCTCTCCTCTCCTCTCCTCTCCTCTCCTCTCCTCTCCTCCCTCCTCTCCTCTCCTCTCCCTCTCTTCTCCTGCTTTCCTTTTCTTTGCCTATAATTGAGAAATCAGAATTCCTCTCTTCTTCACTCAGCTGCAAGAGAGCATGAAGGCTGATGTGTGGAAAAATGGAAAATGAACTGCAAAGAAATGTCTGTATGTGGTCACCTTATTTAACAAAGGTTCAGCTTTTTAATAAACTGCCATGTGATGACAGAATTAAAGACCGAGGAAAATCTGAAAAAGCAAACAAAAATGATAGATACCAATTACCAAAATGAAACAAAGTAATGCACAGTAGAATAAATGATGCTTGCTTTAAAATAACATTTCGTTGAATCAGACATAACTTTTCCTATATTGGAAACTGAAGGAATTACAGTGATTATGCTGGGATGATGCCAGAAGGCAGCCTGGCTGCATTTTTAAGCTTGAATGAATCAGCTTCAACTATGAAATGCATTTCAAAATAGGCAAGGACAGTAGCAAATTATAGAAAGGAAAGTGAGGGAGGAGGGAGGACATCTTGTCGCTGCATGGCATGTATGTAAGCACTGATCATCTATCTTGCTGAGGACAGCCCAGGGAGGTGGGGAAATACCTGCATTCTCAGGAAACAAAATCAAACCTTGGTGCAAGGATGCTGTGAAAAGATCATATCTGTCGGCATTTCAGCACAGGTGGCAGCCACAGATCTGTGTGTTCAGCAGCACACTGGGGATGGAGTGAGGTCCTGCAGGAGAAGACTGATCCTTTTGAGGCAGGTGCAGTGCCTAAATGAGCACCCCGCCAACAAAGCAAGCCCTGCAGTCAGGCACTGTTTGTTAAAAATGCTGATAACACAAATACACCAATGCTTAGAACACAAAATATAGCAGCATATGGTGCCAGAGTGAGAAGGGCAGTTACAAACAGAGAGGAATTCAGGCTGGGTTACAGCTTTCCTACCTCCATGATGCTAATGGCACTGCTTTGTTTTAACTAAAATTGGCTCATATGCCAAGCAGAAATGAATACTGCCTTGCAGTACACAGCAACAATGTGAGCCTGTCATGTATGTGTCTGTTTTAAAACAAGTATTTTCAGTTGCTGAATCAATAACAATGGAAGAACACTCTAAGCAAGCTTTTGCTTCTAGAAGACAGATGCACATAGGAAGATAGAAACAAACTACGTTAGCCAGCTCTGGGGATATTTGATGACTTCTGCTAGAGAGTGAAGCAACCTGATGCTGCCTTGAAAGAGAGGATGGTTGAATGATCAGAACTGATTCTCTAATTGCAAAGATTAGGACGCTCACTCTCACAAAAAAATAACAATTTATCAATGGGTCCTGTTCAGTGAGAGGTCTTTTGAAGGAACTAAATAGTATGACCACAGATACTAACATTTAATGGCAGAACTTGAGACCGGTCTCAAAGCTGCAGAAATTTCTTTTGTGTTAATTTTTGCTTCAGGGTTAGAACAGCCTACAGATTTCATACTGGCATTTTTAGACCTTTGTTGTATTTTTATGTACTAAAAATGGCCTTTTCTCTTTTCTTAGTGATTCTCTCAGGGGCTTGATTCACCATCTGTAATTTCCGTATGGAGTTGAACTTTAAGACATTAATTACTTTCACAGTGTAATCAGACTTTTCCTGAAAATAAATAAAGACAGAAAGGGAAGGGAATGGAAGGGAAAGGAACAGAAGAAGAAGAGAGAATGAGAAGGAAGGAAGGAAGGAAGGAAGGAAGGAAGGAAGGAAGGAAGGAAGGAAGGAAGGAAGGAAGGAAGGAAGGAAGGAAGGAGGAACAAATGGATACATTACAGAGTGTTTTGAAACTTGCTTGTGGCTAGACTTATTCACCAGATGTAGATAGATTCTCCCAGAATTTTGTTAGGAAAAACAAACAATTTCATTTTTCTATAGACAAAGAGGTGAAATCATGGTATCTGTGGATGCTGGTTGTTTTTTTTTGTTTGTTTGCTTAGTAAATCAAGAAATAAATTAATTCTGAGACTTATCTTACTCAACTACAGATTATCTTTCTGCATGAAGGAATCCTCTAAAACCAATGAAATATGCTAAAATTGGAAACTTACCTATGCTGAAGGGAAAGAAGACCCAGAACTAGTTCTTCTACCGACTCTGGTGAATTCAGAATCTCATCTCTGTTTATAAAACTTGAAAAGCTGTGTTCTTTTTTCTGTTTCCCAGGTAAGTCCTGAGGTCACTGTAAGAACATTTATTAAACATTTAGAGTTCACCCAACTGAGACACTGCTATACATTCAGATACATTCAGTGTTCTATTTAAAAATATATATAATCATTAAGGTTAGAAAAGACCTCTCAGATCACCCAGTCAAACCACCAGCCCACTCCCACCATGCCCACTAATCACATCCCTCAGTACCACATCCACACAATTCTTGAATAGCCCAGGGACAGTGACCCCACTACTTCCCCAGGGCAGCCTGTGCCACTACCTCTCTATCTTTCTGAGAAGAAATGTTTCGTAATATCCATCTCGGTATCCAAATTCCAGATTAAGGCTGCTGCAAAGTAAAATAATTTCCATCAATGACTGTATTTTTCTTTTTTAACTTAGAAATCATTAATATTTTTTATCTCAAAATCAAGAAGAATATTATTTTCATTTAGCACTCCAGGGGAATTTATTGGTAGCGTTGTTCAAATTGTATACCTAAAAGTGGAACATTTAAAATTCAACAACCAGAACTTTTCTTATCTGGATTCTTGTTGCTCCCCCTGAGAGGTACACAAGTCACATACTGTGAGTGTTAACTCAGAACTCACTGGCAATGGAAGTATGTGACACTGGCTCATGCATTGCTCAAGCATGAGCAGGAACAAGTGTTGGCCACATCCCATAAGTGAACTGAGCAGTGACATCTTTGGGTTATGATTAAATTAATTTTATCATTTGAAGATGTAGCTCACTGTTTTGAACTAAATGCCTAAGAACAGGAAGCTCTGCATTTCTGATTTCTCACCCTTAATGTTCCTTATCATCTACAGTAGTTGGCTGCTGTCCTGTCTACATGCAAAATATGTGTTAGAGCACCAAAGATATTCAGTACAGGTCAAACACAAAAAGAACTCCTTCAAGTCAGCTTAAGATGAGAAATGTGTGCCTGCCTTTAAGAAGCAGCACAGAGAAGCAAAGCTGGTTTCACCTTGGTTTGATGTTGAGCATGTCTGAGATCCCTGTCAAAAGCACCTGTCATATTGTATTACCTTGGACTAACTTTGCTCCTTCAACCTCTCCCTTAATTCTACATGTTTAAGGAGGACATGGAGGAAAATGTCAGTTCACTAGGACTTCTGAGTGCTTTGCTTCTAAAGTACTCTGAGGGCTGCACCCTGGGGAAGCAAACAGATCATGCTGAGAGCTACAGATCTACTGGGATTTTTTCATCTAGAAAACCAAGAAAAGATGTTCACACCAAAAGCCTCTTTGAAAAAAACACCACTGCAACAACTGTTTGGCATCTGCCTGAAAAGATACTGCTATGGTGAATGGATGAAAGACATGGTAGCATGAGGTGCACACCGGGTGCATTTGTATTGCATAACTTAAAGCTGTCAGTCAATAATTTCCTGCATGACAGAGATAATACTACAGAACATTAGGAGCAGTGTCACCTTTGTCTGCTGCACACAGAGGCAGCATAGACATTTTTGCTGCAAGCAAGAATTTGGAGCTGTTGCTCCCCGTCAGTCTGCTGACCTGATATGACTTATGCTTCAGATCAGCTCAAGCACAGTGAAGAAAAAACCTCAGGGAGCATCCAACTGTAACACTGATGTGCAGGCAGTACAGCACACAAACATAATGGGGGAATGGCAGTCTAGGGACTGGCTGAAAACATCCGTATTTATAGGCAGAGTTCAGTCCTGTTGTTAGTGGGTATCCCAAAATCTCCCCGGGCAAAGTCAATGTTGAAAACTGTGGTGAAGCACTTTGGTAAAAAAGCCTTGGCAAATACTGCTGAGTGGGTGCAAAGCAAAGGCTGGGTCCAATTGTGGGAAAGGATGAATTCTGCACAAGAGACAGAGCTAGCTACTGAAGAGCAAGTTGTTTGGGCTGCCACCAAAGGGCCTTCTGCTCAGGCCTTTCTCTTCCCCTATATTGCACATTGCCATGTCCCAGAGTTGGACAGAGCAGTAGTGTTTCCCTGCTTGTAGTCAGATGAAGAAAGTTCCCAAGAAGGTCAGAGCATAACAACATTTTCAACAGACACCAGAAAAACGCATGAAGATTGTTCCACTTGGAGCTCAGGATTCATTTACTTACATACAGAAGACTGAAATATGAATGAGTGGCAATTACTGAAGCCTGGATGCTTTCATGCCTAAGTTTTGCTCTTTCCTTGTACTCTTAGAAGGTTGCTGAAGAAATATTAACACCAAAACACCATGGTAAAAATACTGGGTGTATTCCTGGTTGTAGTACCTGAGGCAGAAACAAGGTGTCTTTTATAGCCTTCGTGCACCAGGGGAGATTCAGGTTGGACATCAGGAAATACTACTTCTCTGAAAGAGTGGTCAAGCACTGCAATGGGCTGCCCAGGAAGGTAGTAGAGTCACTGAACCTGGAGGTGTTCAAGGGATGTTTAGACGTTGTGTTGAGGGACATGGTTTAGTGAGAACTATTGGTGATAAATGGAACGTTTGACTGGATGGTCTTGTAGGTCTTCTCCAAACTTGGTGGTTCTATGATTTTATGATTCTATGATTTCTCTGTTGCTGATATGGCCACAGGTGAACTGGAACATAGGAGGTTCCCTCCGAACACCAGAAGCACTTCTGCACCCTGCAGATGGTGGAGCACTGGCACAGGTTGCCCAGAGGTAGTGGAGTCCTTGAAAACCTTCAGTCATGCCACTGGGACATGATCCTGCGCACCCTGCTCTGAGGGTGCCTGCTTGGGCTGGACTGGAGCAGGTGGACCCAGATGTCCCTGCCGGTCTCAGCCACCTTGTGATATCCTGTGATTTGAAGCTCAGCCTCACACATAATTCAAAGCAGCTCAGGGGCTGCCATATGTTTTGACGTCTTTGGATCATCCCCGTTCTCCCACAGATACTGCTCCTTCTTCAGTTGGCCCTGGCAGAGGCATCCCCAGGTGATGGCAACCCTCCAGGAAGAACCAGGGGGCCAGCATGGCCCCCTCCAGCCCATCTGGGCAGCAGCCTGCATAGCCAGAGGGTGAACCCTGCCGTCAGGAGGCCATTACAGGCCTGTCCGTCATGTTTCCATTAGTGTGACGGAGAGGAATGGCTCTAGCCAGGAAAAGGCATTAGCTGAGGTCATTAATGAGAGGTTTTGGGTATTCTTAGAAAATCACAGCATTAGTGAAATGACTTGAAATATTTATTAACGTGGGGAATCATGTCCGTTTGCAGATTTCTCTCTTTTTTTTTTTTTGCTTCTTGGAGGCTGTGAAGCAGGCCTGTGTAGAACCCAGCAGTGGTCTCTTCAATCACAGAAAGTGCTTTTAGAAAACATTATGGTAATGTTCAGCACTAAAAACTGTTTCTCCCTGAAAAAAAGAAAAATCATTATGAGAAAATAAGAAAATACAACAGAGAAAAGAGTGCTCTCTGCAAGAAAACCACTTCTTCATCTGCAAATCAAGATTGTTTCAAGCAACAAAATTCAGATGGTGAATGGCAACCAAGCTTGAATACAAGTCATGTCCTACTCAAAGAAGAAGACAAAATCATTGTTTCCATTATTGGATTTCCTTTTTCTTGCCATCAATGTTTATGACCCAAAAGAAATTATGCAAGCATTGTAAACAAACAGACTTTTGGGGTAAATTTTGAGCTAGTTTTTTAAATGACTATCAAATACGCATTTGGAGGTCCTTTTTAGGCACTTGTAAGTCTGGATGCTACAAAATTTGAATCTTCTCCTTACAGATAGCTTCCAAATGTCCACTATAACTACTTCCATTTCCAACTGTGACAACACTCTTGGCAAACACTACGGATCTCTGCCTACATCTGTAACCTGGGAAAGTACAGAAGCTACACAATTTACAGGAGGGGATTTCAAAGCAGGTTCTGTGTAGAAGCAGACTCACACAGATGAAACTACTTCTAGAAAAATCCTCTTTGAAACTTATTCACATGCACATCTCCAGCTGAGCATGAGCACTCACTCAAAGTGAGTGTGAGTGCAGATGAGAGAGGCTGCTTGTTCCACTTGTTGCAGCAGTGGAGGGGTTGTGAGAGTTACCTGATGAAAGGAAAAATGATGGTAGCCTTTGTATTTGTGAGAATTTAGGTGATTGTCACAAACAGGCAACACAGCGTTTGTCTTTTGTGTTGGAAGCCAGGCAGAAATGGCTGTGTGGGTGTGGAGCTGTGTGCATGTTTTCTGTGGTTGATTTAGCTCACGTCAATAATTCTGCTGAGATAAGTAACTGAAGTGCCAGAGGCAAATGAAGGCAGTTAAAGGCACCTATCTGAACTTCTCTAGAATCTGAAATCAAGTACAATATCTCCACAGTTGCTATCTAAAAGACATTGTCAATCAGTTCTGGACAGAATTTGAGTTAGACTGGAAAGCTATCAAAATATAAGAATTTACTACACAAGAAAAACTAGCAAGTGATTCTGTTGCTAGTGTTGTTTTTAGCAATCACTATAACGATTAACCATTTACCTTCTCTGTACCTAAACCAAAGCAGTATACTAGGGATCAAAAAGTTTTAAATAATCATGTAAGCATAGGCTTTATAAATTTCTAGCAAATCTACCACATCTGTTCTTGTCAGTGGGGGAAAACATTGAAGAAGGAAGCACAGTGTATTATTAATCATTTTTAAATGTAAATGAAGAAGCATAAAACATATAACATGCACTGACTCTCTGAGTCATTAAGGGAAATCTGCAAGGCTCAAAAGTCAGAGAGAAAATAACAACTTAGGATTACACCATGCAAATCTGATAGCACATGGCAGTTTCCCACTAATGCAAAAGAAAGCATTTCATTATTGATAAGTAGAGTGCATTCAATATGTAAGTAGCTGGAGTCAACGTAAGTGCTAAGTTAAGTCATATTTACCATGCACAGCCTAAAAGTGGGTCAGAACACTAGAAGGTGACTTTAAAATCTTCATTGAAAATACTTAAAATCTTCATTTCAGACACTGTTTACAAGTCTGGACATGCAGTTTATATACACCTTGGTTATCTGTCCCCTTCTTTTAGAGAAGGGACAAGACTGCATTGGTCATATTCTCAAAGCTACAGATAACTGTCTATGGAGGTGCAGAAATTCCTATTATTCTCTCATTCGTTTAAGCAGGACTTCTCTGGTGACTAAATGCTCAGCAGCACGAATAAAGATTAATAAAGCCTACCCCAGGAAGATCTTCCTACCATTGTCAGATGACTTTTCTTCTTATTAACAATATAAGATATCTGAAACCGGAGCACTGTTGCTTGGATTTAATTAGATATATATATATGATAATAAGCATGTGCCTCTGGACTGGAAGAATATCACTTTTGGAAGCAAATCCCCAGAGAAATGATTCTGTGCTATATACACAAAATGTATTTCCTTATTTTTCCATTATTTTTATTATTATTGCTTTTAATGCTGTTGCTGTTACTAAAAATACTCTGCAGAAAGTCTCTCTCCTTCAAGTGTGTTCTTGCACAAGGAAATTCCTACACTTTTACATAATTAATTATTTCAAGATGGAAATTTTCGTGGAGTTGTCCCACCGCACATTTTCATCGTCTATAATGTGTGAAGGAATTAAGGAGGCTTTAAGGCCTTTAGAAAGATCATTCCTTGGTGTGACCCCTAGAAACAAGAGAGGAGATAAACTGTCTAAATGGAGTTCAACTGAAATTCATCTTCAAAGTGCCTTTACCTTGCACTGAAAATATGTCTTCCCCATTAATTTAAACTGCTACAGAAAGCACATCAACCCCTCTGAAAAAAAAAAAAACAAAAACAAACAAAAAAAACACAATGCACTTCCACCTTAAATGGCTAGAAGGCAAGAATGAAAAATCATCCAAATTAATAATTTCTGAAGCCCTGAATTGCAGTAATGCTGCCTGAGAACCCGTCAGCAGTTGCAAATAAGAATGTAGACCCTGACTGGTTTGGGTTTTATGCTGCAGGATGTCCTAAAAATAGATGCCATTCCTGCTGCTTTTGTACATAGATGGTGATGGCCCCCACAGCTTTCCATAACAGATCAGTGAGATGCCAGAGGCCAGTCATGGTTCCTGGAGCCCCAGTAGGAGAGAAGAGACTTACAGCTGAGTTCATGAAGTGAAACTGCAGCTGAGATGAGAGAAGTTTGCTGAAAAAATGAAGAGAAGTTCTAAGTTCTCAGAAACTCATTGACAGTGCAGCCAACTTCATTCACTGATGCATGGGCATAAAATTAAATTGCTTCATCATGAAAATAGTGAAGGTTTTTTAATACCTTTCTTCTGGGTTTTCATTCCTTTCATTATTCCTCGATAGTCTTTCTGTTTCCTTTTGTCTGAACAATGCTTTTCCTTTTCTCTCTTAGTTCTAGAATTTTTGCTTTTGTCTGTCCACATATTTCAAGTTTTTAAACTTGTGCTTTTTTTCTCCCTTTCAGTAGCCCCACCGATACCCACTGATTCCAATATGTCACTTTGTCTCTCTCTACACCACTAATACACACACACAAGCACATAGCTATCAGTTTGTTCTTTTTGGCTGAGAAGTCAGAGTGAACGAGAAGGCTATGATTAACCAGAATTGGTTGTCTTCAGCTTCAGCCATCTTGGAGTGTAGTTCCAAATGAAAAGTGATCAGCAAACATGTCGCAAGAAAGGCAGAGAAGATGACAAGAAGACTTTTGAAGGTTCTTTTACTAACTGGAAAGTTTGGGACAACAATGTTCTTGACAAAAGTTTTGCCTAGAAATACAACATCTTCAGCTGAAAGCATGTTTAGTACTGACAATCTTGCTTCACTGGAAAGTTTTTTCGACCAACCTGACACTATGTGGAAAGTTGGAGTACAACTTGTTCCCAGAAATCTGAGATTGATTTGTTTGATCTCCATTCACCCAGCAGGGCAGCCTCTGGCCACACAGAGAGGCAACAAGGAGCTGCTCCTCCTGTCCATCCCACCAAGTCATAGACAGTGGGAATTTATCTTTGGAAGATGTCTGGTTTTGTCAGTTTGGCAATACTACCAACCAGCTGAGGACTGGGGTATCCAGGAGCTGTGTGCATGAGCAGTTAATCTGGGGTGAGTGAAGCTGATCAGGTCCCACGGACCAGTAGCTGTTACAGAACTTGATGTTTTGCATCAGGGGTGAGAAAGCATTTGGTGCACGGCTGGAGCAGAGTTTCCAGTTTAGCAAATCTAGTTGCTCTGCACAGACACCATTTGGTGAGTCAAACAAGGAGGTGGTAAGTAGAGACAATCAAGGAATTCTCTTTTAAAGACCTCACTATTTGTACAAAGGGTCTTTGAGATACAGGTTATGAAGACAACAGCTGAGAGTTATGGCTTCACGTGTCTAACTTCTCAAACTAATAACCCTCTGGGAGAATTCTCAGTAGTCTGAAAAGAAGAGAGGCACACTGTACTATCTGACATGGAAGTTTGTTATATGAAATTTAAATTAAAGTCATTCCAGACTGAAAGAGTTTTTGGCCTTGTGCACTAAAATAGCAAAAGTCACCACTAGCATAGCACAACAATATATCATAATGAACAGTCCCTTTTCATGCAGTAAAAACATTTCTTCAATGATAAACCAGGTGCAAGTCTGTGATGAAAAATGAGAAGACTCTACAAAGAAATACTCACTCCTTTCTCTGTTGGTCACATTAAAACAAAGAGGGAAGAAATTTTCTCATATACAATCAGAACCCTGTCTAAGTCAACTAAAACATATAATTTTATATAAACTAAAATTCCCTCTCAACCATTACTTCGTTTCAAATAGATCATTAGGTATTTTTATTTCCTTGCTTTTTAAAAATACACTCGAGAAATAGCAGTTTGAGTGAATGGAAGTGTAGGAAATGAAAATAAATTCAATTAAATACTGCATTTTTTCAAATTAAGTAGGACAGTTTGGTAGCAGCAGAGTCCACTAAGTTTTACAAAGATAGATGGAGCGTGTAGCATATTCAAAAAGCCAAACGTAGGTAATGAAGAGGAAAGCTCCGAATATTTTCCAAAACAATTTTCAGAATGATGTAACATTTACAAATCAAATAGATCAGAGGTAAGCAATAGCACAAAGAGAAAACAGGATAGGTTGAATGAAAGACCTCACCCACCTAGAACTGTATGTCTTCAATCATCAGCCATCAGAAATGAACTTGCTTGGACGTGGAAATGCAGTATTTCCTCCAGCCTATTTTGTCAGTCTTTGGCATCTCTGCTGGCACCCTTCATCACTAACAGGCTGATGAGAAACTGAGCTCTTGGCTCCTACCCATCAATATCTGTTGTGGGAGAAACTAAGATATACCCACCTTCACTGTGTCTGAAGAGCTGTACCCACTCTGAATTAATTCCCAGTTTCTAATATGGCATTTCAGGACCAAGGATCACCCATACATATTAAGAGGTTTGATTGTGAGAACTAGACAAAGGTGGAGCAGACACAGAGGGAAAATTCCTATGTTGTCTCCATTTGAATTGCTAGAGCTTGCAGATATAATCATACTGTACACAGATGGGCCACACGATACTGTTAAGTCTTGAGCAATACAACTCTGATCTGGATTTAAACTGACAGTCGGAGAGGAATGAGATACAGAGTCTCTACGTCAAGTCATCTAATCCTTTTTCTGTGATGTGATTTTAATATAATTCTTTGCATTCATATAGCATAGCTTAATCTGAATTAGCTTTCTGAGCAAGATCTGGCATGAGCTGATCATTTAGCCTCTCCAACCTGTTTTGTCTCAGCCAGTCCTAATTTTAGGTCTCCTCAATGTTTTCTCCAGCTGTTTTGTCGTGACCTTCAGTAGCTCTAGCTTCCCTCCGCTGACCCAGATGCTTTGCTGCTGTAATCTGAATCCTCAGCACTCAAAGGTCAAAACTCCTTTCTAAGCTTTCAGTAAGCTCTTTCACAGTAAGTTTTTAAAGGAATATGGTTATCATGACTTTGGAAAGAAGGAACTTTTGTCATTAAAAACTGCTTGGCGTAAGAGGGAGAATAGGAACAAATGATCGCTTTTAATAATGAAGGGAAATTACTAACAAGAATCCAAAATATTTTAAGCTTAGACTTGAGAAATGTGTGACAGGAGGATATGAAATATAGGTGACAGGAGGGTATGAATGCCTAGATGACAATGTTTTTGTGAACAATAAAAGATAATTTAGAAAATCAGTTCTAAAGCAATTTAAAAAAAATCTCAGATCACCAGCTGTCCACAGCTGAGGCTGCAAGAAATGGAAGACAGATTGTTTTATATTTGCCCTTTTTCTTACTTTCTTTTTCTAAACATCTAATTGGCCAGTATCAGAGACAGGATGCTGAGCTGTAGCAGTTGTTGCTCTCACTCAGTATGGGCATCCACCTGCAATGAAGGACGAAGAGCCGGATAAAGACTTTCATGAAGTTGCATGAAGTGCCTTCATGCATCGAATGAAGAGAAGTAAGCACAGAAGTGATTACACAGATAGCAATAATATTTGGAATGCAAAAAGTTGCTTCCAGTGCAGAATCATCTCAAGAAAATTCTAGCCAAGGAAGATACTTCTTCATATACTATGTTGACTAGATCTTTGGATGCAGTGTTAACGTAGTGCCTGTGCAAGCTATCCTGCTCAGGGGAATTTTGTGAACCACATGACCAATTATTCTGCTGCACAAGGAGCAAGCTGATGATGATCTCAAACGATCTATAAATAAAATGGAAAACATTAAATAAACAAGTCACAAGATGAATGTCATTGAGATCAGCTATTATGAGGAATAATAACAACTTCTTGTGGGGAAAAAAAAGAGCATACACACTAATGGTTTTGCTAATAGGCTCAGCTCTGTGTCAGGTGTAGAAAGCAGACAGCAGTAGAAGGAAATACGAGCTACATGTATTTGTTGTCATGGGCATGCTCTGAATGCAACAAGCCAAAAGCCAACATGAGGGACAAGCCAAAAACTGTTTACATATCTATGAAGGGAAGAAAAGAGAAGGAAGAGATGATCCAAACAGGATGCTGTATTTCAGGACATAAGGTGGGAAGCGTTAGTCACAGTATCAGGCATGCACTTCTTTCACCCAGTGTGAGGAACCATCTGCTTGAAAGCTTTGACTCTACTTTCCAAAGCTATCTGGTACAGTATGTTTTCAAAGGATGCAGTGAAAGGCCACAGAATGAGGCTTTGAATGGTGGAGCATGTCGTGACAGATGGGAAAGTTAATCTACTCCTTTGTTACAGGATCTCAGTGATCAGACTCTCTAAAGTACTGCAAAGAATGGAAATTTCACCGACAAGATTTCTTAAAAAAAAAAAAATCAATTCACTTTCATCCATCCAACGAGTTAAGAAGCCACAACTTTTGCTGGGAGCAATGCTGCCAGAAGCTGAAAATTGATGAGGATTCTGCGCTCCCATTAACAAACAAAGTCTGAGAAAATGCAAAAGTAGGTGAAAAAGTAAATTCAAAAAATCAGGGTAGCTGGTGAATGTTTTTAAGCCACCTACTTCAAAACTTTCATTTCCCAAAGTTCAGTATCAACTTAAAATTTGAAGGCAAAAGCTATAAAACAATTAAAAAACTGGTAACTCTTTACACTCCCATCAACTGCAGAAATTTCATCTCAGGGTGTATGTATAGAACAATATTCTCAATCCAGCTCTGACTAGCAAATTTTTCAGCTTTACTTAGCTGACATGGCAGAAGTGACGATGCCATGTACATAAAGCATATTTTCACAGCTGTGTGTCATGTTAAAAATGTGACATCGATCAAGATATCAGAACTCAAAAAGAAAGTGCTTTTCATATCATACAAGGACAGACCAAATATTTCTTGGCTTCCAATTGTTGCAGAGGAATTCCTCAAGACTGCAAGAAGAAAGAGAAAAGTTCAGCACCTCTTTACTTTCAGAAGTCACACCCAGTGAGTTCATTTGTGTCATGATTTATTTCTTCTGCTTTTAACAGTATCAAAGTGTGAGCTTCTCTTACAAAGGCAGTGTTTCCTTTATACATCTGCACAACCCACACACACTCCAGAGAACTGAAGTCTATTCAGTTCTATCTATAAGGCTGCTGTGACTTATCCAGTAGCCACATACATCATAATGAATTGAGGATTATTTTCTGGATAGGTCTGTTTCAGAGGATTGCCGTCTGGAATTTCTTGTTCCAGATGGTGAATACCATGAAAAGCTTCCCTATGCTTTCTTCTCTGTCACTGAGTATTTAGCTGGCATTAAGAGAAAAAAAATAATAATAAAACCCAACAACAATTTATGATAGCCAGCCAGCAAGGCAAGTTCTGTCCTAAGCAGCTATTGAGCTATAGAATTACAGTCAAAGAAAGTAGTTCTACCTGGGAAGTGTCAGGCAGCCTTACCTCCAGGCAGTGCTATGAACTTGGTCTGGTTTTTTCATGTTTCTTCTCCTTGTTATTGGTTCCTCTGGGTAAAAATGCCCTATTTTTCACTGGTCGTATTGGCTCAATATTAGTCTTCCGTAAAATCAATGGGGACAGTAAATTAAAAAATATAGATTAAAAGGAAAAAGGAGATTTTTGCCAACCTAATATTAATGACTTGCCAAGACAGCTAAGCTTGGCATATGAAGGCAGCTTTCTTTGGCTATCCAAAATAATTTCTATCATAATTGGCTCTTTCTCATATTTCTGAAGGATGTGTCTCCAGCACAGTACCATGCAACTGACAATTTATGCTTCTCGTCAGACTAAGGAAACTACAAAAAAAAATAGAGCCTAAGCCACAGCAGGCAAACAAGTGGCCATAAGTTTGCTACCAGAACTGCCATAAGTTTGCTACCAGAACTTTCTTAAGCCACTTGATTAATAATTTAGTAGTGAGGATACTGCAAGTAATCATTTAAATCAGTAAACTCGGGGTTCTCACAAACTGCAAAGTCATAGCAATATTCAGTGACTGGAGAAGTTATTTCCCCAGCTGATAGTTAAATAACTTCTACAAAACAACCTGCAGCTATTGCAGAGGCAGTGATTTTACCAGTTCTACTGTCCTACAGTGACACCAAGGAGCAGCAGCTCTGGATTTCAGTATGCCACCCAGCTGATTTGGGCCTATGTGTGCATTGACCTGGAATGTGATGTTCTGTCTTTGAGGAGTGGGAAATGGTGACAACCAGAACTGGGCTGTGGCACTTCATAAGCTCTATTTGCTGGAGGCTGAGAAGGATTAATTTGTTTGGTAGGGGCAGAGCACAGCTGGTATTTCTGTTACCAGAGAGTCGCCTGTTTTATCTGCAGCCTCTACACACCTTCACTGCCAAGTCCTGGGTAATGGAGCATCCCTTCATGGTAGAACCACCTGCACACTCAAAAGCCTCAGTGACTGTTCTTCCCATATAAGGAGAGGAACTTTGCAGATGCTGGGAAATAGAGGGACTATAAGGTGAGAAGTCAAATACCTTTCCTTCTCTGTGAAAAAGAATAAGGCTGGACTGTTATAGTATGATGGTCAAGGATATTCCTGTAAAGACTGATAGCTAACTCTAAGATAGAGCCTTAGATAAGGAGACATTTTCCATCAGCACCACAGTCAATCATTAAAAGAGAACAATAAACAGAAGAAACAGCACCGGGCAGTGTCTTCTTGTAGAAACAAAATTATGCTAATGCAATAAATGATAGAGATGTAAGAATGTGTTGTATTAGCAGCGAAGGAAGGAGTAATCCCCACAGCATTGCTTTCAAAAACTCTCCATCCGGTATTTCTTACAGAAGTGTTTATTAGAATACAGAGATCTGTCCCAGAGGATATACAGATACTAAGGTAGTAGAATAGCTTGCAACATTGGCAGTATCAGAAAACACCAAAACACCACGATGGTCATATTTCTCTTGTGCCTGCAACAATCTTCTCATGCCAGTCCTGATGTGGACCAGCTCTGCTGAGCATCTATCTGCATTATGCCTCACTTCACTGCTCAGAGCTGGAGGCTCCTCAAGCTTTAGCTTAAGGAGAAAGCAGGGAAAGGCTGGAGGTGGGCCATGGACACTCCCAATAGCACTCTTGGTGAAGTTTCCTCATGTTGTTAATAAGGTAGAACCTCTATTCCTCTCACTCTCGTAGTGTTACTGTAACTTGTGTTGTTGTTGCCACTGAGTAGAACCCTCTGATGCCCTGTTGCTGGCAGAATTCTACAGAGCGAATTGAGATCCCCATAGCTTTTTGACTGTCTTCCCCATTGTGCTCTGTGCAGCTTAATCAAACCCTGCCAGATACTAATGCGGATGCTAATGAACTAATTAACATTTATCAGTAGCTGTGCTTCCTGGGAATGCTATGGGAGCTGCTCTTCACATATGTCACTAGAACAGGCTCTGTTCCTAGCTTAATCAGAGATTTCCACCTGTTGTTGTTTTTCTACATTGTTTGGCAAACCTTGATGGAATAGAAGGATAATATGAACCAAAGATAGGAAGAGTTACACAGAACAGTCATTGTCACTTCACAGATCCCTGGAAGGTGCATCCATCAATGGGAAAGGCAGTGATGGGAAGAGAAATAAAGGTTCAGCCACCTGAGAGTGGTCTTGTAAATCTCATAAATCAGCCTAAGAAGTTGGGCTTGATCTTTTCGGTAGCATGCTTTAGAGAAATGTTGTGTTTTCCAGGTCTATTTGATACAGCAAGAATGAGGAATTAAATGCTTGATACATAAATGTGACAGACCAATTAACTGAGCTTAAAAGGACATCTTCAAAAAATGATTTCAGGTTTTAGGCAAGGCAGCGCTTGTCAAAGAAAGTAAAAAAACTAATGGGTATCTTCTTCAAGGAAATACTGATATTGCTACGATATGAAACATTTATAAGGGAGTCTGTGTATTAAAATTAAAAGAGATGCAGTTAATTCGGAAATGGGGAAGCATGTACAAAGCCTACCAAAGGACTGGATTTCTGCAAAGGGAAAAAAATAACATATGGGGCTGATTTGCCAAATTCCAATGTGTGATCTGTTCTTCTGAAGAAGACACCAAATAGGCCAAACTCCAGTTCTTGTTATACTATTTTTGTCTAAAGCTGAAATAGAGAGATTTCTCTTGGTTAAAATGAATTTTAAATCTGAACCAGTATTCACATGAATCCATTAGAATATCTGGGCTATTCTTGCAGGAAGATCAAAGTGAAGAATTGGAATGAAAGAAAGAGTATGAGAGCAAAAACTATAACAGATAAGAGGTGGTAGGGAAGAGAGCATGAAGGAATGTCTTTCAGAAAAGTGTATGTAGGTAAGAGAGAGACTACAGAAAAAAACAGTGAGAAAGACAACAAAGCACAAAAAATGAATCTTTCTACCAAATTTCTCCGCTTTCTGAAAATGTCAGAGGGATAAGGCACTAGTGCTAGTAAAACTGTCTTATAGTTGTGGAATGGAAGCATCTTGGTGCATTTAGAACAGTCAAAAGATGACTGTATAAGTTTTGGGTGGTTTGAAAGAATGATGGTTTGATAGCAAGTACTGGAGACATCCATCCAGCTATATATTAACTTTCAGGGCACTGCAGACAGAAATAAAGTTCATAAGTTTTGGTGCAGTTGCCACTTCTTTTGAGTGTCATGCAGTTCTGATCCTAAGACAGGGTTGCAATTTGTTAAAAACGTGCTTCTGTCTCCTGTGTGGCAGTGTCCTATTAATCACTGAGGCAGTGTTAGGTCTTGAGCGTGCAGGTACAACGGTGCCTTGTCATAGGGCGTATGACCTTGAGGAAAAGAGAGTCCCAAAGCAGAGACATTTTTAGGGATTTCATAAATAATCTTCCAGAGTCTTTACCTTAAAATCAACCCTAGTTATTTGCAAAGAAGGGGGGCGAATAAAATGAAAATAGTAAAAAATATTTTAAATAGTGTATTTCAATTTTACTAAATAAAACTCTATTTTTTTTTTCCAGTGAAAAGTTTATTTTTTGAGTCCTTTCAAAATTGAAATGAAGCAGGAAGGCAGGAAACTGCAAAAGCTGCATGCTGTGAGGGGTCAGTTCTCCACTCTTCCACTTATGCATAGCCACAGATGAGTATGTTACAATTTCTGTGCTTTCATTTCCCTATGGAGTAAGACATTCCTACTAATAACATCGTGGTTATTTTGCAGGAATGAGATGAAGGTTAAATAACATTGCTTTCATATCCACCAGTAGAAAATGTTAGAAAAAAAAATAAAAAATCAAGTGTTGTTAACTGAGTTTCCAAAGAAGACAGTGGACAACTGGAGAGAAAATAGTGAACAATAAATCTCTCGAATGATTGACCTAAATTTCCCATATATGGCTCATTTCAAATAAGCTAGGATTGTTTTCTTAATTTCTCTTGAGTTAATATCACTTCTTGTCTCTGCTAGTGCACTTTCTATGTCCAGAACTCTCTTAACTGAATAGTCAAAAGGGTGAGGGGAGTGGAAGGAGCGGCACTCTGTAACCCCATGTCACGCCTGCCAGTGACATGCCAGCTGGTGCTGTGGGGGCAGCTAATATCCCTTCACCTGCACTGATAAATCCGTGTTTTATCACTATGTGTTAGAGCTGGGAGAGGCAGAAATAGCTGGGGCAAAGTTCTAAGAGCAGGTTCTCATAGTTTTTATTCCCTTGATGCATAACATGCTATGTGAGTGTCTGAAACACAAAGTGAAGACTTATCTTGACTTTAATGATGCAATTGCCCCATTCCATAGCAAACTGCAGGAATCACTAATTACATCTCTTAGAGGCCAAGCTACTAAGCGTACATCAAATGAGAGGCTAGGAAAAAATAATTACTGTTAACAAGTGAACTGAAACTATTATGCAGACTTCCCTGGTGTGCAAAAGCTGCAAGCCATAATCTGAATGAGATGGAGGATAATAAACAGCAAATGTTGTTAAAGCACATGGAATGTGTCCTCTCTTAAAAAAATTAAAATATAACAATCTGAGAGGTCAATGCAAAAAAAAAAATACCATCACAGATATCTGCCCTAGGGTCAGAATGACAAATCAAGATGCTGATGAGTCTGCTCTCTGCAGACCTTTCTGAGCTGAAGGAACAAATTACATGATTGCCACCAACCAGGCCAGTGAAGACCAGTGGAAAGCCCCCCTTTCGTTTCACACTCTCTCTGCTTCCAGTTGGTCCTGTCAGCTCAGATGTTGTGAAGAAAACTCTTCTTCCCTGGTGAGGAATGAATGTGTGCTGTAAAGATTGGCTTGAAATAAAACTGGGCCAGCAGCCAAGCTTGGATTCAGTAGCTCTAAAATAAGTCAATTTACCTTCTCCCCAGGGATGAGCGTCCACCCTATGGCTGTCCTCATCATTCCTAACTCTTCCACCCTCTCCCTGCTCATCTCCATCACTTCTCTCTGCACCCTACTTCCCAAGAACAAACGCACTACCTCCCACCACAATGCATCCACTGCTCCCACATCACCATTCCTTGTGCCACAGGGCACATGAAGCTGTTTCTCCTCCTAAGAAGGAGGCATCAAATTATCCTGAATTAAAGCCTGCACATAAATAGTTGCTGCAGAGGGTTTGCCTGATGGGATGCAGAATTGGACACAGTGACACATGATCACAGCAGTGATTGGTTCTTACTGTGTATGAACAAGTGTTCGTCTTTTGTTTCATTAATGGGGACACTGCAATCACTGTTTGTGTCAAAAATCTGGGGGTTTTTTGTTTGTTTGTTTTTTGTTTCTTTTTGTTGTTGTTGTTTTTTGACATCCCATGTTGTTATTTTGCTTTGAGGCATCTGAATGAATTCAAGAATTAGATTAGGAGAAATTTCAGTAGAATATTTTACAGAGATTCAATAAATATCCTTGTTTTTAGACACTATCAAAGACAGAATGTGGGGCCAGCTGAGCTGTCAGTCAGAGTTTCTGTAGCAATTGCTATCATATATATATAAAAGAAGAACTGAAAAGCTGAACTGGAAACATTTTTAATTTACAAATAGGAATAGAGAAAACATTTTAGGAAAGGCATGTCACAACATGGGAGAGAGCTGGGAGAACAAAGTGGAACTGAAACCACCCATGCCATACTTTGTGAGACAAGGAGAGAAAATAGCAGTGAGTTATATTCATAGCAAGGTGACCCCATGCGTTTTCACGGCTGAACTCACCACCTGCACAAAATAGTAATGGTTTAGGGCCTGTGAGACAGAAATAAATTTTAAACTTGCATTTTCTACACTGCAAGCAGTATTCCTTTCTTTCTTCTGCATTCTCTTGTCCTTGCTGAGTGTAATACTCAGAACTTGTGATCTTGGGAACTGTTAGAGAAGAAAAGCAGATAAGATGATGGTTTTAGTCTACTTATAGCTACTCTAAGTGCACCTCAACCTTGAAAATTCCTCCAGGCTCTTCTCTTTCTTTTTCAAACAATATTGTCATTGTTTTTATGTGAGTGGTAACATACCCAACTGGGCATCATTTAGTATACATGTAAAATACAGCTTACAAAGCTTCAGATGGATACAAAAGCAACGGACATAGATCAAGAGAGGTTCTACCTGGCCAAGAGGAATCCAGCTGTAATTAGCAAGGAAAAGGATCATTGCATAGCACCATACAGCTCAGCACTACCAAGAATTCTGAAGGCAACAACTTAGAAGCAGGCTTCAGAAAGGCTTAGAATATTATAGACTTGTTTTCACCATGACTCAGACAGGGACTATCCCTTCTCTTGTCTTCAATCCACTTTTTTTCAGTATTCCAAATAGCCCATAACTCTTCCATGCTCCTTTCCTGTGGTTTCTTTACTTCAAACAATTCACACAGCACTCTTGGACATCTCAGCAGTATCTGCATATAGGTTTGCTGGGTAAGTTCAGAGTTCTACATCTCCTTCAGTGTCTTTCTTCCTCTGATTTTGTCCTCTTGCTCTTCTCAGCTGAGATGCTAGTATGCTCTGTATGGGCTTCCTCAGTCCTACAGCTTTTTAAACAGTAACTGTGACTGCCTGTCAAAAACACCTGTCAGTCCTGCTCTAGGCTGCACCCATGTCTGGGAGGTGCGAAGCTGCGATTTCAGACTGAGAAGCGCTCCTAAATTCTCTAATCATCCATTAAATGCCTTCCCCTTGGCCCCTGTGCATGCCAGCAAGGATTCACCCGCTAATGAAAAGCAGCTGTTGTTCATTCTGTCATCTGGCTATAGGAAAGGAAAGTGAAATAGAAATGGAAGCACCAAGGAAACAAGCGGTGAACTGTGAGACTGAATGAATGAAGATCATCAGCAAGCAGTGGGAGTGGGAACACTGAGAGCAGCTGACACGGATGCCTCCCTGCACTTCAGGGTGCCTCAGGTGCAGCCAACCTGCTAGTTCAGCAGGTAGTGCCTCTACATCCCTGCATTCTGCCCTCCACCTTTACATTTCGAGGAGGAGTGAGAACCCCAGCAGAGTACACTCAGTTTCATTCATGGAAGGTCTACGTGCAAGGACAATCCATGCGTACTCCAAAAGTGGAGGATGGCCCTCACTGATCAGTGAGGGAGGAATGGAAAACATTCTTCACAGCAAAAGAATATTGAGCATGTCTGTTTCTTATCAGTCTCCATAGCATATTTTTTCCCGTATCTCACAGGAACCTCATACTCACAGACAACAGAAAAGACAAAACCATGGTTTTTGCTTTTCAGAGACTATCAAAGGTGGCCACTGTCATCTTGTCACAATGATTTTTTTTATACCAAACATTGACCATTCATCAAAGCAAGTCTCTTTCCTCTATAAAAAGAAGTAATATCTTGCTGTCAGCCTTCTGTGCAAGAAATGAAAGCTTATTTGAGCTATTTGTGCACTGCATTGCTTAGAAATTATCCTGCTGCAAAGGGATAGACTTAATGACCAAATAGGTCATTTCTATTGCTAATTTCTTCGCTTATATCTCAGGAGATTGCATGCTAAAAATTCTTCTTCATAAGAAGAGCTTTCTTATCCTAGTGTACATAAATTACACCTCTGATAAAGCACAGACTTGTTCTACTTTTTTATGACTCATGATTTTTCCTGCTTTGCCTTCAGATACTGAATGCAATCCATCTTGAAAGGATCTGATTCTTAAGAACCTTCTGAATATGTGGTCTCTTCAAAGTGTTATATCGTATCTAAGCCAAAAGCACTACACAACTAATTGCTTGAAAATTTCATTACAGTATCTTTCCACACTGTAGCTAAGGTCAGGGGTAGCTTCTTTTAAAAAAAGTACTTGGCTGCAGAAGAGTCCCATTGAGAGCCATTCATTACATTTATACGGCAGAGGACAAGCTGAAAATGGTGGAATCAAGAGAAAATGTGAAGTCATTTCTGATCATTTATTGCCAAGTGTAAGTTAGTTGGTAGCCTAAGTGAGACCTGACAAAGATGGCCTAAGGACAGAATGAGGACTGCATATCATAACCTTGTTGCTTTGTTTTTTCTTCCCAGCTTTAACTGTACAGCATTAGATGACAGTGACTCAGACTGCATCTCATCTGCCATATGTCTCAAATATGGTCTTTTCCCACTTAAAAAGTTTGCCTGGGCAGAATGAGGGGATTTTTCACATTTGCCTGTGAATTCTGGGCAGATGGCAGTATTTCTCACTAGCTCCAGCCATCTATGTCTGGAAAGCCGGGGTATTTCCTCAGAGCGCCAACAGATCAGCTGTATAGTGCTCGAGATGCAGGAACAACACATGAGCACAAGGCTGTGCCCATAAATCCTGCACTTCTCAGGAGCACCCACTGGTTAGCACATGCAACTGATGCGTCCACAGGCAGGTGAGTGCAGCACTGAGCAGTGTACATTGCTCACTGCAATCAGCTGAGTCCCACAACTTACTTTGTGTGGTATGTGTTGACAAATCCAGGCCAGAGCTAGTAATATTTTCTGGGCAGATTAAAAAGGTTGGTCCCTGGTGATTAATAATAGTGCCAAGGCCTACCTACCAGTGTGCTGACTGAAAATAGTAGCATGACAAATACAAAAAAGGAATGACACATACAATATTTCTATGAGGAGTTCTTGAAACTGTCAAGATGGGCACATTTTTTTCCAAAATATTTGTATAAAGAGGAGAAAGATCTTTCCTCTGACAGTGAGTCAAATTCAACGCCTTTATCTACAAGTATATTTTTGGTGATTTCAAGGTAAGAATAAGGTTTCCTTATATAGCTGCATCAGAAGAGTGCTTTAAATGACTGTGAAGACTCTGAATTTATGTCTTCTGTGTGATAGGTGCAGAACTTGAACTTACAGCTGCCCAATCCTGGTCAAGACCTCATGGACATTATTGACAGAGAGTGCTGATCAGGCACCAGGTAAAACACTGGGGCGGGGGGGGAAGATCATTCTCTTTTTAAATCACCTTACATGGAGCAGTGCCATGCCAAGTGAATAACAAGTGTCTGTCCATACACTTGCTGTCCTAAACAACTTGGCATGCTGTAATCATGGAGCAATCTCTGGGTGAAGCAGGGAAGATCAACCAAAGACATTCCATGATTCTATGATTCTAAGAGGAGACTGATGGCTGACCAGAGAGGCAAACAGTGAGGGTGAGATGGGATGGAGGAATCCATATTGCAATCAAGTGCCTTGCTGGCCCTCTCCCCCACCAGCTCTGCCAGAGGCAGGCAGCTTTAAAGCTTCTTTCCTGTAAGCAGCCCTTTCCTGCTGATCCTATTTATTTTTGGGGATGGCTCCCAGCATTGAGCAGCCGAAAGGTTGCCAACATTTGATGATACCTCTCTCACCACCCCCAGAGGAGGAAGGTGGGTGAGGAGCAGAGCTCCCCAGCAGTAACATTGCAGGATTAGCAGGAAGGGAAGGATCTCACAAAGAGGAGAGGAAGAAATATTTTTCATTTCTCATTTCCACTTTCTTTCTGATCACTTGCTCTGATACAAGCTGAAGTGCCAATGCATACTTCAGCCTAGAGAAATGAGAGGCTGAGACAGAGCCTGATCACAGTGGTTGCTAAGAGAGTAACCGAATTTACAGCAGATGGTGTTTATTGTTACTTCCCATCTGCATAAGGATTAAGAATTCTTCTCAGAAGAAAACAATGCAGCCTGACAGCATCCTGGTAGGAAGGGGCAAAATTAATTCCAATCAAATACAGCTTTTCTCATAAAAGAGATTTTTTTTTCCAGACCTTTGGGTAAGCTTAACTTCAATAGAGTTTAGGATCATTATTTTTTCTTTAATATCACTAAGTTTCTAGCTGTGCAGTGTCATTTTTAGAAATGTGAAGGAATGGAGTCAAGTAAAGGTTAAGTACATTGCCTCTGATCAGAAAGAAAGTGCCAGAGTCGAGATTAAAGTTTCAGCTCCCCAAGGTCTTACAGCAGGATGCTGTTTCACAAAGGAACCGACAAGACTTCTTGCAAGCATCTGTCCTTGGCCCAGGGACTGCCAGAAGAGAGCTGTAGCTATTCTCTCTATGAATGATCAGTCCCTTAGAATTGCAAATGTCTCTCTCATATTCAGCTCCCATCAACAAATGTTGACTCAGCATGTCTTTTTGCTCATAGAAAGAAATTAAATTTTTATTCTGTTGGTATAACCCATGTGAAATCATAGAGTTATAGCAAGATGATTAGTACACCAAGCATCATTATACTTTGACTGGGTTTTCTTTGTATGCCACACCGTAAGATTCATACATTTCATACATTAGTTCTGCTGACACTTTCCTTTGAGTTGGGCCTAGGCTTTAGTAAACTGACAAGCATCAAAATGATGACAATTATGAAAGAGCAATGAAACCTTAATCTAGAAATGGAAGGAAAAGAGAGCGGACAGTTAACAGACAATAAATAATAATAAGCAAAAAATAATAGTATTCAAAACAAGGATAGCAAAAGAATAAAGAATGAAATGTAGTTTGAAAAAATAGAATCATAGCATCATTTGAGTTGAAAGTGACCTTAACAGGTCATCTAGTCTAACTAGTCTAACTTCTCTGCAATGAACAGGAACACCTACAGCTTGACCAGGTTGTTCAGAGCCCTGTCCAGTCTGATTTGTGTAGCAGGCCATACTGTATATAGTATATAGTATAGTATAGTATATGTATACACTGTATCTTTTTTTCTTTTTTTGCTCTCTGTTGCTTGGTTATAGAGTTTTAAGCCTGGCACACCCTCTTTTACTTTCTGCAGTTTTTGTCTTGGAAGAATAAGCAGTCTGGCTATTTTTCTGGGATTTGTAGAAACAAGACAGACCTCGGCAGATCGCTGGTGGTGCACAAGCAGATTGTCTGGGTACGTCAGGGAATTCATGGCATTCTCTGCAAGGGGATGGCAACTGAGGCTGCTGAATCTGACCAAAGCAGCTGCCTGGATGGCAGTAGGCAGCCATCCCTTGCACAGTGGCTGCACAGTTGATCTCTCAATTCACAGCAAATCTGAAGCAGCTGGGATATGTCTGATATTTGGCATATGCGCTGCATAAATAGAAATATCTCTCTGAGATTTCTTGAACAGAAGTCTAGAAATCCTACATACATCTGCAGCAGGTATCCTAGTGGTTGATAATTTAATGCAAAAGTCATGACAGCATAAGTCACTGAGTAAGTTGCCTTTTTGAGAATTGCAGTGCAAGTTATTCAGAAAGGCACAACAGTAGAGGAACCTATGTGGTGATGCTGGCAGAAGATGCTTTGCCATTTTAAATTGCAGTTATTAAAATCCTCAGACGTATTCTTCCTCTTAACTGGTTTATACAGAAGTGACATATCTTAGCCTTTTTCATTATTTCCTCTCCTTTGCTGATAATAGGTGAAGTCTGTGTGTGCATGTGTGTACACCTACACACAAGGGTAAAATATACATGCATGCCAACTCATATCAATGCCTTTCCATTTGTAGTTTCTCTAGCAGCTTGGTTGTGCTCATGTTTCTTAACTGATATGTGCAAAAAACCTTTGCAGGCTTTGTTTCTCGAAGTCTTACAATAGAAGATCTGCTTACCACTTATAAAGTCATCCAGTTCAACACAACTTGGTGATCCCAACCGGCTCTATTTTTGTTGTACACTGATACAATCTGCTCCCACTCTAAACAGAAATACTTCTCCAGGCCAGCTCCTTAAGTCTTTCTTTTTTTTTTTTTACAGCCTGGAAAATGTACATGGATTTCTATGTTTGTGTGAAGCATTAGTGACATCCAGCGGTTACCAATGCAAATGGTAAGAATGCTTAACCCCTGTTCTCAAGGGACACCTAATATTTCTTCTTCTCCTTCTGTAACAGACAGCTTGAAAAAGGGGAAAGGCAGAAAAGATGTGTTTCCTGGATCTTTCACAATACATCCTTATCTGGGTTTGATTAAACCTCACTGATCGTGCACTACGTAATTGTTATTTTTCACTTGTATTATGTGTAAGAACCTACAGAGTCCCTTTGAGAAACCGGGTGGCTGAAATCATGCCACCAAAGGCATCTCCCATCAAAACAGATACAGATAACAATGAAAACCAACTAAACAATCAGATATGAGACTACTGAGAAGTATTAGCTATATACATACAAGGGTTTCACTAGGTAGTCTTTCATAGAGGTATGTGAATGACAGCCTGAGAAGATGAAGAAAGAATACAGAAAGAAACAAAAGCAACAGCCATAACATACTCCTGATGAAAAGCATCTTGGGACTACAAAAAAAAAAAAAAAAAAAAGCTGTTGTTCGAATTCTCTCCTCTTAAAGCAAATGCACTTTGTTATAAATAATCAGGTTCTCAAAGAAATAAGCAACTCTATCATCTTTTTCCTTTCCCAATGGAAATAAGTTGATAGTCTCTGAATTTTGGGCAAGAATCTGTTGAACCAGCCACAGGCAGCTATCTCAGCTCCAATGCTGCCAATTCTGCTCTGTCTGGGATATTGTTCAGTTTCAAGGAGCCAGTTGAGACACCAACAGCCCAGAAGAAATTTTCAGATTAACTCAAAATAATTAAGTCAAATTAGAAGAGCTCCCATCACAATCATGGTGAGCATCTCAAACGGAGTTTTTTACATAAAGTACTAGCTCATACAGAACACATCAGGGAACAGAGGCTATTCTGCAACATTTTAACATGACATACGTTCAAAACATGTTTTCGGCCAGTTCATTTTCAAACTCCAGTTCTATATTCTACATATGTTCACTATAGATCTTACAGCACATATCATACTTAAAGCAAAACAAATCAAAACAAAACCAACCCAATAGATTGTAATATAATCACAAAACAATGGCATTACTTCAATTTTATTTTTAGCTTCCAAGTCACATCACCTGAGGAATTAGCAAAGTTCCTTACCTTGTCCAATTAGGACAAAGTGTTTTTTTTTTTAATTTGCCTACTGATATGATTACACTAGAATTATTTACGTCTTTAGAGTTAGGCAGTGACATGTTGCAATGAGTGACAGTCATCAAAGAAATCAGCAGCATTCATTCATCGACTTCAGTGTTCAGGACTGGAACAAGGGGCATAAACACTTCTTTCTGTCTTCACGTAAGCAAGTTCATTCCTACGTCATACATCAAAAGAAAACAAAAAAAAGCTGTAAAACATTAATATTAGGAAAATATCCTTTTTTTTTTTTTGTGAACTTCTATGTCTAGCTGGAGTTCTTTGTTTCTATTATCTACTGAAAGCAGCAAACACCTTTTTTTTTCACATTTTTACCAGAGCCAAGGAATATGCTGATGGAGAAGTCATATTAGTCAAGCAAGATACTCAAACTAATGTATCAGTACTGGCATGATAGTTTGTCAAATATTATCCACATTTCCTGAAGGATTTTTGTATCTGGAGCGTTCAACACAAATTAACTGTAGTATCTCTGTCCCTGCATGATGCACATTGTCACACTTCTCTCCTTTATCATAAATTGCATGTCAGGCCTTCAGCTTTTTAAAATGATAGAAACAGAGAGATGTCTTAAGAATGTGGTGGGAGGTAAAAGCAGATGCTTTCTTTTCCAGCTCACCTAATGTATATTGGAATGAAAGTATTTCCAAGATAGTGGATTTGTTACTGGCAGCCTTCAAGAAAATGATTATATAATTATACTAAGCATGATTTGTCATATCACTTCACATCCCTCACAATGTTCATTATTTGAGAATAAGAAGGGATGCTGGAATCTTTAACATTCAGTGCCCACACAAAAACTAAAAGTAGCTATTCTACTCACTGGCCCCTATGACAACCCTATTCAGGTAGTAACAATAAAGTGAGACAGACTTTCAGATGCTCTCTCTTCATTCATTCAATGGGTTCATTAATCATATGTTATCCAAAACCTGCAGATTATATAGTGATTCCAGCTTTCATAAGAAGTTATTAAGTGTCATGTCTTTGTGTCTTGGGAAGGATGATGATGAAAAAATTTAAAACCTGTGCTTTGCTAGGCCTAGAAATCTTGGAACGAGTGATGAGAGTCAGGAAAGGAAAAGCATGAAAGGTTTCATAACAGAAATGAAATAAATAATCCTATCACAAAAATAATGGAAGATGGATTCAGTAAGAAGTTTTTTACTGAGAGAGTGGTGAAGTGCTGGAACAGGTTGTGAAAAGTTGTGGATGCCCCATCCCTGGAGGTGTTTAAGGCCAGGTTGAATGGGGCCCTGGGCAACCTGATCTAGTACTTATCTAGTGGCTGGCAACCCTGCCAATGACAGGGAGGTTGGAACTTGATGATCCTTGGGGTCTTTTCCAACTGAAGCCATTCCATGATTCTGTGATTCCTACAGTGCTGTGAAATGGCTCAAGTCTCTTCTTGGTTTGGTCTGCTGAGTCATGGGGATGCTCTGGTTTGTGCATGGCTGTGCCAGATGAAGGTGACTGCCTTATTCTGGTTTTACTGTTAACTTACTGAACTTGTTATATTGCAGTTTCCATTGACAAATGATTACATTCCACAGATTCCATGGTTATTTTACAAATACAACAACAAATCTGAAGGATGTAAACAGTTCATCAACAAACAGATTCAAGTGGAAGCATACTCTTTTTTCCTCAAAGAACTTTGTAAGCAAAAGCACAAATAAGTAGATATTTTTAGAGCTGCATTTGTCTTAGATAACACAAGAGATCTTAGCTCCCTTGTAAAGCACATAAACTAAAATTGTTTAGAAGTTTTATTTCCAACATCTTGTTCATTAAATTGAAAAGATGAGTGAGCAGAAATATGGCTTTGCTCCTGTACCAGCATAAGCTACAGAAAAAAAAAAAAAAACCAGGGCCAGCATGGATTTATGTGGTGGATGTATCTTACCTGCTCTGTAGCTGATGACACGTGACAGGTACTAACCTTGCCAACACCTGAGATCTCCTATGGGTCTGGGTTGTGAGATACCTCAGCCTCAAAGAACTTTCCAAACGGACATGGTGAGAAAGGCTGTTTCACTGCATGCAATCAGTCTGTCTACCACACAGGGACAACCAGCACACAGATGGGTTAAGTGCCCACAATTGTTACTGAACTCTTCAGTTCCTCATCCTGATAAGTCATGGAAATCCTAATTAACTATATGCCAGAAGTGACTTGCTCAACAAGTTAGGCTGAGATGTAGGCTTCCAGCCTGCTAAAACCCATGCTGCACAGATCTGCAGGGCTTCAGCCCTCCCTACTGACCTCCCTACCAAAACCTACACCCAGTGAAACTCTCCCATCACTGTCCATGGATGTGCAGAGAGCATTGCAACAGGGACACCAGTGCAATGGCTCAGTACAGCTCAAAGAGGCAAGGTTAAATAGAAAGTAAAGCACTTGTGTGAGGAAGGAGGTCATTTATTCTTCCATTCTGAGGCAGCATACAGAAGCACAAGATGTCAAGGCATATTTTTAGATCTGAAGTTACTTTTATTAACATGTGAGAAACTGCAAATGACAGACTTGAAAGGAAAGAAGATGTTAACAGAGTACACTGGAAGGCAGCAGAATGGAGAAGGTGAATTACGCTCTGATTCATTTCTGATACTCAGAAACACATGGGCACAACCTGAAACGCCTGGACAAGGAAAAGCTGGTTTTGCTGTCGGGGCACAGGTTACCAAGAAAAGCAACAGGAGCTCCATTCCAAAAGACATCAAATCCCAGGGCCTGGGCCGGGCCTGGCACGGCCTGGGGCTGCCAACCCTGGGTGAGCCAGCTCAAACGAGAAGCCACACCCTCCTCCCGGCCCCGCCATTTTGAGCTGCCCGGCCCCGTCCGCAGTGTCGCTCGGAGCGCTGCAGGGGGCGCTGCCATGGCGGCGGGTTGTGCCGCGCCACTATCGCACGCCGGGCCCGCCCCGTCCGGGCCGCGGGGCGGATGAGGCGTTGCGCTGGCAGCTGGTTCCTGTTGTTGTGTTGGGCCTGCGGAGCCGTGCCGTGATGGAGGCCAGGAAGATGAACCTGCCGCGGGGCCCCGAGAACCTCTGCTTCGACAAGGACGAGTTCATGAAGGTGGCTGGGGGCCGTGTGTGCCCCGGGGATGAGCGGGGGGGGCTGCAGCCTCGGTCGAGCTCTTTGAGCCCGCAGCGGGGAAGCGGTGTGTGTCACTGGGGTTGATCGAGGGGAGGGGAGGGGATGGATGGGGTGTGTGTGTGTGCTTGGTTTGCACTTCTCCTTCTATCGTTCTCCTTTTCCTGTTTCATTTCCAGCCGGATTTTGACGTCGATCACTTTGTATCCGAGTGTAGGAAGCGCGTGCAGTTAGAGGAGCTCAGGGAGGATCTGGAGCTCTACTACAAACTCCTTAAAACGGCCATGGTAGAGCTCATAAATAAGGACTATGCGGACTTTGTTAATCTCTCAACGAACCTGGTAAGTGCTACTGTCATGTTTACACTGTGCATTGTAACGTGCTTCTTATTTTTCATGTGAAAAGCAGATGTTAGATTTAAGGCATCTTAAACAGTGGCTCCTTGCATTGAGAAGAGGTGAAAGACTGTTCCTGGAGAGTTTAGCTGAAGTAGAGAATTGACCCATCATAAATGTTTTAGAATGCACTTTTGTTTTATAACTCGTGAAGAAAATAGATTCAAGGCAAATCCTTTCTGTTTTCATCTGCTAACGCTTGTAAAATTGAAAGCTGTAAGTCATTAACATTCAGCAGTAGAGTTTTAGACAACGCCATTCTGCAGGATTCTTTAGGAGTCTTCAAATTTACTGTACATTTGTAGAAGTTCCAACTCATTTTACCGAGAGTTTTAATCCCTTCCATGTTAAAATTACTCATTCCCTATTTCTCCTACTCTTTTACCTCAATTTACAACATTATGCAGGCTCAGAGATTGAGATTTATCATTTTTATTGTAAGAAAGGTTGTTACAGATTGTGATTTTCTTTCACTTTTGGCTTTATGTGACAATCTGATATCTTTATATGTGCATTTTAGGTAACATCTTTTTGTATTGCACTTATATCCTCCTATAGACTCCAGTTTTATCTCAGTTTTCCTTCAGTATCTATAGAATAATAGTCATTAATTCACCAATTAACTTACCAAATGAGTTGTAAATGTTTTTATGGTAATTTCTTTAGGTTGGCATGGACAAGGCCCTCAATCAGCTTTCAGTACCCTTGGGACAGTTAAGAGAAGAGGTTATGGTATGCTCAAAAAAGTCATTATAACTTGTGTTCGCTTCTGTATGATATGTAAACTACATTTTATTTATCTTAGTCTTTGTTAAGAATTGTTAAAAATTATATTCCTAGCTGGGTAATAGGGGAGATGTGTTTTCTAGGACTTGCAGTAATCTACATTTCCTACCTTGCAGTACTGCCTTTCAATCAAGCAATTATTGATTCCTTACATAATAAACAAGTGAACTCCTGCAAGATAAATCTATACAAAATGTTGGAACTATTTCTGCCTTTTTTTTACTTTGACAGTAGTTAATCTGTTTCCTATTCTGTATTGTTAGAATTTAGATTTTTAATTGTTTTTTTTAAACTACTTCTTCATAGTAGCAAGCCAGCTTTTCATGCTGACTTTTTTTCTCTCACAGAGTCTAAGGTCCTGTGTCAGTGAAGGAATTCAAGCAATAGATGATCGTCTGTCCAAACAGGAAGATATCAGGAAAAAAAAGGTATGATAGATAAATTATTACCTTGAAGAGATGTCTATTAGGGCAACTTCTGACGTTAACTCCTAGAAAATTGAATTTACAAAGATCTAGGCCATGCAGATGCATGCTGTGCAGAATTTTGTGGTTGTCAAACTGAGAGATTTTGATTGACTGACTTCATTTTTATTAGGTCTTCTTGATCATAAATATTTTATTGGAAGCACTGGCTCAGTTGGCTTTCAATTACAGTTGCTCTTACTTTTGCTTATAGTAGTCTGTAAACTTGTATATTGTGAAAGTAATTGAAACACAGCAGCTTAATTTTTGTATGGGGGAAGAATAACATTTGACTTGTTTGACTTGGAAAAATTCAGGGGTAAGAACAGCTGTTTTCCCACATTGTGGGATTTTATAGACTCAAGTAATCAATAAGTGATACGTGATTTAAATATTAAGAAGGCAGAGATCTTACATCAGGGGAGAAAAATAATAATTAAAAAAAAAAAAAAAAGTATCCCAAATATCTTGAGAGGTGTTGTAATGGGTTTGAGGTCAGACATTAAGAAGTGTTTCTTTACTTATAGGTGTGTGTCCTGAGGCTTATCCATGTTATTCAGTCAGTTGAGAAAATTGAGAAAATTCTACATTCCCAAGGCACTAACGAATTATCCACTTTAGAAGGAAACAGGTAAGAAATAAAAAATAAGAAAAAGTGCTTTCTTAATTGATGGGACCAACTGAATTTTATGGTATTGTTGTAGATGAATTTACAAACGTACATCTTTGTAATTCTGGTGGAATATGTGGACCATTATTTTAGTATTCTTTTTCGAGCTTAGTCTTCTACAGACTGGTCATTCACTGATCACATAACAGCCTCCAATGTTCTGAATTATTTGTAGCAATGAAGTTAGCATAAAATATTTGGTGAACTAATCCTGCCACATCCAAATTAGTCTACGGTCCTGCAGATGTGGTTGCCTCCCATATCATTTAGAAATAAAGCATAGGGTAGCGTTTATTGCTTTACTTGCTTATGTATATCTGAAGTGACTACACAAGGAGTAGCCAGAGACAAACCACGCTAGTAGTGCTTCTGAAAAGTTCTGGACTGGAAGAAGACTGGACTGTGAGAAGTTTTGATTTTTAACAGTGTAGTGGAAAGTGTCCTTTCCCTCTATCTTGGAGTGATGGAAAATGTCTTTTGGTCAGTTTTGTAACTGATGTACCATCCGGGTGCTTGCAATGGTTGATTGTGATGCAAGTGTTCCTTAAAGGCAGTGGAAAAGACAATTTCATGAACCTGTATGAATGTGAGATAAGCTCTGGTGTTCTGCTGGATCATAAAGCAGTGAGTGGGTGGAGGTGGACAGAAGACTAACTAGATACACAGAACAAAAAAGGATATGCAGGTGTTTTCTGTCAGGGTCAGAGACTTTGCGGAATCACGTTTGGAAGCAAGACTGCTTCAGTGACTCAAAATTTAGGCTAATTATTGGCACCATATAAACTTGAGAAGGATGGTTTCTCTAAAATAGCTGTCGTTAGTTTTACCATTGGATAGAAGGAGGAAATAAGGAAATTTGGATGATAAAGAGCACTTACTGCAGTTTTTGAGCTTTGTGAGGCTGACGTCTGTGACAGCAAGCATCATCATAAAATAAAAAAACACTTCATACTTCTAGGCAGGATCTCATGTTCCTCAGGTTCTGCTCACAGATTTTATATTCTCATGGGCCCCAGACAACTCTAGTAGTCAATGTGTTATTGTCATGAGATTGCAGCAGCACTAAATTTCAAATATTTATGTCAAATCACAAAAATTGAGGAAGTCACCTGTCTGATGCAGATGAAAGTAAGCTGATAAGAAATGATCTGTGTACACTCATTTTCTCATTATCTCTTTTCCAGCCCACTTTTAACTGGACAAGTTTTAGAGAGAATTGCCACAGAATTTAATCAACTACAGTTTCATGCAGTACAAAGCAAAGGAATGCCCCTTCTGGACAAAGTGAGACCAGTGAGTATTGCCTAATATCTGGCTTAACCTTTTGCATGATCAAACTAAATAAAATGATACTACTGGAAAACAAAAGTCCATTTCCACAGAGGAGAAAATTATTTTCAAGAGGCCATTTTATCAGCTGTGGTGAAGTGTTATTTCTTGTGTTTTGTTTGCTAACTTTAGGATAAATTACTTAAAATAATAGTGGGAAATACGACAGACGCTTTTGTTAGCCTAATGCATCTTGCAGTTTGTCTGCTTAATAATAGCAAAGCGTAGATCCAGAAAAGTGTATTGTTTTTGTTAGCTGCAGCGTACAGACGAAAATATAAATTGAATGTACCTTAGAGTGGCTGACTTGAATAAATTCAAGTTTGTCTCTTGCTGATATTTGGTGCCTAACTGTTGCTGTGCTGGCTGGTAGGCTGATCTCCCTGATAGCTTGTTTATAGCAACTATCTAGTGTTTTTTTCCCCCTAGTCAGAAGGAACAAAGACTGGCGCTTAAGAGGTAGATAGTATGAGTGAGGTAATGCTTCAAGCAGATTAGCATGGAAGCTGTCATTCTTAATGGCTTTTGAGCTCGTGAGATGTTTCATCATTACAGCTTCATGCTATTACGTATTCCTACCAGCAATACGAGCTTGTTTTATATCAAGATTTCAGTGGTACCTTGTTGATTCATGGACTGCTCACAAGACTATTCTGGCTACTGAATATGAAGTAGCAACAGGAATAGATGTGAGCAGCAGAGTAGTATTTATGGTGGGAGAAGCTTTGTTCCTTTGTTTGTGTAGCTTTCTTAACACTGTTTGCCTGGACTTCTATACTTTTTGTTGATGCCCCTGTTTTAGTTGGGTGATCTCTTAATAGAGCCTGTTTAGTGCTTTTTAAAATTTATTTTGGACTGGTGATGAAAAATTTGAACGTACCAATGTTTTAGTTGTCATCAGGTAGTGGTTTCCATGACTGGTTAGCAGTTGGGTTATTGACTTTGCGTATTCAGATCAGATTCTCTGATCGTGTAAAAAATAACTTTAAGATGGATGTGTGCAATATAGCATGCAAAGTGCTAGAGAGAAAATTTGACTTGTTAAATTGGTAGTTCAACTTTGATTAAATTATTGCATGTTATTGAATTCACTTTCAGTACAGAGCTGCAAGGGACTATTTTGGGCCAAAATTGTATCTCCAGCTAATGTAACAGGGAGTTGGATCTAATAGAAGAAATGTTGTAGGGGATGAGGAAAAATGATTAGGAGAATATACACTGAACAGGAAGATATATGCTGACTGAAGCAGCTGTTTAGCAGAAGCCAGAAGGAAGGTACCGGCAGATCATTTGTTGCCAGTATAATTCAATGTCTTTGGTTTGCGGTTATTTGGAAAGTAGTGCTGTGAACACGGTATAGTTTTAGTTTTTGACAGAGGGATAAATGCTGTGGTTGTCACCCAGGTAACATACTGAAAATCTTTTGTATATTAAACACATAGCTGTTCAGTTGAACAAGGAATAATTATTGACCTATTTCTTTGCTATAATGAGTACCTTAGATAAGTTATGATGTCTCTTTCAAAATACACGAGAAAATAATTGCCTTTTAATTTAACTTTATAATAGTAAATACTGTGTTAAATAACGTCAGTAACCAAGTAAGCTGTGTTAATTTTCATTAACATTTATCAGAACTTGTGTGCCTTTCAAATAAAAATTGAAAGCTCAATCAAGTATTTCTGGAAGAATTTAGCAATGATGGCAAGGCTTTTTTTAACTACCATGTTTTGTTTCTCTCCATAGCGTATAGCTGGAATAACAGCTATGTTGCAGCAGTCTCTGGAAGGACTGCTCTTGGAAGGACTTCAGACTTCAAATGTTGACATAATACGTCACTGTCTTCGCACTTACGCAACAATTGACAAAACACGAGATGCAGAGGCATTAGTTGGTCAAGTGCTTGTGAAACCTTACATGGATGAGGTAAGGGAAAATCAAGAATCCTAGGAAAGTGAGCTGACTTTCAAGAATACTTATTTTTCCAGCTTCAGTTAGCAGTTTCAGAGTACCTTTGTGAAGGGAGCGAGGGAACTGACCATGTAGTTTTTTGTTTGTTTTACTTAAGGAAAAAAGGTGGAGGAATTCTCAATTCACCTGTCACCAATTTTGGGTACATCCATTTGAGGTTCTTTACCTATGTTTTTCTTGGGGAGGGAAGAAATCCAACTAACAGACTTAAAACTAAGCAAATTACTGTAGTAAAATACAGTTTACTCTGGACCAGAGTGCATTGGATCAGGACTGGAGTGAGCATTTCTCATTAGCTGACTCAGTACCAAGCAAATGCAGCAAAAGTAGTTCTTAATGCAATGTCCTTTTCTTCCCATTGTGTGCAGAAGCAATATCTGACTCTTGTAAGAACTGAGTGGCAATAGATGCTAAGAAAGTTTTCATCAGTGTGTTGGCAGTTATGTCCAGGTCAGGTAGTAATGATGTGTCATTGCAGGCAGATAATTTTTTCTCTACTGGGATAGATGTGAATCGATGCCCTTTTACAGTGTAAGTTCTAATGCTAACTAATTGCCCTATTCTAGGCAGTTTCCCTGGTTTTCACTAGATTATCAGAATATTTTATAAAACTATTAAATTCACTAGTCTTACAGAAAAAGTTAAGCTGGGCCAGTGCCAGGGCTATAAAGTTGTTCTAAAACTAGTGTCATGCATGGCTCGGCAGTGTTACTTATGGTTTCCTACAGGAAAGTTGAGGAGGGACTTTTTGTACGGGCATGTAGTCACAGGACAAGGGGAAGAGGGTAGATTTAGACTAGATATTAGGAAGAGCTGTGAGAGTGATGAGACTCTGGAACAGGTTGTCCAGAAAGGCCGTAGATGCCCCCTCCCTGGAAGCATTCACGGCTAGGCTGGATGGGGCTGTGGGCAGCCTGGTCTATAGCAGGGGGTTTGGAACTGGGTGATCTTAAAGGTCCTTTCCAACCCAAACCATTCTTTGATTCTGTGTTTGGTTCCAAGCTTTCACTTCTGGGGAGGAAAGGCCTTGAAGTGTGAGAGCTGCCTTGGGTGATTGTGATTGCTCAAATTGGTGTGTACTGATACGAAACAGAATAGATCTCCTTTCCCTCATCTTTACTTCTAAAAGAGTGAACACTTTTCAGTGCCTTTAAGTCCCAAGTTACATTATTGTATCTTTCTCTTTGCTGTCCATATTTTCCTTTGTTAGCATTACTCTTGAAATGGAAATGTTTTAATGATATTCTCTGGGCTCCATAAACCCATAAGTGAGAGGCATGGGATGATGCAAGGCACTGTTCTGCTTTCAGGATATTTAAAACAATTATTCTCTACTGGTTTTTTACACTCAAAGAGTTAACATTTCTATTAAGACCCATAAAAGCAATGTGAACATTATTCCTAAAAACATTGAATGTGTAACATTAGGCAATATTAATTGCCTTTTCTTAGGTTAGTGTGCCTTCTTACGCATAAATGCAGAAGTGAACTTAAGCTATTTGTTTCCTTCCTTCTTTTATTTAGAGGCAGTTTGCCATGTAGTGTTTCTAACCAAGGCAAGCAAAAGTTAATCTGTATAACTTCTGATGGAGTTTTTCTAAATCAAGATAGGGGAAATAATTTTTTTTTTTTAATTTTTTTTTTTTTAGCACTTAGTAACTCCTTCAGCAGCCAAGATGTGGAATTATTTACCTTCCCCAGTGAAAGAATAATCTATCTGATAAAACGTGAGCTGTTCATCATTGTCAATAAGATACCTCTTTCCTTCTTTAGCAAAGGAAGCATTTAAAATTGTTCTGTTTTTAGTTTGTGTGCACATACTCTTAGAAAACAAAGCTGATGGCTTTTGGATGGTAGAAGAAGTAGAATGCTGGTGACCAATCCACTTGAGAATGGACTTCTTTTGGGTGCTTTCTAATGCTGTAGCAACTGCTGCAGTGGGAAATGGTCTTCTTCCCCTCAAGCTGATGTGTCCTGCTTGGAAACTGGGAAATATACTGAAGTGTTTTTATATATATTGCAGTATTTTCGGATATGGTATTGGGAGTTTTGAGCGAATAGACATCTCAATCTTTTATTAGTGTACTTCATACTTGCTCTTCTGATGTTCAGCATTGAACTCTTCTTGACAGGTGATTGTGGAGCAGTATGTTCAAGCTCATCCTAACGGCCTTCAGGCCATGTACAATAAACTGCTGGAGTTTGTTCCTCACCACTGCCGTCTCTTGCGTGAAGTTACAGGGGGAGCTATTTCAAGGTAAATGTTTGGGGTTTCTTTCAATTGCTCTAAAGTACCTCAAAGATAATGTATTTTTGAAATATCTCGTGTATTGACCTTCTATGCACAAATGACTTACAAGGTCTTTCCTGAGGATTCATATTCAATTTTGATTTGTATTACATGTGTTTTTAAAACAGTGAACAAGTTTTCTTGATCTGAGGTCCAGACCTTCACAGGAGGCAAATAAAATCCTGTATTTCAGTAATAGAATTGAGTACTAGTCACGATACAATGTGCCACAAATCTAGGTTTTTATTGGTTTGGTTTTTTGTTTTTTTTTGACTCAAGGAAACATGATTGAATGTTTCATCTAAGGGCATCATAAAGCTATTAGAAGACAGAAATTGAAAAGTGACTGAGTTGCTAGGGTACATCAAAAAAGTGGAGATCCCCAGCAATTTGACAGATTTACTGCATGACACATTTAATTGATTCCTATGGTACTTCCACTGTTGTTTTAAAAAGAGCTTAATTCCTTATGCAGCTAAATTGCCTTTTCTGAAGTTTAAATGCTTTATGCGTACTGAATCGTATCCACTTATCCATCTGCTTGCAGGCTGGTTGATACAGTGGAATGCTGTAATAAGCAGAACTGCAAACACATCCCGTAGGGACTGCAGAATTATTTTTCTAGTCATCGTTTGCTCTTAAGTTGTATTAGTGTTACAATACTCCTAATCTTTCAGCAAGTTTTTTATCTGTATTTGTCATAATTGAAGGTTTTGACTTTGTGTACTAAAATGGAAAGAAATGCTTGCGTCTCTTCTGCTCTTGATTTATAAATTTTCCTAATGAGGGTCCTTTGTTTGGAATCACTGTAACATGTATAAGTACAGCTTGGAACAACAATAAAAGAGAATTCTCTTTCTTTCTATTGCATAAGTCACCTTGCACATATTTGCTATTTCTTTCAAGTTTGGAGCTGTTTAAATCTTGAAAATAGGTAAGAGTTAGGAGTTTTCAGCTGAAAAGCAGGTGCTTTCCAGGCACACTTGCAAAATCTGTAAGTGATGAAATTGTAAAACGCTTTCAGGGTTATAAAAATACTTGCAATTTTTTGAGATCATTGGGATCATCCCAAGGTGGAAGGAAGAACAGTGTAAGAGAATCAGCATTCCTATGTGTTTTTTTGTTGTTTTTTTTAAGTAATTACATTTTGTCTAATGCACTGCATGACCTTTTAGTTATCCTTACCTCTAAATAGAAGCCTAGTGGTAAAATACAACCATGGAATCATTTCATTTTTATTTCAGTGAAAAAGCGGATATTGTTCCTGGATATGATTTCTTAGTGAACTCAGTGTGGCCAGAAATAGTACGTGGTTTAGAAGAAAAATTGCCATCACTGTTTAACCCTGGAAACCCAGATGTGTTTCATGAGGTAATTAATTTTGTGACTTAATTTCCATTTGTTATTTCTAAGACACAGATATGAATGAGTCATATTCTCTAGCTTTTTTTTTTTCCTACTGCTGTTATGTAAACTTCTGTTGTGCATGGCTTGGAAGAGAAGACTATCTCACAACACTTGATTTTTTTTCATAGTAATTAATTCTCCCCTCAGGTTTGTCAGCGTCGTGGTTTCAGTTTGGTACCTGGTATGGTGCTGTGTTTTGGATTTAGCATGGGGATTATATTGATAACAGACTGGTGTTTCTGTTGATGTTGAGCAGTGTTGCACAGAGCCAAAGGCCTTTCAGCCTCTTGTGCTGTGCTGCTGGTGAGGAGCTGGGGGTGAATGAGGAGGGGCAGAACCAGGACGACTGATCCGAAGTGGCCAGAGGGATGTCTCCCATCTTGTGGGTTCATCTTGTGGGTGAAACTATAAGACTGGGGGAGTTGTTGGAGGAGCCACTGCTTGAAAACCTGCCAGATATTGGCATCAGTCTGCAAGTGGTGAGCAATTGCATTGTGCAACGCTTGTCTTATGTGTTTCTATTATTATTATTTTCCACTTCTTTCCTGTCCTGTTAAACCAATCTATGTCTCAACACAGAAGATTGACCTTTTTTTTTTTTTTTTTTTTTTTTTTTTCTTTATCCCCCCAGTTTTCTCCTACATCTCATGCAAGGAAACAGGGTGGGGGAACAAACAGCTGTATGGGGCTTAGCTGCCTGCTGGGTTAAATCACAGCTGTCGGGAAAGCTCTTACAGGGGTTACTGGAAGTCAGTTTGTCATGTGAATTTGGCCTTAAGTATTTGTTTTAGGAGTAACTGTCCTTTTTTAGTTATAGAATTGCAACATTGATAATGGTGGAGGTGGATGGCTATGGTGTTTTTGCAAGATCAGGACTTCTGTATTTAAAGGGCTGTCTTCTTAGTTTTTTTTAATTAAATAGCTAGGTTACAGCTTGCCCTAACTCCTCTCAGTTTCCCACAAAGCTTCAGTCATCCTTCAGGCTTTTCCTAATGTTGTGACTTGTGCTGTTTGCTTTGTACAAGAATGTGTTTTATACTGAAATGGTTTTACTCTTTTAAAAGAATTATTCTTATAAGCCTTTCATCTTATGTTGAGCTGATATCAACCAATGGTACTGTTGTGTTTATTTAAAAAAAAGAAACAAAAAACAAAAAAAAACAAAAAAACCACCTACAATGACTTTCAGTTACTTGATGTAGTCAGTCCAAAGTTCTTAAGTTCTTTCAAGACTGCTTTTGTCTACTTAAGATAAAATTTGGAGTCTAGGTCATTAAAATATTTTATCTAAAAATCAATGAAGTGCCAAGTGTAAAAGTGCTCAGATGTCTATGGAAGAACTGGTAGGAGTAGTTATAAATGAAGGAGGGAAAAGTACTTGTGAAACATTTGCTGTGTTGCTGATAATCTATTAATGCAGACTGTAGTCATTAGTCTTCTTACTCTGTTTCCTAGGTTGGTAGAACTGCAGAGTAGTCTTTTTCTGCAGGTTGGTTTGGTTGTTTTGCATATGTAAGTATAGCTGTAGTACTTGGAAGTATTGTCTGTTAAAGGCTGGTCTTACGTGTAGAGGGAGTGGATGGAAAAAATATTTCTTTCAGGTCATGCTGTAAAATCAGACTGGCAGTTTTAAGCCTGTATGAAAGTAACTGTTGTGCAGAGTTTTTAAGTTGTTTTAGGTTGTTGTGCCTTTCTTTCAGACTCAGATTTGTAGTTTTAGAGGCATTTGAGAATAACGTATCTTCTATTTCTCAGCATTGATTTGAGTTTAGATTCCTGTATTTGAAAGCTGCTGCATTTTTTTTTCACATTTTCATCATTCAATAACTTCATCAGGTATCCAGTCCCAGAAGCTGAAAGGGAACCAATCTTGCATTTAGTTCCCTCTCTTAAATGTAATACTATCAATAAGTAGGTAATGTCTCTGAGTTGTCTTCTATTTTGAAGGTGTCAGAGATCTTTCCAGGGTGTTCTGTTTATACCTTTGACTAATACTTCAGGCAGTTGAGCATTAATGCCTTCTTTATCTTTTTTGAAAGTACTGAGTTTATTATTTAAGAAAGCAGGTGGAAAGAGCACTGATCTCTCATTGTTCCTGGATTTAATTCCCACATCTCTTATAGTTTTTTTGTGTTATAAATACAACTACGCTGGGACAAATGTAGCTAACCTGAAGGCTTTTGTGTGCCACTTCCAGAACACCATCTCCACACCATGAAATTGCCACATCACAAGAAAAGCATACTGTAATTACACATTTGACAGAAGGGTCCAAATGCACTGAGACATGCCATGCAAAAGCTTGTCCATGTCGGTGCATTGCCCAGGATTGTTTCTGAGGGCAGAACCTACCAGCAGCATCTCAGGGACTTCTGGGGGTGTTTTACTGCTTCATAAGAGAATCTGAGTGTGTTGCTCACCTGCTGTTCTGAAGTGGGGTAAAAGTCCTGTGCTTACAGCCTTGCACTGACAGAAGCACTGAGAAGTAGAATTAGCATATCCTAAGTTGGAAGGGACCCACAAGGATCATGGAGTCCAATTCCTGGCTCCACACAGCACTACCCAAAGTTCCAACCGTATGCCTGAGAGCGTTGTCCAACCACTGCTTGAACTGGGTAGCCTGGAGATTAATCCAGGCATATTTCATTAATTCAGCAGTGGCTTAATGAGCATGTTCTAATGTCACAAGACAACATCTCGTTTGTTTTGTGGCTGTTTCTTGTTCTTTTGTTTTGGTGAGGGGTGTTTTATTGTTGTTGGATTTGTCTGTTTGTTGAACAGAACTGTGCATTTCACCATGCTATTTTTCATTGCAGAGAGGCAGATTACAAGTGGAGCTATATTACGACTTCTTGATTTACATATTTTTTGTGCTCTATTAGCACGTATTTGTTATTTTTAAAACTTGCTTTTGGGGAAACAGTTTTAGAAATTCCTATAATACAGTTCTATATAACAGAAGTAAAATACCATTCTTTCTTTCTCATGTGTGTTTGGTGGAGCATATTTCTGGAAGTAACTAAGGACAAAATCCATCTGTTATGTCCCTTTATTTCTCATTTACTGGGACTGACTGTTCTTAGTGCTGTGCACCAGCATTGCTCCACCTTGGTGATTCAGCTCAGAAATACTTATAGGTCTTTCTGATCTGGTTGTTGAGGTAGCTCAGACAATTTAATGCTTTTCAGAAGTGCCGTGCACTGGGTTTTCGTATTACAGAGTAACACCTATTAGATAACTGGTTTTGGTTTCACTACAGTCCAGGATTTTGGCATTATATGATTAGGTATCGGTGCTGGCCCATTCTGAGCCTTGAGCTTAACCGTAGGCTGATATGGAAGTTCTTTTTAGAGGGTTGTGGCCTTCATTGCTTAGTAGGACCCTGGCAGTGATCAGAATGCTCATTTTCTTCCTGCAGAAGTACACTGTCAGCATGGATTTTGTACGGAAGTTTGAACGGCAGTGTGGCTCACAGGCCAGTGTGAAACGGTTGAGATCTCATCCCTCCTACCACAGCTTTAACAACAAATGGAACTTGCCTGTTTATTTTCAGATAAGGTTGGTAAGCATCTGTTGGTCGTTTCAAAAGTAAAATGTGCTGTGTGTCATCTCTCATTCCAGAGTCACAGAATCACTGAATCGTAGGGGTTAGAAGGGACCTCTGGAGATTGTCAAGTCCAACCTACCAGCTAAAGCAGGTTCCCTACAGTAGGTTGCAAAGGTTGAGAAGTGTTCTGAGAGTCTCTCAACGGCTTCGTATGCTATTTGTTACAGGAGTAGATCTTATTCCCTTGAGGGTAATGCAGCACTGTTAGTTGGGAATCAGATCATAAGCAGAGGCAGCTAAGTTTCCTTTCTCAGCTTTCTGTTCCACATGTCTTATAGTTTGCATACAAACAGTGAGGATGAATGCTTGAGTTTATGGGTTGTTCTTGTTTACAGTCCATGATATTAATGAATTTTTTTAATATGCTTTTAGTTTAGAACATGCTGGCCTAAGAACTGTTCTGGCTGTGTTGTATACACTGTGTTGTACCCTAACTATATGTAGTCTCTTGTCCTGCATTCTACTTGAATGTGGTTTGGATAACATTTTCTGTGCTGGCAAATCCAGTCACAAGATTTTCTTGCCTTTGTTTCCTACTATACTACACATTTATTTGTTCCACCTCAGCTGTTTGTGGGGCTGACCTACATGCTGGATCACTGAAATTGTCAGGTCTTTTTAAGAAATAAAAGAGGAGAAGTAGGTGGTGGCAGCAAAGGGAATGATATGCAAAAAATGATACGCAAGAAGGATAAGAAAGTGAGGTTTATTTTTTAACATGGATCACCATGGTGGCTTTCCTTATTGCGTGTCTATAAATGATGATTATGGTACAGCCATAGTCACATTTATACAGCATATTTAAACCAGTATAAATCTGATGCTGCTGAAAAGTTCCATCTGGGAATCTTATGAGAGCTGGAGCTAATTCAAGACAAGTGTTAGGAACATGGGGATGGGAGCACGTTTGTTAGTGTTTTGATGATGTGCTACATTTTGTAAACCGGTGGTCCTGGCCTCTTCTGACATCCTTCTTTATTTTTTTTTCCACTTGCACAACTGTTCTGCAGCTGTGTAGTGAACCAATTTGAAGAACTGTTACCTTGGGCAAAATAAAAAAAAGGCTGACTTCCAAACTCCAATCAATTTTTCCAAGCCACTTAACTGTACAAATATTGATGCTGGCCCAAGGGAAAGGGCAGGAGTACTCACTATAATAGTGGTGCTGACTATGCAGACTGTAAGTGTCTGTAGAACTACAGCAATTATAGACTTCTTAGCAAAAGGCAGGTATCATTAATGAGTCTGTGAAACTGCCCTTTTGTTTGAAAGCACAGCTTTTCTAACAAGTGACCACTTGATCAAGCTTAGTACTGCTGTTCTAAACATTGAAATGAATCTTCAGCGTGTTCTTTTAAAAGAAAATAATAATCTCTTAGATGTTTTGAGATCTGGCTAACAAAAAGGAAAAAAATTAGTAATTCTCTTTTAAGATTACTGTAAATCCAAACAGTGCACTATTTCAGGAGATGATTGGGTAACAGGAGTTTCTTCATCTTCCATCATTATCATTCCTATATGTTGGAATGATCTGATAATTTTTGGAATTGCCCATGAATCCTTTAGTACACGAATAATGAAACATATTCATAGCATGGTAGCTTTTTCTTTGCTGCATATAACTATCCCCAACTCACACAGGATTTGTGTTGAAGTGGTTTCTTCCACTATTGCACTTATGGTTAAGATTGGTAGTTTTCTCAATTACAGAAATTGCCCAGAACAAAGAGCCCTCACTAAGCCTGTACAAAGGAGTCTGTAAGGAATAGATGGACGTAGAGGCATTTCTTCTGTAGCAGTGCAGGTACCAGCAGCCTCAGTGACTCTTTTCCTTGCCGTTTCTTACAATTACATCAGTACAGCAGATAATGGAACTGTAAGGAACTCATGCTTGTGATTGTTTTCCCATGTAAGAAATATTCAGCAAAAGCTGAATAATTAAAAAAAAAAAAAAAAAAGTGATTCAGTTCTCTAATCCATTTCACTGTAAGACCTGAATGTGCTGCTTTGTCAGTGAAAGTATTGCACAGGCAGGAATTAAGATTTGAAACCATTTTACAAATACTTCAAAATACATGCTAAGTGTTGGTAGGAACTGAACAAGAAACCTCTTGTGGGTTTCTTCCTCCTTGATGTGTCAATCACAGATATTGCTACTTAAATTACTTAAAGTATGCATCTGGTACATTACTAGCTGGAACAGGAAAAGCTGGGTAGGTGCCTGCTCTGATTTGGAAATGACAGTTGAGAAGTTTTAAAATGATCCTTGCAGGTCATAATTAGGAAGTTTGGTAGGTGTAGAGATTACTGTGATGAACATAAAAGCAATAAGGAAGAATGACAAAAGCTTTCTGTAGAGAAGTTCAAAATATAGTTTTATTTCAGGGTTAGGAATAAAAATGTTATTAATGATTACATTTTTACCCAAGGGAAACACTGTCTTATTTGCTGTTAAACTTCAAGGGAGAAAAAAAAAAGGCAAAAAAGAAAAAGAGGAGGGTAGGGCATCCTGTGAGGAACTATTGATTTTTGTCAGGTACAGAGTTGTTTGCAGAACCTTATGCCACTCTCCATTAACAAACACATAGAATGCTAAAGGCTCCCAGAGCCATGTGACATACCTGAAGGCCAGCTTAAGTAAGTATGAGTTAATGTGTTCACTTCTAGTGTGAAAACAATAACAATTAGGAAAAAGAGCCCACAAACACAAACCTTTCTCCATAAAAAAAGATCTAAATACTTGACATGATCTTAATTCTAAGTTGTATATTTATTTGTAATGTGTACATTTAAAATCTGCCTATATAAAATGAAATGTTGTATTTCAAGTACTTACAGATTGTTGGCCTTATTTGTATCTTGGGTTATGTTGAGGAAAATAATGAATGTATAATCTGTCAGTGTGTGTACACTAATAGCATAGAGACTGAACATTGAAAAGTATTGAGCCATCAATTTAAGAAATGCTTTATTTATAATCAAAACTTTTCTGTTTTTCAGATTTAGAGAAATAGCAGGGGCCTTAGAAACTGCACTTTCAGATTCCCTAGAGGAAGCACCAGGTAAACTTCACTGAAAATAATAGTTTCCCCTATTGTGATGGAAGCTGTATTTTAAGTAGCAGTGATTATTGCCTCTTCATCATTTACTGACTTGCATCCTTAGTGTTCACTTTTGCTGTGGTTTTTTTTTTTTTTATGAACTGATTTAATAGTAGACTACATTTTTGTGGGGAAGGCAATGTAAAAGCATTGTTCAGTGATCACTTCACTTACTAAAAACACTTCTTATGGTAGCAGTAATTAACATGTTTGTGGATCTACTTTCTTATTTCAAAAAAGGTCTAAATTTCCACTTGGCAACCTGCGTGTGATATCCAAAAGGTTATGCTTTGTTGCTGGGACACTTTTCTTGTTACATGTGGAGAGGAAAATGTCTATCTCTTGGCAGCATTTAGGCTTTCTGTGGTTTGCATTGTTGACTTCTACTCAAAACATGTACATTGATTTACGAGCTGGGGAGAAGGCAAGCTTAGAAAAGATTATAGTGGATGGACAAACCTAAGCTATTTCTTAGAAGTATATTTTAATTAGACAAGCTTTTACTTCAGTTAATTGAGTAAAATACCTGTGAGGAAGGCAGTGGAAAGTAATGTCTGTATATAATGCACACATATGTATGTATACATATATTTATACACATCTTGTGTGTAATATTTTGAACTTTTAACTATTAAACTAAAGAATTAAGGAGGAAAAAAAACAAATGAAGATGAAGTGAGTAAATCCTACAACTTCAAGGCATTTATTATAAACTCGTGGTCGTATTAATTAGCTTTTGTATTGTATGCTATAAAATCAAAATCATAAGAATAATCTGGGTTGAAAGGGACTTTAGGATCATTGAGTTCCAAACCCCCTGCCACAGGCAGGATTGCCATCCACTAGATCAAGTATTGGATAAGCTTGCCAGAGGCTCCATCCAACCTGGCCTTGAACAGCTCCAGGGATTAGGCATCCATAGCCTCTCTGGGCAGCCTGTTTCAGGAGCTCACCACCCTCTCAATGAAAAACTTCCCCCTAACATCTAAATCTAACGTCTTTTAATTTAAAACCATTCTCCCTCATCCTACCACTATCTACCCATGTAAAAAGCTTATATACAATTTCCCTTTAAATGTTGGAAGGCCATAATGAGGTCTCTGTGCAGCCTTCTCATCTCTAGTCTAAACAAATCTAGCTCCTTAGCCTGTCTTCATAGGAGAGGTGCTCCTGTCCTCTGATCATCTTTGTGGCCCTTCTCTCAACCCTCCAAAAGCTCCATATCTTTCCTGTGTTGGGGGGCTCTAGACCTAGACATGGTACTCCAGATGGAGCCACACAAGGGTAGAGTAGAGAGGAGCAATCACCTCTCATTTAGCTGATACACCCTGGATACCATTGGCCTTCTGGGCTGCAAGCACACATTGCTAGCTCACGTTAAGTTTTTCATCTACCGTGTTTCCATGATAACAATAAGATTGTTCTTCAATTGCACCCCAGTTTCCAACTCCTCCTGCTAATTTCCCACTGCATGCATTGGTATAGAGGCACTTCAGCTGGTCTTTCAGCCTCAGTATTTTTCAAGAGAAAAAATGTTAGTGCATAAACTGCTTTGTAAGTATTTGGTTTCAATACGGATATTCCCACTGTGTTTTCAGTACCTATTTCTAGTATGTTACTCAGACTTAACTATGAAGGGAACAATAGTTCAGTGCTAATACAGTTTTACTCTTGCATAAGGCCCTCCAAAGTATGCATGTCATTAGGCAATATTCTAAAGGAGTGAGGAGGTAGTATTTTCAGAGTTTGTTTAATAAATCATCTTTGCTATCTTTGTGGTTGTGTCTCGGGGATGTTTTTTTGTTAAGTGTTGAATAATACATTTATTAACATCAGTAATTAACATCTTTCAAGAGTGTGCTTAGGAACTTAACTTTTGTTGCCTTGTTCTTTTTAGAGGGCAGCTCATACTGTCTTTTGGCTACTCACATGGTCTGGATGAGTCTTTTGAAGTGTTGGTCTGATCAGATGTTTTTACCATTGTTAGCACACCGCCTGTGGAAACTTAGTCTGCAAATTTTGGCACGTTACTCTGTGTTCATTAATGAGGTAAGAGAACAGCATAGTTATGGTTCTGAAGATTATGTCCATCTGTAAGAGACCTCTTAAAACAAACAAACAAAAAAACCACCACCAACAAAAAACCCACAGCTGATATTGGGGAATAATTGAGGATAAAAGGGACTTTTGGAAGTCATGTGGTCCAAATTCCTGCTCAAAACAGGGCCAGCATAGGTAAGATTATGAAGACCTTGTTAGGTTAAATTTTGAATATCTGAAGGTGAAGACTTCGCAGCCTCTTGAGCCTGTTTCCAATGATTGACCACCTTCATAATCAAATATCCTCATATTTGATACAGTTGCCTTTGTTGCACTTGTCCATTTCTTCTTACCCTGTCATTTTAACTTAAGGAAAAAGTCTGATTCCATCTCCTCTATACATTCCCCTTAGGTTGCTAAAGACAACACTCCTTGTGAGATTGAATGGTACAGTTCTTTCAGCTGAATTGTCTCTTGAAAAGTGTTGATAAGTCTCAGAATTAAAACAGATAGCTGAGTGAAGCGTGCACTTTGCAGTAGAGGGCTTGAGGAAGTGGGAGAAAGAAGATGATTGACAACCATGAGTTATGTTTCTTGAAACCAAGCAAGACCTTGGCTAGCCTTGCACAGATATGAGCAAAAGGGAGGATGAATGACTGGGAAGGACTCAAACTCCTCCATTTGGTGATTTCATTGGCCTAGAAAATGCTTAAAACTCTCCTAGACATATCCCTGAGTACTCCTCTCAAAAGTGTGATAGTGGAATAGATTGTGTGTTAATTGTTGGCTTTGACTCAAACACTCTAGCAGTAGAATTGGTTGTCTCTGCAGTGGAAAATTACCCATCCCACACAGTCCACAGGTACAAACAGTTTCTGTAAAGTGGGTAATAATCAGGTCTGTTCATCTGAACACCACACTGGTGAAAATTACTCCACAACTGTACTGCCTTGTTGTATAGTGACAAAAAAGCTCTAAGTCATAGAATTACTTAGTGCACCAAAATCTGCTTTAAAATCATCTCTTTTTATGTAATTGAGGAATACAGTTATCTCTTGCAATTGCAACATTATAATGTCAGAAACTTATGAATCCTTTATATACTGTCTCTATAAATGCAACCTTAACTGCCTTTACTGTTGCCAGGATTCACATCTCAATTTGACATTTCAGGTTTCTGTAAGGCCCATTTCCAGTGAGAATACAAAAGAAAGCAAAAAAATAATGCCAGCTGGTAGAAGGGAAACTTCTGTAAACCTCAGCTCTAATGAGGACCAAGGGAATGGATCTTCCCCAGAAAGTCAGCCTTTGCCTTCCATATCCAGTACTCAGTTGGTGTATGTTGCTGCAGATCTGGATAAACTCCAGGAAAAGGTTGGTGCTTGTGACTTCACATACAGAAGTCTTTGTCAGTCTGTGTGCCAATGTTGTTGGTTTTGGATCTTGTTAATTCAAAATTAAATTAAAAAAAAAAAGTACTACTTTTTTAAAATTTATCTTGAATGCTTAAACTGGAGTAGTCTGATAGAGAAAATATCACCTGTAATAAGGGGTCTAACCTCTACATAGTTTGAGTTACAAGTTACAGGAAAAACTTCTTCTGATATTTAATCAGTAGCTGATGGACTCTACACCTGTAATGTTTCTGCTCATTTTTGGTGCAGATAGCACTGTCCCAGAGTCTCACTTTTGCCTGTAAGATCTCTGGCCTCAAAGTGTGGTGCAGTTTTGGCTTTAAAATTATATTCTCTTTTATAAAAGAACTCTTCAAGAGTTCTATCATCATCATGTTTTACTAACGATCCAGAAAGTTTAAAAGAGCTATATAGTATTAATATGCTTTCAGTGGGAACTTTTCTAATGTAGTTCAGTCAGTAAGACTGAAATTTCTGTATTCTGTGAAGCAACATCTGGGTCGATAATATTTTGTGAACTGTCAGTTGTTTTCTCTGAGGACAAAAATGGTAATGTAGGGAATTGAATGAATAGGCCTTAATTCCCATTAATATTCTCACTAACCCAAGTCTGGGTTTCCATAAACATAACAAAAAAGCAGAGAAGAATTGAAAGGGTCTTTCGATACACTGCTAACTTGATGAGTGTAGGAAGAGCTATTGAAATATGTTTATAATAAGATTGTGTCTATCTTACGTTTCATTCTTTAGATTCCTGACATCTTAGAAATGATTAAACCAAAACTTGAGATGATTGGCTTCAAGAATTTGTCTTGTATTGAAGGTAAATCTGAGAGACTGAATTCAGTCTTTCCCCCTTTCCCAAGTCCCTCTGCTAACCGAACCATATCAGCTTTTAAACAGTTTTATTGTTTACAATGAAAAACTTGAAAATAGGAGTGTTTTTTGTTTGTTTATGTAATGGTGCTTGTTTCTGACCTGATCCATTCTGTGATTCTGAGAAATAGAAACTGCCTTAAATGGAACTGTGAAGTCTAGAAAACATTACATTAAAGTTTACTGAGTCTGAAGTAGTTTCTTGGGAGAGAACTTGTCTAATAATTAAGATGGTTCTCGATGAAGCAAGGAACCTGGAAGATCAATATCTTCAAAATCTTTGAACTCTTGTAGTAAGGAAAACAGAGAACAATAAAGAAGATGGTTTGCATTATCCAGTTGAAACTAAAATATTACGGGTTGATGTCTAAGTCTTTAAGAGAGGTAGGAGCTTGTGTATGTTGCAACTCAGTAGATGGTCTCCTGACAATTGCAAGTGTGCATTAGGCATGTTCCAGTTACTCCCTGGGGAATTTAGGTACTGTGGAAAAGAACTTTACAGTCCCAGTTTCCGTGGTAGATCTGAGCTTTTTGATTCAAGCCCCTTGCTACATTGGTAAATTGCTGGTACGTTGCTGGAAAAATAATGTGAACCGGAGAATGTCACTTTACCTTTTTTGTTTGTTTGTTTCTTCTGTGTATCCATTTTTCTGGCTGAGGAATGGCTGATATTAGTGGAGATGTCTTATAAATGGCTAGTATGTATATATTTATTAACTGTCCTGTATTTGACACCAGGAGCAGCCATCTAGGACAGTGAGATGGGGATGATGCTGATTTGTATTGTGATGGGGCAGGGTAGCTCATCTTAAACTTCAGTATTTTTACTTCAATAGGAGCCTTGGAAGACTCAAAGACTTCGTTAACAGCGTGCATACCTACCTTGAATAACAGGATTATCCAGGATCTCAGCGAGTCCTCTTTCACTTACCTGAAGAGTGCACTGGAAATTCCAAGATTATATAGGAGAACCAATAAGGTCAGTGCTGACTGCAGATTTAAAAATACATCTCAGGGGAGTCTGAGTGAAGAATACTAACTGAGCAGTACATTTTGCTCCAGGGCTGTCTGTATCTGCTTAGCAGTCAACAAAACTATTTTATAACTTTTGATGATTTAGTAATTACCATTTACCTCTTAGAAAGGAAGGGAGCCAAAGGGAGATGAGGCTGAATGTCTTCCTGAGTTCTGAGAGCTCTCTGCAGCTACCCAAAAGGAGGTTGTAGTGAGGTGGGAAACATCTTCTCCCAGATAAAGCAGGCAAAGAGACAGTGGCCTTACACTGCAACAGAGGAGATTCAGGTTGGATATTAGGAAAAATTTCTTCTCCAAAAGAGTGGTAAGGCAGTGGAATGGACTGCCAAGGGAGGTGGTGGAGTCACTGTCCTTTGAGGTGTTCAGGAAATTTGGAGATGTGGAACTGAGGGATGTGGTTAGTGGGCCTATGTTACCAAAAAACCCCAAATCAGATAGTGCCTTGTTTTGTTACTGTGATTTTGTTTTCGCCAGGCTGTACGGTTGTTATTGTGGCTAACTTGGTCTCGTGTAAGAAAATGGCAATGTAAAAAAAACTTGAGTAACAGGTATTTCAGGTGTACCCTGTATTTGTATCCTGTGTGTGTTTGGTTTCTCTGCAATGCGTGAGGTTTGTCCAAGCTCTTGGATGCATTAGCCCTGGAGAGGTGAAGCATTTTGCATCCGCAAGACTAGCTGAGAAGAGGGTAGCAAAGGGGGGGATATTGGAGTTATCCCAAAAGCATTCTTCAGGAAAATATGCTGAGGTAATAGGGTGCTATAATAATAGAAGGAGCAGTGTTTTCAATTTAGTGAAGTATAATACAAGATAGTAGTTATTCTGACAAAAGTACATCATATATACTGAGTCTTTTCAGCTTTTCTTGAGGCCAGTGTGAGTAGGAAGTGCCCTGATGATATGAGTAGCTGGCTGGCACATGCATCCTCAAAAACTTGGTCATTTTGGATATTGTTCCGTAGTATATTCCATAGAATAACACTACTGAATGACTTTGTGATAGTGTCTTTCCTGCATATGCAGACCTCTTTGTTGATTGGGCATGAATAGGTATCTATTTCTTGGCTTACATCTGCCCTTAGTCTTCTACATATATGCTGTAATTGGTGTCTGTCTTATCAGTAGATAAATTACAGGTTGTTTTTTTTTTTTCCACCTTCTTTCTCTGTCATCTCCCAGGAAGTGCCAACTAAAGCTTCATCTTATGTTGACAGCGCTCTTAAGCCCTTCTACCGACTGCAGAATGAGTACAGAAATGTACTGAAACAGCCCATGATCCATCAGTGGTTGGAAGGCGCCCTCTCTGAAAGCACACAAAGGTAAGAGAGCCATACATAACGTTCTGTGCAGCAGGTGGGCTTTTCTGTAATAGTAAAACTTTTGCTCTCATTAATTTGCCTTTTTTTAGGTATTATGAAACGGTATCAGATGTTCTGAGTTCCGTTAAGAAGATGGAAGAGAGCTTAAAAAGATTGAAGCAGGCCAGGAGGACTGCAGCTTTGAACCCTGTTGGTACAAATGGGGGTATGAGTGATGATGATAAAATCCGACTGCAGCTGGCTCTAGATGTCGAGTATTTTGGAGAGCAAGTAAGTTAAAAGGGAAAACATTTGTTTACTGCTATTACTGGTTTTGGGAAGGGAGTGAGATACAGGAGGGAAGTTCAGCTTCATTTTTCAAACGTGAAACTTTGCATACATTTTGTGTGGTTGGCTTTTACAGCTGTGTAATGCAGATGACTTGAAACCTGAGCGATTGTAGAGTCTTCTTGAGCAACGCATGCTTTCCTGTGACTTCTTACATAAATTAAAAATCTTGTATTTCTCAATGTTCCAAATTCAAATATTTCTTAGTACTCAGAAGCTAAAAAGAAATACTAAGTGGACAAATCAGAGGGAATTTCCTTTTCTGCTCCAGTAGAAATGACTTTATGGCTTCAGTTTTTGATTGCCTTTTCTCTGGGTATTTACAGCTTTGCCTTAATGCATAGTTTACAAGGGTTTACATCCAGGAGCTTTGAGGATTTCTTATTTGTTGGGTTATGCAATAGTAAGCTCTTTTCAATGCCAAATATGAAACCTTTAATTAACAAAGTAAAAACAAGTGGAAGAAGATTGTCCAGGAAATATGTGTAGTAGCTGTATCAAACTGTATAAGCGTACTGATTTGTAGTCATCATTTCTGTATGTAATATGCAGATATAAACAAATAAGTGTAGTCTACATCATTAATTGCCAAGCAGTTGTCATCAGTCTTGTTCATAAGCACATGCTGTGGCTGCATTATAACAGGCAGATGCATCTGGCCTGTGTGTAAACTGCTGCTTTTCTCATTTCTGAGGCTTAACTGAAAGGAAAGTGATTTAAGTGGAGGTGTGGAAGTTATTAACAGGAAATACCATTTGGCAGTTTTTAGCTAGGAGCATCAGTTGGGTTCTTGGTTTTTGTGTTCCTATTATGTGCAATAACAATATTGCAATGTGAATTTAAGTTGAATTGGGTAAGATTATGAATAATCATTTAGGAGCTGATTTGGTACATTTGGACGAAATTTGGAGTTCCAGCAATGAACACCTCTTCAGGTGTTCAGTAATTTCATTACTAGTATATTTAGATTTCATTGCACTTTCAGATTTATCATTGTTGTGTTTTTCTAACTGTTAAAGTAATGGATTTCCTAGATAAGAAATTTCTTATAGTAATCTTTCTGTAGAGTTTTCACCCAACAGGAAATTCTGTGGCTCATAGAATCATAGACTCACAGATTATTGGAATGCTTTCATTATCACACTGTTGCTTGTTGTTGGATGTATCTTTGTATTAAAAACTTTACTCAGAACACTGATTTGGGATTTGAGAAAAACTTCAGTTGAATTCAGTGTGTTAAAAGCATAGTTACAGCCAAGTTTCTCTTTTTGACTGTTTCATTGGAAAACTTCCAATGGCTTTAGTTACAAGAGGATAGTCAAACATTTTACTCTGAGACATTGAGTTAACTGGAAAGACTTAACTGAGCAAAGTTTTATAAGGTTTTTTTTTTCATATGTTGCACTGTATGCAGTTTGGTTTTGTTTTTTTTTTTACCATTCATTAATGTAAGATAAAACATGCTTTCCCAATTGTTTTAAGAACATGAGCTTTTGTTGTTTTAAAGAAAATCAATGCTGCTTTTGTTTCTTTTTAGATACGAAAGATGGGACTGGAAACAAACAACATAAAAAGCTTTTCAGCCCTTACAGAGCTTGTTCTAAGTGCCAAGGATCAGGCTACAGTGGAACAATCCTAAGTGGTTTTGAAAACATGCGATCAATGAAGAAGAATGTAACTATTTGTTATTTTCCCAAATAAGTAGCAATGAAGTGCTTCCTGTTGCATCTCAAGCAACAAATCGGTGCATCTTCTGTTTGTTTCACCAAAAGACTGAGAGTTTACCAATAGTTTTCCATTATATGGAAAGCAGTCATAAGTTCTAAACTTCTTACTGCAGAAGTGGGAAGTGGAAGAAAATGTTTCCATTATTTTTCTTGTAAATCTTATTATGTAGAAGAGTGAACATATATGATGAAAATAGTATGTAATAAACTGTCTTCCTAACTCTGATGTCCCATTTGTTTTTTGAATCAAATATATTGCTAGCTGTATAAATCTTCCAAAGGAACAGCTCTTCTGAAGTAATGAAATTGTTCACAGGAATAGCTGTCCGCTGTTTATTGCTGTTGCTTTGCATTTATCAACTTTCCCTCATCATGAGTCATGGTTAGCTCTTGTTAGGATTTCAGATGTTTTTATCTTACAGATTTTTTAATGGACCTTGTTGGTGACAAGTGCTCTGTACAGAAAGCTCCTAAGGTACTGTATAATTAAAAAGTCGTTTATAATACCAGTACCTAACTTTCTGGCTATTGCTTCCATAATTGTTTCCCTTCAAACTAGAACTTAGTATATTAAGCTAGAATTTATTCAGAGTTGGTATAGATCAATTTGCCTTTTGCAGTTAGATCCATTTTGCCGAAATGCATGTGGAATTCTTGTGATTAGAAACCTAGCTACCTCAATACAAAGTGCATCATTGCATAGTTGGAAATTTTAAGTGTTATTGAGGTTTAAATGGTTAAAAGAGTTTCCTCAAACCTAGGGTGATTTGCCTTCTGACTCTTCTTTATGTGAAGAATAGGTAACACAGTCAGAGATGAGTAGGAAGTGCATTTGAGACTTCATGCATAATTGTAGGCTGCGCTCAATGATGAACCATGTTGTTATCCTTCGTTTTCTTTCTCCAGATCTCCCATCTGCTAGAGCATGATTTTTGGGTGCTCATTCACTAGACTGTTGATGTAAACTACAGCTGAGAGCTCAGTGTTTGAATGGTGCTTAGAATACCTGTTGTGTACATTATTGCACGTGTGGTGGAAGAATTCATTGAGACCAAGTTTCCTAAGTTTCACAGGGATTTTTGCATCCATATTCTGATGGGACAGAAAGAAGGCTGAGAAGAATATATGTGGCAGTAACAGAACAGTTACTGAGAAGTGGCAGACTGAGAAGCTTTCGCTGTTTTTGGTAGTGTTTAGTACGCAGTTATATAAGATACAGTGTGAATACTGCCAGGAGAAAATCTGTCTTAATATGTTTCATTCTATAAAAAGAGTGAGAGCTTTTTAAACTGTTAGCTTAGCAAACTCCCTCATGGGTTTGGAAGTCTGTCTGAGCTCTTAGTGACATCTGCTTTGCTGCCTGTACTGAAGTTCTTGCAGCTGGAGCTTAAATAGCAAGAAGATTATTAACTGAGGAGGTGGAAAAAGAAAAAAACAAAAGAATAACACATCCACCTTTCTGTTAGGACTTCATTAGCTATATGGAGTGAAGAGTAATATCTGGTAAGAATTTTAGACATAAAATTGATGTCAGAACAAGTCTCAATAAAATAACGTTGTTGGGAAAGTGAACAGATGCCATGTTTTTCATCATTTGAATATTCAGGAAAAGAGACACATAGAGCTTATCTTTTTCATACTGGAGCACAGACTCCAGAACTTCTTTCTTCCAAGTGAACCCCCTGATCCCTTTCTACAGGGCTGCTCTCCAGCCTCTCTTCCCCAAGTCTGTACATATACCAGGGCTTGCCCAATCCCAGGTGCAGAAGCAGGAGCTCGTTCTTGTTAAACTTAATGCAGCAGGTGATTGTCCAACTCTCTAGTTTGTCAGGATGTCTCTGCAAGGCTTTACAGGGGTCAACAGCTCCTCCCGATTTAGTGTTGTCCTCAAACTTGCTTAGTTTGCCTTCAAGTCCTATATCTAAGTAACTGAGGAAAATGCTGAAGAGAATTAAACTTAAAACAGAGCCCTGGAGAACCTTAACAGTGACTGGGCACTAGCCTGATGTAACCCCATCTACTATTACCCTTTGAGCCCAACCTGCCAACCAATTGTTCACCCATCATATTATGTTTTTATCTAGCTATGTGCTGGACATCTTCTCCATTTGAAAGCTGTGAGAAACTATAAAAAGCTTTGCTGGAATACAAAAAGATTACATCAGGTGGCCTCTTTTGGTCAACTGAGTAGGTAATTGTGTCATAAAAGGAGATATAAGTTTGTTAAACAAAAATTTCTCCTGACTCCATGTTGATGGTGAACAAAGGCTGCATTGTTTTTCAGATGTTTTTCAACAGAATACTTTTCTGGCTTGTAATTACCAGGCTTTTCTTTTTTGCACTTTTTGAATCCTGAGACTGCATTTGCCAGCTGAGACCCTTCCAGATTCACAAGACCGTTGAAAAATAGGTCTTACGATAACATCAGCCAGCTGCGAGTTCCCAAGGATGAATCCATTTGGACTCTAATACTTAGGCATCCAGCTGGATGCATCTACACTGTTCCTTCCTTTTCATCCTCAAGGTGTCAATGGACAGGTGCTTTCTACTGCTAGTATTTTCCTTGTTTCTCTTCTCTGTAATACTGAGCAGTGCATAGAGTCCTTCAGTATGTTGTAGTCCCCAAGTACAAATAATGGTGTTTTGTCCCAGAACTTAATGGCATCATTGCCAGGGGCTCCCTTACATTACACTCCATCTTCATGGTAAAAATGGAAACTTTTGTGGTCTGCAATTTTATTTGTGGTTGTACCTTTTGGCTTCAATGAATAAGTGGAATAACTTAATAGAGCCTTTATGAATACGTGGAAGCTGTTTCATGCTTACAGCTATATCATCGGCTGTATTTTGCAACTTACTGTCTTATAAAACATAAATCTGATTTAGAGCAAATTTCAAAAGTTGGAACAAGAGATCTAGTTGTTACAGGCATAAACCCAACTGAACTGTGGCAAAGCAATTAGAAGGTGGTTTTATTTGCAGCTTTCTCGTTTTGCAAATTCATAGTTAATTGCTGCTGTATATAATGCAAGCACAGTATTTATATGTTAAAGCATCTGGAATACATACAGAATAATTAGATAAATGCATGGATATTATAGCATTTGAAATCCTAGTATTCACGAGAGTGAGTTGTGTTATTAATAGTCTTTTTCTTTTATTAAAAAAGAATCCACTGTGTATCTGTAGCACCAATAGCTAACTGCTGACATGAGTGGTTTTGGGTAAGATAGAAATTTGTACCACTGTGGATGACAGTAAGCTACTCCTCTCTGCAGAATACATCTGGTATCATACTGCAAAGAGGTTTGCAGTTACTGTCTGAATGCCATCAGCTCCAAAGGCAAATCTAAAGTGTGAGGTGGAAGTCTGTGTGCCAATAAAATCAAAGGGAAAGCTCTTGCAGGGTTTTGCAGTACCAAGATTTCACTCCCAGTTTCTCTCATTCAGGGTTCAAGTCTAATAATCTGTTGTTCCAGTTTAATGTTTCCAACTTCTGTGACTGCTAAAATTTGGACTGTTAAAACCATTTTATTCATGTGTAGCAGCACACGCACCATTAGTATAGACAGTAGTATGGATTACTGCCACTGATACTATAATTGTTCCCTTTTTTTTTTTCCCCCAGAAAATATGGTTTGGATGTGTTAAGGATTACAGATCTGACCTCTAACCAGTAATGTTCTTTTTTTCACCATAAGACTGTAATAAATGCCTCTCAGTTCAGTAAATATTCTAAATTATGAAATTGTATTGGAATAGTAAGTAGGTCTTTTTTTTTTTTTTTCCTAAATAATCAGAGAAACTGCAGTCAGGCTATGAGAATTCATCTGCAGCTGCTCATTAATGCTACCAGCCCTATTTTTAGTTTTTCCACGGAGTTAAGAAATAAATGTGTCCATCTAGGCTGCAGAAAGAAGAAACTAACTATAAATGTGTTTTTGCTTCCAAGGCAAAATCTTGTCTCAGTGGGACAAGTAAAGCCTTCCCATGCTGTTGGCAGCATTTTGAAGGCAAATACTGCTGATCAAGCTAGAAGTCTCTGTGGATAATTTGAAAAATTGGAGAGATGTCTTGCAAAACTGATCAAACTAAAAGGTAACTTCTCAAGGAATTACGAGATCCTTTTTCCTACCTTTCTGTAGTAAATGGCACTTGCACTTATAAAATAACATTGTAAGTTGACTTGTTGCTGATTACTGTTTTATCCCCACTGCCTTGAAAAATGGTGGGGTAGAAGGAAGACAAGATGGGGAGAAGGAAAGAAGAGAACTGGGTGGTTTGCATGAAACAAATAAAGATGGGATGTTGTAATTTTTTAGCTTTTAAAAAGCAGTATTTCAAACCTTTCCTCCTTGATCTCCAAGTAAGGTAGAGCACTCAACATGATCATAAAAACAGCTTATGAGTACAAAAAGGTGATGGGAAACATGCATCCTTTTTTCTTCTCCCCTTTTCCTTGGTGCTTGCATTTAAACCTCCTGCAGTGGGTTTGTTACTCTACCAAGGAAAAGCATTGCCCTCGACTTTGCTTCAAAAACTGCTAAAAGAAACGGTTTGTTCAGCATTACTTCCTGTGGCACTGAATCTTTTTCCTGTGCTGTGGTGTCTTCTGGTTGATGTGTTCCATCGCTGCTCAGTTTGAAGAAGGCTTTATTCATTATCTGTAATACAAAAGGTGAGTCATCAGGATCATGATAGAGTTTAAGTAAATAAAAGAACACACGCAATAATCAGTAACTTGGATCAGCTGTAACCAGCAGGCTCATGGATGTTAAATAAGCCACTGAAATACTTGTTCCATAACAAGAAAAAAACTCTACAATTGCTTTTCACTTTGGTTGTATGAAATCCTTGTTCCCTTTTCCCTGACAAGTGAATGTGCCCTGCTGATCATGTGTCCCAAATGGCTCTGACTATTTTTAGTTCAGGCTTCCTTTCTACAGGCAGTGATTTTTAGGAAGGATCTTGTTTTTTCCTGCTTGAGTTCCTAGCTGCTGGAATGCCCCAGGGAAGTGGTGGAATCACTGTCTCTGGAAGTTTTTAAGAAAAGGACAGGTGTGGCACTTAGGGATGTGACCTCGTGGGCACGGTGGTGATGGGTTGACAGTTGGACTGGATGATTTTAGTGATCTTTCCCAACCTTAATGATTCTATGATTCTAAAGTTATACAGCTACAGCAGGTATATTTTGCTGAACACCAGTGATGTGTACTGTACCTTTCCAACAGTGAGGTGGGTGTCACTTATTTTACTGAGATCTGCCTCCTTCCCCAGCAGTGCGGGCAGTTTCATATCTGCAAGAAATTCTTGTAGATCAGAGCTGTCTTCTATTCTTAACTCAGGCAAAGTTAATTTAATTTTTCTGGGGGGGAAAAAAGAAAAAAAAAAAAATGAGAGCGTATCCTGTAGTATCAAAGCAGAGTGTTTGGGTAGTTTTTGGGCAACTAGTCTGTATGTTAACTGTTGAGTCAGGGCCTGAACCACTCAGAGCACCTGGAGGAAGGACCTGGTCAGCCCTGGGAGCACAGATGAAGGCAATTCAGCTGCGTGACTGAAAGGGGTGGAACCTGGCTGCACCTCTCTTAGGCCTCATTTAAGGGCTGACTGCCACTATAGAAGGATCTCTGGTTGGAGATCCCTCCTTGATGAAGCTTTCTCCTGTGAACTTGGAATCTTCTGCTATGGGTCAGCAATCTTCTTCCTTTATAGCACCTTTCTATTGTGCCTGTCCTTTTGTCATCACGCACCTGTTGTAACGCATTTCACATTGTATAGATCTGTCCAATTGCCACACAGTGAAAGTTTTTTCTACTATTAATGTGGCATCCCTTGGTTTCTGTGCATCTCTGCACCAAATGTTACATTCTCAGTGGCAGGATCCAACCCTTGATGTAGAGCAGGAAGTAGGCAGAGCTGCACTGCCCCTCCTCACCCATTCATTCTTACAGTAAATCATGTGGTGTCCAAAATGTACCTTGGGGACAGATTTTCAAGCCAGGCTGATGACTGCAAGGGAAGCTCAGCCTCTACTTTGTCCAGGTCATTGCCATTGATGGGCTGCAGCAGCACCAGCAGAACGTTCTTGCCAACGGGGACTTCAGTTGCAGAAAAGGTCTCACTGGTGTCAGTCATATACTTGAACGTCCCAGTTACTGACAGCATGGGGACTGAGATTGCCCTGTTTGAATCAACCCAGAACTCTTGAGGCTCCTTCAGCCGAGAGGCTTTCTTAGCATTCACTAAAAAACAAACAGAGAAATTTTAAATTGATTCTTCTCTTTCATCCTCCCCTCTGCCCCTTAACTGGCAGATATGTTTGTTTATAACACACTGTGTCTGACAAGGATTGCACATGTACAATTGCATTTAGCTACTGTAAGCCTATGTAACCTACCTTAATATGACTTTTGGTAGCATCAGGCAGAGGCTGGGACAGACTATCACGACTGATCAAAACTGCTGTGTTTATATCACTTTTTGCAACCAGAAAGGGTTACGAAGCTGGCTGAAATTTCTGCCTGCTCAGTTGTTTACTCCCTCCCAAGCTGCTAAGCAGTTCTTGAATGCTTATAGTGAGATGCAAAAGACGTGGATTCCCTTTACATCCCCCCAAACAGCTGTGATGACTGTGCACAACAGCTGCATATTTTGGACCCATCTGACAGGGCAGCTCTCATGCAGTGCCCTCGCACAGCTGAGGCAGCCAGGGAAGCTGATGCAAGGCAGGTGAGGCACTGGCACAGCTGCCCAGAGAAGCTGTGGGTGCCCCATCCCTGGAGGCTCTCAGACAGGTTGGATAGAGCCCTGGGCAGCCTGAGCTGGTGGATGGCAGCCCTGCCCATGGCAGGGGGCTGGAACTGGGAAGGCTTTAAGCTCTGTCCCAAACTTAGCCATTCTATGAACACAACAAAATAACAGAAAAGAGTTGCTCACTGTTTTTTTTTCCCCATCTCATGAGAAAGTTCCTGAAAGCAGCTATGAGCCACTTCCACAGCATCTGTAACCTTGCCAAACTTAGGCACAGGAGAGCAGAACCCAAGAACAGAATTAAACAAAAGGGAAATGAATAGAACTGAACTTTCAGGTTAAATGCATCAAATTGGGACAGTAACTGATTTTTAAAAACCTAACCTGGTCTTGAGGAGGGGAAAATAAAGTGACGTCCAACTCTTTGTGAGGCAGCAGGTGATCAGTAGGCTGCCTACTGGTGTTTGTCACTCATTTCCCTGAAGCAGCACTACCCTCTGGCAAGGGTGAATGCCTGAGGGCATAGACCTTGGATTAGCTCCAGGCAGTTTCTGCATTCCCACTAAATGAAAGGAGCTTCCAGAAAGGCTTGACACAAAGTGCCAGGAAGCTGATTGCTTATGGAGCACGTAACGTGACTTTGGATGCAGAAAGTCTGCCCTCTGAAGCAAGGGTGTTGTTTGGGAATATCACCATTTTGTTGTATGCTGTTTTGCTAAATGTTGCCAGTGGGTTTAAAATCATGTCATCCAATTGCAGTGTCTTCACTCACTGGTTGGTAATTATTTTGCAACCTCAAAAAAAAAAAAATTGAATCAATAAGATTTGCACTTAATGTTCTCTGCTGGATTGCAAATAGCAGTTCCCACTCAGCAGTAAGTCTATAAATGTGAAAACAACTGTGAGAAGTGAGCATAAGTTGAGACTATTTGAGGAAATTTAGCCTTTCTTTTGTATAGATTTCTACCATATCATTTTATCAATCCTTTGGCTCTTGAAAGTGTTTGATAAACCTATATAATGTGCTTCAGAGCAAAATAATGGTTTTTTTTCCTTCTTTCTATGGCTAAGAGGCAAAACATGGAACAAGACAGCATAAGCTGTCATGGTTGTCCCTCCATAGTCAAATCACCAAGCCAATGCTGCCATCCATTTCCCGTGTTTATTAATAAAAAGTTACTTATCTAATTATTTCATCCTTAAGCCAATATTCTCTAGCCCACAGGTGGAGAATGCAGCATCTCAAGTGCATCATTGTGAAAGAGGAGGGAGAGCAGCTCACCTAGTGTCATTCAGACCTTCAAAAATGTGTTCCTAAGCAAATAAAATTACAAGTTTCCTATACAGAAGAGGAAAAAAAAATTCTCTGTTAAAAGAAAATTCTGCTCTTATGACCGTGTCTAAGTCTTCAATACAAAAATTATTTTTGTAGTGCTATCTCTGTGGCAGACCTCACATTGACTAAAAGGTGATGGTCTGTCACACCTCTTCTGCAGAATTTGGGATCAGTTAATGAGCATTACAGAGCATCCTCTGACAGCACTCATGAAAGGCAAAAGAAATCTGAAATCTAGTTTGCAGTTGAGAAGATAAAGGTACAAAAGCATTTTATGAACACCAGAGCTCCAGTGCTGGCAGTAGAAACCCACTTAGAAACTTATGATTCACTGCAAATTTTCTGAAATACAGTCGCTGGTACACAACTTGCCCTAAAATTTGCCATATCTGGTATTGCATTCAGGCATTAGGATGCTGAAAACCAGCTACACTTTTAGATAAAGTACAGAGGGAGTTCTGGCACATCAGCAATGGAATAACACCATATAATTATGAGATTGCCCTACTTCTAGTTTTGGATATTCTCCCAGCTTCCATAACTGGTGGCTTACTTTCTGACCTTGATATTTCCTTTAGCCTGTAGAAAGGTATTGCTTTTGCTTGCTTTAAACCTACTTTCCAGATGACTTTTGCCAAAAGCCCCTCAGGACATTTAGATACTTTTTTGTAAGAAATCATGCATGGTAGTCTATTATTCACCTTCCCACGCCTTTCTTCACCCTTAGCTGCCCGGTCTAGGAAAAGTCCCCTGATGCCACCCCCCTCCACCTCTTCTCCATTGCCTGGCTGTCTTGAGACTGGGTGAGAGGAGGTGGCATGTGGGCAGAAACCCAGGAATAGGACACTGCATGGAGCAGTGCTCGAGGTTCCCATGTGAGTGAGCTCTTTCCTCTCACCTCTTGGCTTTCTACCCTGGGAAGCAGACTAGCTAACCTCTACTCCACCCAGCCTGCCTCCAACATGAGTACTTGCTCCCTCTTACCTGCCAAGCGAACATCCATTGCGAACACTAAGTCAGTAGTCGGATTGAGGTCTGTCAGTATGTGCTTGCTTTGGCCTTTGCTTTTGGCCTCCACAAAGGCATTTATTTGTTTTGTTGCCTCACTTGGGTTTGTAAAGTCCACAGCTCGCGTGTAAAAAGCATCGGCAGAAGGGAGCAAGTTATGCACAAACTGTTGGGATAAGGGTATGCCAGGGGCAGAGAAGAGGCAGAACATCTTGGAAAAGAGCAGATCCTCATCCTGGGTTTTGACGAGGTTTTCAATAGTCCTCAGGCTTGCAAGGAGCTTGTGCCCATCCACCCTGGAGGTGCAATTGAAGTCTCCAGAGGGGGGAACAAATCCCAGCAAACCCTGCAAATCAGCAGCTGTCTGATTGGATGCACCCAAGTAGAAAGATGCCAAGGAGCCATAGAGACTGGTAGGGGACAGGAGGACATTTTGGCCCTGCCGTGCTTCCCTCTGCAAACTGTAAAATCGCATGCCAAGGACATGCACAAAGTCCTTCAGGTAGATCAGTTTCTGCCTTCCATGGACATTTAGGCTAGGGGAATCCAGCCTAACTTCATCCTTCACATCCTCTTCATAGGCAGGTGTGATTTGGGATTCAATGGAGGCAGGCACAAATGTTTTCTTTCCTTCCTGGGCCAAGTGTTCCAGCTCCTCACAGGCACTCTCATTGAAAGCATTTAAACTGAAAGGGTGGACGTAGACCCGGTCACAACCCACTGCAGTGAAGCACAGGAGCAAACAGAGAAGATCTGCTGCCAGCTTCATGTTGGAAAACCACTTCCACAGTTTGCTGAAAGAAAAAGCAGAGAGGAAAGAAGGCTGATCAGCCTGTTAAAAATACTGTTTCCTTTATGGTGAGGTGCTCACACTTTGTATGTTACAAAGGCAGGAAGCACAGTGTTTAGTGCTGCCTGCATTGTCTGCTCAACAAAAAAGCCAGGGTGGAACGACCACCAGTTTCAGTGGCTGCAGATGGAGAAATGCCAAGTGTGGACCTGACTACATTACCCACTGTCACGACCTGAAGACCGTGCACTGGAAGAAACAGGGCTGCATATCACAATGAGCTAGGCTTGCAAACTAGACTGGTAGTTCTTTCAAAACATTATAATAATGCAGTTATATTGCTCCCAGGACCTAGTCAGAGATCTGTCTGCATACCGCTGCACTAAATCTTGCTGACACAAGGACAGGCTAAGCGATTTGCCTGCTGTTACAGGGGAAGTGGATTTGAAAACCAGGTCTCTTAAGGTCCCACCACTGAGCTCTCCTGCTCTGTATGTCAAGTCAGTGTAATGCATGGCACTAACAAAGCACTTTGTATTTCCACAGCCCAGTGCAAGCATTCATTCTAGCTTCTAGACAAACTGCCTCAAGGCTCTCTTACACAAATGTGCTGCCACTGAAACCAAGTATTTATCTTCATAGCACCTTCATCTCTTAAAAACAGGGTTAGGAAAGATAAACTCAGTTTTTCCTCTATTGCACAAGCAATCTTTTCCTCCAGTAGAAGGTTTCCTGCCGCTCTTGTTTTTCCTGACTAGAAATGGAGACTTCTCCTGAATGTGGACATTGCCAGTGTTTTAGCACAAGGGACCAGGTACATATAGGGTACAAGAAAGGCACAGACATGTATGTGTGCACATACATATCCACATACACTTGTATACACAAACACACTGACAACTTTTCTGTACTTATAATTCTCACTTCTCCTGTATCTTTTTTTTTTTTTTTTTTTTTAAAAACTAATAACTCTGTTGCACCTTCCTTGGGTTTGTAGTCTACAACTTCAGATTCACGTAGTTGAAATCCAAACGTGTAAGAGATTACTCTTCTGCGAGAGTAATGTTTCTTATGGGCCATAATGCTGCAGCATGGTAGCTTGACACTTTTAGGAAGACAGTGCACTGTCTGTCTCACCAACACTTTAATTTACATAGAGTGGAAGCGCTATGGATGGAATCCAGCCATTTGAGAGCTGACATCCTGCCTGATTTACAAGGTAAAACAATATTCATTTCACTCAGGGATCTCCAGGTGTTTCATGCCTACTAATGCTGGGTTTGCAATATCACCACTGTCTTGTAAATGCAAAGCCTGAGAGGAATAGACACATGGTAATTAGACAGACACCTCACTAGGTACGTGCCTGTTAACATGCATTTACATTCCCAGGCTGTAGGCACATGTCTAACAGGTTGGCTTGCAAAAGGAATTTCTGCTGTTGTAGTTAATCCCACCCCATCTTCTAAATCAGCACATTGGCAGCAGTAGCTGGTGCTGCTATCCCCTCCACTCTCTGCCTTCATCCTCACAGCAGCTGGTGCTGGCAGATTGCTTCCCCCAGAGCCACCACACCAACTCTCACGGGCAGAAACAGCGGGAGGGCAGTTCTCACTGCTGCCACTTAAACAACCTGATCTGTGGAAAGCAAACATGCTGTATTTCCCTAAATAAATCCACACAGAGCCTTTCAGAAAAAGAAGAAAACTTGAGCTGAACAACTGGCATTCAGAGCAAACCCACCGTGTGTGCTTACTGTCCGTGCTGCTGTTCCCACAGATGCCCTGTCCTCTGGGGCAGACTCCTTGTGGTTCCTTTTGAGCAGTGTGTGGTGGCTGCGGGGGCATTTATGCCCTTTCCAATTTGGGGGCCTTTCCAAATGTCTCCAGTGGCATTGCACAAAGCTACCTCATGGGTGGGAAGGCTGAAAAAAGTTAAATCAGACCAGAAAGGACCCAATGAAACTCGAGTGCAATTTAACACTGGACAATGCACAGAAAACCCTAGGGATCAATACACAACCTTTAACCTGACCCAGCTCATTTGTGTAGCCTGCTGTTACACATTGACTAAGATGGACACTGATGTTTTGTTATGCAGAAGAACTGCTTATAAGACTTGAAAATAACTCTGCTCATTTTGTGCCAGACTCAAATAAATGCAGATTTCCTTGTGCCTGCAGTTTTTGCAGTCAGATCAGATATTTTTCTTCTTGGATAAGAATCTCTAACTTGTGGCTTGTCAGTGTGATTGTGACACACCAGTGAGTGGGATATTTCAATTTTTATCCTCTTAATCTATCCATAAGATCAACAATTTACTCATTTTCCTTCTCAAAGCAAACGTGCTGGAAAGGAGAGGATGAAAACTAGAAGGGATTAGGACACTAGATCCAGGTAACAGAGAATTTGCCTCTCCCAGTCTCAACTTCCTACAGTCCTATTTAGAAGACAAGAGCGGGATTCAGAGATCTTTCTGCTGCTTTGGAAGGAAACCTCCAGCTTTTGCATAGAGTCATAGGTTGGAAGAGATCTACTCCCCTGTATGGCCCCTCTTCCTCTTTAAGCAAGTAAATGGCGAATTAAACTGAGGATGACATAGATGGTCTCATTCAGCACCATCATTATAGTCAATAATTAAAATCCCATGGCCTTAATGGGAATCCAAGGGTCTCAGTTTTAAAGAGCCAATGACGCCCGATTTGTGCTATAGAGTTCAGTCACATGAGGACTTCAAGAAGCAAGCCAAGAAAGATAGAAAAAAGTTTTAGATGAGTTTGGGCTGTTGGAAGTGATGGAACCGAAGGTTCTGTCAGTGACAGCTGAGCCCTGATGGAGGGACAGAAAGCATCCATCTCTGCAGCACCGTTTTTCATTTGAACAGTTTCACTACTTAAACTGTAATGAGGTTTGAAAACTGTCCTGAGCATAGCCACATACGGCATGCTGTCATGCAACAAGGCCTAAACAAACAGCTTGAAATATTTAGCATGTTTTCTCCATCTGAATCTGAGGAGCATCTGGCTGCAGAACAAGCCCTGTGCATCTGCACCATCTCCAGATGGCTATAAGATGCATGGTGCCCAGCCATGCATCCAAGCAATGGGAGAAACAGCTTTTGCATTAAGAATGCATTGTGTTCAGCTAAACGCTGAAGACACGGAGCTGGATCTCAGATTGCAATCTCCCTTTTTAGCCTTCCATTCCCCAGGGCTGGTGAAGGTGCGTGTGGAACCAAAGCAGTCAGGCCTGCAGGAGGCATTGGGCCTAACAGCACATTCCGAGCTGGGCTGCACCATGTCCATGGGCCACAGCCAGCCTGCTGCATCCTACTGGGCCAGGCCTGGGCACAGAGAAAAGGAAAGCTCCATCTGAAGTTCTCAGTATCAAGAACACAGAAGTCTGGGCTGTTTCAGCAAAGGGCACCTTGTGTTCCGTAAAACTGAAAAGTATCCTTAATGAGGGTTGCTCAGTAATAAGCTGCCAGACTTGCATGTTTATTGCAGATGTTATGTACTGGATGGAAAATCATCTAACCCTTAGCCACTGTACTTTTTTTCCTTAAGTCGTTTTGCCTCACATGTGATACAGAAATGCTGTTGTAGCACCCAAGGGGAGCAGTCTGGGTAATCCCAGCTTCCAGCTGCCCTGTGGGCTGTGACCACATCACGTTGCAGCTCCTACAGTAAATCATGCTCTCCTTTTGCTGTCTGTAGGCACAGTTCCCAACAGCAGTAATTCCCTTATGGTGGTAAAGACTTTGATTTCAGCCATGTTCATGCCCCAGTGCAAAGCTCAGACACAAATCCCACCAAATTTGCCAGTCCCGTATGCTCATTCAATTAGTATTCCCCTACAATTATGCATCATTCAGTAGTGTATTTCTTAAATTTCTAACTTTTCAGTTTATACTAAAGAAGTTACTCTAAGATTATAAAGAGTATGCATTGTCACAACTGGGAACATATTTTTTCCTAGTATGACTTAATTACAGGTTTTCATTTCACTTCTGAGCCCTTTTTAAGGTAGAGAGCACAAGCATTATCCCAATTACTATACGTGGACCTTTTTGTCAGGCTTAATTTTGTTGAGCTGCCATCATTTTAGGATGGATGCTGTGCTTGAAGAGCTAGACTTCAGCAAGATGACAGTTTATCACAGAATCACCAGGCTTGAAAAAAACCTCAAAAATTATCCAGTCCAACTGTCCACAACTCACCAATATTCCCACTAAACCACATCCCTCAGTACAACATCTAAACGTTTCTAGAACACCTTCAAGGACGGTGACTCCACCACCCCTCTGAGCAGCCTGTTCCAACACCTGACCACCCTCTCAGAGAAAAAGTATCCTGCCTGTCAGCTGACAGTGAACTGTCAACTGTGATGACTCTCTTCCCCAAAGAGAACTGCAGCAGAAAAGTTGCACTGGGAAAAAAGTGGTTGAAAAACTTTCATAGAATCATAAGGTTGGAAAAGACCGCTAAGGTCACCTCATCCAACTGAGAGACCATCACCACCATGCCCACCCACTAAGCCACATCCCCAGGTGCCATACCTGCCCTTTTCTTGAAAACCTCCAAAGACAGTGATTCCACCACTTCCCCAGGGCTTTCCAGCAGCTAGGAACTCAAGAACATAGAAGCACGATCCTTCCTAAAATTATTGCCTGTACAAAGAAAGTCCTGATTTGTTGTTTCATTACAATTCTCATCTTTCAATAGCCATGATAAAGGTATAAAGAAGTACAGACCTCTCAAGCTTGCTGTTCAACAAAGAAGTTCCTGTCCTTCTTTTGCTTCACTCCTCCTGATCTCTGGAGGGGTCTTGGAACTCCCTTTTGTACTCACCCTTACATAAGCAAGCCCAGACTTCTCATTCCCCCCCTCCCCTTGCCCTATTTAAAAAAAAAAAAAAAAAAAAAAAAGAAAAAGACCTGCCTCTGTTTTTCCTGTTTGTTATTCATGGTCACAGCTGCCTTCTCCAGAAAGGGAGCAGAGAGTGGCTGGAAATCTGCTCCTGCTGGTACTGCAGTCACTGTTCTGATTGCAGTCTCCCTCATCTCCTTTGCTCCATTGAAAAGAAATCCCTTTACCAGCCTTTCTCTTCTGAAGTGCAAATAGGGGATAGTTTTGCTTCCCAAGAAAAGTTCTGGGGTGTGTTCCTGCCACTGCTTACTTACATAAAAACTGCCAGATATGGTTCAGAATTTTTAACCCCAGAAGGGAAATATTGACCTTACAGCCAGAAGTGAGTAATTAGGTCTTTAATAGGAAAAAAATGTTTTTGCTCAAGACCAAATTTCAGTTGATCAGCAAACCAGTAATTCTTTTGCTGAAGAACATCTTGCTCCATTCTACTGAAGTATTCATCGATCCAGAGTGTTCTGGGAAAGGCTATATAAAATTCAGCACTTTGTGCAGAGACAATAGTAAATATTTTACTTTTTCCCCCCCCCCCCCTTGTTTTCCAGTCTTCCATAATTTTCTCTGAGACCTGAACTCAAAGGGGCCAGACATACTATTAGGACAGCATCCTAGTAGTCACTTGTGAAATTAGGATGGGATTTATGGAGAAAGAAGTCACTCTGGAGAGAGGATAAGGAATGATGTGCTCGGACTCAGCCCACAGGCAGTGCTAAGAACCAACACAAGCTCTTCATAGGCTGAGTTGGCACTTCTGACCTGCATTGATTATGAATTCACATAGGGTTAACTTAGAGCGTATGATACATGACTATTTGCACGTTACTAAATTGTAGAGCATCTTTCTTTAAAACTAATTTACCTTGAACAGAAAGTAGGACCAAAAGAGTTTATCTATACAACCTGTGGATTTTGGTTGGTAATCACAAATCTCTATACACCATCAACATTCATAACTCTTCTCTCCCTTTTGTTTTGGAAAAGGAACATCACATCAGGTCTGAACAAGGAGGGGACAAACTACAAAAATGACAGGAAAGAGAGAGGAAGCCTGTGTGGGAGGACTTGCCAAGAAGTAGACAGGGAATATTGCTTTAAGGATAGGTGTAGTGATTGCTGTGAGATGGCAGACAGGCACAATGCTGGAAGGAAGAAATTTTGTGAAACCCCCCAATATAATCTTTGTAGAGCAACCAAGTGCCTGCAGAGAACATGGCATTTTGGTTTGGAAGAATAACCACTGGGATTGGGAGAGAAAATGCAAAATGGTAAAGGCACACGCCAAGTGCTGACTGTTTTGCCATAATGTCAGAATCGCAAGTTCTCAGTAAAATTACAGGCAGAAAACATAAAAGAAAGGAAGCGTCCTGCTTCATACACAGACTGCAGAAGGCACAGCCACAGGATGCTGTAGAAAGTGTGTAACTGAAACAAAAGAGATTACATGAAATCACTAAGGGCACAGTCATCAAAAGATGCAGAACACGATAGTTCAGGTGCTAACTCAGGAGATACCCACACAATAAGCTGTCATGAGTTCTAGTTAGATCCACGTAGCACCTCACAGACTCTTCTCTAAGTGCCTGTCTACTGCTTATGATGGAAATAGAGATATCTGAGCTAAGGTCAGCTTAACCTGGCTCATTCTGCAGAAATGGAAATACTATTTCAGTGTCACTATGTCAGTGAGGCATCACACCCAGCAAACCTGACCCCAGCTGGACAGTGCTCCTTTGTACAGCACATTTAGGAACACACTGTTTTCTTTTCAAAAAGAAAAAAAAAAAAAAAGAAAAAATCAATAAACCCTGGGAAATGTGAACAGTTTGCAAAAACAGTGTCTAGGCTCCTAATATCAGTTAGCCACTTTGAGGGGATTTTTTCTTTTCTTGCTTAGTCAAAGCACTTTATTAACTAGAGACAGATTCACTGCCCCGAGGTCTGAGATTTGTTTCTCTATCTCCTGCCAGACTTTCAGGGTCTGTTCTCACTTCTGCTGCACACAAAGTACTCATTGGATTTTCCCCAGAGTAAATAAGTAGGAAGGAGTCAGGTAGTACAGACCTGCTGATGGGCCAGGCAGGTTTCTGCATGATAGTAAACTAGCCTTCCCCCATTCTGTGACAACTATGGCAAGTTGCCATGGGCCCAATTTGTTTGTTTTTCCTTATCTCTGATGGGGAAAGGCTGTGCAAAGTAATTTTTTTTTTTGGACTATTTTAATAACACTTTGATAAGGAAAAGCTTCGTATGTAATTTTTATTTTCTCATGTTCTCTCTGTACACCTGACTTCTGCCCTTGTTGGCGCAACACACTTTTCTGTGAAAGCAGCTGGTGAACATGAGGGATGTACTCAGCACTTGCCCAATTCTTTGTGTAAAGAGGATTGCAAAAATGCTTCTCAATAATAGCATTCAAAGTGCAGATGATGAAAGAGAGATTATTCCGCTTCTGCTGCTGGTTCTCACAGTGAGGAGAAGCACAACTAAACCCAGGGACCATGTGAGCAAAGGTTAACCCTAAAGCCAATCTTTCAGCATGAAAACTGAATCAGTGCCATGGTCAACTTGGTCATAGAATCATAAAATCATTAAGGCTGGAAAGACCAGTAAGATCACCTAGTCCAACCATCAACTCACCATGCCTACTACGTCCCTCAGTGCCACATCTACACAGTTCTTAGACACCTCCAGAACGGTGACCCAACCACTTCCCTGGGCAGCCTGTGTCAGTGCCTCACCACTCTTTCTGAGTCCTCATATCCAATCCAAATCTCCCCGGTACAACTTGAGGCCATTACTCAGGTCTCTATAAAAAGCAGTAAAGCCTCCCCTGAGTCTACTCTTCTACAGACTAAGTAATCCCAGTTCCTTCAGCTGCTCCCTGTAAGACTTGTTCTCCAGATCCCTCACAGCTTCACAGTGCCTGTACCTGGACACATGCATTGTGAGTGGGCAGCTGTGGGGCTGACTCAAGTAGCTGAGGTCTCCTCAAAATGATGCATGGGGCACAATGTTCCCAAGGTGCCCTAGCAGTGCCACAAGCTCTGCTGCGTGATGGAGAAGGCTGCTCCTGGCTCCCTGCAGTAGCACCACCACCTCTGCATCTCCTCTTCTCATGAGGGCAACCTTTCTGCTGGTGCCCACCTATCTCCAAATCTCACCTAACAATACAACACCTGCAAACGAGCACGTATTAGCACCAGCAGGCATTTCTGCAGCTCATAACGACATTCGGTACGATACAGCTTCCGTTGGCAGGCTCTGAGCCTAGCAGGGCTGCGCTGCAGACGCACCAGCTCCCATAGGGGCTGCTTGCAACCACGGTGGGGTTGCCCGGAGCCCAGCAGCTCGCAGGACAGCACAGCACAGCACATTGCACAGCAGAGCAGCAGCTCCGCCCGCCGGCCGCCTACAGCCGCTCCTTACTCCTGAGCCGAAGCTGCCGCCGTGTGGAGGACCCCGGTCACGCAGCTCTTGGAAATGTCATTAACCTCCTTTCGCTTTGCTCAGCCAACAGCTCTGGAAGCAAGGGGGATGAAAGTTAAACGTAGGCCCACTGCTGTTTTTCTTACAAGAAATAACGAAAGCTCGTGACTGAAGTTTCTGAAGGTCCAGTAAGTGGCAAAAAGCAGTCAGAGAGCAGAGTTTCCTACTCTTTTGTTTTTACTGGATGGTTCCTAAGCAAACACTTGAATATTTGCTGTGGTCTTGGGTTTATTTTATTTCACCTTGCCTTGTTGTTTCACCTTTTCAGTATTAACTGTAGAATAAGACTTCAGCTTACTGCCTGGGGGATGGAACTGAACGAATTCAGTGAATCCAGCCCAGGATGCTCTCAGAGAGAAAAGAAGTAGGACTGCCTCTGGTCGGGGTGCTGGGACACACACTGATGGAAGCCTTTGTAAATACTAAGCTCCCCAAAAGCCCAGTGAGTGCTCTGACATCTATTTTCCCAATACAATCTGAGTTTCTGTGGGGCTTTCCTGTGATGAAAGGGTTGAGGAGATGCAACAGCTGGCTCCTCTCCTACACTGCCACTTGGTGTTTCACAGCTCAAAAGAAAAGAAAAAAAATAATCATAAAAGCACCCTTTTGTTTGTTAAGCAACTCCTCTTCCAAAGTAATGTATGAATGCAACAGTGCTGGCTCAGCTCTAACAAAAACCTGGACCTGCAGCTCAGATAGCTATGCCTGTTTGCCCCGGTAAAGTACTTAGAGCTGCCTGATACCGCAGCTGCCAGCACAGATAATGCTGTCGTTACTCACCAAAGCATACAGAATGATGTCTTTTGTCTTTCGTTCCGGATGCACAAAGAGAGAATTAGCAATGCTACTGCCAGGCTTTCGCAGAGAGGGCAGAGAAGGGGCCTGCTTGTAGCAGCAGGGGTCTGCCCTGTGTGTCACCCCTACTCAAGGTAATGACACAGCCCCAGGATACATTTGCTCTGTGTCAGCATTTCCTTGCCAGCAGTCAGGGATGGCAGAGCCGCAGGTGGTGTGAGCATGTCTGAGTACTAAGACCACATTTGGGACAGACTCCTCTTTAGGACAAGGCCCTTTTGCTATTCAGCACGGAGAAAGCAACTGCCTATGGGCATCTAGCATCTCTCTGCTGGGCAAAATGGTCTGAGCATGTAATTTTGGTCTCCTCCTTTAGATGAGATTCTGATATCTTTCAGTCCCTCCAAGGGATTTTTTTCTTAAAAAAAAAAAAAAAAAAGGGAGGGGGGGGGGGGCAGGATTTTCAAAGGGCAGTTATTAAAGCACTTCCCCATGGTTTCCAGAACCCCTTTTTCTCATTGCTCTGAAGCATTTTTCACTAGGCTGGCAGTGACATTTAGTAGGGCAGCCTAGACCTCAGGCCTGGCTTGCAGTCCCAGCACAACCCCTAAAATCCTGCATGACCTTCCTGACCTCCCCCCTTCTTTTGCCTCTCTTCTGCTACTGGAAGTGAAAGAGAAGGATGTTTTCCTAGAGAACAGGCCAGAGAAAGCCTGTATTGCCCTACTGCTGAAAACTGAAGGAAAAGTCTTTAAAAACTAACCCCAAGCTAGGCTCAATTTCATCTGGTCTCAGCTACAGTTGTAGCATTATATCATGTTCCCAGTTAGCAAAGATGTGTGCAGGAGCATGAGCAAACTCTGCCAGGCTGCAAGACACTGGGCAAAAGTCCACACTATGTTGGACCAAAGTAATGGAAAGTATAAGAAACAGTGTGGTTTCACATGACTGTGGCTGTGACATTTGGATTCAAATCAATGCAAAGTTCAGAAAGGCACCAATCAGTTTAAAAATTAGACTAATCTCAGAGACAGAACAAAGATGTTTTATATAACTTCATACAAAGTCATAGGAGAAAGCAAGGATAGAGAGCTGCTCAGTTTGACAGAGGCACCTCAATCTACATAGCAAATTCTATCCATAAATCAGTGCAAATATAGAGAAAGCTATAAAGAGACCCAGACAAGCCAGCCATGTTTCTCAAGCCCCTGGAGACAGCACAAAATAAAATCATCTGGCCTAAAACAGCCCCTTATAGAAGAACAGAGCAGTGGAAGGGCATTGCCAGCATTCAACAAGCCATGGAGAACCTGGAATCAGTTAGGTCAGAGGATAAACCCTGAAACGTTAGACTGATGACAGGGCATGAGGTTTAATGACAGCAAGGTTATGAAATACTTAATCAGGTTGCTGTCATTTGAATAACCAACTTTAAATCCTGAGTGACCAGGGTCCACCTGGCGTCAATGGGGAAGGAATTACGTAAGCGTGACTAAGAAAAGATCATACCAGATGTTGAAAAACAAGGGCTGAAATTCAGAGCTGTAGCACAAAGCCCAGTAAGAGGCCAGGAAGAAGTGGACATAATAGTTTCCTATGTTGGGCTTTTTAGGTTCCATTTATGTCACCTTTAATAACAGCTGAAGAGAGAGAGACTAAGTCTTCCTCACGTGAAAGGCAGTTAAGGCCACAGAAATCCAAATCAAACTTTGTCTTCTTAATGAAAAGGCAAGAAGTCAAGGAAATCTAATCTGACAGCATTAATGATGAAAGAGGAAATGAAGTCTCATCACTCAAAAGCTCTAGAGAACAGAAACAAAGGTATCACCTCTGGGGTAATAGAAAAAGTGAAATCCTCCCTCTCCAAGCTGATCTCCTGGCTATGGGCTGGTGGTTCCCAGGAGCTGTGCTTCACACAGCCTTTGCCTAAATGCTCCAATAGCAGCCTACATCCTTGGAGCCAGCAGACCTCATCCATAGCCAGTCTGAATGATGTCTATGGGCAGCAGCTGTTGAACTAGTGCTCGTGTTCTCCGTAGGTTTTAGAGCCCTTGGATAGGGCTGAAGGTAACCAATAAAGCTCCATGCATTTTAAGGAGCAAGTGTTTAATGATTGTGCATAGAGAAAAAAAATGATGTTCAACTTCACTAGAAATTGCCAGCCTGTACATCACATGAACTCTACACTGTCAACTTAACATTCTGCCCAGTCACATCTACAAGAGCCTATTGGTTTTCCAGAGAAGGCCAACTGGGAGCTAATTGCATGCACTCTGACATCTATCTCTCAGCTAGCTGTGCTTTCACAGCTGTGCAGGCATTTACTTTGCAGGACTAGGACAGACTGCCCTGTCACTCCTGCTGAGAGAGGGGGATGGAAATCTGCTGTGCACTGAGACAATGCAAGCACGGAAGAAGGAATTGCTCAGGCCTGTCACAAGCCCTCCTCTTTACACTACTTTAATATGACAGTATGTCCATTGCAACAGCTTGCCAAGTGAAAGTGTACAAAGCTGCTGTCACAGCCTCTCATTGTTTGCCTTCACATCCTTTTCCAGAGTTAAAATCTACTCAGCTTTTTCTCAGAGGACCAGCATGACTAAGGATCAAAGCCTTTTTAAGTTAGTGGATCTAATACTGTCTGTCAGTATCCTGAGCTGTAACATGCTTTTGTTGTCTGTCTATAATGCTGTAATACTACAATGTGATGGAAAGCACAGCAATAACAGTTGAGTGTCACAACCCTAGGCTACAGCAAATGAGAACAAGCCCAAATGCAGCAGCCATAGATGCAGAAACAAAAGAAGAAAATCTACTTACCTTAGAAGGTCTCCAGCATACAGAGATGTCCAGCAAGATACCTGTACCTGCACTGCCAATCCTTAAATGAGGTCTGGGAAGGGGTGCATCCTAGCTCTATCCCTTCTGGTCATTCAGGTATATTGCATGCACCTGAGATCCCCTGGGTTTGCCCCGCCTTCCCACCAGGTGTTCAATCACTGGTTCCAGCTGCAACTTAGCATTTCTGCTACACTGTCCACAGTGGAATACCACAAAAATAATTGCTTTTCTTGGCATTCTTGCAGTTATCCGTGGCAAAGTGACCAGGACAAATAGGTATAATTGCCCTTTTGCTCATATCAAAGTAATCCCTTCGCATAAATCTCCCTGCCACATCCACCTTTCAAAATCACTTTTATAGTCTTTCTCTTTTATCTGCCCATTACCTCATATCGTATACGTATAGCGTTGTTCCAGCAGGGAACATATCTACGCAGCAACAAGCACAATGCAGAGTTTAATAGTCCATACTATACATAAATCTAACACAAATAATTGCCCGATGAATGAAGAGACCAGCCAATGTCATTCGTAGAGAGATGTTATAAATTTCTTTCATCCACTCTTTTCCTATTAGAAATCCACAATTTACTGCAGTATCCTACCTGGTATAAAATGCAAATGTTTCACTTTCCCCCAGGCTGTAACCACATCTGAGGGCTTGCAGGCAGCACAAAGTGGCAATAATAACAAGAGTTGTCTCAGGAGAAAAATGTACTTCTCTTTGCTTTAAAAGGCGACTTCATGTTAAAGAGCAAAACTGCTTGAAGACCCTTTTCTTGTAAAACACTTCAGCATGGCTAGCTAGATACAAAGTGATGTAGAAAACTGGGAATTGAAACATTTTTGGGAGCATTTTCTGATCATTTGTCTCTTCCACAGTCATCATAGAATCATAGAATGGCCTGGGTTGCAAAGAACCTCAAAGATCATCTAGTTTCAAACCCCTTGCTGTGGGCAGGGTTGCCAACCACTAGATCAGGCTGCCCAGAGCCACATCCAGCCTGGCCTTGAATGCCTCCTGGGATGGGGCTTTCCATCTGCCTTTCCCAGGCATCATCTCTTTAGGACATTTTTAGGCAGACTTGAAGTAAGGCTGAGATCTCAGAGATCTGACATTTCATGCAGCATTGTGACTTGAAGCTTCATGCTGGGAGAGGGGGTGGAGGGGAGAGGGTGGGAAGGGCTGTCCCTACCCTCTGAGCAAGTTCCTGCAGTGAAAAAACATTCCTTATGATGCACCGAAGTATACACATAGGAGACAAACTGTATCAATTCTCCTTCAGCAGCAAGAGCACCCCTCAGAGCTCAGCACACTATAGCCATGTCCAGGATACCGAGCATTTCCTTCTCCAGTCTTCATGTTAGTTTGGTATGTGAGAACGAGCCTAATCCACAGCATCTCTGTGTGGGCTAAAGAACATTCCCGTTTTAACCACTGTCTGAATGTGGTACACTGGGTACATCACATCCGTAAGGCTCATGTCGGCATTCATGCCCTTTGCCTATCTTTTAGCCAAGATTCATCTCACTTGATACATACATTTAATGGCTGGGTAGCTACTGTAAGGTAGGCCATGAGGCTTCACCTCCAGGCAGTCAAAAGACACAGTCATTTCCAGAGAGATCTTATGAACGAGGATATAATGAATCACTCGCTGGAGGCACAGCTCTTCGCACTGACTGTAGAAAAAGCAGAGATGTGTAGTTTGAGATCTGCTCTGCACACCCAAAGTTTGGTCAAATGACTGCCACATTTGGAGTACAAGACCTGGCCCTGTTCACACATTTGGACAGCATCTATATTCTTGGACAACTTGGTCTCAGGAGGGAGCCTACAGACATCAACAATGGATACAATTATGGGGACTAAACATGGGAATATACACTCTGAGAAAACTTTGCTCAAAGCACTGCTGTGAAAAATAGCAGAACAGAAAGGAATTAATTCTGTTTCACCTAATTGCTCTCCATAAATCATCTTTGACAGCAAGCTCTGACTGGTCCACCAAAGGGCCAATTAAAGAAAAGGGAGGCTGAGCAGCGTTTCTACTCAGGGCTGTGTTTTGTATTACAGGAACTGTAATTTGTTCTGAGAGGATGGCATCTCTTGCCTTTCAATGCATTGAGGAGTATCCATGCCTGTTTGTCTCTGAAACCTTGCCATTATTTCTTCAGATCATCCTCAATACTGGCATCCTCTCTAGGACAGTGTTTTGCTGTCTAATGTGAGAATTTATGTGGCTGGCAGCAAAAGCACAACAGGAGATGAACAAGGTTGTGAAACCCTGAACTCAATGGCAAGTAAGCATGTGTTTGGTTTTAAAATCCTGTGTTACAGAGGACATGGAACTTCTTAAATGCACAGTCCAATAGGATCCCTCCCTTAGTTAAAATCTCCTACTACCTGCCCAGCTCTGAACTCTCTGCATCGGCTTCCACCACCTCAAACATGGAGCCAGCCCTTGCACATCTCAGCCCTGGTGTCCTTCAACATGATCAACACCTGGCTGCAGAGACAGCCCCACCATTGGGCATGCCAGGTTTTTCTCTAGTGTGGGATGAAAATGGTGATCTTGCAGTGTCTGCCGAGGCTGCACCCTCCTGCAGCTCCAGTTTCACTCCAGTGGCTCGCTGCCACGAGGGCTTTCCTCAGGAGCTGCATACCTTGAAGTCAGCAGCCACCTCCTACCTGTCCCCACATCCTCATTGGGGCAGCCGGGAGTGGTGCCAGGCCCCGGGTGGGCCCATTGCCATCGGGTGGGCACAGCAGCCCTGCCCCAGGGAGGGTCTGGCACCACCTTCCTGCTTCCACCCCAGCAGCTGGTGTGGCCGGACCAGACGCTTTCCTTCTCTGTTTGCTTTCAGGGTGTTCATCATCTTTCGTGCTGTTCAGAGCTGCTCCCGCTCATTTCTTCCCTTGTGCCCTACTCTGCTAGACCTCAGCCCACTGCACTTCTCCCTTTTGGGAACCATGCCCTACCTCCTCCACAACTCAAAGCCAAGGCCACCACCGCTGCCACAGGAAGCACGTGCCACCCACAGCTCAGGGAAGGGCTACCAGGAGCTGAAGCAGGAGTGCCTGCGCAGTGGCTGCCTCTTTGAGGACCCTGACTTCCCTGCCAATAATGCCTCCCTCTTCTTCAGTGAAAAGCCACCGATTCCCTTCCTCTGGAAGAGGCCTGGGGTGAGTACACAATGTCCACTCACCCCACTGTTCCGTGGGATCGCTGCTACATCCAGCAGTGAAATGTGATGTCTGCTTGGGGTGCTTTTGTGAGGTCTTGTCCTCTCGGCAAGGAACAGAGCTGGAAGGTTTTGCCCAGCAGATTTGCATGTTGCTGGCTTACAACTGCAGAGAGGGGTGGAAGGGTAGGGATTCTGTTGTAAATGCTAAAATCTTTCATAAAACATTGCAAGTGTTTCTGAAGCACATAACTTTTTAGACTATCCTGAAAAATCCCATAATTTGTCCATTTTCCCTTGCTCATCTGAAGGCCTTTGGTTTTTCCATTTTAAATATTGTATGTAGTTTTCCTTCTGTTCTGCCTCCTGTAGCTTAATGTGCAGCCACACTTAATGTGCCCATGTTTATGTAAATACATAAACAACTTCTAACCAGGCTTCTCTCCTACATTATTGCTAAACAAAAGTAGTGTAAAGATGAAAATGAGAGGGCATGGAAGGAATTAAAGGTAAAATGCATCATGGTGATGTGATAACTATCTAAACAACAAGTGTTCTTAATGCAGGAAATTCATAATTAAGGCTAAACAGGAAGAAAGAAAAAAAAAACTTTTCACTTTTAAAAATGAGAGATGCTTCCTTCATGAAGCACATACCACAGTCACTGAGCCATTCCGCAGTAGCCAAGGGCTCGATGAGTATCTCTTAATGCATCTTGCATAACAGTCATTAATAACACAGTGATAGCCTGAAGCTTCACCAGTCACATGCTCTCAGATCACAAACCCATCATCACCCCAGGTTCCCGAGTTTAACTAGTGGCCACAGAAAATTTGTAGCTAATTTCATTTCTTTGCTAATGCTTGACATTTATTCTCTTTTTCCTTCATAGTCTGAAAGCTTCTCACTTAGTAGATAGCTTACCTTTGTCGATAGTGATAACGAGCGACAAAGAACAAAAGAAGCTTAAAGCTGGGTTCATATTTTAGCTTCACTTAATCCACAAGAAGCATTCAAATGCCTTAGTGTCTGATAGCTAATGGAGTGCCACTGCGGTGTTATTAAAGCCATTACTCCTCAACAAGTTTCAGCTATGAAAACCCAAGAGACGGCCCCAATAGCACTGATGCCATCTTGCCTGATATTGCCCTGAAAGACAGGTAGGCTGTGGGCTGCCCCAGGAGCAGGCTGGAGGTGTGAGTTACCTTCCTCCAAAGTGTGACTGGTAGCAGCTGAGAGCTTCTGTATCCCTGTATGTGGTACTCCAGGACAGTAGAAGGTTGTACTCTGCCCGTTGTACTTACTGCTGTCAGCTTCTGGGTATTTGTAAGCTGAAGTGGAAATTTTTCTATGATGAATAAGTCATCTGATACAGTCTCTGCCTTTACGCTCCAATTTCCACTATGCAAAAAAAATAATAAATAAATAAATAAATTGAACTTCTGTGAGCAGCACAGCAAGAGATACAGCTCAGGGGAGGCTTTGAGGGCCCAAAAAAGAAGGTTAAACTCTCCTCTAACTCCTCAGCATTTAAGCTGAATTATTTTCATCTCTATTAGCCATCAGTATATTTATACACTTACAAGTATAAATATTTACATTATAATTATGTTTATACTTATATATACTTACAGCAGTGAATACAATCACTGTAACATTATTTTGAGTTAGCGTTTTGCAGGTGGAGTATGAGTCTTTAGCAGGTGCTGGGTTGGTATCACAGCTCAGCTGGCCAAGCTGTGTGCCTTGGCAGTATGAGCCCAACAGCATCTCCCCTGCATGTGGGTATCAGAGCTCAAATTGCTTCTTGGTGACTGGTTTTGCCTGCTTTACTTACCAGTGTTTTGTAGTGGCTTCACTGAAGTGTAGCGTAGCACAATGCATGCAGGTAATTGCAGGGCAAATAATGTTAATCCTCAAATTTGCCTTGATATAGTTCAGAAATGGGAGTAAAGGCTCTCTCCTTATTTTCATGTGCATAGACCTTTGCACACAATGTGAACCAGACCCTCAGCCACCCTAACTCTGTAAGCCTTCAACTGCAGTGAGCTGCACCAGGGGAACACATAGATTTCTACATAAATCTTAAGTGCTCGGAGAGTCAGAAAGATATTTAGCAGTTTAGTTTGGTAATCCCTTGTCATTGCAAATAGAATTTTTGAAATTAGGCCTTAACAAAATTTCAGAATAATATTAAGAATAAATTACCGTTTTCTTATTGCATTTCTTTCCTTCCCTTGTTAATTTATATCTGAATTCAACTGTTAAACTGGTATATCTGTCATTTATTTCTAATAGCTCAGTGTCTGGGAAAGCTAGAGACTTGTAAGATGAAGAATGAAAAGCCAGAAAAGGAAGTCAAATATATTTTACCCATGGTCTATAGGAGGAATTAATAAGGAAATTATCCTAATATAAACAGCCACTGGTCTGACAGGAACTATAAACAGACAGAGAAATATAATAACAAAAAATAAGGCCCCATCAAACAACCTCAGCTTTTCTTAGATCTCCACGTTATCTCCAATATGTGACAGAGACCCAAGGGATACCATTTATCTTCCAGTAACTCCAAAGAAACATAGACAGCAGGAGAGGTACAGGTGCCTCCTTTCATCTCCCTGAGCATTGTCCTGTCCCTTCTAGGCAACACCCTTCTGCAGCGAAACCTTGAATTGCTATCTGCTGTGCATGAACGCAAGGCCTAATTTGGGCTTTGTCCTTTAATGTTCTGAATGAACTGATTAAAATTTATACACTACACAGACTGAAAATTCCTTTAAGAATATTTTTATAACTTCCACTCATAAAACTGCAGTGCTTGGTTTTCTTTTGTATAGCAGAGAATGTGACACAAGTCCATTCAAAGTCCTTTAAATTCCTTTTCATTGATTTTCATTTGTGCTTGCTTTAGATACAGAGATTGAAAACATTTTCCCATTTGTTAGCTGTAGAGCTGTGTAATAGGCAATGAGCTAGGAAAGACTCAAAATGCTCAACAGCATTTATGTCTGTGTCAGTGTATCTCAGTATCTCTGCTAACACAGAGTTTCTTGGTAACTGCTAAATGCAGTGCTTGCTGTGAAAATCACATTCCCCAGGAGCACTGGTGCTAAAATAAGGCATGTTCTTAAAAATCATCTACGCTATCAGCCATCACAATACTCATGTCTAAAGGCAATGAGCTGTGCTTTTATCACTCCCGTTCCATCCACACATGACTGGCTGTATTTAACAAGCAGGTGGACCAGGTGACAGGGAGGTGCTATTTGGTTTCCCTGTGCCAGGTACACTGGGGATATAACCTCACCACCACCTCCTCCATAGCAAAGGCAAACAAAATATGCAACCAGCTTCCTGCCCAAATGGTGCCTCGGTGGGACTGGCTTTGTAGGTGTTGCTTTCCGCTTCTGTGGCTGCGTGCCATTTTCCTCAGCCATCTAAGTGATTCTTCCCCTCAGCTGTTAGAGTTGGCTCATTGGCTTCTGAAGGTGTGTGCTTCAGTAGCTAAAACTGGCAGTAGGCAGTGAGGATTGTTGTCCAAATAAAGTGTTAATGACAGGAGAGTGCTGACTTGCCCCTTTTCTCTAAGGACCACTCTCTCCAACACTGAAGTCACAGAAAGCCACTTATCAACTAGTGACAGCCAGGTAAGTTCATGCATAAGTATAGTACCTGGATCATTTTCACCCTCATCATAGCACTCTGGCAAGGATGGAATACAATTCGTGATCTGTCAAGCTCCAGGTGCTATGGGAGAGTCCCTGTTACATGGTGGACAGGGATGTGTATTTTCTCTGAAAGACTGGGTCACCCATTGCTTGTCTTAAATGTGAGCTTTGAAGAGGATTCAGGATGGCCGTTGCCTTAGAGCAGCACTGTGGGCTCTGAGCCATGGACATCCAAAGCAGAAAGCTTAAGCTGCTATAGCCAGGGTCATTTCAAACACATTCACCAGTGGTCTGCAGATGTTCCTCTCTTCCCTCCTGTTTGTCCAGTCCAAAGAGAGTTTTGAACACTCAGACCCATATAAAGGCTTTCAGCAATATGGAGACAGGCTGTGTGGATCAGCACAAGCTGCCCATCGGAGGGTGACTTTGCCAAGAGAAGCTTACTCATCAACAGATAAGTCACGGCTAACTTGCTCTTGTAAGCAGGGAGGTGGCTGATGTGATGAGCTGCATGGTTTGCTATAATGCTGGTCATGTCTTCTGGGCACAGCCACCTCACAGGAAGTGGATGAATACAACAAAATGTATTGAGAAGGCGTGAGGAAATGAAAAACTGGCACTGGCATGCCTTGGCTTGGCTCACTAGACAATGTTTGCACGTTGCCCATTATGGAATTACAGCATGATCTTTTCATACTGCTGCTGCTGCAGTAAACCTGCTCTGACTGTCCAAAAAACACACCTGTGCTTTTTGTTTAAAAATGTTTAGACATGATGCAAGTTGTGTGCATCTTAGCTGAACTCTCAGGCATGATATTTGCAAACAGCCAGCTACTCTGTCCAGTAAATCCACTGTTCCCTTCAGCATCAGTACTAGTCCATTACCATCTGCAATGCAAAAAAGCACTGCATAACCTGACAGACCAAAAAGTCAGGCTTTGGGGCATGCCCAGGCTTTGCTGCCAAAGATGAGAGCAGCAGTAGGGATTAACTGGGTCACAGCCCAGGCTGCAGTAGCAGCCCGTGGCAGATATTTCATGGGAAGTGTAGGAAGCTGAACAAAACTAGCTGTATCCTACCCTGATGGCCTCGCAAAATGCACTGATATGAACCAAGAGTAAACCAATTTCCTTATGGACAACTGCACAGGTTAAGTGATTGAATGAGCTCTGCTGTTTTTCTTTCTTCTTTAGTTTGCCTTTTTTTGGCAAACTGATGGTTAAATAAAAGAACTTCATGCAACAGGTCTGCAGTAGGATATCAGGAAAATCTGATTAATTACAAGAGAATTCTTCCAATAGTATATTACATGTTATCTTCCTCCCTTACCTATTCAGTTCAATCCAATTTACAGTTCATTGAAAAGGGGAGGGGGAAAGGGGGTTTTGCCACTTTTGTGGGTTTACCACTTTAAATTTTCTATCCTGCTGAGATACTTGAGAATTACTTTAATGTCATCATGATCACATACTCCCTCCAACTTCTGAGCACACAAGGGTGGGTAGTGTTAAAAAACAACTCCTAAAAACCAGCTCTATAAAACAAACAAGCCTGGAGTCTATTTTTTTATTTCCTTATTTGAGAAGGAAATAGAATATACAGTGTTTGACAACCGTAAGGCCATATTATGTGCAGGTAAATACAAGACATAATAGTGTGTTTGAGGTAAATTGCCAGTTCTAGGGTTTCTTTTTCAGCTGTTGGGGAAAAAAAAACAAGCATTAGCCAGGCTTGTAGCTTAACTTTGGGATTCTGGACCAGGATGTGCTATGTTTTAACAATTGCATATGGGTGAACAAAGAATGCCAGCCTTTCATTAGCAGCCAACTAATTAGAAAGAAATGAGGATAGCTAATTCTTTAATTGCCCTACATTACAATTAATTAGTACGGATTCCCCATCTAGTTCTTTGTGGTGGCTACACTGCTCAGGAAAACATGGTTCATATGCAGAGTGCTACACATCTGGGGTCAGAGTGACAGCGATATTTCCTGGCATGTTTTCAGTCATTCTGTGTCTCACTCCCATTCTTCCAGGACATTGTCAAAGATCCCAAGTTTATCCTCGGAGGAGCCACAAGAACTGACATTTGCCAAGGGGATCTTGGTGAGTGATTCCTCTGCAACCTGTGTAGAGCAGGAGGCATATCTTCACAAGTGAGGGGATGTTGTCCCTCCTGAGCTGATAGGAGCAGTCAGGCTGGAGTCACCTCCCATGCTGACATTGCCCAGAACCTTGTTGGTGGCACACTTCCATGTTTGCCAAGGATCATTCTGGTGCAGTGGGATTCAAGGCCAAGGAAAGATCACCATGCAAGTATACTGGGAGCCCAAAGGAGCTTTTCATCCCCTAGCACTTCCCAACTGCACTTGCTGGTCACAGACACTTCCTGGAGACACACAGGATCACTTTTCAATGGGGATGGCAGCTGTCTGTGACAACATCTCCCCTCATCCCCACAACACCTTCTTTTCCTCTCAAATGGAAGAAAATGAAGCTTTTTCTTTCCCCTTCTCGATTCACAGGTGACTGCTGGCTATTAGCAGCCATAGCTTCTCTGACACTGAATGAGAAAACACTAGCAAGAGTAGTGCCATTGGAGCAAAATTTTGGGCCAGGTTATGCTGGGATATTTCACTTCCAGGTAAGATGAACATCTGGCACAGCATGATAACATTTCTAGTCAGTTGATTGTTGCATGTTGTGTCTTGCTTTGTGGTGGGGCTGTCACTCATTCCAGAGGAAACGACAAAAAGTGAGATTGCTGAACTCACTTTGCTGTTTGCATTTTGAGGAACAGCCTCTTACAGACATATACACAGCCAGTCTCTGTGAAGAGAAATACGGCTTTATAAATCATTTCTTATTTTCCCCCCTAACCTCTCTTAGGATATAAGGTGCTAAAGATGAATCAAGAGTTGAACTGTGTCCTTCCTTCAGACCAACATAGCATGGCTTAGTGGGAATAGATGGTTTATCTTTGACCTCTGAAAAAGCCTTTGATTGGCACTAACTTACACTTAGAAGCACTGGAACACCAAATTCTTATGCTCAGGAAATGACATGCTGGCAACCAATTCACGTTCCATCCTTTCTAAATAGTTTTGGCAGCACAATGAGTGGCTGGATGTTGTGATTGATGATCGATTGCCCACCTTCAAAGACCGGTTGGTATTCGTACATTCAGCTGAACACAATGAATTTTGGAGTGCTTTACTAGAGAAAGCCTATGCCAAGTAAGTCTGGTATACCACACTGTACATTCACAGTTCATTATTTGTACATACATTCTACACTATCTGTATATACATTATACACAATGCAAGCTAACAGCTTCTATCCTGTTTTTCTTATTATTATTATTATTTGCTGCTGCCATGATCTAAAGATATTATGTCTATCCTTTTTGAGCTCATCCATCTTCCATCAGATCATTAGATATAATCTGACATTACAGCAGTAGAGTCCTACTGAATCCTACCATTTGTGTCACTGCTGATACTCAAATGATGGTTCTGGCTAACTCTAGATTTTTAACTGAACTGGGAGATAGCTAGCCACTGATAATGCAAAGATATCAGCCCTTGCCAACCTGATGACTGGCACTAACAAAAGAAAAGCTCCAGCCTTTAAGATACGGAGGATCAAATGAATTAAAAAGGAAAGAACAAGGAAAGCAGAAGGTTCCCAATACACCTCACATATCTCCTGGGTGCGTTCTGGAACACCTCTCTTGATCTGAGTGCCCTTGTTGTGATTTTATACCTCTGTGAGAAAGCTCTCACACATGGATATCTTCAAAGTTTTGAAAGCATGTCTCACGTGTGTTTTCCAGGCTGAATGGCAGCTATGAGGCTCTGAAAGGAGGCAGTACAATAGAAGCCATGGAAGATTTCACTGGGGGAGTGGGAGAAATGTATGAGGTTAAAAAGGCTCCTGGCAATTTCTATGAAATCCTAGAGAAAGCTCTGAAAAGATCATCAATGGTGGGCTGCTCTATTGATGTGAGTAAGAAATGGGTTCTGATTTTCTCAGCTTAGTTTTACCATTTCTGCATTTAAAAATATGCACTGGATATGCACTGGACTCTGCAAATAATAGCTATGAAGTAATATTAATGCAATCCCTAGTTTAAAAGTTGTTTAAAAGAAAAGAAAATTCAGCACATTTCATCAGGTGATGGCTACGGTATTTAAGGCAATAATGACATTAGAATGAGTACATGGGGAGAGTGAACTTTATTTCCTGGCTGGAATCACCTTGTTTTCCCTCAGAGTGCACAGCGCTCCAAAAAAGAAAATCACACAGCTCTAAGGAGTTCCCTTTCAGAGGGGACCATTGCACTATCACTGCCTGCATGGAGCAGAAAGACAAACTGCCTGTTTACAATGTTGTTTAGTTGCTGGTCTTCCATCTGATTCTTGGAAGGGACCAAGTGGCACTGCTTGCAGTCTCACCATGAAAAGAGATATATTCACATTGTTTTCCATATTGCAGACCAGCAGTGCTGCCGAGTCAGAAGCCAGGACACCCTTTGGCCTCATAAAGGGCCATGCTTATTCTGTAACTGGCATTGATGAGGTACGTTCCCTCTGGCTTTTGTTAGCTGTGCGGGGCAAGGAGAAGTTTGGTCAAAAGATAGAAGAGTGCCTTCTACTCCTAAGAGATGGAAGCAATTATTCTGCGGGATTTATCCGAATTCCCATCCATCTTTCCCTCTCACGTCTCCTGTGCACCTTTAGCCTGCCTGTTACACCAACTTGTCCAACTTATGCATGCTGGAGAAGTCCTGCTCCTTAGCTAATGACACTCAATATTTTCTCTGCTTCCTTCTACTGCAGGTGAGCTATCAGGGCCAGAAAGTGCAGCTCATAAGAATAAGGAACCCTTGGGGACAAGTGGAGTGGAACGGGCCTTGGAGTGATAAGTGCGTGCACTGTACCATATACATTCACCATACAAAAAATCAATCTGCTGCTCTACATCTAGCTTTCTGTAGATGCAGTAGTTTCACAGATAATTAAATTAAGGATTTGCATATGCTTAACAATATTACTATCACACTGCCTGTCATCCTCAATATTTTTCAGGGCTGCTCAATTAATGGGACGCTGTCCAGATTGTTTATCCCCTAAAATAGAGTATTAGCAAAAATCATGCATTAATATAAATAGGATAAGTGAATTTTAAGACACTCCCCAAAGTTATATGTTTGAAGTGATGTTTTTTTTTATACAAGCCTGTTCCTGTAGTACTTGTAACACAACATCCATACTTAATCTTACTGTAGATAAAATTAAAACTGATATTGTGTCACCCCTTCTAGTTACAATTATGTTCTGGGTTTCTAAACATTTTAGGAATAGGTCACCTTGAGATGAGATTTAAATTGGACATAAGAAAAAAAAAATTTTTATGATAATGTTGGTAAAACACTGGGACAGGTTGACCAAAGGGTGGTGGGTGTCCAGTCCTTGGAGACGTTCAAGGTCAGGCTGGTAGGCAAACCCTGTTCATTGCAGTGGAGTTGAAGTAGATGACCTTTAAAAGTCCCTTCAAACTCAAATGATTCTATGATGATTCTATGATAAGATAGTTAGATGAGACTCTCTCCTTGTGGTGCCATTCAAAGCTGTGGGAAGACACAAAAACACAGTAGGATTGATCTGAAAAGCAGTCTGCTTCTGCTACTAAAAGTAAATGAAGTGCAAATAATACAAAAAAAGAAAAAAGCATATAGTAAAAAAATAGTAACATATCTCCCCTCCAACAAGCAGTTTTCTAATTTATTCTTATACATATAAATCTCACTTCCTTTTTATTTCTTTTTCTTCTACTGAGTTTTTTCTTGTTCAAACAGATGTCACAGAGAGGAGCCATAACCTGGCTGGGCCTTTAAAATTGCTGAGACTTCTAGTCCTCTCTAGCACTCCTTTGAATGCAAATCAATGAAATATTTTTGTATAATCTCAAATCCTTTGTTTTATATGAAAAATGTAGATAATTGGCACATACAGTGAGTGATGAAATCTCAAAAGAACAAGGAGGTTCAGATCAGGACAAGCATCTGCCAATTCAGGTTGTATATTGAAAATACTGTCCCTGTAAAACAGATCTCTGATTCTGTGCTTTGGAGGATTTCTGGGATTCAGGATACCAGAGCAAAGCTTTGCTAAGGCAGAGAGTCTCCCAGGTCAATGCAGTAATCTGCATTAACTTCTTGCAATAATTGCTGGAATTGAAAACCTCACAAGAGGTGCCCTATGCATGTTATCAGGTTGGAAATGCATTAGGGCATTTCCTGTTTTTTAATAAAAGTTTTAGTAGATTTTTGTTTGGTTTTGATCTGCTGCAGCTGGAGATGTAAAGATAAATAAAAAAGAGGCAAGGATTTTATCTGCAATCCAGCTAATTCAGCAAATCTCTCTGTACAGGGCAAGGAGCCTATTTGGTTCCCATTCAGTCAACTTTGTCGAAATGTCTGTCTACGGATGAAAAACAGATTTTAAGGAGGACTGTGACTTACAAAAATCTTGGTGTTACTGACTACCACATTTTACCTAGCTCCAATGTCTGGCAGCAGTCCCAGTGCTGAGTGCAAAGAATAGTTCAGGCAGGATGATCTCGGGGAAGTCTAGGGATCTTTGTCCCAGTCCTGCTTCAAGGTATGTTAGCTGAGTCTATACCACTAGGTGAAACGGTAGTAGGGTTCAGGAAATCTTTTAAAGGCATCCATAGTTGTGTGTGCTGCTCAAAGAAAACATATCTAGGAGAACAGCAGCTTGTTGATGTGCCAGACAATTGTTCTGAGTGAGGAGAAATTAAATGCAATATACCTTGCTGGAGTTGTATTCAATTACTGGAGTTGGACTTGATGACAGAGTTGGATTTGTGATCCGTGTGAATCCCCTTGCAACTCAGAATATTCTATTATTCACAGTATATCTTAATTTTATTTTCTTGCAGCTCTCTAGAGTGGCGTTTGGTCAGCCCATCGGAGCAGATGCGCTTGGCTCAGACAGTGCTGGATGATGGAGAGTTCTGGTAAGCCACAGGGTTCAAGTGTGACTCCGGTCAGAAATCAAGGCATAAGTGATCAAAATGAATGATAGGGAAGAAATGTGAATGATCAAATGCTCAGTTTCCTCCTAGGAGAGAGCAGGTACTGCATGTTTCATGTGAGTACATGTGTATTTTATTAACAAAAAGTGTTTTAAATATCAGTTTAGTTAATGATATTAGCATATTTCAAATACTATGTGTCTCCCATGGCTGTAATATCCTTTAAATCCCTAACAGGAACACAAGCACACAAGGGAGCATTGTTCTGCACTGTATTAGCTATGAAATGCCTTCAGGGTTGATGTTAGTCATACACTGGTAGAGAAGGGAGCGCTTAGAAGCAATGCTACGTTACAGAAAGTACAAGAACACCAGAATATGTGTGAAATGATGGAAAGATTTAAGAAAAGATGAAAAGAAAGGGGGAAAAATATGGTACCAATTTCTTTGGAAGTGTGAAGTGTTCTTCATGCCAAATTCCCTATCCCAGACAGAGCAGATGGCTGACTTGCACAAGATTCCCTTTCCCACCCTACCCCATGTCAGCCATGCTATGGTCTATGACAGTGTGTCTGGTCATATTTTCCGGGACCAAATGCTTATCTCTTTTACACAGAGGTAAATCTAGAGAGGTGTTCAGCAGCAGTATTCCAAATCTTTCCCACAAGTTAACTTTAGGCCTGACAAGTGATAGATAACGAAGAGCATTTGGTCACATAAAATCATTAATCCTACACTTTGATAGCTCCTGATGGAATTAGGACTAGTGACTGATCCATTACTTAAGCATTTTTACATATGATGTTTTTTAGTTATTTTATTTATTTAGTTATTTAATTATTTAGTTATTACTGATAGCTAAGTACATCCTCAGAAGGTCAGTAAAATGAATGAGATTCAGCATGCCCAGACAAATGTTGGTCTTCTTCATACAGCATCTCAGACACTGAGAGCAGAAACAAAAGCCATTGGGACTGAAATTTTCCGTGAAGGTGTTAAGTGGACAGAAGTCATATGTAAAATATAATAAATTGTTCCAAAACCAGTCAGACAAATTTGAGACCAGTAAACTTTCCACCTAGTTGATCAGACTTATTTGTCCTGATGCCTTTTGACTTTTGTGTATTTCTCTAAGAAGTGTTTGTCTGTTTGCCCTGTCTAAGACACGCTTTGATGGCTTTCCCATCAGGATAAGTATACAGACTTTGCATGATCAATGATTGTGGTATATCCCTAAAGACACTGAAGTGGTCAGATGAGGAACAAGAAGAAGAGAGCTACTTCTCACCTGCTTTCAGTTTGTTTCTACTGCTGATGCAGTTTAGATGAGGAGATGGAGCTTTAGTATTACTTCTATAGCTGAGGACCTTCAGCCAGCCTGTTCACCAGGACTTCTGCTGGTGACTTAGCTTGTCTCGCTGGAAAGCTGGAGTGATCTTTGTGAAGTGTTTTTAAACCTGCTGCTAGAAACAGTGAGTAGCAAAGTAATCAGGTCTTCAGGAGTTCAAAACATGTTCTCCGTGACGCACATTATCATTGTACTTAATAAATAACATTAGGTGCACTGGCACTTTTCTTGTTGGTGACAACCAATTTCTACTGAAGTAGACCTAATGTTAGGTAATACAGTTAGAGAGCTCAACAAGTATTCTCTTTGTATGTCATTTCTTAATGTGTCTGCAAACTGAGAGGAAGTCCAAGAAACCTACTGTACATTCCTGAACAATTTCTGTAATTGTGCTCCAGGTTTTGGACCCAGCTTATTTTATGTGCTGACTGCACAAAAAGCAATGGTCATTTCTCATGCACACACTCATTTTTGTTAAAATGAAGCAGGGGAAGCAGAAGAGGAAATACTCCTGTTTGTTCTCATGTATTGTGTTTGGTTTCATGCTAGGTAGAACAGGAAGGTTAGGAAGGGAAATTTGACCAAAAGCTACAGGACGTTTAAAGGAAGATAAGTGTTGTTTCATCACAGTGGCTGCACTCAGTCCAAAAAGGCAGCACAGTTGTGAAGTAGTACGCAGGATAAGGCAGCCAAGGTGGGCAAAGTCATCTCATAAGTCCTTTTGAATTTTCTGTTCTTTGAGCTGAAGAAAATTTTCATGGTAACATGCTCAGGGCTGCTTACCTCATTAACTGTCCCAAAGGTATTTTGTCAGTATTTTAGCAGTAAAGATCTGTCTTGTCATGGCATATGAAATGATTCTACCAGATAGGAAAAAGATATCCTACTGTTGACTAAGAAATAAGCTTCTAACTTACCTTAGTCTCTTCCCTTCTAAAATCAGAGGCTTGGAGTCTTCTCTTGCCTTCACCAGTGGAAATTTAGGACAGCCCTACAGAAGTCAAAATAGATGTTTTATCTCTTAGAAGCCAATTCTTATCCATAAAGTGCAATTTCTTTATCTACTTTGCAGCATGCTTCCAGAGAGCCCCAGATTGCCTAGAATGGCCAGGAAATTAGAGGCAGAGATTTTGCTATACTGCTCCTGCTATAGTGTACTGAGCACCATAGTAAGAATTAACAGAGCCTGTGGCATGCAAGGCTAGCAATATATATGAGCTGACAAGAAAGAGGAAAAATCCCAGGAATGCAAGTTCTACTGTTTCATCCCTCACTGAAAAAAATGTTGTAAAATGGCCCATAGCAGGTGTAAATTATTGACACCATAGACACCCATTTCTTATACAGAAGAAAAATGGAATATGATCTATCCAGTGAGCTGCACTGATTGCTAGCTGGGTCCTATCTGCCATTAGCACAGATATACATATGGTCTTGAAGAGTTTTTACTTTCCTTCTATTCCATTTTTGCTGTTATGCATTAGTCACAGGAGAAAAAGGATAGCTACAGGAATTTGTGTCAGGAGGGAGCAGTTTCTCTGCTCAGTCCCTTTGCCCAGGACAGCACACTATGCACTATGCCTGCCTCCAGCTGTCCCTTTTCCTGGCTATTTGCTCAGCCCTGAATACTCAGCTCCCCAGCCAGAAAGTTTGTCATTTCTTTTCCAATTTACTTGCTAGCTAAAATCCCATGAATTATCTGCTTCTTAGCATGCTGAGTAGGCTAGGTTTGACCAATCCAACACAGAAACTCAGAAATGACTGTATTTTGGCATTAACTTTTCCCTTTCAGTGATCATGTATATGTATCCACCTTGGGTTTAAAATGCATATACTGCAATCTGTGTGACACTCCAGCAGTGTCTGTATCACCTTCAAGGGCTGGCTGGTGTCTTTACTCAAGTCCAAATTTTTATTGCCCCTCTGCTTGGTGCATGTTTTTGCTAAGACAAAGTCCCAGGCATTCATAATAGAGGAAAGGGTGAGAAACTTGAGCCAAAGAACCTTACCAGAGGCGCAAACATTATTTTAACTGCAGTGTGGACAGGCTAGCTGTACAACAGCCTGGCTCATCCATCACAGTGTGTCACTTGCAGTGCTGCCATGTGGCTGGTGTTGAATGCACAGATGATCTGTAGGGAAACTTGGCTCCTATATGAATGCCTGCCATCCTTTGGTTGGTTCTCTGTCAGTATGGATGCAACTCAGGATTAGGATCTGGAAGTCCAGGGAACAGAGTTGGTTAAGTATTTCTTTCCACACCAGTGTCTCTTTACTGTATCATACACTCAACTGTAAACGAATAAAATTGGTGGAGTAACAGTGTAAAAAGAAAGGTGTAAGAGATGTCAAAATCAGACCATGACAATAGGGTTGTTTGTGTTTCACACCACAATGAATTAGAGCTATCTTCTTCCTCTGTGGGCATCCAGCTTATCTCCATGGTCACTGGAGCTATTCAAATCCATGTGAGCTGAAAGTCTGGCCCTGGGACCCAGGCGTGTAAGTTCTTGTCTGGGCATCCTTCGCTGAAGTGAATAATTGTCCATTAATTCCCATGTCTTTCACTTAGGATGAAATTTGAAGACTTCACAGTGCATTTTGATAAAGTTGAGATCTGCAACCTGACTCCAGATGCCCTGGAAGACAGCACTGCCCACAAGTGGGAGGTGACCATCCATGAGGGGAGCTGGGTCCGGGGGTCCACAGCAGGAGGATGCAGAAATTTTCTAGGCAAGTAGATACTGCTTTGAAAATGAAAAACAGGCACAGAAGCCGTCAGCCTCTCTCAGACACCTCTCCTGTTACGCTAGAGCTACAACTGTGGAAATAGGACAGGCCAGCTGAGTCTCAGCTTGTAGAAGCCAGCCAAAGGTACAAATACAGTCCTACTTGAGACTTGGGGTAAAGGAACTGCTTTCTTTGCTCTCAAGTTTGTTGGATCTGATTTCTCTCTCACTTACATTTGTACAAGCTGTACTAGCTCTAAATAAATCACTTAAAATGCAGCAGTAAGTGTAAAATGAGACAAAATTCCAGCTCAGCCAGCATGTTTATGTGGCTCTGAAGTAGCATTGTGGATCTGAACTGTTACTCCATATTGGCACCAGTAGTATGGAATCATTGTAACTATGTGAACAAAATCCCAGCTGACAGCTTTATTTAAACCACAGTAACTTAATAAAATATCAGCCCTAAAATCTTTTCTACATCTAACTCCATGAAGGACTTCAGGATTTGGCTAATTTTCTGCAGAGCTGAGTGGAAAGAAGCATGACAACTAATGGAAAAAAATAATTTTGAGCAAAACCTCAGCTTAATTGTCCTCTTTGTTTACTTTTTTTTTGTGTGTGTGTGTGGTTGTGGTATTATTCTGAGGCGAGAAATGTTCTGGTGTTCTTTACATTGGCAGACACTTTTTGGACAAATCCACAAATCAAGCTGCATTTGACAGAGAAAGACGATGGTCAAGATGACTGCACGTTCATAGCAGCACTGATGCAAAAGGATCGCCGTAAACTCAGGAAGCTTGGTGCTGAAATGCTAAGCATCGGCTACTCCATTTATGAGGTGGTCTATTGCTTTTACAGTGCAGTAGCCACACCAGCAATATTAGCATCTTTCTCCAGATTTGTAATCCTGCCAATCATCAGATATTTTTAAGGCTCTTTCTCCTAAAATACTCTTCTTGGTTACATCAAACCCCATGGAGAATTTTGATTTGGTTAGGATGGAGTCCTTTCAAAGGAGGATTTAGGAGTCCCATGGATACCCAGGGTAAACTCCTCAGCCCTGTAACTGTGTCATCCCCCTGCCCGGCTCCCAGAGAGGGGATGTTGCTTCTTGTGAGCCTCTTGGGGCTCATCGTGTACAATGCTTCCTGTCCCTGTGTGAAGTTTGGATTAGAAAATCTTTTGAGGCATGTTCTCCATCCAGAAGAGGACCGTGAAATCTCATTGCTCTGGGACACCTCACCTGGGATTGTGATCTTTAATAACAGGAAATGTTTATGAAAGAAGGCAGTGTCCTAATGTCCCCTTAGACTGTCCTCTGGGTGGGAGAAGACAGGTCCTTGCCAAAAAGCATGAGCTAGGTTCTGCGAGTGCTTGGACAAGGGGGTGACAATCAGGGTTGCATTGTGTCAGGCAGAGTTTGGTGTATGACTGGGAAGAGGGCGGGGATAGCCCTCAGTATACCACAACCAATGCAGTGCTGCCTTGAATCCCCTCTAGAGCCCTGGTGGAGATGAACACTTGAGCAAAGACTTCTTCAGGTACCATGCCTCCAAGGCCAGGAGCAAAACCTACATCAATTTAAGGGAAGTGTCTGACAGATTCAAGCTGCCACCAGGTGACTACATCCTTGTTCCAACCACATTTGAGCCACACCAGGAAGCAGATTTCTGCCTGAGAATCTTTTCAGAGAAGAAGGCCATCACTGAGTAAGTCAGCAGAAAGCAGCAGCCCTTTTGGTACTCTCCTCTGCATGGGGCTGCCAACTCCTGGGAAGGGTCTGGATGTTGGGCGCCCAGTCTTATGATAGAGCCCTGTTGTGGGAATCTCCTGAGGACTTTTCGCTTCTCTGCTATTTTTATTTGCTTAGTAAGGAGAAAAAGGAAAGGTCTGAAAATGGGCTTTTGGCCTGCAGCATGCCCTCCAATGTGAAGCTGAACTTGGTCAAGGCTCATCTGCTCGGTTGCTTTCAAAGTGGTTGGGAAAAATCCATCTGCAGATTCCATTTTTGCTAAATCTGGCTATTCTGGAGAGGAGTGTAGGAGGTGGAGAAATATGGCTTGCCATGGTGAATCCAATGGAAGCTTGCAGGGAAAAACTGCTAGCTGCCTTCTGCTGTTCAGTATTATGTGGCTGCAATAGTGTTTGGTTCCTCTTTGTTTCCTCACAAAGTCTGCCCGCATGACAATTCTGTATGAAAAAAAACTGAGGAAAAAAGTACACAATTAATAAGATTAATTCTTTTGCAGACAGCATGCACAGAGGCTATGCCCTCACTGGGTCCTGCTTAAAATCTATTATAACAGCTCATGCCAAAATTTGAATTGTGCAAAAATCTCTCTGATTAATTTTGTCTAAACATAAGTAGTTCAGTAAGAAAAAAATGCAGTTTTATCTTTCACCTCTGGAAAATGTAATGAGCAAGCTTGTGCCCTTTCCACCCCAAGCAGACACTGAACATCTTCAGATACTGAATAAGGTTTTGTTTTCCGCAGGGATCTGGATGAAAATGTTGCCATTGATCTCCCCGAGGTAAGTCTACAGAGTTAAAATAGCAAGAGGATAGTTCAGTGTAAGCCAGCTCACACTGCTTTTACTGTCTTTGGCTAAAACACGTTCATTTCCCAGGAATGTTCCACAATTGCCAGCTTTGTGTGAGTGACTGAAGCATTCAGTTCTGCTGAATATGGTAAAAGAGCTATAACAATCAAAATCACAGTTGTTATACTTCTGCAGCTGCATCAAGGCAGAGTCAGATAGACCAGAGGCTGCTATCAGCTACCACAGATGCACTGAAAGTGCAAATTTAGTTAGCATGGGGTTGCACGTGACCTTTTGTATCTGTTCGAATTCTGTTTATAGTGGAAAAAATAAAAGGCAATCGAATTTCCACAGACCTACATTTGTTTTGAATACAAACCTACCACTATCCACAAGGGCTTGGAAGGAAAGGCTTGGTAAACGCGTTTGCCCAGGGAAGCGATTAAATTCTTTTTATTCCTGAATGGCCTGACCTGCCTGCTGAGCACCAATTGCAGGTGAATCCAGGTCAGCTCCTGTTTTAGAGTTTCCCTGCAGCTGATTGTGGTGTGAATTCCTACGCAAACAAGCTAAGCCATGATTCCATGTGAATCTCTTTATTAGAAACCTTCTCCAGAGACCAACTAGCAAGTGTACCCCTTCGTTTCTAGGATCTCAGGGCCATGTTCAGGGTCAAAGTAAATCTGTCCAGTATCATTAAAGGAATGCACCCAAACCTGAGCAGTACAAAGTGAGGAACAGGCATTTGGTAAAAAAATAGACGTAAGTGACCAAGCAGTGTTGAGAGGGTGACAGCATGCTAAATATCACCTATATTTTATCTTCTTTATGTAGAGAAAGCAAAGCTCAATTATTTGCATTGTTTGCTGTGCTGTTGGTTGCCTTCCTTTTCCCCAGTGTTTGGCACAAGAACTGCTCTCTGTTTGCATGGTCACCACAGCCATAGCAATGGCCTGACACTGTGCCAAACACTGCATGTCTCACTGGCAGACTGAATCCTGGGCTCTACACCCTGCAATGATATTGAGGCTCTCAGTGGACTGAAAATGCATAGGCATGCAATGGCCCTGGGTGAAGTGCTGAGATGCAGCCACCTCTAGTTAATGCCATCGAGAGGGGTCAGAAGTCCCTGGATGATGTTTCTGGAAAGAGCTTCCTTGAACGAGGTAGTTCAAGGACTGTGGAAGCAGAGTGGTGCAGGGTGAGATGAGACAAGAGGCATTTTCCAGTACAGATGGTTGTGGTTTTGAAGTAGCCAAAGCAATGGCACACTATGTAATCATCCAGGAAAAGGAAATGAGGGATGAGACTCCCCTCAGAAAGCTAGATGCTAGGAAAGCCTGAGGTTTGCAGTCAAAGCAAACAATGCTCAAGAGCATGTACCCTTTTGTAAGATATACTATGGTCCCCTGATGCAAAGAGGGACTGTGTGCAGGAGAAACACCACGTTTCACATACAGTTTCTTACTGTGATTGATACTGCAGCCTCCAAACCCAACCCCAAGTCCACAAGAAACTGAGGAAGAAAAACAGTTCCGGGCACTGTTTGAGCAGATCTCAGGAAAGGTGAGTGCAAAATCTTTGTGTGTCATGACAACACGTAGGAAGGAGGAGAGAGTTCTGCTTCCTCCCAGAGCCAAATGAGGCAAAAACCTTGCGTTTTGGGGGCAGTGTGCTTAGCTGTAGTGTGTCATTTAGGCACCAGATGTCACCATGCCTTATACTTAGATGGAGAAGGGCACAGTTCCTACTGAGCAAACAGGAGGTTCAGAACTAGAACTCAAGTCCCGAGGGAGCCTATATGGTTCAGTGTCCACCTGCATTTTTCTTTCTCACTGAATCAATGGTTCCATCTTAAGATTGCTTGCAGACAGCCTCATGCACAGTAGCACTTCTGTATTTTGCTAGCTCTTTGATTTTTAGCCTTTTCTGGGTTTTGTATGATTCTCTTTTCCTGAGGTGCAATGAAGTGCCGGGGAATGGGATGATATTTTCTGAGGTTTTTTATATGTTTTATTCTACAAACACTCAAGCACCAGATGCTTCTTTCTTTTTTTTTTTTTTGTCTTTTTTTCTTTTTCTTTTTTAAACTTCAGGACATGGAAGTAGCTGCAGAAGAACTTGAATATGTTCTAAATGCAGTATTAAAAAACAGTAAGTACTGATAATCTCTGTTGTTGCTCAGTGGCATGCAGTTAAGAGCCATAAAGAACTTTATAAAAGCTGCTCTTAAGCTCCCTTACAGATGGAAAAATAAAGGCTGTGTTACTAGTCTTGCATGGTGTCCTCCAGCCAGGGCAGAGCTGGAAAAACATCTAGTCTGTGATCTACCCACTTGATTGCCCTGCCTCCAGCATGACCCATGTCAGTTCAATGAAGCTAGTTCTACACTGCACTACTGTTCTGCTGGGAGTGGGACTAGTAAGACCTGGACATAGTTCATGGCACTGCCATAGTTCCTTTGTATAACAAGAAACAAAGAGAATATTTTCTTTTATGTCTTCAGTTCATACCTCCTCTGTCTGGATTATGATTTCCATAAAGAGTGGGCTGTCTTCATGTTCCAGTGCATGAATCCTTCCCATGAGGCCTAAGAGCCAGCTATCAGTGCTTATGAAATTCTGTTTTCTATTATGGAATTATAAAAGGTAGATTTGCCCAATGATTTCTTTCTTATTATTGTCTTTTTTCAGCAAAGGACATCAAATTCAAGAAGTTAAGTCTCATTTCATGCCGAAACATCATTTCTCTTATGGATGTATCCTTTCAAATAAGTGCTCGTGGTGCTGAACAAATACTGAATATAATTGTTCATAGCAGGGCCTGTCATGAATATTGGAAATGAGTGTGGCAATGTCATGTTGAGAATGCTGTCCACTGGAAAGGAAAAGGAAAAAAATTGAAAGTTGTATTCTGATTTTTGCTTTAGAAATTCAGGGTTAGGAGTTTCAAGACAGACCATTTTCTGCTGCACAATTCAGAGGGAGATGCTTCAAGCCAAACACCTGTACAAATAAATCTCAAGTTATTTACATAGAGAACAGTGGATTTTTCAAGATGCAGATTATTCAGAAAAGATCTGGAAAAGATTACTGAAGTATTACTCTGTCTGCTGTCTGTAGAGTGGAATTCACCAGACAGAGGTGTGCATGGAAATTATGGGTAAAAAAATTAGGAATCAGCAGATTGGTAAAAGTTATTGACATCAGGGCTGTGGGTTTTTTGAGAGCCAGATGAAAAGCTGGTGAATCTGGACATTCAGCTGGACTCTAGAACTCCAGGAAGCAGACTTGTGGGTAAGATTTTTCTGTCCAAATTTAGGCATTTGTGATGGAAGTGTCTACATCTATGCTAGCTTTCTAGACTTCTCCTACAGACAGTGAAAAGAATGGTGTTATTATGCTTGATCAGGATGTGCTTGACTGTGAGAAATGCTAAATGATGGCATAGATATTAGACTTGATGAATTACAGCCCTGGCAGTTCTCCACTGGGTTCATCCTTTGCAATGTTTTGCTGTCTGTTGAATTTAGTATGGCTTCTCTTCAGGTAGACCTATTTTTGGTGGTATGCTTTTCTGACAGTTGATTTTGTTACAAGAGACAAAACAGATACAGTTCTGACAAGACAACTATCTAATATGTGAGTTTTGTCCTGCTCGTTCAACTAGTAAATTCTTATGTTTTCCTTCAGTTGCTTAAGTCCATGATGGCAGTAGCATGTTCTCAAAGACTTCTAATGCAAAACCGAAATAAATCAAACTGTATCCTGTAAAAGCTATGTCCATAACATTAAAATTTGGTGGAGATCCGTCACTATGCACGTGCAACAAGAAACAGCGGACCAGTCCTAAATCTCCTCCCTTAGAAACCAAGCTTCAGTAGGGAGCCAGTCCATGTTCACCTCTCATCCTTACATGGTTTTAGAGCAGAACAAGAGTCTACACTTGACCCTGGCATATGGCAGCTCCTACTATTTAGGTTATAGCCAAATAGTTTCCATGTTTTGCAGTGCTTCCCAGAAAATCTCTACATAGTTTTGAATTAATGGGGAGATATCTCATCTGCTTTGGAAGCACGAGGAATACAGGCACAACCATCTCATAATGGTCATGGAATTTAAAATAAAATGGAGGAGCAAAAGGACACAAATGTAAGCTTGAGTTGATGCTTGCAAGTCCATTCCATGTCATATGCCATCAAATTTCCTGATTGTAGTCACCATGCAGCAGGGGGATGGGAGCAAAGTCTTGACACCAGGAAGAAGAACCTGGCTGAGTACAAAGACAGACTTTTCATAGGAATGACAGTGTCCATGGAACCTGTGGGTGCCCTCAGTAATGTCACAGATGCTTAAACAAAAGCATGCTATTTAATGGCATGGCACACATTGGCCATTGTGAACGCTTGCTGAGCTAGTGTCCATCTCAGCAAGGGCTTTATTTTGAAAAGTGAGATGGAAAGGGGAAGAGAAATACGAGTGAGGTGACCGTCAGTAACTCAGTACATAAGTATTAAGAAGACCCTCACATTTCAGGAACAGTGAAGTCCAGGTACATCTTGTCACTATCTCTCAGCACTACTTTACAGACTATTATTTCAGACCAGATTTTGCCAGCCTCGTCTCACAACTCTCATTTAATCTTTGATGGAGTCACTGCATCATCTCTAGATAACAATACTGAATAACACATTGGTTGACTAACTGCTTCAACTACAGTAGCAATTTGTTTTAATCAGGTAATTTCATTCTCTGAATCATTTAGATCACATTTACATCCAAAGCTGTTCTTGTCTCAGAACACTCTGTCTTTCTTGTTCTGTGGAGCCTGCATTGTTCAGCTGTGTTTTTCTATCACATTATGTTCCCTAAGTATCACAGCCACAGCCATGACTGTAACTGCTTGAGCCTGCACCTCGTGATAAATCCTGCATCAGGTTCAGTGGCACAAGACAATGTAATGTTATATGTTTAAAGAAATAGTAAATTCAGCTGGAATTTGCACCTGTATGCAATGTGTTATTTTCCTTAATCCAGATTATTAGACCAGTGGCAACGGGAAACTGGAATTCAGTGAGTTCAAAGTTTTCTGGGAAAAACTGAAGAAATGGATAGTAGGTGACATTATGCATTGTATTTGTTTCTCCATGTTAGTAGCTATTTCATGCCTAGCTTATTATGCATATGCAGACAAAAATAGAGACAGGAGTGTTTATAAGCCAGAAATTTAAACTCAAAACAAATGTTTTAAAAATATACTGCTTGTTTTTGGACCCTGGCTTTCCATGATGCTAAACCTTAATGGTTTTCTGGAAATAACAGAGATTTTAATAAGGAAATCAAGTATGTTTGGGACAAAGAATGTAGTGGGCGCTACCAAGGAATCCAATCAAAATGAAAATTAAGGAGTACAGAAGAAGAAAATGATGATTCATCTCTAGTAGGAAACATCATCTCATAAGTCACTGCATTTCCATTATCGATCTCTCAGTAATCAAAAGTACTGAAGTCTGGGAAAGTTGATTCCAATTTTAAACACATTTCCCTGCTGTTGTATATGGCAGTAAAAAGAAGCAGACTTTCAGAATCAGGGCACAGAGTGAATATTCAAATAAAGGCATCATAATTGCTTCCTCATGGTCATTAATAGTTTTTTTCTGAATTCATACTTCACCCAAGCATTCAAAATATGCAGCTCTCTGCTTCTTGTCTGTGCCATCAGAAATGGCACTTATTCTGGGTCCTAATGTCATACCTCTTTTATCAAAAGATGCATTGTTTTTTTAATAAGGAAGCTTGAGAAATTTTTGACTTCTGTAAGAAGATTGCACATATATCTGATAGCAAATTTCAAACTGAACGTGAAAACATCTCTATTTAACTCATATTCTAAGGGAGATTTTTGTTTGTCATCTCATTAAAAGGATGGATTTGAACTCCAACTTCATCATTTAATACTTAGGTCAAAACTAAAACCAGTTGCACCAGGTACACCATGGGTATTTAGAATCTTTATATCCACAAGCAAATGAGTAAGGGATAATCTCAATTTCTTGTTAAACAATTAGTTTCTACCTTCAGAATTATAGAGAAAAACATGAAAACAGATTCAGGATTCTGCCTTAGGGGAAAGAAGGTAGAAGACAAATAAAAATACATCCTTCTCAGATAAAAATTACTTCTTAAAAATCACAGAATTCTTTTTATGAAGAGCACTTCATCATTTCTGAATGCTTGGGTTTGGCAGTACTTAAGTTTCACAACAGCCTACCCATATGACAGAGAATTGGGTCCCAGATGTTATTCTCAGTTACTGCAGATCAAACTAGATCTAGTCTAAAGTCTTGTCAACTTTACTGAGAGCTTATGCCACACAGAGATAAACACCTTGCCTTTGTATGCCATTTCTACTCTCCCTTTCATGTGGAAATACTGAACTTTTCATCTGTTCCTTGTGTAACAGAATATCTTTCTTCGATTTGACTTTGATAAATCTGGCTCGATGTCCTCCTATGAGCTTCGCAGTGCTCTCAAAGCTGCAGGTAAGACAAGCGCTATGAACACTACAGGTAAGATAAGTCAGGCAAATTTCTGTAGGCAAAGAAGGTTGCAACCAATGATGCCGGCTGGGTACCCCGTAACTGCAAGAAGCACTAAATCCCAGAGAAGACTTTAGGTATGTAGAAGGGAAATTGAATGGACTTTTAGCATCTAAGTGAAAACCCGCATGCTCCTTTGTGGCGACCCTGCAGCCTCTTCTGAAATGTGTACAGAGATGTAGGTAAGATCAGACTACCCTTTAGTTAGAGCACTTGCATGGCCAACCTTAGCTTTCCTTGTGCCCACAAGGGTTTGAAGCAGTCAGTAATGGGCCAGTGGCATGCTCCATCCTCTTGCTTGTCAGATAAATGTTTACATTTTTGTTGAGCTCTGTGAAACTCAACACTGCAAGGTTAAACCCTAAAGGAAAACACTTCGGAGCCCATCTCCACCTTAGGTGTGTAGGAGCAGTGAGTAAGCTCTTTGTAATGAAGAGCAATCATGGGTTTGCATAACATCATAAAGTATTTTTATTATTAAAGCACCTAGCTTTGCAGAAGTCTCTTCAATATTCAGAGAGACAGAGTGGTCTGTCATATCCAGTGACTGAAAAATTTGTTGTTCAGTTAGTTATTCACTTCACAATCAGATCACCTCTTGGGTGGATGTGTGCCATTGCACATCTTCCTATTAACTGGTTTTCAACATTAGTTAGTACATATTTGCAGATCCTTATCTGTTCTATGCGGCTGCTCATTTTTTCCTTTGTGTATGTGTTTGGGAAGGATATCAACTCAACAACTACCTGCTGCAGCTGATCGTCCTCCGATACTCTGATGAGCAGTTCCAGATTGATTTTGATGATTTTCTAAACTGCCTAATTCGCTTAGAGAATGCAAGTCGTGAGTATCTTCTTCCTCTGGAAGAAAAAAAACCACTTTCGGTTGCTATCAAGCATATTGCCTAATATCTGAGGTAAAGTGTGTATATTCAATGGCTAATATAAAGTAGCTCTGTTTAGCATTTGTTTTTAGAATAGCTTTTCTCCTGTAAAGAGAAAAATGCTTTGCTGCTGATGGAAAATTTCCCCAAGTGAATAGAGCCAGCTTCATAAACTCCACAGCAATGCACAAGGCATGTAAAGAATGCTGGCAAAGTCTGTGTTGTGTCCTTTTCTCGTGTCACACCCATTGGAATAGTGGTGCCCAGCCAGTTTTTAGCCAAATCTTACTCATAAAAATATGGAGCAGTTGTGTGTCCTGTTGGGTCCAGCCCCTATTCTCCCCAGTACTCAAACTCACTGTCACCACTTCCCTCCAATTTCTTTTGAATTGGCTGAAGATACTGTTCTCTGCTCATCAAGGCACCATAGGTCTTGGTTCATTCACATGCAGTGTTTCACTTGTTCTGGAGCAGAAGCAGTAGAGACAAGTAAAATGGCTGGATAAATACTGAAGTGATCATCAGTGTGACTCCAAACTCAACTCAAACACAACGCATCTCAACTCAATGACAATCGCAATGAATTTTCCTGAGTAATACTTTTTGTTTTTTCTTCTCTTTACTTCCTGGTTATGTCCGTGGCAATAGAAGTGGTGAGAGTGGTGGAACAGGCTGCCCAGAGAGATTTTGGATGCCCCATCCCTAGAGCTGTTCAAGGCCAGGTTGGATGGAGTCCTGGGCAGCCTGGTCCGGTATTAAATGGGGAGGTTGATGGCCCTGCATGTGGCATGGAGATTCATGATCCTTGAGGTCCCTTCCAACCTTGGCCATTCTGTGATTCTGTGAGAAGTATAAAGTACTGAGAGAAAAATTAGATGATTTCTGATTATCCAAATCTGAGTGCTTAGGCATTCATTTCCTTTTGATTCCTGATGTGAGGCTTGCACAGAGGCCTGAAGTCAGCAAGACTTTTCCCCTTCCAAGGAATTCATTTTTCAGAGCAGCCACCACCACTCAGCAGCCCTAAGCATCCAGCCTTTGTGCCAGGCCCTCCCTGCCCTAGACACAGCCACCCGATGTGGGATGGGGAGCTCATGCATGAATATGAATGAAGCATATTTATAGCTCCTGTGTCCTGCTTTTCATTTCAGGAGTATTCCAAGCATTGAGTGTGAAAAACAAGGATTTCATTAAGTTGAATATTGGCGAGGTATGAGTGCAGCTTCATAAACACCAGCAAAATGATGTGGCTTCTCTAGCGTTTGGTCTTCACATAAGAACTGGAGGTGAAATCTGTGTCCATGGGAGCACAGGACTGTCTGCCATAGATTTCATCAGGGCTGTGATTTTACAACACGCACACTGATTACATCTCCTTTATGCTATTTCCTTCCTTGCCCTGTTGCACACAGACAGCTTCCCATCCCCCCTTCTGGCTTTTCTACTTTTACCTTCCTTGGGTGCCAGCTCACAGTGGGGGAAAGGAGAGGCAGCAAACTGGGACGGGATTCTTTCAACTCCCTCAGCAGTTGAAATCAGCATGTCAGTTAATGTGCATCCTCAGCTTCTCAGCATAGGCTTGTTGTTTTCTTTGTGCTCTCTTTGTCTTCCTGCTGCACACATGGTCTGTCTCTCTCTGATTTTACACTTACCCGAAGTTCCCTGGGGCAATGCACACTTTGTTCCCTGGCACAGCAAATGTGAAAGCTCCTGGGCTGTGGTGAAGGAAATAAACACACTGCTGCTATTGGCATTCAGTGCTCAAAGAGCTCTACCCTCTTCCCTTTAAGCACAGAAGTAAATGCTGGAAAGTCCTGCTTGCTTACTACCTATGGTCTCCAGTAGGAACAGGACATAAAAGCCACTGAACAAAGATCCCTTTCCCTGTGTGAGGTCAAATCAGAGCAAGGGAATGCTTTTGAACTTTGCTCTTTTATTTGGGGAGGCAGGTGAAGGACCTGAAATTACTTATTGTAAATTTGATCTTTCTTTCAATATTAGTTCATCAACCTGGCAATGAACATCTGAGGAAGTCAGACTTGGATGCCAGGAGTCTCTTGTGCTGTCACTGCCATGACTTCTGCTCCAACAGCTGTGATGCCCTTATCATGTAAACTTCACCTGGAGCTTTCGTGTGGAGGAAGACTAATGCTGCTCATCTTTCTGGTCTCCAGCCCTGTTGTGCTCAGGAGTTCAACAGTTAGATCTCATTTTGTTTTTAATTTTGATAAAACCTGTTGATGGATTTGTTACTGGGAGAGATATTTGGATGAGGCACACATGTCTCTCAAGCAGACTGAAACTGATGCCCCTGAGTGAACACAGTCTTTTATGAAATAGGATTGTATTTAGTTTCAGCATAGCACAGACTACAATGATTAAACATCTTTATTGCTGCATGGCTACAGATTGCTTTAAGATGCTTTTAAAAATATAAAGTTGCATAAAATTTTGTTCGATTTGGAATTTATTTCCAGGCCTGCTGTGTGGCTACATAACAAGCTTCTTGTTGCAGCCACATGGATTTCAGCCTGCTATTCTGTGAAGGGAATGGATGGATGAAAATCCATCCCTGAATATGCACTTAGGACATAGGTCCCTGGTCCAGACTTCCTTAGAAGAATGTTATTTAAGCTAAGACCTGATATTCATCATAGATTTAATTTAGAGAAAAATTTTTGCATCTCACTCCCCTCAGTTCCTGTTCTGTCTGTGCCAAAGTATGCCCCACAAGCCAGAGTCTGCACACAGTTGCACACAGCTTGGCTGCATCTTCAGAGGCACACATGGCTCAGGAGACAGTGAGCTCTTGCTTGGGGACATCTTCCCCCACCCACAGTCAGAGTTTGATCCCACAACAACCATGCCTCCAGAAGAGCAATTACAATCATATTATATGATCTAAATGCTACCAGTGGTAAGGCTCTGGTCTCTGCAGCTATTGCTATTTTGCATTTGTCTTTTGCACTGCATTATTCATGTGATGTTGATAGCCAGTGCTGACTTAAAAAATAAGAGTAATAACAGCCAGGAACTTAAGAGGTCTCCAATGGATTTGTTTCTATGAATATCTTCATAACTTATGTCTATTTTATAATGAATCAACTATCTGGATTTGTTTCTGAAAGCCTTTCTTGCAGCAAAACAGATGGCCCTAGAAGAGCTTCTTTGTATTCTCTACTGTCCAGGATCACTAAGACGGCTAGGGCTCTATTTTCTCTAGATTTAGACCTACTGAGCAATTCTGGAATGAAAATTGAGCTGCAATAAAGATGAAGCTCAAACTACAGGAAAAAAAAAAAAGGATCATGATAGTTAAAATATCCATTTCTTTTCCCAACAATGGCAATCCGTATAGTAACAATGATAACTGTATAGAAAATGCTCTGGAGCTAACTTAAAACTGGGATAAAGGTAGTGGTTGCAATATGTGACCAACCGAGGTACGCAACCCAAATGGGATGTATTGATTTTCAGATGTGCTGGTTGTATGTGTTTTCAACAGCACTGGAGGCAGCTGTCTAAATTTGTGAAAGTTTGCATGGAAATCTAGACTGTCCTATAAATATTTGGCCACATACTTCAAACTAAGTTAATAGATTCTTAGCTGGTTCACTGTGTGAGCTTGGATGTTGATACAAATTTGTTGTAATACATTTTCTTTCTGAAGCAATATTCACAAGCTATGCAGAAGAAAAGAGACTTCTCCATGTCTGGCTCCTCCACTGTAGCTTTCTGTTTTTCTAGACAGCTGATGGTGTCTTGGAGAGATCAGGTTTAGTAAAGAAAGTGATAAATACTGGAGTGAGAGCAGTAGAGCACAAGTAAAAATATCTGCATTTAAGTGAAAATTCATGCATTTAAGACAAAAACACCCCAGCTTGTTTTCTGCCCACTCAAAACAGTTACCTGCTGACTGTATCACAAGGAATCTGAGAGTTAACACCCAAATCCTTTGCAAATTAGAATAAGGCCCTGTTCCAAAAGTGAAAAGCAACCTTGGGAGCCAGGGCATTTGAAAGTGGAGGATTATATAATCTCTGCTGTAGGTATGGGCTTTTATTCTGCTGTTACATTGCTTGTGCAAGTGAATGGGTGGGCGAGTGAAAGACGTTTGACTTCACAGCCCCGTCAGAATGCAATAGTCCCTTTCAGCACTTGGTTCTCAGGAGGGCAGTCCAGTGCCCAGAAGCAGAGCCCTGGGCTTGCTGGCTCCCTTTTATTTCAGCCAAGGAGTTTGAAGTCAGATCCTTCTGACTTCTGTGACATGAGGTATGGACGTGTTTGGCTCTGCATCATTACAAGAGCTATGGCAAATCACTTAGGGTGGTCTGAAAGCCATGAGAGCTATACATTCCCTCATGTGGTGCATGCAGATCTTGTCAGCAAGTACTGGCTCATGCTGAGAGCCCTGCCTCTATGTTAGTGGCTGCTTTAATGGGAAACATTAGATGCAGTTTTCAGACATACTTCTGGTGGAAAAAAAATCACTTAGCCACAAGGTTGCAATTTGAGCGTCCTCTCCTGCTCCCTCTCAGAACAAAAACTGCCTCCCTAAAACCTGCTGCTGAAACCTCAGGCCAGATGTTGGCCAGAGCTGGCCCACCCACCTCCACCACCAGTTTCTGATGCAGATTTTGCAATGGATTTTCCAGTCTCAGAGGTTTCCTGCCCTAGTCACAAGAGATACAGAATCATAGAATCATTAAGTTTGGAAAAGATCTCTCAGATCATCAAGTCCAACATTCAGCCCACCCCCACCATGCCTACTAACCACGTCCCTCAGTGTCAGATCCAGACAGTTCTTGAACATCTCCAGGGACAGTGACAACCCCGCCACCTCCCCATGCAGCCTATTCCAATACCTCACCATTATTTTGGAGAAGAAACTTTTCCTAGTATCCAACCTAGCACAGAGGACCATGAGGAACTGCCATAAAAATGTAAAGAAACTGAGAAATAGCAAAACTGCATTCTGTTCTTTCTCCACACACAGATGAAAGAGTTGAAATTTTGGGCACCTGTGTGGACAGAAGTTACCTCATGTTTCTTTGAAAAGCTCAGTAATGCTGAATCTTTGGCAATGCCACCCACTTCCAAAACGTCCTATTTCTGTCATAGATATATTCCAACTCCCATGAGGTGTGACGCTGGTCCCCAGACTCTTGATCTATCAGCACAGAGGTGCCTGAGGCACAGCAGGGCCAGGAGGTGTGGGAGAGAATGAAAACCAAAGCATGGGCCTACTGCTGGCACCAGCTCCTGGGAGTGCCGTGGCATCAGGCAGGAGAGATGCTCGGAGTGATGACGCTTTCTCCCCATTTGTAATCATTGTGGTTGCTTCCAGCCATCAAAATTAAATATTTGTATAGAGATAGATGAGTTATCTCCACCATTTTCATTTCATCTGCATCATCTCCCTATCTCTCCCTGGAAACATCTGAGTCTTCGTGCTTTTCAACTCGTGGCAGCGCATGTTTTGGAAGCACATCAGAGCGCTGAGGGTCATTTGTAATGTTCCCGGTATGTCTAGAGCTTCATCATTTTAGAAATGAATTACAAATACTTGCAGATCGAGGTAAACACAAGCTGTCAACTCTCGCAAACAACTATATTTTCCACGTCAGCCACTTATAAGGACAAGTGATATTATAAACTGCCCTCCCAACAACTCTGTTTTCATCTATTGCCCTTCGCGTGGCCCTGAAAAGGAGGTCAGAACTACTGAGCAGGGCCACCCGGCAGGGAGAAGGCCTGAGTTCTCCCAGAGCATTGTCAGACTGGGCGAGGGCTGGAGCCTGGGCACAGCCGCAGACAGCAGGACCCTGCTCACTCTTCTGGCAGACAGTCCCACCAGATGTAGCCCTGCCCCTGCCCTGGCAGGGAGGGCACCGCCAGCATCTTGTGACAGTTTAATCCAGTTGCTAAGCAGCTGGGGACACAAATACAACGGAGACAAGCTGCCCAGGGGGAAAACTACTGCATTGTTCTGGAAGTCTCTGGGCCTCCCCTGCCCTCCTGGCCTGCTGGGAATCCCAGCAGAGCTCTTTTTGCTGCTGGGGGGCACAGATCTGACTCCCCAGCTGTCCAGCTGCTGCTGTGCCAGATCTGCAGCCCAGCACTGGGCACCCAGCCCAAGGAGGGAACAGCTGGGATGCAGCTTCTGTTCCTCTTGATGGTTAAGTGTTTCTTGACAAGCATTCTGCGGTGCATAAAAAGAGCATAGACAGCAGATTGAGGGAGGTGACCCTCCTCCTCTACTCTGCCCTGGTAAGGCCTCATCTGGAGTACTGTGTCCAGTTCTGGGCTCCCCAGTACAAAAAAGACAGGGATCTCTTGGAAAGAGTCCAGTGAAGGGCCACAAAGATGGTGAAGGGCCTGGAGCATCTCCCCTATGAAGAAAGGCTGAGTGAACTGGTCTGTTTAGCCTTGAGAAAAGAAGACTGAGAGGGAACCTGATCCAGGTCTATAAATATCTAAGGTGTGGGGGGCAGAGCAGCGAGGCCAGTCTCTTTTCAGCAGCGTGTGGAGACAGGACAAGGGGAAACAGCCAGAAACTGCAGCATAGGAAGTTCCGCACAAATGTGTGCAGGAAATTCTTTACGGTGAGGGTGACGGAGCACTGGAACAGGCTGCCCAGAGGGGTTGTGGAGTCTCCTTCTCTGGAGATATTCAAGATCCGCCTGGACACCTACTTGTGTGACCTGGTGTAGGGAACCTGCTTTGGTAGGGGAGTTGGACTCGATGATCTCTGGAGGTCCCTTCCAACCCCTACAGTTCTGTGATTCTGTGATTCACTTTGTCTGATCATCAGGATGGTCAAATCACTTTTAAATCCCGGTGTACACCTTCCACCATTACTGATATCTTGAAGGCTGCTTTGTTTCAGGGCACAGCAGAGCATTTGCAGCACTGGGAGCTTCAAAGATCCCTACCACTAAGGCACAGTGTCTCATATCATAGTGCCTAGAGAAACAGGAGATCTGGGCTCAAAACCACTGAACAATTTGAATCACATGTATCTTTCTCCAGCCTCCTACAGTTAGTAGACATGTGGCTTTTCTGCATGAATTTAATACCCAAAAGAAAGGCTGTAAGCCATTCAGGAATTAACCAGTTGCACCTTTAGAGAGATGCATTCCTACAGTGCATCATGCAAGAGTGGCATATGCCATACCTCAGGCAGGACACTCTAGGACACAATGCTGTAAACCAAACCCACTTACTGTACACAGAAGCAGTGACACAAGTCTTCTCTTCTGAGCTGCAGCCACATTGCCCTGCAGTCCCTTGGCTGTCCTGCAGCCGGCTGTCAGGACAAACAGTGCCCACTCCAGCTTGAAAACAGATTATCTGGGGCCACAGAGATTGGATTTATCATGACTGATCCCATCCGTTTCCTAGAGGATGTGCTAAGTGACCAAAATAGAAATGGGGTCAGCAATTAATAGGGTAGCTCTCAGCCACTGCCACCATCTGTTGATGGGATGGATGGCCCTTTTGCATATTTACCTGACAAATAACTCACAGAAAATTTTAGCAGGACATAGGTCAAGGAGAGCAGAGGCAGAAATGCTCTAAGTCCCTGAGAACTGGAGAAGCCATTGTACAGAAAGTGCCATCCTCACAGATTTTTTCTCCAGTATGAAAGCATGAATAGATCTCCTCTCATTTTAGCGAGGGCTTTCTAGGCACTGCAGTAAAGATGGTGGGTGGCTGATAGTTACAGCCTCAGTTCAGCTTTGTACCCCACCAGGCTCAGCTGAAGTTCCTGATATTATCCTTAAGAAGAATATCATATATATTTTGTCTCAAACTGGGGTAAGCAGATGTTCGAGCACAAGAAGCAGAGATTGAGAAGTATCTTTATGAGGACACTGTAATGGCAGCAACCAAAGCCAAAGCAAAGCAACATGTCCTGTGCTGGTGCCAAAAGCCCTCTTAAAGCCAGGAGCTCTGGGACACTTGGTACCACAATGGCTGATTCAGCTTCTGATCCTTTTAGCGAGTGCAGCTTTCTCTGCAGCTCAGGGTAAGATCTCTCCAGGAGAACCCACTGCACTGTTAAAGAGATGTTGTTCTTTCCAGGGGCAGGAAACCTCACGCTTGTCAAAACACTTTTCTGAGCCAGCAAGAGCTACAGTAAGAAATTTTAATTGAAAACAGGTGCGTGGCTGGCTAGCTGCTGAAAAAGGGTCACAGTGCAGTTTGCATAAGCCCTGGTGGAAAGATGTGCAGTCAGTGCGAGGAAAAGAACGTGGGCATGAGGTTTGTTTTAGCAAGGAGGAGAAAGGGAGAGAAAGCAGGGGCAGCATGAGCAGTCTTCAATGCTTTAATGTAATTATGAAAGTCTATTACTTCTAGCCTTAAGAAAACAAATTCCTGTGGGCGACTAGCAAATCTTCAGGCCAACATGGTAAAACTTCATCCAAGGGAAAAGCAGGAGCACCATTCACTCCTCCCCTCCTTCCTGTCCTTGCAATTTCTCCTGCTGGAATTGATCCCCCTGCAGAAGCATGTTCCACTGCTGCTTCTCTGAGCACAGCGTGGGCAGAGCGAGCACTTAGCACTCTGCGTGCCCCATTTGCCTGTGCTGATGTACCCGAGGCTCACTCTCCTGCCAGGTTTTTCTATTTAGTAAACAAGGTGCCTGTTGGGAGAGCAGCTATGTTGCCCGGATGCAGCATCCTGAGTCTTGGGCATGGGCAACCTCCCTGAGCAGAGGGTTGGACCAGGTGACCACTAGAGGTCCCTGCCAGCATCAATCATTCTGCATTGTGGCCGTCTTGTACCCCAAATGCCTTGGTGAGAATGGATTGATTGAGGGAGCAAGGGTCTGGCAGGGCACTGGGGGGACCACTTTCCTGTGGACAGATGCAGAGATGTACCCACAAGAGCCATGGCAAAGGGGCAAGACGTGCTTAATGCAAATATGGCACTGTACTTATTTCCCTTCATAGACCAGAGAAAAATTCTCCAGCAAGGTGCCATTATCACTCAACTCTTGGACCTTGGACATCCCAGAAGGCACCAGACAAGAAAGACACAGCCCATGGTCTGGGCTCACTTTTTGGGGAAAACAATTCCACTGCTCAAAATTTTGATCTTTATTAGAAGGTGTGCTCCTTGTTGGCAGCTTTACAACTGCACTGTCAGTGTCACAAGATGTTGTGTTCTCCATAAAGCATGAACCCGAGAGGTCTATGAGAAAGTGAGAATTGACAGAATTTCTACAGTAAGTTCCAGCTTTAATGACAGAGAAAATCTAGAAAATGGCATTTTGAGCAGGTTAAAGATTCAGAGGCCAGAATACAATGATCGATGCTATTTTACTGCTTTTTGAAGTTCAAACCATATTGATAATTTTAGTGGCCTTAACTCATGACTTGTGACTGCTTTAATGTGTTGTTACTGCTCCTGGCTTGAAACAACCCTTTGCTGGCTCTATTTACAGGTAGGGATTTCCTTCCCTAATAAATAATTGAAAGTGTTCTGACAATTAAGTCTCCAGAGCTGTTAATTTAGTAGCTTCTCTGATCATTAACATCCAGCTCTTGACAAACATTAACATCAAACTGCTGCAAGAGTGGGAATTGGTGATTTAAAGGTGCTTGGAGGTCTAACATTAATGTTATAATGCTGCAGTACTCTTCTAAGCAGAACAATGTTCCTCCTTGCACTCTGACTACTCCTGTGCATCACTCAGACACACAGAAAAAAGGAAAAGCAGAACACCAGCCCTTCAGTGTGTATTAATGTATACATCAATTTCGATGTATATACTTTAAACAAAATCTGTAACATAAATAATGATTTATGTATATATATATGCACACACGCAGATATATGCACGTGTTCTATATACATGTAGGACAGCTTGTGTAAAATTCTGCAGTAATAACCCCAAATAGGGAGGTGGTTTGTACCCTACACTGACAGCCAACTTTTGACTCACCACACATGGATCGCTCAGCTTCAAAACTGACTGGATACAAAAAAAAACCAAGCTTGCTCTGTAGAGGCAATTGCCTGCAGTCACAGACCCATCTCTGTCCCAAGGGAAAAATGCAATTTCTCGGCTGAATTCAGCGTCATTCAAAATTAGATTTAAAATTTAGCACTCGGCCTTTTCCATTTGAAAGCCAGCTTTAGGCTAAGCAGCCTTGATTTAGATGCTTTATCAATGTATGCTGCAACTCAAGAGGGCTTTCACTGCTCCTGGGGCTAAAATTAGAGGTGATACCTGTGCTGTAGCTAGAGATTGCATTGGCAGAGCATGGTGCCCAGCTTCTCCCATAGTCACAGGAGACACTGCCTGCCAGCAGGATTTTGCAGGAATTTTGGGGATTTTGTAGGAATCTGTTCTGGAATTTCCACCCAGTTGAATTTCTGTCCCTTCTACTACACTACTGTGTAGTACTGCAGAATTTCTGTGCAGGACCCAGCGCGAAGCCTATCAAAGCATGGGGACATTTCATCTTCAGTTACGCGATGGTTTCAGCTAGTGTTCACAAAGGTGTCTTTCCCATCATCTCAAGTGGCTTACAGATGTCAATTCCTTGCACTTCCTACCATGTGATCCCTTCCAAGTGACTTCAGCTGATGCCTTTTGCTCCCTTTAGGAAGGTCAAGACAATGCCTTGAGCTGCATGCAGGCTTTCAGCCTGAGGTGAGTGTTGTCATTTGATATCAAGATCAGAGCCTGTGGCATTCATTAGAAGTCTCTGAAGAGGAATCTCTGTGTACTTTCTGCTATCAGTAAATATCTGAAAGAGTTCAGCATAGAAAACCTCTTTAGAATAACCCCAGTGATGGAACAAGAAAATGTTCTGTAATTATAAAATTTGCAGCTTCACTCATTGGGCTATGATTCATGTAGTTTGAAATTTCAACAGAGGAAGAGGTATCTTCTTTGGCTCTTAATAGCAAAGAACAGAGTGCTGTGAGTAATTTGTAAAGGGAAATATCACAGCCAATAGTCTCAGATAGAGAATGGCCAGAAGTGGTCTTCACCATCATTACTTACAACCACTTTAGCAAAAAATCTTAATTTTACCTGCAACAAACTAAGGTACTGCACTGTGGCATCTGTCCATGAGACACAGAACTCCATGGTCTTTATCTCATCAGTCCTCTAAAGATAACAACAAATATCAGCATTGTTGTTGATAGACAGAGGATGTTCCCACCCCACAGGAAATCTCATGAGGGCATCTCAAGGTGGGGTGCGGTGCTAAGCCTCAGAGTGTCAATAGAAGAGGAAACGCCAGTAGATCTTCAGTATTTCAATTCCTATTAGCAAGAGCTAGCGTTTTTGTGCTCCAATTTCCTGAATTTGAAAATACACATACGTGTGTGTTTGCATCCAGTTGACATTTGGCATCAACTACCCCATCCCTACAGCCAACACTAAGTGCTGAGTCCTGCTGCCTCCTACAAGGGGTGTGCAAGGAACATAAACACAGAACGAGGAGCCCAGCTCTGGGCAAGAAGTTCTGAAACAGGAACACTTCGCAGGTAGCTGCTTGTGAGTGCTGAGACTGTTGAAGACAAAAATAACTTTAAATATGGCAGAAATAATAGAAACTGAGGAATTTTTGATCAGTGGAGCTCTGCATAATTCAAAAATATTATCCTCCACCTCTCTAGTTACAAACTATTTATGTGTTGCAGGGTTTTCCTCCCTAATTCGATTGTAATTACTCTGTTTACATCATTGTGCATGGCAAATATACATCCATGCCTTGCCTGCACCTCTGGAGCCAAACAGCCACTTGAATCTTTTTCAAATGAGAAAGAGGGTCTTTCAAGGCAGGGGTGAGGCCGAGCCTCCCTAGCCCCAGCAAGGGGTTGAAAGCATATGCAATTTGGGTTTGTGAGGGAAAACTAACCCTGCACTGCAACATTACCTCCCGTAGCCCTCCTCCACTTGCTCCCTGCATTCTTGGAAGGCAGAAGGCCTGCACAACAGACACCCAGGAAGGGTCTGCCCCTGGGTGCTGTCATAGCCTTGGACCAGCAGCTCCATCTGAGCTTTCATGTAGAGAGACTGCTTTTGGAGCAGAGCTGACAGAGCAGGCCTGAGGAAACCTCAGCAAGTGGAAGAGCTCCATGGAGATTAAACGTAGTTTTATCCATGACTGGATGAAAGGAGGGTGGTGGGGTTGGCAGGTCTGTGGGCTGGAGGTCTGGGGATTCCGGCCTTACAGAGATAGGGAATGAACTCCAGTTCATCCAGTTCACAACAGGACAGATGAGCACTGCTGAACATGCACAAACTCCGATGTGGTGGATGCAGTGAAGAGAGCATATCTGAAAAGCTAGATGCAATGCGTCCTGTGATGTGTTTTTTAATTGGAAGTTCAATAATTTCTTTCCCAAGTAGTTCCACTGCCTTGCTAAACATGGTATCTAAAATTAACTTCCCCAGATAAAGACATTTTTGCCATATTTACTACATTCCTATACAGGCACTGAAAGCCAACTGTTTGGGCTGGGTAATGGAGACAAATCCGTTTGTAACTGTAATGATGTGGCATTATTAGTGCTGGAATTAATAGGTTTTTTCATCTGTCTACATCCTATGCTCATTTTTTCCATACTGAGATAGTGCCAGAGGAAGCATTACAATATATAATTAAAACCAGAAGTGCCTTGCAGTGAACTTAACAGTAAACACTAATGGAATTTCTAGCAAAAAGTAGTGCCCTGGGGGCTAGTTGGGAATGAACAAAGAAGGACTTGGTGTTGTTGCTATTATGGATTTCAGCTGAATCTGTACAGTAGAAAGGATTCGCAACTGCTGTTTACTCATGCAAGCTGAAGTTCTCTGTAAGTGCAGTCACTTACTACCAGATAAAGTCCATGAGGCTGGGGGCACGCTTGCCAGCTCCTGGTTCCCGCTCCATCCATCAAAACCAAAATGCTTCAGAACTGTGACAGGACTGAATAACCCAAACGGGACAATGCTGTCTTCTAGCAGTGACCTAGCAAACATAGTGCTCCTAGCACTGGAGCATAGCTGTAGGCTTGAAGGGCTTGGCCTGGCAACTCCTGGGGCATATGCAGGTTTGCCGTGGCCTTGGCCAGATGCAGTCTGTAGAGCCAGCTGGGTGGCTGCGGGTGAAGGGTTTTGCTGAAGGCCTTGCGGAGCTCACCCAGGTTGGCTGCAACCCTGCTCCTCCAGCCAGCCAGGCTGCTGGAGCTCCCAGGGGCCCTGGATCACTGGCTGCAGCTCAGTTTCTTCAGGATGGAGAAGTGAAAATAATCTGCAATTAGCGGCCACAAGTATTTGCCATCATTCTCTGCTCTGGAGGAATGGAGCTGCTGCCAAGTGAGAGTGGAAGCCAGAGGGTTTGGTACAACGCAGGGGCCAGAACAGTGTTTCTTAAACATAGTCTTATAGGCACAGAGCATTAGTTTCCTTTTTGGCAGATATCAGTCCTGAAAAATGTGGCAAGGAGAGCAGGATATTCAGTCAGCCCTTTAATAACAAACAGCTGTAATAAAGTCCAGACTTCCTGCAAGTCCCAGTAAATTTTGCCACCAAACTAACTGGAGCCAGTGCTCCAGATCCTGTAGCTGGGAAATGTCACGGTAGAGAGAACCCAGTGTGGTGAATTTTCTACTCCCATTTGACCTTTTCTCCTTCTTCTCCCACCTTTCTTTCTTCTCTCATCTCCATGAGGACATTGTGTCTCAATGCAGCTTTTCATAGCAGCTGGCACTTTACAGCAACAAAAGCAGTCCCAATAAAACACTTTGTACCTAGCTGTAAGGAGGGAATCTTCAAAGGCTGCCTTCTCTCTGGCTTTTTGATTTCAGAGCGTGTACCCAGAAGGCAAACAGCCAGCTTGACTTGAGGGTCACCAGCATTCTTGCCACTTTTGGTAAGAAGGGAAGCTAAGGCTGAGGGCAGGCCCCTATGCAAACCTCTGGTTGGTTACTGAAATTGTTGAACCATCCAAAATACACAGAATACTTCCCCCCGCCTCCATCTTTTTTTTTTTTTTTTTTCATTCCTTCATTCTTTTTAGAGACAAGCATTAAAAGAAAATTGCAGTATGCTATTTTCAGAGCAGTTACATGTTTTTTGATTCATTGGCATCCCAGTAAAACACTGACCTGCCAAGGGCATTTATCCCTGTATCTATACTCTGAAATGAGGTCCAAGATTCACAGCCATTAGGCAGCAGAGCTGATAAATGCTGTGATTTAGAGGTTGCCTAATGGAATCTTTTTCCCCAGAAGAAATTCAGAGTAAAATCTGGAGAAAAAACAGTAAGCTTTAAAAACAATGTGCCAGACTGAAGGTGAGCAGAGACGCAGCTGCCAGGCTTTCAGCCAAGCCTGTCTTAGAGAAGAATAATGGGCAGCTGGCCAGGCCAGCAGCCTGCTGCCCTGTGAGTGGGTACCTGCACTGTGCTGGACACATGCACCCATTTGGGCAGGAAAATCAAGTTGCTGGTAAGGGGCAGGGGAACTGTAGCCTCTTTTTCCCCTGGAAACTTTGCCTTGAACAGCAGAGAGGAGGATGGGAAGGAGCAATGCCTGGGAAGAGGATCCTAGAAGGGAAACGGGCTGAAGGAGAGGGTTGAATTGTGAGATTTCCTTCCCTGCTCCACTAAGACAGAATATATCTGATCTCAGATCAGCAACTCTTGGAGACAGAGAACTGGACCAAGGCTGCAAGATATCTTGTGATCATCTCTCACCATGCACTCAATGATTCTAGAGAGTGCTGTCAGGGCCCCTCAGGTGGTGAAAGGTCAGAGAGAGATGCAGATCCTCACTGTGAACTACTTGGCTGCAGTATGTGTTGAGGTGTAAATCACATGTGTGAAAAGGGACAGTAACAGATTTTCAACAGAAATAAGAAAAATGTCCCGTTGCAAAGAATCGGGCACGCCAGGATTATCTGCTCTGTAAAGGCTTTCACTTGCATTATTAACTCCTAAATGTTTGACAGCCAAATTATGGGTTTATCTCAGATAGCCAATAATTACTCCTCGATTCTGCCACGTCTGTACCTCACAGTAACAAGAACAAAAGTAGGTCATGGCAAACTTGGGCAGCAAATTCCAGCAGCCTGCCTGTGAATAATGCTTACAAAGTTGGGTTTTGAACCTCTCATGACTTGCAAGCTCTCTGGGGAATGCTGAAGAGTGAGGCAGGATTCTGCCTACTGGGTGCTGTTACAGTACCACAATGGTGGCCACACAGCCAGTTTTACATTCCCTCAGCAGCTATGGCAGAAGCCACCAGTGACAAACTCAAATCTACCACTCTGCTGCCCTTAGGCAGACAGCCATGTTTTCTACACTGCCTGTACCCGGTTATGAGACCTGCTGACTCTAACTGCCCAGACAGCTCTCAGAAGCTGTGGATTTGCCTTTATTAGAATGGACTTTTAAAAGTTAAGATAAAGCTTAAACAAGACTGAAGAAAACAATGTGTAAGCCAGATCCTAATTATACTTGGAATACCACCCCTTCATTGGTCGTCGAGCTTTCCAAACCAAATTCTTCTTCAAATGTCCTTTTAGTTGTTGGTAGAAATTCAGCTCAAGGATCAAACAAATCTGAGTTGCTTTCCAAAATACATTTTTGGAAAAGAGCAGATGTGGGTATGCAGAAAAAGAAACATCCTTGTAGCAGTAACTTTGATTCTCTTGTACAGCAAACTTTCAAATGTTGGACAGAATGCACAAAGCGAGACTATGCAGTGGCCTCTGCCAGCATCTTCTTGTGACTTGCTTTTAAAACCTGTAGGTAACCATCCACAGCGAGCATAATTGTGTCAAACTTTGTCACGGCTAGTTCTGGTCATTTGCACTAAGCATGGTTTTCAAAATCTTCCTGCAATATTGTTCCTGATACCAATGTGTGTGTTACATTGCAAGTCCATTACAGTGAAGTCTTCACAGAAGCCTCAAGTCCTCTCCTGTCCCCACCTGTCAGACAAAACAACAAAGCAAGGAAGCTACCCCAAACAGCCTCACTCTCAGTTTGAAATCTAGCTGCAGTGTGGAGAACTGATTTTCTTTTTCCCTGATCTGAAGAACTCCGTTTCTAAATTCTAGACCAGACTGTTCCTCACTGCCTTTCAGGCAAATTCAATATGAACAAAAAACTCAAATGGCCCTGATGAAGGAAGGGCGTAAGGGACAAAACACAAACTAGTACGAAAGCCTTGAATGTTCTATTTAAAGTGAATTTATTAAAACATTGTTAATATAAAATGTGACCAAGTACATTTTTTTTTTGTAAGAATGTTTAATAAAAACATATGAAAGAAAGAAGGAGCATCAACTCTTGTCAAAGCACAGGAAAGAGCTACCAGGATAAGTATAAAGTTCTGCAGCATGTTCTACCAGCTGGTCCCAATGTGTATCAGGGTAGCGTTAGCCAATGGAGGAGACAGACAGCCCAGGTTTTGTTTTAAGAAGTTTCAATGCAGTTAGCAGAGACATGAAATAACACCCCTCAACAGTATGAGAGTTTGCTTTAAGATCTGCCCATTTCTAAGTAAGATTAGAATACACATCTTAACATTGGATTTGAAACTTTTCAGCAGCTGAATGCATAGAAAATTGGAGTCAATGAAAGGAGTAACACCCAGGGTTAGCATTTGTCAGCTTTGAAAAGGAGGTGTAAGTCAGCACTAATTACACACCTAAACATTTTTTTGCTGAAGTTGTTCTAAGCTATATTAATGCTGGATATTTGTAAGAAATCCTAAAAACAGACAGCTAGGAAAAAGCAAGCTGTAAAGCCTAGGCCAACAGAAACAGTTATAGTATTTTGTGAACTGCTGAATGCAGAGATAATATCTGTGAATTAGGGAACGTGTACATCTCAGGAAGGATATTTAGAAGCCTCTGAATTCTATACATAAGGCTATGCAATGGCTTATACTCTGTGGCAATCTGCCCCTTTAGCTAAGAAACCTTTTAAGAAAACTCTAGAAAAGCTGGAGGTTTGGGGATCTATTTTTCAGAGGGCAGCTTACAGCATCTCCCTTGATCAGCAAGTAAGTTTTAATGCTCTATCAGCACACAATGCTTGTTCGGAGCAGGCAGTACAGCAATTAGAGGCAAGGTCTCCTCCAGCACGTTTCAAACACTTCCTGTAACAGACTTGGAGTAGGCAGAAGAAAACCCTGCAGCAGCCAGTTCTGTGCATGTATCTGCCTCTGGCATTTAACCAAATGCGAATCCATGAGAAGCCCAGCTCTGTAAAGGTCTAGGAGATGGCAACCTTCTTACATATTTGGCAGGGACCTACAAGAGCCATCAGAGCCCCATGCTTTGCCTTCTACCCCAAACAAACGCTACAGGACTACTGCTGAGGTAAAGGGAAGGTCAGACCTTTGGCATTGGAGCAGACCACCCACTGGTTGTGCGTTGGGGGAATTAAGGCTTCAAGGTGAGGTAAACACAGTGAGAGTCAGTGTGTAAATCATGCTGCATTTCGGAGACAACAGACTCAAATGACAGCTAACCTTGTTCTCTACATTTAAAACACCGAAGATCATTCGAACACAGAACTGCTGAGGGCCACCTTGAGATGCTACTTTGCATCTTGGGAATAAATGTAACCCAGATGTTGAATGCTGAAGAGAGAAAGTACCCACCAGGAGGAAAAAGCACCAAAGTTTATAAGTCCTTGAGACTGTAAGTTGCTCATAAATACAAAGAAGCCTCATACTGCTAGGACCTCCCATAAACATAGTGGTTTCCTGACACAAAGGTAATTCACACTGCAGCAATTAACAGTGCTGTGCTTCCAGCACTACTGTTAAGAAGAGTTATGCTCTAACAAGGAGGCAGTGAATCGTTAGGCTTGTATTCCCTGAAGACAGTTTCTCCCATTCATAAGGTGTTGTCCTATTTCCCTTCCCCAATTCAAGTCTTTAATCCAAAGATCAGAAACATCAATTCTTTCCCTAGGACATTTCTCTAACACTATTCAGGTTATGTTAGCAGATTTGTAGGGTAGAAGAAGTGCTTCTTTGGATCCATCATTTTGGCAATACCTCTGCCCTCTTCAAAAGAAAAGTATTTTCAAATAAGTAATACAAAAGTTACTTCCAGACTACATGAGATATAGAAATCAACGCACTCTGTATGCTTATTTTTCATACTGCTTTTGCTAGTTATCTGAAGTACAGAATCATTTGGGTTTTTTTTTTTTGGAACCACTGCATGTGCTGTGCTATTACTTACAGGCCACGCTAGCAAGGTTTCAATTGAAAATAACAACCTGCTCCTGTAGGTTCCACTTCTCAGATGCAGAGACGCTCATTTGTTTTCCTTTAACGTCTACTTGGTAACTTCTCCCATCCTCTCAAAACAGTAGCTACTAAAAATTTAACAGATTTTAAAAATAAATCAAAATGAAATCACACATCTAATACTGTTTAAAAACCAAAAATGCATCTGGTATTACAAAAGTTTATACAAAGGCAACATTTAAGAATTTGAAAGTTAATTCTAGAAAAAGACACAAATACTAGTAAATTAACACATGAAGAGAATGATATCTCACTCCTTCCCCAAATTGGTTCGGACTATTTTGATGCACCTTTTACCAGTTGTCTAGAAAATCAAAGCCAGTCTTCAAGATAACATTGCTTGTACTAGTCTGCAAGAGGAAAAAAGAAAAGATGTGACTGTTAATTATGGTATTACAAGCCTAGTACTTGCCGGCTTATCTACAAAAGAAACTTTAAACTGTTGTCTGCCAGTATTTCAAGTCCTTCATCTTGCTTAGGATGTCTAAGAATCTACACTAAATAATGCCAGACACGAAGACAAACAAAGGCAAACAAGAACAAAAATGCAACTCCAAGGAAGAAAATAATCCTTCTGATCTGCAGGCAAAAGGTAATTTTGTGCCCATGAAAAAACTCATAAAGATCAACTTTCAGAGTAGGGTGAGCATTGCAGAGAATGAAAAAAACAAAACAAAACAAAAACCAACCAAAAAAATGCAGGCATTACTAGTTCAAATGGATTGCCTGTTACAGCAACAACCAGTTGTTTCTAGAAAAGTATGTGGTTTAGACTCTGTTGACAAGCCATTTTACTTGGCTATCAAGAGCATGCTGCTCCTGCAGTACTGCACTGTCAGTTGTGACATGTGCAATGATTTCAGTGTTCAGGAAGACTGTTCAGGAGACACATGAGTCTCTAAAGTCTCTATTCCTACTGTGTGACTTTTCTTCATTTCCTCTTCCTGCAATCTCTTCCCTGTTCTGGGGGAAAGAATCCAGAAAGAGTGAATGAAGAAAATTCTTTCATGCAACCCTGTCTTCTCACTTTTTGATATGGCAGATTTGCTTCTGCATGGATAGAAAAATCAGGCCTTTCAAACCATTCCAGTGAGCCAGAAAACATTCCAAGGAATTAATACTGAACAAACCATTATGATGTAGGAAATCATGACACAGTTTTTTAATCTAAAATTAAAGAACTACTGCAGTCACAATTTGTAGTAAAACAGCTCAAGAATAATGTTTTCGCTTCGGGAAAAAAAAACCACCAAAAGCTAAACTAAATGTGGCACTCCAAGCACTGACGTGGCTTAAGTAAAGTTCTCTCAAATACTGCCACTCTTCACTTTCAAGCATTTACCTCAGCCTGCATCTTTCTAACTTTACATCATCTTGTTTGGAATTTAAACAATCGCTAGTGTGAAAACATGGTAAGAGAAAGCTTTGTGACATGCTTAAGGTGTACAGTAATACATTAGGCTTGAGTGCAGTGCTGCATTTCAAACAGAACTGCATGGCTTTGTTTCAAGAACAGTTCTTCACAGTTTTTAGGCTTTGTATCTCTTTCTTCTCTTTCCCTCACCATGTCATATCCTGTTGTTCCTTTTCTTTTCTCACAGATCAGCATCTGCTTTTTAAATAGATCCAATGGGCTATTGAGCTGCTTAAGGTTCTTTTTTGTTGTTATTTGTTTTTCTTTAAGAAAAAAAAAGCCACATTCAGAAGGCTATTCTGGGAGCTCATTCCATTTCCATTTTGGACTTTAAAAGAAAATACATTTAAAGCTGTCCAGCTGCCTGGGACAAAACACTGCAACGCGGCTGCTGGGCTTAGAACAGCTGAGAAACAAGCTCACCATTCACTGCTATGCTGTGTATACCAAGAAAGAATCCTAGATTTTAATTTTCCTACTATTCAAGTTAAGCTTTTTATAAGAAGCATTTAGCTGTTTCAAGAAAAAAAAAAGTAATTTTATATAGTAAGCTCCCTACCCTAAATGGTTAAGTAGCTTGCTCTCAAATCAGCCAATGAGTGCCATGTCAGTGTTTCAGTTGTTATATTTAAATGATGTCCTTATCCTATGAACTTTACTACATTAAAAAATACTATATTGAAACAAACAACAGCAGTTGACACATTGGTTAAATAGACTTCTCTAAATTTGCAGGATAAAAAGACAACAAGCTTATCTACATTTTAATACTTCATTTCTAATCTTCCAGAATGACTCCATCATATTTTAGTATGTTATATGGTTTTGACATTCAAGGAAAATGGATACAGAAGTCTTTACCTGTCCAGGCATTTGTGGATCTGTAAGTAAAGTACCATCAGTATCTTCCTTATTTGTCCTAGAAGATGCCAGGTCCTGTGGTGGGTCAGGAAGAAAGAAATCATCTAGAGAACTAGCCGGGAGTTGAGTGGGTCGAGGTTTCTCCCATTCAAGAGATACAGAAGGTAGACTGGGGGTAACAGACTTCTCAGGTTTCGTTATGCTGGGCTTGTCAGCTTTTGCCACCTCCTTTGGAGCAGATTCTTGTCTGTAAAAAGAGGGAAGGGGTTTCTCTCCTTTCTCCATGGACTTGATCTGGCTGGGGGTCAAGGACTGGAACTCAGACTTGTCTCCTTCAAACTTAGAGCGCTCTGCATTTATCTTCCAGAACGAGGACTCCTCATCTTTTCTGGGTGCTATTAACCCATCAGAGCCAGGGGTCTTAGCCTGAGAAGATTTAGGGACTTGGACACCAGGTGCTGCTTTAAGTGGCTGCCTCTGTTCATTTTGTGTCTGGGCACCACTCTGTTCTTGTATGGACAGAGATGCAATGCTGAACTCCATCTGACTCTGTTCGGGAATAAAGGAAAGAAAAAAAAAGTATTTCAGAGCCCTTCACAAATACACGGTTATGAAATTCTCAGCTTGATGCATATAGATAATATTTTTACCAATAGCTAGGCAATTCTCATGCAGCAGATATCACAGAAAAGCCATTCCTTTTTTCCATAAATGTCTATCATTCTAGCTACATAATAATTATTAACAAAAGTCTGCAATGTGGGCAAATGTAAGAGTCCCAGACCTGCTGAAAAGGAGTCGGAAGGAAAACAGATTGATTAAATGAATATGGTTGAAAATATAATTTGAGTTACCATCCAAGTCCCATCCAAGATAGCATATGGAATCATAGAATCACCAAGGTTGGAAAAGACCTCTGAGATCATTCAGTCCAACCGTCCACCTATCACCAATATTTCCCATTAAACCACGTCCCTCAGTACAGCACTAAAACATCAGAACAGATGTGGATGCTTTCCGAAAGCTATACATGTTTTACACAAGAAAATTAACCAAATGAAATCACAAAATGCTGAAAAGCAGTCTTCCAGTATAGTCTTCGATACAGTTGGCAATATGTTTTAATTCCATCTACTTCCAAGACAGAGTACTAGATGTAATGAGTATGTGTAAATCAGTAGTTTTACAATTCTAATGCCACTCTGGAGTAAGAAACAACTCCAGCAGGGCCTGTTCAACACTCACCCCAGAGCTGTGTTTTGGTTTTACTTGCAATTAGGATAGCTGCACTCATTTATGAGGAATTACAATGAGTCAATGAAGACCGTAGCTAAGGCATGAAAACAGATCCTGCAAAAGCCACCCAAGGGTGAACAGTGCTACAAAACGTTCATTTTGCTTACTACCACTTCAGCACTCTTGGCTGTAAGCTTGACAGTCTTTAGGCGAGTAAAAGTTAAGCCTTAGTTCACTCTAAGGAACATTCAAGTGTTATTGTATATGGAACATTATGGAAAAAAAAAAACCCTAAAACCAGTGCATTTTCAGCTAATGCTACTGTTGTTACAGACTTGACTGGTTTGCAAAAAGCATACAGGACATTTCAAACAGTAGATTTTGCCATAAGCTGTTGATATATCTGAAGTTCATTACTAATTTGCTAAGTTTTTTCCAATTCTATCTCATTTTGGGACCTTCCTGAACCAAACTGCAATAGCATCTGTAGAATTAATGTTAAAAAAAGTCCAAATTGCATGCTGTTTTTAATAGCAATCTTTGATCTCCACTTCTGCGCTATTGTACACATTCAGTTCAAAGGGACTCCAGATTTAGGATTTGCACACCTCATATTTCACATTCAGAACTTCTCATCAAAATGCAAATGTTAACACAGCATCTGATTACTTATAAGCCAGATTTGTTTTGTCTTATGTGACCAATTTGTTTTGGCCTGGCCAGCAGCTGGCTACACATAATTGATTCCTGAATCAACATCTGTACTTTCTAAAGAATTATATATTATTAGGTATCTTTCTGAGATTATAGGCAGGGAAGCATTAGATTGCATGTTTCCATTAAGAATATGCTGTGTCACCAGACAATGAAGGATATAAACACACTGCTTTATTTTTATTTTAAACCCAATTTTCTATTTTATGAATTTTGTGTAAACACAACGGGTTGAGGATTATTCAGTGACTGCTATTCTCTGTATTAATTTATAGGATTTGTTCCCCTAAGCTTACTTGACAATATTATTGAATAGAGATTTACCACCCTGAAGTTAAGATGCTTTAAGACTTCAAAAATGACAAAATCCCATCTTAAAAAATCTCCAAGCCACAATATAACGTGAACACGCATTTCCCTAATATCCAAAGGGAAAAAAATAATCTTGTTTTGTTTTTATTGCACCTTGAAAGACTTAATTCCTGCATGAGAAGTACTTGAACCAGGGCTACTTCCTATCCTTCTGCAGTCTCCTTTCTTCTCAGCCTGTCCTACAGCTTACACTAGAGATGACACTGGTAGAAGGCCATTGCAAGAGCACTTTCAGTAAAATGATCCTTTCCTACCTCAGTTCAAGCGAGAAAGAGGGTCAGTGCCCAGAGCAGAGAGAGGCCATCCCAGCCCTGTTTCTGCTAGATAGATGCTGGAAACAAAATCTAGCCAAAACACTGACAGAAGAGAAGCTGGGGAACAAAAATGAGAAAGAAGAAAGAAGATGACTTCACGTTTCAGTAGGACCAAGATGCACAAAATAATGTTAGGTTTCCTTAAAAATTCTTATGTTGTGGACCAAAGTGGACAGCCACTTCCTGTGGTCACATTTTATTTTCTTTCACAATGGCCCAAATGTCAACCTAGAGCTCTGGTTTGGAAGGAGCAGGCTCCTGCTGGTGCTGGGAAGAGCATGACCTACAGAACTTCAGACACTTTTAAGCTTTCCAACCCAGAGAGGACACAGTCTTTGTCCTTTTACAATGGAGAACATGGGGCAGGGAAAGGAGTTGCACACATTTTTGTATTTTCATGGGGCTGTGGATGAAGCAGTTCTAATGCCCAAGTGATCCTGGGGAATAATGCACCAAAACAAGACTACAGTTTGAGTAGCTGAAGCATTGAGATTAAAATCTAACAAAAACTAGAATCTTGATTTGAGAAGGAAAAACACCAGCTCCTCAGTTTGGATGCAACTCTTTAAAGTTTGCTCTCAGTTCTTGGAGATTTTTGCCTTTTAAGCGGTGAAGAAAGTTTCTGAATATTCATTAAATCAGCTCGCTGTATAGATGCTCTGTTTAATTTAAGCTCAATCTAGTTTATCTAACTTCGAAATATAAAAAAGCTAAGCTCACCTTTCTTGGTGAGTCTCTAATATTCTATTCAGTGCACCGCTGAGGGTGACCACACCTTTCAACTTTACAAGGAAAGCCCACCCAATGTTTAGGTTTGCATATGTGCATCAAGGTATGCTCTGGAGATGAAGCAGTTCATAAGGTGATGCTTCACATGGAAAAATCTGATTGAAAACACTTCTTCAAGAGTTTGCTTTCTCTTTGTCTTTGCAACAAGAAGAGACCACACCGATACATTCTGAAAGCACAGAGCTTGGACATTCTCTAAGAACAGCCCCAAGTGGTCAGAAGTACAATTCTGCTTCCCAGGAATTTCTGTGGACAAGTTGCAGGCCTATTTTCCTTGAAGCACTTATTGTTTCTATTTGACTTTAGAAGTTATTTAAGGTTTCTGAAGCTCTGAGAAATGTTGGTGAGGAAAGAAAGTGATTAATATGTGATATCTTTCAAGTCACAAAAGTCGTAATGTAATACTAAAAGAAACAAAAAATCACAAACCAGAGCAGCAGATAAATTCATATGGAGATAGAGGAGGGCCATGTGAAAAGCCCTCCATGTAGAAAGTTAAAATGCAATTTATATGTTATCAAATTCCTTTGCGAGGGTTAAAGCAAAGGATGCCTTACATCTTGGATCACTTTTCTGCCCAATAGATAAAAGAGAAGAAATATGCAAAACTGAGGCTTTTAGGAAGCTATGTCTCCCTCTTTCCTTAAAAAGGCCATATTAGGATATTTATCGTTTTAAACTATTAAAATTATTTAGACCTTACCTCAGTATCCCTCAGGAGGCAGAGATAACCTACCACATCATACTCCTATCTGTAGGTGCTCATGGGAAACAATGTATTCTATAAGACAGGCACCAGACACTTTAAGGACCTAATGATTAATGGAATCAGGTTTGAAGCCATAAATCTATCTTAAAAACAAATGACCACAAAAACTCAGGAACCATTTTTTTTAAGCATCTTATTCACTCATCAGGAATCTGTAGTATTTTACTCAACAGACACGCAAACACAGCCAAAACAAATTGTTTTGCTTGGCAGCCTGAAAAATCTAAATTGTTGAGACAAAGACTGCAGAAACACTGTCATAAGCAACTTGTTTAAAGCAAAGCCTGATATATATGCAGAGATAAGAAAGCCAAGTTGAAAAGGATTCAGAAAATGACTTTGGTTTGCTGAACAGACAAAATCAGAATAAACATGGACACAAACTTGTTGCATTTTTTCCTGTGGGCTGTTTTCAGGGTCTTTTCAGGACCCTTTCAGAAAGAAATCCTTAGGTCAGCAAAGACCCATCACAATGGTAAAAATAGAGCATACAAAAACAGTCTAAGTAATTTTAGTGCATACCAAAAGATAACATGAAAGAGGCATAGCGTGTAGCTTCAGAGGAAATTTCATTATCTACTATTTGGTGATATGAACAGTAGTCTGGCTCTGGTCACAAGTTTGTCTCCTCTACTGGTGAGTCCGAACAAACTCACTGTATCAGTGTTTGGCATGTGCCTGGTTTTATGCTCAAAAACAGCTGTCCAAAGATTGATGCAGGTAACTGAATCCTTAGCCAACAACACCAGGCCATCAGATTAAAATAAATCTTGAACACAGTTACTGTTATCACAGTTTATTTCTTTTGCTCAAGAACTAATACTCAGCAGTAGTCTTACGGCACTGATTTTTAAATCTCTGTGATCTAGACCAAAGAGGGGAAAGAAAAAGCCAAAATCTCAGGCATCCCTCTTCTTTCCTTCCAATAAAGTATTGCCATTTATGCCAAATCAATAATTATAAGATGTAAAAATGGTTCTAATATCAGGCTATTACGGAAGGAGGGGAAAAAAATCCTTTTCTGAAACTTTTTTTTTTCCTTTTAAAGGAAAAAAAACAACAACAACAGCACCTAGGAGTTGCACAAATCAGGATATTGAAGATTATCTTTTAGTTTTAGCCCTTCAATACAGGAAACAGTTTGCATATTATGTTTGTTTTGTTTTTTTATAAGTAGCATAAAAAGTATCACAGAGGAGAGCTGAAAGTGGAATAAGTAAACCCCTACAGAAAGGATTCTCTAAAGCTGCCTTCACAACCATTTTAGCTGTAGCAAGACCAACAGATTTTTTTGATGTGCGTTTGTTTTAAACATCTGGAATTAAAGTTATTTTCGTTAGCAGCATGATTTAGAAATAGGTTCCAATTTGTCCCCATGCTGCTCTGTGCATTCAGTGAGTTAACCAAGGTGGCAGGCAAATAATATATTCTGCTCACTATTAAATTCATTAGAAACAAAACAAAATTTTATTTCCAAAACCAGGCATGATTCCTGTTTTCCATTTATATCTTGAAATCCGTGCTGTTTCACTCAATTTTTACATCAAACAGACCAAGAAACCTCAAAGGCTACACTCAGCCAAAATGTCAGCTTTCATCTCACTTAAACCTTTAGCCATAAATAGAATGCCCTAAATTCACAAACCTGGCTTTGGCCCCAGTTAAAAAAGAGTAACCCACATTTCCTGTGTTATTCATAAGGGCTCCACCCATGAACCAAATCACTCCATCCAAGTCAGCCTCTCATTCTAAAATGTCAGTTTATTTGCAGTGCCATGAGAACGTGCTCCTTCTCCAGTAATTATCCTTTTGAGAAGTGCTACAGTTTTCCACTAAAAATATTAGATCATTCAAATGATGCCTAACTGCTAGCTCAAACATTTACATCGTGTTCCTGCTTTGTTTGCAGCTTCAATGGTGGAAACATTCATGGAAGTATTTGATACGTTGTGAGCAACTTAACCCTTATCTCATACTTGTGTTTAAAATGAGAACACAGAAAATTTGCTTCTGACAGAAGGGAGGTTATCAAATCCTTCTACTACATTCTGTTCAAAATGAAAGCAATTTATTACAGTATTTTAATGGTAACAGCCATGAAATTAGGGAATTCATTCCATTAGCTACCATAAGAAAAATGTGTCCATGCCTAATCAGCTGGAAGCAATATTGTCACCACTGCAACAGCTCCAACTTGCAGAAAACATAGCCTTGCCATTTCTCTGCTGTTCCCTACACCTCCTCAGTTGTCCAAAAACGGTTGTCCTACAAACAACTACTGATTTTGCTACCTCGTATTTTTTCTTACAGTCTAAGTGTTAAAATAGAAGAAAAAGCCTATTGGTTTTACTGATTTAAATCTCTGCTTCCTCCTTCTCTGCAGAAGTCGGACGTCACATTTTCTTCTACAGGTACACCAAAGCTCATTCATACAAAGCTACAGAAGAATGAAGGTACTCTGTTGTAACAGCACTGATGTGTAAAAAAAAAAACCACCAAAACAACACAAAAGGAAACAAAACTCTTCATGAACAGGAGATAAGGAAAAAAAAAGGTACAGAAAGAATAGCCCACTGTGAGGGAGAGCTAATGAAACGGAAAGAGCCTGACAGCCTAAAATAAGAGTGGGAACAGATGTGGCACACAAGACACCAAACATGCTTTACAACATTGCAACCTTATTAAATGGCCCATTCAGGTTTCTTCACTGTTTCCCCAGGCTGGACTGATTGGGCAAGGGTATTTTCTACTCAGCCAGTAACTCATGGAGAAATTGCATTCCAACATGTTCTTGTTGAAGTACTGGTTAGAGAAGAGATCAAAGAGTAAGCATGAAGCAAGACATCGGCTTTTAGAACCAGACGACTCAGCAGCTGAAGGGCTGGGCTGGAAGGCTGACACAGAATGATGAGGCACGGGGAAGAAAACAAAAGGAGGAACCCACACAAAACAACCAACCCGCATGCCATGAACTGGGACAAAATGGATTCCCTAGAGTTTTGCTCAAGGAAAAAGGTCATTCAGCTTTTCACCCTGCAGCTGAAGCACAGCTAGGAAAGAGGGGAAACAGAAGCACAGCTTGATTAGCTGAGACAAATTCCTAATGCAACCTCCCCTGTTTCACTTTTCTTCAGCAGTCACAGGAGTGTCTCCATGTCATCCTGCAATTCTCCACACGTTACTGAAAAGCATGAACCTGGACCACTGAAGACCTTTATTCTGAGACACCAGAGGGACAGCACAAAGAGGAAAAGCCATAACTTGGGTTGAAAAAAAAAAAAAAACTTCACTAGCCATGCAAGCACTTAAAAGATAACTGCCCATTAAAGAGGAAATCCATCTGACTGCAGATCATCACGGATCACTGGTCAGCGTATTACAGGTAGCACCATCTCCAGGAAGTTAAAATATTCAGAAGTTATAAAATTTTATCAAGACAGATCTTCAAAATATGATGACAGCTGACATGGTCCTAAGACTGAGTTTTGGGGTTTGTATAAAAAAATAATGGGATAGACAACATAACTGTCTCCAATATACAATTTATTTCACCTTATGGTTAATGAGTATCACAACTATTCTTGACAGCTCCATCCAAGTGCACTCATACTACAAGCCTCTCTAGAATTATCCTATAAGTCAGTGGCTTCTTTTTCCAAGGGCCCTGAAAGACAGGAGGGCATGACTGAGCTAGCTGGTTCCTGCTGCCTGAAATCCTCCTGAACCACCATAGCTTGTAACAGAGTTCTAAGGTGAGAGAAGATCCACAAGGTTTCTGCTAAACTGCAGCACTGTATGCTGCAGGGATCCAGGAGCCACATCAAATTATAGGTTAATCTACATCTGCTGAGCACAGATGGGCTGCTAGTTAGAGGCAGTGACCTTGAGCAAGGAAGGCTGACAACAACTCTAGGGTTAGGTCAACTGGATTAATTTAGTATCCACTGGCATTTCCAGATAATTACTCTGCATCAGGCTAAGATTATATCCATAAGCTCATGCATGATATCTACATAGTTCAAGGGCAAAAAAAAAAAAAAAGGTGGGTGAAAAGCAGCTTTCTCTGGCAGATAGATCCAGAAAACAAAAAGTCTGAAATATGATTAAATAAGCATGCTCGTCATACTCCCGCACTTGAAGTACAAGTGTTGGTTCACAAAGCAGACTTTATGTTTCTGTTGATGTGAACCAAAGTATACCAGCTCTGTTTCATTTGCAGTATGGTCACTGTACACAGTTCTCATAGAACAAAGGCAACATTGCCTATCAAGTGTCAAAATACAATAGAAAAGCAGAAGGAACAGCAGCATCAAATGACAAACCCACATTTTAAGTAAAAGTGACGCATATTTACCTTCGTTTCCCAGGAGAATGGAGCTGAGTGCTCATCTTGCCAAGTTATATCCTGAAATAAAATTCAAGAATGATTAAAAATCAGAAGAGCAACTTTACCTGCTTAGAGTATCATTCAGATAACATTACGCTGCACTGCTGGAAGTATAACCACTACCAAAGAAGTAGCTAAAAAGCAAGAGCTCTACTTCTATATGCCACTGATTACATATTAAGACTGACTGAAAGCAAGTTCTTTGAGGGAAGGATTACCAAATAGTATTCCTATTTAACCTGTAAAGAATATGAAGATTTAACTTGGCCTAAACTTTTTGAAATTGCTCTACAAATTGCTTTAAAATCTCCAGTTTTCTACTACACACATTCCTTGGTAGCTGCTAGCAACACACAAGAATATAACTAGAGGAGCTGGGGCCTTAGGGAAATAAAGTTCCATTTCTTCCGCCCACAGGCTGAAGAGCATGTGTGCAACCAGGCAGCAAAAGGGCTGCATATCCATCAGCACAAGCCACAGCTGGATCCAGCCCCAACAAGACCCAGCACTATGCACTTTGAGGATGATCAGCCTGAAATAAGTATTTGGTGCTGTTTATGCAAGAGTAAAATCCCAATCTGAATCCAAGCAGTACCATTCTGGGAATGCGTTGCGAGGTTTCACAACTATCAGATTCTGGTTATATGTCATGCAGAAAGAATGGTCCAGAATATATCAACTGCTGTGCACAGTTGTGTTCTGAGTGAACTCTGCTGTTTTCAACTATTACTATATTTCTATATTTCACCTTCTTTACTAGCGGAAAGCCAGTATCAATAACAGAAGAAAAAAAGAAAATTATCATTGAGAAATTTAGGTAATCTCTTCATGCATAGCTTGGCCTCCAGAATACAATCCACACTGAAACAGAAGGGGTGACAAATAAATAAATCAATTCTGTTGTTCATGTCTCTTTACAACCTGCAATAAAATCACTGCACTTCTAGTTCTTATTTTTACCTTGGATGCTCTCATTTTTACATTTTACCAACTTATGCTGGTAAAGGTAATGAGTTGCACCCTCTATACCAAGTATAATGTTTTGCCACCACAGTAAGTCAGAGGAAGAACAGGAGTAGGAATGACTGATGGATGGATGGATGGATGGATGGATGGATGGATGGATGGATGGATGGGTAAAGGCCCGGAGAAACTATCCATTGAGAAAGAGATGACATGACAATACATGAAGTGCTTGCATCACACTTCTGCTTCTAAAGTAATAACAGAACTGAAATATGATTTAAGTTAACTACTGCATAAGAATCCCCCATCTTATCATGACTGCCCTTTTCTTCATGTTTTTGACCTTTGCCTTTATGGAAATGCATTTCTCAAAGACATCTGACAGCATTCTCTTGCTCTGCCATCTCTAATTTCACCCTAGCGAAATTCTACTGGCCAAAGGCTATGAAAATTACAATTAGAAATGTCTATTCAACTCCTTAACATGAAAACATGACAGTCTCCAACTGGTTCTCACTTGTGAAATGTACAGTTTCTAGAAGTAAAGTGTTTGAGATATATGAAAGTAACCCCACATTCTTTATGAAGATATAAAAGCAAGATTCATCTGACTAATTCTTTACTGGCTAAGACCTAAGTATCTAAGGTGAGGATGGATGAAAATAATTTTGAAAATTAATCAACCTAAAAGTTTCCTTTACCTGAAAGGAAAAGACTGGACTCTACTGGAGCACATACTCTGACCAAAGGTAGCTTGGCACAGGAAGTTATTGCTAAGAACACAAATGTAATACTAGAACCTCTTGTTCTGGGAAATGGATACTTCTATTTATTAACATTTAAGGGAAACAGAGTGAAAGTCTGTTATTACTATCTGTTTTGACTTCTATCAGTATTTGAACTGTGGGATGCTGCTGACCACACCGGAATGCCATACGAGGCATTAGATGGGATGCCTTGAAGCTGGTGAGCTGTCAGATTTCAAAAGCATTTTCAGACTGCACCTTTTGCACTTGAAAACGACGGAGTTGGAACCCCATTTCTGAAGGATGCATGACAGGTATCAAGCCCAGGAGGCAACAGAGGTTGGAAAACACCCTCTGTGAGCCCAGCCACTGCATTAAGTCACATAGCATAGGCAGGACTAGAGTTCTGTCTGCACAGGGTCTGCACAAACTAGTATTGGATGTCAGCCATAGCACTAAAAGACAGAAGTGAAGTCCAGCAAACTCCCACGTGCTGTCAGAGAGCCTTAAAGCTCCAGGCATGTAAGCAGAGTTGTCAGTGGATTTTACCTCAGGAGTTTAAGGGAAGCTCTTGCTGATTTAAGTGAATTCTTGTCAGAAGACTCTGGCTAACTCATTTGCTATGGCAGCTGAGACAGTCCCACATAGCTCACAAGGATTACTTGCTGGAGAACAGGGGATAAAAAACTTATTACAAGACTGATCCCAACAATAAGACAGGTTACAGGTCAGCACAATCTGTACAAGTGGTTTAAATAAACTATTAACTATCTGACATTTCCAGTGGAAAATAGCAAAAGAAAAACTTGCACTGGTAGCACACAAGGCACAGAAAGTTAAAATATTCCTTGTAAAGGACTATCATACATTAACAGAACATGCAAAACAGCTATCAAGCACTCTTAAAGTTGGCAGCAAGCCATAATCACCATCATTCTGGTTTCCAAGAAAGTTCGTAACTCTCCTGTATCTGGGACTAGTATAGTCAACGTCGGGAGGAAACACAGCCTTCACCCCAGCGAAGATGCTGCTGCTAGTAAGCCCTGCTGATAAAAGGCTGCCTGAGGAATGACAGGAAAATAGCACAAGGAGGACTGAGTGAAGGTCTGATCACCAAGGCAGATCATTCCCTACAGAATGGAGTACATCAGGTTTCTATTTAATAGAATTTGTTGTCTTCAACTGCCATTGAACTTGTTGGCATACAACGTCAATCTGCAGCTTAGCTAGACAAAAAGCTCCTAAAACAAGTTAGTAATATTTTGATATGGGTTGTTAAAAAGTTCTTATTGGAGAAATGATCTAAGACTTCATCGGATAATTGCAGAAGACGGAAATAGTAGACATTTGCTTGAATCATAGAATCTTTAGGGTTGAAAAGGACCTTTAAAGGCCATCTATTCCAACCCCCCTGCAATGAACAGGGACATGCACAACTAGATCAGGTTGCCCAGGGCCTGATCCAGCCTTGCCTCAAAAGTCTCCAGGGATAGGAGATCCACCACATCTCTGGGTGCCTCATCACCCTCACTGTAAAATACTTTTTCCTTATATCCAACCTAATTCTACCATCTTTAAGCTTGAAGCCATTTCCTCTTGTTCTATCACAACAGATCCTGCTAAAGAGTTTGTCCTATTCTTTCCTGGAGGAGTTCCCTGAAAGAAAAGGAGGAGATTTTTCATCTTTTTTCTTTTTCTCCTCAGGTTGCACATCCCCGCACACTTCAGAGCCAGTGAGTCTGAAGAACTGTCCACATTCAAGAGGTCTTCCACTGGATCTAGCAATCTAACATATGATTCAAAGACAGAGAGTTTCAAGGAGTTGACATCTGCAGTTAGCCGAAGAGTACCTGAAGGTAGGATAAAACAGACAGTTACCAAGTTCTGTCCATTGTCCATTCCCAGAAGGGAAGTTTGTGGCTTTCACTTCTTGGTTCTCAGAGGACATGGAGAGGACAAAGGGAGCAGCAGGAGAATAACACAGTTCAACTGTTTTCTGCCCAATGTGCTTGACTCATGTTTGTCACCAACAAAACCTGAGAAAGAACTTTGTTTTCCCTAAAATAATCAAGTTCTTGCACGTTTGAAGAAAACAGAAGCAAAACAACAAAAAATTTAACGATTCACAAAAGTAAATGATGAGTGAGATTTAAAAAAGAAAACAGCTTTGAGGCTATTTATCATCAACATAGATTAGAAGAGATCCATATCTGATAAGCTTTTGTTTTCACCACACAACAAAGCTTTCTTCCAGAAAGAAGGCAAATAAATAAACTTTTGTTCACCAGCATTCAAGAACCTATTTGTAAGAAAGTGAGCCTCAAAAAACATATTACATATGTTTAAAAAAAAAAAAAAAAAGAGGAGTTGGAGGTATTGGAGAGAGTGACACAAAAATGCAGTCATACACTTCACTTCAAGAACCAGCTGGAGAATATATTAATCATAGAATCATAAAATCCTTAGATTCTATTAAAAAGAATCACAAACTATGACTGCTACACGTAGGCAGCTTGTTGCCAAACGGCATCAGAATTTCAAAAAGGAAGCCACTGGGAGAAAGGTGCCAGCCTATCTGACAGAAGCATTGCTCAGAGCAGCTGACAGTGACTGTGCCATCGCAAAACTACCAACAAATGGGTTTCTGTGTTGGCAAAGGCATTTCAGAAGCACTGTCAGAACAGGACTTGCTGGTTATTGTGGTTTAGCTGCGCTCCAAACCACACTGCATTTTTATTTTTTAAAAGCACAAATCTATAACAGGCCTGACATTAGAGCTATCAATACATTAAATATTTGCTGTTTCAAAGCATTTTTAAATAGGAGATAGAAGGGTCGATTCTTTGGCTTGGCGACAAAGTTCTTAACGCAAAGCAAAATACTGTATCTACCCTCAGAGAGCTTCCCTATCAAAAGACGATGGATGAAGCTAAAAAATTCCCTTACCTGTCTTTCCTCCGCATAAACTGCTTAATATTTCCTAAATCACATTGTACTTTATTCAATAAAAATTCTCATTATTGTGATTGCCTGTCAAATACTCGATATCCCCAGAAAAACCCAACTCCCTCAGCCTTTTTTCACAGGAGAGGCGCTCCAGCCCTCTGAGCATTTTCATGGCCCTCCTCTGGACTTCTCCAAAAGCTCTACATCTTTCCTGTGCTGGGTGCCCCAGGCCTGGACACAGTATTCCAGCTGGGGCCACACAAGGGCAGAGCAGAGTATTCCTGTTGGCCCCCTTTCTTGTAATGCAGCCCAGGGTACTTTGACCTTCCAGGCTGCAAGAGCACACTGCTGGCTTATGTTTGGCTTTTTGTCCACTAGGACCAAGTCTTTCTCTGCAGGGCTGCTCTGTGAGTTCTTCTTCCTGTCTGTACTCCTACCTGGAGCCTTGTTAAGAAACACAAAGCTCTTCTTGGAGGTTGCGGAGTCCAAAAGCCCTTGGCTAGTGGCACTCAGGTGACTCGAGACATTTGCCAGGAGTTGCACGTGGTGCTGCAACACTCTGGCACTATGATATGACCAGATCGTGGCTGCAGCATGCTGTGGTCCTGTTACTGCACATCTATTTTCTGTCACAGCCTTCCCATGCAGGTAACATTCTGAAAAATGTTTTGAGAAGTGCTTATGCTTTGACAACTTGCAGTCCTGCACAAAAAGTTCAGCAAATCAGTTTGGTGTTAGAAGATACATGGGAAAAAGTGGGAGGAGAGAGAACCACCTGTCCAGAGATGTAAGACTACTAAATATACGCTCTGTACCAGCTTATCAAAACAGCCAGACACATTAAAGTGAAAAGGAAGTGGTGAGGGCTCAGGAAGTGTAAATGTTCAGCATTCATCCTTATTCTGCCTTCTCCCAGGTCCTCTACAGAAGAGAAAGACATGAACTTTCTGTGCTTAAGCAAGCACAGGTAGATGGCCACAGATTTCAGTGTCAGCTAACATGGAAGCTGAGCTATGCTTCTCTAGCTGCAAATGTGATGCTTAAGTAGCAGGTGTCAACAAGAACACTGTCAGGACAGCACGCTCACAGTGTAAGGGCTGCAATATCAATTAGAGATTTGGGGGTATGCAGGCTTATGTAGGCTGTTCTCAGCATCCTTGCCAATCTAAGCGTGCCGGGTGACTGCGCTAAGTGGAGCAGCTACATCTTACACAGGCAGCAGCAGTACAGCTCAATAAGCTGTCAGTTCTGAAGGCAGCACAGTAGCAAAGCTCTGTAGGCAAAGCATTTGCAAGCCTGGAAAGTTGAACTGAAATGGCAAGAGTGGCTGCAGTGGCTCTGTAATGGCAGGACAAGGAGGGAGAGATTAGGGAGCCAGGGCAGATGTCCAAGAATCAGGCTGAATGCCAGAGAGGGAGCAGAGGGAGAGGAAGTTATCAGATGAGGTGCCAAGAAAAGGTCCAAGGCTCAACAGTGCAGTTAGAAGAATTAAAATGGAAATGCAGAGCGCCAAAACAAGTGGAACCTCTTTTCTTCAAAAAGCATTTTACATTACTTCAGCTTGAAAGTCAAGGAGGAAGTTAGTTGAGGCAGATGCTTCCAAAATTAAACAGTTTGTATTTTGATGGACCATGCTTTTGTTGGTTAGTGGCTGCAGAACAGCTAAGAACAACATTGTATTACAGCTGCATTTTGGGGGAGAAGGAAAAAGACAATGGCGTGCAAAAGTTTCAGATGGATGCTCTAGCTGTAATTCGGATGAACAGAAAATGATTGTTTCCATATGGTGCAGCACAACCACCTACAACATGCCTTTGTCCCTTCTGGATCCACATAATTCAAAGCAGAAAGCCCAGCAGAGCTGGGACGCTGGGACTAGGAACGCTGAACATACTGTTTCCACAGTCATTCACCTAAATCCTTTCAAAAATAACTTCAAGTTTAGGTTTCAAAGACTGCTCACACAATAAGATTTCTGTGTCTTTACACTCCTTTTCACCAGTAGTGACAGCCTATTACCAGAAAACACACAGAACTCCTGGTATCACTGACTACATAAAACTAATCTTGAGCATACTTTGCATGACTCTGAGTGCAGCATGGTGCCATACCTTTCTGCCATAGGAAGCACAAGCAGCAGCCTTCTGCCACAAAGCCAGGCAGGAACCTCGATGCTTCACACGCCTCTTACAAATCCCATTGCAGGGATTCTGGCGAGCCAGCTACAAGAAGCACTGCTCAATTTAAACTGGATTGATGGCCAGAAGCACAGAAGCAGAGTGTTTTGTTCTGGTGGTAGTCACGTAAGTTAATTAACAACGGGTCGCTTTAAGAAATTAAATTAAGAGAATGAAAGATATTGGCTCTGAAATCATGCTAAAACAAAACGAAACAAAAACCCACACAAAACAAGCACACTAAGCAAAATGTAACAAAGGAAATCTCACACATGGAAAGAGGGAGTCAGGAGCGCTGTCAGGTCTCCTCAGACTCACAGGAGCTTTGGCAATGGGACAATTCCACGCAAGCACACTCACACTTATGTTCTCCTGGAAGGACTGCCGCCCTTCTCCATTAGACAGGGGACCCTCAGAAGCTCTAACATCTATATATTTTTTGTCATCTACTCTTTCCACACCCTTGTTTTTCTTGGCAGGTAACATGGGAAAGACTGCACTTATTTATTTATTTACTTTAAGGCGTCAAAAATACCCAACAGCTGGAATGTCTTCAATGTTTTATTTTTAGCAGAGTCTGAAATTAGGAGCAGAAAGGAAGAGGTTTAACTCGGGGTAAACATTCCGTGCGGTCCGTGCCGCCGCCTTCAGCTCTGAAGAACTTCTGGGAGCGCTGACAGTGGCCTCTCACTGAGCCTCTGCTTTAGGAAACCCACGTCGGGATCCCTCCTGTTTCTCCCAGGCACGCCTCAGTACGCTGCCTTTCCTGTTTTTACGGTTTCACCGAAGGCAGTGAATCCCGCCCTCCCGCATACTCTCTCCATCCATCACCGGGGCAACCCTCGGCCGTCAGGAACCACAAGGTTCTCCGCGCAACCGAGACACGCTACCGAGCCCCGTTTGCCGACCAACAGGACTCACCGCCCGCTCGGCCCCGCTGCTCGCCCTCCTCTCCCCTCCCGCAGGCCCCGGCCATGGCGGACCCCTTCAGGGAACCGACGGGCCGCGCCCACTCAGCGCGATCGGACGCCGCGCGCGGGGTGCGGCTCCGCTCGGTACCTCGTCTCCGAAGCGCACCACCTTCTGGCCCGTGTTGAGGCGCAGGCTGGGGTAGGAGGCGGGCGCCGCGGGCGGGCGGGCGGTGCCGCGGTGCGCGGCGTAGCGGGCCTGGACGTGCGGTTCCACCAGGCACTTGTCGATGATCTCGTCTTGCTGGCGGGGCGGCAGCCGCTCCCACTCGGGCCCGTAGCGCTCGCGGATCCGCTCCTTCTCCGCCATGATCTTGCGCGCCATGGGGCTGAGCGAGGAGAAGTAGCTGAACCGCTTGCGCTCCCGCTCGTCCAGCGGCCGGTTGCCGTTCATCACCGCCGTGCGGGAGGCGGCGATCGCCGCCGCCATCGAGGCCATGGCCGCCCCGCCGGCGCCGGCCCCGAGCGCACCGAACCGGCCGCGCTGTACGGCGGAGTGGGAGCGGGATCCGCCTCCTCCTTCTCCTCCTCCTACTCCCGTCCCTTCCCCGCTCCGCTGCTGCAGACGCCGCCTCTCCTCGCTCCCTATAAACGCGGCCGCCGCCCCCTCCCCGCCTCCCGCACGCCCAGCGCCCGCGGCAGCCCCTCCCGGCGCCCTCCTCGCTGCCCCTCGTGGCCGCTCCCTACCGGGCTCCTCCCGGCCGGCCGAGCGGCGACCTGCGGGCTCTCCTTCTCTGCGCTCGGAGCTGCACTCTTCCCCTCACAGCTGTACTCGTTACCTCGGGCAGCTCCTCGTGGAGGAGAGGAAGGAAGCTAGGAATTGTCACTTACCATTCGAGTTCCCGCACCCCGTCGGCCTCTTCCTTAACATTAAGAGTGGTTTCTGACAGCTCCAGCTCCTGAGTTTGTAAGTCAGAACAAGAGTGCATGCAAAACCAGCATCTTGAAAACGTTCATCATCAGTCTTCTGAAAGCTGTTGCCAGCCCTATGATGAACTTGCAGCATGAGCACGGTTCTCTGCAACCTTAGTTCTTTTCTCTGAATCTGTTTTTCCTTCTACTGTAATTAAAGACAGATCTTGCATTGCATTTGCCTGAGGCTAAATTGGTTTTATCTTTCATCCTTACCAGTTGCATCAAGCCCTTTCATGATTTTCACACTATATTCTGAAATCTCACAAATACTAGGAGATCAATAGGTTTTAATTACTAAGTCTATTTTTTGCCTTCACACTTTCTCTAGTATGAATAGATAAACGGCGGGGCCTACAGCCTACATATAAGAGCTCAAACGAAATAGCTGGACCAGTTGTCTGATGACACAGAAGGGGATGGAAAACGATAATTACATTTCTCCACATCTCTAGTTCTTAGGAGGTAATTACAGCTCTCCCAGTCACCGCATACCAGTCGTTATATAATCCTGCTCTGTTTGTTAAACTTGTTTGAGAGCATTGTTTGACTCGAGCTCACTTTCTTAGTCACACATACTGCCCAGAGAACCACTCCTTTGGAACACCTCTACGCACACATGCAGGTGCAGCAGACACCATACCCACACCAGCTGTCCTACAATGCTGTCAATCTGTTGGGATCTTTTGCCAAACACCACCACCAACGGAAAGAAAACCTCATGTACTGTTGTGTTTCTGACATTTACTCACTGAGAAGCTAACCCAGGATATGTCATCTGTTTGGTTTTATTTCTGAATTATCTTCTCATGATCGCTGTTCTTTTAGGCTGACATCTGTTCCTTCCCTGGATTACATTACATGAAGTGTCTGCGTATTTACCAATTACTCATGTATGGCTTGAAGTTTTCCATTCAGAAGGCAGAGGCTTTGGAAAAAAGAATAAATGGAAGTTGCATCATGGGACTTTCAATGCACTTAAAAAAAAAAAAAAGTAAAATCTTCACCTGCAGAATGTCTAGAACATAACTGAGATGGGAATTTCTTATTGCTCTTCATTTTGGCCCTTGGACAGCTGCATTCCCTGTTAGGGTATGTCAGAATACAAGAAGTGAACTGTTCTTTTTTTTTTTTTTTTTTTTTCTTTTCTTTTTAATTCTACTGGTCACAAATATTCCTTTTTGTAGTGATATTTACTCAAATAAGTTCACATACTCTATTTACCATAAAAACCGTAAGTAATAAACCCAGTTTGAACATGTTTTCCCTTATAAAATAAATTAAGAAGCAGTATACTTTGGCTTTTTATTTGTATAAATTACACCACAACAACAGTTTTTTTTAGACACTGAGAGGAGTCTGTATTTAGCACTTCAATCATCGTTCTCAGGGTTGGAAAGGTCTCTGATACTGATGGTAGGCTCTTGTAAGAAGGTGAAATGCTGAAAGAGGAAAAAAAAAAAAGACAATTATTCATTTATTCTAAATTAGGAATTATTTACCTGGAAGCTAACATATTGGCTTACATTTCTGCTCATCCACTTCAACAAATTTGGGATTTGAAGTTAAGAACCTGTTTCCAACCCTCTCAGCTGTACTGTTGAAATAATCGGTGAGATCCCATAGCAAATCAGATCAGGGAACTGATCTGTTTTAAATTGTGGTTTTGGCAGGGTTATCTGTAACTGAGGCTGTTTCATAGCACAGGTTTTCCTTTCTCAACTGAGAGATGAGTGAGGAATGAGCCAGAGAGAAGAAAATGCTAAAAGCTGGCTTTGTTTGATGCTGAAAAAAAATATCTTAGAACCACAACTTAAAGAACATGAAGTAATAATGTGAAGGCAATTATCCTGAGTAGCTAATTTGTCTGTGGTATAGAAATAATAGTGCATAAGATAAGGAAGTCTTGAAGACTTCAAGCTATAAGAATCTGCTTTAAGTTCTGCCATTTTGAAAGGCTTTTTTATTTAGTGATTATTTTCATTCTATTTAGTGAGAGCACCTCTTGAAGTGAGGGGTCATGAGAAGATAGAGTTGCTGGTGGTCAGCAGGCTCTTGATTTGGTTGGAATAGCATTAGCTAGCTGACTGTGGTCCAGAGAGGAAAGTTCCCCTTATGAAGATATGTCAACGTGAGATTTAAAGAGGTTGAGTATATAAAATAGGGAATTTACAGAAAAAGAAAAAAAAGAAGTGAGAACCATAAACATTTTGTATTTCTAAGACAACCAAGTCACAATATTTGCACAGACTACTTTTAGCAAAAACCCACAACTGTTAAAGAAACATCAACTGCAATTTGCTACATTAGTTTAAAAATATCACTCCTTAATGAAAGCTGAATTTGACTGCATTTATATGTAGAATTTTAACTCATGTCTGATAAAGTCAGATTTGAGTCTTCTTAACAGCATCCTTCCTTTACTAATACATTTTATAGTCTAGCGAAATTTAAACCAAGAGCTACAGATGCAGTTAAATAACATTAAGCACTATGAGATATTTAGCACTAACACAGAGCTGTGGAGTTCTATAGGCTCTCAGGATCACATAGTAGCTCAGAGACTTGTGATCCAACATCCCACTCAAAGCAAGGTCAATTGCAAAGACAGCACAGGCTGCCTGGGGCTCTATCCTGTCAGGTCTTGAAAATCTCCAGGGATGGAGACTGCACAGTCTCTCTGGGCAGCCTGCTCCACTACTTGATTACCTTCAGGGTGAAAAGATTATGCTCAATCTGAACCTTGTTTCAACTCATGTATGTTCCTTTTTATCCTCCTACCAAGCACTGCTCTTATACTCCTAATAAGTATCAGAAAGCTGTTGTTAGATCTAAGCCTTCTCTTCTCCAAGCTGAACAAGATCAACTTCCTGCTGTTGAGATATGGCCTTGCCATCTTGGTGGCCCTCTGCTGAACTCACTCCAGTTAATCATTGTCTTTACTGTACTAGCAGCCCCAAAGTTGGACACAGAGTCCTAGGTGTGATCTAAAGTGCTGAACAGAGAATGATTATCATCTCTTTCAATCTATGGGCTTCTCTCCTGTTAACAAAGCCCAGGATGCTACTGGCCTTCTCTGTACCCAGGATATGCTGCCTGCTCATGGTTTTTTTGCTGTCTACAAAAGAATACAGGTCTCTTTCCACCAAGTTGCTTGCCAGACTGTACTGCTGAATGGGATTCTTCCTCTCCGGGGACAGGGCATTGCATGTCTTTGTTGACCTTTATAAGGCTCCTGCTGGCCCGTTCCTGCAGCTTATCTACGTCCTCCAGATCCAGCCCTGTTCTCAAGCATGTCAGCTGGACACCAAACTGGGGAGACCACTGGACATCAAACTCCTAAGCCCACAGGCAAGAACTCCATTCGTTCCATCGCTTCTTCCAGGTCTGTCTCAAGATAGATCACTGCAGTGGTGCAGTTGTTACTAGGTTACAGGCAAAGCCCTACTCATTAACTACTCTTTGAATCTGATCATCCAAATTGCTCTCCACCAATGGTCTGGATGAATGGACTAGTTATGAGCTATTGCTGCTGTTTAACCCAGCAAGTGTCTAAGCAACATGCAGAAGTTTGTTCACTTCCTTCTCTTCCCAGTGGGATGGAGAAAAAAAAAAAAAAAAAAAAACAACAAACTAGAACTCATGACTTAAATCTATTTACTAAGATCAAGAAAAGGAAAATAGTTATGACTACATATATATATGAATGCATATAACAAGTGATGCACAAGTAATTGCTCACCATCCCCTGACCAGTGCTCAGCTAGCCCCCAAGCAGTAGGAAAGAGTGAGACGAACTCCCACTCTCTTGAAAAATCCTTCCACTTGACATCAACTGATATGGAACATCCCTTTGGCCAATTTAAGTGAGCTGTCCTAATTCTGTTATCTCCCAGCTCCTTAGGCCCTTTGCTGAGAATAACCTTGGCTCTGTACAACACTGCTTATCAGAAATCATAAACATCGGTATGCTATCAACACTGTTTTTCTCCTATAACCAAAACAGAGCATCATACCAAACACTCTGAAGAAAACAGTTCAGTCCCAGCTGAAATCAAGACAGCTATCTTTGTACAATAATATTGTGGGAGGTAGTATCAAATACCTTGCTGAAGTCAAAACAAACATCAGTTGCTCTCTTCCCATCCACAAATGTAGCAGTTCTACCACAGAAAGCAACATGCTCATCACCCTATCTTAAAAAGCAGCCAGTATGGACTCTCACATAGCCTGAAATGCGTTGCCAGAGGAAAGACCTCATGACTGACTTAGCAACTAAAGCATGGCTGACGAGCCTCTAGTTTCTCTGAATGGTCCTTCAGACCTTTTGAAGACAGGCTTCCTTTCATTTGGTCACCACAGACATCCTCTGATCTGTACAAACTCTCAGAGATTACAGACAGCCTTCTAAGGACATTGGTCAGTTCTCTCAGCACCACTGAAGTGCTTTGACCCTGACCTGAAGGACACTAAAACTGTTTTGCTGTTGGTTTTTTTTGGTCTCTGACCCCATTTTTAAGATTTTGTTCAGGGAATAACTACTAAGAGACAGATCAAATGCAACGATCTTGCAGTACTGACAAGGAATTAAAGTGTTCAATATTCAAAAATCTATTCATTAGAAAACCAAAATTTGTAAGCATTATGCTGAAGTCACAGTTATATTAATGCAATTCTCTAGAATCAAAACTTCCATTTACTTTGAGAATACCTTTACTCCAAATTAAAATAGTACTAATGAATAAGAGCACCACTTTCAATGTATAGTTTGAAGAGATCCATAATAATGCAAAGAGTTGCATTTTTTCACTTGTTTTATTCACTCAGTCACAAGAGTCATTAATAACAAAAACAGAAAAAAGGGAAATTAGACCACAGGACAAAACAAAGAAAATATTTAGTCAACAAATTTTCTCAGAGACTAACACATGATGATTCTCTCTAGACTTCTACTCTGTTAAACTAGAAATGTCTTTATAAATTAGGATTTGATAAGAGTAAAAAGAGTCATTTACTAAACTCATCATGTCTCAGTCACTTCTTTTAGTACGAGCTTAAAGTTGACCTACAAAGTTCCATATATTTTTACTTCTTCCACCCTCATTCTCCTCATCTGAACAAAAAGATTTACCTTTTCAGATTCATCCAACTCCTTGCTATTTTGCTAAAAGCTTCAGATCCAGGTGCTGTCATTGCTTCAAAGTCAACAAGCTGAAAACGCAACAAAATTAAAAAGATCTTAAGAAATGGGAGAAATTTCAAGTTCTCTAATTCCAGGAAGTTTATCCTTGAATATCTGTAATATACAAATTCAACTTTAAAATATGTACCCTTCTTTTTGTGACTAAATCCAGTTTACTTATTTTATTATGTCTTAGCAAAATGTCTTTGCTATTGAGTCAGTGCTGGAAAATACTGTCTTTACCCCTTCATTACAGCATCCAATTAACCATTAATACCTGGATATTTCTCATTTCCACATACTGTATTCCACAAAATACTGTGTCATAGGAATGGCAAATTTATTCTGAACTTCCAAGATGTTCTGTATTATTTCTTTCCACAGTGAGTTTTCAGACAAGTTTAACTATACACAGAAGAACTATGGGAAACTTCATATTTACAGCTAATAAGTTTTCAGTAAAACAGTGTTCAAAACACATTGGTTCATTAATACTGAAAATTTAAGTTGAAACATTTGTGGTTTAGTGAACTTTGGCTGAATTCAAGGAAGAGTTCTGGAAGAATGTTACCTCTACTGCTGGTGGGACAGAAGCTTATCAAGTTATCTGTGCCCAGATCAGCTTCTCTCTCACCATCAAACAATTTGGAAGTAAGTTTGCATGCCTAGTGCAGGCACTAAAACTGTCTGCAGGTTTGAGCGTTCCACCACCACAAGTAATATGTGGCTGTAGCTACTGACAGAACTTTCTGCTAGGAAATAACAGAACTCCTGATAACTGGGCATCTTTGTCTTCAAAGCAGGCTGATATTGCATGAAAAGATAGATTTTTATTTTTTTTTTTTTTAATATGCACTTGCAAGCTACTAGGAATACAATTACATTCTCTTCATGGCCTTGTTTGTTTCTTTTTGTATTTGTTGATCTTATCAGCCTTTTAAACTCATTGTACTGAAAGGACAGATCTCATTGTTTTCAGGACTTTCTAGAACAGAAGGGAAAGCAACTCTCTTTTCAGTTATCCACACAGGATATTTTCTTCAACATTGATTCTGACTGGAATTCTGATGATTCTTTGATAATACATTAAAGAGACAGATGTGCTCTCATTTCTTTCATGCTGAGGAGGTAATACAGCTAACAGACAAACAATTTAATAAACAAAGGGAATAAACTGAGCAAGATGGTATAGTATTTAAAGTAGACACTTAAAAACAAGGACATTTTGTATTAAGCAGAATACAGAGGTGAAGGAGGTATTACAAGAAGTTGCAAATACATTTCTGCTTGCCTAAAGTGCTCACAGATACACTGGGTGCTGAAAATTTTTGCCACGTGTCCAGAAAAGCCACCCAGTCTACCAAAGTGTTCTCAGAGCTCAGTTTAAACAAAGCTGGAAAAAGCAGTGCAGCACAGGAGAATTGCTTCCGTTAGAAACATGTGATTATTATGGGACACAATCTGCTGCAATTTGACTAACCAGAAGCACTGCATATATTATTTCTAAGTCTTTTTTGCTCTCTCAGGCTGGAAGACACCACTGTAAGCCGCCATCTCTTCTCCAGTACATAAATATGCAACTGCAGTTCATTCTCACAGCTCCTTCCTCAAATTCACATCCTTTCCCAAGGCCTTGATACTTACCTTTCCTTTAGGGATTTTTCCTGATACCTCCTTTCCACTTGCCATTAGAGCTCCCATGATCACTGAATAAGCTATCACACTAAAACAAACAAACAATACCCACAGTAAAAGTCTCTCCATAGCGTTACAGTAAATAACAGCATTTAAATAGCATTACTTTAGACTACACATACAAAAAAAGAATATAGTGTTGTTTCACAGATGGTTCATAAAATTACATGCTAGCTATTTTATAAAAAGAAAAAATAAAGTGCAACACACAAAGTGAAATCACTGTTACTTTGATACAGCATTAGTATGAAGCTATCATAGTATGGAGTTTAACTACTGAAGAACACTGTTTTCCATAGTAGTCAGAATTATAATTTCAGGTTTGGTAGTTCTTAAAACTCTATGGAGCTGAATACAAAGCAAACTCCTGTTTCCAAGAAGCTTAGCCATAGCCCAAATGAGTTTATGAACCAGGCAGGAGACACCCAGAACAGAAAGAAATCCCCTTATTCCATCTGTTCAATATATATATATATATATATTTTTTTTTAATTGTGAAACCTAAACAATTTATATTAATTTTTTCACTGAGTAAGAAAATTAAAGGCTAGTTACAGAAATGAAACTCTCTTGATTATTTATTTTCTACTGAAATAAGTTTATTAGTAAACTTGAAACAACTGGAAAAGAGATTAACAGTAGTCTTAGATGTAGACAGGTTGGCATTAAATTAGAATTTCAGTTGCAGAGGTCTGTGAAATATAATAATTTCATTTGGTAATTCTAACAGCTGCAAAAACAACCCCGTTAACCTAAAATAATATTTGCAGTGTGTCTTCACAAAGTAAGTTATACCAAATTGTATCTCATCTAAAATATGTCTTTCAGTGAAGCTTTTTGAATCAAATTTGAGCAGTATAACACAATATGGATTCGGAACCCAAATGTGACAACTTAAAAATAACACTTTTCAATTCATGAACTAAAGGCCATAAATACTGACTGTTCATCTTTTTCTATATATGTATGACCATGAACAGTAACTATCAGCAATTACAAACTAACGTTTAAAACAGTACAAAATCAGTGCTCATCACCACAGCAGCATAAAATGAGGAACAGTACAGGTCAGACAGCTTAACTCAGAGATTACTAATTTTTTTAGACAGTGAAAAAAACTGTAGTTTTGATACCATACATGTGCACATTTTATAGAGTGTATCCAAGAAAACAAATGTGATAAAGACAATCACTAACCTTGATCCTCTTGAAAGTGGCATTAAATTATAGAAGTAATAAACTAATGACAGGATCAAATTGCACACAGCATCTGCTTCCTAAGCAAAGGCAAAAAATAAAGATGGCTTAATATCCAGATGTTACCATATATCTAAGCACATATTGGAAAATCTTACAGCACTTATTTTACGAATAACCATTTTAAATGTGTAAAATATCAAGCTGAATTTCAACTAGTATATAAAAGTAAGATGCAGTTATGCATTTTATATTACAGAATCACCAAGGTTGGAAAAGACCTTCAAGATCATCCAGTCCAACCATCCACCTATCACCAAAAGTACTCATTAGACCATGTCCCTCAACACAGAATCCAAATATTTAGGTGAAACAGTTAATCTATACTGTGTGAAAGGATGAAAAGTGCAAAACACAGGCTCAAGTACAGTTGGGTTCTTAGTACAACAGAAATGAACAGGAATACGTGGAAAAAAAAAAAAAAAAAAAGACAACACTAAAATTGTGTTCATGTTACTTCTCATCGTGCATCCAGCCACTATAAACCAAATCTTTGTGTGATCTTAAGCAGTGCTTATCAGTGAAACGACAACCACAAACTCATGCAAACAAAAAAAGGAGGAAAAACATCTAGCACTTCTATAGCAGAGCACACTGTGATATCAAGAGCTTGTTTAGACTTTCTCCAATTACTGCAGCAAAGCAGAGCAGATTTCATTAGCAGATGGAATTATGGCAACTTTTTATATTATTTGACGTAACTAGGTTTAAACAAGCAGTCAATTTTATTACTGAAGATCTCTGTCAGAAAGCATTAAGCCATTGACTGTTAAACACAAGGTACAAAGACATAATAGAATTTTGTCAAGGAACTCACAATTGTCACTAAAACAAGCTTACCCCCAGCTCTGCAGAAAGAATTAAGATTTTTCCTTTAGCTGTTAGATCCTTATATAGCGCGTCTATTTCTGCGTGATACAGCTGTGTTCTTTCTTCTGTTGTCTGAGTTTCAACTGAAAATAATATGTTTCCAACTCTACCAAGCAGAGAAACAGAAGAGCAGGTAATTTATTTATTTATTTATTTATTTATTTATTTTTTACATACTCAGGCTAAGTAACAAATGCACAGCAGTTAAATACCACATCATAAACATTTTCTTTTTTTCCTTTAAGCAGGAGATTATGTGGATTAGCTTCATTTTCCTACAGCAAATAAAAAAACCCACTTGAATCTAAAAACATGTTGCTATGCTGCAAGTTTGTCATATATAAGATTGTAATCTAATTTAAAAATATCTTTTTGGCCTCGGGAATGTAAAATATAGTTAACTTAAATTCATCAAATATGACTTGCTTTGGTATAAAAGTGTAATTACAAAGTACGGATCACAAACCATTAACATGGAAGAAAATGTGTGCAGAGTAAGACTCTGTATCAATTTGCTGATACCAAAATATTTTTCTAAAATAAAGATATTTTGCATCATTTCACTGCATACAGATGTATGACATAGAATGTAAAATTAAAAACCAATAGACACATTTACACTTCAAAAGAGAAGTTCAAAATCTGCGCCCCACATTAAAAGCACACATGTTTTGGGGAAATTCCCAAGCATAGAATTTAAAAGCCCATAATAATTAATAAACTAAAAGGTAAGAATTTTAGTCAACTTTAGTCAAACTTTGATTGGTAGCTGGAGGGGGTTTCTGGTTTGTCTTAATTAGACTCCGACTAGTGCTCTTGGAGAAGATAAAGAGCTGGAATCCATAAAGTGAGAAATTTGCTATCTCACTCAAAGAGCAGCCCAAAGTCCCATCTGATCATATGACATAGCTCAAATTGGTAAGTGCAGATACAGAATCAGTAAACATCTGAAAGAACACATAAAATGAAAAGGCCAAAATCCAAACAGAAGTCTTTTTCATTCTCTTTCCAGCTTCATAACAGACGAAGGCTTATAACAAGAAAAGTACTTTGGTATGGATAAAGACCAAGTCTTTTCCTCCTTTTGGTATTTTAAACTGTAGGAAGAATATTGGAGACTCCTTTCATTTATATGCTATCTGTTAGAGAATTATCCCAACAGGATGAACTCCAGAAATAGCATCCATATTCCCTCTTTGTAAGGGAACATGATAGGAAACAGAAGCACTGAAATAAACAAGTGGTGACAAAAATGTCACCACTAAAAAAAACAAAAACCACTTTATACAAGTAGAAATGGCATTTGAGAAGATTAATTGCCAATACTTCATCATTACTTAATGCACTTAAGCCCCTGAAAATAATAAACATACTTATCTCCTGTTATTGTAATTGTGAATCCATCATATTCTTTCCCTTGATCCTTGAGGCTGGGGACTTTAGTGTTCACAGTGAACCCATCTCTTGTCTTACTATTAAACTGCTTTCAAAAGGAAAAGAAAGTAATTATAGGGTGAATGCAAAGAGCCTGCATCTATTGTTCTGAAACACCTGAAACTGGAAAGTGAACAAGCTGGATGAACAGTACAGAGTTACTGTTAACTACATTATTTCATTCATTTTTTTCTTCTACCTCAATGGAAACCTGAAGTTCTGAATCAGGCATATTACCATTCAAATTTAACCATATAGCATATACAATTGTATCATCTTCGAAAAGCAAATGTATGCAGCAGCTTCAAAAGCTCAAAATTTTCCCAGGTTGCGTGTTGACAGTAACCATTTAGTGTAACAATGTAAATGCAAAAGCAGAAATGTGAGAATCTGCTTACTCTGTTTATACCAAGAAGCAGATGTGTTAGCTTTAAGCATGGATTCCAGAATACAGCTCACAGCAACTTCTTAACTGTGATTCAATTTCAATTAGCGTTTATCCTCAACAGAAGGAAAAATATCAGAGTTTAAGAATTTCACAAAGCTGCATGATCTAGCTGTAATACTGTAGCCAGAGTTGTATAAACCGTGCAAAACTCTATTTAACTAAAGCCAAAAGCTTTTGACATACAACATTCCCCAGCTATCCAAATAACCAAACTGTGACAGTATTAGCAGGCATTCATTTTATACCGGCCCTAATAGTGACTATTGTGCAATAGCATTGAATTAATTACTACGACAAATTATTTACTTTAAAATAGAACTTATGATCTGGGATGTTATGTTTAAAGAGAATCTACATTTATTTTAAAGAAACAAATCTAAAAGCCTCTAATGAGAAAGAGCATTCTGCTTAGATACAATTCAGAACAGGATACAGTTGAGTTAAACCAGACAAAACGTACAGGTTATGAAAACCAGGAAAAATACTTGCTGCCAGTACTTAGAAACATGTATTTCAAGCCAAGCCAAATATAGTCCACTATGTTTAGACAACATTTTCTTCATTGTTTTGGAGTAATCTGCACTTTTAACTCCACTAATAGCAATTTTCTTTTCTGGTCTGTGATTCTACAGTAGCCATAAGAGGCATACTGTGGGGCTCTGTTTGCATATTTATTTGTCAGTAATACCTATGAAAAACACCCCATAGAAAAATTCAGAGGTTGAGTCACGCAGCTTCTGTAAAGTTACTTACAGTGCACAAGCAAGTGGTACAGCAAGCAAAGTCAAAACCAGACAGTGCATCAGCAGTAGCAAGGTAAATGCATCATACAATAGCTGTTCTATGGCAATCAATCAGTTTTGCTTAGAGATAGCGTGGTATCTATGATCTATGAATGAAACCACAGTGCAGACATACTGACAAGGAAGTTATGGGTTTGTCTCCATTTAGAATGACTACTCCTTCCCAAATTTTATTCTATTCTAAACGAAGTTTTGTTCAATGCTTACTTATTGGTCATGCTAGATTAATTTGGGATAAAACCTCTGACTCAAACCTAGCTTAAGCCTCACTGTTTGAGATAAGAGTATTTAACACATTTGGTATGTTTCATGATCCACAGCTGTTACACAGGGACCACCAGTAGCAAGTAGAAAAACTGCAGATTACAACAGCTCCTTATTCCAGAGCACAAAAATGCAAAGCACAATTTCAGGTTGATGATCAGTCAGTTAAGGGCAGCCACTCCCCTGTGCTCCCCTCTGCCAGCCTCCACCACGTGCTGACAAATGATGCTAACACAAGAGCTTGCATGTTTCCTTATCATTCAGACACATTTTCAATTTTTTTCCTCCATACTGTACACACACACACACACACACACACACACTGTGTGCTCATTACAGCAGATCTGATCACAGACTTTTCTGGCTGAAAGGGCTGGTTTCAAAGAATTTTATTCAGCCCCTTGTTTGTCTGTAGTTACCATAACTAGACCAAGCCTTTCAAATATACACCACACGTGTATTTACCAAAGGGAAGGTCACGCTCTATATATGTAGATTTGAAATAACTTGAGTTAGTATTTCAAATTGTTCATTTTAAGCTTTACACAATTGTTACATTCTGGTGAACTGGATATACCCCAGAATAAACTGCATTATTTTCAGCATATTTTTATATGTTTTCTTCAATTTACCTTCATTATTGGCAGAAGATCTTCTACTTTATGTACTTTTTCCAAAGCTTCCCGAACCTCCATTAGTCCTTTTGGATTATTAGCACTAGAAAAAGAAATAACTAAATATAGAATTGCAGTAGTTGAACTCTTTAACATTTTTGAAAATCCACTTCTTTAATCTAATTAGCTAACAAATGAGTTATTGAAAACAATTTATTTTCTGAAAAGGAGTTCCTTCATACTTGGCCACATGCTCATTTATTCTAGCACCTTTTTTAAATAACAAAACAAAACCTCTCCATCCCAGATCACCTCTGTTTCTTTTTTTCCAGTTTCAGACTTCAGTAACATACTTCAAATTTATCTTATTTTTTTGCTGTTGGTCACTCTGAAGCGTGGAACTAAGTTTGCTTGGTTGAGTGGGCAAAGGGGTTGTTCTAAGTGTTCTGAATCTGAAACAGTTTTAAGACTTCTTTGCACTTTCATTTTCAATCTTTACATAGTAAATCAAACTGAACAATAGAACTCTATATTTAACAAAAATTATCAGGCCAAAGGAAAATTAAAGACATAAGAGTTTCTTAATTTTTAAATTTATCAGAACATTGTTGCCACAAATGAGCTATGGGTTATGAAAATATTTTACTCATTAAAAGTGATCAAAGTTTGCAACAGATAACAATAATGATTTTAGAATCTTTAGTCACCTCTTCTGTTTGAGATTCTGCTCTGGAGCAGAAGATGGTTGTAAAGTCTACAACCCATTTGTGTAACAAGTTGTAAAGATTCCCTGTTCCTTCAAAACTACTTGCCAAACACCACTTTCATATAAAATAACCATTCATACGTTCCATAATCCCTTCTCCTCATTCACAAAGGTGGGATTTATCACTCTACTGTTCAAGATATTATTCTCTATAATTAGAGAAATTGTATTCTGTTCTACCTAGAGGGAACATGACATCTTGAAGAAATCATTTTTAGAAAGAATTGAGACCTACTCAGGCCAAAACAACAGGAACAAATTCAACGAATTTTTTAATAATAAGAATACTGTAATGACAATAATTTTCCTATTAGTTTAAATGGCAAATAATAGGATTTGCATTTCCATTCAGAAATACAACAGTTACAGGCAGTAAGAAAACTAGAAGGCAGCAGAATTAAGAAAATATCTTTCAGACTTTCTGAAATGAATATTATGTAAATTTCAAATCAGTATCACCAAGGGAGTGAAGCAGTAGACGTGGGGAGAGGGAAGATTATAAATAAATAAATCATTAAATTACCCATGATAAACAAGGATCCTATCTTTGATAAAATGAAGAATTTTCTCAAAGTACTCCAAGTACCGCATGTTAATCACCTGTCCCCTACAAAACAAAACAGTTTCAAGTCCTGTATTTCAGAATAAGATACAAACATTATTCATTAGAAGTCTGACAGAATTTTATCCACATATGCTTTTAGATGAAAGAAAAGGACTAGAGGTGTCTATGAAGTGGCAATTGTTCATCTCCAATTTTGAATGTAGATTCTAAGATGAACTTGCAAAAACTCACGTATCATTGGAACTATTCTCAGACAAACTGTATTTCACAGGTATTTTCTTATTTTCTGCATATCCATTACCTATATGATAATTATCAATTCTTAAAAAGATAATCCTCAGACTTTTAGACTAGTAGAAATTGAAGAACTAAGAGAGAACTATTAGTGTGCATACTGACTTACTCTGAGAGCCAACAACTCCCCAGTGCACATATTTGCCAAGACATGTGGCACTCTGATAGTCCACATACAGTTTTCTTTATTCATCTGAACCTCTACATATTGAATTAATTCTGCTTTGACTCCTAACAGTTAGGAGTACTAACTGCTGAAGGAAGAGAACAAAATAAATTCATTTTCCCCCACAGAACACTATGAAAAAAATATAAATAAAAACTAGGTAAAACCCTGCTAGGATACTAACCACTCTGAGAGGAAAAATTACATACCATTATTGCATTTGTAGGAGTCCTTCCTCTTCTCCCAGTCTACAAAACAAGATTTTATAAAGCAAATGTTATCGCTCTCTGAGGAAGCAAGACCACTGTCAATCACAGGAAGGTGAATCACAGGAAAGTGTATACACTTGGCTTTTATTCACTCTAGGTGATTTTGGCAGTTTAACTCCCTAATGACTCACTCCACCATCTCACACTTCAGTAGGTCTACTCTCACAGTAATGGCAGAATTACTCTTTAAAAACTGAACAGAATTAGAATACATACATATCTGCACAAAGTAAAGGGAGGCAGGGAGGGAAAGAAAAGAGGAAGGACAAAGATAAGTTTCTGTACATTATTTGCCCTTGTTGTACGTCCCATCATTTTCCATTTGTTTTTAAAGTATCTGTACAACAGGCAGAAGCACATCAGAACGAGGAACTGGATTTTCCTTTAGTTGCATCTTGGAAAATGCATCCAAATCAGACCTGTCTGTAAAGCTATCTAGAAGCAGTGGCACCGGAGAAGACTTTTGTGGGTGGTCAGACACTATTTTTGCTTATTCCCACTGTCTTCTTGTTTGATGAGAACTACCAAAGATTCAAAAGTAACAGTGTTCCAGAGTGTTTTTATTTTTTTCTCAAAACAGAAGATATCACTAATGTTTAACTGATCCCAAATCCTTGTTTTGCCCATGGAAATAGCTCAAGTTTTCAAAAACATTTTCTCTAATGTAAATCAAAGTTACCAAGTTTCACCATTTGCCAGAAGAGAAATAAGCCACAGTCTGACTTCAGTATAGACCCACAAGTTAGTAGAGACAGCCAATACAGTTGAATCTCCAGACTACTCGGACCTGGAAGCCTATCAAGCATAGTGAAGTACAAGACTTCTCTTACATACCTTCAACAAAAGCTCTCCAAATTAAAATAAAAAAAAACAAAATTGTTTTCTGACTCTCTTCAATCACTATGCCATTCTGAGAATGGATCTTGAATTCAGTAGTCATTGAATGCTAGTATCTCCATATCAAAACTCATCTGTCAGGAAAATCCTGGACTGCAAATGCAAAGAATTCTAAGTAAAGAAAATGTTTATGCTAATGGGTATCTAATCCAAGTATTTTTGCACACAGAAGTTACCTGTGTACAGTTTATACCAAACAAGCTAGAAATAGCTTGAGCTTAGCATGACTAGAGCTGCCATGAATACTAGAACAACAAAATCAAGTTCCAATTCTAAAATCCTTCAGTGGCTAACTAGTTAAAATAGGCGATTCCTCCCTGCTTTCCGCTATTCCCCTCCTGTAGAGCTACCCAGTCCTCATTTTTGTCAAATAAATTACACAGATGCATGATGTAGAAATACTAAAAGTTATGTACAATACCACATGAAATCAGCACAACTGAGGAAATTGCAGTTACCAGTATGAACTGCACGGAACCAAACTCAGTACTTGTAGTCATATTTAATACATACTTCCAAGAGAATGTATAATGTCCTTAGTCAGAATGCCAAAATATTATTGTTACTAAGCATTATTTAAGCTACTGTCAGAAGAATCCATAATAAGTCAAGAAATCAAAAACCATTAACCATCTCTTTGTACATCTACTACTGGAATACAGAACAGAAGACTGATATTTTATCCTTATCACTCTACTGCTATTGATGCACTTTTTATTTTTATTTTTATTTTATATCTCATCATATTTAATAATCACAAAGAGATGCCATTTGTCAGACTAGATAATCTGTTATACTTAGTTTTCAGATAGCCATAATCTAAGAAGAATTCAGAACAATTTCCAAATCGTAAAGCAGTGATCCTGAAAAACACCTGAAAGACCATAAAATGGTCTCAATTATCAACAAAAAAGTGACAGTTCTGTAGCCTATAATTATTTTCAATTAGCAGCCATTTTCCTCTTGAATAGGTCTGCATAATCTCGTGTTACTTAATAATTTACTAAATTTTTGTTTAGAAACTATAAAGGACTTAAGCATGTTTCCATAGTAATTTTTTTTAAACAAACATATTACTACGTAGATATATTCATTTCTTTTATCTGGCACCTGATGTGAAATCATCAGGAGGGAATTCAAAAGCTGAAACAAACCACTACTATGGAAAGTTAATCAACAAAAACAGCTATTACTAGGTATTCAAAGTGATCAAACAGGTACTGATTCCTAGAGTTAAAAAGGATGTCATCACCAACCAGTACTAAGTAGGACCAGCTCCTAAGGTTGCTTTAAATCTATTGTTCCTTCCAAAAAAAGCCCCAAAAGAGTAACTTGCAGAGAATCATCAATTTGCTATTAAAAGTATGATAAAAATGGTGATGAGGCCTCCAAAAGTCAAGGCTGATCCAAACCCATGAGACTAAAGTTTAATTAGCTGTGGGCCTTCCACTCTGAGTACTCATAAGGCTTATTTCAAATTTCTGCAGCATCACCAAAATAAATGGACCAGAGAATTGTGAGTTTTGTTTTTCTTTCAGCAGAGAACACCAGCAATTCAAGTACTTTGGCCAGTGAAAAACAGAGTTGCTAACAGACATCCTGCAGAAGGGATGCACTTCTGCAGATTAAATGTTCAATCTTATTTCAGCACGGTAATCAAGTCTTACAATGTGAATGCCTTTGTCTTCTGCAAGTTCAGACCACATAGGAATTAAGCTCTTCCTCTCCAATTTAAGTTAAGAACAGATAGAAACAGATTAAGTATGGAAAGCATCCTTGGAAAGCATCCTTGTCTCAAAGAACAGCTTGCTGTTATTTCAGCTGGATCTCAGGTGTAAAAAGAGGAATGCAGCAACAGCAAAGATGGACAGTTTGGAACTCAAATGTAATATTTAATTTGAAGGAAGACAGAAGCCTGAGCATAACACAGACCAAAAATCAGCACATTCTTAAAGCAAACACTGATTTTCACATGGAATTAAAAACTACATTGTAACTGCTCCCTAAAGCAAAGGGCAGCCTAGTAGAATGGCAGGAAGGATGGGGAGAAATGATCATTAGCTTCTGCTTGTGAACATCAGATTATCAATGTTTTTCTCTACAGAAAATTATTCTCAAGAAGGCATTTTTTCCCCGTCCTTTTCCAGATGCTTTCCCAAAAAGGAAGAGACAGATATAAAAGCAGAATGACAGATGAAGGATTTAATGGGGGGGAAGAAGAAAAGATGAAATCTTGCTTATGTATTTACTTACAAACACCCTCTGCTCCTGTGATTGACAGTGATGTTGCCACATCGAGTCTCTCACACTTCTACCACTTACTGGGCGGTAGCGCTGTCTTGACTGCAATACTGAGTCTTGCAGCATGGGAGAAGATGGAACGTACAACAGTGGTTGAATCTTAAATTTTACCTTTGTTTGAAAGTGCACCTATTACCCTTGTCAGGTTACTTTTGTCACCTTTGCTGTATCTGACATTCCCTGAGACTAAACAAGGACTGTTTTGTTCTACTATAAATCAAGAACGATGGTAACAGAACTGCTTTGTTTCATGATCACTGCCACTGTCTTCAAGAAGCAGTGTTTGTAAGAATTGAAACTGTGATGAACTCTACCTTAAAGATAAACCTTAGATCATTTGGGAACTAAAAACAACATGTAAAAATATGCATCTTCCAGGTACTACTTATCCCTTGAAATCTGGGAGAAAAAGGAATTGTCATGAGGGAAAGTCAGGAGTGCGCACGAAAAACAAATGGTCCATTAGAAAATAAAAAATAAATATTGATGCAAAACAATAAGCACTTATGCATTGATTATTATAGCACATGGTTCCACAAACAAGCAGTAAATTCCAGTTCCTTAGTGTGTGTGGAAAAATTTTGAAAAATCTCGTACCTGATTAAATTAATGTGGTTATTGAAACCTCTGCTCAGGCTTCGTGCAGGCATTTGGTCCAACCAAAGCACAGGTTGGTCAGGGTCTGCTATCCTACAAAGACAGAAGATGTTATTATTGGCACATATTTCACTCCATGTAATATTTCTAATTGAACTTTATTCTTACACAAAATAATTTTAGGCAAAAGCTAGAAGTAGGCGGTCACAAAGAAGTGAAACATACCTAAGAATATTCCTAAGAATATTATTAAGCATTTCACATAGCTATGGCTCACATAAAATAAAGGCTTCAAACAAAGTTGCAGTGTATCTTAAGGTCTTTCACCTTTGCTTCAACAACAGAACTTCACTCCAAACCTTTCCCTCACTTTTTTAAAAAGGGAAAACTGTATTTTCCTAAGTGCACTCCTGATGCTTAAAGCATCATTCTGTTTTATCAAAATACTTTCCACTTATAGAGTGGTAGTTAGCATTCATTTTCTCCTCTTTAAAATTCAGTAGCATAATAATAAGGGTTCTTGCATTTGATGTCTTTCATTTCATAAAGAACAGTAGCCCAGGTAGCGACAGATGTTTTCCTAGTGCTGTCCTGTTGATATATGCTTTAAACATGTTTTGGGTACACCTGCTTTTAAGGAGAGGCTATCACTCTGATTGCTGCTCCTAATTGGCCTATTATATGTAGTTGATCTGCACAATTATTACTAACACTATAATATTACTGTATTTCTTCTTATCCTTCTTTGTTTCACCTACATACTTTAACTTGCTATTACTCAATAGGCTCTTTGCTACACAAATTGCCTTTTATTTTGCAGAAGAAAGAAGCATAATGGGGACTCAACTTCACTAAGGCTTCTAGATGCTACTCTCCCATAAACAAACAAAATTAGTTACTCTACAGTAATTGGGATTCTTCAATCAAATGTGCCTATGATTACTCCATCTTTAAGGTGCTCTGGACAAAAGACAAGATCTCTCATTGCCAAGAGAATCCACAAACAATAATACTTTCCTACTGACTAAGGTATATACAGGATTCCTCCTATGGCAAGTTTCACTTGTTCTAAGGGAGAATTTTTTGCATTCAAAACTGCTCTTCTCAAAAATTAAACATAATGTTATGAGATGAGTGATGTATTAATGCCAGTACCAACACCCATACAGAATTAAAAGTGAATGAATTAAAAAACTCCAGAAAGGAAGTTTGACTTTGCAGTATGCCAGTTTGTAATGGACTAATATTAACTATTATGAGAGATATTTTACAGGATTTTGGTTTTTAAGGAATTAAACCAATATAAATGCTGTATTTTGACTTTCTGGTCTCAAAAAAAAAAAAAAAAAAAAGCGCTTCAATTCATTCTTACTCTTAACTGCTAATGTTACTGCCAGAATAATGACAGAAAAATGTGAACTCTGACTCAAGAACTGCACAAGTCACAAAAAAATACGGCAGATTGCAAACATATTCTTGATGTCTGTTATGTGCTTGTTCTACCTTTCTTAATTACCTATAGTTGGCCCTCATGGTTGACAGGTTGCAAAGTTATATTAATCACTGGGCTTAATCAGTGCAGATGTTTACCTATGGACCCAGGAGCCCAAGCTGGTAGCTTTCTCACTAAGGTAGCTTAAGTGGTAAGACCAATGTGATAATCATCACATGGCTACGTTACTACAGATTTTGTCTATTAACAACTCTGAAGAATTTGCTTTGTGTGTAACTTCAAATAAGAACATCCTATGTTTTTTATTCCTCTCTCTAAAGAATTGGGCACCAGAAAGGTCCACTGATACCAGGCACCTACAGTGTTATTGGCATAACATATCTAAATGGAGTATTAAAGGGCAGAATTTGGCTAAAAAGGATCTCCTAAAATAGATATCTGTAAATGATTACACATGATATGAATAACTTCCAAACAATTGGCATTTGATCTAATTGTAACGAAGTTATAACTAACAACCCTATTAATAGAAGCTCAGTGCCAAAAAACTGCACTACGTACTTCTTTAGAAACAGAAAAATTGGTTGAAAATGAAAGATATTCTTATGCTGAATGTTTTATGCACCGGGAGAAGTGAAAGAAAAGCAAGCTGGGAGACATGTTAAGAAAGTCCCGAACTCAAATTTTTCAGACAAATCTGATTATATAAATCAAGAACTGATCCATCCATGTTTGTAAGACATCTTTGTTTTAGTCTACTCTGTTTACATTACAAACTTCAACCGAAAAACCAAACCAAGTAAACACTGCTCAAAGCCCAGAACGCCTCAGTCTAAGCTCTTCATTTAGATGATGTATTGTTACAAAATCCTTTAAGGAACGCATTGGATTTTTCAGACTGGATGAGGATATGCACAAAGATACATTCAAGTACATAGGCTAACATCCATCTGTTTCTAGCAAGGAAAGAATAATTGTTCTACTTGTTCTGACTTCAGCCCTTTGGTTAATTGAAGCATGCACCACTGTTAAACTTAAGGCTTGTTTTCTCTCTTCTTTTACCATTACCTTCGCCACTTCACAGCAATATCAAACATATCCCTCCACTGCATCAGTCTTGTTTTCCCATTCATCCGAACTTTTGAGTTTGCCCAAGTTCTCTGTACAGCTTGCATTACTTCTAAAGTAGCCAACCCCATTGCTGGGAGGTGGGAGGAAAGAAAGACAAACAACAACAGAAGTAGAAAATCAATTAGAACCAAATGCTTATTTTCATACAGACAATAAAACCAAAGGAGGGAAGTGATGTATTTACAGACAAAACTGTCAACATCAATCTGAATAGGGAGATCACAATTTCCAACCAAATTGCTGATACCATTATTTTCATTTTAAAACTATTTATTTAATTGTTTCAAATGCATAGAGCTTAAGATAAATTTATATAGACAGCAAAGGCAGAGCATTAAATTGTAACTACACTAACTTCTTATTTTTCAAACTTATAGAGCTTTTCCAGTATACCTCTGTGTATTCTTTTATTTGGAAGAAATCCTGGTGTCTCATACTGCATCATGGAACCCAGATGATCAGCTACACATATGAGTTCTTGCACATCAGTCCTATAGCTTTCAAAATTCTGAAACAATACATCTCTGACAGAAAGAAAAACATACATCAGACATAACTTGGCAACACAAATCCTGGAAGTTATAAAACACAATTCGTTTGTATGGTAATAAATACAGTTAGTGTGGGAAATACTCAAAAGCTTTATAAAGAACACCCATTTCTCCTCACTGTCCCCAAACATACACAGTATATGGCAGTTACACTCTGTATCTGAAATCAAATCCTGGTCCTACTAAACTTATTGCCAAAATCTATTTTGCCTTCAGACTCTTTCACATTAAGTGGCACTGAGTTAACTAACAACACACCATCCTTCAGTGGATATATCCTGAGGAACCTCAACACTAATTAAGAATACATACAGAAACTGGAAGCCTTATTCTATGACTTCTCTCTTAATTCTGTAAAATACAGATTGTGTATTTGGAACAGAACCATACAAAAGCCAAACATTTAATTCAGCATTATACACAGATAGAAGGAATACAGGAGAATATATCTAAAAATGCATTTACAGCAGGTGAAATTACTAGGCTTTAAAAACATGCATAAATAAAGGGTAGAAGACTAGCCTAATACATCTCCTACTTTGTTGGCTGAAATCATGCTTCTTCTAAAATACTGGTTACTTAAGTTATTCTAGAGAATATTTTTCCCAGTGAAACTCAGCTGTTCCTAAAATCTACTTAATGCCGGGGAAATTACACCCATAATAAAATAAAAGTACATAGGAAGAAATTGCAGCAAGGGTACTATAATACTGTATTGAAGATCTCAAACTTATATCTTAATGTTATTTGCAAAGAAAACAAAATAGAATTTTAAATAATTAAAATTATTATAAATATTTTTATATAAAGTAAAAATAATATTACTTGATTATGTGAAGATCAACTTGCAAAAACTATCCTAAGTTTCATTCTTTCTTTCTTACAAAATAAATCAACTCCAATCCCAGGTATTTTAAAAAGAACTTGCACACAGAAAAGGCAGGTCTAAGTGCCTCAAAATTACACTTTTAGAAGTCAAGATTTTAAAAAACATTGGAGAAAGCTTAAAGAAATTAAAAATACTCACTTTATATGTGGCTGTAACCCTGGTTGTTCTTCATAATTTTCTATGAGAAAAGGAAGATTTTTGGCCCAGTGGTCTTTGAAGTTTCCAGGGAGATCTATATCAATATTATACTCTGTAAGAGGGGTATCCAAGTGTGCATGCAAGTATCTAGAATACTCTGGAGGAGAGAAATAAAATTGAAACAAATTTGTACATTAGTTTACTTCTGTAGTTATATGAAACCACAGGTTTGTCATTTGTCAGTTATCCAACATGATTTTAATAAGATGTTGTTTTTAGATAACAAAATTTTGCTATTAGCTAATTTCTAAAACAGAAATACATCTACTTCAGTTAAGTATTTACCAGTACACAGAAAAATTCTTTGACTTATGGTGCTGGCTTTTAACCATATGATCTACTGCTAAACATGTACATTTTTGGATGACATACTCTATGGCACTCATTAGAATACACAATGGTTTCTTTAAAATGGCCATAACTATAAGCATGTGTGCATTTTCAGAAGAATTAAGAAAAAAAAACCAGAAAACTAACAAACAAAAATTTCAACTCACCTCGGAGATATTTCACTTTCAGATACTCTGGGCTAGCCTTCTGGCCTGGTAGTGGATCATTTAACATAACTTTAGTCTGAGCTTTAATGCCTTCATAAAACTGTCCCATTGCAACATGGCTGAGTCCTTTCATATACTGACATACTTCATTGTATGGTTCTAGCTGTAGACACCTCTAAGAGATTAAAGGAACAAAGCATCCGTAGATCAAGAAATAGAGAATGAATATCTTCAAATAAGCTAACTTGTTCAGTCAGACCTTCACTAAGGAGAAGATCTATTGATTATTAAGTTCCATGTTACATCAAAATTTTCTTTCAAGATATGCCGATCGTCAAATTACTAGACAGAAAACTACTTTTAGCTTCACTAAAGAAAACAAAAGAAGTTGCCAATGTAAATGTGCTTTTTATCTCACTTTCATTGTTATGAAGGTAGATCATGTTTGCACTAATGGTAATAGCATTACAGTTTCATTAGATTCATTCTACTAGGAAAAAAACCCATATTCCTGATGATACTAATAATGGGGTATTTTTTAATAGTTCAACATTTTTGTCATGTCATTTCTTCAATCCCTATCTTCCCTAGTTCATGCATTACAGTACTTCATTACATTAGTTAAATATTTACTATATGTTAAACACTGAGCAAGTTTATACTCACTCAGTATTACTCTGATTCTTTTTCCAACAGTTACATCTCCTTAGAAAAGCATATTTGCTTTAAAAGTTTAAACATCTTTTCAATTACACCAGCATCTACAAATTGTGTTATAGAAGAGATACACATAATGGCTGACACAGCACTCCTTGGGATAAGCACTGCTAACTGTGTTCTGGGCTCCATAAAAAAAGGGATGGCCAGCAGGGAGAGGGAGGTGATTGTCCCCATCTAATCAGCTCCTGTGAGGCCCCATCTGCAGTATTGCGTCCAGGCCTGGGGCCCCCACTACAGAAAGGATGTGGAGCTCTTGGAGTGGGTCCAGAGGAGGGCCACTAAGATGATCAGGGGGCTGGAGCACCTCTCCTGTGAGGAAAGGTTGAGGGAACTGGGCTTGTTTAGCTTGGAGAAGAGAAGGCTCTGGGGAGACCTCACTGTGGCCTTACAGCACTTGAAAGGAGTGTATAAACAGGAGGGGGAACGGCTGTTTACGATGGCGGATAGTGATAGGACAAGGGGGAATGGTTTTAAACTGAGACAAGGGAGGTTTACATTAGGAGAAAGTTTTTCACCCAGAGGGCGCTGACACACTAGACCAGGATGCCCAAGGAGGTTGTGGATGCCCCATCCCTGGAGGCATTCAAGGCCAGGCTGGATGTGGCTCTGGGCAGCCTGGTCTGGTGGTTGGCGACCCTGCACATAGCAGGGGGGTTGAAATTGACGATCTTTGTGGCCCTTTTCAACCCAGGCCATTCCTTCAGAAAGCGAAACACTCATGTGGACATCCCATTTCAACTATTTTTTTAGGATATGAACACATGATCAACATACGTTTTATTGTTTTGCCTGCAAAATGAGGCTGTTACTTAATGTGCACAGAAAGAAGCAGGATTTTGTTTATCTACAGAAACACACACTGTTAGCTTTTTTTGCAAGCTATACACATCACTGTATAGTGACAGTGGTTTCAAACAAAGGAAATAAGAAAAATATATATATATAAACACTGAAAATTTGTATGCATATTTTAAGCTGAAAATTAGAAAGACTAAATACTTTCTTTCCTCAATTATAAAAAAAAAAAAACATTAGGCTTCAACTCAAAGTAAAGTATTAGCAAAAAACAGATAAAACTTTTCAACTAGTGCTTGGTTTTCAGAAATCCATCCTGCAGTTGGATGAAGTATGTTTCTTTCAGCCAAATTTTATTTCCAGTTTTCAACTGCAAGGTTTAAGTTTCTTTTTATGACAGACTTCAAAACTGTGTTTTCATACAAATGCACAATAATTTTTGCGTTCAGAATGTAAACCTTGTGGTTTTTTTTAAACATTTCTTGTTTTCTACTCCTCGTTAAAACATTTTTAAATTTATTAACTTAAGGCATACCTTAAAATTCTTCAGTGCTTCATCTAAGCTACCATGATGATAAAGCATCATTCCTTTCAGTTGTAATGTTTGGACATGATTTTGATTTAGCAGCAAAGCCTTCTGGAAGCTCTCTGTAGCAGCATCAAAGTTTCCAAGTTCCCTATGAAATTCCATAAAGTGTAAAGTGAGGAATACAGAAGGGGAAAAAAAAAAAAAAAAAAGTTGTTTTCATGTGTCCACAGTAGATATCATTAAAAAGGAATGCAATATCATGGGTAGATTTCCTTAAGCAAAGCAAGAATTCTGCAACTGTTTTTTTAGTGGCTGAAGCAAGTGGTTGAGGTATGGAACAGGTTCCCCAGGGCAGTGGTCATGGCAGTGAGCTTGCCAGCATTCAAGAAGCATCTGAACAACGCTCTCAGATGTAAGACCTGATTTTTGGATGGTCCTGTATAGAGCCAGGTGTTGGACTCAATGATTCTTATGGGTCCTTTCCATCTCAGGATATTCAATGATTCTACAACAAATGTTTTCACTGAAAGCAGTGGATTAATGCATGTTCTGTATGCTGAAGGAAGCATACAGTCTGAAGAAAAAGAGCACACAATCGTGTAACTAAAAATCTGTAATTAACACTTTTGTATCAACTCTGCCTAAATTAAGCCTTAAGATACATTCTTGCTGCAGCAGTATCCACATTGTAGATCAGCAATGTCCAAAGATAATAAATTAAAACATGAAATAAAGAACTGACAAGAGACAGCAGGTTGGGGAAAGAACTACAGCATGCAGAGGTTATCAGTTGACAACTAATTTATCTTCTCATCTACAAGGTATGCATATTTTTCTCCCTAACAGTTATCTGCAGACCACCTTTAGAGTAACACATTTAATTCAACAGTAAAATAATTTTTTTTTTTTTTTTTTTTTTTTTTTTAAGTGAGTACTACTTAAATCAAGCTTGGAACTTCTTTTCCTTTAATTGATAGTGAAAGTAACTACATGACTATATTAAAAACAGCCTAGCTAGATTAATTCTCAAAATTGTGGCTGTGGCAAGAGATAAACTTATAAAGGATCTAACAGACAACTGCTGCTAAGAAGCCACATTCACAATACAATATGTTGTTCATAAATTTAAGTAGCACAATAATCTCAGCAACTAATGAGCACAATAATCAAATAAATGAAATACAAACACATATTTTGTACTAAATGTTTCCACTGTTAAAGAAAACATCTGTGAGATATGATTTAGGTACACTAAATATCTGCTACTCACCTAACCTTTGATCAGGAGCTCCTGGCAACTGAATTAAAACCATAAAGGAAACCTAGAAATAATTTGTACTGAACACCTGACATGCCATACTGGCCTGAGAACCCACCAAATACACGTACAGTTCTGTATGGATTTGTAACAGATGTGTGAAATTTAGGAGTGCATTTTAAATTTTATATGAATTATATAGAAAATTATATAGAAAAAGAGTTTAAAACCATTTCTGACTGTCATTACCTGTAGGCTTGTCCTAGACTTTTATAGGCATCTATGAAGTCTGCTTTCTGTTTCAGAGCTTCTTTGAAAGATTCAATGGCTTCCTGTAAAGACACCAACATAATATTAGCAGTTCCCTTGATCCTCTTCTAGCCCATTCAAGGAATAATTTAGCATTATTTCTTCTTCATCCCCTTCCCCTTTACAAGCCCCTAGGGAGTCTTCATTCCATGCAAAAAAAATGGAATAACATCATAGAGATCTTAGGGATGCCAAATACAAACATCTCTGAAAGCACTACATAAACACGTCATCAGTGACGCACTGTATATTCATCGATACCCTGCAAGGTCAGCAGTACTTACATGTCATATTATGGAGCATTACATTGTTAGCAATGGAACCAAAAGCAATTGCATTTTCATTTTGCTTGTACTCTTATGCCTTAAAAAAAACTTTGTGTGAGAAAAATATAAAACTATATCAACATCTAGCTTGTTCTCTATAAAATATTATTTATTATTACTTTACCTTCAAAAGTCCTCTGTGAAAAAATGTTAAGCCTTTATAAAGCATAGCTATAGGCTGATTTTTGTTCAGTTCCAGTGAGTGCTGAAAATCTTCATGGGCTGTTGCATAATCCTACAATAAAGCACATTTCAGATGACAGAGGAAAAATGCAAATGAAGAGAAACACAAATTTGTACCTTCATAAAATTAAACTGTAAAATTTTGTTTGATATAGAAAGTTAGCCATTAAGCAGCAACAATTGTCAACTGCCACTCAAAATATCAAAGAACAAGAGACACATAATACATTTCCAACTTGGGTTTCAGCAAGTGCTATACGACATACAGAAAACTGAAAAAATAGCTAGACAGCAAGTGAGATCAGAGTAAAGTGAGTTATCAGCTATTCAGCATTCAGACAATCCTTAGTGTAAAACAAATAACATATCTCCAATGTGTGAGACAACTGACACACAACAGAATAGAATATTAGAATTTTTGTATTTATTTCTCATTGAGATATATGGTAGTTACTGCATTGGCCACATCTTTTTTCCTTTCGAGACTGATATCTAAAATATTGCCTACATGTAGCTGTAGGTTATAAATCAAAACAAACTATATCTATATCCGATTCCTCAAGTGAACAAAATAATTAGAGATGTGCAGTTAAAGTAAACCATACAGCTGCTCTCTGCATTAAATAGATAAGCAGACAAAACAACTGAATAATACCTCTGAACTACTGGAAAATTAAATACAGAAAAAACAGGACTTCTGTTGTTTTTTTCATTTAAATATCAAAGATGCTCTTGAACAACATAACAACTGGTACTAAAAGAAAAAAGGACAGCAATAGAAATACCCACACAACCAGAACCAAACAGGATCCCCCAAATCTACTAACCTCAGATATGAAGTACAGGGTACCTCTGTGTCGGTAGAGCCGTGCTGATGGTTGTAACTGAATAGCTTTGGTGAGATCAGATAATGCTTCACTGATTCGTCCCAGTGGGGAAAGTATCTAAGAGGCAAATAAATATAAATGTTTCAGTGCCTTTTTAAAAAAAAACTCTTATAAATAAAATGGAAAATCTGAAAGCATTTTTCCCCGGAATACAACTGTACTTCACCATAATTTGCAGAAACTTAGTATTTCAAATAAAAAGAAGTCAAAGAAAAATATTGTATTTCAAAGAATCCCAACATAATCAACTGGAAAAGTAATTAAGATGTTCTCAATAAAAGCAAAACATTCCACCCAAAAGTTATTCATTTTCCTTTTAAATGAACATCTTTCACATCTTTTAGATAAACATTACTATAAAATGTATTAGAAGCAATTAAAAATATGAAAATTATGACTTACTATTTCATATCATGGCATTTACTATTAATACGCATTATTTTGAGTTAAGCATGCTCTTGAGTTATCTAACTCAACTTCTTAAAATCCATTTTCGATAGCTTAACTGGCTGAATAACAATTATTTGCATCTCTGAATGACATTTTATTTATATTATATTTATATAAACAAAATCAAAGCATTTGATTAAAAACTTGTTCTTCGTAAGGTGGGTATTTTGCCAACTTATACTAACAATAAGCTGCAACACACAGTGCTATTCCATTGGCTACAGTAATGCCATGTTTAATTTTAAAGGTAAACATTCCAGAAATTACACTGAAAACACTATATAACAGCAATGACTTCCAAAAGGATGAAAAGAGGAAAAAATGCTCACTTCTGCTCGCTGTTCAAATACTTCAGGATGATCTGGTTCTAGACTAATTACCCTACTAAGCTCAAAAAGAGCAAGTTCAGCATTTTTCATATCCTGAAATGAGAGAAAAACAAGGTAAACAACTGTGCATACCTACAGTAATATACTCTGAAGACCAAAGAAAAACTAATTTGGTAAAGATGCCTTACACACCTTTGCTAACAAGTCTAAAATGCAGTACACAACAAATAACTGAAAAAAATCCTACATGTACAAGCAGAGTTTGTTTCTGTTAATATATCAACTCTGTGTTACCCTTCTAGTAGCTCATTTATGTAACTGAATAAACATGGAGTTTTACAGATACACAATTATCTTTCTTGGGAGAAAAGCTGGATCAAGCTCTCACATGAAATCACAACAGTGTTTTCATGAGTACCATCTATAATTTAGTGTTAGGAGTTCCAGCAAATAGATAGATGACATCAATATCTAGTCTAAGTTTTTATATATCCCCTCAATAAATTGTAGGATGGGAGCAGTTACTTCACCTACAAAAAAGAAAAAAAAAAAACAAAACTGGTTATATAGCAAGATCTCAATTAGATTTCATTCATCTTTTTTAAGGCAAAGAAATTCCCAAGGTGCTAATCACCATCTTTTTGTAACCCAACAATATTGTTCACAGAAGCCATCTTTTATGAAGGAAAACTGTCCAAACTTCCAGTATAACTCAGCAAACCACAATGGTGTTAAAGACATGCAAATATGAGAGATTTCACTCTCCCATCAGCAACTGCAAAGAATTAAAGATCCTGCACAAAGTAAACTTTCTTAAAATTTTCTTCAAAAAATTTAAAATTTTCAAAGTAAATTTGCTTCACGTTGCTTTATTTCCACACTCATAAAAAGATAACCTACCCATGGGCCAAGTAGTACAGCCCAAAATGATTCTATGATTCTATGATAAGAGATCACTATGTTACAGAGTATCTACTAAGAGAAGGATGTGGAGCACTTCAGCACCACCATAGCAAGAAAGCACAAAGCAATTTGGTACGTACCTATCAAGTTCTAATCAACCTAGCTTCTCCTTCTATGACAGGCCTTCTTATAGTTTAGATTCAAATAATTCATTAAGTTTTACTTTCAATAATTATTTACTTACATGGAGTCCTTTTTTTCCATACGCTATCCCTCGTCCATAAATTGCGCTAACCAGCTCTGGTTCCTCCTGTAAGATTGAAAACAAGTACTGCAGTCAGTTAAAAAATAAGCATTTTTCTTCAGAGTATTTTTAACTCTTGTTAGCATTAACCAGTAAGCAGTACACAATCACAGTTGCCAGGCAAAGATATTAAGTTGATTGTATTACAACCTGTACTTTCATGTGCTCACAACTTCCAATTCAATTTACTGGAATTATTTGTCAAGAAAACGAGCTAAACATCTCCATTAATCTGATGGAAGAGATTTCACATGAGAAATAACGCTATCCACAGAGGTTTTTTTTTTTTTTTTTTTTAAACCAATTTATAGCAAAAGCACCCAACAGCAAAAATACAGAAGAGATATAGGTATACCTTTATATTCCTTTCTTCTAGTTGTATTTATGATTTAGTTTTATTAAAAAAAAAAAAAAGAGTTTAGATTCTGATGGATTCTAGCAGCAAAAAATCTTGTCCAATAAAATTTAATCCAGCCACTGTTCCCCATCCAAATATGAAGAACTACAATTGCAAGAAGTTTTTTTTTTTTTCCTGGCACAATTATGTCTATATTGTCATTGTTTCCCTAAAAGTCAGTCAGGAATCACACACCATAACTGCAAACAGGTGAACAGCTGTGCTACAGCAGTTTGTAGAATAGGCCTGGTCTCATTTACTTGGGACAACTGCCAGGAAACAAATTACTTCATTGACTAAACAACAGATAAGTGGTATAGCCAGTGCTGATGGTTCACCAGACTTCAGCTAATTGCAAGTGTACACTTGCCAATGTCAGCTTCAGGTAACTTTTCTACTTTTAATACAGTGACTAAACATGACTGTTTTGTTCTGTTAAGTGTTCTAATACTTGCTTTGTGTTTATTTGAAATTATGGAAGACAAGATTGATCACAATCAGTTTACATTCTCTGAGGCATCCAATCATACTGTGATTTCAACCAAAATGTATGCCTTACAAATCTACTCTATTATATACACAGTTTTCATAGCAACTTTCTAGAGTTCCTATATCTTGCTTATCTTGACTCTTTACCTTCTTACTCAACAGAATGCAGGAAGTGTTTTATCATTACAGTGTTTTTTGGAAGCACTATTTGTCATTAGAAAGACAAGCAAATTAAATCATTCCTCATATAAGAAACAAGCCAATGGCAGATCTCTATGTACCTGAGGAAAAGAAAAAAAAAACTGCTTCAAACCTTTTTTGCCCTCTGTTAAGCTCCCTACAATTATTTTGTTGAATTGCTAAACTTTCGCTCAATTTAAATATGAGCCATATGTGATTTGAATTGAAATACACAATATTATTTCCTACTTATCACTTGCATTTGTGTACTACAATCAGTTTAGAACAAAAACCAGGCACATACTTCTAGTAGTCACAGGTTCTTAGCCAGACAAATACAGTAGTTTGAAATCAGCTTTAAGTGTTTTGTTATTTTTTTGTTTGTTTGTTTGTTTTCTTATATAGCTACCTAAATTCATAGAAGATTCAGAATATCACTGAGAACACAGCAGGATATTTGACACTAGCAACAAATGATCTCGTTTAGTTTTCTGCTTATGTTACTAGTAACAACTGCAGCCCAACTCCACCCACACACATTCACACACACAAAAATTAAGATCTCTGTTTACACCCTAAGACAGAAATTAAAGGAACTTTAATTTTGCGCGTCAGTTTCTGAAGATATCCTTTCTTCAGAAAGTCAGAAAAACATTATTCCTACAGATGAGAAAAATAACCACCAAAAGAGATATGAATCACCCAACTTTAAGAGCCTGCTTACATTTGGATGCAAAAAAAAAAAAAAAAAAAGAATAGAGCAATTGCTCTCACTTTAAAAACCTTAATTTAATACCTGTTTTGGTAAAAGCCGTAAGTTGTAGTGGATAATTTCATGAAGTGATTTTTTTTTTTCCTTTTAATGCTATATTTTGCTTAAGGAGTCCAAAAAGAAAACTTACCTGCAGCATTGTTGAAAATTGTCGTATGGCTTCATCATACAAGCCGTTGCCAATCAACACGTAAGCAATTGCTAACAAGAAGTTACAAGTGTCAGTAAAACATCAAAAAACAGGTTTTTTTTAAATACATATATTAAATACAACTAAGTTGTAAGCTATATTAGTACTTATATTGCATTGAAGAGGAAGACAGGCCAAGGGTTTTCTAAACCACCACTAAAAATTGCTTTCTTTAACCATTACCTACCATTTATTAATTATTCAATTTGGATTACATTCATCAGAATTGTTTTGGAGTTCTGTGTTTGCTTTACCCCTCTTCTTTTTACAAACTGTACAGGAAAGAGTTCACGTTAGCGTCCAAAGTACTTGGCACTAGAAAAGACACCATGACTCCATTCGATGGCCCTAGATGACCCCTCAAGTAGTGAACTTGGCTGACACGAATACTTTTTTGACACTTCCATTAGAAAGCATTTGATTTTACTCATTTACACATGTTTTGCTCAACTTTACTAGCTTTTCCTTCACATGAAGTATCAAGAAAAACTGAAGTGATTCTGTTGTTTTTATGATGAGGTTGAAAAACACAATCTTTACCTATTTTAAGATATGAAAGGTTTAAAGTTTTTGCATCCTTACTTTGGAGTAGAATCCAAGTATTCAATAAAGAAACAGACAACTGTTTTTAGAAACCTGTTCTTTGGAGACTGTCAAGATGAGGTTGGATCCAGCCCTGATCTAGCCGTGCATGTCCCTGTTCATTGCAGGGAAGCTGGACTAGATGACCTTTAAAGGTCCCTTCCAACTCTAAGGATTCTGTGATTCTATAATCCCCAGAAGATAGAAAAATAGTCAGGTCACAAGACTTAAAAGTTATGGTTGTGCAACTGAAGTTCAGCTGTGACAGCTGACTATCTACGATGACCTAAAATAAACAGTCTTAAATCTCTCACAGTTCTTAGTTCTGGACTAATATCTGCTCACAGTGCCCACATAAACCAAGCACTTTACAGACTACAACTATGAAAGTTAAAACTTTTCTCCATGCAGTTCACATGAACAGCTGACAGTAGAACTGAGCAGTGGAATTTGCCTTTCCCCATGCTTCTAATTAGTTTTAGGAGTAACCCAAGCATAATGTATAAGGTCTATCAGCTCAATTATCCACTCAACCATAAAGAGATAAGCCAATTAGAACAAAAATATTTTTACAGGACAAAGATATTTATTCTTCAGACAGGCAGAATCACAATCTTTTGTGTGTAGTGTGTAGGTGCCAGCATACAGGCCAACCACAGGAATTGGTACCATCTGGTATAATCTTGAGTCCACAAAGCAGGTATTAAAGGCATCTTATTTTTTTTTTCCTGCTGGATGGATGTTCAGTATACCCTGAACGATTCTATGAGTATAGTTAGATTTGCTGGATAAATGAAAAAGAGATGAAGCCCCCAAGTTTTGCTAGTTAAATCCTTGAAAGCAGAAGTTAGATCAACAAAAATACACTCAATTGTTTTCACTTTCTTAGACAAACTATGAGTAAAGTCTCCCCTCGATGTTATACAAGATAGTCTGCTGTCTTCCTTGAAATACACTCTCAGTAATCTCTTTGCTCCCTCATAGTACCTCTGCTTCCGATGAGAATAGAAATGTGGAGAATCAAAACAATTAACTTCTTCCTCAAAGTTTTTGAGAAAAGTATTCCTTGTTGATTTATTTGAAATGCCTCCATCTTCTGCCCTAAGTGTACTTTGAAAAAAATATCAGCAACTAGCGGGTTGAAAAAGGACAAAAACTGCTACTTGTGTTGATGGGAACAACTTTTGGATCTACACTTGACAGAAACCACATCCTACTGGTAAATTTTTCAGGATGCTTGAATAGTTTTAGACATCAGTAATGACAGAAAAGGGGAAATACATTTGACACTGTTTAATAGGATTTAATAATGATTTCTGAATCACTTTCGTAAACAGATGCAGTGAAGAATTCCAGCGATCGTAGCAGGAAGGATTCTTGGGAAGACCCCAATGAAAACTCTCCAGGCTTTTTAGGATCATTTTAAATTAATATATCACGTAGGAATCATTAGTTTAGCTTCAAAATATTCAGTGCTACCACTGAGCATGCAATTCACCTGCACAAACCTTATAAGATACCTTACCTAATTCTTCATTTGTGTTGTCATTATCAGTAGCGAATGGAAATCTCTTTTGCTCTGCAAGTGACTTTGCTTGACTCTGTAAAACATCATGGTTTGTAGTGTTTAGCAAACAATGGTAAATAATTTAACAGAAATTTAACAGAGAATGCTTTAAATCAAAATGTTAAGACCAATGCAATTGCTGTAAGTGAAAACAAATACACTCCCAGTCTTCCGTAGGGAGAAAAACTGTTCTTCGGTAAGATTCTGCTGTCCTTTCTAACATGAGGCTAGACAAACATTTCAGATTAAAGGACCTTATCAGCATTTCAGTGGTGGTTGCCATTTCTGTACTACAACTAAGACGAAGTTTTATAAGTTTAACACATTCCACCTCATAGGAAAGCTTCTGTTCTTCACCCCATTAACAATTTCTTTGTCTCTACAAAGGTAAGAATACTACGGAAAAGTAAAACAAAATGAAACACTGAACAGAAAATGGCTCCAGCAATAAAAGACAAGCTTAACTTCACAGTGCTGTTTTAAAGGAAAAAGACTGTCCTCTTCTAACAACCTTTATTTATGGATGAGACTACAGCAGGCTGAACAAAGATTAAAATTTATGTTCTTCAAATAGTCTACCTATGGAAAACAAATTTGCCACAGACAAAAGCTAAAATACAGAAATACTGTACCCTGTTCATCTTCACAACTGTATTCCACAGATAGATGCAAGCCTACCAGAGGAGGACACGTTAAGAAAATTCCAAATTACTTATTTAATAAAAGCCTTCAAAACTGTCCTAAGAAGTAAGACTGGAAAAATGAATTTCTCTGAGTGTTCAGATCTTTTGCTTCAGGTAAATTGTGCATCTATGCATTTTCTACTTCACAGAAGACAATCTAACACTTTAAACACTTTAAACCTCAGAGAACATTGTTATTTTCATCTCTGCGCTTTGACCTCCTCCTTTTTTTTTTTTTTTTTTTTTTTTTTTTGGCTCCTACAGTCAAAAGAAGTCCTATCACTTGTATCCATGACAGCATGACAGGCATTTCAATGACCTACAGGTGCAAAAGTAACCATCCTAAATCAAAAGAACACTTTCTGTCCTGTAGACGTAATAAGAAAAAAGCTTAGTCCACTCTTCAAATTCAGAGCTCTAAACAACATTTTAGAGGGTATGTAAGATTAGCAAACCATGGTTGTTTGTTTTTTTTTAAAATCAGTTTTGTTGAAACTAGAGATGATGCGTGAGCTCAGATGTAACATAGAGAATTAATACCCTACTGAGTACAATGGAATGGAATTGTTCTTTTGTCATTAATTAAAAATAATTAAGTAGAACAGAAGAATAAGCAGGGCTCAACAGGTATAGCAATCTACACTGCACAAATATTTACAAACCACAAACCGCCAAAACCAATCTTTTTGCATCACCATTTGTCCTAAGGCAATTTCCGGAAGACATACTGCAGAAAGTTATTTTTGGTATTTAACTCCTCTGAATGTGAAGGTGATACACACTTCAACAAACTCTGAATCCAGTCACTAGTTAGATATCCTGCAGCTCTACATGCAAAAAACTGTGACTGAGAATTTATCACTGCATCAGCTTCAGATTAAACACATTCTTGATCTCTTAAAACAAACAAAAAAAGAAAAAAGTACTCTCTAATATTTATATATATATATATATTAAAATGTATATTAATATACATTTAATTGCCTTAGAAATAAACTGCTGGTACTCCTAGACTAGACAGATCTGACCAGATTCAATTAGTATAAACTGCTGGGAGCCCTAGACTCATGACGGAGTACTATGGAGCCATTCTTTCACGACCAACTTTAGTTGATTCATACTTGAGCTTTTGGGAGCATATGTCTATTGCTTAACATGTTTTACTTACAGCTATTTGGTTGAAATTAATTCAAACTAGTTATGAAGTTCAAAGTCAGTTCAACAGTCTATTTAAATTTGTTTTGTACATTATATTCTTGATAGCATACCAGAATTTTTTCTGTGTTGAGAGAAAGCAAGGACTCACAAGACGAAGAGCTTCTTAAATCACAGTCTGATTCCTGGAAGTGCAAAAATGATGAATCTAGGAGAAAAGAGTGATAATTAATACCTGAAGAAGTCACACATGTTTCTCTACTATATTTCCTCAAGTTCACTGCTTCTGTTTGTGCTATTGACTAAAAATACATGGGGGTAAAAAAAAAAAAAAAAAAGGGGAGGAATAAAAGGGAAAGAAACTGGAAGCAGTAGTTGTATTCCCATTTGATATGGTGATGTTGATCTCTGGTCCAAGAAATTGAAGCTCAACTCATCATTCCAATTCTACAGAGGGAGATAAATGGAAAAGCGGTAGAGAAAGATCTGCTGCTAGAAATCCAGGTAACAGACAAAATAAAGACTACAAAAAGTAGAGAAAATATAGCAAACAGCAACCAACTAAACATACAGAAAGTCTTCCACACATAGAGGATGGCCACTACAGAAAGATTGACTCAATCCTAGAAATGAGAGAAAGCTCGAGACAGCAAAGAGACTAACAAAGTATACAGCAACAACAACAAAAAACAGAAACAAATTAACAAAAACCCACATTGAAGTCACTATCTGATCTACATGGTGCTTTTATGATATCCCAAAAGAATTGTCAGCTTTTCAGTCTTCAGATCCTAAAGCTTCTACCAACTTGAAACACAAGTTTCAAAAGTTGCAAAAGCAAACAAGAAAAAGCAATCAGACAGTATTATCTCTTTTATTCTGTATTACAAATACCAGATATTATATTTAAAAAAAGAGTAGTGGCACTAAGTTTGAAAGGTAATGGGGAGAATGCATTTGCATTAACTTCTGGAAGAAGCGCTACGCGTGCATTTTGATGGAGGTCTCAGTCTGCAGTTAGCTAACTCCCCATTTCTCTCAAACACAGATTAAAAAAAAAAAAAGTAACAGCTTCTCATAAGGAAGTTAAGTAGCATACAGAGTCAACCCCTGTAAAGAGAAACTTGGAACTAAGTTGAGCCACACAACAGAGGCAGGACTAGTGAAAAGCAGAAGGTCAAAGTTTAAAGCTGGCAAGCCCTGTAAGAACAGTGGCTCACGATACATAGTTTCCAGAAAGAAAGCATTGCTGCTGGGAGGTTTCAGCTGTGCCCTATCCTTAATGTTGGTCAGAACTTTCCTCTCCCCTGTCATAGGCAGCAGCAGCATCATTAACACGTGAGTTGCTCCATATCGGTGCTCTAAGTCAGTGACAGCTAGCAGCCATCCATCAGGCCTGTTGAGCAAACTTAGTTTCTCAAGTCAAAATGAAAAGATGCAGATGTGGCTTACGACCACCGGAACCGTTTTCTGTATAGTAGTGAAAATGTAGTGAAAGAATTTCTGAATGAGATGGCAGAGCATAATAACAGTCTATCTTTACAAGGCATAGGGGGAAAAGACCCTTCAGCCCCTGTCTTTGTCTACAGGTTAGGCACACTCACAGCTGTACAACACTGTCTTCTTGACAACTTAAAGTACAAACATCAATGAAACTAGCCCAGACCTTGTGGTGGCTGCGAGAGAAACTCTGTGAGACAACAAGGATCTCAGTTTCTGGGAAAGAAGAACTAAAGCTATGGTTGAAAGCTTAAGGGAACTTTTAAACTGGCTATTAGTTTAGCAGTAAGATTTAAATAGCTGTGTACCAGCCCAATCCTTGCTATCTCAGGGTTACTGTGCTGGTTTTTAATTGTCAGCTATGCAATTACCAGCAAATGTCAAAAGCGAAGGCAGGTGATGATTGAAGCAGAGCACCACAGGTGGATCCCAGTTACTCTGAGCTCTTTAAAAGAACATCTTCCACCAAACCGAACCCTAACCTTCTACACACACTGCCAACGGAGCCAATCAGCTGTGCCTCACTAGGACAAGAAAGGCCATAAAGCGCTTTGCTATTTATTAACTCGCACCTAACGCTGATTTCATCTTAGCACTGGGTGAAAGTCTTTTCTGGTCTGTGCTGAAGCGTGAGCGAGCTGGGGCTGAAATCAGCCCGAGAAACTTTCGCTACCCTGATCTAGCATTTCTGTACGGGGACTCTCGGCCCTGTACACACGCAGCCCAGAACCAGCAGGCCCCGCACCGCGGGCAGCCCTCGCACAGCAGCCGGCCGGCCGGCAGCCTCCCAGCCGCGCCGCGCTCCGCCCCAACTCCGCGCAGGGCCGCGCGGAGCCCCGAGCTAACGGCCGCTTAGCCGACTCACCGCACTCCGCCGAGTACTGCTCTGCCCACTCGCCCGCCGAGGCGCAGCCCCCCGCCAGGCCCTGGCGCTGTTGGTGCAGCTCCTGCTTGAGCAGGGACAGGGGCGGGTACTGCTCGGTCAGAGCCACCACGACCCGGGCCAGGGCCAATACCAACAGCGGCACCCACAGCCCGCTCGCGGACCCAAGTCCGCCGGCAGCTGCCATCTTCGCGCGGCGCATGCGCACCGCTCCCACACCGCGCCCGGGGAGAAGAGCGCCTCCCGCGGGAGGAGATGGGGGGAGGAGCAGAGCGCCGCCGCGCTGCCCCATGGGGTATGGAGTCCTGCCGCGGGGCTGCCTCACTGCCGGGGGGCGGGAGAAAACCTCAACTCCCGGCATGCGCCGCGCTGAGGGACCGTCCTTCTTTCGCCTTTGAAGACGGAAACGAGGCGGTTGGAAGTCCTAGTGGGCGGGCTGTGCTTTGGCGTGCGATGGCGGAGCGAGTGGCCTACCGCTGCGTGGAGTGTAGTAGGGAAGCGGCGGAGCTCTACCGCGATTACCGGCACGGCGTGCTCCGCATCGCTGTCTGCGTGAGTCGGGCGGGAGCGGGCCTGGGGAGCGCGACTATAGCGTTTGCGGCGGTGCTTTCAGCTATTGCCTTATGGCCTTAAGGTGCGCCAGGGTAAGTTTAGGTTGGATGTCAGGAAAAACTTCTTTACAGAAAGCGTTGTTAAGCACTGGAATAGGCTCCTCAGGGAGGCGGTTGAGTCACCATCCCTGGATGCGTTTAAAATCCATTTGGATGTGGTGCTCAGGGGCATGAATTAGTGCAGGGTTGTTAGTTAGGGCAGTATGGTTAGGTTGTGGTTGGACTCGATGATCTTTAAGGCCTTTTCCAACCTGAGTGATTCTATGATCCGCACAATATCCAGCTGTCTGGCTTGGATAGCGTTTATGATAGAATTGTGGCCTGGGGTGAGTTCTGGTGCGTTTTTCTGAAGTGTGTGGAGAAAATGGATCATTTAGCACGCTGTATTATTTATTTATTTACTTACTTGGGGAGGGGAAGAGGGTGTCGTCTTGATTCCCTCCCTGAAATCAGAAATAGACGCTATTTGAAAACTGGAGCCATCAACAGGTATTCTCAGGTAGAAGGCAGTCAAGGTGATAGAGATGCATTTCTGCTATCTTCAAACTTCAAACGGGGGGGGAAAAAAAAAAAGATTTTTGGTTGCTTTTTCTTAATATCATGCTATATACTGTGTCTCCATCGTTCCTGTAGCTTCCCTTTAGATACTAAAAGGCCAGTATCAGGTCCGCTCAGAGCCTTCTCTTCTCAAGGCTGAACAGCCCCGGCTCTCTCAGCCTGGCCTTGTAGGAGAGGTGTTCCATCCTTTGGATCATTTTTTGTGGCCCTCCTCTGGCCACACCTCAACATGTCTATGTCTCTCCTGTACTGAGGACTCCACATCTGAATATAGCACTCCGGGTGAGGTCTCACCAGTGCAGAGCAGAGGAGCAGGATCACCTCCCTCTCCCTGCTGGCCACACTTCTTTTTTTGCAGCCCAGGATACAGTTGGCTTTCTGGGCTATGAGGGCACATTGCTGGCTCATGTCCAGCTTCCCATCCACCAGTACTCCCAGGTCTTCTTCTGCAGAGCTGCATTCAATCTTTCATCCCCCAGCTTGTTTTGGTAGTGAGAGTTGCCCTGACCCAGGTGCAGGACCTTGCAGTCATGAGGTTCACCTGGGCCCACTGTTCAGGGTTCCTGGCTAGGTCCCTCTGGATGGCATCCTATCTCTCTCGTGTGTCAACTGCATTCCACAGTTTGGATGTCATCAGCAAATTTGTTGAGGGTGCACTCAATCTCAGTGCCATTGGTGAAGACATTAAAGAGTATCAGTCCCAGCACTGACCCCTGGGGAACACCACTTGCCACTGATTTCCATCCAGACATTGAGCCATTGATCACCATTCTTTGCACTCAATCCTGCAGCCAGTTGAACAGTCCATTGAACAGTCCACCCTTCAAATCCATCTCTTTCCAATTTGGAGATAAGGGTGTTGTGGGGTACCATGTCAAAGGCCTTAATGAAGTCCAGATAGATGATATCAGTGGCCCTTCCCTTATTCATTGAGGCAGTGACTCGGTCATAGAAGCCCAGCACCATCATGGGCCTGGGCTGGGCCATGCTCTTTTTAATGCACCCCAACCTTGAAAGTGAGGTTGCAAGCAGTTCTGCATTGCTGAGCTGCTCATACTGATCTTCTCTGAAAGTTCTATGGATTATCAATGTTCATAAAGTTACATCATTTTAACTAGTTTAAACTGTCAAGATAAACATACATGTACTCAAACTGCGTTAACCTTTGCTTATGTTGGTTTGGCTGAAGTCAGGCTTTCATCACATTTGCTTCCTGGGTGCTTAAGGTAAGTAGCAGATGTTTTAGTGTTACAGCTGGAAAAAAATAACTGAAATCCAGGCATGGAGAAAACTTCATCCTGGAAGTTTTAATAATGCTGTGTTGTCCTCATGTTTTCAGTATTATTGTCTTCGTTTTGTCCAGTAAGTTTGTCAGTACACATGCAAGTCTTCTGCAGTGAAATGTGTTGTAGGTCTCACAATTCCCTGAGTGACCTCACGCTGACCAGGTCACTGGCTGGGTCAGCAAAAAGGACTCTTCCTTTGTATAGTTAAGGCTCAAATAGAAATAAAATATATTATGAACGGAATTCTCATCTAACTTAAGAAGATAAGCAGGCATGAATGTATTGGCCTGTCTTTGTGTGAGAAGTCCTTGCAGATGGCTGCTTTTTGTGATATCGATTTTTCTCTTCCCATTAAATCAACACAAGTAAAATAGGATTCTTAAATGTTTGGTAGTATGCTGAATTAAACATCAGCCTTACAGCTGTCAATTTATTTGGCTGTAGCTGGCTGTAGCTGTGCAGCACTAGACCTACATTACAGGTAATACTGCTGCTTGTGTATTCATTTGGAGCAGTCTCCTTGCTACGTACTATCAGACAGCATCCAAAGGAGGGCTAGAAGATGGGGCAGAGTCTGGAGGGTGAGGTGTGTGAGGGGTGGCTGAGCGCCCTGGGTCTATACAGCCCAGAGGAGAGGAGCTGAGGAGAGGCCTCATGGTGGCTGCAGCTCTTCACAGGGAGCGGAGGGGCAATGCTGAGCTCTGCTCTCTGTGCCTTCAGTTATAGTTACAGTTTCTTCTGTGGTAGATTTTTCACTTATTATTCACTGTAGCTGTTGTCTTCTATTAATTATGTCCTTTCTTCCATCCCTCTGGCTTCAATTTTAGATCCATCAAACTGTTGGTTAATGAATCTATTTTTAAATTAATTCCTTCTAACTTTGTCACTGTACATAGCATTTTCTCATCCAAATGAGTGCTTTTTTTCTTTATTGGGACCAAGAAACACTAATGGTAGCAGCATTCCTCAGGTGCTTTATTCAATTTATTCATTTGTTCAAATGTTTTTCTTGACATAGACTGGCTTTTAAGTCAGTCTGTTGGTGAATTTTTGCATGCTTAACTTCTCGGATAGTAATTCTGATAAATATCAAGGCAAGGTTAACTTCAGACACAAGGAATCACTGTCAAGTTGATGTGGAGCTTGCCTGTAGTTTCATGTTGTCTCATGCTGCGTTTTTGACTGGCAGTGCTTCAGAAAGCTGCTGTGCATGGATTTCTGTTCTGGCAGTGTAGAGCTGTGAGCTCATTAAAATGGAAATAGAGATCATTCTATGATTTCTGCACTCTGAGCATGGCATCTGATGTGGAGGCCTGGGGGAGTGGAATTAGCTCAGGACAAGCTAGAGAAAGCAAGTAGCCGAGCTGGAGGATTGGTAGTAGAAGAAAGCAGCCCTGCAGACGTGTAGCTTCCTTCAAGCGCCCTTTTCTGAGCTGAAGTGGCTGCTGTGACCAATTGCTGCTGCTCCTCTGCCCTTCCCTAGAAGCTATTTTTCTCTTGGGTCTGCTGGTTGAGCCTTTTCTAAGACTGTTCTGATCACAAGTACAACAAGGCAATTTTGTTACCCCCTCTCATTAGCTTAAGTCAAGGAGAAGGGCACCCATCCAAGCTAGTCCATAAGTTTGAAGTGGCTGATGACAACCTATTCCCAGTGGGCTGAGTGAAATAACCTCTAGTAGGCACAGCAGGAACCAACAGATGCATTTGAGAAGTTTTTTTTTTTTTTTTGTCATGTCTTATCACCTGTCAGTGGCAATTTCTTTTCAGCTATATCTGTGTGTGAAAACTACATTTCAAGCTTTCTAAATGCATTAATATTTGTTAAATAACAAAAAATGAATTGAAACACCGGACTGTTTATCAGCTTGGAGGAACAGTGCAACAGGAAAGAAATATTTTTATTTCTTGAAAGGAAGAAAAAGGTAGGATAGGAAGATAAAGCATATCTTTTGAAAGAAGGAAATGACAAATGAAATAAGCACATCCTTCATAGTTTGTTGATCTGTTTAATCTGAAGCCTATAAACATAAGTGGTGTATCTTTCTGGTTTATGATGGAAATGCTTGTATTGATTGTAATGTCAAAAGGCAAAAAAGCAATTCTTCTGGATGAATTAAAAACGAGTTGAAAATAAAGATTACATTAAGGAAAAAATGAATGAGAATTGAATAGCTACTTTGTATTTATGCATTTGTGCCTAGCTCAGGAACATTTCATGAACTCTTGCTTTCTTTTCTTTCTAATTGTTGTTATTTTGTGACTTTCAGAAATCGTGCCAGAAACCTGTGGATAAATACATTGAGTATGATCCTGTTATCATCTTGATTAATGCAATTTTATGTAAAGCACAAGCATACAGACACATTCTTTTCAATACAAAGATTAATGTAAGTTGCTATGCACCTACTTTGTGAATTTTTAGGTTAAAGGTAATACTTGGGCTTAATACATTGTTTGGAATAGGTGTAAACTTCAGGGTCTGTTCCCTTCCACTGATAGCAACAAGGTGAACCAGTCTTGTTGTCAGCTTTCTCAGTTAAAAAAAAAAAAAAAAAAAAACAGGCCTTGCAAACTACAGTTACATACTTTCTTCCATGCAATTTTCTACATTCTATAATTTTCCTATCTTGTGAATTGATGTTAAAAAGAGTATTTTCTAAACTAGGGACACAGCAGAATAATTTGTTTGTAATCCTAAACTGATATTAAAATCCTCACAAGTTGTTTGTTTAGAGATATAGGGATGTATTTTAAATACTTATTTAATATTGGTGCTTTAACTTATGTTTTTATTATTCTTTCATTTTGCAGTTTCATGGGAAGCTCTACATATTTTGTTTACTCTGTGAAGCTTATCTCAGGTGGCTGCAACTCCAGGATTCTAGCCAAAGTACAGATCCTGATGACTTAATCAGATATGCCAAGGAATGGGATTTTTATAGAATGTTTGGTATAGCTTCTTTAGGTAAGAAAAATAATTGTTTCATGTAACTATCAAGTGTACTTCTTAAGCATTCAATAATTTCATGAGTCTTTCAGCAAATCTGCATTGCAAAAATTAGTAATACAGAGTAGAAGTCATGTCCAACTTAGCATGGTTAAATGATTATGCACGCATTCTCTAATTTGCCTTCATTCATTACAAATTCATTTTTCAAACTTGATTACAGTTCAGACAGATATGATATTCAGACTGGCATGATCAGCATTTGACATCAAATCACTGAAAAGTGGCAATATTCAGAAAACAGTCTTAATTCGTTTAAATAGCTTGAAGACTAGCTTAGAGCTCAGCCTTATTCCAAGGTGCAAAGCTCCAGATACTGTTTTTATATATGATCGTTGTTTCAAGCACGTTAGCATTCTCAGCAGTTTACATTGTGCCTCATTCTCTTGCATGATATATTGCCAGTTGTGTTCCATGTAATAGAGTGAGCTCCTCTTTCTACATTAATCTATTTAAAATGACCCTGTTGGTTTTACTCATTTTAAAGTCAATATGTAACATGGGGAGATGCTTCGTTATTGTAGAATTTTGCTTACAATTTATTGAAGAAGGAAAGACAATTTATTGAAAAAGGAAAGACAACTCTTTCAGAGTGACTAAATGCTCTTTAAAAACAAAACCAACCAAACAAAGGAAAGTACTCTAAGACTACAGTTGGAGGCAGAGAGAGTTTTTGTTTTATTTTCATTAAGGCTTTTATTCTCTCATTTTTTTTCCAGGTGATATTCTTTAAATCAAACATGCAGACAAAAATTAATGTTTCCCTTAGACATTGAAAATCTAACTTCAGTTGTTTATTTTCTAATGTTGCTCTAGTAGGTTTTCATTACGTGTCAGCAAAAATGTTGGAACTTGTATTTCATTAGTAATTCAGCTATTACAGCTGTCACGAGAGTTGCTCTGATGTCTGTAAAGTTCCAGTGTTATACAGGGAGAAGGTATCAAGAATAGCTCAATGATTTTTTTCATCTTAGTATTCCTCCTTATGCTGCATGAAAGTTCATTGCTGGTGACCTTTTCAGAAAGGAAATGTACTGATGACTCTGTTTTACTGGCTAACAGGCAATTAGAATTTAAAAAAATATCCAACACAAAATAACAAAAACCTCACCTTCTGTGAAAAAGAGTTTCATGTACCTGTGCTGTGTGATGTTAGAAATTACAAGTATGACAGTCTTGCAGGCAGAATTTTGCGATGGGATTATCTTGAATGTAATGATGCTAAATTGGTTTAAGTAGTAATAATGTATAACTATTAAAATGAACACAGGAGATGCAAATAATGTTCGTGTTTGCATGTGTCTTTTAAATAGCAGTGGCCCGGGCGCAGTAGAGATGTATCACTTCACTGTAAGGTATCAAAAATGACTTGATTTTGGTGCTTCATTTTCTCTTTTCAACTTCTCTTATTGTCTCTTAGAACAAACTTCGTTTTTGGTTGGCATCTTTATTGCCTTGTGGTGGAGGAGACCCAAGATGCTAAAAATGAAGTCTGACTTCATTTTACTTCTCAAGGCACTACTGTTGTCCAGCTATGGAAAGCTTTTGTTAATTCCAGCTGTTATTTGGGAACATGACTACACGCCTTTGTGCCTTGTGTTCATAAAAGTATTTGTCTTGATATCAAACTCTCAGGCAATTAGAGGTACATTCTTGCTTTGTTACTGTATTATTTGTATAGAATGTGTGAGAAAATGCAGTTGCTAGATAAGTCATTTCTATTGTTATATTTTTTAATCAATATGAGATGTGTGATTGAGAAAGCTCTAGCCTAAAGTGATTATATTTAGATTTCATATAAAGTGAGCTAAAAAAACAACTTATCATCTCTTTCTATATACTGCATTAAAGCCATCAGATCCATCAGTTATGGTTTGAGATGTTTCAGTGTGGATCATCAAAGCACAGAGTAGAATTATTTGTGTGTCTGGAAGATGTTTTGTATTAATTTTATGCATGGCTTTGGAAAGCAAGCGTTAACAGATTTGTGTGATTTCTTAGGCATACAAATTAGTATGAATTTTCATGTTGTTTCTATGGTCTTAGGTGGAAATCCTTAAACTTGTTTTGTTTTCTTTTGCAGTTACGTTGAACTTGAACCGAGTGTTCCCTTGGTTGGCTATTTTCTTTGGATTAATTTTGGAAAATGGTGTGGTTTGTTTGGTCCAGAAAATTGGATGGGATGTTTGAAATGTCAGCTCAGACCTAAAGAAATATGGATAGGGTGATGATCGTTTTCAAATGAAGAGGGTCATACAATATCCTGAGTTGGAAGGGGCCCACAGTCCAATTCCTGGCTCCGCACAGCACTACCCAAAATTCAAACCTTGTGTCTGAAAGTGTTGTCCAAATGCTCCTTGAATTCTGGCAGTCTGGGGCCGTTACCACTGTCCTGGGGAGCCTGTTCCAGTGCTCAACTTACTCTCTGTTGAAGAACCATTTCTTAACACCCAACCTGACCTCGTGCTGATGCAGTTCCATGCTGCTCCCTTAGGTCCTGTTGCTGTCCCCAGAGAGAAAAAATCAGCGCCTGCACCTCTGCTCCCCTTGTCTAAGCAAGATCTCTGCCAACAGGTTCTGAAGACACTGTTTTTATAGTGATAATGAAGATGATCAGTAATAAAAATTTTAGTAGGCAGTTTGAGGATGAGCTAAAAGGAGAAGCATTTGGAAGTTTGGCTGTTTAATGTGATAAGCAATGAAACTTCAGCCTTAGCTTATTTTTCTATTAAAAATGTGAACATTTCACTATCCTAGGATCTTTATAAATCTGGCTATATAACTGACTGAAATAAAAAAGGTATGCTAAAAAAAATTCAGCTCTGTTAGCAATCATTGCATTTTGGCAGAAAGAGAGGGATGAATTGTTCCCTTAGGAGGAAGGAAAAGAATCAGTGGAAAAATGTAAAAGCCAAAATTGATATTTCTGCAAAAACAGATTTCAGGGAGAAATGAACATGTGCAAACAGATTTTTTTTTAATAGAAAAGGCAGCTTGAAACTGCAGATTAAAACTAGAGTGGAAAAACTAAGTTCTGTTCTTTGGATTGTTTATATAAACATTCCAGAATAATAAAATACCTAGTTCTAGAGTAATCTCTAGGAAGTACAGTTTTAACTGGCTTTGAATTGTATATTATTTCATAAAAAGTGAAATGTAAGACTACTCAGCAATGTTCTTTTATGTAGTAGTATTTCTTGAAAAAAGAGGCAAGATTTGGAAAGTACTAAGAAGGCGACGCTTATGAAAGTTCTGCACCATTTTCCTTCATGGGCAAGGAGAGTGATAGATGGCCCACAAAGGAACAGGCAGAATTGATTTTGTCAGGGCAGTAGTTAGGACACTGACCTACTCTTCTGGAGACCAGTTTCCATTGTGTTTCATCCAATGTTTAATTTTCCTTCAGTTCTGGAAGGCTGTACTGTCTACAGGTACCATTTAGCTTGTTTATTTTTCTCAGGTGCAGTCTCCTATCTATGTTTTGCAAAATGCATTAATTAAAATTTTGCAACATCTTCCAAGTTAACTGTGAACACGTTTAGAGTAGGTCTAGATTATGATCACAAAAGACATCACAGATTAAAACCCTTGCAACTATGCAGGCCATGTTAAGTTACTGTGTTAGAAAAGCAAAGGATTGCTAACTGTTTTTCAATAGATCAGAAGCCAACGCCATATATGTACCACTTGTTAAAATTGGCGTCTTTCTGAGCATGTGATGTGGCCAGAGAAAGCAAAAAAATAAAATAAAACCATAAAAAATAAAGTACAACTCCATTTAAGTACACAAGACAAGTCAACACCAAAACTGTTCCAGTAAGCACATAGTTGTGAAGGTGTATGAGGGATCCACCTTGCTTTAGCAGCTTTGGCAATCTGGTATCTAGAACATGCGTTGTTTTGCATAATTAGATTTGGAGAGGTACTCCTCCCCCATGATCTTTTTAGAAGTACATTGCTGATGGTGCTTTGAAGAGCTTGTCTTCCTACACTGCCAGACACATCATTACAACATATGCTGCAGTTTGAGAAGGTGTGATGGGAAAGTGCAGTAAATATTTTATAAAAGCTTCAGGGAAACAAGTTTGGCCTGCTTTCATTTTCTTCCTTCACCTTCTGCCCATAGTGAAAGAGGGGATGTTGTTCTGCTGCAGCAGAGAGGGTGACAAGAATATGCACTAGGAAAATGCTGGTATCTGCTGAGTTAAACCCCATTTGTTATTGTAACTCTCATATGGTATTTTCCAGCTTCTTGTACATACAAGGAAAAGATTTTATATTACGTGTAATGTAAATCTCACCAATTCAGAAGCAAAATATGTAAATAAAATGTATATAAATTTGAAGGGAGCCATTTTCTTAAAGTTTATTTAGAATTAAAAATATTTTGGGACACTTTCTGAGTTTTATTTGGTAGACCTAAAATGGAAACGAACACTTCCGAAGAAGTGCTTCTATCTTCTGTCACGCAGGCTGATAATATCTCAGCTATGCACTCTGCAGTGCTATCAGGAGCCACCATTATTCTTATGCAACTTTGAGGAAGGAGAAAAAATTAATAGCTACACAGCCGTGGGCAAAAGTAGGTGTTGTACAAGCTTTCAGAGGTGTCATTATTATCAAGTCATGCAGGGCACTCTGCCTTGTGTGATTTTATGGTTACTAATGTACCAGAGTTAATGTGACAAGTGCACTAGTACTCCATGAATCTAGTATGAACTTGAGGGCTTTCTCTGTGTCGGTCATGTCTCTCTCACATTTATTCTTTTTGTCTTTTGATCTCATCTTTCTTAAATTTGTTCTTGTAATGAAATAGTCATCTGTGCTAGAAAATGTATTAAAAATAGGCTGCCCTTCCTACATATCTTAATATCATTTCATTAACTTGTATGAAAAGATTTACTTAGTTTAAAAAAAAGAAAAAAAAGTAAAGGTCAGAGAAATGAAGTGTTTTGCTCAGAGCCCAGTAGGATATCGTGTCTTGTAGGATAAGGAAACAAGTCCAGAATTCTGTCAGATGAACTGTACAAAACAAACAGTGATGTTATTTAGATTTGGGTTGTGCCAAGGCTTAGTGATTATCCAGTGAGAGCTGTGAACTTTAACTGGGTCCATAGGTCAAGTATTTAGAAATTACTCTATACAACAGTGGAGAACTGGAGTAAAAGTTATGTAGTTAAAAGGATGTAGATGACAGGCAGATTTGAGAAGATCATTAGAAAAAAAAAGGGGGGAGGAGGGGTTAGTCTTAAGAAATATTTATGCAAGAAAAGAGTGAGCTATTATGGATGTAGTATAAAACAGTATGAGTATGTGATTAAACAAACAAACAAACATCATACTCCTAAATATTTCTAAGAACGAACATGAAGGAAGAATGTTATTTCTTGTAAATATTCTTGCCATATTCTAAGTGACAACACTGACAAATGACAAAGGGTATCTTCCAAACAGTAAAGCCAATGACTTTCCCTAAAGAAGTTACTGATAGCCTCATTATTTCAGATTGCACTCCATCCTTGTAAATACACTTTTTCAAACTAATTATACAGAAATTGATAGAATCGATTGTGGAATGAATGGAGAATCTCTGCTGTTGCATAGCCCTTCCTGTTCACAGCAATAGTATGTGTTGCCTTAGGTCTCTCTGGTGAGGAAAAGGCTACTACCCTTGTGACCTCATTCAAACATGAACAAGTGAGTCCTTTCTTACACAACCAGTCCTATCTCCAGCACACAAGCTGCCGTTTGTTATCCTAGTATTCATAAAACTGAAAGTAAAATATCCATCTGCACTGGAAAACTATTAGCAGCTGATTTCTCTTAAAACAAGGAAGCTATTGTTTTTCAGGAATTTGCATTTTTCCAATCCAGTTCTCACCCAAGTAAGTAATCATAAGCACTACAGTGCCATCTGGAGTTTAAGAGTAAAGCACTGTTGTTTCCAAAACTGGAAGGAATATAAAAGCACTGTTAGTACATAATCTTTTATTATTTTTCATTCTGTAGTATCTCCAACCTTCTAAATAAAAGTGTTACTCGTTTTCACTTTGGAGAAATGCTTAAATGAACTTAGTGATCAAAATCAGCCCACAAAATAATTGCTTCCAGACTTTGTAACAGAGTTAATTCACAATTTCACCAGGAAAGCTAGGAAATGCAAATTACTTTAGTATGACACCTTATTTAAGACATAAATGGTCGTGCAAACTGTGATTTTTCAGAGTTAAAAAAAAAAAAAAAAAACATGGTAAAAGGCGTACTGAACATATGACTTCACTGCTAAAAGACAATAGGAATTTTGTCACTGAACTAATTGGAAATTCAGGTTGCCACACTTAGAATTTGCAGGAAGGAGTATATGACAAGATTTCATATTCTCTCCTCATTTATAATGCTGTTCTGACCTGAGACTTTCCAATAATGCTTGTATATTATGGAGGTGGCTGGAAAGAAGACCTGAAGTTCTATAAAATCTTTTCTATAAACGTGGTCTCCTGTATATGTAAAGCTCTTTTGAGCACTGCATAAATAAACAGGAACACAAAGCAAATACTACCTAGCAAATACTGCCAATTATGTTTTAATTGTTTTAATTGCTATTCATAGGATTATGGACTTTTTTTTTTTTCCTCTCCTTTCTGTATAAAACTGTGGTTTAAATTCCTTTACATAATATAAGAGTGTGAACTCATATAGTTTGTATATGTGCTCGTTGCTGGAGAAGTCCATATGACCCCCAAATTTTCTTATCGTCTCTAACAGTAATTTTTAATACATTTTTAGGCAAAAGAATTGTCCACAAGATGCACAGTAATGCGTGCCACAGCTATGTATGTGAGCAGAGGAATAGGGGTATGAATTAAGATCTGAATACTTATCATGAATATGAGACTGACTACAGCTGTGACTTTGACCTTGTGTTCGTTTACGTATGTTTGTATCTGCATAAAACGATTTCAACTCCATCATCACAGGATTTGGGGGAGGATTAATTTGTTGTTGTCTGCTTAAAAAGATGAAAAGCATTATGTCCTCTCAGCTGCAGGTTTCTGGGAATCAGTCACCACCATGAATGTCAGATACTGAAACGGATGTGCCAGGAGCCATAGAATGTGAATATCGAAGTTGACATGTTCAAAGAATTCTTTGTTATGTTAAAGGGGGCCTCAATTCTGAGCCTGGATGACAAACAGTTGAATAGCATAGATAAATGCAGATCTTTAGGGGTACTGCAAATCATTAATCCTTTATAAGAAATTTTAAGTTATTGCAGCTACATGTGCCAAAATAAATCTGAAATTGGTTCAGTAAAATCAAGGGGTGGGAGCTAACACATTAACTGACCTTACTTTCAGCTATCTGAAAGGAAAATTTATTTGGCAGTTTGAGGCTTTGAGGTGGAAAGGACAAGTATGTCTTGCATAAGAATTATTTTTTGAAGAAGTATTACTATTAGTTTTTGTTGTTTGTTTGTTTGTTTGTTTTTTTGTGAATTAATCCAGTAGCATTGCATAAATTTAAACAAGAAAGCAAAATGTTGATACAGGAACACTTCTACTCAGCTTACATTCTCTTCTTATAACCATTAATTCACTCTGCTTGTAAGCATCCATAAAGGTTTTTACCTTTGTAGCCATTTCCTGCTATGGATGCCTGTAGCCCATCTGATGCTGTCAGACACGCATCACTCCTGAACTCTGATCCCTTCTTTGGTCTCTCACTTTGCTTCTAGTATAAGGTTTGGTTCTAACTTTCAAAGCCATTGATGCATCCTCTCTTGGCTACAGCAGAGATAGCATCTTTTTCTCTCAATAGGACTGCAGCATTCTTTTCATCAACAAAAATCAAAAGCCAACAATAATGTTATAATAACTAACTAGGAAGAAGAGAAAGTTGACTGCATAATAAAGTGGCATGTACCAGAATCAGGAAAAATGGATTGGACTTTGAAGGATAGAGAGCATAATTATATATGTCATTTTGACCATACTGCTGATCAGCTTTTTCAATACCAAGGGCCTCTGTTTCCATCTGAGGACATTTCTCCTACTTTGTAGTGTGGAAATGGCAGATGAGTTGAACAGCTAGGAAACCATAACCCATCTTGAATTCATTCCATCCTGGGAGAGAGCAATATGAAAAGAAGACAGTGTTGATAAATGAAGTATTTGTTCAGCAAGTATAGACAGATTAAAAACAACTTCTTGATAAAACAGCATCAAAAAACATATACAGATCGTTTCTGCCTTCCCTCATTGTTACCTATCTGCTTTCATTAAATAAAAATGCCAACGTGATGATGCTAATCTAGTTCAGCTGCAGGAGCTCTTTGATAGTAAGTTCAGAGAGGCTTTTCATCCTTTATGTTCTGTCCTGATGGAGGACAGCAAAACAGGAAGTTCTCATGCACAGCTCCTTCCTCTTTATAATGGCAGAGTGGAAGATAGCCATCTGCAATCTCATGCCATTATACTGAAAAGTGCTGGCTCCTCTCAACTCCTCGCAACAGCTGTTCCTGAGTGCACAGCTTTGTCCTCAGCAGACAGCTGGCTCTGCTGCTATTGGTGGGAAGTGATCTGTTTGCACAGAGTCAGGGCTAAAAGGGAACCCAGATATGATCTGGTCCCTCCTCTGGCCTTGAGGCCGGACTGGCACTTTGGACGGCTGTTACGGCTGGCAGCCAGAGATCTTGTTTGTGAGAGCCAAGTTAAGCTGTCTGTCCTAAATTAGGAGACCTGTTAGATTTCACTGTGTGCAGTGGCAGTTTAATGACCAGTTGTTTTTCAGCCTTTAAACTATGTCAATTTATTTAAACAATGTGATTTTGTGAAAATGTAAACTTTACATGAGAAATTCATCATGAATATGGTGGCTTGATTTTTACTAACGCAATTTTCTCTTTTTATTTTCCAGTTGCATTTTTCAAAGTCTCTGCTACCTCCTGCAACAGCTTTGTTAGGACAGAAACATTAAAATCTATCACTTGGATTCCTTAGCTGTACAACTGCAATGTATATGGGACTTCAAAATAAATAAGGTAGTCTGTACGTTTTTAATCTACTATGGAATTCTTGTCCAGACTTTTACACTGGGTTACACACAGTTAAGTTGAAACAAAAATATGATCACAGTCTGAAAATTAGAGCATCTATTTTAGAATGGAACACAAGGATTGGACATGGTGAATTGAGATCTCTGTTTCAGGATAATAAATGCATCTGTACAAACTCCCTTTTGATTTGTAAGAGAATTGTAGTCTAAGTCTCTATAGCCAGCACATTTTTAAACGGATTCTCTTACAAAGTAACATCTACAGTGTGATATGCTTGACTCCTCTAATACTGATTGACGTATTTGTCTCTACACACCTGCATTTAACGACAGAAAAGATTTTTATTCTCTATGAGAAGTTATATTCAAACAGTAGAACAATTCGCCATTTGCAACATAAATAGAAAGGACTTTGTGAATGACTGGCTAGCGGTAAGTGGCACGGGGACAAGAAGTCCCATTGTGCGATCACAGAAGGCACTGAAGACAAGACAAACTTATTTACATATGAAAACTCAGACCTTAAGCAAATCCTACAGAAGAGGACATGAGGCAAGATAAACGAAATACATAAAACAGATGGGAGAATTCCTTCCCCCACCACCCCAGAGATTACCACAAGTTTCCACCACGCTCATTTATCGTGAAAGAATCATCAAAAAGAGCAAGAGTAATCCAAAGATACTAGCAAAGATACTCTTTGATTTGTACGATATTAAACAGTAGAAAGAAAGAATATCAGGACTCAGAATGTAGGTGTCCTGTATTCAGAAGACAAAAAGGTAACAAATACTAACAGGGTTTTGATATTCTTGTACTATGAGAAGTGAAATGTCCTTCCTAACAGTCTGTTATTTTTTTTCTGCTAATTTTGATAAAAAGGCCTTTGCCAGTACCAAACAAGTGTTTAAATCTTTAGGAAATTTACTCTTTGTGGAATGTAAAAGACAGAAATAGTTTTATTCCAGGACATGAATAGCCCATGGTACTTTGTTAGTAACACGGGTTATACACGTGGTCCTGTCAAAATTTTGCTTTTATTATTCAAAACTTTACCTCAATTCTTATAAATTCACCTCTGTATGCAGTGCTTGAACTTTCCAGTATCTTATACAGGAAGAACAACCTTGTAAGCAGTGGAGCTTTCAGTACAAATAGTGCATCAGATTGTTGCTAAATCTTGATTCAGTTGAACTGAAGACATGACAAAGGGTTGAGTTCAGAGAAAAAAAAATAACAAAACTTACTGCCTGTATCCTACAGGTGCTTTTGCAAGTGAAGTGATGACCTTACTATGTTGCCCTTTTGCAAATGATTTAAAAGGTTCTGCTGGTTGACGAGTCAGAACAGTTTAAGCTATAGCTGGTAGGATGCAGGCAGGCAACTTTATTGTTTGTGACAGTGGTTGGTATCCTGAGCCAAAAAGAACTCTAAAACTATTACTCATGTGTCTAACCAGATAATCACAGGGAAGTTTCTGACCCATGGAAGAAATGCTTGAGATTTCTAAAAGAGAATATTTAGCACTGTGAGAAGGATTGAACTACTTCTGTTACCACAAATTTAAGGCAGCAGTTTGACAAACATCTGAACTCTACGCACTGACAATTCCCAACAGCAACCAATGTAGTCTGCTCTGGTCACATGTTTTAACTTCTAATAATCCACAGTCTGTAAGAGATTTCTCCTCTGATTTACATTGAGGAATTCTTAAAAATTGCATCATCTTAAAGACATTATTTTAATAACGTTGCAGCACTAGTGCATTTAAAACCCTGGCAAAAATTCACTAGAAGTAATCACAAGCCTGTGTATTTCAAAAGAAAATAGTTCTGTCTCTTTAAATTACATACCAACCTTATCTGAAAAATGTAAATTCTATTGCTAAAAGCACATTCCTCTGAAATCAGATGTGAGCTTGATTACCCAATGCTGTTTGTTTCCACATCCATCTAATGAATTTTCCTGAATAGAAAGGATGAAAGGAAGAAATAAATAATAAATAAAAGCAACAGATTTGTGCAGTAGATTTTCATCCTCTTCCAAAATTACCTTTTCATTTAAAAACAAATGGCCAAATTCACTGCTGGTCCTCTGAAGTGAGAACTTTCAACAGTAATATTGCTGCTTTCTTATGAAGTTTAATTGCCCTGCAAGCAGCAGGCGCCAGTCCAGCACAAATCAAGACTCACCTACAGTTTAATCAATTACATCTGCCCTTGAGCAAATCTACATTGTGAGTTACGTCTGCTCTTCCAGACAATCTGATCTTGGGATAGCTTGTCACTGTGTATACAACCATGTATACAGATTTCACAGGTTATTTTATCCTCAGAATACCAAAGAAGCCAGCCGTTTGCAATAGACCCTGCGTGCTTGCAGAGCTGATTATGGAGTTAGAATAGCCAGAAAGCCAGTCAGAACAGCTTGGTAGGGAGCCTCACCACTTAGTGTATGGAGCCTTGAAACTTCAGAAATGTTAAAATCAATATAAGAATACTTTTGAAATAAGACAGAGCTCTCGTTTATATTAATATTAATTATTATTTTTTTAAGAACAAGTTATTTCCTTACGTCATGCAGTGTTGTTAAATTTAATAGATTCAGATAAACCAGCAAATATACATCTGAGGAGTTGTTTTCTTAGAAAGTCCGTTTAGTAAATGGAAAGGAATATGAACCTGAAACTACTGTGGTGTTGTATTCTTTACAGGCAGACCTCAAACAGGAGTAAATTCTTTCCAAATGGCTCAAAGGCACAAAGCTGCACGCTGGGGAAGAAAACAGCTCTGATGATAGGACTCCTTCTGGCAGGTACACCTGTTAATCCACCCATTTCACATTTCTGACTAGCAGTCAGCTGAATGACAGTGAGGAAATTTATTCCCCTTGCTGACAGAACAATCAGAACAATCTAAATAAAACTAATGGTTTTAACTAGACAGCAATGTAAATAAAATGCTTTATTTTCAGGTAAGCAAAACTATGCATCTGCAATAAATAACTTCAACATTAGAAATCCATGACAAGTAGTGTACACCCAGATTTTAAAACCTGTTGGAAAATGACAAGAAAAATCCCCCAAGCTGTGAGCAGCAAAGCTGGTGAAACCAACTTGTGTCTGAGCATCTCCTTCCAGACCTCACTTACCTCCTCTGTCCACCAGAAGCTCTGATGTTCCTCACCACAACACTCACACCTTCCAACATCCCATTTAGTCCAAAAAGTAATATCCAAAGTCTCCCCTAAGCCTCTTCTCCCATGCAACATACCAGTTCCCATGCTCACCAACAGACGCGCTGCAGTCTCCCACCTTCCCACACCACCCACATCTATTTAGTCTTGGCAGGCAGAACTAGGAAAGATGCAGCAGGCACCCAGGCTGCTGTAGAGCTCCAGGCAATGGCCCAGTTTTTGCTTTCTGGCTGCTGATGACCATACAGAAAGGAAAACATGAATTTCACCTTTGATCCTGGCAGCCAAAGCAGCACTAAGTCTTTCTTCTACTAGTGGCTATTTTTTACAAGGTTTGCAAAAACAGACAAACTTTGTGACTTCTATCGCATCAAATTTAGTTAATAACAAAAAGACTTACAGGAGGTGCTTGGACAGTCATCATGTTAGCTGTTTCTTGAGGAACTAGATTAAATGCAAGGCAAAGCCTCAGCTTAGTAAATAGACACTACTTGATTAACTTATTTACACAGATTCTGGGGTTTTTGCTACTCTGTTGCATTTAAAACTTTGCAAACAATCATTTATGAGGAAATAGAAACTTTTTTTTTTTTTTAATCAACTTATTTTAAAAAGCTGTGGAAAATAATCTGGTTACCTATATTAGGAACTAAATTATTATTTGCAAATTTTGAGCATTATCATTCCCCCCGTCTTTCAATTTCACGTGACCAAATCTTACATTAAAACCTTATCTTTTGAAAGCAAACTGAAAGATGACTCCAAGCCATCTGTAAACAGAGAGTACAACTCGGTTTCACCTTTATTTGAAAACTTTCTGTGAAGCAACACTAATCATTTTTATAGGCTAATCAAATGATGATCTATCATTTCATCACTTCACCTTTGAAAATACTTGCACTGCCTGTTTGAATACTTCTCCTATGTCAGCATAGGTTGCTGGAGATGCCATGCAACAGCACTTCTGATTTCACGAAAAGGCCCCTGATTCCAGCTCCATCCCACTAAAATCTATAGAACTGGCAGAGAATTCCCCAGGAACTGAAGTTGGACCTAAATGCCATCTCTTATAGCTGTCAAGCACATCAGCCATCCTTTTTATTTTATGACACTTAAGTTCTTGAGTAGAGCACTATCTCATGATTCTTCTCTGTTTGCAGACTCTGAACATTTCAAAACTAGACTGTGATTTAATTCTGACCATACGACTGCAGTTGTCATAGCAATAAAATGAAGGTACATTGTCAAATAGCCTTCAAACAGCCGACACAGACCTGGTAATTCCATTTCTAATCCTTTTACCCTACATGTAGACACCGTAGAGGAAGACTAGTGAAGAGCTCACAACAGTTAATCACCTTCTCAACCACTTTACTAAGTTTTCTATCGCTGAGCTGCAGGATGTTTTTCCTGTTTTCTTGCCAGCCTTCTCCAAAGTAGCATCAGCTAAGCTGACCATGTGGCCTAGGAGTTGCATGATATCACTTGGTAATATACACTGTATCTGAATACAATGAAAAAGTCTTTTCTCACATTTTCAGAAGTATCTATGAGGCTTTCCTTTGGCTGAGGGCTCCCATCTGCCACACGGCTCCTATCTGCTTTCCGTTGGTAATGAGGGACGTGGTTTAGTGGGGAAATACTGGCAATAGATGGACTAGATGATCCTGGAGGTCTTTTCCAACCTTGGTGATTCTGTGGTTCTCACCAGGTATGCCTGCATCCAGCACAGCTAGGTCTGGTGGGAGAGCATGCATTTCCCATGTCATGGTGAGATACACAGCTATGACAAAGGAGGGAGACTGAAGATGCAAGAGGTATGTTTTTAGTCATCTTTAGAGTTCACTGTACATTGCAGCTTCAGTGACTGTGTAGCTGACTAAACATTAACGCTCACTCACTTTACTTTAAGGGAGATGCTGCGAAAGTGAGGCAGTCGAGGATCCTTTAATATGTACTTACTGACACGTAATTCATTTTCATTGTTTTAACTAGCTGCTGTCCCCATTTTATGACTGCAGCAGTATGCTGACCTTGGACTCTTTTTTAGAGAAAACTGCTGAAAACCTGAGCCAGGTAATAGACAATGCCTCCAGGGGGGACAGATGCAATGCTGGATCTGTTGCTCACCAGCATGAGTGAACCAATTGGTGACATCATAATTGGAAGCTGCCTGCACTGTAGTGACCACGCAGTGGTGGAGTTCATGCTCTTGAGGGATACTGGACAGAAAAGAGTAAAATCAGAAAGCTTATTTTTAGGAAAGCCAACTCCCAGTTCTTCAGGGAGTCAGTCAACAAAACCCCCTGGGAATCTGTCTTCAAGAACAAGGGAGCAGAGCAGAGCTGGCAGATCTTTAAGGAAGCTGTCCTTATGGCATAAGAACTCTCTATCCCTAGATGGAAAAAATCAAGAAAAAAGGCAAGAGACTAGCATGGCTGAACCAGGACCTACTGGTCAAACTGGAGAGCAAGAAGAAAATGCACATGTGTAAACTGAGGCTATGGAGGAAAAATGGGAAAAAGCATTGTTGTTACGTGGTTTGGACTGAAAGCAGCAGGCTTGCGTAGTAACACAGCTTGTTTGATCATGTGTATAACCAAACTCTGACTTGAAGCTGCATGTAACGATTACTCAGTATTTAAGCTACACTTTCCCACCAAGTAACTCTTTCAAAAGAATCTCCCTACCTCATGTTGTTATAAAGTGGTGAAGAGAAAGCTCAGTAATCAAAACAACAAGCATGGAACAATGCTTCTGGAACAATTGTTTATTGACTTAAATTTATTATTTTTTAAAAAACTTCTCACTAGCCAGCCCACCATCACTGTGTTTAAATCTGGCTTAGGAAAAGGTGGTCTTGAAAGTTCTAAAAACCTTAGCAAGTCCTAACAGTCCATCCTTCTTCCAGTACAAATAGCATTGTGGAGTAATTCCTTGAGACATTTATGTTTCTCTTGGTACATACCACATTTCCTAGCTCACAAGCATGCTGCATTAAAAAGCACAAATGATTTCCACTGCTAACTTTAAGCTTCATTTAGGAGAAAACTTTAGGAATTTTGCTTAAGTCCACTCTCACCACTGGGACTGCATAAGCATCTGTAGAACAACCTTTGATTCTTGCAGAGACAGGATTTTCTATGCTTAATTCAAAGAAATCTTTGAGGGTGCCGGATGTATTGAAATGACAAATTAACACACACAAACATGAAGAAGCTCTGCTAAACACCGTGCTTTTTATTTTTCAGGAAAAAGCAAGAAAATAGCAGTATTTCAACAGACTAGAAAAAGCCTCATATAAATACCAAAAGCACAGCAAATCATATTCGCAGCTGATACATTCCTAGGTCAAAGCATCAAGTTGCATGCACATGTATGTGTGTACACATACACAACACATACATGCACATAGCAGTTTAAATATAGATGTAGCCATTTGGATTATTTGCATCTGACTTATTTATTTTAGTTTTGTGTGAGAGAAGTAATTAGACCAGAATTAACAAAAAGAAATCCAGCAATTTTCACAGACTAGTTTAAAAGCTTAAACACATACACAATTACAGCACAGTCTTTACTCTTGTGGCCATTAAATTCCACCTAAAATAAACCAGTTTTAGAGAGAATGCACAAAACTCCACCCTGAAGGTCTCCTTGCTTTTATCACTGCAACATCCTAGCATTTGCTAAAAAACTAAGAGAATAGCTACCCCAGAAATTGATTTCGAATTCATTCTGTAAACTGTATGCATGCCAGACGTAAACCATGCAAAAACCCCTTGAGCTTTAAGCCCTTATTATTAGCTTGTGTCATGAGTCAGGCACTGTGATTTACAGCATTTTTAAAATGAAAGCTAAATGAAAATCACATTGGGAGCTGGTTTTTACTTAAAGCAGAAATGAGGGAAGAGTAAGATAGTTGGCAACTCACGTATTCCACACTAATTAAGTGTTACAGGTACATGCTATGAAATTTTAAAAAGAAAATTGAGTGCTTTAAGTTCTGAAAACAAAAATAAGTTATACTTCAAAGAACAAGTCAGTATAAAAAGTTTTAACGTATGCAAAGTATGTGCTCAAAATATTTATTTTGCGTTTTTAAAAAGAGCTGTAATCTACCTTACAGAAACAAAGTTCATCCAATACAAAATATTGCAATTTGTCCCATTTTGTCATATGAGAGGTCTCCCTCATATGATCCAGAACACTTGCACAAGAGTTCACGTTATTCCAAGCCACACAGTGGCAGACAGACTATGTTTGATTCTGTGCTTTTACTCCGCAGTACAGTAAAAGCTAAGCAAACCATTTCAGAACAGAGTTTAGCAGGTCAAAGAGCTGTTTTTTGCAAGAAATCCAGACAACTGTATAAAAGTTAACGCCAAATGGCAGTACCAAGAAAGTGAATTAGATCAACAGAAAAAAACTGCTGACAGCATTCAGTATCACATGTACAGCTTGTAAGCTGGGTGTAAGGAAGTCAAAATTAGCTTAAGAAAAAAAATTAAACTGTGTAAACAATCCACCCAGTACAAAACTGGATGCAGCTAAGAGCAGAACTAGCTTAGTAGAGCTGAGGATGTGCGTGCATCCAGATGCCTGTTCAAACTGCATTTATCAATACTGTTTCAGAACAAAATCACCTATAGCTATTTACACCACAGCGGAGGCTTCCTCCACCCCAAGGAGTTACTACAGATCAGGAAGTCATTACTGTCTTCTATGATTAAAATTCCAGTTATAAGCTATCAGTGTTTGTAAGCTGAAAACACCCACCTTGCAAATTACATTGAAAACCCTTGTCAAACATGTTTGAGGACTCTTCAGAAGTTACAGTACAGCACTTTCGTCAAGTGGTATTTGCATGAGTAACTTGTGCTGACAGCATGTTAGAATAAGTGAATTGAATGCAAGTTAGGATAGCTGGGTGCTCCTCCTCAAGAAGAGATCCATCTGTAGAGATTCCAGTCATTCTTAGTGACTTAGTGTACATAGCGGGAGTAGGACCAAAGAATTAGACCAGCCTTCTTATTTCTAGAAATATTCCTCCTCTTCATCAAAAAAGCCATTTTCCAGAGCATACGTGCAGTCTGCGTTAGAGTCAGCTTGGCAGGCACCTTTATATTCTTGAATGGATTCATACAGGGAGTACAGCTGACACAGAAGTGACATATCTAGCTGCCGAAGGCCAACCTGATGGGGAAGGAGTGGAAGAGAAATCAAAATAATAATATTACAAGTGTGATTTTATTTGCGACATAATGCTTTTACATGCAACAACATGTGGAAGACATACTTTTCTGATATCACTGTAGGTCTTTCACAGATCTCATCTTGATTAGAACTGCCCAAATAAAAAAAATGCAAGTGCAGCTCTGACTGGTTTCTCGCTTCATGGCTGAGTATCTCTGCTCAGTTTTCTGCTCTATACTGACGTACACAGGCAGCTGGCTTCTCTGCCTTTACACAGCTAACCACATCTAACACTACCACATGCCACCTGAAGGCAGCAAAACTAAAGCTGAGTAAGATAAGGGTATGCATTACAGTCTGCAAACCTTTGAACATTTTTACATGCTACTCAAGATTCCTTTTGGTACTCCTGGAGTTTTACATGCATTGGCCTGATTTGTCATCAAGACCTTACTATTTTGGATCCCCTAAACTCCTAAAACATTAGGTCCAAGTCCAGTTAAAGACTCGGAGCAACACTGAAGTTACCCTGTAGCCTGCATCTTTATTTCAGGCACAAAAATGGGTAAGCCATGTTGAACACTAAAGCTGGTCATTTAGCTTGAAGTGGTTTCCATCTGTGGTAACAAAATGAAGAATTTCTTTGACATTTCCACCTACCCAGGTGAGATCACATTAAACCTGAGTTTTCTCTTGCAGTAAATTAAAACTTCTGCCCAATGTAACCTTTTTAAGTACCTATTACGCTTGCATTTTAGTGTTAAGCTGACCTAGCAAGCTTCAGTCTTTCAGCAGTTCCTGCTATAATTCACATTCGAAAACGGGGGAGGAGGAGGGAAGGTTGCATTTTACACAGAATGAGAACTCCTACCTCAAAAACTTTTCCTTACATTTTGAAATTCTAAGAACTGGTGCATTCAGCACACAAGAAAACCATAAGAAGTTAGACGAAGATCTCTCTTTGTCATTCCTGAGGTCCCTCCCGCCTGCCCTATCCTATGAGCTCCTTTATCTAAAGATGGGAGGAGGAAAAAACAAGCATCACACGCCACATCACCACTCCACCTTAGAAAAACAAGATACAGTGTCTATCAGAGCCAAGCTCTATTACCTGGTCAGGTCAAGAAGCAGAGACATGATCATGCTGCCTCCTACAGACCTAGACATCAATACTTCTGCCTCTTAGGCAGATAGAGGATAAGGTATGAAACGTTATACTGAGTTGCCAGCAGATTACAGATGTGCCTTTCAGTACCCTCAGAGCTTCTGCTGCTCTTCTTCCTCATCTCATTTTTTTTTTTTTATTGAAGACAACTGCTTTCTCTTTGCTGCAGAGTGCACAATCTGCAGCAAGCCAAGCAAGCAGAACTCACTGAACAGTGCCTGCTAGCCTTCAAGTATTCTGTGACAGGAGATCAGCATTTGGACCAAAAGGGCTGCAGAGGGGCAAACAAAAGTAAGTATATGCACCATATCCAGACCCATTCTACTTAAGTCATACTTGAGGTAATTTCATCAGACACATTAAGCTAATGAATGTTTACCTGCCCAAGAATAAAGTCTGAAGATCAGCCTTTATGGCTGGCAGCTAATGAAGTTTGGCTTGCCCCATCTAAACAAACTGCTCATCTCAAGTAAGAAAGAATTCTGTGAAGCTGGACTTAATACTGTTACATGTAAACATGAGAAAGATTAGGGAAACTTGCATCAACACTAAGTGTCTGAAAGACGAGACTGGTGAAGAATTATTCAGAGTGATTAGGAGAAAAGGGAATGAACTGAGCAGGAAAATCGGCATGGAGACAGAAGAGATTCCAGATGCGAGATCTTTGTCTTCAAAGGAGCGCACACAAATTTGCAACAGCCTTCCTGTGTCTGCTCAGTGCAGCACTTTAGTGCATTGAGTGACAGTCCATTCTGCACTTAGCTGTAATCTCCAAGCTAGACACTGATCAGCAGAATCAGTTTAGCAAGTCCTAGCACCAAGTAGTTATATGTATTATATTACATCCGTAGCTATCACCAGTGTCAATAAACAAGAACAGCAGATCTACTGAGAAAACACAGCCTCTAGCTCTTCACAGCCTTCAAGTATGATTCTGACTGTATCAAAAGGCTGAAGAAACATCCAAGCTTGCTAGCACAAGCATAATGTTCTTAATCCCAACTCATCTGCATTTGACTCTAGAGATTCCTCTCATAGAACCTACGAGGCTACATACTGTGCACCCCCCAGCTATCAACATTTCTCTTCAAGATGAAAGTTCTGAGACGAATTTTTCTGTGATGCCCTTCCTCCCCCAGCATCTAAATTCACCACACTCCTCATCAAAAAGCCAGTGCAGAACATCTTGCAGGGAAAGATGCTTCCTCATTCAGTACTGAAACTTTGAAGTGAGCTCATTGCTCAGCTGTAATGCTATCTTTGATTGGTGAAAGGAATAACGTTCAAAACAGATAACAATGTGCTATTATCCCCATGATGAAAGGCAGCGTATCAGTATGTGAGGGCATAGTCAGTTTGTATAGACTACAGAGGAGCACACCTGGAACTGAGGGGACTGTTGCTTCAAAGTCTTTGGTGTGCTTGTGATAAAACACTTCTGAAGGAAAAAAAATAATCAAATCATCATCAAGGATAACAGATTATCAAAGGGGAATTCCAGTGTCAAATGACTTGAACAAGCATCTCATTTGATTTCCCATTAGGAAAAATAAATTAGATTTTTATAGGAGCTAGCTTTGCTTTTCTGGAAAAGATAAAGACAACAAAGTTCATATCCTCAGGTCCCTCTACACTACTATAGAAAAACACCCCTGCAGTGGATGGGCACTCATGCTTCTCATCCTTTGAGGCAAATGAGGATATAAGGGCATTTTGAGTTGTACTAGAATTATTTGTTGAAGCATTTGTGACAGACTAAGCGTGATGAACGCATTCCTGTTAAAGCCACAGAAGGGTCTTTTGACAATTTTTTTAGTTCCAATACCTTCCCACCATGATAAAACAAGCCTTAGGACGGGCAGGTTTGCAGCAACATTGTACGTTGTTTCAGAACACAAAGTGTGTAATGCTGAAGTGGTTCATTAGTCATTAGGAGCGCATCTGGCATCAGCAGAACACCAACACCCACACGGGTGCTGAACCCAAAGGTGTGCCAGACCGCCCCGAGGAGCTGTGCTAATAACGCTGCGTTACAGAACCAAAACAAGGTCTTGAGGAAAGTTGCGCCCAAGCGTCCTTCACCCGAGCTAAATGAATCAGTGCTCACTTTTCTTTTAGAGGACAGCGTTCCGAGATGGGTGGCACGTTCAGACGGCTGTCACAGAACAGGGCGTTCATTGAGCAGCTCCGCATTCTGAGAGCGTGGAAAATAACCACTGCGTCCTTCAGCTCCCCGTGGTATTTTTACCGAAGGGCCCACGGCATTTCTCCCAACGACCGCCCCGAGCCTAGGCTGCAGCCGCCGGGTTCCTCGGGGCCGCCCCAGCCCGCGGCCCGCGCCCACCTCCCCTTGGGCCCTATAGCCGCCCTACAAAGGCCGCTCGCTTCGCCCTCCCCACGGCGGCTCCGCACGGCGGCTCCGCACGGCGTCGCGGTGCCCCCCGGTGCGCCCTTCCGCCCGGCCGCTGAGCGACGGCACCCCCCGCCGCGCCGAGTCCCGCCCGCCACGTCCGCCGTCTCCGCCCGCCTCGCCCCGGGGACTCCGCGCCGCCACCGCCGGCCTCCCCGTATCCCACCGCCGCTCACCATCTCCTTGCGGAGCAGAGCCAGCGCCGCGTCCAGGTTGGGAGGCTTGGGGGGCCGCGGCGAGCCCCGGCCGCCGCCGCTCAGCTCGTCCTGGATGCGGGACTTCTGCGCGTAGAGCCGCTCCAGGTCCCGCCAGCGCCCGCCCTGGCCGCCGCCGCCGGAGGAGGAGGAGTTGAGCAGCCCGCTCAAGCTCTTGGGCAGCGGCGGCAGCCCCGAGCCGCCGCCGGGCCCCAGCAGCCCCGGCCCGCTCATGCTGCGGCGGCGGCGAGCGTCGGAAAGAGCCGCGTCGGCCGCTCTGCGGGAGGCGCCGCCCGGAGCCCGCCCCGCCTACGGGCCGCGGAGGGGAGCGGGGCGCCGCGCGGGGCTGCGGAGGGGCCGCGGGGCGGGGCGGGGGCGGGCGGAGCGCAGGTGCTCGCGGCGGGCCCCGGGCTTTGTCTGCGGCGGGGCCGGGCCTTGCCCGGGAGGGATGGCCCCGCGCCGCCCGCCCGCCGCCCGCCCTCGCACACAGCGGTCGTGTGCCAGTTGTGAGCGCGAGCTGTGCGCCCTTTGTTTCCCATTATTATCTTTGCCGTTGCATAACCGGGTGGTTCGGAGCAGATGGTTAAAGGTGGGGTCCTATCGCCGCAACCTCGGTTGGTTTGTGCAGGTTTCTGTTGGAGAAGTAAAGAGATACAGTGGTTTTTAACATTAGAGTTAGGGCTTCGCGTCGTTTCTGGCTTTGTTTACAGCCTCGCGTGGCTTTTTCATGATTTCAGTCTCATCAGATTCGCTGGCAATTATCTTAAACCAACTTACATCTGAGGAATCTTTCCCCACTCTTTATTTGTATCTACTCACTACTACAAGGATTGGTACATAAGATGATACGCTCTGCGTCTTAATGCTTTGTAAATTAGAGTTAAGATGATTTTTTTTCCATTTCTAGAGATCTAACTTCTACTGAGATTAAATGTGAAAAATTAGTGTTATTAGCTTTTATAACACTAAATGCATTTCAAACCATTCCAACTGTAGATTTAAAATATCAGGAAAACCCCTGTCTTTCAGGGCCGAGAGTGTCTGACAGCAAAAAATACTAATTCGGTTTGCCCTCTGCTATCTTTTTCTTTATTATAAGCAAACGGCGTTCATTTATTTGCTTTTCTTCCTAGCTCTCTTCCCATTCTTTTTTTTTTTTTTTTTCTTTCCCCAAATGACAGCTGCTTGGAAAAGCTTATGGACATGCTTATTTCACCCAGACTAGTGTATCATCATTGTTTTTTTGGCTTGCCTGATCCCATTGGATTATTAGTGCATCTTTTCTCACCTATCATCCAAAATCCAGGAAGAAAACTCCCTAACCCCAGTGCGGTGTTAGAAAGCTGCATTCCTTTCTTCCTCTTGATACACAACTTGACAGGTTCTGCATTTAAGCAGTTCAGGTATACATTGGCATATATATTCACTCTTTTCCAAGAACTCATTAGTATATGCTAATATCCTTCTGGGCATGAGAAGGGGCCTATGGTGGTCTTAGACCACTTACTTTCTCCTCATTTTTCCACCATCAGCTTCATCATGGTGACTTTTGGCTGACCTCTAGCTGTTTTTCCTCAATTTGGCAAATTTCTTGTTTGTTAGCCATATTGAGCAACTTTCTATCCTAGTGCACTATAAACCAAAACAGTACGTATGAAATCTGAGGAAGAAGTCCTTGCACCTGGTGAGTGCAAAGATAAAAGTAATCTACTGTGACTCCAGTGCTCCTGCAAAGCAGAAAAACAAGGCCATTCACACACCAAGCAGAGCTAAACTGGAAAGTTTTAGAACTAGCACTCCTTGATTCCTTTTGCTAATCTAATATATTGGTCCTTAAACATTGGATATAAGGTTTGACTGTTGGTGATAATGGCAGCTGGAGTCTTTTGCAGTTATGTTTTTTTGCTGTTCCGTGTAACAAACTTTCTTGCGTTGTGTGTTTTTCTCAGACTTTGTTGTTTTCCAGGGCTGAGCTACAGAAATGTGTTACTCAGCTGTCATTTGTTACAGACACTTCCTTAAAAAATGAAAACATCTTACGAACACATGTGGTTTACCTCATAAAGAATTAGGAAGTGCCACAATAGGGGTGCCATTTCCTTATGCAAATTCATTACTGTATATTTTAAATTACATATGTGATTATTTTTTTCCCTTTCCTCATTCATTACAGTACACAACAACTAAGTATCATTCACGCCTCATTTACTAATGCTTCTCTTTCCAAATGTGGTGATCTGTATTCATTATTGAGTATATTGAACTGATAAATGAGAAGGGTTTCCTACAGCCTTTTCTGTGTTGCTCTTCCCTGTAATAACTACAAATGTTACTGAATTCTTTATGACTCCCCTGTGATAGAAGATGGTATCATCCACACTGTAGATAGGGATCCAAGACCCAGAGAGCAAAAGGTAGGTCATGGTAAAAATGTCTACTCATTTTAAGTGTCTACTTGGTCATTCTTAGGGATGATTTTCTTTAAAACAGAAAGCTTTCCGCAGCAGTCTGATGTGTAGAAGACTCCCATTAGTACCTCTAGTTGAATGTTCAGCCACCCAACAAAGCTGGCAGAAGGGCACGAGCCTCAACTTCAAGCTGCCCTGTGCAGAGCAGCACCTTTTCTAAAGCCAACTTTAGTGATTTGAAGTAAGACACCAGACTTTGCAGTGGTGTGGCTAACATCACATTTTGTCCTCCCTGCTGCAGGGATATCTAAAACTTGCCAGACAAGATGCAATGGAGCTCATCTGTCACTGCCAACAACATTTTCTAGAACTATTTGTGTTTGCAAGATGTTTCTCATTGGATCAACTCACAGACATGGCTGCTTGCAAATAACAGATCAGGACCTAATATCACAATTAAATGTATGGAAGACAAATTAATAATTAGTGGCACATGGTACAGTCTTCCATTTCCTCTTGAAGTCAGAATGCCTAAAAGTACTCTATTTTTCATGAGGCATCTGGTTTTCATCACTAATGTGGAGGAAGAGAGGTCATGCTGTTCTGTGATGCTCCATGAATGAGGTAAAATGTGGCCCTCTGGGTAAGGGGAACTCAGAAGCTGCTGGCATAATTGATGCACAGTACATGACTCCAAATCCAACCAATTTTCAACCAATGATCATTCGACTCTTAGGCACCATAAGACCAGATCAAAAAGTGTTTTCAAATAAAATTATCAGGAGTCCCAATTTCAATACTTGTTTCCCATGTGTATTTCCTTATTTGCTGAAGTTCTCAAACCTCAAGTATGTTCTAACATCCAGAATATCCCACCTTCTTCCCCGTAGGTTCTTGGCAAAGCTGCTATCTGTAGATCCAGAGATTGGATCTGTCCCATTTAAGTTACCTAAAAAATACCTAAGTAAACAAAAACAACAGTAAGCTGTTAGTTTTTATGGATCTGCTCCCATATAGATACCCAAGAAGCAAATTCAACCTTTCTCTGTCCATCTAGGAGATCCAGAACTAATTCCTAGAAGCACAGAGTTAACAAGATGTGGGAATCTATGCTTCAGTTTAAGAATGCATTCTTGTGGTTATACACCCTTGAAAGTGACATTTTTCCCCCAGCCTGTTCCTCTTGCCCATATTGCTGTTATCACAGGTTCCTGTCCTTGTCCTTGAATGGACCCTATTCCAAACCAATATTCAACCAAAATTCAGAAGGAAGGAATTAGAGAAGCTAAATAAAGTGGCTGGTACATAGAAATGTGTGTATGAATAACAACTTCTCAATTGAAGGCGTATTCCAGTCAGCAGTAATGTTCATGTAGATAAGTTTTTCCTTTTTGTTCATGTATATAGAATCATGTAATCATTTGAGTTCAAAGAGAACTTTAAATGTCACCTAGTTCAAATGCCCTGCAGTGAACAGGGACATCTACAGCTAGGTCAGGTTGCTCAGAGCCCTGTCCAGCCTGACCTTGAATGTTTCCAGGTACAGGGTATCCACCACCTCTCTGGGCAACTTGTTCCAGTGCCTCACTAAATGGCAGCTAATCTATCCTGAACTCTGTTCCTCTCTCCTTTTCACAATGAAGATGATACAGATTACTAATTTATGCACTGTAGAAAGCAGTGATAAGCAGTACTAAAATCTAAAGAGCATGGTGGCAAACAACCAGTTGCATTTCTGCAATCACTACAAGTAATTCCTCTGTCTCAAGGATTTTTTTTTACATTGTAATCCATTACCAAATGCTATGGGATTGTGCTGTGGTAAGAAAAATAATCAAATTCCATTCTTTTACAGCAGAAATTCTGGTTTAGGATTATGTAAGGATCATGCTCAGGATAAAGAAAGACTTGATTTGATAGTAATATTGATGGGAATTAAGATAACCACCATTTTATTTTCATGATAGTGTTGAAGTCTGTCTTGTTCATGTTTCTGCTTAACCTTAGCTCATGCTATCAATCTTCTCCACAGTATATCACTCTGCTCAAAAACTCAATGTGCTCTGCAACATTGGTTTTAAAATCTCCTCGCTCTGTCCCTTCACTTTATTAAATTAGATGTAACAGCATCAGTCTTTTCTTCCTACCTCTCCAGTCTCATGATTCCTTCCCCACTGCATTAATTCTAGCACAAAAGAAGATTTGTCATTTAGGCTACACCAGCTTCATACTGTTGCCACATCCTTGTCCTCAGAGTTTCTGATGCAGTTAACAAAGAGAGTATTTCATATAGATGTTTAAAGCAAATCTCAAATGAAATGAGAAACATTGCTGTGTTGTAGGAATTAATTACTGCAGTGTTATTTGAAACAGAGTTTTATGAGATATTTATGTCATAATCTAGCCTCATGTCCACGGCTCTCAATGGTGCTGAACGTCTTCCCTTAGTCTCCTTCTTCTGTGTCAAAAATATAAAAGAAATTAAGGATTTCAAAGTGCATTTTGATTCTCCCCCACCTACTTCCTTTGAGCTCAATGTAGTTCTGATAAGCTTTGGGCTAAATCATTTGCCTCTTCAAAATGATGGCTTGAGGGGGCCCTTATTACTGCTCTGCTGTGCGTTCAGTCTGTTAACCCCCACTACAAAAGATTGCTTACTCCAAGCAGTACAGACACAACTTACAGTAACAGCTTTCCAGAATCTGATTACCGAAAGTAGATAGCCAAGGGATCAGAACTACAGGCTTTAAGGGTATTTGTCCTATTATCCCAGTGACACTGAGCAGACTCTTTCCTTCAGTGAGATCTGCATCGGGGTCAAACCTGGTGGATGCTGTCTAAGCTGTGCCAAGGTCATCTGAGGTAAAAGCAGCAGAAGGCCTAAATCCTAGGGCAAAACTGCAGGGCAGAAATGAAGTGCTGCTGATGTGCAGATGTAGTAAGAATGATTTGGGCTTACAGATTGCAGAATACTGCAGATTTCCATCATCTGTTACCTGCATTTTTGAGTGGGGAGTGGTAACCAATCTTTTTTTTTTCAGAAGAATTCAAAGTGTTCAGGTATAAGCAAACACGGAGTTGAACTATCATGTTCAACTAATGTTAATAAAGAGATCATATCACTTGCTTATGTCTAATGCATTCTTCCTTAATAAACCTATGTAAGAGATTTTTTCCCAGGCTGAACACAAAAATCTGTTAGGCAGCACATTTCCATAAGAGAGATGCAGATTGCACTGCTCAGGAGATAAATATTTCTCTTCAGCTGTGAATGGGTATAACACTTGCTCATAGAAAGGTGTGATTCTGTATTGAGATGTAACTGTGCTCCTGAAAAATGATCTTCCTCTTCCACAGATGCAGTTAGACAGATTTATGCTGAATAATGAAATGCATAACTGAAACCACAATAAAAAAATATAATCATCTCTCCAGTTGAGGTAGGTCTAATCCTGCTGTTGCATGGCACATCAGGCCTGCACTAGGCTACAGCCGCCGGCTGTGTGCAGGCCTCAGAAGGGAGAGTGAGGAGCTGATGGGCAGCTCATGCTGCATGGAGCTCACAGGGCTGAAGCACACAGCCGAGAACAAAACCCTGATGCTGAGTGGTGGACGGGCTGAAGTCTGCATGTATCCTCAAGTGTCCTGTGCACCCGGGGCATTGTAACTATTACTGAAATTGAGCCACCTCTGAGGCAGGATGAGGGCAATAACTTAGCAGTGCATAGCATTCTTTGTAAGTAGTTTAAAGGAGAAAAGTACTCTTTGTAATTGAAAGTTCATTTAGGCAGATAGAATGTAATTATCTGGCACAGTTAGAGGAGCAAGGCTATTGTGAGTCTCTGATGAAAAATGTCATCTGGTTAGTTAATGGCCAACAAGCGATTAGAATTTTTGTTTCATACTTCATGTACAGGAACAGCACATTCAGCAGCCTGGTGACCCCTGAATTCAATGCAGGGCATTGAGCAATTACTGACTCAGAGGCAGATGTTCCCCTGGCTGAGCTGTGATCATTGCTTTTTGCAGCACTCCGCTATGTGGCAACAAGCTGAGCCTTATTTAGTATAGGAAATTGGCTTTTATAATGTTATAGGTAAAGGTATGACTCTAAAATACGACCAGGATTTTAAACTGAAGTATATTCCGTACAGCAAACATAAAGCTTGAAAATAACTTCCTGGCTTAAGTACCTGTGATACCAGATTTTTACCTGAGGCAAACCTGTCAGAGAAATGCCATCAAAGCAGTTCACATTTCAAAACCAATTCACCTCTCTTTTTTCCCCCCTTTTGCTATTCAAAGTGTGCCTCTCAAGCCCTGCCAACTGAGTGGCTGCTTCTCTGACTCTACCCAACAATTTTAGCTGAATGCACCAGGAAGGAGCTCTCATGTGCTCCACAGCACAACCACCCTTCTTGGTTTATTGAATGCAGGCAGGTGTCACTGTCCCAGACATGTGCCTGTCCGCAGAGAAACACCCACAGTGCTGAGGTTTGCAGGGGCTTAGATAATTTCACCCTCGTGAACTCTGATTGGCTTCCTTTGCTTCTCAGAGATGTCCTTCCTTGTCAGAAACACTGGGGAAGAACAGTAATGGCAACAGGCAGAGTTGCTAAGTGAGATGTTTTGGAGTGCAGTCGTTCTTGCCGATACCTTAAGCAGCTGTGGTATTGTTGGAGACAACCCAACGTGCAGTAGGATCAAACCATTTGATAATTCAGTAATTTCCTTCTTATGTTACAGCAAGGTGCTATCTGGAACATCTCACAGAGCCTTAAAAAAATAAAAAAGCATCCACTGTATATGTTAAGGTTGCAAAAGGAAACAAAAAACTAGAACATAACAAAAGAAAAGACAAAAACCTCTCCAGAAGGAAATGTGATAACAAACATACACAAAGGAGGGAAGCTGTAGAAACCAGACATCTGTGCTGGAAATGTGATCAGATCAAGCCAATCACTGCAGCACTGATCGGTCACTGGCAGGAGCAAATAGGTGTACAAAAAAGTTAGAAGGCAGGAGCATGGATTTTTGAAGTATTTTGGCAAGACTGGCAAAATAAGAATCATTCTGTCAGGGCAGATATGGACTTAAAGAGTCTTTGTCTTTCTTTGCTAAATTGGCCAAGGAAGACTGAAGCCTACAGAGATTGCCTGGATAGGAATCATCAGAAACATGATTGCTATCAATGCCAATTCCCGCCATGAAAACAAGTTTCTGATGAGGAGACATTGAACAAGCTCATGGCTTCATAGATTTCATGTTTATTTTTGAGTTTTCAGAACATTCTGGAGTACCAGTGACCTGAAATAACTTTACCTCATAATTTTTGTCATTTTCAACTGTAAGCAAAAAATAGCAAGATCTAGCTCTTCTTTGTTTCAAAAGTTATGAAAGTGTTCAGAATAGAATCAGCATTATTCTGTCAGTGCTATGAGAGCAGGCTATGTGCATCCTGAAGCACTTGCTCCTTTGATGAAGTTGTTTATATTTACAATCTCTGTTCTTGCTGAATCATTCTTTGCTCTCATACTGCTTTGAGACTGCAAGGAAGATCAGATGATAATTTTATATAACTTTGGTGAACTGTCACAGATCAGAAGAAAAACACGTAATAACTTATAAATACCATGATTTTTTAATAATTTCAGAACTTAAATTTCTAAAGGAATTAGCTGAAGTGGTTGCAGAACCACCCTCCATCACATTTGAAAAGTTGTGGCTGCTAGGCAAAGTCCTTGATGACTAGAAAATTGAAATGTTACTCTCATATTCAAGAAAGAAAGAAAGGAAGACCCAGGGAACTACAGGCCAGTGAGCACCACCTCTGTGCTTGGAAAGATCATGGAGCATATCCTCCTGGAAGAGATGTTAAGGCAAATGAGGGATGAGCGGGTGATTTGAGACAGCCAACACAGCTTTACCAAGAGAACATTGTACCTCACCAATCTGGTGGCCACCTATGATAGAGTGATGATGTTAGTGGACAACTGATGGGCAACCAATGTCATCTACCTGCATTTGTGTGGGGCTTTTGGCATGGTCTCACATCATATCATTTTCTTTAAATTGGAGAGGCACAGATTTAAAGGGTGTGCTATTAGTTGGATAAAGAATTGGTTGGATTGTTGCAGCTGGAGGGTAAATGTCAATGGCTCTATGTCCAAGTGTAGGCCAGTCATGAGTGGTGTTCCCCATGGATCTATCATGGGACCTGTGCTCTTTCAACATCTTTATCACTGGCAGTAGGATTGAGTGTACCCTCAGCAAGTTTGCTGCTGACACCAAGCTGAGTGTTGAGTATGGACACAATAGAAGGGAGGGACAGCAGCGAGAGGGATTTGGACACACTCAAAAAGTGGGCACATGAGAATCTAATGAGATTTAACAAGGCAGAGTGCAAGGTGTTGCACTTGGTTTGAAGCAGTCTCAGTTACAAGTACAGACAGGGAGAAGAAGTCACTGAGAGGAGCACTGCAGAGAAGGACTTGAGTATCCTGATGGATGAAAGATTGGGCATGAGCCAGCAATGTGCTCTTGTAGATTGGAAGGCCAGCAGTATCCCGGGCTGCATTAAAAGAGGGGGGACCAGCAGAGAGAAGGAGGTGACTTCTACTTCAATTTCGCCTTTGTGAGACCCCATCTGGAGTACTGTGTCCAAGCCTGGAGTCAGCAGTACAGAAAGGATATGGGGCGGATGGAGTGGGTCCAGAGGAGGCCATGAAGATGATCAAATGACTGGATCTCCTCTCCTATGAAGTAAGGTTGAGGGAGTTGGGTTTGTTTAGCATGGAGAAGAGAAGGCTTTAGGGAGACCTCATTGTGGTCTTCCAGTACTTGAAAGGAGCTTACAAGCAGGAGGGAGACTGACTTTTTACACAATCTGATAGTGATGGGACAAGGGGGAATGGCTTTAAGCTAAAGGAGGGGAGATTTACGTTGGATATTAGGAAGAAATTTTTTATTCAGACAGTGAGATGTTGGAACAGGTTGCCGAGTGAGGCAATCTTACTGTGGAGGCATTCAAAGCCAGGCTGGAGGGGACCCTGGGCAGCCTGATCTGGTGAGTGGGAGCCCTGCCCATGGCAGGAAGGTTGGAACTAGGTGATCTTTGAAGTTCCCTCCAACCTAAGCCATTCTATGATTTGATAATTAAATACATTTCTGTCTGTTCTAGTCTTGTTTCTGAAAATGAACCACTTGTGAATCTCATTCATTTGATGAAATATCAGTATAACCGTAGTTAGTTGAAACTGAAAGAAGTTTGCAATTTAAAATAATTTCCAAGACTTTGCTACTATTTTTGGAGACCTCTGTTCCTAAGGCAAGCCACACAGTGTCTGATGCAAACCTTGTTAAAACCTGTGACCACTTCTCCGCTGACTTCAGTTACAGAGGGAGCAAAGAGATGGTGGCAGAGCTGGAATAATCTCCCTATAGAGGCCCTACACATGTTCTGCTCGTTATGCATTTTTCCCCCAACTTCAAAGTTAAGCTTATTCAGGCTTTTAATGAAGGCAATGTCCTGATTCTGCCCTCTGCAGGTGGGTGCATTTCACTATGGGGCAGGCAGAAAGGTTGTTTAGTGTCCTGCAGAAAGAGAGTGGACAAGTGATTTGGGACAGGGCTGAGGATGTCCAGCGGAAATGCTGATTGCACAAGGCGTAGCTTGTTCTCTAACTGGTGCTGTATAATAGCTGGGCAATCCTCTCAGAAGGATTATGCAACTGAGGCATCCCAAAGTATTGAAATATTGTAATTGAAAGCAGGGGAAATAGCCTGCTATTCCTGTTCTCTTTCAGTCGGCTTGGACAAATGTTCTCACTCAGTTTTTTGAAACTAGACTTATAAATACACTACAAAGATTAACTGTAGCTGTTGAGATACACTGTTGTTATTTTTCTTAGTCTCAGAGTAACTTGAGCTGTGAACATGCTGTATCTCAAGCAGCGTGTGGTCTTCTGGAAAAGACCAAGTAGAAAATGTCAAATAGATCACAGTACCAGGAATAGCATCTGAATTACAGATGTTTACAGTGCATAAACACAGAATAGAGCCAAACTGGTACATATGGAGGATTTTTGAACCCAGCAGTGGATGCCATTATATTGCCAAGGGAGGCAGGGCTGCTTTAGCATCTCATCCTAAATTCTACACATTCCTGAGCCGTATCTCAGACCATTCTTGGGAAAAGCGAGCTTTTGAGGAATAGCACAAACCTGCAACATATCAGAGTGAGATATATACAGCCTTGCTGCATCAGTGCTTGGGTTTCTTCTTCATCTCTGGAACAAACAAAGGCAGATGGAGCTGAACACAGTTGGTCACACTGAGCACTGTGTGACCATTCCCTCAAACATTAATCCCTGATCTTAAAAAGTAACTGAATGTCTATAGTGTATGAATGTTATTTTCAGATGTAATTCAATCAGCTTGCTATGTTACCCTCTTACCTTGACCTAGCAGAGCTGGGAGCTGAATAACAGGTCACATGAATAGAGAACAAGGAAAGAAGGGATTTCATTGAACTAAATATTGATGGAGATGTTTTATCACATTCCACATATATCCACTAAAATATTTGTTGTTGTTTAGCTGAGGGCAGATACTTGCAGACTGCAAATGTTCGTACTCATAGTGCCAGTGATATGAGATGAACTGAAGGACTGCAGGTGACCATGCCCTAGGCTGTCGTTATAGATAGCATCACTGCTGCCCTACCAGACTCCCAACTGTGCAGATAATCTGTCTTGAGCACAGTCCTGACTGGTTTTCAAGCTATTACTCCTTGCTGACACAACTGAATGCACCTCAACCTTTCTCAGTTTTAATCTTCTTCAGCTTATCTTCTTTTTTCTTTATTATTATTTTTTTAATTGACATATTGCAATATCTTTAACACTGCAGACTGAAAAGCCTGGTTTGAAACAATCCCTCCTTTTCCTCAAAACTTCTCCCAGAAGCCTTAAGTATGCTGCCATATCCATTTGACCATCATCAGCACTGTGGGAATGTATAGCAGGTTGCATAATGCACTTCTCTAAATCAACTTGAGCAGATGGGAAGGCAAATAGCTTGAGCCAGCAAAGTGCAACTCCCCTTGGGCACTTCTCAGATAGCAGTGGAAGTGCAGACCGGCAGTGTCCTGCTGTCTTAGTTTTGTCCTCTCAGGTGACAGAGCCAGCCAAGCTTGAAGGAAGCTTTATCCCCCTCTGGCTTTTCCTCTCTTCCCAGTCTACAGCACTGCACAACTACATTCTTTTAAACATTACTTGTATTCTAATTTTTCCCAGTCACCATGCATTGCTTCATGACTGGTATTTAGGTGAAAAATAAAAAAAAAAAAGAAAAATAAATAACAAGCCACTCAATTAAACACACAAGTGAAATGTAAACAAGAACAATGTAGGTTCAAAGATGACTAAAAATAGTGCTATTAGTACTTCTTTTCATATTTCATGCTCATGAGGTAGGGAGCCCAAAGCTGTAAGAGAAGATTAGACCTGTTTTTTCCTGTGTTGTTGGTTTATTAAGAAGCTAGCATCACAACTGATCAATTGATCAGAACCAAAACATAAATATCAGAGGAAGGAAGCACTACTAATCCAGGCTGAGCACATCACTGAACAAAACTCTATTGAAGTCATACTGGAATAAATTTCTGTTCAGATGTCATCATCTGTTTTTGGAGGAGAAGCAAATGGTTTTATAAAGACAGAAGAAAAATCGAATTAAAACTGAATGTGGTAATGGGCCTGTGGAGAAAAAAAGCTGCATGTGAAGACCGTTGAAACTGAGTCCATTGACTGAACAGGACTTTCACCTGCCAAATAAATTACATATAAGAATGTCGGCGGTGGTATCATGCACCTCTGTAGCCTGGGTAAGCTAGTCAGAGAAGAAGGGTGTAGGTGCTGTGCATTCACACTGCCTCGTGCTACAGGGCAGGAGATCTTGAGGCTGTTTCACATCCTTGCCTCAGACAGAGCCATGGATGATACCTAAGGACCTGTCTGAGGACTGTAAGATGACAGACCGTTCTCCTGTCCCAGCTTTAGTAAGACAGCAGCTGTATCTGACCTCTTTTTCTTCTCAAACTTCACCCAAAGATTGAACTCATTTCCATCCCACTTTTCTCATATAATTTATTTATGTCAGTGGCTGGGAAATTGCTAACTACTTTAAGATTTGAGGATTTACAAAAAGACTACAGCCTTGTCTGCAATGATATTCCCTTATGAATGTCTTCTGCAACTTAAACTACGCTAGACCTACTTTGGGATGACTGCAATATGGGCCAAAAGACTTAGAAAACTGCAGAGGGTTGAGGATGTGAGATACTTTATAGTCTAAGGACAAGCACTGAGAGAGCCCAGGTTATCAAGGTGCTGAGACAGACTTCAGTTTTTTTAAGCTGTCTTGGTTCTGATTGCCTACATATGCAACAGCTGGGCTAACTTTGAATTTCTGCACTCTAATTCCTCATCTGCTGTTTTTGCTGTGAGGTTTCCAAAGTTTAATACCACCCTGTTCTGCCTTGCCTTTGCATCTTAACCCAGTGCTGTGTATTTCCATCACACTCCTGAAATCCTTTAAATGAATAATTCTGAATCATTTTGCTGTATTTGCTTGTCTTGCAAAGGTTGAATATATTTATCCCTGTCTTTCTGAAGCCTCAGTGTGATATGAAGCACCAGAGGAGCCATTCTGGCTTTTATTTTCTCTGTGGGAGTCCATGCTCAGTTTATCATCTTTGCAGGATGCCATGTGAACATCAGAGTTCATAACAGACACGGGAGGCTTGAAGGGGCTATCACTATCGGTGCAGGTAGACCCTATGCATATTTCATCACTTTGGCAGGGGTTTCTGCAGGTCTTGTGATCTTTGCAGGGTTCCTTATGGGAAATGCAATGAGGAGAGTCTCAGGAGGGGTTGGAAAATGAAAAACATAAGGACAGCTTTGCGGTGATTTTGTTGTTGGTGGAAGAGAGATAATGGCATTGAAAAAGAAGTAGTGAAGAAAAGAAGAGATAAGAAGAGCCTCTTCTGAGTGCAAGGATTCTGCAAAGAAGAAGGAGCTGAGCTCAAAGAACACTGGGGCTTTGGCTGGAGCAACAAAATGGGGAAGAACAAGGAAACGTCAAGTGCTTGTTGAGGAAATATTGCTCCAGTAGCAGGGTGATGTGTGTAGCAAGTGTTAAGGAGAGAGAGGTAAGAAAGAAAGATATGCCAAAGGAAAATGAAAACTTTGCTGATGCTGAGGAAATAGGATGCTCAAAACAATTATTAAATAAGGTCAGCAAGACAGAAAGAAACCAAAAGAAGGGAAAAAAAAAAAAAAAAAAAGAAATGCTGAAACACACTTAGGGGAGAGGATGCACTCTGATTCTCCTATTTCTTCCCACTATGTATATTTCAGTAAATACACATAGTGAAGAGCTTTTATTTTTTCACTCACATCTCTTTGTATCCTTGCACGTACATTTTCCATAGTTACCCAAGTCTACATAACTTCCTTGGCACCACCCTGGAGAGTTCCTTCAGAGGCTGTGGCAGGATGCAGCTGTCAGAGCCCTGTGATGGTTCACACTGCGTGCAGTCTGTGCTGGGCAGTGACTGACAGACATCTCTGACACTTTTTCTCATCAGCTGTGGGAGCTGCATCTTTATTTCTAGCTGGACCACTGGCTTTTGAGAGCAACAGAACCACCTCTGTCACTGACAGCTGGTGGGGGCCTGCAAACCACGTGCCTGGAGGTAATAGGCTGTGGCTATGCAGTGGCCCCGGTGAAGATATCCTCTGTGCTATGCTTTTGTCAGACCAATGCAACAGGCATTGAGAGACAAGTCACTGTTCGGTTTTGTTCACTGGGTGTTTGTCAGGAGGGATATGGGACGATTGGATAGACAGGTTTTATTAGATTGTTTCTTCTGGTAAATGCTGTGTCTTCTGTCTGTGAAAAGGAATACATTTGGAGATGTTATTATTATACTATGTATGCGTAGTAGGTCTGAAGATTCTTGTAGACAATGCACCTTATCTGTCCATAAAATGAGTAAGTAGGTACATGTTGGTACTGCACAAACCCAGCATCTGTGTCAAGAGCTCATCTCTCCATTGACAAGCAAAGCACAGCTGATATTTGCAGAGGTCTTTGCAGAAGCTCTTCATAGAATAATACACAGATTGGAGAAAGCAATCCCTGGAGAAAGAGAGTCCTCAGGGATTACTTTGTGACAAGACTTCAGTACATGTCAGGGAGCAATGTGAAGTGTCTGTAGCCAACATTCAGAAAGCATGAGCAGTTCTGTTGCCCAAGGCACTGCAGTCACAAGCGGGCAGCCCACCACCTCTGTGCAGCTGAGGGGAAGGAGGGAGAGAGAGGCAAAGGCAAACCCTGACTAATTTGGAAATTAGTCAGCTGCTCCCTGTCACTCCTGCTTGCCCGCCTGCTTGGCAGCACAGTAAAGTGGTGAAAATGTTCTTCTTCTCACAGTTTGGAAGCAAATTGGCAGATCTGCAGCTGGAGCATATGTCAGCCGTACCTTCAATCAGAATGCTTCATGGAACTTTTCATGTTAATATCATAAAAAATAACAGCTTGTCTTATCATTTAGCCCCACTCTTCCCTGTCTTGCTCCCTCCCCCAAGGAGCCTCCAGCACCCCTGCTAATGGGGAGGCAGATTCAATCACACATCTCACCAACCACACGCATGGACATCCTGGGGCTTTTACTTACCTCCACTGGCTCAGTCCTACCCCAGAATTCTCTCAGGCATCCAAATGATTTTAAGTACAAACCAATTCCCACAATACAATTAATTTCATATCCCTATGTAGCCCGAACAAGAACTGTTGCCTATTTCCATCAAATGCTACCTTTTCAAAAATACTCAGATAATCCTTTCCTTCCCTATCCCTGTCCCACTCTTTTCTTCTCCCAGTATCACAAGTAGCTCAGGATCTCATCCTCAACTCAGCTTCCTTTCCCACAAAGGGCACAAGTCCTTAAGCAGGAGGAAGCTGCTGCTGAGAGATGAAGAAATGCTGAGAAGCATCAAGCCCTATTCACATGAGGTGGACAGGGCTCTTCGTGGCTCTCCATGCTTTCAGATGTGTTTCTTGTCAGTCTTGCAGCTCTCAGGAGTAAGTGAGAAAATGCTTTTTTCATCTTATTTAGTCAGGCAACCAGATAGTCAGGTAGTGCAGATAAAAGTCTGATGTCACCACAATCAAACTGCACAAAGCCAGAGACTGACTGTGACAGAAACATCAGACAGCTCTGTGCTATGGCTAATGCTGGAAAATAGGCTTTTGCCATTGTTGTATTCTAAGTGTTGGGCTTTGACAAATGTATCTTTCAACTTTCCATTTCCTCTTTCTTTAACAAAACTCTCTCTCAACAAGTCAAATAAATTCTCTTTGGGAGCTGCATTTCTGTATTGAGATAATTGGAACTTAAATTATTCCTATAAACTGTTAGACAGTGCGTTATCAATCATGTCTGTCAGAAAGATTATTTCTACTGTAAAAGGAGGACTATTGTCTCAGGAGAGGTTTTCAAATGCAAGAGAAGCAACAGATAGAGGGAGATATAATGCTTTATATTAGACCAAATGACAGACTTGAAGAAAGGCCTTTGCTGTCCATTTTCTCCAATACCGTAAGTTGTTCTAATAAAAGACACTGCTTCTCCCTGCTAACCTTACGTTGCCTGCAGCACCTGTGCTTTGATCAGGGTCTGATGCTTGCTTCACTCATCTCCCCAGGACATTTTCTTGTTTTAATCATCACTGGCCGCCTCTTTTGCTATCAAAGGAGTTCCTTTTGCTAGCTTTTGATATGGAGAATGCATTACTCTGTAATCAAAGTGATGTTAACTCGTCCCTGAGCATCTGGAAAGAAACCTTGAACAGCAGTTACTGACTAAATGCAAAATACATATTTATTAACAGCTGTGCAGGCTGAGCTCTGTGTGTGTGTATAGCTTATACAGATGGCCTGTGTGTGTATAGTTCATGACATTTTATTTTTATTGCTGGAATATGAAGGTAGCTTCTTTTCTGCATGCCAGATTCAAGGCATAATATCTTTACTTTTTAAATACAGATGTAAAATACAAAATTTTCATATGTAGGAAAAAGTTTGATTTTGAAGTTTGAATTTCTTATTCTATTCAACTGAATGGTATTGCAACATCTTGAAAGCATACCTTAATACTTCCAGAGATGTTGTGAATATTATTGTAATGATTAGTAGTCCAATGTGCTCTTAGACCAATAGCACAGTCAAGGTAAATGAAAGAAGCAAGTAGAAGAAAAATGCCATCCTGGTCTCTGTTGGGTCACCTCTTCCAGGATTCCTGGGACCCAATTCCTGCCTACTTTCTCTGGATTGTGGTGAGACTACAAAATCAAGTTGAAAAATGCTCAGAACTGACAAATGAGTATGTCTTAAGTAAAAATACTGACATAAAAAAGGTACTCATGATAAAAAACAAAAAGAATTACTACTATATCGAGACCTGCATGGTCTCAGATAATGGCTTCACTGACAGTGCTACCACGAGGGCTGCTCATAAAGTAGTACCTTCTCTTTCATGATGTCAGCCCACGACATCAGAGGTGGATGTTGGTGATACCTCACTAGAAGTTGAACCTTTCCAGCAGTATTCTGTTCCATGTTGTTGCTGTGTGACCGATGGCAGCAGAGAGACATTCTGACACAAGGGTGTCTGACACAACAGTGCAGATGAAGGACAGGTGTGTCACTGAATTCTTCCGTGTGGAAAAAATGGCACCCAGTAACATTTATTAATGCTTGCTGAATGTTTATGGAGACCAAACAGCAGATGTGAGCACAGTGAGGCGCTGGATGGTGTGTTGCAGCAGTGATAGCAGTGGGTCACCTCCAGTGGTACAGATGTTTATGAGCACAGAATTCAGGCTTTAGTTCATCGCTGGTGTAAATGCACAGCTTATTGTGGTGACAATGCTGAAAAATAGTGCTTTGTAGCTGAGAATTTTCTCTATCCAACAGTGATATTGTGCTCTTTGTATCTATTGCTGCTCCTGGGCTCGTGCCCAGGCACACAGCAGAGCCACGCAGACCTGCACCCTCACATACCCCTGGGCACGGGGACATGAGACCTGAGGGGTCCTGCAGACACAGTACATGGCCTATTTCAGTGTGTTTAGAGCGTGGCCCTTCTTTGCTCAGCCCTGTGTCCTTGAGGGATGAGAGCCATTTATGCGCAAACCTTGGCCCTGGTCCCTGAATATACATATGCTTATGTATATGTGCATATATATGCATACTGCAACCCCTTACATACACAGAAATGGCTATCAGCAAGGCCAGGGAAAGCACCAACTGATCTTTTGACAAAAGAATAACGCACCCTACTTCTCTAGTACTCATAGCATCTCTCCAGCTCCCAGCTGGGGCTGTCGCTGTCGCCTCAGCAAGCAGTCCGAGGGGCAGCACTGGGGTCAGTTGCTGTGACCCTGAGTCTGTCGACTGGTGTGGGGCTGACCTCGTCCTCTGGGCTCCCTCTGCTGTCGGTGAGAGGCACGGGCAGAGGACGTTAACGCGCTTCTTTATACGCGAGTATTTATATATGTACCTATAGAAACGTACAAATGTCTGCAGGGCAACCAAGGTACCTATGTGAGCACTGATACACTTACCACAACAGCTACAGCTAGTGAAATGCATTCCACCCTCCACAAAGACATCCAGCTTGCTAGTCTGTGCTGTGTGCACGTCACAAATGGGAAAAAAAAGCAACAAAAAAACCCAACAACTAATAAACCAAGCTAAAACAAAACAAAACATAACAGCATTCAAATAGGAAGCATTCCAATTATTACAAGCAAATGTAGATCACTGTACTGCCCTCACACAAAACATTTCCTGTGCTGCTAAATGAGCCGCTGCAAACATTTTCATATTCCACTGAATTATGTTACTCAGCAACTACTGTGGTGGTTCAGCAGTGAGCAGGGCAAACTGCTTTTTTATAGCATAAAAATAATGATAGAAAATGGAAAGAAGGAGAAGGAGGAAGGAAATGATGAAACTGGTGGCAGAGCAGGAAGGAAATGAGGAGCAAATGGGAGTTCAGTGTTCTGGAAAGGTTAAGCTGCAGGCAGAACACCTGGAAAGGGATCAGGGGTCACCATCCTATGAGGAGATCAAGTGGTGAAGCAAAGCAGAATAATTTAAAAAAAGGAGCTTGAGAAGGACATGTTCAATCAGGACATTGTACTGCCAGGGCAGAGATGTGTTGGGCTGGTGACAAAGGGTTGCTGGGCAATCCCAATCTTCTGACCAACTGGGTGGTTATAGAAAGATGCCAACACATTGAAAAGACATGACTTCCACTTGCATTTAAGGCTGGTTGGGGAAGTAGTTCAAGAGAAAAATAATAATTAAAAAAAAAAAACACCTATGACTGGCAGCTCTGCCAGTCAGTCTCCCTTCTACAGCCAGATGACAGAGTGCCTGCACACAGTGGAGCTGATTTCTGCAGGAGCTGATGCTGCACAGATATGTGCTCACCTGCATGAAGGGAGTCTTGCACTTATAGGATACCAGATATAGCTGCCTGCTAAACTGGGAATTCTTTTAGCTCTAGCACCTGCCTTAACCATTTTTTCTTCCTCCTCATATTCTCTTTAGGATTTTTTTTCCTATTCTGTTATGCTCTTATTTTGTATTTTTCCCTCAGTATCCATTGCTGCTGTTAGAACAAAGCGGACCAGGTTCATCTTTGGGCTGCTGGCTGCAGCCTTTTTTATCTTCTTCCTTTAGAAATGAATTGCTAAAAATTACATCATTTGGTAAAAGGATAAGTGAAAGAATGGGCTGGGATTCTTATTTTCTTAGGGTAGCAGGAAAACACTTATGTTTTATTTTGTTTAAATTAAGGCTATAATCATATATCTACTGCCAAAACTGTTATGTTTCATAAAGTGGCCTCTTTATTTCCTGCACATTTCTCTTTGTGTGCGGAGCTTTTTCTTTCTGTTAAATTGCATATCCATAGAGAATTTTGGGGCATTCAGCCAGTCAATCCAATTTGGAGCTGGATAGTGGCTGTTGTGGGCTAAGTCCCTTATCTGTCCCCTTCAGCTGTTACATGTCTTTGCTATTCATAGAAACACAAAATTAAAAGTGGAATCAACTCAGAGGCGAGAGCCCAGCAAGACACCTAATAGGAACAAGTTAAGGGGGGAGATCCTGACTAATCTCTCTGCAACTGGAGTAATGTGCTGGCATCTGTTTTTAAATATGTATGCCATAGATTCGGTACTTCACAAATATCACCATTTCATTTATCTTTGTGGGTAACAGCAAGTATGTGAAGAAAATTGAAATCAAGTTGGAAACAAATTTATTTGTTTGTTTGTTTGTTTGTTTGTTTATTTATTTATTGCAAGTAGGATTTATGGGATTCTTCATTACCACATCCTGTGGGCTGTGAAATCATTAAACTAGAGGAATGAATAGGGTCCTGAAAACAGCTTAGCCATTCTTATAGGGCTAAAGAAGAAGCAGAAAAAGGAATTGGTTGGAACATATGCTTGATTTTGAGCATGCTCTATGTGATGTACTCACTATGGTGAAAAAGCAGATCATACTATTGAAATCAGCTGTTGCAATAGCATAAAATCAATGTAAATAAGAATTTAAATATGAGGGACCAGACCTTCTGGTATGCTTCAGAGCTATCTTTTTATCTTCTGACTCTGGACTGAAGAAGGCCCTGCCTTTCTTCTAGCCTAGTGCTTCCCAGTAACATGAATGACAACAGCTTCCTACATCCATCTGTGGCCTGATTGCAGGAGGTGCAAAGGGATCACTTTTACAGCATCTCTGCTTATTTAATAATGCTGAAAGACACTATCATAGATGAAAGGAAAATGTAGCAAAGGGAAAGAAAGAACAAAGGTAGGAATAAGCTGCTTTTCAAATCAGAAAATATAATGCCAAATGAAGCAATAAAACCTGACACAAGTGCAATTGATCTGGTTGGCCTCCACCTCCTCCCTCCTGCAGAGTACCTCAGCCAGCTGCTGAGGGAAAGGAATGTGCAAATCTCAAGCAGATGAGGCACTGGACTGATGAAGAAAAGGTATACAGGGTTCATACTTTACAGACCCTGCCTCCCCACCTGATTGATACTGAAATCTCAGACAAGCCACTCTGTTCCTTGGACCATACTCAGTCCTGCTGCAGGGACTGAACTGCTCCCCCCTGCTCCTGTCCCTGGAGAGGCACCAGCACTTTCATTCAGGAATGATGGAAAGCAGACTTTTTGGGGTGGCTTAGTTCTTGTGAGAACGGATGGTGTGGTCATGGCGCAAAGGGATCTCCCTTCACAGCTGTGGTATGGATTTACACCAAGTTACAGTGTCTGTGTGGCAACTGTGGGTAAGATGTGAGTCCTAGTTGAGCCTGGTTCTGTGCTCATGCAAGGTCTTCTCTATCTTGAGTCTATGGTATGTAATTCTTATTTGTTTATCAGAAAACAAGCTAGAAGAGAAGAAAAAGCCTAAGGTAACTCTTGCTTCTGCAGCCTGCTCTGAAGGTACTCAACCTAGGCCTTACTTATGATTATCTCCAACAAGTCTTCCTAGTAATCCTGCTTTCTTGACTCTTGCTCTTTCTTTTTCTGTGAATCTTCTAAGCCTAGAGGTCCCTTCCACTATGTGTGATTTTCAATGCTTCTGAATGATGCTGCAGAGTGTACAGGAGGCTTTGGTCAAACCCACTAGAACTTTACAGAAGTCTTGTCCTAGTAGCTGTAGCCAACAAGTTGCATGGGTCTCAAGGCCTTTCTCCAGTTTCAGGAAGCTTTGTGGGAGGCTCTGATCTCTAAAACGAATAGAAACGAAACGAATAGAATAGAATAGAATAGAATAGAATAGAATAGAATAGAATAGAATAGAATAGAATAGCAAAGCCTATCTGCTAGGGTATTTATAGATCCTTTAATGGCTCAGGGAAATTTCCTCAGTATCTGTTATCTTTTGCTAAACAGTGATAACATTTTCTGTCTTCTCTTATGTTTAGCAGAGCTGGAGAAAAGCTACTTAGACTTCTCTTCTTGATAAAAGACCTTTCTCAGATAGTCACAAAGCAATCAGCTACCCAGTTCAGTGCATAGAATATTGCCAGCTCTTTCAGGGATAAAAGTTCACTACCTCATTTCTGTATTTTCTTTATATGTGGAGAGATTGCCACATGGTGGCAATTTACATCCGCTTTATGATAGGATGCATAAATGTTTAGCCTGGTTTCATTTTCAAGGCTTTTTCCAGGGTGTTTTTCAAGCCTATCTTGTGCTCTTAGGAAATGTTACCACTTCAGTGTTAAGATAATTCACTTTTTTTTTTTTCTGTCAAAGGCATTTGTCCGTCTTCTCTCACTCTTGCCTCCTCTTACGATTTGAATATCATCATTTTATCCTACCTCCTCCCAGTCTTCCTGCTAAAAGCAAATGTAAGAACAGGTCTGGATTTTACATACTGCTTAGCTATCTTTTTAGGAAGCCTGACAGACAAACTTCTTTTCTTTCTAAACACAAGTGGGGTGACCAGAGGGGCAGCGGAGCAGAGAGGCAGAGGGCAGGACCACGGCTGAGTTATGACTGACTGCAGGTCTGTGTGCAAGACAGCTTTCTGCAGCCTTCTCCTCAAGTGAGCATAGTGAGTGCAAGTTTGTGAGCTGAGTGCAGTAGGCTCGTGTGCTATGGCTCAGGGATCCCCAGTGTTCCCTGATCAGACTATTCCATTGGTTCTGGTGATTGTGAAACACAGAGCCTTTTTGAATTCAGAGATGCTGCTGGAGGGTACAAATTGGAGAGCCATAATCTGATCTGACATAATACCTACTGAAACACAATAATCTCTCTAAGAAGTTGGCACACTAGCTCAAAAAAACAAAAAACAGAACAAAAAAAAACAGCAAATGCTATAATAGCTCTCTATAATAATCATATTATGAAGGTGCTGATGATAGTTCCGTAGTCAATAGTGATCTATGGTAGGTTTAAAGCAGGGCACAATTTCTTGCTCTCCAGTGTATGCATGGTCCACTGCTCCTTCTCACCTCTTCAGATTCTGAGTTCTGAATTTTAATAGTAGGAAAGGCTCTTGCTCCTGAAACAACAGAAAAGAGAGGCTTCCTCACATGGCAGAAAAGCCAAAATATGCCTACAGTAATTCCAGAAGCTTTCAGTCTGAAGGATTTTTATACTGCCACGGAAACATGAGATTTATAATCAGGACTCATGGAAAAAATAAGATTAGTGCCTTTGATGAAAGAAAATCACAAAGAAATCATAGAAACTTACTAAAAGTTGCTCAAATGGAGCACTTACTGATATTTGTGTCAACCTACCATTTTTTTTCTGTTGGCCTACATGTTTAAAACAATGCTTTTCTCTATATAAAATTTAATTCATAGATTGCTAGAGCAGTCCTAGGAGTGCATTTGTCAATAAATATTTAGGATCAAGCATTAAGTTCTGCCATTTAACCATAATTATGAACATATACTGAGCAGAGAGTCTGAATAAATTTCCACCATATACAATTGTCCTCTGTTGTGAATTATATTTTTTTCCTGATAGATTTAATCCTCTGACAGAGAAAATTCAATATGTAGATGCATTTATGTTACAGATATAGTCTCCTGCTAGCCAACAGATAAGCTTGCTACCAGCAGCCGTGCTTCTGTGACACTCTTCTGGGCTGCTGCCAATCTCTGCCTTCTCTCCTTTCATGAACAGATCAATGTGCAAACATTTAAAAACCCTAAATAACATAACAGATACTTGAATGCAAGCTGAAAGGAAAAAAAAACTTTCAAAACTGTTGCACTGACATGATGCAAATCTCCAAAAACAAGGAAATAAGGGAGAATGGTAGCACACAGCTACCATTTCCAAAGCTGCCCTGCCTCACAGACTCCAGGCCTCCAGGCATCAGCTTTTCCTCTAATCCCCAGTGCAGCAATCTCCCATGCCACTGCCACATCACCCCCCAAACAGAGCACTCAGCACTAGCGATGCTAGAAAGAGGAGTCTGGGTAAAGGCTGCCTGGTGCGTTGTTTGTTATAAGAGCAATGCAAAGATGTAACGTGTATCTGTATTCACTGGTTAGAGCTCTCACCTATTTTGTCCTCTCTGGTTTTTGTGAACTCTCCCTCTCTGTAGTTCTTACTGCAATGACACAAGCACCTATAGAGGAAAGATCCTTTTTTTCCCCTCTGCTCCCTCTCAAGCTACAGGATGCATGCTTTGAGTGATGGCTGTTAGTGGGAGCGGTGCTGGAGTCCTGGGATCAGAGAGCTCTCCAGGGGTGGGCAGACAGCTGTGGTAAAAGAAGAGAGCTGAAGAAAGCAAAATGACCTCAGTGGACAGCTTTTGAGGAAAAAGGCTGAGGGAAAAAATAAGAGAAAACTAATTGGGAAGAGGTTAGTATGTGAGGGCAGGATAAAATATAAAATAAAAATAAAATACAAGAAATGAAAAACATGGGAAAAAAACAGAGAAGCAGAATTAGAAAGTATAAACAATAAAACAAGAGAAGCAAAAAGATGAATTACATCTCTCTCCTTACTCGGAGTCTGCTTTTTTTTTTTTGGTAAGTGTATTTATAAACTTCATTAGCTTTTTTTTTTTTTTTTTCTGGCAGGAGAATATAAAAGATGCTAATGAGTTCTTATGCAGGGTAAATAGTTTAAGGGGATGATATTAGTGATATTGAAGTATTAAAATAAAGATCAAAGCCATGACTGCCAAAATAGGGTTTCTAGGCTATTCTATACAGTTACAGCTCTAAGAGATTAAAGACTCATTTGAACATGAAAAGAGGAAAAATCATTGGGCCCATAGCCACTATAAGAATGGCTTGGTTACAAAACATGATAAAGGCCTGATTCTATCAGGCCAAACAGAGCTTTAGGAGTAACTCCATTGACATCAGCGGGGCCTCCTCAGTAGGATCTGTTTCTCAGCAAAATTAAGGGTGACCAAATGAACCAGTGGGGTCTGTAGAGAGCACTCAAGCTTGGTGCCAAACTTTAGTGCTTACCTCAGTTTCTGTTCTGACCTCCAGAGGAGCAGATTTGACAGTAGTGCACTGGATTGCACAGTTCTTCTTTCACTCAAAGCCAAATCTCTCCTGGGTGTAAATGTTTATAGCAAATTTATGAAGTAGGTGAAAAAAGATCTTGAATGGCATAGAAGTCACAACACAGGACAGAGAAAACCAGGTAAAATTTTTGGTCTCTGTTGCAAAGATCATCAGTTACGGATATGTGCTCTTAGACCATATCAAGCTTTTAGAGAGGAGGAGGAAAGTTCAGTTTGGCTGGTCACAGCGGCACTTCAAAGATGCTGTACTTCTTGCCATTTCCTTCCGTAGACAAGGGAAAACAGTACTACATTTTAATACAAACGGTAATGTTTGAGATGGAAATCCAAAATTCACTGGGTTTCAACTCCAGAACTTGTCAGCCATAGCTAAAAAGCCTCTGTAAATGTGTACTCTTAGGGTCTGGTGTTCATACCTATTCATTTTCATCCCTTCCTGCCTGATACATCCAGTTCTGTTTATATGTCTCAGATCTGCTATTACCAATGTGTGCATTGTGATCACTGGCACAAGATTGGTAAAAATGAAGCAAAAGTCCAAGGGAAAAAAGCTTATAATGCCTTCCTAATTACCTTAGGATTATGGCTTCCAACATACACTTGAACACTGTGATTTGCATTCACCTGTACATATGCAAAAAATCTATATTATACATCACTCCCACTGCTGACAGATGATAAAGTAGAAAATAGAGGCTACAAAGGTAACAGTGTTCCACCCACAGTTTTTTCTTGTGATGCAGTAGCATAAGGTATCTGTGAAATCAATAGTATTTCAGAACCTTTCTTGTACTGCTGAGGCTTCCAGGTGGAGGCAGCCCAAACACAGCCCTTCTCTCAGCTCTGAATCTTGGCACAGAGGTCACACGAAAGGAAAAGATTCCTGGGCAGCAGACAGGCGGTTTTACGTGGGTCAGTGCTTTTGTCTTTTACGTGCCAGGGGACAAACCTGCCCCTCTCAACCCTACACTGAGGAGCACAAAGCTTTAACCCACCTGGGGTTCCTTTTCCCTTAGCTTGTCATGAAGATGTCTAGGCAAGTTGCAAGTAGGAGAATTGCAGAGAGGAAACAATGAAAACAAAATGGAAGCTTTAATATATTCATGCTCTCTGTCCCCATCCCTCCTTTTCCATGCATCAACAGTTTAATAACCTGGCAAAAATAAACCTGAAACTAGAAGACCCTTTCCTACCCAGTGTCACAAAATGCTCATCGTGGGCTAAGAAGTGTTATGAAGAGGGGTGATTTTTTAAAATATGTTTCTTTTTCCATTTGACATGAGCTAGGACTACATCTTCAAAAGCTACTCTGACACAACAAGCTTGTATTTAGAACTAAAAGAAAAAAAATCTGCTTACAAAGCTGAAGTTAATACAGCTGTGGCATTTAAATGAGATACATGAACAGAAAAAAAATAATGAAAGCAGGGAAATCACTTGTATAATCTCTTCACTGTGAAAATAAACCACTGTTACATCCACGCTCTTCTTATGTAGGGTAAACAAAACAGATGGGGGATTTCCCACTGCTGGTTGCTTGCTCCTGAAAATAGCTATCCTCAGTTCACAAACTCTCAGCTGCCATCCCCCCGTTTATTCTCCCAGCAGTTTCTGTTGGGTTTATACAGTGACAACAGGGGTGATGCCGCACGTCTCCCTGCTGCTTACCCCTTTGCCCCGTGTAGCCACAGAATTCCATGCCGGGATTCCCTTTAACTCTCTTCCATTCTTCCCTCCTTCAGTGCCTGACTTTTTGTGCATCCTTTTCACGCTCAAGTAGGGTAAGGTACGAGTGAAAGATAAAAACACGCTTGGTTCATTAGTGGGAGATTCCTCCTTTCTGCTTTCCTTGGGGAGAGGAGAAAAGACTCCTACGGATAGCGGAACCCCGCCTGCGTTCATCCCGTTACCTAAACAATGGGTTTACTTAAACGTATAAAGACATCGCCGTAGAGAGATCCTTTAAAAAATGTTTTTGCTGTCCTCAGCCGTAGGGCAAGCGATCCCTCATTTGCTGGAGAGGGCTCCTCCCGCCCCTTCCTCCTGCTGCCCCCGCCTCCCGTGCCCATATATCACTACTCCCGGCACGACCACGCACCCTGCCCAGCACTCCACCCGCCCGCCCGAGCCGGGAAGCGGGGCCGGAGCTTCCCCTCGCCCCGGGCACCGCCGGCTCCCGGACAGCGCCCGCACCCCGCCGGCTCCGCTGCGGCCCGGAGCTGTCCGCGCCCGCCGGGTGCTGAACCTCTCGCAGGCGCCGCGGGGGATGGAGGCGCCCGGCGGCCACGACCCCGCGCCGCCTGCCTGAGCCTGAGCCCGAGCCCGAGCCCGCGCACGCGAAACCGAGGCCATGGAAGAGGAGCTGAAGTGCCCGGTGTGCGGCTCGCTCTTCCGCGAACCCATCATCCTGCCCTGCTCGCACAATGTCTGCCTGCCCTGTGCCCGCACCATCGCCGTGCAGACCCCGGAGAACGAGCAGCACCTGCCGGCCCTGCTTCAGCCGCGGGGCTCCGCGGCCGCCGCGGCCGCGCCGGGGCCGGGCTTGGGGCCGGGGCCGGCCGCCTCGCTGGACTCGGAGTGCGCGGCGGGCGGCGGCGTAGACCACGCGGACAAGCTGAGCTTGCACAGCGAAACCGACAGCGGCTACGGCTCCTACACCCCCAGCCTGAAGTCCCCCAACGGCGTGCGGGTGCTGCCGCTGGTGCCCGCACCCCCCGGGGCGACGGCGTCTCAGAGGGGCGCCGGCCCCGCCGGCTCGTCCCTCACCTGCCCGCAGTGCCACCGAAGCGCCTCCCTGGACCAGCGCGGCCTCCGCGGCTTCCAGCGCAACCGGCTGCTGGAGGCCATCGTGCAGCGCTACCAGCAGGGCCGCGCCGCCGCCGCCGCCGCCAAGTGCCAGCTGTGCGACCGCAGCCCTCCCGAGCCGGCGGCCGTGCTGTGCGAGCAGTGCGACGTGCTGTACTGCGCCGCCTGCCAGCTCCGCTGCCACCCTGCCCGCGGACCCTTCGCCAAGCATCGTCTGGTCCCGCCGCCCGGGGCCCCGGGCCCACCCGGAGGAGGCGACGGCGGCGGGAAGGGGGCGGGCGGCGGGCGCAAGCTGCCGACGTGCGCCGAGCACGACCTGGAGAACTACAGCATGTACTGCGTGAGCTGCCGCAGCCCGGTCTGTTACCAGTGCCTGGAGGACGGCAGGCACGGCAAGCACGATGTCAAGGCCCTGGGCGCCGTGTGGAAGCAGCACAAGGTAAGCACGAAGCACGTGCCAATGGCAAGGAGGAGCCGGGGTGCCAGTGGGACTTTGTCTTTGTCAGTTCAGAACTTCCGTGTCCATCAGCATCCCAGGCGTTTTCTCCCTTGCACGGCACTCTTTGGTCTTCAATACTTTCTCCAATCCACAGTCTTTGTTCAGAGTCTTGCGGTGTTGCACAAACTCCTCCTGCCACTGCCTTCCCTTACGTCAGCCAGGCTGAACCAGGCCTGGACAAGCACCTGGCTTTAGCCAGCCTTGTTGTGCTCTGCACCATCCCATGCAGGCCTGTGGGCAGCAGGAGGGGGTGGGGTGGCCTTTCTTTCATTTCTCACACCCCTTTCACCTCAACAGGAGCTGCCACAGACGTTTTCCACCATGACTTCTTATCCACCTGTCAATGAGGGAGAGTAACCCTCAACCACCCAAAAGTTTTAGGTGGAAGGCATGACAGGAGCTGTCAAGGGACGTCGTGTTGTCTTCTGTGCCTCAGAAAGATCTCCACTTCTCTTCAGTTCTCAAAGCACCATAGAATTGCAGAGCATCCTGAGCTGGAAGGGATCCACCAGGATCACTGAGCCCAGCTTCTGGCTCCACACAGCACCACCCAAAATCCAAAAATCCAAACCCTGTGTCTGTGAGTGTTGTCCAAACACTCCTTGAGCTCCAGCACTTGGGTCTGTGACCGCTGCCTTGGGCAGCCCATTCTATGCCCACTGCCCTTGGGTGAAGAACCTTCACCAAAGAGGCAGAAGGAATGGTTGGAGGGACCTTCATGACATGAGTAGACAACAATAAAGTGGGCTCTGGGGACAAGTGTAACTTTACCAGATTCACACTGCATTGTACTCTGGCTTACCCTTCCCTTTCTTGGTGCTCTGTTCTGGAGGTCCCTGGGGACATGTCAGAGGCAGCCTCTGCACAGCACAGGCAGCAGTTCTTGTAGATCTGCTGGATCATGTGGCAATGCCCACCATGCAAAACTCTTTCCAACCATTTGAATAAAGAGCAAAACGTGACCATAACAGTTTAAGAAGTATGTGATGTTAGCTCATTCTTGTTAAGAATGATGGACCCTCTAAAATGATTTGTTATGACAGATACACGTACAGAGGGGAATATACAGCTTCAGTGCTGACAGTGGTACTTTGGAGTTTTCAGTTAGAGGGAAAAGGCTTTTCCCACAGGCCATGTAAAGAACACTTGACTAGCTTCGCTGGCCACAGTATTCCCTCCTCTCCTGCAGTTAGCATCATAGGAAACCCAGAGAAGTTCTCTTATCCAGGGAGATCCACGGGTGGGGACAAAGCCAAGAATGGCCTCTGTTCTTCAGTCATAGAGTGGCAGAGCACAAGCCTAAGACTTTTGATAAGAGAAAACTTTGGCTTTTGATTTTAAGAATTCCCAAAAGAGGCTTGGAATGAGCATGATAGTTTGTGGATCTGAGAGAGAGTCCTTCAGTATGCATACCAGAGTTTGCATGCTCTCTGCCAAAGCTCTGCCAGCTCCTCCCTAATGTGATGGTAGAGGAGTTGTTCTCTTGGTGCAGAAGGAACAGATCATCACTACTTCTGGTAAAGGCAGGATCTAGGTCTGTACAGAATTACTCAAATGAGCAGTGACTGAGCTCACTGTTGAAACATGTTCGTGTTCTGTGGGCTGTGAGAGAGTAGCTTGTGTTGTGTTACAATTTACTTTGAGTTAAGACTGGTTGAAGCCTTTCTGAACAGTGTGATAAACTCTGGTGTAGTCAGTGTGTGCTGACTGTCATTTTCCTGTTTTCCTGTTGTTAAAAGAATGAACAAGAGCTTGTTAGTTTGTCCACATTTTTTTTTCTGGAAGTACATTGTCACAAAATGATTCCTCTTGATTTGTGGACTCACGGTAGAAGTTTTAGTGGAAGTTTAAATAAGTTTCAAAATTAACTGATTTGGGGACTCTGACATTGAGCTCTCATAGCTATTACTTTTCCTAGAACAATATACTCGGCAGAAAATAAATGTAGTGGAACCATAGACAAATAGCCTAAATCAGCTCACATTCATTTGGATAAATTGCTCTAGAATTAGATACTTATGCTTAGTAACAGTTCTCACATACAGCAATTTCTACTGGTTTATTATCTGAAGTGACTTTGGCCAAGCCATAAGTTACTCATATTGAAGTATTATTACATGCGGTATGCCAAATGGAATTCAAGCTGTGTGTGTTCTCCTCACATAACCTGGCAGAGGTGGTAGAGCAGCAGGTGGAAGGGATTCTCCATGAGCTGAGCCTGCTCAGGTGACAGGTCAGCACCTGTTCCCCACCAGGTGATAAGCACCTGCTTATCTTACCCAAAGGCAAGGGGCAGCATTCTTCCCCTGTAAAGAATTCCACTGCCATGCCCCCTCTTCTCACAGCTCACAGTTCCATCCCACAACAGTAAAATTGAAAACAATTTCCGTTCTTCCGGCCCTAGAATTGTTTTTCAAGTATCACTGCCTATCTTCTCCTTCAGAATCCATTTTCATTCCATTTGTGCATTGTCCTTCTCTTCAAATTGTTTGATTTCCCCTTTGATTGAATCTTACACAGGGGTTCAGTAGAAAACAACAGACTTCTTGGTGTAATGTCTCAGACAATGCAGTGAGAAGGGCATTTACTCCCAGCTGTGCCATTGGTTTGATGGCTGTGCAAGACTGCTTGGCCTTTGTTAATGGTACAAGTTTGCCCATTGCCCTGCTGTACGTAAATTTTTCAGTAAAATAAGAAATGGTGGAAAATAAAAACAGGGCCACAACTGCATAAATCAGCTGTAAATCCACTGACATAGCTGATCTTTGTTACGCTTGTTTACACTACTTACCTGTCTGGACCAACAACTTTTGGTTATTAAGTAAAACTCTGCAAATCTACTGCCAGAGAAATTGGTTTAGGTCTTCACAGAAAGAAGGGATATAAGTTTGTAGGCCTTTTGACCTATGGATGTGAAAACAGATGGATGCATACTTTTCACAATCTGCACACTGGTTTTGTATGTACAGAAGTGCCAAAACAAACTTCACCTGGATGGGTGTGTGAAAGGCAGGCAGGCAGCTGAGGGCAAGTGTTGGAGTCTGCATGCCTGCTTTGATTTGCTGGTGGGAAGGAGTTGTGTTCCCAAAAACACGAGGGCTCTTTAGCTTGCAGCACCAGGATAAGCTTGTCTAATCAATAGCTAATCTGCTGCTGAAGAGAGATGGAGGGAAAACAAGTTAAATGAGCATGAACTGCTCGGTTGAAAGAGGGCATTGGCATTATCTGGTTCATTTTCTAAAATCAAAGGAAGCATCAGTCTTCTATGCCTATCTGGATTTAATTACTCACCCTCATTATCTCTCTGTTCCTGTCTTTGATAGAAGCAGAAACCTTGTGTCCACCTCCGGAATCCTTGCTTTTTTTCTTGCAAGACTAGTATTGAAGTAGAGATAACTATAGGTAGAATACTGCTTGTCAGGAGTCATTAATTGTCGTAGTCAGTAGAGCTTGTAACATTCCAGTTTGGCTTCAAGTAAATATTCTGCAGCATGCGAGATTGCTCTGAGTGTGCAGGGCATTTTTTTATGGCTTGGTTGATTTATTGAGGGCTTAGTCATGTAGTTCTGTTTGGTTTTAATGGGAAGTGCATGACTAGATTTCACTGTTTTGTAAGGTATCTTTTACAAATGCTTTGAAAAACAGGGCTATTACCTCTAAGTGGGTTTCATAAATGGAGATCTGATGTTCTCCCTGGTTCCACACTGCCGTCATATTAATGCAACCACAGTTTTTAATGAGCACAGAAATTCACTTAAGAGTCATCTGATCAATGACATTCTCAAGTTTCTATTCCAGACTCTTGGAATGGTAGAATACCAGGAGCTGGACATTACTGCAGCAGTTGATAGTAGTGCATGTTGATTAAAATTCATTGGTGTGATTTTTGGGCTTCTACCTGATGACCACCTGTAACTTTTGGCTCTTCCTTTCTGGTGAAACACACCTTGATTTGAGAGTAAGGGCTGATGTGGGAGAAGTGTAAGCTTTAGTTTTGTTGGGACCAATCCTTTAAACGCTGGGATGTTTTTGTTGAGCCAGTCACTAGCAGAGCACATGTCCCTCTTTTTTTTTTACTGCATCTCCACTACTTTGTCACATGCCAGTTCCACCTCATCATATGTCAACTGGACAAACAAAAGTCCTTGTGGATGGAATGGGAAGTGCAATCAGCAAGGCTGGGCTTTAAATTATGGCAAGCACATCAACCCACAGAAAGCAGATCCAAGTCCTGATCAGTTGTGTTGGAGGAGAACAGGACCCTTTTAAGGAATTGTTTGTTTCTGTGGCCTCAGATAGCTTTCATAGCAAACAGAATTGCTTTACAGTTTTATGATGTAGCAGAAGTTTGTGCAAGAGACTATTAAATGTTTAAGCATTTAGCACTGTAATTGTTGTGCTCCCCACTACATGTGTTACAAATTCGTTGTAGTAAAGCGTATTTCATTTTCAAATATAGTACTAATGGAACGCCTACAACTGGGCATAAAGAGGAAGGTTTGTGTGAATATGAGGAAAAAAATACAAGTATGGCTTCATTCTTTATAAATCAGTTCTGCTTCCAGCAAGGGTGTGCTGGTGCCTCTGCTCACACGTCACTGTAGAGCTGTGGCCTCAGAGCTGGGGCACACAGTGCACACAAAGAGCTACTGGTCCGCTCCTTTTTGACCTGAGCAACCGGGTGAGTCCAAGGAGAGACTGTCTAAGGACATTCAGGTGGGAGGTAAGCCCCAAATTTTGCATGCATGAGGAATTGAGCTGTGCCCTTTTCAGAAGTGGAACAATTTACTTTCCTTCAGGAAAAAGATGCAAGCAGGGAATGAGTGGTGACTTGTGGATTATAGTTGGGTCTCCTGTAAGAAGTTCTCATAGCTTTTGTGCCTTCCTATGCACAAAGCTCTGTCTCTAGGCACCCTCTAGTCCTATGGGGTCAAGAGACTGCAACATTTTGGAAACCTGACTTTAGCAAGGAGGCTTCATTTTCTGTTTCTTTATGTCAGTTGAATATCTGTTTGATGAGGATAATACTTGGGCATTGGCAGTCTGATAGATAGCCATTGTGACAAAAGAGCAGACCCATGAAGAGAGAATCTAACCAATAGGATTTGGCATAGGAGCCCAGAGCCCAGGGCCCAGCATTAGGTGCATGCCCTGTGAGAAAGGCTGAGCATGACAGCAAAAAACATCACCAGTGTCACTCAGAATGGGGCCCATCCCGTCCCTCCATGTTATGCTGGCAGATATCTAATGCTGGATTTGGACTGGCCATGGGCTGATGGATGAAAAAGCATGGTTTCTGTAGTCCCAGTCAAAGAAACTGTGTGAGGACTGCACCTTCAGGTTCCTCCTCCTTCCTCCAGTCCCTGAAAGTCCTTCAAGAAGCTGCTTATTCACTGTAGAGATCTCAGCTGGAAGCTAAGCAACAGGAAGCTGGGTCTTGAGTATGGGCTTACAACAGATGAACTCCCCATCCCTCACCTGCCAAGAGCAAGGGGAAGAGGTTGTTTAAGCTATTCCAGAAATACTCACCCATTTGTTGGGTTGGAGCACAGAAAATTGAAGCCCTAAAAGGACATAACAGTGAAGTCTAAAAACACAGATTTGCCTCTACAGTCATAGGTTTAGTAGAGTGTACTATGCTTATAAAGATTTCAGGCTTTGATGAAGAGAAGTACTATTTTGGAAAGCACTTGAGAATTTCACAGCACGACAGATGTATCTGTGTAAGACTATTATTTCCTTATATATGTGGGCAGTTGACTTGTAAAAAGTATTTTGACTTACAGAGTCATTGCAATAACGTGGAATGTGCAGACACAATACTAAACTGCCCCCACATGCATATTTCTCCTTTATTAAATCTTACTACAATTAAAATCTTAACTCTTCTCTTCTAGCACAAACAGCCTGCATGTATAAGAATATGTGTGACAGCAAGTAAGCCTTTTAGCTCATTGTTGCTTGTTAAAAGCAAGGTTTAGTAAGAAATATATTTACATTTTATCTCCAATTTTCCTTTTATTTTATTTTGTTTTATTTTATTTCTCTTGCAGGCACAACTGTCTCAGGCCTTAAATGGTGTTTCAGATAAAGCAAAGGAAGCTAAAGAATTTTTGGTTCAGCTGAAAAATTTATTGCAGCAGATACAGGTAACTGTAGAATGTTAGCTGTTTTGATGATATGTAATCAATAGAACTGAGTGAATAATTTATTTTATGGCTTTGTCTCCTTCACTGTTCTTCTATTTCCTGGAATCATCTAACCTTTCTTGGATGTAAGTATGGTAGGCAAAATTAGTCATCAAATAATGTCTATGAGCCTGTTTTAGCTTCCGGATTGCTTGCTGTTTATTGCAAGAAGCTGATACTCAGTACTGGACACCAGAGCTGAATCGATTTGCATTTGATTGAACCTCTCAGTCATACTTTCAGCATCCTTCCTGCTGGCTCTTCCTTGAATTGGACATTTAGGATAAATTCTCCTTTTTACCCACTCAGAATTTACTACATGTTTTTCATCTAGCATTTTCTAAAAATGTACTTGTTGCTGGAAAAAATCCAGTCAATCTGTTTATTAGACGATTTGTAGGAAGTCAAAAAAGAGGAAAGAAACACATGCTGCTAAGTCAATTTGATTGTTTATTAAAGGAGAAGGTATTTCCATGCACGCAATCACCCAGCTTAAACAGTCAGAACAGGGCTCACGGTGAGTGCAGTAATTGAGGGCACAAACCCCAAAGGAAGCAAGTTCTGTTTCCAATCAGATTTACACTCTAATCAGTGCTGGAGGTCATATGGTCCTCAACTCCCTTCTCGCCATGCAGACTGGAGCTGCAGATGTGCTGCTGTGCTTTGAGCTTTGTTGTGTCTGGAAGGAGATACTTCCTATCTGCAGCCACATTGTCTGCTCTACGATATGCGTGCTCTTCTTTCATCAAAAAGCAAGTTTTATCTCTGTTGCTAACAGAAAGCCAAAGCAGAATTTCAACAATCTGCGTTTGGTTTAGGATTAAATCGTTTAAAAAATGTCGCTTAACACTGCAACTTATGGATTTGTACCGCAAGTGCTGCCAAAGCTCTCAGATTGCCACAGAGCAGTACAATCACACACCCTCACTGCCTTCTGCAGCATGGTAGGGAAGATAACAAAGAAAGATGAGGCAACTGGTAAAAAAGAGCACATTTAACTGAAAGAAACCAGTGTGAAGACACCAGGTGGTGCCTGTAACGTGCTGTGTTTTGAACGCACTGAGGTTTTTCTCAGCTGACCTCTGCTATCTAAAAGTTAAACAACCCATCTAACCTAGTCACCTGGGCTTCTTTCATTGTCCACAAAGGATGGCACCCCTAAGTAGTTCTTCCTGTGTGTACTGGCAGCTATTTTTGGTCTGCGATAACTCATCTAAAGCAATAGCTTGTTGCCACTCTTTTCTTGATTCACCTAGCTCCATTATTTTTTTTTTCCCCTCTTAAAACCCAAAGGTGGTCTATTATGACTATTTATGACTATGATGTAAAATCTGTTAATGTGTTTCAATAAAATCGCTAGCAAATTGTTCTGCATAAGGGAACTGCTACAATTAAATCGAAAGAGCAAGAAATTTCTTTGGTGCTGCTCCTTGCTTAAATACTAAAGATAGACTTGAAAGAGGGAATTGTATCAATACTATCCACCCTCTAAAATTTAGACATGCCAGCATGAGGGTGAACAAGGACATAAAATTCTAGCAAAGCAGCACATAAAGCTGCATGTGTATGCCCAAGTGAAAAAAGACTAGGGTGTTACTCTGGGTGCCAGGTGACAATCATTCACACTGTCTGCCTCCTGTGGAGCTCCTTGGCATCATTTTGTCTCATGAGAAATTACACTCTTTCTGGGTGAAGGAATTGGTACAGGGATTGTTCCCATTAGGCATGTTTAGTGCGGTCACGTTGTTCAGGGGAAGGGGTTTAGACATGTCATGAGCTGATCTGTACCTTTTGGCTGTTGGACCAAAGAGCTGTTCTTGGACTGTTTGGGTTTGTTTTTTTTTTTTTGGTTTGTTTTGTTTATGTTTTTGTTTTTTTGGGAGGGAGGGGGACAGATAAAGATTTATACATGTAGATTCATACCCAGAACCATATATCTCAGCGCAGGTTATTCCTAATAGGTGTTTTCTGGTGGTCGCCTCATGCACACAAACAGACACTTACTCCTCAGCAAAAATGCCTTAAAAATGAATTTTTACACAAAGGAATGAGCCACACGTACATTTTACTATCTTGTTTCAATGCATTCCGGACCACTTAGCCATCCACACGCTTTATCTCCTCACTGCGAATGTCAGAGCTACGAGGAGCAGAGCTTTTGTCTTACCCGGGGCAGATTGCAAATTCATAATCTCTTTTTCCTTTTTCCTGTTTTGCAGAGCTGTTGCTTTCTCCTCTTCTTCCTTCCCTTCACCTTTCTGAGGTCACTTCTACATCTGATAGTCTCTTTTTACAAACTTCCTGTTCCTCATCGCCCCTCTTGTTTCCTTGCTCCTCCCTAATGCTCTCATTATCTGTTTTTCACATTTTCCCATCTGCTGTAACAATTTCATCCTTTCTCACTTGGAAGAGGCATATTGCCAAACGCCCTGTTTAATGTGTGAACAGAAAATTAAGAGAAAAATGGTGCACTACCGCCATGTACAGACTCAAGCTACATACACAAAACAGCACATCAAGAGAAGCTTGATAGAAAGAAGTTTAAGAGAGAGTCAGATGTGATATAAGCTGAGGAGGGAAAGATACAAACAGGAAGTGTCTAAGATAAACCTGTGTACAGTAACTGAGCTATCTGGTGTCTCTTCTCAATCCCTTCTTGCTGGCAAGTGAGTAGAAAAGAATGGCATAAACAAAAGAGCTAGAAACAGTAACGAGTTAGAGGTGTGTGATGGCTTTCCATTGACATGCTTCTCCTTAAGCAGATGTTTAAAGTCTTTTTTTTTTTTTTTCTTTTTCTTTTTTTTCCATGATTTGGGAACTGGGAAGGAAGCTGATAGAACAGCAGAGCAGTTTGTGGTAATAGGAGCTTGAAAACTTTTTCCTGATTGCCTCACCAGCAGATGAAGTGAGGGAGAGCTTCCCTTCAAATGGGTGCTGCAACACCAATTCCACAAGCACGGAAAGTTATCACCTGGAAGCAGAAGTTGTTTTTGTATCATTCACCCAGATTTCTTCAGCTGTACTGGGAATTGGTGGTAGCACAGTTTGTTCCTCATTTACCCTATAGGAGTTGATGGAGGGCTGAGTGATAGCCAGGCTTTGTAGGGGGGTAGAGTGTTGTGCACCACACTTGCTGACCCCTGCCCAGCAGGGTTTTACCACAGTGTCAGCAAAAGACTGTGAGTACTAGCTAGTGATTTAAAAGGATCTAGAACAGGTTAATTATGCAGAGTGGGACAGACTCCTCTTATGCATGAGTGTGCAGTAGGTTTTGATTTTATGTTATGGTGTACTACATCTGCTGTCTGGAAAGTGCCAGTGAATCAAGGTTTTCATAGAAGCCCACTTTGCAGCATGGCATCTTCCTGTTTCATCTTATAGCATGCAGCTATTAATGGCACAGCAGTAATGAAATCAGAAAGGCAATAGGAATGATAAAGCCTTGAAAGGATATCTCTGAATGGAAAAAACAGGAAAGAATAAACAATAGTGTAGCTATAAAGCATGTTTTCTTTGATGAATATGACTCTTCTTCTAGGAGAATGGATTGGATTACGAAGCCTGTCTTGTTGCTCAGTGTGATGCCTTGGTTGATGCGTTAACTCGACAAAAGGCCAAACTGCTCACAAAAGTGACCAAGGAACGTGAGCACAAATTAAAGGTAAGTGTAGCTCTCAACAGCTGTAAGTATTCAGCTCAGTGTGACTATTTATACCTGCTATTACTGTGCATTTTGTCAAGTCCCCAACCCTTTACACAGTGCAAATTCCTAACAACCCAATCCTGAAGTTCTTCAGCAGGTTCCGGTTCAGCAGCTAGTAGAAATGTGCTTGTACACTTAACATTAGGCATGTGTGGATCCTTCCAATGGCAAGAAATCACTTCTGCTCAGGTATAACCTTTGGGATTTTGGTGTCCCTTCATATCTTTAAAATTCAAGGAAGCCTCAGATGCCCATGTGCTACTCAGAAGATATTACAGAAACGCTATAAAGGAAGGAAAATAAAGTTACAACTGGATGAACAAAGTGGAAGTTAAAAAATGGATAAGTTCCTTGAAATGTGGAACTGTATAAGTGATTCTGAAGTATTACAGTGTGGGTAACATTAATAGTATCTAAAACAGAGATATCAAAGTGAAAAACTGAATGTGAAAAGAAATGAATAAAATCAACCTGAGATCAGCATTTGGAAATCTCCATGCTTAACAAGAGCCAACACTAAGGAGATGATTCTAACAGTATTGCTTATTCTACCGTTTGCTCCTGTTAGCCTGGGATAACTGAGGAGTTGTGCTACTGAACACAATGCTACTAGGCCTAATTTACAACAGAATAAAGTCCAAAATCTGAAAAAAAAGAGACGCCTTTTTAAATTCTTAATTCTAGCAGTGCATCCTTAAGCTGAACAGGATTGATGATGAATCGTGAAGAGAATGGTAGAGTATAATCTGCAGTTATCCTCTGTAATATTTGCCTTTTAAGACAAAGATTTTTTGAAAGCTCAAATTTTGTGAATATTGCAAATGCAAAAATATGTTCTGTGCTCCTTCTGCCCCCAGCAAACCTGAGCTTTGAGCAATTAATCTGCTCTGAAAACTGAGATTCCCCATGCGCAACATTTTGCCAAACTAATTATCGGTATTTACAATACAGAGCAAGTGAGCGTAGCTGATGGAGTTGTGGCAATGGCCATATGGCAGCTAAATTAAGCATTGCTTTTACACGCTCTTCCATTTGTTGCCTCTTCTGAAATAATTTTATACATTTCACTGTAAGCTGAGGCAATTATCAGAACTGTGCTGATGTCTGTTTTACAGGTTGTTTGGGATCAGATAAACCACTGTACGCTGAAGCTACGTCAGTCAACAGGGCTTATGGAGTACTGCCTAGAAGTTATCAAAGAAAATGATCCCTCTGGGTTTTTACAGGTATTTTCCTTTCCGGTGAATGGGGGTAAAAAAGATCAAAGATGAAAAGATTTGACATGTAAATATAAAAGTATACAGCTTTGCTAATTAGTGTCTTCCCCTTCCAAGACAGATTCCTGCTGGTAACATCTATAATGCCTAGCCAAAAATCATGCCAGTTACAATTTGAATATTGCTAAGCCTTATGGTTTTACTCCATCCTTTCTGCAATAGACAACTTATTGGAAGCTTGTGCAAAGGTCTGAAGAGTTCTTTAAATGCGTAGAAGCCCCCTTGGAGTCTGCCTCTGTAAATATATTGAGAGAGATTTTATGGTTGGATCTCATGTAAGCCTACATCAAGGAAGACTGACAGGTATCTCTTTGCTGTCTGACTCCCTCTGGCACATTTGCAGGAGCTGTGCAGCCCAGATCCCAGGGAGGAAGCAGGATGAGTCTTTCATAGTTATTATCATCGAGATGAGGGAGAAGACGGGGCAAGTCATGAAAGGGTCAATTGATGAGAAAAAAATACGTGTTTTGTTATCCAATCAATTACTTGGCCTAACTAATCTCATTTTATTAACTATTTTCTTTAATTATTATTTTGTCATATTAGTTTTATTGCCTTATTAACTGCCTAAGAAGAAATGGCTCCAAACAAAACGGCCTATATGTGACTGTCAGCCAAACGGGGCATGCCGCACACATGAACGCATGAATGCAAGGCCTCTTACAGTATCCCTGAAAAACAGACTAAGAATAAGCCAACATAAACCCATTAGCACTCCAGATTGATGGTTACTGTCACATCTGATCTCAAACAAGAGTTAGGAATGTGTGGTATATATTAATCCCAGAGACTGTACAGCATTTTAGCAGGCTGTCAATTGGATAGTACAGGACAAATGTAACCTTTAGGTCTAACAAACATGCTTAGATACTTCAGATGCTTTGTTTACCACTCAGATTACTTTTCCTATAACCTCTTCATTCTTGGCACTCACCTTTCATATAAAAATGTACTTCTTTTTTTTTTTTTTTTTTTTTTTTTTTTTCTGTTCATTTTTCTGGTTTATCTGACAATAATTTCAAGGTAACCAGCAAACACTGAAGCACTGCATTACTCAGAGCAACTGCTCCTGCAGACAGGATATAGAAACACAGCCAAGAGACCCAGCAGCCCTGTAAGTGACTCCAGGGTTGCAGGAAGGCTCCTCTGCTTACCACACAGAGTGGCTGGGACTTTCTGGTACAGGAGCCCAGAGAGAAGGGTCTTCCAGTGACAGTAGTGAGGAAGGATGTCTGAACTCCTATAATAAAGGAAAACCCGCTCTGACCTATCCAGAAAAATTTTGCTCTCTTTGATTGACAGGAATGTCACTCAGAAGGATTGCAGATACCCAAATGACATAACTGAACTCAAGGACGGTTGAGTTCATTGACTTCTGTGGAGACAAGATCTCACTTACAGAGGACATTGTGCTCATCTTATTCTGACTTGTGGCCTAAGTGCCTATAGGCTGAGCAAGAATGAAGATTTAAACACAAAACTGTGTTTTGATGTAATGATAGTGAGTCCATTGTGTTCTTAGGAAATCTGTGTGACAACCTATCTCCCTTGCTGTGAGAAATAACACCTTCTTTCCCATTTGATTTTTGTATTCCTTTCGACTGAATCATCTCTGCTAAATGGAGAGACCCTCTGACATGTCAGCTTCTCTTTAAACAACTGGCTGTTTGAGGAGAGCAAAACCATACAGTATAGATCAGAAAACAGAATTCTGAAGTGCATGAGGCATTCAGAGATGTGATCTATAACAATACTAATGGCCTTTACAAATGCAGTTTTTATTTTTGTACTCTAAGATGAGAATGCTTTTTGAAAGGAGGAGACCAAAAGATATAACATAAATAGAACTCCCTTCAGAATTACAGGATCCCATCTCAACTCTCATGCTGTCATATTTCTATTTCTTTTGTGCTGCATCTCACAACTGTTCTGTCACTTCTCATGTCTTCTGACGTGCTACTGCATCTGCAGTTTCATCAAAAGCCTGATGGTCTCTTTCAGATTTCAGATGCTTTAATCAAACGTGTCCAGGTATCTCAGGAACAGTGGGTCAAAGGAGCCTTGGAGCCAAAAGTGTCTGCTGAGTTTGACCTGACGCTGGATAGTGAACCCTTACTGCAAGCCATTCATCAGCTGGATTTTATCCAGATGAAATGTAGGGGTGAGCTTTTCTGATTTTTTTTTTCTGTTTTTCATGCCAGTGTTGAAATTGTGCTGGGAAGAAGGGAGGTGCAGAGGGAGGAAAGAGAAATGACTTGAGATTTCTGGGTATTTTTAAAAAGTTTTCAAGCAAATTCACATTATTGGGTGTTTCCTAGAATGATGTACTCACCTGGTATGCAGTGACCTTGACAAGGTCAAACAGTGATGCCAGGGATAGTTAAATATTTGAAGAGATGAATTCTTCACAGTAGGACTTTCTGTTATCTTTGATTAAGAAGAAGCTAGATGTGTGAAATTTTATGCTGTTTTACAGCATTCAGGTTGAACACAGCTAATTGAAATGCTGGTCATCCCCATCTTATCAGGAACAGTTAAAGTAGTAAATAAATATTCCCCTCAGCACACATATGCTGGAATAGGGAAATAAGCACTATAGGAAATAAGCCCTATAAACCCATGTATGAAAACTGTGTCATGATTAAAATAAAACTGGGGGACAGAGAGTTTCAGAAGGAAGGTAGTCCAATTGCTATACTGTTCCTTGATTCCAGGTGTCAGAATCATCCTGAGGGACACAGAAAAAGGAAAAGGAGGTTAAGGAAATTATTTAAAAGCAGAAGCTGATAAACAGCAGATGCCATGGGCAAAAAATATATATATTAACAATCATATGCTTGTAATGTACTTGGTTTAATACAGAGCAGATTAGAGAGATACATAGACTATCTAGATGTTAAACCCATTGTGATCCCTGGGAATCATGCCATGATCTTCACTCTGTGGTGATTCAAGCCTTAGTTATACGAGTAGATGATAGAGTAGAGGCTTTCAGAAGTTAATGAATGAGTTAAGGGCATTCATGTTGTAATGTGGTGTTTTGTGTATCAGCTTTTGCTGTTCTTGCTGTTTTTTTTTTTTTTTCCTCTAAATAAGTGTAAGGATTTCTGTTCTCTCTGGGTCTAGTTCTGGACACATGATACTCAAGATGGAGTAATTAGGGTGGGTCACTTGGCAGGTGAATGTGTGGAGAAACAATGGGTAAGCAGTTGAAGGCCACAGTCCGCTCACTAGGAGTGGCTTGCACCTCCACAGAAACAGCCTGTGCTGAAGAAGTTTGTCAAAAACTGTCTGAGAGCTGCTCCTCTGAAATGCCAGCACCAGCAAAACAGACAAGAGAGAATGAGCATTACTGATAAAACTTCTTCAAATACTCTCTGCATTTATCTGTTTAAATCAGTTTATTCTAATGCTGGCCATATTTATTATTAAATATATTTAATACTAATCTTGCACCGCTCTCCCTCCCAAACATATAAAGAATTTAGCTAAGCTATCCACTTAAGTTGCTAATTAACCATAGGTCACTTGAGGTGAGAACAGCTTAGGTATTTGGCTTTTGGATGTTCATCTGTCAGTAAGCTGGAGGACTTAGAGATTTTAATTGAGCCAGATTCACTGGAGCTCTATGAGAGATAGTGCAGTTTGTTGACATCCCCATTTGATGTAGAATCACAGTTAAGCTCTGGCACAGAGCTAGACATAGCCTGAGATGCAGAGAACAGGACTGGACTGCTTCTGCTCAAACCTGCAGAGAGGTTACAGACCAGGTTGAGTATTGCTCCCTAGTGGCACTTAAAGAGTTGGCCCTCAGGAAGGGCTTTTCCTGGGGCTATCTTGGCATTGACCAGGGAGTACGCTTCATGTCCCACCAGCTCTGTCACCAGCTAGTACACATGAAGGCTAGGCTTGGCTGCAGATACTGCAAACAGCAGTGGAAATGCCATTTATAGAATCATAGAAACAGAATCATTTGAGTTGGAAAAGACCTTTAAAAGTCATTTAGTCCAACTCCCCTGCAATGAACAGGTACATATGCAGCTAGGTCATGTTGCTTAGAGCCCCCTCCAGCTTGACCTTGAATGTCTTCAAGTACAGGGCTCCCTTTACCTCTCTGGGCAACCTGTTCCAGTGCCTCATCATCCTTATCGTAAAAAAACTTCTTCCTTATGTACAATCTAAATCTCTCCTCTTTTAGTTTAAAACCATTTCCCCTTGTCCTATCACAACAGACCCTGCTAAAGACTTTGTCCCCTTCTTCTTCATGACCTCCTCTTTAGATACTGAAAATCTGCTATAATGTCTCCCCAGAACTTTCTCTTCTCCAGGCTGAACAGCCCCAGCTTTCTCACACTGTTCTGGTAGAAGAGGTGTTCCATTTCTTGGATCATTTTTTGTGGCCCTGTTCTGAAGGCACTCCATCAGGTTCACATCTCTCCTGCATTGAGGACTCCACATCTGGATGCAGTACTCCAGATGAGGTCTCACGAGTGCAGAGCAGAGTGGCAAGATCTCCCTTACTCTACTGGCCACACTTCTTTTGATGCAGCCCAGGATATGGTTGGCTTCCTGGGCTGCGAGGGCACATTGCTGGATCATGTCCAGTTTGCCATCCACCAGTACTTTCACATCCTTTTTGGCAGGGCTGTGTTCTATCCTTCTGTTCCCCTGCTTGTACTGGTAGTGATGGTTGCCATGACCCAGGTGATAGGCCTTACGCTTGGATTTGTTGAACCGCCTAAGCCCACTGCTCGAGCCTCTGGATGACACACCACAAAACTTGCTGTCATCTGACACAGCTTGGTGTAATCTTTCACATCTTTGTGTCATTTTTCCTGGGCACCATTACACTGCAGAGATATAAGGGACTGTGTTATTTCCTTTTGCACCTCCATGTGCCTGAGAAGCACAAGCCACTGACTAGTCCAGAGCCAACATCTATATGTACCAAGGACAGTTTACTATATATGGATGTATTTATATTTTCCAGCTTATCACTAGAAATCTATTTGAATTACTCAGTCTGACATGTTGGCATTTTTGTTTCTGAAATTTACATCCATTGGCATCCTTTTGGACATATTTACCTCTATGGACATCAACCAATGTTGTGTTATCTTCTTATACATTAGTGGTCTTGCATCTCAAAATACAGGTAATAGAAAGGAATTGGAGTAGTGAGCACTCTCACCCACTTGGAGAATCTCTTTGCTGTGAGAAGAGCAGGTGTTGCAGGGTGCTGCAGCAAAATTACTGGGACTTCTGAGCCTCCAGCTTCACACGCAAAAAATCTGTGTCTCTTCACCTCTGCTCCTCCTTCTCCAATCTTACCTACTCCAATCTTAGCATACCCACGTGTCATCACTTTTTGCCAAATGCTTGGTGGTGAGTGTGGGAGTGGGGAGTGTTATAAACTTGCTGTACACATTGATCTGATAAGTGTAGATGCACTATAGACACCAGAGAACATCTGTAAAGGGATTTTGGGGAGAGCCGAATAGAACAAGGTCAGTGCAGCTCTCCCAGCTGCAGGATGCTTCATGACAAATGCTTTGTGACCCAAGGTCGGTAATACTGTTATTGACGCTTAGTGCATGACTGAATTTCTAGATTTTTTTTTCAAACTCTGGCCTCATTCAACCTCAGTGCACTTGCATGGATCATTTAGAATGAAAGCTTGCTTGTAAGTAAACATTGATTCACTGTGTTGAACAAAGAAGAATGAAAATGAGAACAAATCACATTAGATTTGCTCTGATGACTTGTTGATGTACCTTACTGGTGGATGCTGTAAGCCCCCATCTAAAGCCAATCTCAGCAAATAAAGATCAGGGAGTGTTCAGCAAATAAAGATCAAGGAGTGTTTTGGTTTTTTTTTTTCTTTTTACAAAAAAACAAAAGAAATTCAGTACCAGATTAGATGCGCAGGGGCCAGAAATGTGATGCTCAAGTGCAGATGTGATGCAGAAGTGATGCTCAAGCAATCAGATTGACCAAAGTATCTCACTGACTGCTTTGGTAAGAGCCCCACAGTCCCCAGGCTGGCTGACCTGCTGAGACACATGAATGGCTCTTCTATCTGCTGGTTTGCTGATCTTTTTGAGATCTTCTTCCTCTGTCTGAGTGTTTTTCTTTCTTGCTTCTTCTGAGTGCCTTGGCATGTAATTCCTCTTTCTTCAATGAGTGGCTCATTGTGTACAATGCATTTTCTCAGTTCAAGCTATAAACAAAGGCAAATAATATGTGTTCCTCATTTGCTTTGTTCAAACAGCTGGAATGGCCATCCAATCTTGATTTGTTGTAAAAGGGAGACCAGGTATAACATAGGGAAGAACATTACTACCCTTTGCTTTTCTGTACCACCTCCAAGCAGTCACTTGTATACTCATTGTCAGGAATGGCTCCTTCCCTCTTCCACATAACAGTCCCTGACAATTCCTCAGAGACATCTTCAGCTTCTCTCTTCTTCTCTAGCCACCAGTTGCACAGCTCTGATAATAAAATAATAATGCTTCATACTAGGTTTTATCTCTGGCTCTGCCTGTTCTGCATCACAAACAGGTCTTTGCCTCTGGTCTTTCCTTCTCTCTTGATGACACTGTTTTTAGTGCTCTTGCTACATCTCAGGGTGTTCCCTGACAAAGATGCTTCATGCTTCTAAGGGTCTCACTCTCCCACTGCATTCATGGCTTTAAAACTCAATCTGGAAAGGCAGAGGGTATCATTGCACAACTTGCTTTGTCAAGATGACAAATAATAAAGTCTTAGAGCAGCCCTATCCATTTCTGAAGTGAGATCAACTTCACAAAGCAATGTGTTTTTGAAACTGTTGGGTTGACACAAGGCACATTTTTTAACTAAGCATGACCTCCATGAAGCACTTTCAAAATAGCAGGATGTTATTCAAGCTCATTAGTAGGTCTTGCTGTGCCAAAGCAGTATCATTTCTCCCTTTATATTTTTAATCTTTTCCTTCAAAAACTCTCTAGGGGACTTTTAAGTTGAGCAATAAATGGGACAGCGCTGTTATTTAACATCTGAAACTTCTTCTTTTCTGGTAGTTAACCTATATTTGTCTTGTCTTAGTGCCATCCCATGGCTTTTCACTCTGAAGTGTATCCCAGCGTCCCAGTTATTCAACTCCTTCCATATTTTCTATGACTTTCACAAGTGCTCACCCTCTTTCCTCCCTGCGGAAGTCTGAGGTCAGGGTAAATCTCTGTCCATCTGTGTCCGGCTGCACCAGGAGGGAGACAGGAGGGCAAGCATAATCCAGCAAAGCTGGACACCTGCTCTGCGGGATTTTCTTACCCTTGGACCCCTGAGTGGCTGTACAGCTCAGGAATTTTGGTGGTTTTGTACTTCACAAGCTTCAAGGATGAGTTTTTCATTTAGTTCTGCCAGAGGAAGATTTGGAAGTTGGAGGGACCCAGTCAGTGCCTCCTGAGAGGGTTAGTTAGCCATCTAGCTAACCATTTAAAATTGCCTTTATCTCTGAATTCATTGCCCTCCATTTTTTGGCTCCTACAATGCCACATTTCTGTTACCTCATAGTGCTTTCCAGAGGAAAATCTGACTTTTCATGTGTAAAAAACAAGCAGATGTCTATTTATTATACCCTTTGAATCATTCTTGAACACCAAGAAAAAGCAACAAGATGGGGGTCTTTTTTGGCTTTTTTTCTCCTCTTTTTGCAGAAAATTCTTGAAGAGCTGGTTTATAGAGCTCCTTTGTAACAGACCATGCTCATTCTGTTGGGCTACCAACCTCCTGGGTTCTCTGCAGTGATGGCTAATGCCATCTGCATTATTTATCACTAGTGGGATGTTGATTTTTTGCCCCAATTCCAATGTGGGGGTGAAGCGTTAGACCCCTCACACAATAAGGGGCATTTTTCCTATTTTTCCACAATGTTTGTTGCATGAAGAGTGAGCAAACCTTTTTTTTACACTCAGGGGTTAAATGGGACGAAAGGAACTGCTCAAGGGCTTAGTTCTCGTGCAGGCAGAGGAGGAAAATAAACTAGAGGCTCCAAGTGGAGTATATAAAAGAAGAGCAAATTGACATAGATAAGAGCTCAGTCAGTGAATGTTCAGAGCACTCAGCTTCGTGCAAGACGTCATGCAGCTCTGAAGAAATGATCCTAGCACTGAAATTCAGCCTTGGGCAGAAGAACAGACAGGGCTTGTACGTCATGTTTATCCCACTTACCCTGTGTGATTTCAATTGTGCACAAGACATGTGCCAAATCTCTCTAAGAGATGGAAATTTCTCATTATAATTTCCAGCAAGGCATGAACAGTGAGGGTTTAGGTGTACGTAGTAGGGAAGGTGTGGTGGAGGCCACATTCCTCACAGGGGCACGGCTGAATGTTATATTCTGTTTACTTTTATTTTTAAATGCTTCGCGGCAGTCCCTTGGTGCTTTTCCTATGCCAGTCAGTAAAAAAGACATGTCTGTAGGTAACACTGCAGCTGTAATTTCTGAAAGGACAGAGCTACAAGCAGTCTCCTGTGATACAGATGTTCCTTTTGCCAGCTGAACTTAGAGAGTTAGATAAACATTGCTACTGGAATTATTTCCAAATATGTTTTAATTTACATATTTCAACCAAATGGTTTGCCTAGCTAAATAATGACTTTTTGTTATTCATTTTTTACTGGGTTTTGTTTCAAGGGCTCTCTTTGAGGGTCGGGCTAGATCAAAGGTATTCTATGATAACATTGACTCCCCATGAAGGGAAAGAAGTGAGTGGTTGTGGTCCTCCTCCCGGCACAGACCGAGGAGCTAGGACAGAGCTACACTAATCTGTACCCAGTTCCTGTTACAGTGCCACCCGTCCCACTACTGCAACTGGAGAAGTGTTGCACCAGAAACAACAGTGTGACACTGGCCTGGAGGATGCCACCTTTGAGCCACAATCCAGTGGAGGGTTATATCCTGGAACTTGACGATGGAGATGGTGGCCAATTCCGAGTGAGAATTTCATTCAGCATTTATTTGTATTTCTTTGTATATAAGTTTCCTCAGGAAATAGATTTGTGTCTGAGGGGAGGGTGAGAGGGGCCAGGGAAAGTACAATTTATCAAAGCATCTCTGCTTCCATCAAATAGATGTAGAAAGCCTTGGTCGTGATTTCTGCTCATTAGAAGAAGTTCCAGCTTGGATAGGAAGCTTGGTTAAAACTTTTCCTGGGGTACTGGCAAAGAGGCCTTGTGGATGTGAAAGGTAGAATTTCAAGTCACTGCCATATCTACTGCATGTTCCTCCTGGAGAATGCACCTACAGAAAATCCCATACCAGCCTATAAGATCTGAAAGTGGCTCACACCACATATCAAAGATTTTTTTGAAGCCCTTCCTCTTGCCTGTCCATAGCAGCCGCTTCTGACAGATGAGATTCTTGGTCTGGAAATGCACTTCAGTTTTTCCTATTTTTCTGAGTTAAATTGGCTTCCTGTGTAAAAAATACAGGTTTTTTTTCGGGAAGAGAGACAAGGCTGGGGGAGGTGTTCCTCAGGTATGCTGCAGAGGCATTGGTAAGTATGGGAGGATACCCCAGTGCCATTCTCCCAGAACTCCAGTGTGATTCCACAACTGCTTGCTTATGCCTGAGGGTGCTGAATACTTCCACTCTCCCATCCTCTCCCTCTACATCCCAAAAAACAAACCACAGAAATAATTCAAGCAGCTTTCTGCCAGCCACGTCCTGCTGGAAGCAGTGGTCTGCAGTGCTGTGGCTTGCTGCTGCTGTTCATGCTTTTGTTACTTCAAGACCATGCTAAGCCAATGCCATCTCTAGAGGCTAGTGCCTTGAAATCATTACTGCAGAGCACATCTGCTCTCTTCACAAATGGGAAATCATGTCAAAACACAGGATGAGATTTGTCCAGAAGCTGTAAACTGACTTCCCACTGGAACCCTGAAAGTTACTAAAGGTGAAAGTGGCCTGGAACTGGCCTGCCTGACCTCCCTCAGTTGCCTTCCTGTGCCAGACTGTTACATCCACAGCCAGCAGAGACACCTCATTTGGATGCTCCTCATTAGGAAAAACAGCAGTGTTGGTACTGTGTTTTGAGAAGTACGCAGTGTTTCTGGAATTTCTCAATTCCTTGGTCCAAGAACCATTTGGCATGTGTTTGAAGAGGCTGGTCTCTTCCACTGGAGATGTGAAAAGGTTCCTTTGTTCAGGAGCTGCTGACACAGTCAGTAGGTAAGAGTGGCATAATGAATGAAGTGTTAGGGGTGATGTGTGGCACATTCCAGCTTATCGGATAAAACATTTCTGGTATTATTCACATCTAAATAAATACTTGTGAATACTTTCAGCCTGCTGCCTGAACACAATTGTTTCCTTTTCTCTCATATTCTGTTACTTTGTTCAGTTTTCCAATAAATGTGAGGTTTCTAGGCTACTTACAGTTTATCACAAACTATCATTTGGCTGATCCTGTTCATTATTTTGCCTAGCATTTCCTCCTCCTGAAATATTTCACATTACACCAGTGCTTGCTCTTTAACAAATCCTTGCAGACTCTTACTGCGTCTCTGCTGTCTAGTTGCTATTTCATCAGGTCCTAATCTTTAGGAGGCTGGCTTCTTCTGGCCCTGTCTTAGCAGGTTTCAGAATCATATATTAATGCAGGCGTGAGGAAGCCTTTCCAACAGAATGAAACTGTACTTACTTTTTTTTTTAATTCCTCCTTTCCCCGTTTTTATAGTCCTATATAAATATTAAGAAGGGCTATGATGGTTAAGGTTCTGGGACTACTCTCCAAAACAGTTTTGGAGTAAATGTTTTGAAGTAAAAGTTTTGGGAAAATAGGATTAAAAATAAAATCTTTCTCTTTATGTTCCCTTTACTGCTGTACCTTCTCAGCTTTACCTTCACCTTAGTGTCTCCACTGCTGACCTTACCTCTTGTCTTCACTTCTGTAGCTGTTCATGTTATAACAGCATGCACTCTGCATTCTCTGAAGCCATCATAAGCTATTTACTTGTGATTTATGTTTACAAATCTTAATGTGATTATGAGGCAGAAAGGAACAGCTGTGGTTTTTGTTTGTTTGTTTGTTATGTTTGTGTGTGTGTTTAGGAAGTATATGTTGGCAAGGAGACTCTCTGCACTATCGATGGCCTTCATTTCAACAGCACCTATAATGCAAGAGTCAAAGCTTTTAACTCATCCGGAGTTGGTCCATACAGCAAGACAGTTATTTTACAGACATCAGATGGTGAGTTTGATGTTGAATCCAACCTGCACACGAATGACTGATGTTGTCAAGTGTCAGTGCCAGTACCACACACAGCTGTGGGTATATTCTGATGGCTTCTGTGGTGCACTTGGGCTGCACTGAGCCTGCCATTTCTGGGGGAACAACCTAGACCTAAATCCACTAATGATAATAGTCAGGTAGCCCATTTCTTTAAACCTTAGGGGATTTTCCATTGTAGGTAACACTTCAGGTTTCGAGTAAGTGCAATTTTACTTTTGAGGTCTAATTAAGTTTTTTATTTTTTTTAGCATACAGAAGCCATTAGGCACTGGATATTTATATGCCACTCTGTCCCCACTTCTCCATAAATTTTTGGAATTTATTTTTTTCCTCACTTACTGCTTCAATTTCACAGCAAGTTTTGATAAGACAGAGATGGGAATTCATGCTTGTTCCTCTGTAATTATAGTTGACATCCATGAGGGCATTACAGAAGTTCATCTTCAGTAATGATACCGTAATGAATTGGAAAGTATGTGCTGTCCTCACATGCACTTTTATGCTGTTGCCAAAATAGGCCAGTATAAAATTTTTATACTTTAAGTGCTTTTTCTGGTTGGATTTCTTTTTCCCCCCTTTGATAAACTGATGAAATTTGTCCTAACCATTGTGGACACATTGGTCCTCCATTTCCATTAGAGGCAATCCTGAACCAATTCACATCTGCGAATGGCTTTTACATTATATAAAGAAGCCTGTGTTTCCTCAATGACTTTCTTCTTACTGTGTGAGAACAGAAAGTCACTGCCTTTAGAAACCTACACTCTGATATGCAGGCACAGATGACATAAGACACATGAGTAATTTACACTTCATAGCACCTTCAAGACAAATGGACTGAAAAGCATCTTTCAGTTATTACTGGGACTATGCAGATTGCATGAAGCACTCTTTCCTTTCTCTCTCACTCACCAAAGGGCAGTCTGAGCTGGGTCACAGTGCAAAGCAATCTTGTGTAACTGCCTTTTTTAATAAGAAAGAACTCCTTGTTATTCGAGAGTGCCATGGGGTCTTTAGGAAGTCCCAGTCTCATCTTCCTAGTGGAAATAAAGTGGCTGATGGGTAGTTGCAGCCCATTCTGCTGTAATCTTGCCTCTCCTTTTCCCTCACACAGTGGCATGGTTCACTTTCGACCCCTCCTCGGCTCACAGGGACATCGTGCTGTCGAACGACAACCAGACCGCCACCTGCAGCAGTTACGATGACCGTGTTGTCCTTGGCACGGCCGCCTTCTCCAAGGGTGTGCATTACTGGGAACTGCACGTGGACCGGTATGACAACCATCCTGATCCAGCCTTTGGCATTGCCAGGATTAATGTTGTCAAGGACATGATGCTAGGCAAGGATGACAAGGCGTGGGCTATGTACGTTGACAACAACCGCAGCTGGTTCATGCACTGCAATTCTCACACCAACCGGTAAGCACTGTCTGCATGTTTATCTCCTTACTGATTGTTTTTCTTGCTTGTCATCAGAAGAAGGGATCTCAGTAAGCCATAGTCCATCTCCTTGCCAAATAGAGTTATGTTATTCCTAACGGAATTCTTAAAAATCACCAGTGATGGCAATGGCATCTTCTCCCCTAGCAATCTGTATCTGTGTACATTATTCTCTCTTAGCAGGTTTTTCCTGAGATCTAGCCTGAATCTCCATTGCTTTGTTTAAACCCATAGTCACATGTCACACCCACAATGTCAGTAGATAGGAGTGCCATGCAGTCACAGACGCAGGATTTATTTCACTGCTGGAAGAATGCAGGGAGAAATGTGATCCATTCTCTCCTTTAGGAAGACTTTTGGCTACAGGATCATTGTCCAAAATGTAGGTGTTTGTGAGTCCTGAAAGATGACTAAGTGCTGTGCTGTAGGCCACACTGAGTATGATGTGGACACTAAGGCTGTGAGGGCGAAGTGACTGCCTCCCTCGACTGAGTCATTGTGTTCAAAACCTTTGGAAGATGTCTCAACCATGACAACCAATACTGACAAAGGAAGATTTGGGGATACCCCCAAACCATTGTTACCAAACCCTCCTGACTGAAAGAGAAGATCTGCATGCTCCATGCAGCAGAATGGTGGGGATAGATCTAGCTGAAGCTGGCTCCAGGGCTGAATCCTTCAGGGACATTGCACATTAGCATGGATTTGGTGTTGTGCTGACATGGAGGCATGGCTCTTAGCACTTGCAGTAGCTAACTCTGTGAAGTGCTGATTGTGTTTTCTTTGATGGGATGCTGCCCCATGTAGAGGAGATATGATCAGCTTCACATGAGGGCCCCTGGGGTACCACCAATGCATGAATGCATTGCTCACTCTGTGCCCAGAGGGAGGATCAGGCCCTAGTTGAAGGTCAGCTGTGTGTTACAGGGACTGAGGCCCTTGAGAAGATCTCAGCTAAAGACTGAGATTCAGGATCCTAAATCCCGTGTGTATTTTGGGTAACAGTGTATTTGTGTACCTACTTTACCATGATGGGAGACAGATGTACAAAGTGACTGACCGAGGATATACAGCAGGTCTTTGGCAGACTGGGAATCAGTTTTGGTTTAGTTTTCCACTGACTGTCTCTGCGAGTTTTCCATACTCATGAGCTCAGACATTATTTCTGTTATATCACATAATTAAAAGGGAAGTTTGCAGTGTTTTTTAAAATGCTCAAATGCTTGTGTTATCTTCTTTGAGAGAGAAGTTCATGCCAGCATTCATGGCATCCTAAAGCTGCTTGTAATGTCTCCTGTTGAATAGTCACTCATACTCTAAAACATACTTGTATTTCAGTGAGAGTAATTTCTGTTTGAAGTAGTTTGGTTTCTGTTTGAAGAAGTTGGAAGAACCTTGTAGCTGGACCCAAAGCTATCTGAAGTAAAGGTGAATATTTTCATTGGCCCCAAAGGCCTTAGGTAATGTCCTAAGTAGATAAAGAAACCGTGTCCTGAATAAATGTAGAGTAAAATAACATCAGAATAACGAATGTGTCCAAAGCTTCTCTGTTCCTTTAATATCTTGATTTGATTTGATTTAGGGTGGAAGTAATGTTAAGCTGTGTTAATTTTAATGCTCTGTGAAACAGCTTATGCTTTCTGGAAAAAAGCTGGCAAACACTGTGTGTGCTGCTGTCCCAGAAACCTATTTTATGGGTTTGGTCACAGATGTGCTCCTTCCCACAAGCAACAGAAGAGCCAAGCAAAAGCTTTCCTTCTGAGAAGCACAAACAGTGGAAATACTTTGAATTTCCAATCATCCTGCTTAAACGGGAGAACAGAGTACTTTCTGTTGACAACAGCTTCCCTGTTTTTACTGGGGAAAACCCAAAGATTTTGCAGGCATATCCAAGGAATGGGCAGACCAATGAAATATTCTTTCAAGTGAAATATACTGACAAAGGGCATGTAGTCTCATGGAATCACATGCGCTTCAATGAAATTAGGTCTAAGCATTATATTTTTAACTGTGACAGTCAAGTAGGTCAGTTTTTTAACTCGTTAGCTGTGGTAGTCTCGTGAAAACAGTTGTTGCTGCCTCGTCGTTTTCCCACTGGAGACAAGGGCATGAGAACACACTGTCACAGTCCAAAGAAAATTTCTTGCCAACTTCTAGCCTCTCAGATGCTCCTATACTGGAGACTATATCTTAGTAATCATATCATCCATTCAAATCTGCTCAAAATTAAATTAGAGTGATAAATTAATGAATGGCTTCAGGGATAAGGTGAGGTGGAGCTTGAAAGACCTAGGCATGGGGCCTGCCATGTTTAGAGCACTTTCCTGTTCTTTTCACTCACAATATGCACCATGGGACCTGCCTACATCCTTAAAAAGTGACAGGCTGGGCCTGTCTTCAACAATGCTAGAAAAAAAGGAATGAACAGGTGAATCTAATGCTATCAAACTCCAAGAGACCTTTGAAAATAGGTTGAGCAAACACCAGTTTAGAAGACAGCTCAGAGACATAGCTCTGTGAGGCACCTTTAAGCCTTGTTGTTCCTGGAAGTAATCAGCTCACACCAGAGACATGTACCCATTGCTCAGAGGCACTCATGGCAGTACTTGTTCCTCATAATGTTCCCAAAAGCAGGAGTATCCTGTGCTGTAATCAATATTCTAGCCACTGCATTGCTACATGAAGGAAGTGATTGAAATCACACTGGAATGTTTTATATTTTATGCTAGGAGACATGGAAAGTCAAAATCTAGAGCTACTCTTTAAGCTCCCTGCATGAAGAGAGTCTCCTTACTAACTGTGGAGGTCTCAAGGCCAAGTTCTCATCAAACGAAAATGTTACAATTGATTGAAAAAGACTGTTCTTGACAGTAGATGCAGCAAGGTTCCTGCAAAGGTTCCTTCACTATATAAATGCTGTTAGTGCAGAATTAAACTAATTCTTCAGCATATTAAACAGTGTTCATATATTAAGATTGATTTTTCAGTGATAGTGAAGCTTTCTGTTCTTAATTCCTCAAGCCACTTCAGTCCAGCTTTTCAAACTGCCCAAAATGCTGCTGAAACCATCCTGGGAAGGTGAGACTCCACTGCATCAGTCAGTTGCACTTTTCAGGGCAGCCAAATTGGTGTATCCACACTCAGACCTTCCAGCCTTCCACACAGTGGCACAGTCAGCACTGAGCCTTGTGCACAGAGATGAATGTTTGTCTGACTGTGTGAAAAGATGTGTGAGAATTGGGATTTACTTGGAATAATGAAAGAGTGGCGCGTGTCTTCAAAAATGGATTGTCATTGAAGAAGCACTGTAGCAGGTGGCTGTGCTTTCCCTTTACACAGCCTGCAGGCTATCAGGAGCCTATAGCACAGTGAACATTAAGCAGTTTAAAAAGGCATCGCAGTAAGGACTCAGCTCTTGGAGGTGCTGACACAGGCTGGGCCGTGTGCCCCGGCAGCAGCAGCTCCTCTCCAGCACGGCATTCCCTGTGGACTGCAGAGAAGTCACTCAATGTCACCGTGTACCACACGACTAATTAGCCCACCAGAAGCAAATTAGTTTATTATATTGGAAAGAGCATCATCATCTCAAAAAGGCAAAGCTGTTTCCCCAAGAGAATCAATGCCATTTAGAAAGATGTCATAAACTCTGTTTTAAAACACTGCATGATATAAAACATGTTGCACTACAGTCAGAGCTGTTCCCGGAGAAAAAAATAACATAACCCACTTGTAGATAGTTCTGAATTGTGGTGCTGCAATCTCCCACAGAACCATTATGAATTTTATGATTGAGTGCTTTTAATACAAACATCCTAGATACTAAGATCCTGAGGATGGGTAAATGTCCTAACTTTTGTTGGAAAATAGTTGTGGAGAGGAGCGCAAAGACAAGCATATTAATGCTTATAGTACCAGAAATAAATTTAAGAGAGCTCAGAACTGCATAGTTATACATCTTACATATCTGAGAACCTAACTGGTGATTCTCAATTGTTTTGATATTGTTCGAAGAGCTTTAAATAGAGATGTCAGCGCACTATTGCCATCACTATCATGGATAAAGCTCCGGTTACCTTTAAAGGAAATAGCATGCGCCACATTTAGTTTAAAGGAAACCTGTTTATGACACCTAGTGGACACAATGAAAATTTCTTACCCTGCACCATGTTTCTAATTGTATTTAATTTTTTTTTTTTTTATATATGCCAGCTCTTATGATAAATCTTATGTTAAAACTGCGTTTATCTTGTGAATTTCATGTGCCCAAGGGCAGCTTGTGGTGCAAAAGACAGTCACTTCCTTTCCTGATGCAAATGATTTGAAATCTGATTTAGCCTGAACAAATTGTGTCAGGCTGTAAATCCATCGCAGAGCCCCTATGACATTAGCAAAGCAGTGGTGCCTGTGGCTAATCTGCATATGTAGCAGATTTCTTGCTCAGCGCTCTTTAAAGCACTATTGGATTTGACTAACCCCCGAATCAAAGTGCATTAATGTCAAATTGTTCATGCATGTAATGGCTGGGTCTGCCCTGGCAAACTCTGACACCATGGTAGCTCTCAGCAGCTGCTCCTGACATAGCCATTTAGCACCAATGTTAATAGCTGTGCCCCAGCTCTTGAAGCAGCTTGGTCATGGACCTGTGCTTGTCTCTAACCTGCCCTACCTTCCCTTCCTCCCCAAAACCAGTTCCTATGGACCTATGTGGGCTCCCCGGACACTGGAAAATCGGGTCCCCTTAGAGACTGCCAAGATAAGCTTCTAGCTGCCAGCAGGGAGAGTGATTCAGATGAGTGCCAAGGACACAAGCATTCTGCTTTTACATTTTCTGCTGTGCATCAGCGTTCTACGGCAGGAGCACTCTCAGGAGCTCTGCCTCCAGAAGTCCTGCCTTGCACACTCAGCAATGGACTGATCTGCTCACCTGCCCATTTCTTGTCAGCCTAGGGGATTTGGACACCATTACCACCTCTTAGGTTACAGCTGGAGGAGAGATGGACCTCATTTCTCTTTATGACACCCCTTTTAAGCTCTGATGAACATGGCACATCTCTTTTGGGTAAAGGCGTGGCATAATCACAGTCAAAATGCAGTGGGATAAGTACTGTGCTGTGCTGCTCCATTCTCCCTTTGTTTTCTGAGACTGCACATCCTAGAGAGAACGGCAGTGGTGCAGCACTCTGTCTACACTAAACCCCTTTGTGTGCATTTGTACTTCAGGACCGAAGGAGGAGTTTCCAAAGGTGCCACCGTTGGTGTCCTCCTGGATCTAAATAAGCACAACCTGACTTTCTACATAAATGGGCAGCAACAAGGGCCTCCAGCTTTTGAAAACGTAGAGGGTGTCTTCATGCCTGCACTGAGCCTCAATCGAAACGTCCAGGTAAGTCTTCTATAGTTCAATGCAACCTAATCTGTTCAGGTAAAAAGGGCCATGTGCCCCTGGCCATTTCTGCTGAGACTGGTAGCATCATAGGCAGGTAGTCAGTGTGGATATTGGCTCTTTCCTTCTCAGACAGACATCCAGGCTACTGATGCTTTCTTGAAAACTGAACTCAGCCTTCTGTCTTGCCTCACAGATGCAAAGGGTAGTGTTATAAAAACAAGTCAACATGCCTGCATCTGATAACCTTCATCATTCTGCTGCAATGCTCCACTTAGAAAGCAGCAGTGCTAAGGCTTCCTCTGCCACTTTGACAAAAACAACACAAGGATATGAATTCCTCTTAGATCTTATGTTGAGAGATAATTAGCATTGGCAACAGACAGAAATGCCAGCAGCATAGCAGTTAGTTGAGCAAAGTCAGCATAGGTCAGGGGATTAGTCCAGCAGAGAAAACTCAGTCAGCACATCACTGGTGAAGTTCAGAGGCTGCTCTCTGTTCTCAAGAGGATCTCCTCTTGGAGAAACACTTTAAATATTTTGCTTTTTTAACTTCAAAACTACTGCATATGGCTGAAACAGGAGGTAATGCAACAGGAGGTGTAGCACTGAGGGACATGGTTAGTGGGTATGGAGGGAGTGGGCTGACAGTTGCAGTGGATGATCTTAGTGGTCTTTTCCAACATTTATTGTTCTATGGAGAACCAGAGCCTTTACCTGTGGAAAGAGCCAGAAGCCTGAGGATGGTGGCATCTAAATCTTTCAGGAAAGTTTCATAGCTTTATTGTATTTGATGCACAAAAGTAGAAGACACAGGCATTCCCTGCTATTTTCAACAATAGGTTTTCAATTGCAGCTTACCTTTAACACCTACATCTTGTAAGCAGCTGGCAAACAGTTCTTTCCATGACCAAAATAAAGTAAGGCATGGCCAACAAGGTGTGAGGGGGAAGCTATGAATTTGACTTGCTGTTGAATGGTGCTCTGAAATGTCTGTGTGGGAACTCTGAACTTGTAGAAATATTGTCATGTTGTAAAAGGAGCTGTGCTCTGCCCTGCCAGGACAAGGAAGAAAGGATTTTTTATATATTTAGTACATTGTCTCAACAATGTAATTGTTTTCCTGAACTACTCTAGAATCCCTCACACAAAAACTGACCACCTTGGGCTTGGGAGCACTGTTGGAGTTCTAGAAATAGTGGCTTAATTTAGGAAGAAGTGTTGGCACTTGGCTTCTAGCTCAGAGGGGTTCCTGGTAATTTTAGGGGCTCAGTATCATCACATAAATATAGTTGATTACTTAATCTTGGATCAGAAGCTCCACAGCCCCACTCTTGTCATTTGCTTACTCTGGGCCTTCACAAATGCTTTCTGCTGGAGATGTCCCAGTTTTGATAGTCGGTGTTATTTCTCCTTTGTGTAGGTGACACTGCACACAGGACTGGAGGTTCCCCAATGCGTAAAGCAGCCAAAGTTGCCCAGCAACTAATGACACTCCTGCTGACCCTGTGCTGGATTCTGTAAGCTGTCTCAGTGTGATTTGACACATTTCAGTAAGTCAGTAAAAAAGCACTCTCTTCCCTAATGTGGAATGTTCTACACCATTGCTCACTGAGCACTCTGCTGGTTGCAACTAGCCCACTCCATCTTTAGTTTAACAAGCCATAGCAAGCATACCCACAGAACTGGCACTGGATTACAGATGGGTACCTGAACATATCTGCACTGCACTCATGTGCTCACACATGCATACACATGTATATATTTATAAGGTGAGAAGTTAAATGAATTTATTTTCTCTCTCATGGCTGGGATTTGTGCTCAAAAGATATTATGCATGTTGGAAAACACAGACAAGACTAGGACTGGGGAACAATGGCTGTTGGAACAATTTACCAGTTGGTGAACGAGATTCCTTTGCCACCTGCAGTCCTTAATTGAAGACAGCATGTGTTCTGGCAGCTGAAGTGGAAGCTGCATGCTCAGTTAAAGAATTCACAGGCAAGATTCTGTTATCTGTTACATCCAGGGGCTCAAATAACACTTAATTATTCCTTCTGGCTCCAAATCGCCATAAGCTCTGCACTACATTCCCCTCGAGTTCAGTGGCAGAACTTGCACTTATCTTCAACAAGAACAAGAATGGATTCCAGATGCTGTTGTGTAATAGTTGTGCTTATTTGAGCTGACAGCATGGTATGTGCAGAATTCAGATATGAAAAGTGGAGAGAAAAATATTTCTGATACATTTTCATGTATCTTACTTAACTGTGACTGTGTGGACTACTCATAGAGAAGACCCATTAGTGATTATCAACACATCACTTGAAAAATGAAGCAAGAGGGATCTTTTTGAATTTAACTAATAAGAGTTTTATTTAAATATGGTACGTGCAAAGTATCCCACACAGAGAAATATTGCTTTCCAGCCTTGATCCCAATAAGTCCTACGCAGCTGTAGTTCCAATGTAGCTTTGAGATCAAAAGCCTTAATTTTCTATTAGATTAGGATCATGTAACTAATGTCTTGATCTCCACGAAGCATTTGAACAGGAGAGATTTATGAGATTAATGCTAAATCAATTTTTAAGAATTTTTCTGGAATGGGACATGAATCCTTTCAAGACTTGGATGTATCTTGCATCTCCCATGAAAGCAAGAGGCCGTGTCAGGTGCTGTCCATGACAACATGAATCTGACCACCATGGAAGTTCCCAGCACAGAACAGAGCTCCCACCTGCACACTGGTGTCTAAAAATGCATTGATTTGTGTGTGTTTCTTTTCCTCTGAAACAAATTAACGTGTGCAACTGTGTGTATAGAGGTGATGCATAAGAACAAGATGCAGCAGACTGTGTGAGTCCATGACATTCTGGGCTTTGTTATTTCAATCCTACATAAGTGTGGTGATATCAAACATGAAAAGCACCAACTCTTACATCTTAGTGATGTACTAAATCCTCTGTTAATGCTTCTTGTACAGATATTCCTCTCCAAGCATACATATACGCACATGCATATTGTACTCAGCCAAGTAGGTTTGAAGCCTGAAAAAATGTGTTTTAATACCAACACAGCTTACTGCCTCACATTATGCTATGGCCACAGGATCGCCAGCTCAGGCCTCTCTTAGAGCAGCCAGCTGCAGGTGCGTGTTCAGTCCCGGACACACGGCTCAGGTGGCACAGAGTGCTGGAGGGCTGCACTGAGAGACAGCAGCCTCACTGGCAGCATCCTCTTTGCAGTCACTGCAGAGAGGTAAAGGCAACCCATCCTGCAGTAGTTACAGGCGGTTTCACAGGTGAATCACAGCCTGCCACCAGTACCTGTACCTGGCTGATATCTCATGGCCACCTCTCCTGCAGAACGGCAGTGCGCCTCCAGTGATGTCAAGACTGAAATAGGAAACAAAACCAACAGCAGGAAAATATAACCTTAGCTGTTAAGTGGGAAAGCAACTATACAACTATATTTTCTTCACTCTGAAATGGATTGTATTAGTAAACTTTTAGACATAACTGTGCTACCCTCATCTTCATTTCTTAAAGAATAGCAGAAACCAACTGAGTTTTAATTTTCAGTTTCATTTAATGCCATGTGAACTCATGCAGGATTTTCTAATTTAGTGGGTCTGCTTTAACCTACCTCAGCTCAAACGCTCCTGGACCCCAGCCTTCTTCCTGAGTGTGCTCATTGCAAACCTGTCTTCAGTGAACACAAGAGCTGTAATCACAGCATTGGCTTCAAGTATTGCCAGTCAGAGCAGTGTGTGGGAACACTGTACATAGGCTGCACATAGATTTTTATATTTGAAAACATCCTGAGATAATTTTAATACAGAAGACACTCCACTTTCACTTTTCTTATTAAAAGCAACCAGGTGTTGTTTGCTTTGCAACTGAACCTCTGTCTTTACTCCCAAATTCTGTGAAGGAAATTCAAATGAATTTAGGTCTTGTCACTCTTCAACCACCGCCAGGCATTTATGATTAACTCAGAATGTGTTTTTGAAGCATTTGCAGTACTTGGTTTTGGTATGCTTTGGTATCGGTTCCTAGTGTTGTACCTTGGGAAGAACGCAGCGAATGATACAGGTTACTGTGCTTTAATGCAAACATGAACAGTAGGTGGGGACATACTTCAGATCTGTAGAGAAGCACAGAGAAGCTCATTTATTATTCTAACACCCGTACAGGTACCTGTGAGGTACAGACTAACTAACTGCCATTATAGTCTCTTTGTAACCTAGTGGAGATGCAAATAAAATAAAAGGAATACAGTTAAAAGTAGGTATCCTGCATTAGCAATACCAGGTCTGAATCTAAACAAAATGGACTATATGTTGGTTGTGTACACATTCAAGGACTTGGATTAGGCATGATCCATAGCAATAAACCAAGTAACCCCCATCAAGCACAGTCTCATGACTTCAGCTAGATCAATTTTGGTAGTGTAACAGAGTAAATGCTTAAGTAATTAGAATTCTGCTAGGAAACTCATTACTCTATGTGTAACAATGCAGAGCATCCAGGTGGCAGCAGAAGCCATCTAAACGTAGACCAGAGCAGAGCTTTCCTTTTGCAGAATAGCACTGAGTGGGGAGAAGTTTGGCACTTACTTTCACCTCTCTGCTCAGGCTGGAAGTAGCTTGTTTCTCTGTAAGTTAACTATCCAATTTGGTTATAAGCCCAGCTGTCTGCATGTTCTTCATCTACAGCATCACTTTTGCCAGCTTTTGTTTCCTTCCAATCTCTTCTTTGGAAGGGAGCCAGCCTTTAGTAGTATGGTCCTTGCAGAAATTGTGTTACTGACTATCCAGATTGCTTCCCAGGCACCTGGGTAAGCACAGAGATGCCTTTCATGGGATGCATCTGCTCCTGGAGCACAGGCCGATCCTTGTAAACAAAACAGAGCCTTCTGAGCTGGGATGAATCTTGCCCCACGTGGCACAGAGCCCACATGAGGCACCTGTAAACTTAATGTTTAAAAAAGTCCTGTTCTAATAAGCACAATGAAGCTTGACTTCTGCATATGTCAATTTGGAGCATCTGCATCTGTCTAAGTAAGTACAGTAGGCAAACTTTCTGTCCTGCAGAGCAACGAGGGATGCTCAGTTTTCACCTATCCATGTGAACCCAAATATCATCCTTTGTGAACCTTTGTCCCTGCTCTTTCCTCTGCAAATTTCCCTATTAATTTCAGTGGGACCAAATAGAAGAACTGTGCCATCAGGGGTATTGTCAGACTCCCAAGGTGTGCAGTGCTATACCATTTCCTACACTTGCATTTCCCTCATCAACACAAAACTACCACAAAGATATTTTTACAGAAAGGTAATGTCAGCATGGGCACAGGCCTAGGTGACACTCCCTTACTTCTTCTGAGGTTGAAAGGTGTGCACTGTAAAACAAATGTCAGTGAGGATGGTAGGAAACTATGATGTATCTTTAATTTGGAAAGCAATTTGGCTTCTAAAACAAAGAAGACAGGCAGACAACTCAGTCATGTCCCATACTTGCTATACAGTTGAGACACAGAGTAAAATACATTGGACAAAAATGAAAAGGAAAAAAAAAAAAAAAGCACAAGGTTACATATACGAGAACTTAAGAGGAAAAAGTATCAAATGTGATTTATTATATGCATAATGTTTCATCGTGTTGTAAATAAAGCCATTAAAGTGTATTGCTGTAGTTTGTTCTTGGCTGGTGGTAGAGTTCTGTCATAGTGCTGTAAAAGTCTGTTTTCTAATTTTTCTTTTCTTCAAAGTGTAATTAGTAAAGATGGCAGAGAGCACCCAGTCCTCTACTTTCCTAGTTGTTCTAGAGCAAAAAGAAATGTGATATGCAGTTTTTTTCTCCTTTCTTACATAATAATATTTATAAAAGAAGTAAGAATGAGAAGGTCAAGGCTAAGCTGCCACTACCACCACATGAAAAACACTGTGATTGCCAATGAGGTGGTGCATTCTGGACCATAAATAAGACAACCTGTCCCTGTTAGAAGGGATGAAGAGCACAGCAACCTGCTAACAGCCAGCAAGTACATCTTCTATTCACAAAGGGAATGACAAAGAAATAGATTTGTTAAACCTAATCTCAGGCTTTACCAGCTTTGTAGCATTCTGCTTAAATAGCATAGGAAACAACTAACCTTTGAACCAGACAAAATAATATGAAAACCCAAGTATCTTGGCTAGCTCAGCCTTGCAAGGGAGATTACAGTTACAAGTCCACCAACAGGTTATTGCAACAAATGCATTACAAATGCAAACGGCACTTGTCATCAACAATTACCAAACAAAGATGGAAAATCACCTTAGTAACTTTTCATTTTTGTTTTCTTTTTTGTTTGTTTTTTGTTCTGTTTTTGTTTTGGTGGTTTTTTTGTTTTTGTTTTTGTTTTTGTTTTTCCCCTTTTTCTTTGAAGCAAGCTGCTTGTAGTTTTTACTGACAACATTTCTGGTGATTATCTCATAGCACTGAACGCTGCGCACATGCAGGTGGCTGGAGTGGCAGCTTGAAGCACAAACCCCATCATGGTTAAGAAGCACTCAGTCTTCTTATGTGCAGAAGCCCATATGCAAGCCATGCAAACTAAGTGTGTGGGGCTTCTGCAGCTTTGCACAATACAAGAGATAGATGTGCAGTGACTGCAATAGATACTCAGTACCACGTTCCCCTTCTGTCAAGCAACCTTCCTTCTGTTCTATTTGTTATTGGAAGCAAATACAAGCAGAATATCACTTTTTTTTCCTCCCTAACTGGAAGATTTCTATTATTTTTCCTTAAATCAGTAGAATATTTATGGATCCAGATTGCATCCTTTCATCATGATTGCTGATACCACCTCCCTTAAATGTTGTCAATAAAAACACTGACCTTTCTAGGTAGCATGGTGAGAAGATATTATGTGATGAATATTAAAATAAATGCATGAGGTAAAACTGCTGTTATTTCTGATTGTTATATGAAGCATGAATAACACTAATTTAAATGTTGGCAACCAAAAAACATGCAAGGAATAAGATAACGGTGTTCACTTCTGGTCAAGTGAAAGATGAGAAGTTGTTTCTGTTTTCTTCTTAACCATGACGTTCTTTTCTTCAGCATTGTCTCCCACAACTTATATGAATTTGGAACTGGTGAAATATACATCTCTTCTGTATGTGTCTGTCACCAGATCGAGAGAAAAATATAAACTTTTTATAATTTTGTATCTGTAGCAAAGTTTGTATTTTTTGAATTGGAAACAAACTGCTTTTTGTCTTTTGGTCTGACTAAAACTTTGTGTATTATTATTATTACTCTTTTGGAAAAACCTGACGTATGAGTTTATGCCATTTTACAATTTCTAAATAAATTCTTAAAACATTGCCAACAAACCCAACATCAGTACCCTATTCGTTATTACTGAGTAAGCTGTCTTGTGTGGATGGGGCACTCATGCAGGACACGTGCCAAACTGCTGGTACCTGCTTCATTACCACAGTCAAGAGTAATCCAGAGAAAGCCAGTCTCTTACTCAGATAAACCATCCATGTCTCACCTTTACACATATGCCAGATTCAAACACCTGTCTCTCAGCACTGCTCCATTAGCTCTGACTCGCGTGTTCCTTAGGGCCATCAGGTAAGAATACAAGGCAGAAAAGGTAAAACTTCATAACAGTTTAAAGTTACATATACTGCTGATGCTGCAAACCATCGTCAAGCAGGTGCCTTGAGAGGGACTGAGCACTGCCCCCAAAAAAGCGCATTTAGGTTAAGCAATCCAATGAATGCCTGTTAATAAAGAAGAAAGCACAGTAACACACTGGGAGGAGTGCTAGGAAAAGAACAGAGGCCCATCCAAACCAAACAATTGGCAGTAAGTAAAGAAAAGAACACAAAAACATCATCCATCATGGTGATGGGGTGTTTTTAAGCAAGAGACAACTTGGCATCAACTGCTCCACTGCATAGACTTCTTGCTACTTGACTGCAGACAGGAGGCAAAAATAAATGGTCCCTGCTTTCTCTTACCTATAATGAACCAATACTGGTTTCATGCATCAGCATATGTCTCCAGAACATGTTTGCTGGTTGAACAGACACTTTCATACTCTGTTAATTAATAACACATTCTAGTTCAGAGGAACAGTAAGTGCATAAATGTTTCTGAACAGTTATTAGCTAAATCACAGTCATTATAATTTTTGTTAATGTGTCCAGTTACAAAACTGGGCTAAAGCTATCATATTTTACTGAGAACATGATCCTGCAAGTATGTAGTATGGCTAACTGAAATCACCTCAATGATTTGATGTTAAAAAGAAACAGCACCACGTAACAGAAGAGCATACATACCAACATTACAGGTATGAGAAACTGTAGCTTCTTGAATGAGCTTTTAATTTTTCCAAGTTTTTTGTTTCACTGTCAACTTAGCATTCCAATTTTCTTCTTTTTATTTTAAGAACTGAATTTCATTCAACTCTTTATCTCTTCTTCTGGTCTTTTAAAACTTGACACCAGGACTGCAAAATTCAGACGCTCCCTTTGGACCAAGTTTCACTCCCAAAAAACATTTCGGCAGTTGTGGAGATAGGAAGAGAACTTAACCCTTTAAATTACCTAGGCTGAGTGAGGATGCAAACTCCCATAGCACATAATACCCAAAGCCAGATGAACAGAATTTCATGTAGAAGTGGGCATTAAAAATAAACAAACACCAAACTCAAGGATCAACCAGGAATCAAAAGATACAGGTTATTCCATAACATCCAAAGCCCATCTATTGCCTCAGCAAGTTTTGATGCTCTCTACACAATCAGGCTTGGTGATTACACCCTCACATGCAATCATGATTTGACATTTCTTAAGTCTGCATATTCAGTAACCGGATAGGATTGCTGATTCCAGTGTGAATTTGCAACTAATGCTGATTAAGCAATTACAAAGTGTGATAACAGCATTTAGCAATCCAGCTTAGAGCCATGTGGGAAGAGCATGCAGAAACACTCCCTTCCTCTTTTTACCTGACTCTGTTCTCCTTCTGGGTTCCCTCCCTTTGAGTCCTCAAACTGTATTGGCACAGTGCTTCTCCAAGGCTTGAAAGTTAAGGTGAAAGGTACAGGGGAAAGATCTTGTGAGAAAGTATTGCATCCTGTGCTGTAGTTCCCCCACGTCAAGATAATTTCTTATCCTGGGAAGGGAGCAGTTGCTGGTGTTGCTGTTCTCATTGCTAGCTGCAAGCTGGCTCAGCCCTCACTGTTCACTGAGGTTAGAGATCAGCTTATTCAGGTTCCCATGAGGCAGCTAGGAAGCATGTTTTCCAAATCCTCATGGGTAAGCTGAATTTCACCTGTACATCTAAAAGAAGCATCTCCAATAACGACTATTTTCCTTCTCATATATATCTGCTTCACTGCCCCAGCTGCTCAATAACCTTAAATATATTAAAAAAAAAAGCATGAACTTTTCTTCTGTTTTTATCAGTTAGGTTAACTGTTAAGCGACAAACAAGTTAACGATGAAGAATGTGTAGCTACTGGATGCCTGTACCTCATCTGGCATTCAGCTCAGTTCTTGGATGTTGCCTGCTGTTGTATACTGAATTACATCACAGTCACCCTCAAAACAATCATCTGAAACTGTGGTGTTCTCTATAGATATAGAGGTTCAGCCTCTAACTCTTACCTTCAGAAGAATCTCATTTTTCATTCTTGAGAAGATAACTCCAAAACCTTAAAAGACTTTGCTGGGCATGAAAACTGTTTTGTAGTTCCACTCTTCACTAACAACTCAGATGAACACAGAAACAGATGTATGCCTGATATGTCTTTAAGAACACCTACTTCAGTTTCAGAGCAAATAAGGTACAGCTTTTGCCATATTTCTTCCAGATGAAAGCAAAGAGCTATACATTTTAATATATAATTCACTAGGTGGATTAATTTTTCACTTAGCAGCAATAAGTTAATTCTAGAAAGTAAAACGCTTTCTTTAGTGCATATAAAAACAGGCCATGTAATCTTAACTATTAAAAAGTCTTTCCTTTATTTATAAAATGGTAAATTGTCATATTCTCCCAAGAATAGGAGATAGAAAACCCTGCAAGAAAAAAATAAGGTAAATGAATTAGGACATGGTGGCAGGGCAAGACTTATGTAAGTCTCTTCTGGTGGCAACAAGAGTTCTGTCTTAATGCTTTTCGTCCATTTCACTTGGTATCATAAGTTCATTTGATAACTTTAGTTGATTTAATTTTCTTTATGTCACCGCTTTGTAGAATCAAGGTTCCGTCTCTGAATTTTCCAACTTGTCCTGCAGGCCAAATGCTGGGCACCGATCTCTTCCTTTTGGCCTTTCTGAAATAGCGGAAACGAAGGAAAATGAATCAAGAGAAACACCGGAAACTCATTAAAACATTCAATACATTGAAAACTATCACCTATTTATGCAGTCAGCATTCACATTATGGAATACCAAATTACAGCATTGGTCCCAGAACATTTATTACCTGTGTAACTGGTCAAAACTTGCAGCACATTACAGAATGAACTACATTAAAAGAAACATCTGAAAACAAAGATTTTCAGATAAAGAAGATAAAGAGTCTCACATTTCTGCAAGCCTGCTGCACTATAATTAAGAATGTCACTGTACTTTTCAAGCCTCTATCTGCTGTACCTTGTTGTTTTGCAAAAGCTGCTTCTCAGGGCAAATGCTCTGAGTGAATGTCACATCCTGGCTCTCCACATAGGGATTTCCATCCATCCTAGCTGTCATCTTAAAAATGCCAGGGCAGAACTGACATCTTTTCACTTAAGCTGCATAACTAAAGCCTCTGAAACTCCTAAACGTGGAACAAGGTCACCATTTTGTAACAAGAGTTCTGTAGTTTGAGAAATTCACATATGGTATTAAATTGTGCATAGTTACATAGGGATGATAATACACCATCAAGACTATACCAAAGAATCATAACAGCATTAAAAATTTCTCACCTCTCCTTCGAGTCTTTCTTCTTCTTCTTCAGAGAATCACTTTTCTGTACCTGTGTTTAAAGATGCCTATTTTAAGGGCAAAGGAACAGTTTTTTGGCTAACCACCCCCCCCTACACGCACAACATCCAGGTTTTTTTTGCTTCACTGAACCAGATGCATGAAAACAGGTTGGGATACCTTTTGATAGGACAAACGATGCAATGCCTCACAGAGCACCATGCACTTCCTGTCACCTTGTGGAAAGCACAGTCCACCCACAACCAAAATGGTACCCCTGCCACGTAAGGGCACACAAATCCAGGCACACAAGGGGTATGTGACAGATCTTGAGTCAAAAGATCTACTTAGTAGTAGGCAAGTACATCTAGCTGCCTGACTGAGCACACTGTCAAATGACAGGGTTCGCCTGTGTTTGGTCATATGCTGGGTGTGCTTTAAGCCACATGATAAAGGAAAAATAGGTCCCCTGAAAAAGAAGGTGGCAAAAGACAAGTTGATGGAGCAGAAACCTGCCTGGCAGCCTGCTCCCACCTACAGCACAGGCAGGGAACAGGCTTAGGGCCAGATGGACCACTCTAGAGGATGGATGCAATACAAACCTCACCCTCACTTTAAATAATGAGCAAGATCCTAGATGGAATTGCACTGATATAAAACCAGCTGAACATCTGGCTGCCTGTGGTTAGATAAAATGCAACAAACATTAATTGGAGCCCAATTTTTTTTTTCCCCTTGAGAAGCATGGAAAAAAAACAGAAAAACTGCTTATTTTGCATCATCAATCTACCGTCCTCCATGGATAGGGCACTGAAACCCACCACCGCACAGTTTGAATTCTGCACCCTTCATACTGCACATGACAAGCTCTGACTGGTGAGATGAGTTGTGCTGGAGTCGAGCTCACCTCATGAGAGCAGCAGGTGTCAAACTCAGGCACTCCTCCTGTGCCTGAGGCATTATCAGGCTCTTGGGCTAGATCTTACATGTTGACTTTTTATAGACAAAGTCACACAAACCTGTCCCTTATCATCATCCTTTGTTGTTTTCTTCACCTTCATTTTCTCCTGGTATTTCTTGTAGTTGATGTGTTCCTTTTTGGGAGGCTGTAATAAAAACCGGGAGTGATACCTCTGCTGAAATTTTCAAATAGATTCAGAAATATTCACACACTTGCATGGAAAATATTTTTCAGGTGGTGGGTAAGCAGAAGTAATAATTTCACTTCAGATCAGAGGAAAAGGACTTAAAGGCTGTAAAGCAGATACATAGTAAAAATGTATTTCTTGGTGGGAAGGGATATTTATACAGTGTAACAGATCTACAAGGTTTCCAAAATAACACTGAACCTGGAAAGTCCTTACCCTCTTCCCTACCGTCAAAGAAAACTTAGAAAAACTACGTTTTCCCCCTTTTACACTGCTGGCGATAAATAAAACTGAAAAACTTAATTGTTAAATCACTGGGAAAATTGATCTTTATAAAAGCATGTCTATACTCTTAGCTGTTTAGTTTTGAAAGGTCTGTATAAAAATCAGTAAATGTTGCTTTCCACCCCAATCAGTTCTATTGCACCTAAATATCTCTGATAACACAAAAATATTAATTTTCCAGATGCCTACAGAAAACTGACAAGACTGAACAAAAAACGTAAAAGTAAACATGAGGTGAGAGAAGGGGTGGAGAATGGGATCTTGCACTTTAAAGAAGTGATGCCAAAACCTCACAGTGTTTCTTACACTTTCCCTACATTGCAACAGTTGGGTCACCTCCCAGCACAAAATGAGCAAGAATTACCTTGGCTCCCAGCATGATTGCACGTTCCCGTTCCCATATACGCTGCTCCTGCTTTTCATAGCCAGTGATTCCAAACCTGTGCACTTCCAAACGAGCCTAAAACATAGAAAATTGTGAGCATTTTGTAATTGTCCAGTCTGTTGTAAAATAACACTTGACAGACCACAACGAAGTTGTACTCCCAGAGACACCTTAGCTAATATCTGAATTTAGTACGCTATAAAATAATAGAAATGGAGTTTTGTACTATACTGCAGAACAGTTGACCACTGTTCGTCTAATCTCTGGACAGTAAGGACTAACAGAGGGTCAATAAGTGTTTCTGTTCATTTCACAAAAAACTGGATATGTGGGAAGGAGGTGCTTTGCAGAAAAGTGAGTTGTGTTGTGCTGTACATACCAAAACAATAAGACATGCTACTCACAAGACCTAGCATTTACAAAGAACTCCAATTCCTTGGCTGTAAAGCCATTAATTAGTGAGAAACAGACAGGCAGATGGTGAAGTGGTTCATCTACATACATACACATACATAGTTGATACTATACAAGAACATCTTGACAAAACCAGTGGTGAATTCAGAACCCTTTTAGAGGCAGTAGTTAAATCCTCTCTGTTTCCAGCAGTACAGCACTCCACACTGCATCTCCACTGGAAGATCTCACTGGATCACTGCATGATCTCAAGCAGAGATCAGGCACACAATAAAACTCATTCAAATCTGCAAACAAATCTGCAGCTAAGAAGGCCAGCGCTAATTACACTTAGAGAACCAAATGTTAGAACAAAAGGACAAATGGTGAAAAGTAATTTGATGTGTCAAAACTGGATGTCAGATGTTGTTTGTTTTTTTTTTTCTTTCCCCATATGAGATCAAAAATTCATAACAAACACTATAGGCCTAAAACACCATATGCAACATTATAGGTACTCACATAGCTTTACATAGCTAACATGCAGTGAACTTCCCCAATTTATCAGTGAAAGATCAGAAAGAAAGGCCAAGGAGCCATAACATGCTCTCTAACACGCTCCTCCTCTAGCACAGCATGTGGCCAAAATTACATATTAGGAAATCCTCACCTGTAAAAGGCAACCTTTTCCAGCAATGCTTCTCAGTATTTCCACTGCAGCTTTTGCAAGCATATAAATACATGCACGCCTGCACAATGAAGCATTGAGATTAGGTAGATGCTAGTGACTTACTTTTTCGAAGTTAAATTCTTGCTTGTTCACATTTTTCTTTTCAGCCACTGTTCTGGTCTGTGAAGAAAACAAAACATTTAATTGGGTGTCCTGGTGGACGACAGGTTGGCCATGAGCCAGCAGTGTGCCCTCGTGGCCAAAAAGGCCAATGGTATTCTGGGGTGCATTAAAAAGTGCGTGTCCAGCAGATTGAGGGAGGTGACCCTCTCCCTCTACTTTGTCCTGGTAAGGCCTCATCTGGAGTACTGTGTCCAGTTCTGGGCTCCCCAGTACAAAAAAGACAGGGATCTCTTGGAAAGAGTCCAGCGGAGGGCCACAAAGATGGTGAAGGGCCTGGAGCATCTCCCCTATGAAGAAAGGCTGAGTGAACTGGGTCTGTTTAGCCTTGAGAAAAGACGACTGAGAGGGAACCTGATCCAGGTCTATAAATACCTAAGGTGTGGGGGGCAGAGCGGTGAGGCCAGACTCTTTTCAGCAACGTGTGGAGACAGGACAAGGGGAAACAGCCAGAAACTGCAGCATAGGAAGTTCCGCACAAATGTGTGCAAGAAATTCTTTACAGTGAGGGTGACGGAGCACTGGAACGGCTGCCCAGGGGGGTTGTGGAGTCTCCTTCTCTGGAGATATTCAAGACCCGCCTGGACACCTACTTGTGTGACCTGGTGTAGGGAACCTGCTTTGGCAGGGGAGTTGGACTCGATGATCTCTGGAGGTCCCTTCCAACCCCTACAATTCTGTGATTCTGTGAATATAATAAATAAAACCAATTTGAAAGCAGTGAAATGCCAAAATAGGTGGCAAGGAAGAGTATGAAACCTTCCAGACACAACTTTTTTCAGCTTTCTCTTTTAATAAATCAAAGTAAGAAGGTCTCAATAGCATTTTAAATATGAAGATATTATAAGGTCGTATTGGAATGGCCTTGCAAAATTTACAGGATGCCATTATATCACAGAACATATATAGCTTTGTTCTGCACTTCACTGTCTACACTATTAGCTAATGCTTTCCAAGAGTTCCATAAATCAGATAAAAACCAGACAAAATAATAAATTCAATTAATTTTTATAATTTCAAGTTTAAATGACGTTTTAAAAAGTGCTACACACAAGCTATGCATCACGCCTACTTCCATTTCAAAATCTGTACCAAAACTGCTACAGCAGGATACAATGTGAACTTGAAGTTATTTTGCTTTGGACTTGGAGAGGTAACTTTGTGTACTGACAGCTGGTGGCAACACTCAGTACAAAGTTCCTTTTGCTCTCTAGAGTGTTTAGTCACATCCAGCCATGGGCTCAGGCTACATCAAAGCACAGCTTCCCTCTGTATACACCAAAGCCAGATGTCTTCTAGCTCTGCAAAGCTGCATGTAGTCTGGCAATCTATATCATAGTGAAAACTGGTTGCCTACAGAGCATTTCATTAACAGGCCTAACAGGTCTGGTTTTACAGGCAGAAAAAACATACAAACAAAAAAGCTACAAAGCTGACCCATGGTAAACCTCTGCCCACTGTGGAAGGCATGGCAGCTTCCAGCCAGGCCCATAGAATCATAGACTTGCTCAGATTGTAAAAGACCTTCAAGATCACCTTTCTCTTCATGCCCCAGCTTTTGGTAGCATGAGGACACTGGGTGCCCACAAACCAACCAGGAACCTGAGACCTAATGCCTACAAGACACTCCCTCCATAAGATAATCAGTGCGAGCCCCGCAAGGTGCTCCTTGCTTGTCAGTGGCCTGCAGGCCCCTCACACCCACCTGTCCTCAAGGTGAGGGCAACACATGAAACACTGAGGCAGAGGAACAGTTAAGAGGCCTTTCTGCCTGTTTCATTTGTAGGATACTGCTAGAGCTTTAAGCCTTGTCTTTAGCTTGAAGTAATAAACACGTTTATGTAAAAGCATAGCCACTGGCAAGCTGGTGAACTGGCAAGCTGGATGATTATGTTTCATACTGTATTGGCAGCCACATGGATGGGTTTATTTATGTTGCTGGGATTTACTTTTCTGTTTCCAATGCATAATACTTAATCAGAGATTTTTTGAAATCAGAAGAAAAAGCCATTGGTCACAGAATCCTAACTGTTGGAAAAGGCCACTAAGACAGCCTAGCCCTACCACCAACCCACGCCCACCATGCCCACTAACCAAGTCCCTCAGTGCCACAGGCCACATGTTTCCTCAACACCTCTAAGGATGGTGACTCTATCACCTCCCTGGGTAGCCCCTTCCAGTGCCTCACTGAGGCTCTTTCTGAGTGGAAAATTTTCCTAATATCTGACCTGAACCTCCTCTGCCACAATCATTACCTGTCAGACTGCACTTACCCCTGTTTCAACCTGCCAGCAGGGCTGGCTGTCATTAGCTGGGCATCCGGGGAGGGATCTGGGACTTGTAGGCACCTGTACTGGTGGAGAGGAGATGCTTGCAGCAGGAGTTACTGCATTATGGTGGTAGAGGGCAGAGACAACAAAACCAGGCGAGCACCTAGGGATCTTGCTTGCCTTCTGCTGTACCCAGAAAGGCGCACCCCAGTCCCTCAATGTAAAATCTCTGGCGTGGCTTGAGGGGGAGGGGGGAAAAAATAAAAAAATCCGTGCTTTAAATAACTTCCATCACCCACGCTCTCGTTTAACAGAGAGCGGCACATTTTTGTCGATAGCTGAGGTTTTCTCATTTTGCAGCAGCACCGACAGAGGAGGGCAGTTTTGGGACGGAGCCCCCATCCCAGAGGGTTCCCCGTCCCGGCTCTACCTGGGTGCCGACGCCGGGCGCCGCCGGAGCGGGGTCGGGCCGCGCCTTCCTCTTCCTCGCGCGGAACACCACCACCTCCACCTGGGCGGAGGGCGGCGCGGCGTGGGGCGGCGGCGGGGCGGTGCGGTACATCTCCTCCCGCAGCCCTCCGAAGAAGCCGCGGGCGCCGCGCCGCCCTCCCTCCGCCCTGCCTGCATCGCTCGGAGCTGTTGGCTGCGCTTCCCGGCTCTCCTCCTCCTCCGCTTCGCTAGCATCGCCGTCCCCCGCCGCGCCCCGGACGCCGGGCTCGTCACCTGCACGGCAGAACACGTGCGCGGGTCAACTTCGCTTCGCAGCGAGAGGCCCTCCCTCCCGCAAATCTCCTTTCGGCCCCGCTCACCCACCCAGGTCGTAGAGAGCGCCGAGCACCGCCTCCAGCCGCCGGCAGGGCTCCCGCGACCCCATGGCGCTCAGAGCGGAAGGACGCTTGAGCCCGAGCGGCTCCCGTCGCCCCTAAGATGGCGCCGCCCACGGCGCGGTGCCCCCGCCCTCCCCGGCGCCCGCCACAGCGCGCCGGGCAGCCGGGCCGGGGCGGCGCGGGGCCATGGGCGCCGCAGCGAAGAGGTAGGGCGACAGAGCGGGGCGCGGCGAGGCGCGGCGGCGCTCGCAGAGCCATGGCGGCGGCGGTGGCGACGGCGGCCGGACGGGCGCGGCGAGGGACGCCCATGTTCTCGGTAGGCGGCGCGGGGAGAGGGGCCGTCGCCTGCACGGGCCGCGTTCGCTCTGAAGCGGGGCTCGGGCGGGGCCTGCGGGCGGGCAGCAAGTGCCGGGCAGGGCGGGAGGGAAGGCCTGCGGCTGTCCCCGGGTTGGGCTGTCGGAGCGTTTGGGCAGTAGCGTGCTGGTGTTGGCGAGTTTTCGGCTGAAGTGGCTGTTAGAGAGCTGTCACATGGACGGATTTGTCAGAGCGGGCTGCCCCGTTTTGTGTCACTGAAAATGAGTTCGCTGTCCCCGTTTTTCCCTGAGGAGGTTGAGATGTGGGGAGTTAAACCTGTCTTCTCGCTAGGACTGGGGCGAAGGGTTGGAAAAGAGCGGTATGATTCGTAGTTCCATCTCGGGTTCTGGAACGGCACTGCTGTATTTCCCTGGCGCTGTGCCTCTGTCCCAGGTGCACCCGAGTGCGCTCCTGTTGTGTTCTGAGGATCGTGGGGAGCTGCGGCATCCCCGCTCCGCGCTTCAGCCGTGTAAACCACGTACTACCACGGCAGTAACCACGTACAGAAGTGAGCTCTCTGGTTCCAGGGTTCTCAGCTGCATATCCTCTAAATGTGTCTCTGCCAGCCTGCAGGTGAATCCAAGCAGCAGTTTGATTGTGCGGTGCGAGAGGAACATTTCTTTCAGCTTCCTCCGTGCCACGTTAGGCTGGGACATGAAAGCATGGAAGGGTAGCAGTTGTAGATCAAATCTGGAAATGTGAAATCAACGGAAGTGGTAGACAGGTGACTTCTCCATCGGCTGTGGCTTTGTACAGCCTCTGTCATCCACGACGTGCTCTCATGTTAATGGCTACAGAAGCACAGCCACTGCTGGTGTGGCTGATGCTACCAGAGTTGGTAGTTCTGGGTCCTTTTCCTCTCCCTTTCTCTTCTCTTTTCTTCCAAAAGTGGTTTATTTTCTTCTGTTTTATTTGTATTCAGAAAGATTGCTACAAGGTATCAAGGCCACAGATGATTGACACAAACTATCTCCAAATTCCTTGTCAGCTCATGGCTTCGGTGGCACTTATGTGACATCAGCTAGGTGAAAGCTGTGGAAGAAGAAAGATTGAAAACTTTAATACTAAACTACATAGGAAAAAAAGATAATAAAGCTTTTAAATGGATGTGGGCCTACATTTAATATAGCATGTATGAGCTTAAACCTATGACTTTTTTAAAAGTCTGTGTAGAGGGTGGTTCTGCAGTTACTGTGGGACAGCTCTCTGAACTGCAATACTGGAGAGAAAAGTGAGATGAACTACCAAGCACTGGTGCAGTAAAGGATGGCACCAATACCTGGCTGTAGCGTATGGGGAAAAATGTAACAATGTCAGGTGTTATAGTAGGGGTTTGTGTTCTCTGATAAAATGAAATTGACTCTTGATTCATTTGGGATTTTGAAGGGCTTTTTTTTTTTGACGTTCTTAAGTGGAGATGTTCCTGATTTGTGGTAGTTTGTTTTGTTTTTCCAAACTGTCTTGTAGTGACAAATGGTCGGGAGCTAAATGGTGCGCTGTGCTCACTCCAAATGTCAGCTGCTTTTGTGACAGTGTTGCTGATGTAGCTACACAGCGAAAGCTGACTCCCTCTACCAGGGCTGAAAACCTAGCTGCTGCTGCTGCTGAGTATTTTGCTTATCCTGGTGGATAAGCAGGAACAGTCCTGGTGGATGTTTGCTGGCCAGGCCTTTGTCTTGGGGTCAGGGAAGGTTGCTGTAACAGCCTGGGAAGCAATGCCTTTCCTCCTTCACTTTTCCCCCCAGTTTTTGTTTGTTTTTTTTTTTTTTTTTGCTTTAGCATCTTTTTCTAATAAATACTCTTAACCATAACTGTTACCTTTATGTTTCACTAAGTCTTGCTTGTCTAGTGACTATTGCTGTTATTTTGAAGTTTGGAAGGACACAGTTTGAGTTCTAGAAAGACTGAAGGGTCATTCACATAGACTGTGCTGTTACAGGAGATAAGAGGAGACATCCCTCTCTAACACAGACCATGCCTGCTGTCTTGGGGAAAAGAGTTTTGTGAAAGAGATTTCTGCAGTGGGCTGGATCCACAACTAGTTCTAGATGCAGTTAGCTTTCTTGCTTAACAGTGACATTGGTTACTCGGAGACTGTGCTCTCTTTATAACTGTGTTGCTTTCTGATCTTCACATGGCTGGTAGTTCGCTTTTTGTTTTGTTCCTACCTGGCTGTGCTTTCTGTACTTTTGTATCCAAGCTTGTTGAAAGCCAGAACAGATCACCAAGGTTGTAGGTGCAGCTTAAAGCAGCAGGGATACTACTTTCTTTTGTTGATGATTGTGTTCTTATAATGTTGTTCCTGTTATTGTTTTCATGCAGCTGTAATAGTAGAGATCAAAGCTGCTAATACCTATTAATCATGAAGAGACTGGAGGCAAGGCATTTTAGCTTTAAAGCCAAGGTGTTCCCTGAACCTCTTCCCGTTGGGCAGAATTAAGCAATGTGACATAGGGTGATCTGGAGATCTTCGCAGTTGAAAACATTTGTTGCTTTTGTTTTGGTTCAATTATTTATTTTTTTAAGTTTCTAATTGCAGCATTGTTCCAAGCAGTGCATTGTTCATGCACTCAGAGTATGGAATGCAGACACTACAGAAATATGAAAAAAAAAAAAAAAAAAAAGTAAAGCAACCAAATGCTGCAAAAGCTTTGCATCTAATACATAACTACTGCATCCAAGCAGATCACTGAATCACCCGAAATGGTGTCTCATTCTTTATTTGTATGTTCCTAGCAGAAAGAGCTCACATCAAAGAAAAGAGATGAGTTTGAAGATATCTTGGAGGAAAGACGATTGTCCAGTGACTTGAGATACGCAATGAAATGTTATACACCTGTGATCTATAAAGGACTTTCACCTTGCAAGCCAAATGCTATTAAAAGTGTTGTTCTCCAATCAGAGCAGGTTCAATATGTTATCAAGCAGGTGAGTCTGAATGCTGAGCTGTTAAGCAAACTAAATTGAACACAGCCAAACTGTGTGGCAACAGGAGAAAAGAAATATTGCTGGCCTTGTCAAACACCATAGGTGTAGTTTGGTAGGCGGTCCATTACATCAGTAACTTGAGAGCTGTTCTCTTCTGGCAGGAAAGACAAGTACTGTTTTATCACAGAGTTGCCAGTAAAGCTGTTAGGTATCTGATTTATATTGCAGTGTTTTGATTTTGCTTATATGACACTTCACCATCCAACTTAACCAGCGTGCTTGACTCTTTTTTGTCCCCTTCTCCACTGTCCTTGACACAGAGCAGCATTGTGAAAGACTAAATCTGCTTAGTAGACAATTCTGGTACCTTGAGGATGTCTTGTAGCAATTTTACAGGCTAGCGATGTGTTAATGATAGAATCATGAGTGCTACATTCCCTAAAAGGAAAGTTCTATTTCACACAGTTCTTTGAAGTAGAAATAGTAAGATGTGTCCACATTTTTGTTTTAAGATGAAGGGCAGCTGCTTTGTTGTATTGAATAAAATATTTTATATTCAACTGACTCATATTTTGAAATGGCTGAAATAAGGAATACTTAGCAGAAGTACCTATTTTCAATATTAAACAAATAAATTCCAGGCTAGCAGATGTATGTATAAGATATTTCAGTTAGTTCAGAGTGAGTGGCTGCCATGATATTTTTATTTTTAAATGGTCAGTGTCAAGTATGATACATCAAAGCTTGCTATGAGGTTACAAACTGAAGCATGACCTACATGTTTCAGTCTTACCGCCATCAGGATTTGCTAAGTAATATTTAATACAAAGAAAATGAAACCTTTCAATTTGGAAACATTAAAGCATTATCTGAAAGAAAATATTTCACATGGCATTTGTCAGAAAGATGCTCGTGTGATGTTTTCTTCTTAAGTGCTGTTTTTCTGATGGAAAATGATTTTGATAGAAATTTGTCAGATGAGTGTGAAGTGGTTAAAGGAGGTTTGCAGTCTTGCCATTGCAGTCTGCTTCTCAACTCCAAGCTAGAGATTACTGCAAGTATTGCTGGCCTCCCAGCTGAGCCATGCTGTTTAGGAAGCTTTTTATTCTGTTCTTCCTCTTTCTTCCTGTTTGATGTTCAGTAAAAGACATGTTTCTCATTTCATAACAGCAAAAGATGAACTTTTCAGTTAAATATTTCTCTATTTAAAAGAGAATGTGAACTTCTCTTATATAAATAGAAGAGATGATTATTAAGTCTGTTTTTAAGAAAACTTCAAATGGAATGTGCATAAGAACAGGAAAAAAACCAACACATTGATATGCAAAGCTGGTAGAGACAGTGCTTTGTTTGCATTTCAGCTAGCCGTTGCCAGAGTAATAAATGAAGTTCTTTGGTTAAGTCTTAAAATCCAACCCAAATGCACTTCTGAGATCTACTAGAGTATTTCTGCAAGCTTAAGTTTCATTTTACTAATTAAAGAAAGCTGCACACAACCTTCTTCAGACCAATAATCTAGGAAATATTCTTAGAGTTTAAACCTCCTCTGAAGGTGGCACAGGCTAAAATATTTAGATAGTATGTTTTCGAGGAAGAAAAGTTACTACTCAGCCCCTGTTGACAGCTCAGCTTTAATGGGGCTTTCTCGTGCTGCTTGACATTGAACAGATTCTGTAAGATTAGATGTATGCCTACCAGATAAAACTCTAGAATTACTGCTGCTGTAACTGTTGTGGCACACTGAATAGTGTGTGTGTGGGCAAGGAGAATGGGGCAACATCTGATGGTTCTTTTGTTTGCTTTACTTCTCTTTAGTTAGCAAAAGAAATGGGAGAATCGCCTGATATTATTCAAGAAGAAGCCACGGAAATCCTGGATGAGATGGGTCACAGTATGCAATTAGGAACTGTCAGATTTTTTGCCTTTACTCTGAGCAAAATATTTAAACAGCTATTCCAGAGGGTTTGTGTGAATGAAGAAGGAATGCAGAGAGTGAGTACTGTTCAAGAAAAACAAAAACTGTAGTATTTTTCTACTGATACTTAGGCAGAGGCTCCAATCTTCACTTCTAGGAAAAAGTACAAAAGATATGCTTCTTTAAAAAAGACTGCATTTGTGTTTATTGCTGCTTTTCTTAGTAAAGAGGGGAAAAGTCAGATGATGTGTATTTGAGGCAAACAGTCAGAAAAATTTTTCAAATTCTTCTGATGGTAAGGAGACATTTTATATAAAGCTTCTTGCATCTTTTGCAGATTATGTAGGCCTTCACTTGAGATGTATTTGGCAATAAGGAATAATATTTCTAAGGTTTTAAAATACATATTATTCATGCTATGCATTTTGATGCTGAGAAAGAACATCCCTCATGTAATGAGGTGGCCCTGTCTTTTGAGTCCTGTGGTGCCTTTAAACAACAGGGTTCTTTTCTGGAAAATACTGCTCCAGATTTCCCATGGTTCCGTGTTGAAAAAGATACAAAGTGAACAAAGAAACTATACTCAACAAATGAGCTTCTATTCTTCTTAAGCTGTGTGAAGATGTGTATCTGCAAGTTTCAGCAGCAATTCTGCAAATACTGGAACAATATTGTTTGTTCTTATTTCTTTTTTCAGTTGCAACGTGCCATTCAAGAGCACCCAGTTGTACTGCTGCCCAGTCACCGAAGCTATGTAGACTTCTTGATGCTCTCTTATTTACTATATACGTATGACTTGGCTTTGCCTGTCATTGCTGCAGGAATAGGCAAGTATGTTCTTTTAATGGTGTTTTCAGGATTCAGAGAACCAGTAGCAAGGGATCAGGTAGCTGCTGCTATAAATAGTTATTTAATTTCTGTTGTGAATGCTCTTTGTTAAAATGTCTTTGGATTAGATGTTTGCATGGTCATGCCCCCTCCTCTGTGCTGAGGATTTTTTTTTTTCATAGTAAGTACTTTGACCAGAAGTACCTCACCTGTAGACCCAAGGCTGGGAAAAGACAGGTGTTGTGAAGCAGACTTCTCTATTGCTTTCTTTGGCTGGAAACAGACAAAAGCTTGGCCAAGAGTTACTGTGTACACAGAGCCTTTTGTGACACTTGATACAGCTTTAAGTGCCGTCACAGTAGCCTGATATGAAGTGCCAATTACCTCTTGCTAGTTGGTGGTGTGACTGATTCCTTGAAACTGATTGGTGACATCAGGATTGGAGGCTGCCTGAGCTGTAGTGACTTGCAGTGATGGAGTTCACTCTTGAGGGATATTGGACAGGCAGAGAATAATATCAGGAAGCTTAATTCTAGGAAAGCCAACTTTCAGCTCTTCATGAGTTAATCAGTAAAACCCCCTGGAAATCTGTCCTCAGGGATAAGGGAGCAGAGCAGAGCTGGCAGATCTTTCAGGAAGCTTTCCTTAGGGCACGAGAGCTCTCCTCAAGGTGGAGGAAGTCTGGAAAAGAAGGCAAAAGACTGGCATGGCTGAACCAGGACCTGCTGATCAAACTGGAGAGCAAGAAGAAAAGGAGTTTAGTGGTGCTACTAGGCAGTGTAGGGATGGGGTCAGGACAGCCAAGTCCCAACTGAAATTGGATTTGACGAGGGGCACAAAGAAGGATAAGAAAGGCTTCTATGGGTACATCAACCAGAAAAGGAAAGTTCAGGAGGACATACACCTTCTTGTGAGCAATACAGACAGGCTTGTAACAACAGGCAAGGATAAGACTGAAGTACTCAACATTTTTTTTGCTGCAGTCTTTGCTTGATACTGTTCTGCATGCAATTGTTGAGTGATGGTTCAGAAAGTGGGAACTGGGAGAGTCATGCCTCTCCAACCATAAGAGAAGGTCAGGTTTATGACCATGTGAGGAACCTGAACATCCATAAGTCTATGGATCCTGATAAGATGTATCCCAGAGTCCTGAGGGAATTGGCTGACATAGTTGCCAAGCCACTCTCAATGATGTTTGAAAAGTCATAGTGATCAGGTGAAGTCCCTGGTGACTGGAGGAAAAGCCATGTCACATTCATTTTTAAGATGGGTAGGAAGAATGACAGAGGGAACTACCAATCTGTCAGCCTCATCTTTGTGCTAGGGAAGATCACAGAACAGATCCTCCTAGAAGCTATGCTAAGGCACAGGTAAGAGAGGAAGGTGACATGGAATAACCAGCATGGCTTCACCAAGGGCAGGTCCTGCCTGACCAACCTTGTTGTGTTTTATGATAGTGTAGCTGCATCAGTGCACAAGCAAAGAGCCGTCTGTCAGGACTTCAGTAAGGACATGATCCCCCATAACATCCTTCTCTCCAAATTAGAAATATATAGATTTGATGGGTGGGCTGTTTGGTGGTTGGAGAGCTGGTTATCAGATCATACCCAGAGAGTAGTGGTCGGTGTCTGAATGTCCAGATGAAGATCATTGACAAGTGGTGTCCATCAGGGGTCAGTACTGGGAGTAGTGCTCTTTAACATCTTCATCAGTGATATCAGCAGTGGGACTGAGTGCACCCTCAGCAAATTTGCAGATGACATCAGCCTGTGTGGTGCGGTCAACACGTCTGAAGGATGGGAAGCCGTCCAGAGAGACCTAGACAGGCATGAGCAATGGGCCTGGATGAACCTCCTGAGGTTCAACAAATCCAAGTGCAGTGTCTGTCACCAGGGTTGTGGCAACCTCTGCTATTAATACAACCCGGGGGATGTAAGGGTAGAGCACAGCCCTGCCAAAAAACGACTTGGCAGTGGTGGATGGCAAGCTGAATATGAGCCAGCAATGTGCCCTTGCAGCCCAGAAAGCCAACCGTATCCTGGGCTGCATCAAAAGAAGCATGGTCAGCAGGTCAAATGAGATGATCCAGCCCCCTCTACTCTGTGCTGGTGAGGCTTCACCTGGAGTACTGTGTCCAGATGTGGACTCTTTGGTACGGGAGAGACATGGACTTGTTAGAGCACCTTCAGAGGAGGGCCACAAACATGATCCAAGGGATAAAACACCTCTCCTACAAGGACAGACTGAGAGACCTGGGGATGTTCAGCCTGGAGAAGAGAAGGCTCCAGGGAGACCTGAGAGTGGCCTTTCAATATCTAAAAAGGGGCTATAAAAGAGGAGACAGACTCTTTAGCAGAGAGCAGAGCTGGTGAAATAGTGGGTGTGACGCACATGAAAAGATGCTTTTGAGTCCCAGATCCTGGTGAGCCAGTGTGCAATGGGGAGAAGTGTTGGTCACGGCAGCTGCATCCTGGCTGGGGGATTGAATGGGCAGTAGGAGGATGGAGGTAAAGGAGAGGATAGAGTCTGTGCTGTGGTGAGAGAGGGAGGGTAGTAGGAGAGTAAGGGAAAAAGAGTCAAAGCTCTTACATCAGCTGTTGTTGCCCAGAATCCTGTAGCTAATTTCCTTTTATCTTTTTTCTTCCTATCTAGTGACTGAATATCCATTCTCAAATGTTTTACTGATTGAAGTAATAGGAAAGCTGAAGCAGCAAATGGCCAGTTGCTATATGGACTCATTTTAAATACTTCCCCAAAATATTTGTTACTGCTTAGCACTTCCTGGTTTTAGCAATCTGAGCATTGAGGGATTGCTTGAAACTAGAAAATTATCAAAAATTTTGTCTGGCTTATGCTACCATTCCCAAATTGATAAGTTGGGCTCTTACATGATATAACGTAATGTAATTGGTTAGTTTATTGCTGGGGTTAATTTGTGTCTTCTGAGATGCTTTCAGTGGTAACTGATCTTTCTGGAGATGAGTGAGACAAAGTACTTGAAAAAAAATAATCCTCATTATGGCTGAAATCTGGATGTCTGAATTATAAAAATAAATTGATATGAATGCTATTTACTAATATATATATATATATATATAATTGAAAGCATATCATAACATACCAGTCATGTCTTGCAAGCATTGCAAGCAACAACAGAATCCTTGAGAGAGATCTTTTATTCTGGTAATTAAATCAGTTGATTATAGAACGTAGTTGGTTCTGCTGGCAGATGTTATTAAATTCTCTGTGTGTGGATTTGATTTCTGTTTGATTGTATTTCAGATTTCCTAGGAATGAAGATAGTTGGTGAGCTGCTACGAAGAGCAGGTGCCTTTTTTATGCGACGTTCCTTTGGCGGCAACAGACTCTATTGGGCAGTTTTTGCTGAATATGTAAAAACTATGTTAAGGGTAAATACATTATTGAGCTTTCAAAGTGTATGTTTAAGAAATACTCTATTGCAGTGATTCACTTAAAATAAGTGTGACATCGTGGGCATAAAATTAAAGTCCTCACTGATGGAGGAAACGCATTTTACCTCATAGTTCATGCTGGTGAGGAGCATGCATGTGCTGTTACTGCAGTTCAGCAGTGAGCAGTTAAGAAATTGCTGCTTATCAGTTGCTTTGGATTGTGTACCCATATCACGTGACAGACAAAATGTTTTTGTTAATTAAACTCCATAGTTTGGCAAATACAATAGATGAATACAGATTTGAAATGACTGAGGTTAGAGGTGGCATGGCTTCCATGAAACAAAAATCTGCTTATGTTTAAGTACTTTAAATTATTTACAGGCGGTAAGGAAGAAACGTTTTTGTTTTTCTGACCAGCTTTTTTTGTTTCGTTTTACTTTTGAAGAATGGCTATGCCCCAATTGAGTTTTTTCTTGAAGGAACTAGAAGCCGCACTGCTAAGACACTGACTCCAAAGTTTGGTAAGTTTCTTAAAAACTTGGAACCTTCTATGGTGATCAGTGTTTTCATTAGTGGCTATGTTTTTCTTAAGTTCTTCAGGCAGGAAGAGGTGTTGAAGTGGTGGGAAATTGGTGAGGTCTGTAAGCAGTGGAAAACACTACAGTTAAAGTTCTAAAGCTATATAAAGAAGATCAATACATGTCTCTTGCATTCTGTTTTCTCTTCAATTGTGTACCTAATTGCATAATTCTTCCCTCTTTTCTTTTGGACAACAGGCATTCCCTTACCACCTCAGAAAAATTGTAGGTTAACTCTTTGTAAAAGTCATAGAAAATCTTTAGAAAGAGATGTATAAGAGCAGAGCAGTACTTTTGAAAGGAGCACAAATAGCTGTGCAAGTGTATTGCTTACATTCACCTTTTGTTTTAAAGCTTGGACAGTGTCTTCTGCATCTGCTTGCTCAAAGAGGACAAAAACGATGCACACCTATCAGTAGTTTCTAAAATATAAATATATCTTTTTCAAAGTTAAATTGCAGTTGCTCTTCTTTCCTCGAAAAAGACAAGGGACTCACTTTTTTTCTTTTTTCTTTCCTTTTTTTTTTTTTTTTTTTTTTTAAATCTAATTTGCAGGTCTTCTCAGCATTGTGATGGAACCATTTTTTAAACGTGAAGTCTTTGACACATACCTTGTTCCCATCAGCATCAGCTATGAGAGGATATTAGAAGAATCTCTTTATGCATATGAACTCTTAGGAGTCCCAAAGCCCAAAGAATCTACATCTGTATGTTAATTCCTTAAGAACAGAACATAAGTGGTTGTATATGCATCATGTAGCTCTAAAATTTGCTTTTTACTCTTTCCATTTCCTTAGGGGTTGTTAAAGGCCAGAAGAATCCTCAGTGACAATTTTGGTACCATACACATCTATGTTGGCCAGCCGGTATCACTTAGAACATTGGCTTCTGGGAGAATCAATCTATGCCCATATAATTTAGTTCCCAGGTACCGAATATTGTTATGGTTTATGCAGGAAAGCACTTGTTTAATCCTCAGAAATATTGAAATAATTAAGTAGCTCTCTGTTTTACTTCTGTTTCACTTTCCTTCACCTCCTCATCATCTTCAGTGAAGATGTTCTGTCTGAGCGCAGGGTATTCATGCTTCTGACTGGCTGCCTCTGAAACAAATTGTTAATTCCATTGCTTTGTTTTAGGGGGAGGATATCCTATTTCAAAAGTTTATTGTGATATATGACCTAGGCAAAGCTCTATTTTCTGAGAATTTAGTAGTTCTGTTACATAGAAGCTCCTCTTTCTTTCCCTTCTTGCTTATTACTGCAAGCAGTTATGCGATCGTGTGGTAAGGAAGATGGAGCTACAACTGGATGTGGTGATTGTATAATTTGATATATAGAATGTAGTTTATTTGTTTGTTTATTTTGAGGATAGCAAGTAGCAAGTGTACAACATCAGTACAAAGTTCTGATTCAAATATTGTAAATCTGCTGATGTTTTGCTCTGTATTACATAGTGCAAAGAACTGCCCTGTAAATGTTAGGATCTGGGAGCGATACATAAAAGAAATAAGGAAGAGTGTGATGTATATTTCAGATGTTGAAGCTTTTTAACCTTGAACTGCACTGTTTTTTTTTGTTGTTTTTTTTTTTTTTCCTCCAGGCATCTTCCACAAAAGCCAACTGAAGATATTCAAGAATTTGTCAGTGATGTAGCTTATAAAATGGAACTCCTGCAAATAGAAAACATGGTTTTGAGCCCGTGGGTGCTAGTTGCTGCTGTTCTGCTCCAGAATTTGCCTGCCATGGATTTTGAACTTCTAATAGAAAAGACTGTGTGGCTCAAAGGCTTAACTCAGACTTTTGGAGGATTCATTGAATGGCCTGGTATGCATTGAAAGTGTTATTTCTATTCCTTTTGTTGTTTGTGAAGGATAGATAATGTTTTCCTGAAGGCGGTGTATGGTGACAACGTTATAGATTGTTTTCATAGGTGCTAAGTGCTGCTAAAATGGATTTTAGCATATGCGAAAAATTTTTGTGTTCATTTAGCAGTTTTTATTGTTTCTTTGCTTTCCAAATGCTTTGCATTCAATGGAAGTCGTGTTTGAAGATGTCTTGAAATCCACTTCTGTTTTTAAGCTTTGAGATACTGTTCTCTGTCTGTTTGCAATGTGTTACTCTGACAAAAGGAAGTCTTACCAAAGTATTGCAAAGCTCATAGCTGCCTTTGAAGGACTTTATTCCTTAAAAAGAAACGAGAAAACCATGAAATCCATGAAATCTTAAGCAAGTTCCTTGCTTAAGGCGTTTTAAAAGAATTTTAACAGAATTTGGGTTTAAGTGCCAACTTTTCTCTTTGAGCAAGTTTATTATGTAATGACACTTCTGTTAGGATTTTTTGAACTTAATTTGTTATGAGGAATGTCTTGTATAAGAAAACCGTGGAAAGACTTGATAAAGACTTGTTCATCTGATTGAAAACTTATGGTGCTAGAAATGCCTAATCAAAAGTATTTCTCTAAGGATGAATGTATCCGTCAGACAGTTCTAGCCTTTTAATTGGAGGCTCAGAATCTTTGTTCCAGAGACAAAGGAATTTCATTTTATTGTTAGAAAGTGGAAGAATTTGAAGAGTTCTAATTACAGAACTATCTGAAATTTATTCTGTCTTTTGCGTACAATGGCTAGGCTGAGAGCATTTTTCTAACTGAGTGATGTCATAGTTGTCCTCTGTGATAAAGCTTAATGAAATACTGGTGCATTTTAGGCAGTTTCAACAGAGGTATGTTCCCTATTGTGTTTTCCTGATAGATAATCTGTGTGCCAAAAAAGCAGTTACGTCGGGTCTCTCCCTGCACTCCAACATTGCGCGCCTCGTCGATGGCCACGTGGTCCTCAATGACAAAGGAGTAGAAGATGGAGCCGTAGGGGAAATAGTCTTTAAGCGGGCTTTGGTCATCCTCATGTGTAGTACCTACAGAAACCAGTTACTGAATGTGTTTGTACGTCCATCGCTGGTAGCACTTGCCTTGCAAATGACACGCAGCTTCAGGAAAGGTATGTTTGGGTAGCATGGAGAGCCCAGTGCCCAGAGCTCCCTGCTCTGCCACCAGCAAGGGGAGCAGGAGGTTCCTGTGGCTGATAGGGGGAGGTACGTGAGAAAGTTATGCCAGGACTCTGAATAAGGTCTCGTGGCATAAAGTGAATGTGTTGGGGGAATAGTGGTATTTTGCTTGACTTTCTTGTTTGTTTACCCCCTGATACTTTTGAAAGTAGGAATATTCTGCTGGGAGAGCAGAGTTACGATGAGATGATCCCCATTCTTGTTTACACTATTCTGCAATGCAGAAGCAATTGAGTTTAGAAGTTAAGTGTCTGGGAGTGCTTGGATTTCTTCCCTTGCATTATGCATTCTGAAACTCCCATAGGGTGAAATGGCCCCAAAAATACCAAACATCAACCTTCATATTTCATCTATTGAAGAGAGCTATGTTTGGAAGTCTCTCCTGCTTTTATAGCAAGGATTCATTTCATGGTGGTAATACAGTGGTTTATTTGCTTGTTTTGTTGATGTTCAGCAGGCCTGCTTTTTAGGTTACAAGTTCATGTATGGTGCAGCCAGTTCTCAGTCTTTCTTCTCAGTACTCTTTCTGAAGTGTTTCAGTGTTTTCTAGAACTTGTCTCATTAAGTACTATTTCAAAACATATACCTTGACTTTGTGCAGCATCTCATTATATGGTATTTAATGCATGTTCTGGGAATCTGCAGTTCCCTATTATTTCCTTTTAGTAACAACTGAATTGAGTACTTGCTGTTCCACTGTGATGCTTTCAGTTGTATATATATGTAGTGCTCTGAATGACCAGTCCAGATTTTATCTAAGCTGGATTTTCCTTCTAAAATAAGGTTTAAAAACTTTTCAATGGCATGTTTTTAATTATGTTTTTAAACAACAGTGTATTTTTTTTTTCAGAGGAAGTCTACAGCAGCTTCAGCTTCTTGAGGGATATTTTCTCTGATGAGTTCATCTTCTTTCCTGGTATTTCATTGAAGGTAAAAATATCCCTTATACAAAAATAATGATAGTAGCGCAGCCAATTAAAATAGCATCTGATTTTGGATCTCACCTTAATGTGTGCTTTATGATAAATACCTGCAGAGATAATTACTTGATCTGTGAGTGGAAGAACTTAAAAGCAGGTCAGAGCGGAGGTTTGGTTAGTTGCAAATTATTGTCTGAATCCACCAGGTTTCCACTCCTTCCTTCCCTTCTGAGAACCAAAAAAAGGCAGTCCACAGAACCAGAACACTAACTCTTTAACTTCCACTGCTTTACATGATGTTATGATGTGGAATGCTATCAACAAAAATCAGAAAACCACGACAGCTGGGCCTGGTGCACCTCAGGCTACAATTGGCCTTTTGGGCTTCCAGGGCACACTGCTGGTTTGTGTTTTATGTGCTGTCAGCTAGAGCCCCCAGATCCCTTTCTGCAGGGCTGCTTTCTAAGTGCTCATTGTCCCAACTGCATACATATTTGCAGGGTTGCCCATCTCAACTATAGAACCCAGCACTTGCTCTTGTTAAACTTTATATAGTTGGTGATTGCCAGCCCTCCAATTTGTAGATCTCTCTGTAAGGCCTCTCTACCCTTGAAAGAGTTGACAACTCCTCCCAATACTAATTATTAATTATTAATTAATAATTATTATAATTATTATATAATTATTATAATTATTAATAATATTAATTATTAATACAATACTAATATTGTTTTTAAGCTTCCTTAATGAACCTTCAAGTCTTGCATTGATGAAAGCACTGAAGAGGGTTGTGGCTAAAACAGAGCCCTGCAGAACCCTACCAGTATCTGATATAATGCCATTTAGTGATGTGACTCACTATAAATAGTGTCTTGCTGTTGTTTTTGTTATAGTGGGTTGGTTGGTTTGTTTTTGAATAAAGCTCTCTGCACTTGTTTAGGTGCTAACAATTCAGTTGTGCTTCTCTCTTCCAGGATTTTGAGGAAGGATGTTTTCTTCTCACAAAATGTGATGCGATTCAAGCAACTCAACAGGAAATCTACCCTACTGACAAAGGAAGTGTTGTAGTATCTTTCTTGTCAGCTATGTTCAGACCATTTGTGGAAGGCTATCAGGTATGATGTTTTTCAGAAGGTATGGTTTTTTTTTTTTTATCCTGTGTTTTGTAGGAAAATTACAAGTGCAGTGATACTTGCGCACTAAATGGCTGGGGAGTGGAAGAATGGAGAAATAGTAGGAACGTGCCCATTCTTCAGAAGCCTAATTACAACTTTGGCTGAGAATTTTCAAAATGAATAAAACAATAAACTATCTTGTAATCTAATAAGCTATTGTGGGTTTACACAGGGAGTGTTTCCTGCTGGCAGGCTCCATTGCTCTTTCTTACTGGGAGTTCTTACTTCATTCCTTTTGTGGGCTGTCCTGCTTGCTTCAGAAATGAGTTTGTATGTGACAGGTTCTTATCTCTTTAAATTCTTTTCCCTAAGATTTTAATATAGCTGAATACTTACATTCCTGTGACAAGTAATGTATACATAAAGAAGACTAAAATCTCTGATGTATTATCAGCGTAATGCTGAGAGGGATGCAGACGTATGAACCTAGTAGGTGAGGGAACTGTTACTGATCTGGTGTCTGACTTAGGCTGATTGGTACTGACTTGCGTGGTGTTTCCCATCTGTAAAAACAGATAACACTCTAATAAAATTATACTGGTTTAGATTGCAAGAACAGAAACATTAAATTAATGTCCAAGGTAACTATTGCAGTAATATTGAATCTTATTTTAATATCTCACACTTGTTAAACAGTAATAAGAATTTCAGATGTGCTGTTTAATAATCCTTGTAAGTTCCTCCGCTAACTTTTCAAAGTGTAACAAGATTACTACTTTGTAAGGACATGTTAGTTTGTACTTAAAAACAAATTGACAATCACAAGGAAGTGCTAATTTTTTTTCTTTAAATGTTAGTTAATTTTCAGATATCTATCAAAAGAAACAAAAGAAGCCTTTACTGAGAAGCAGTTTATACCTGGAGTCCGCAACTTTGTTTTTCAACTCCTTGAGAAGGGTACGTATGGCTGTAATGCAGTATTATTTTACAAGTGTGACCTGTTAATGGGCAGTGATAAAACTTTTAATTGTGTTTCTGCTTTTTTTGTAGGGACTACACAGTGTTACGAGGCGCTGTCTTCTGACATGCAGAAAAATGCCTTAGCAGCTCTTGTGCAACTAGGTGCAGTGAAGAAGAAAAAAATGTGAGTCAAATTGGCTCTTTGGTATATAAAAGACAAAGTGCGGCCTTACTGGAAATTCTTAATGACTGAGCTATTAGTGTTAAGCAGAATAAGAGCCATCCAATTTCTTGAACAGCAGCCAACTGAAGCATGAATTGGGTGTACCTGAGTTGCAGTGAAGGCCTAGGTACTTATTCCTTTCTGTACAGGTTGTGGAAGCAGGATGCCACCCCTCAGAGTGAAAATGCTCCATTGGTTCCAGCAACAGAATTTAATAACCCACTAGTGGACTTCTTCTAACTCTCCTTTCTGTGCTTTTTGGTTTTCAAAGTTTCTGTCAGGATTTTGATGTGCAAACACAACAATCCTGCTTATTTTTAATGACGGAATAATTATTCTGTGTTTTATAATAAGACTCATCAGGCAATGCAAGCAATAATTGGAAACACTAATACTATTCAAATATTTTGGCACTGACATCTCAAATCAATTTAACTGAAAACTTACTTATTAAGGTTATTTAATGCAGTTCACAGTGTACAGTTTTAAGGTTAAAAAACAGCTCTACTTACACAGAAACATAGCGACATAGATTTCATGTTACCAAATCAATTAGCGTTGTGGTGGTACTACTTTCTACTTCTATTAAAAAGTATAACCATAGGAATCCCAGCTATGAGTCCCTGCTTGGCCTTGGCTGTTTGCACAGAACACTGTTGGCTACTGAGGACCCTGAGGTATTTTCTTGCATTGAGGAAATTAATTGTTTAAGGCTTGTAGTGTTTATGGTAAGCACACAAAGTGCTGCTGTAAGTCCCCTGCACTGTCACTGTGCTAAATGGATTTTTACAGCTGGATTCCCTTTCTTCTCCTTTTAAATAAATGAAGCAAACTGAGAGTGACAGATTTTGAGATCAGCTGAAGATTTCAGATATATGGTTTCAGAGGTAGAGTCTTGAAAATAGTATTATTAAAAACAAACAAGCAAATGTTCTTTTACTGCAGTTATCCTTAATGAAAACGGGAAGAGAGAATGGGGAATGTAAGCATGAAGAAGGATAAAGAAACCAAAATAATCCTTGAGCACAGTTTGTTTAAAAGTCTACCATGCCCTAAAAATTAATAAGTTTGCTCGCAGGATGAAAAATATGATTATTTTAGTCATTTCTAACAAATAAGAAATAATCATTGAAAAAACAGTTGCGTGGTTTTGTTTTTGAACCATAGGGCCAATGGATTCTCCTACAGTGTAAATCAAGAGGCTATCCATAAAATTCTGGATGTGTTTGGTAAGTGATGTCCGATTTGTTTGAAAAGCTTCTTGACTTGTACATGAATTTGGACAATGAGCATATACTAGACTTAGCAATATTTCCAGCTGTTCCTTAACTATTTTTCCTAATAATTTGTCAAGTTTATCTGTAGAGAAATACTGGTGGTATTTTTTTTTTTTTTCCAATACTACTTCCTTTGCAGCTTTGAATATCTGTTAGACTTATAGACTCGTTAAGGCAGTAAAAGACTATTAAGGTTGGAAAAGACCGTTGAGATCATCAAGTGTAACCACTGGCCCAAGCCCACCATCCCCACTAACCGTGTCACTCAGTGCCACATCCACATGGTTCTTGAGCACTTCCAGGGATGGTGACTCCACCAGCTGCTTGGGCAGCCCTTTGCAGTGCCTCACCGCCCTTCCTGAGAAGGACTTACTCCTAATATCCAACCTTCTCTATTTGAAACATCACACAACCCAGCGTCCAAAGAAAACAGACCAACGAATAGTTTACTATAGCCTTTTGTTCTGAGCTTTTTGCTGTCCTTGCCAGATGCCAGGACGCCAATACAGAAGCCCATGGCCGCACGGCTCTGAGTACCGAAGCTCCACCCTCCCGCTAAGGCAGCACCGACCGAGGCCTCGTCCCCTCAGCGCATCCAGAAGCCCTGCAGGAACGTGGGGCGGGCCGTAGGGAGAGTGTGTGTGTGTGTATGTGTGTGTGTGTGTGTGCGGGACTGCTTCCTGCTGCCACTGAGAGATGGTGCCGCTGAGGGTTGCAGTTGATTTATATACTCACTGCGTTTTGTTGTTTTTTAAATTGATTAAATGTTTTTTTTGTTGTTGTTTGTTTTTTTGGATACGTATTTAAAGAGAAGTGCACGGCAATGGAGACTCGAATCCGTTTTCTAGACTTGTAACAAGGAACGTGATTGATTTCTTTCAATTATTTCGCTGACGTGCGGACTGTAACGGGGGACTGAAGGCATTAACATTAAAACTAACGTTCACACAAGCACTGTCGCCGTGTGGCTGCGCGGAACAGACGCTGCGTTTTTAAGCGCCCGGCACCGCATCACCGTTCGCGGCCGTAGGGCGGCGCGCGGCTCGCTTCACTTCCGCCGGCGGAAGCGGCATGGCGGGCGGCGTGGAGCTGGGCTTCGCCGAGGCGGTGGGCCCGGGAGGCGCCTGGCGGCTGCGCAGCGCCCACTTCCCCAGTAAGGTCGGGGGGCGACCGGCGTGGCTGGGCGAGGCCGGGTTGCCGGGTTCCGACGCGCTGCGCTGCGGCCGATGCTTGCGGCCCCGCGCCTTCCTGCTGCAGCTGTACGCTCCGCTGCCCGGCCGCCCCGACGCCTTCCACCGCACTCTCTTCGTCTTCGCGTGCCGCGGCGCCGCCTGCTACCGCCTGCCGGGCCCTGGGGGGCCGCTCTGCGGTGAGCCGGGGGCCGCGGGCGGGGAGGAGCGCCCGCTTCGCTCTCCGCCGCCGCCGCACTCACCCGCCGCTTCTTCCCCGCAGCGTTCCGGAGCCAGCTGCCGCGCCGCAACGTCACCTACTCCGAGGAGCCGCCCTCCGAAGAGCCCCCGCCGCTCCCCGAGCCGGTCCCACGGCGGCTCCGCAGCGGCGCCGCTCTGTGCCGCGTGTGCGGCTGCCTGGGACCCCGCGCCTGCGGGCGCTGCCGCCGCGCCGCCTACTGCGGCCCCGAGCACCAGGCGTTGGACTGGCGGCGTGGGCATCGCCGCTCCTGCGGGACGGGCGGGGACGCAGGTGGGGCCGGGCCCGTACGGGGGTGCGCGTAAAGTTGGCAGCAGCCTTAACTGAGGGGCGGCCGTTGGTAACTAGCTGATCTGTGCCAGTCAACGGGTCACGCTTTTGAAACGTCTAACAGAAACAGTGAGAAGTAACAACCCGTAATTAATGCCATCGTTATAGACGGTGTATCTGATGCATTTGTGACAGCTTTCCTACTCGTAGTACACAGTGGATGAAAAATGGTACAGCCTGTCATTAGTATTTATGTTTGGTCTAACAGTGGTGTAGGTTGTATCTGCCTTTGCAATGTTGGGTCTGTATTTTTGCTTCATAGCACACTGTAGCAGCTACTTCTGGGTAGAAGAGCACGAAACGTGAGATGGCATTGTGAAGTTGTATCTTTTTTGTTTTATAGAGGCCACGGAGGACGCAGAGCCAGACCATAATGAATTCCTTTTTCCAGAATATGAAATTTTGATAGAACCTGAGGAACCAGAGTTTCCTGCTGACAGCACTGTGGATCCTGATGATGAGAAAGGTGCTGTGGATGCATCAAAGAAACTGGAAAAACAAGAGGAAAGCAGAGTCACAAGCACTACAAGTAAGAAATATGTTAGTAGTGAGGACTCTGTTACGTCTTTAAAACGTCAAATGCTGTAGTTCTTAAGTGTTTTTTGTAAACTACTGGTGACCAAAAGTTATAGCTACAGTTGATTATGGTGCCTTTTGGTATGCATCCCATAATAGAAGTTGCTTTTGTGGGAGAGACTGAGCTCCGGCCACAGGAGCTGCTGGAGCAGCTGTTGCTGCAGTGAAGCATTGGACATTAGGGAGCATGCTGTACCCTGCTGTGCTTCCCTCAAGAAAGAAGAAACTTGGGTGAGATAAGAAGAGCCCTGAGCATCTGCCATCATACTTAACAAATCTTTTTGTGCCAGAATAACATTGTTCTGAAGCAATTTTAGTTGAATTTAAAAAATTGAAGCACAAGCCCCTTCTCCCCGAAATCATTATTTGTAGTCACCTCGCAGGCTTTGTACACACCCAGGGTGAAGAGTTTATAGTGTTAAAGAGGAAAGCAAATGGGTTCCCAGCTGTCCTTTATGGTGTAAAGCCTCCTAGGGATTCTCCATGTTACACATTGATGTGAACATGGGAGGGCTGTGGCAGGGGTGTAACTCTTAGTGATTGAAACTGAAGTCTGGTCCCTGTGCAGTGTGGGTGGCCTTTTCCCAGTGTCACACTCTGCAGGTTCAACACATTTAATGATCCCTTGGGAAGCCGCAGATTTTGGTCGATTACCTCCTTCCCTTTCTATTGTTCCACTACTGGCATCTATGGCTAAAATGCTACTAACTCTAATAAATGGATGCATACCAGAATCTTAGTATGCCACAAAAAGAAAAAATAATGTCTTAAGAGTGATGTATACTGGGATTTACTGAGAGCCAAATGCTCTTAGGGATGCAATATTATTTTTAATTTTTGCTTTCCTGTGTTAACTTGTAATCCTTGTCTGTTTGTTTGTTTTCTTGCTTAGGTGATGCATTAGATGAAGAGACATTGGAAGCAATGGCAAAACATGAAACTAAAGAAGACAAAATCTTCCAAACATTTAAAGATCGAATAACTGTTGAGCCAGAGCAGGTCAGAAGATGAAGCAGCCTTATAATTTGCACAGTGTTGTGCTCCTGTAAAATGTTTCACTTTCAATCCTTTTATTTCATTCATACAACTAGAAATGGTGATGGGAATGCCTCATCATCCTCTACGCATCTCAATTAAGCTTAATTTTCCATAGATTTCAGCTCATATAAAATTTTGACTATTTAAACAGTCCTGGGAAGATAAACTTTTCCATGAATATGACTTAAAGGAACAGAAACCTTTTTCTGCAGCCATCTTAAAGCTGTGTCTATGTCAGTAACTACCAGTTTTATAACACAGTGAAAGACAGTATTAACTTAATTTAAACTGCTTAATTTCTGCTTCGTTTTAGATAATTAGATACTGCAGAGGAGGAGAAGGCCCAATCTGGGTATCAGGTGAAAATATTCCTGAAGAAAAAGATATCCCAAATTGCTTATGTGGTGCCAAAAGGGTATTTGAATTCCAGGTATGTAAATTAATTTAAAGATAATAGCATGAAGTACAGTACAGATTTAATGGAATCTAATTGTAGGGTCATACACTTAGAGCAAAGTAGTTGAAATTTCTACAGAATAACAGTGCTGACTTGTGTAGAACCCATGTTTACTCTTTCAGGTGCTTTTCCCTATAGGACTTCTTTCACATACATAAGGTAGATAGATCCCCATCTTGTTAATTTGCACCATGTGTAAAATGGGACAGTTGTGAATATGGAACCGACTCTTAAGTCATAGGAATCTGGTATTGTTTGTTCAAAAATACACCTTTATAGAAGTATTTGAGATGTGATTTGGAAGTAAACTGAGCTGTAAGCATTCAGCTGTACAATTCTGCATGCTAGAAGCATGCGTATCTTGAATACACTTCATGTGATACAAAGATGAGCAATGTAGTCATGGAGATAATAATTTGAGATGGAGAGTAGCTGCTAAATTTAACAATGCTCATTACAGAATTTGTATTAGACTTCAGTAGGGACATGTCTTTGCTTCCCTTTGCGTCTAGTACACTGTTTCAGGAAGTGTAAACTGTTACTTAGTAGTTGTAACCTGTGTTTTTCCCTGAAGATAATGCCACAGCTCCTGAACCACCTTAAGGTTGACAGCCTCGAGGAGAGCATTGACTGGGGAACACTGGTGGTGTACACGTGTGCTGAGAACTGCAGTGCAGAAAACAAGTATGCTGAGGAGTTCATATGGAAACAAGACTTCTCTATAGAGTCTTCTGAACCTCCCTTAAGTTCCTAAGTTGAATCATCTATAATCACACTTATTTTGTTCTTCAACGCATCTGCAGGAAACTGAACTAACAGCAGTGATACCAGTCTAACAGTTCTCTTCTTGGTAGGGGATAGGAGCCCCAGGCAACTTCATTCTTACGCTCTTGAAGTTGGTAATAAAGCCAGATGCGATTCTTCATTGAATTTCACTTCAAATCTCAACTCTGAATGTTTATTTAAATAAAGATTAAATGGTTTTGGACTGGTGAAAGTATCTTTTTTGGCAACCGAATTTGAGAATCTTAGATGATTGCCTGTCAGAACTTTTGCTTTAAAAAACTGATAGTAATTCACAGAGAAAAGCAGACTGCTCTAAGCTCACTTGCATGCTGTAGCTCAGCAGGTTACAGTAGTCACAGCAATGAAGCTGCATAGCCTTTAAACAGGCAACTTAATTATGCTTTGCTCTTCCAAAAGGTACACTGGATCTTAAGAGGCAGTTGTTACATGTTGTGATTAATGATAATTCAGGATAAAATGAACAAGTAATTGTTCTATTTGACTTAAAACCATTAACTGAGTTAAACTATTTCTGCATTAGACTATTGCAGAAGCAGTCTAAACAAAGCCTGCCTTGTCAGAAGATGTTTATCATCTGTTGTTTACTGTTCATAACAGCAGATTTTCAATCTGAACTGTTAACTCTGCCATCCATCTTCAGTGAAGTTTAAAAACAGGTGCCTTCTGTCTGCTGTGTCACTGAGGGAAGAGCAAAAACATAACTGTGATGCTTAAGTAACTGGGATGTTTGCTTAACTACTACCGTGGATAAAACTGCATTTGCAGTAAAAGAGAAGAGGTGGATTGTTTCTACCTACAATACAGAATTTACTTAAGTTACTCATTCCTTCCTCCTGCTTGAGCCCTCCATGTTTGCTTACCAGTGATTCCACGAGCGATTTTATGAAAACACTAGAAGCCACTGCTTTTGTGTAGTTTAGATGCTGGGAATCCTCAGCTGAGCAGGCAGAGAACGCCTTAAGTGTAAAGCTATTTACTCATCACCACACTTCTAAAAGGACCATTTCCTGGAATAGCACACACCATCTTAAGTCACTACAGCACAACTTGGCTGATTTGAGTGAAAACCATATGATATATGGCTTAAAGTTTTCCTACCATAGTTAGCAGTTCTGCAGATGCTAAAAAAGCACAGATGGCAATACAGCAGAACATTGGACCAGCTTACCTAAATACTACATCTGCTGTGTGCTGCATCTCATTTAATTATGTAGCTCTGCATGGTAGTATATCAACTTCCTGCTAAGATCAGTGAAACAAATTATTGAAAGACCTGTTGATAGTGATGCATAACGTGCACCACTGTAAGAATAAGCAAAGATTAAGTTCACTCACGATTTGCAAATGGTATGGTAGCAAAGCCAGCCATAACTACTTATCTGGAATGAAATATTTTAATTAAGAGACCATGGTTACATGTGGGTTAGTTTTAGATAAAAGCTGTTTGAAAGAACGTGGAAGTCATAGAAAGGTTATTACTGGAAATGTACTGGAGAAACAAGTTTATTTTTAGTTCTTAGCCCATTAAGCTTCAAGCACACTTCAAAGGGGAGATTATGTACATGCTGACTCTAGCTGGAAGGGCTTTGACATTTTGTAGGAACACTAATATAGTGAGACTGTCATAGTTGGTAAAATACAAAAGTGATTTATAAGAAATATTAGAAGCTAAGCAAAAAATCTTTTGTTCCAGTTCATTCAAGTGTAGCTATGTAAGACTTGCATAAATCCCATCTGTTGAATGGGAGGCAACACATACTTGAACACAAACTCCTGTAGCCAGTCTTCTCTTTCCTGTTAGTGTACTGGAAGTAATCAGGCTGAATGTTGCCAAGGATATGACTACTGGTAAGCAAGCCAGAGCATTGTTAAGATTTTCTCCAAATGACAAGTCAGTTACAGTAGTGCATGTGCTATTCAAAAATCCAGATTAAATTAAAAAGAACTTCTCAATATATTTCACTTTACCAACTGTGTAATTTTAAAACTCATTAAGACAGTTCCCATAATTGTATAAACAGGGTTTATTGTACATGTGGAGCTGAAGGAGAAAAGAGGAGGAATATATATATTATATATATATGTACAGTGAGCTGTTTTCATTAATAAATTTATTCTGCCTTGCTTAATACTGGAAAGAGGGAATGTGTCTGGCACCAAAGAAATTTAAAACTGAAGAAATTTAAAAGCTTAACTTTCAAAATTATAAAAACCACGGTCTTAATGGAAGGAAATTAAAACATATATACATGGCAACTTAAGTGGTTTATACACTGAGTGACACAGTCGCATTCATCTTTTAAACCAATTTATGAATTTTCTATTAACAGAACTGGCATTAAAACTATTTAAAAGCTAGAATATAAATAAAACTCGGAGGGACTGCTCCAAGAGCAGCCCAACAAAGCAACTCACAGTAACTCAGTAGACATAATCATCGATAAAACAATTCCCCTTGAGCATCAGGGAAATAGGCACTAACTGGGAAATAGTCCAAGTCTGGTGTTGCAGTTTCACTGAAGTCCATCTCGTTACTGCTGTGCCATATGCAATGCCTTTTAAAATGTACCCCCAATTTCTCTGAAATATGTAGAAAATGTTACGTTGTCTTCCGGAAACCCTTTAAAATAGGATAGATGTTTTCAAATGCTTCGTAGATTTCTGCTCGAACTTTAGCACCTGCAACAAGAGAGAAACTGACTTAATTCCCTCTCTCTCCAGAGCCAAATAGTTCATTTTAATTTTTAGAATGTTTATTTGAATGCAGTTTTATGTACATCCACCTCTATTTCTACATGTAATTCTTCCTTTAGATAGCCATTTCCTATAAAACATACATTATCAGAATTAACGGAAGGCGAATAAAGTCCTGAGTTTGTTTCATTACCACTTTCGTGCTTATGCCATACTTGCAAATGAGATTTTCTAAACATATTTTCTCAGTACACTCAACTGCAAAGCACAGCCCCATAGGATGTTTCTGCAGAAGGGCCTGAACAGCAGAGTTCTATTCAAGAGTGCAAAAATCTGGGAAAGCAAGGAAATAGTGACTGAAGCAGAGACCAAAGTGCAGGTATACAGTCCTTCTTTCATCTGTGAATTCAGGTTTGTTTTTTTTTTCAATACAGTAAGGCTTAACAGAGGGGAAAAGGAAGGGTGTAGGTGGAGTGCCCAAGGTTAAGGAAGCCCCAGAGCTTGGATATCTCCCCTTCTTTGGCTGCTGCATCAAAAGAAAAAAAATGGCAGCAGCTCCAGTCAAGCTGTTACAATGCAGTGAGCTCAGTCACATGCACCTAATGCACAGAAACAGACTTTCAGATTTTGCTGAGAACATTACCTGAGCTCTTTTTGGGCACCTGCCATTCTTCATTAGAATTCAAAATCACTACTTATAAGGTTTAACCAAATACATGTGGTTTGCTTTGTGGGTTCTTGTCCACAAAACACTGTACTGTCTGTTCTTTCCCAATACTGTCATTTCTAAAGAAGAGCAACTAATAAATTGCATACTTGTGGGACCATTGTTTCTAATGCAGTCTAAATCTAGCCTACTGGAATAAAATACTTGACTTACCAGTTAAAACCACTTTTCCAGAAACAAAAATAAGCAGAACAATTCTTGGCTTGATCATTCTGTAGATTAAGCCAGGAAACAATTCCGGCTCGTAGCTGTAAGAGAAGAGTCACAGTGTTTCAATGTGCCAACAGACAGATGTCCTAGCCCTTCATCTGCAGAACTGCAGAAACAGACAGTGCAGATGTAGACAATTTGGGAAGAGTAGCAAAGAATTGTTGCCCAATATCAACCCATGAAAATTACATCAGTTACCCCAGAGGCAGAGCTAGGATAGGAACGAAGATGCTGACTCCTCTCTGGTGTAAGGAAACAATCTAAATAGACACCACCCTCTAAGCTAGTCACTACACAGCAAGAATGAAAGGTAAGCAAACCTTCATTTACCTGCTGAACTGCTGGTGTGTGAGTACCAATCCTTCTAATCTGATAGGAAACTTCACATCACAGCTGCCCACCATGTTCTGAATTTTAAAATCCAAAAATTTTGCAGGAAAACCCAGTTTTTGAACAACTCTTGCGTACTTCCTTGCTGCCAGTCTGGACTGTTCTTCGCTGAAGGGAGAAAAGGATAGCCAGCTTATTTCCCCTGTTAAGCACTACTTCAAGCAAACAGCACCAAGCCACAAATATTTAACTGGAAAAAGAAATGTTGTGTGTGTTGCAGGAGAGGAGAGTTGCAAAATGCTTACATCCAAAATTAACAACTATTACTGGTTTGCACGCTTAGTTGGGGTACTAAAGTCCTGAACACTTTAACACAGTATTCACTGTTTATGAAGCAGAAAATACTTTGTAACTCCACATATTTCCATACCCTTCAAATATGCACCTCTGTAAGACATTAAAATTGTTACTTAGATTTTCAATCCCACTACTGCTACAATCTACAAACTCCTATAGGAGCCTGTAAACTGCCAAAGTCCTCTGCTTGATGCGGCCCAGGTACTCAGACCTAGGTTTAACACAACTACACAACCTTACTTGCTATTACAGAACTCAATTTGCTTCACTTCTGTAAACAGCTGAAGATCTGGTTCCTCCTGAGGCAGAGTAAGACAACTTGACTTGCGAACATAACCAGGCAGACAAAGCGTTTCCTGTGCATCTTTATTCATCATTGATGATCAGAGGATTGGAGCACCTCCCCTACAAGGACAGGCTGAGAGTGCTGGGGTTTCTCAGCCTGGAGAAGACTCCAAGGAGACCTTATAGCAGCCTTTCAGTACCTGAAGGGGGCCTACAGGAAAGCTGGGGAGGGACTTTTTGTACTGGTGTGTAGTGACAGGATGAGGAGAAATGGAAGAAGGTAGAATTACACTAGATATTAGGAAGAAATTCTTTACTGTGAGGGTGGTGAAACACTGGAACAGGTTGCCCAGAGAGGCTGTGGATGCTCTCTCCCTGGAGGCATTCAAGGCCAGGCTGGATGGGGCTCTGAGCAACCTGGACTAGAGGGAGGTGTCCCTTCTTATAGCAGGGCATTGGAACAGGATGATCTTCAAGGTCCCTTCCAGCCCAAATTATTCTATGATTCTATGATCTCTCTCATTAGCTTATTCCCTTTGGATTTCTAAAGGACTTCTTCAGAGTTGAATTTCTCTCCTGCTCACTGTAGTAAAACTCATGTTTAGTTTTCAATTCTCATGCCTCAATGATCCCGTTACGAACAGATCAGACCACAGGGACTGGAGACTTGGAGCTCTTGGCCCACGATGAATGAAACAACTCAAATACCAAATTGCTCTTATCCTGCCGCTGCCCCTACAGTTTAAACAGTTTCAGTGCATAGCCATTCTATGTGCATGTGCATATACAACATATATATAATAAACACTGTATAAAAGAAACAGTATTTCTCAAGCATCATGGTTTCAAAAGAAAAGATGACCTTGCCTAGTTTGCTCTTAGCAGCTGAACGTACCTTTTTGCTCCTGTGCACACCATTTTTCCAGAGCTGAATATAAGCGCAGTAGTACGTGGTTCTCTTATTCTCATAATAACAGCAGCAAAACGCTGAAATGTGAGCATTGAAATTATTAGTGATACATGGATGTAACAATTACATCAAGACCAAGTTTGCGTAATCTAAGTAGCCACTGCAAAGAAATAACTAGATTCAAATATATGTACAGAACACTCCTCATTCACACATTTCAAGTAAGCTTTAATTAGTTTCAAACACTCTTACAGGTAGAGTCGAACAGGAAGGATTTCTAGTACTGCACTTCTCTTTTACTAAGCTTGTCTTTGACTACCATGTGCATACCACAAATACTACTAACATTTGCAACACAACGATAGCAACGATCTCAGTACCAAATTTTCCTCCACATCTTGAAATTTAATCTGTTATAAGCAGGATGGAAGGTTATGCAAATATTTTATGGTCTACTTTGGCTTTGTACCTTAAGCATTCGGGTAGCATTAGAAAATTGTCAAACAGAACTGCTGGGAAGTCAGAAGCCATATTTCATATAAACTGAAGTCATCTTAACTACCATAGTAGAATACACCTGCATTTATAAACATTCTTAAACTCTCTGAAGCAACTGCAAACTGTTCTGGGCATCACACACTAAATCCCTTTTTTGTGCTATATTAAACTTGGACCAGTTCACTATACGGTCTCATATGCTGTTCTGCTGACATAATGAAGGTAGTAGCATGAGTTACCCAACAACACATTTGTCAAACTATGGCTTAAATAACAGCCAAGCAACGTCTTTGTTTCATAAAACGATGTACTGACTAAAAGTCAGGAGTGTGTTACATAACCCTTCTTTTCTCTCTGCTGTGGAAAAACAGCATTTCATATTGATCGTTCTAGCCTACAAGTTTTACACAGCCACCTACCCTACCATAAGAGCTACCATCGCCTGCTCAAATGTGAGCTGCACAAGCATCTTACTCACATGCAGTTGTTAACAGCATCACTGTTATAACTGACAGTAACAGTCAGTACTGGGGGAAAACGTGAAAGAACAAAGCTTAGAGGGGGAGCGAGGCCACAAGAACCCTGTAACTGCACTGCTGCCACAGGAATTCCAGAGCAGTAGCCAGAAGGAAGAAACTCTGGAACTCACAGAACAACCATGGCTCTTACAGATGCCAGAAATTGAATTCTCCCTTCCTTTTTTCTTGTTGGAAAATAGGGAACAAGACTTGAGCATCAGACATTTTGCAATAACACAAAAACGGAACTTGCTGAGCAAAAGCAACGAGGGTGCCATATAAACAGTAACTCAGGACAGCTCTACAACAATGAAAAAAACTTTCCCAGTATATTAATTAGTCACACTGTTCTTTCTAATGCTCCCAAATCACATCTTCACATAAAACACAGCTATATCAGCATAAGAACGCTTCTTACTCATTCAGAAAAGAAATCTTTAATGAACTTAGGTAATTCTATTAACTCTACCATAAAACTGTTTCTGAATAAAGGTTTTTCAATCTAGCTACTACAGCAAAGCACACTCCAAACCCGTTCTGCTGACATATCTGTTACTGGATGCATTCTAACATACTTCTCTTACCTTGGGATTATATTCAGCATTTCGGGCACGAAGTGCAATGGTTTTTAGGTCAAGTTTGCAACCAAGATTCACCGTGGACACAATATTCCTGAAAATAGTTCAGAGAAATACATTTTAAAAAGTAAATTAAAGAATTAAAGCATCCATATAGCATGCTTATTAGTTTCATTTTTTTTATTTGTTTAAACAAGCAAACTTCAATGACATCTCTCATACTGACAGGAAACTCCTCTTTTAGGGCAGTACCTCCTAAAGCACGACTGCTGATTCCTCCTTTCCTGCCAACTATTATGAAAAGCATCCCATGAGAAAAATATTTCAGTTGGGCAGGAAAAAAATTTTGAGGTTGTGCTGTGACCACTCATCACAATCCAGGAAGCTGCTGTGAATGGGCAAAAATGTAGTAGCAATGATACTGTCCTTGGGATGCCCTTCAAGGAGGAAGACATGATGCAGGACTAAGTGAGAATACCCTCGCAGATAAACCCACTGCTAGGTGTTCAAAAAAAACGATCTCCAGAAAGTTTAAGAGAAGTCCAAGGAAATTTTGCATTTAGTAACACTTATTTACTTAGAAAACACTGAAATCTAAAGGTCTTCCGTAGGTTTTAAAAAAATATTAATATTGGAGACTATTCTTTTGGTGCAAAATTCACTTTGTTTAACACCTATTTCTCCTTGGGCCTTCCATACGTTGTTGTAAGTCTCTATAAAGCTACAGTTCAGTGAAAATACTTTCATACCTGAAACTCAAGAAGCTCTACGTTGTAGTAAATGACTAGAAAACGGAGCATGGAATATTAAAGACTACTCACTACTAGCTTCTAGACTATCAGCCAGTATCTTCCTCTCAACCCTTCCAATTCCGTTATAGACGTTACAGTTCCTGTGATCTGCTTTAATATCTCACTGCCAAAATTCTCTGCACAGTGAGATGGATCTACTGACTTTTTGGTGTAAGCTAAAAATGAGTGTTTCAAGGCACGTGTATTTTGAAATACCAGATCATCAACTCAGACAGCTTCATAAGCAAAGCAAGACAAACTCCCACAGCACAGAGCTTTAGCACTATACTGCTAAATGACAACATGATCATAGAATGGTCTGGGTTGAAAAGGACCACAATTATCATCTAGTTTCAACCCCCCTGCTGTGTGCAGGGTCACCAACCACTAGGATCAGGCTGCCCAGAGCCACATCCAGCTTGGCCTCCAGGCATGGGGCATCCACAACCTCCTTGGGCAACCTGTTCCACTGCATCACCACCCTCTGTATGAAAAACTTCCTCCTACTACCTAACCTAAACCTGCCCTTAGTTTCCCCTTGTCCTATCATTATCCACCCTTGTAAGCAGTCATTTACAATGATAACGTTCTGCACTAATCATACAAATAAATATTCAAGATCACCCTTCCTATCAAAATGTAGTACACAATTCCTCATGTGGTTTCGCTCTTGGGTATTTCGAGTTAAAGCACATCCTGAGAGACGTCATGCTATACTAGCACACAACACACTCACTGTAGCTGTGGCACTATCCCAGAGCTCTCAGATGCCGGTGTTGCAGGAGTTATAGGAGTCATCGGAGTCATTGGGGAGGGGTACAGAGGTGTGGTTCCTGGTAAAGGGGCTGTGGTAAGAGTCTGTGAGTGGAAGAGCTGAGGAGTTTGACCAGATGTTCCCTGTGTCGCTTGCTGTGATGTAGACTGCTGTGCTGCCTGCTGCTGCTGCTGCTGCTGCCGCTGTTGTTCCTCAAGGATGGACAGACTGTTGGTGCTCTGGACAGGCTGTGGTGTCAGTCCCGTGCCATATGGCATCATTGGGCTAAAAATTGGAATTCCAGGAGTCATTGCACCCTGCAGAAGAAAGCATGAAAAAGGAACCACAGATCCTTTGACTTAATCTCATTTTAAAGAGAAAAAGCTTGAAGTAGTAATCTAAGAATAAGTCATCTTAGTTGGTCACATCAAACCTGTGGCATATTAGTAACTTAAAAAGCTAAAAACAGAAAACCTTTGCAAGATTCAGTTCTTCCACAACATGAATCACAACATCCATCAGTCTGTCAATTCCAACACTGCCTGGCACGTCAATGATATCAGTATGTTTCCTACAATACCTGGAAAGCACATCTCAACTTTGACCCACAATTTCTACTTGCAATCGTTAGAATGCAAATGCATTTGCAGCACAACTGTAGTCCATTATGTATAAGCCATTTAAAGGATTCCAAAAGTAATGAACAAAGTTAAAATGATAGAATGGCTTGAGTTAGAAGGGAATCTCCACCCCTTGTCATTGGCAGGGCTACCACCCACCAGCTCCGGCAGCCCAGGGCCCCTTCCAATCTGGCCCTGTGTGCCTCCAGGGATAGGTCTTCCACAGCTTCTCAGGCCAGCCTGTACCTGACCACCTTCTGTGTAAAGAATTTTCTCCTAACATCTGATTTAAATTTCCCTCTTTTAGTTTAAAGCCATTCCCCCTTGTCCTATTGCTATTAGACCATGTTAAAAAGTCAATCCCCCTCCTGCTTGTAAGTTCTCTTCAAGTGCTGGAAGGCTGCAGTGAGGTCTCCCCTTCTTATTTCCAACATGTCAGTTATGTTTCAGCTTCAAGAAAACCATAAATATATCATTATATTTCTTAAACCTCTGGATATATAAATCAATGTTTTTTCAACTCTGCTTTTTACTAATTATTCTATATGCAATAGAATTTTTCGTATCTGCAAACATACGAACAAAAAAGACACAAAGAAATTACATACAAGAAACAGAAAACACTTTCACAAAGAAATTCAGACTGCATATTGCATATTACGTCATTCCTCTTTACCTGAGGGGAGGCTAAGCCTTGAGCGTAGGGTGGCAAACTGTTGTTCTGATCCATGATTCCAGTTATTCTTTGGTGAGGCCAGAAATATTTCCTTCAATTAATTTAAATTAATTTAAAACCGAAATGGTTTTTGACTCTCTAAAGCATTCCAGCAAAGCAGCTTTTTAGCCAAGCTGAAAACGTCAGGAAAACATCAGCTCCAGAGAAAACGTACTGCAAGTCTAAAACACTAAACAGAGCCTGAAAAGAAAAGAAGTAATATCTTGAGAATAACATTTAAATAAAAGCACACCTATCAGCTGGTATGTTAGATAAGAAACACCCACATACAAATATATGTGAGAACACTCATACGCACGCACACACCCATGCACCTTATATAAAGTAATCTCTCTCTTTCTACAGCACCTTACAGCCCCCTGGATGCCCCGTGGTGAGCACCCACAGCACGTGAGCAGCTGCCTCCAGAACTACGCCCTCCTTCACACACAGCTCTAGACCTTCACGCTCACTGTACCATATTCTTCTCTTCATCTGGGAAAGCACTGACTTTCAGAACTGAATTCCACCAGCTCCTGACAGACAGGCCTAAAGCCACACATTGCTCACACATCTCCTCCTGGGAAGAGTTAAGGCTTGGCCTTCCAAAAATGTTTTTTTCTGCTATGGGAAAACACTGCTGGTCAGCTCAGGTTTAGGAATTCTCCTTCCATCTACTTCCGCAAAGCGCTAATGCATTTTGAATTGCAGTGATGTACTTCATTGGGGGAAAAAGAGAAACTGAAAGCATGAAATGAACGCATGCTTTTGGGTGTTGTTGTTTCACTTATTGTTCGTTTGTTGTTTGTTTAAACAAAGACCGTACCTCTATTGGCATGCTATGGAAAGAAACAATACAAATAGAGAATTGAAATGCTTTCATGGAATCGTAAGGGCTGGAAGTGACCTCCAGAGATCATCGAGCCCAACCCCCTGCTAAAGCAGGTTCCATACTGTAGAAAAGTGTCTGGGTAAATTCTGAGTACTTCCAGTGAAGGATACTCCACAGCCTCTCTGGGCAGCTCTGTCTTCCTCTATTTGTATGGAACTTCCTGTGTTGCAGTCTGCGTCCACTGCTCCTTGTTCTGCCTTGAACTGGGGAGCCCAGAACTGGACACAGTGCTCTGGATGTGGCCTCAGCAGGGCAGAGCAGAGTGGGAGGATCACCTCCCTCAACCTGCTGGCCGTGCATCCCTGGATCCCATTGGCTTTCTGGGCAATAGGGGCACACTGCTGGCTCACGGTCCACCTGCTATCTGCAAAAAAGCTCAGGTCCTTCTCTGCATAGCTTCTTGTTATGAAATGCTATACTTTTTTTATCAAATACTTTGCCATTAGTTTATAGCTTGCTTAACTTGACACTTACGCAGAGAGCTTCAAGGTCATTTTTAGGCAAACCTTCAGAAAATTTGAAGAAAGCCTGCCCAGCTTTTTCTTGTCTTTAAGGCACAAGAGCTCAAAATCGCACTAACGTAACACTGTAGCCGAAACAGCATCCGCTGTTTTCCCCAAAGGCGCTTCCACGTTTCACGCCCTGGAAAGAGGTGGCCCCCCGGCCCAGCCGTTACCCAGCAGCAGAGGCAGCCCATCCGCAGCCCGAACGCCGGGCATGCCGGGACGCGCCGCGCGGACAACACCTACATCCAACCCATCCGCAACCCCCCGCCTGCGGCCCGATCCCTCGGCCGAGGGACGCGGTCCGCCCCTCCGAGCCCCGGTACCGCGCCCACGTGCACGGGAAGGGGCGATTATAGCTCGGGCCGTTCCTCCCGCCGCGCCAATGCCAAAGCGAAGGCCGCCGCCGCCTTCCCCGCCCGCCGTCACGTGGGGGAGGCGGTGACCGCCGCCAGCCGCCATCACGCCCCCGGCACCAACGGCCGTAGCGGGACGGCTCCCGGTGCGCCGTTCGGCCCGGGGCCATCACACACCGCCCATCCCCTCCCTCTCCGCCGTTCAGACCTGCCCGGAGGGCCCCGATCCTACGACGGCGCCCGCGGGGAGGTACGGAGCGGGCTCGGCCCGACCGGTCCCTCCCGACAGAACCGGCGCAGCCCACGCCATGGTGGGCCCGGGGCGGAGTGGGACACATAACAGTCGGTACCTGCCGCGTGCCGCGCCCAGGCGACGCCACCACCGCCGCCGCACAGCCCCAGCGGGAGCTAAGCTGCGCCCCGCTCCCGCGCCGCTGGCGCGCGTCGATTGCGTCACTTCCACCGCGCGTCCACCCCGCCCTCTCTACCGCCATCTTGAGTGAGGGCGGGGCGGGCGAGCGTCGTGCCGCTACCCGCGGGGTATCGGCTCTACTCACACCTCGTGCCGCGGCGTCTGGCACCGCGCTCATGGCGAGAACCTCTTGTGCTTCCCGTCCCTTCCGCCCGAAGTCTGGTCCGGATCGTGGAGGCTGTGCGGTCGCCGACAGTGGGGCGTGGCACCTCCAGGACAGACGAGACGAGGTGCCTGTGCCTCATAGAGCGCCACCTCCTCGTTTCCGGTGCCGCCATTTTGCCGTGAGACAGCAGTGAGCGGTGCTGCGGAGATGCTGTCTGCCGCCGGATACGCAGAGCTGAGGCCGGAGCCGGGCTGCGGGCTGGGCGGGCCCGTCCAGTACCGCTTTTCGCCCTACACCTTCAACGGCGGGTGAGAGCCGCGGGCAGGGGTGGGGCGGGCTGAGGCTGAGCGATGGCTGGGCCGCGTCCTCCTCGTTTTCGTCTCGCCGGCCCCGTGCGAGGAAGCCTGTGCCCTGGGCAGCGTCTGTCGGTAGAGCAGTGGGGGAGAGTCGGGCTTGGCTTCGCACAGGGCTGCGTGTCCCGAGGATCGGTGCTTCTCTTCTGCTTTATTTCTCTGTGCTACTGGGGATTTTGTCACACTGCAGACCGCTGAACACTTAGGGGTCAAAGCAAGCGCTTTCCCTTACCCAGGGGCTTGTTTCTTTGTAGTGGGAAACGTCTCTAGTGGTGATTTGTTTTTAAGGCTGTAACTGAGTCACAAACGACTTTGTCATAACTGTTACAGGTGGGTGATCTTTTGCAGATGCTTGCTCTGAATTGACAAGCATCTGGGCAGCTTGACGTTTGTTAGATTTATTTTTTTTTCTTGATCACTAACTGCTTTGTAAAGGACATCTCTTAGCTACTTAGTGGAAGTGGCAGTGTAGCAATCACAGAGTAATTATTTGGAAATTAATAATGTAGGTTAACATTAAGTTAAAAGAGTGATGCTAATTCTGTGGTAGTGGAGCTAAGTGCTTGGCTGGAGTGTGTTTGCTTGGAGAGCCAGCCAGTTTTCCTTATCAGACATCAGCAGCTTTCCTTATCAGACATCTAAAATGGGAATCTGTTGTGTCTTGACCTTACTAAGCTTCTGTACGGTTTGCAGTCAAAGCAAAGAATCACGTACATTCTCTTTAGTGTGTCTAGTGTCTTTTTTCTTCTAATCTCAAGTTTATGCATAGGGAAATGTATAGTGGGAAAAATCAAGGAATGTAATAAGATTCATGACACAATGTGAGTGTGGATAGAGAACTTTTATCTTCTCATCACTTGTCGAAGAACCAAGCTGTGCCAAAAATTGTGATTGTATGAATACTCTTCTTCAAGGACTGTCTTGGCGATTGCTGGAGAAGACTTTTGCATTGTTGCCTCTGACACACGACTGAGTGAAGGTTATGCAATTCACAGCCGGGACAGTCCAAAATGCTACAAACTGTAAGTCCGTACCTTATAAGAATTGAAATGGAGGAATGACCCTGTGTATTTATTGTGTTGCCTGAAATTATCTATCATGTTCCTTACGTAGAACTCTTAGGGAAAAAAAAAAAAAGAAAAAAAAAAAGGTAGTAACAGAATTGGAGTTTTGGAATTAGGATGACTTTTGCTGTAATGTGATGCTCTAAATGCAGTCAGATTTCTTATTGCATGCTGTTGAATGTTTTTAGCATGGTGCCTGACTTTACCTGTAACATAAGCTAGGTGTTTTTTTGGCAAGATAATCAGAAGAACTTTTGTATTAACTTGTGTAATAACTAGTTCTGCTTTGTCAGGCCACAAGTGTGCTCACTGCTGTCAGTTTTTTTGCTTATGACATGTGATCATGTAAACTTGTGTTTTACCTGGCTAACTCTATGTAGTATCTTTGACTCTTACCATCCAAATGGAAATTGCTTTAGTACAATTAGTGTAGAGCTCATGATGGCTTTGGGTAATTGCGGTGACAGAAACTGAGATTATCTCAGTTTAAGTTGTTTTGAAAATGATTGCTGAGTGTTAAACCTATAAACATGTGTTGTGTTTTAACCTCAAGACAGCTAAACTTTGCAGCTGTTTGCTCACTTCCACCAAACCCTGCAGTGGGATGTGGAAGAGAGTTGGGGAAAAAACAAGTTAAACCAACGGGCTGATGCAAAGATAGCTTAATAGGTCAGAAAATGAAAGAAATAATAAAATAAAGCACGAGGCAGTTGCTCTCCGCCTGCTGACCAGTGCCTGACCAGATCCTGAGCAGCAGTTTCACCCTCCCCTTCCACTTTGGTCGACTATCCTGCTTTATCATTCCAGATGACCCTGCGTGGTATGGGACATCCCTTGGCCAGTTTGGGTCAGCTGTCCTGGCCCTGTCGTCTCCTAGCTTCCCTTGCACCTTCAGTCTCCATCACTGTCAGGGCAGTGTGAAAAGCTGAAACATCCTTGGCTCTGTGCAGTGCTACTCAGCAAGAGCCAAAACATCAATGTTGTCAACAGTTCTCATCCTGCATCCAAAGCACAGCACTGTAGCAGCTACTAGGAGGAAAGCTAGCTCTGTCCCAGCCGAAACAAGGACAATGTGTTAATGTTTGTAGGCTCTTTTAGAAATGTGGGTTCTCGTAGTTATTGCTTATTAAATGCTTGCTCTGAAACTGAGCAAAGAGCTAATATTGTATAACACATCAGCAAATAACTGCTGTTGTGATGACAGAAAAAATCACCTACAGAATAAACATTACCTCGCCAGCTAAAAGCATTCCCCTGGCCAGATGGAGTAAAACCGTATTGAATAACATGATGAAAGTGTTTTGTTTTTTTTTCTCCAAAGTTTTGCTTTGGAAATCAGTGGGTTGAAGAGTGACATCTGTGTGATCCCACACTTAATGAGTCCTTTCCAAGATGTAAGCTGCAGTTAGCTTTTATTTGCAGAATACCTGTTACTACTACATTTTAGACAACTACTTCTGATAGTGTTTGAGAAGCTGGAAATACATTTGATATTTTCATAACTTACCATGTAAGAAAGTGATGTAGCTCATACTAAATCTAAAATCGCAACAAAACTTTGTTTTACAGAACAGAGCATACAGTCATTGGATGCAGTGGCTTCCATGGTGACTGCCTTACACTTACTAAAATTATTGAAGCAAGATTAAAGGTAGCTAACTGTCTTAATATATTTAGAAACATGTATATTTTTTGGTATTGCATTTGAGACCTATTATAATTTTAAATATGGTTTTTGCTGTTTGTCATCAAGTGTTTGTATTGTAACTGTAGCTGTATTGCTAGTGAAAGATCAAGCAGGATGAAATTGAGGCCATGTTCTTGCCAAATCACAAGATTAAAAATTGAAGCGATGAAAAGAATAATGAGGCAACATCTGTTCTTTGCTAAGTCTCAGAAAAATATGAATTTTGGTTTATTTGGTAAGGCATTACTGTTAGACCAATGCTGTTTTTGTAATTATGTCAGTTAATATTTTGCTAATATTGTTCTCTTCAGTAATGATGTTGCAGAAAATGTAATTTTGGTTGAGTATAAATTTGAGCATGTGACTTTCCTGTTGGACGTGCTGTGCCATTTGCAGATGTACAAGCATTCCAATAACAAGACCATGACTACTGGAGCTATTGCAGCAATGCTGTCTACAATTCTGTATTCTCGACGTTTCTTTCCTTACTACGTTTACAACATAATTGGTGGACTTGATGAAGAAGGTAAGACTTGAAACAAATTTTATTTGTGCCTTTCAGTGTGGTAGAGATTATGAAATGCTGAAGGTCAACGCTGGAGACAGGTTTTCTATGAAGACTTTTAAATGTTAATTAATCTCTAACAAAAATAATGACTTCTACATGCTGTACGTGCTGTAAGTTTAATTCTCCTCTTCCAGGACATTCTGTGTCCAGTGATGTGGTTGAGCTGTTAAAATACTGTATTCTCTGGCTTTGAGCAGGAGCTCAGAGGTGGTCTTGCTTAGCTAATTTCAACCGCTCCCCACAGTTTGCTGTTGAAACTAAGTTATAGTGCTTCCCCAGTCTTGCTGAGATGTCTGCAATATATGGAGAGTGAGTCGGTCTGTCTTGCATAATGGGAACTGTCAGACTGAGGGTACAGTAGCATGTGATAAGAATGAGAGCACACGTTTGCACACATGAGTTTGATTTGTTCTGATTTAATGTTACTATCTGGATCTGTGCCAGGGCTGCTCAGCAACCACTACTGTGTGGCCAAGTGTGCTGTCCAGCTTATCACATCAGGTGCAGCCTGTCTGAACAGAGGGAACGAGTGTAGCCAGGCATTGCATTTTCACTCATATTCCCTTGTGAAACCCTGTAGATGCTACAGTGCATCTCAATTTCTGGTGCTGGCACAAGATAGCTTGCTTTGTGCAGCCTGGCCTGACTCCAGAGGAAAGAACAAAAGAGCCCAAAGCACCATCCCTGTTTCCAGGAAGGCACTACAGAGGCAACTAAGCACACAGTCTGGAAGCAGTTCCAAGAACTGTGCACTTTTGCTGACTAAACTTTCTGCTAGTTGTTTAAAAAAAAAAAAAAAGTAGAGCTCTTTTTGCATCACTGTGCTCTAACACGTTCTTCTGTTTTGATTATTCTTCATTAGGACTTCTTCTGTGGTAAGTACTGTAGAAAACATCTGCTAGAGCATGGGTATAGCTTAAGTCATGCAGATAACCTTGCATATAGTAGGGCACCGTAATCACAGTGAGCCTGCTATACAAGGTATTGTCTGAACACAGTGCAGTACTATTTTGTAAAGCTTCTTCGGAGATTTCTGGTATTTCTGAAACTGTTTATGGACAGAATTTTTTTTTTTTTTAATGCAAATCTTTATCACTATTAAGAATCATTCTGGATTGCAATTACATACTTACGTACTTCTTTTTTTCTTTAAGGGAAGGGAGCAGTCTATAGCTTTGACCCAGTAGGCTCATACCAGAGAGACTCTTTCAAAGCAGGTGGATCAGCAAGTGCCATGCTGCAGCCCTTGCTTGATAACCAGGTAAAATAGTTCTTCTTTGTTCTTTGTGTTGTTGTTTTTTTTTTTTTTTAACAATCTCAGTGAAGATTTGCAATATTTAAATTGATGTGACCTTACTTTTGAGAGGTATTATTTGAGAGAAAGTTTGGGTATATTACAGGTAACATTATCAATCCGTACATTTAAAAATTGTGTGGTTCTACCTTCTCAGGAGATCTGAAAATGTTGATTTCAGATTTTGTTAAGGTTGGACAGTGGACAGTCTTGTTACAGTAGTTAAACGTTTTAATCGAGAAATTGTTTCCCACAGAAGCTGATTAGCTGACAAGGGAGGTGGAAAGATAATGTAAATATTCCTAATACTTGGCATTAAATAATAATAAGTTAAGAAGGCAGACTATATTATATACTCACATTAATTGATAAAATTAATTGATCACAGAACTATAGGAGTTGGAAGGGACCAAACCAATCAAGGGATCAAACAACTGTATGGTTGTCTGATATTCTTCAAGTTTTCTTCAAGTTGTGACTATTTTCATGATATTCTTATGTAAAACTGCTGAAAACTTACTTAAATCTGTGAAAACACTTGACTGACTTTATTGAAGCTCTTGTTGGATGTGTGAAATCTTCACAGGTTTTTTAACTAATTTTTCAGCTTTCATTCACTTTTAAGGTTCATTAGCTGTAGAGAATAAAACATCTTCTGTTTCAAGTTGTTTTTATCATTTCTGAGTCTGAAGCACAGTAAGTGACCCTTTGCCCTCCTTTTTCATTTTGGACACTTAAGTAAATCAGCTAGGATACACTAATAAAGCCCATCATGTTCCATTATGAGCTGTTGTCTTTAAGTTCTGGGTGCACTTAGAATTACTTGCTTGGAGAAAAAAAAAAAAAAAAAAAAAAGGCTCCTAACTACAAAATGACCAGGAATGAACTTGTGTGTAGTTTTGATACTGCTAACCCGGTGAAAAATTTCTGAAGAAATAGATGAGTGTCTTGTTTATACTGAATGTTAGTAGGAGAGGCTATGCTTCACTTTAGTCGTTAGTGCTGGTAAAGTTCTGACCATGCAGCTATAAACTCTATGGAGAACTACTTCTGCCAACTCTGGGTTTTAAAACAGGCTAATCATTTGTGTAAACTTGCTCATCTAGTGCACGGACTGAAAATGCCTTTGTGTTAGATGGAAGGTACTTCCTTTGAAATGCTTTATCTTTCCTTAGATTGGCTTCAAGAACATGCAAAATGTGGAGCACGTACCTCTGACCCTGGAGAAGGCTTTGCAGCTGGTTAAGGATGTCTTTATTTCTGCTGCTGAGAGAGATGTATACACTGGTGATGCACTTAAGATTTGTGTTGTCACCAAAGATGGAATTAAAGAGGAAACCATCCAGTTAAGAAAAGACTAATTCAGTTCACATACAAACGTGTAATCTACGATGTACAATTTAACTCTAATGTGAAGGTGTTTGTGTTATTAAATTTTTTCAAGAAGTTTAACTGTTGTAATTCTGAATATTTTCTTTTCTTTGGTAGAAGTGATAGTGGTATTTTTATGTATATGTGGTTGTTATTTTTTTTTGGTTTTAGAAAACAGAGTAATTCATGATAAGGGACAGGTAAGTGAGGATGTGATGGAACATCCACCCAGCAGGTTGTCTAGGGCAATAATTCAAGCTGGCAGTGATTAAGTCACTGAGAGAAGCCTGAGGGCTATCAAAAGGGACTTCAGGGAACTGGAGCAGTTAATGGATGGAATGGGAGTACAGGTGGTGTTTTCGTCCAACCATTCAGTGTCAGGCAGCAATACTGAGAAGACTAGGAAAACCTATCTGATAAGGCATGGCTAAGAAGCTGGTGTCTGCACGAATTTTATTTTTTCAACATGGGGTGAATGCACCTGGCCTGATGGTGTCTCCCTAAGTCATAGGAGGAAAAGGAACTTCCTTTAAACTAGGTTTGAAGGAGGAAGCAGGTGATAGTGAGCCTGCCCATGACAAGTTCCAGGATAGTATAGCTAAGAGGGACAAGGTGCTCCTCCCTGAGAAGAGTCAGGGAACACTGTCACTTCAGGAAGCAGTGGGGGAATACCTCATATTTTTCGCAGAGGCTCTTGGGAGGGCTTCTCTAAGAAGGTAATGCAGCTGAAATGCCTCTATACCTATGCATGCAGTGTGGGAATTGGAAACTGGTGCGTTTGGAAATCTATGATTTATTGCTATCATTGAAACGTGGTGAGATGATTCACGTAACTCCCATATTAAGGAAGGGAGAAAGGAAGACCTAGGGAACTGCAAGCCAGTAAGCCTCACCTCTGTGCCTGGGAAGATTGCAGAACAGATCCTCCTGGAAGAGATGTTAAGGCACGGGTGAGATGTGGAAGTAATCCAAGACAGCCAGCTCAGCTTCACTGAGAACAGATTGTGCCTTAGCAGTCTGATGGCCTTCTAATAATGGAGTGATGGGATGGGTGGACAACTGATGGACATCTGATGTCATCTACCTGGATTTCTGCAAGGTCTTTGATGTGTTCCTTCACCACATTGTTATGTCCAAATTGGAGAGATACGGATTTGAAGGTTAGGCTATTAGGTGGATAAAGAATTGGTTGAATTGTAGCCAGAGGATTAGTGTCAACTTCTGTGTTCAAGAGGCCGGTCACAAGTGGTGTCCGCCAGGGGTTCATCTTGGGACCTTTTGTCAATGTTACAGACAGTGGAGTTGAGTGTACCCTCAGTAAGTTTGCTGCTGACATTAAGATGAGTGGTGCAGTTAATGCAATAGAAGGGAGGGACAGCAGCCAGAGGAGTCTGGACAGACTTAAAAAGTGGGCACATGAGAATCTAATGAGGTTTAACAAAGCAGAGTGCAAGGTGTTGCATTTGGTTTGAGGCAATTCCCAATTGAGAAGAACTCATTGAGAGCAGCCCTGCTGAGATGGACAAAAAGCTGGACATGAGCCATCAGTGTGCTCTTGCAGCCTGGAAGGCCAACAGTATTCTAGGATGCATCAAAAGAGGGGTGGCCAAGAGGGGGAGAGAGATGATTGTCCCTTTTTACCCTTTGAAGCCCCATCTAGAGTATGTGTCCAAGCCTGGGGACCCCAGCACAGGAAGGATATGGGGCAGATGGAGTGGGTCTAGAGGAGGCCATGAAGTTGATCAAATGACTATTGTGGAGCTGTTGGAGGAGGTCAAGTGGAGGGCTATGCAGATGATCAGATGGCTGGAACACCTCTCCTATGAAGAAAGGTTGAGGCTATTCAGGCTGGAGAAGAGGAGACTGCAGGGAGACCTCATTGCAGCTGTTCAGTCTTTAAGGGAGCTTCTAAACAGGAGGACAAACTTATTACACAGTTTGATAGTGATAGGACCATGGGGAATATCTTTAAACTAAAAGAGGGGAGATCTAGATTGGATATTAGGAGGAAATTTTTTACTCAGAGGGTTGGCTGGTGAGGTGCTGGCACAGGCTGCACAGAGAAACTGTGGATGCCCCATCTCTGGAAGCATTCAAGACCAGGCTGGATGGGGCACTGGACAGCCTGAGCTGGTAGGTGGCAGTCCTGCCAATGGCAGAGGGTTGGAACTAGATCTTTAAGGCTCCCTCCAACCTAAGCCACTCTATGGTTCTATGATACAGTGCTAAGAGTGAGGCTAAAGGTTTGTTGAAGTCATTTTGGTTCATCTCATCTTAATCTATTCATCTAATTACAAGGTTAATTTAATGTTATTCCTGCAGTGCCTTATGCTACAATGTGGAAAAGTGTAAATTTATTAATATTGTATCAACAAACTTTTGTGATAACACTAACAGTTCAGCCTTGGTTTAGTGAGAAAAGCATTAGCTGTGCTGCTGCTGCCTGAAAACCACTTTCTCTGTAGGAGGGAGGGCATTAAGTGAAACCTTTCAGAGTTGAGTTCTGAATGCTGCATCTTGTCTCACCTCCACAGATTTATAGTCGATTGACGTCCAAACTAGGAAGCATCTTTTTCTGGCTGCCGATGGAAAATAAGTTTGTATGGAGATTCTTGGAAGCCTGTTAAAGTTTGGAGGGGGAGGGGTGGGCTGTTTCCTACTACTGCTTTTGATTCTTGGGAAATTGCATCAAGCACAGACTGTTAGTTGGATTCCTGGAAATTGACTTTAGTGCTTGGACCTCCAGAAAAGCAGGGATGTGTAATCGAGAGCAAAATAATCTTCTTTCTTACGGGAATCTTTTCAGATATGTAGCCACACAGAGGGGGGACATGCAGAGTATCTTTTTGCTTGAGGTTACGTGCTTGGTCTTTATGAAAAGTAATTTTGCGTAAGTATGTGAGTTTGTAGCAAGTTTGTGACCTGTTTGGAGATGGCCAAATTGCAGTAATACAGCATTTTACATGTCACACATTTTTCCTAGCTCTGGCAAACCTTCATGAGAGATGATAGTTTCAGGCTTTCTAGGCAGTACCAGTAGTAGGTAACTGCTTCAACCTCAGCAGTAAAACAGGTACTGCGTTTAATATGACTCTGGGAGTGGTTAGGAAATCCAGTGAGGGAACTTGAACAGCTGTTTCCCAAGGTCCCCATGGCCGCTTGGTGCCGCTGTTGGGCTGTGTAAGAAGGGAACTTCGAATCTCAGGCAGATGGGGAAGAAAGGAGCTCAGCCTCCCAAGTCTGAAGGGCACAGACCGAAGTCACTTGATTATTCGAGTCAGAACTTCTAGGCACACTCAAGTATCTTACAGGGATGTTTAGGATTGCATGCAAAAGTCACATTAAATGTACACAGCTGTATTTATAGGCTGTTTCTTACTGAGCACACAACACAGTGCGGTAGTTCCAAGAAAGCAAAGAATATATATACTTGAAATTGAAAATCAGCAATGCCAGATTAAATACACCCTATAAAATTTAATCAAAGTGCAGTCAAGCTCAGCTACCCTTGGAATTGCACAAGTATGTCACAATAGTTTAGTACAGAGTTGCTGAACTGTAATGAAAGTGAGTAGTATTTAAGTTGCAGTGAGAAGCAGTTGATGGTAACAAGCTGGCATGCGTGCCTTATGGACAGCTCTATCCCAGTATACAAGATTTAAGCAGTTATCAAGGAAGGGCGACAAACAAGAGGAACCATGTAACTTAGACTTGAATGAATGTAATGCTGTTAATGGATGCCAAATGAGTAGGAGAAACACAAAATGATTTGAGTGTTCAGCTTGTTTGCAGTCACAGAGGAGGTACAATAGCAGGCACTGAGGTTGCAAGTTCCCTTGCTGCTGTGTGCCGTTACTATCTGGTCAGAGCACTGGAGCAGGTGAGATGGCCATTTTGTGTTATCTTCAGTTTTCCTGCAGAATAGTCTGACTGAAGAATTGGTAGGGAATGAAAGCTTTTACACAGGCCTTTTGGACTGCAAATAGCAAACTCATTTCTCAGAAGAAGATATTAGTTGTTGTATTCATTTCCTATATGCAGTGGTGTGAAACTAGTGATTTATAAATGTTTGTTTCCCAATGTTTTTAACTTCCCTGGTTGTACCCTGCCTTGATGTCCTCACTATTCACGCTCAGAGTGACAGAAAATACATAAGAGGAAAAATATTCAGAGGCTGCTCAGTTAGTTATTGCTTGGTCATTAGTATTAAGATACATTAAAGCATTATGGATGTCTCATGCAGATAAAAAGCAGCAAGAGGCTTTTTAAAAATCCACTGAGCTATTTAGCTTTGCTTGCAAACATCACATCATCTTGTTAGGGTAGGAAGGTGGGAATACCCTGACTTTTTACAGCCCTCCGTAGTGTTGTGTCTGTAGTTGTTGTATACAAATCAAACCAGTAGTAATCTTGCACTGTCTACAATGTATATTAATTTTTTATTAAGCACTTTGAGCGCTATTTAGTTACAGAACTCTGTAGGCAGATATGCTGTACAGGTACAGCTGGACAAAACAAATGTATGAATACCACTTACAGTTTCTAGAAGCAAGAGGGCCTGGTAGGTCTGCTTGGCTATGGACTAGAAGTCTCTCTTGCATTTCTATGGAAGATAAGGGAGAGGAAAGATCTTTATCTCGCAATACCTTTTCTTAATGCTAAAGAAGAAACACATGTATTTCAAAAACAAGCTGTTGCAAAATTTTTTGGTTAATCTTGGAGAGAGCACTTCTAACCACCTGGATCAAGTACTTCCACGTGGTAGAGGGGGCATAATGAGCTGCAGTAGCGAGCTTAGCTTCGTCTGCCAGCAGTGCTAAGCAATACCTTAAGATGGCAATGGTTAGTTACTGTTGCAGATTTCAACAGTTACACAGGGTGTGGGTAAAAATAGTCATACATACTTTACTGGTTTCCCACTGTAATGTGCTTCACCGTAGTGTTTACTGAGGAGACAGGAGGCTTTATTTTGATCTCTGCCAAATGGCAGCACATTGTTGCTTATATGAGAGACTGCACAAGGTCAGAATTGGCCCTGAAGAGTAGGTTTGTAAGAAAGTAGGCCTTGCTTTATTTTAGACATATGTTTTTCAGCAATATTGTTTATGTGTCAAATCCATTTTGTGTACAGGGGAGGGGGCTTGTTATTATGGAAAGTGGAAGTGCTTGACAGGGCATATATACTGCGTATATGCTTCTAGGACTCTGGTTCACGGTGTCATTCCTGTGTCAAGGATAAGTTTAATTTTCCTTTAGCTAAAACTAAGATGATCTTAAGATTGACTCATAAAATGTTGTTTTATAAACCAATTACTGGGCTTTCTCACCCCAGGAAGGCATTTTTCCTGTTTACAATGCCTGCAACACTACGTGCCTCAGTGAGGTGGGAGGCAGAAGTGGGCTATGTCTGTTACTGCCATTTCCTAGAGAAAAGCAGTGATGTAGGAATTATAAAATGCAATTTGGAGTATAGCAGTTTGAAGTGATTCTACTTTAATTTGCTCCTTTACACTGCCTATTTATCCCAGAATTATCCATACTGGGAACCAAGAGAAAGCAGGCTTTGTATGGGCACTGTTTAATGATGATAGAATCACTAAGGTTGGAAAAGACCACTAACGTCATCTTGTCCAACCATCAACCAAGTTTTGATGCTAAGTTTTACAAACCCAAGCTTGGGGAAAAGTGGCAGGAGCAAGCAGGGATGATTAAAAAAGCGCTTGTGGATCTGAGGAAAGTAACAGTGTTGTTTTTCCCCAGACAAGTAGAAGACACTTTTAGGAGCATAGAGTAATTTCTGCCTCTTCCAGGGCTCCTGATCTGGAGTCAGGAACCAACTTTTGAGTGAAAGGGATTTGGAGATGACAGCTTTCACATTCTTTCTTTCAGTCAGCTTTTGTTTAGCATGAATGCCCTTTGCTTTTGGCCATTTGAGGCAGTCATAAACCAGACAATATGGCGCATGGGCCCGGAGTTAACTAGGAGTTTTTTCCAGAACTGCCTTCTCAAGCCAAATTCCTTTTGAGAAGGGGTTTTGTCTGTGTGAGTGCAACACACTGAGACCAGCTTTATATTCTTTCAACTCTAATATGTAGTTAGTTTAATTGTGTGGACCATTTTATGTGGACTTCCTTTTCTAAGCAATCTCAACAGAGTGTTCATAATTACAAAAACATGGTTTAACAGAAAAACAAACAACAAATTCTCAGTATCTTTCCTGTTCGGCTGTTCTTGGACCTTTTCCTAACAGTTGCTGGCAAAGTTCAACTTCAGTGTTCATCTCGGAGGCTCAAGTGAGGGTAGAGATGGACTCTGTCAAGCAGCTCAAGTTCAGTGTAGCCTGCAATAATTAATATTCTTTGGCACAAGACAAATTAAAGGGATACTAGCAAGAATCATAGAATCGCTCAGATTGGAAAAGACCTTAAAGATCATCAAGTCCAATCACAACCTAACCATACTACCCTAAATCTAACAACTCTCTGCTAAATCATGTCCCTGAGTACCAATCCAAACGGTTTTTAAATGCAACCAGGGATGTCTGGGGAACTTATTCCAGTGCTTAACAACCCTTTCTGCAAAGAAGTTTTTCCCAGTATCCAACCTAAACTTACCCTGGTGTAACTTGAGGCCATTTCCTGTCACCAGTGAGAAGAGACCAACTCCGCTCTTGCTGTAAGCACCTTTCAGATATTGGAAGAGAGCAATATGTTCTCCCCTCAGCCTTCTTTTCCCAAGACTAAACAGCCCCAGATCCTTTAGTCTCTCCTCATAATGCATATTCTCCGAGCCCTTCACAAGCCTTATTGCCCTTCTTTGGTACCTGCTCCAGCACCTCCATGTCCTTTCTGTACTGAGCTGCCCAAAACTGAATGCAGCGAGGCCTCACCAAGGCTGGGTAAAGGGGCAGAATTACTTCCCTAGTCCTGCTCACCATGCCATTCCTATTACAAGCCAGGATGCCATTGGATGTCATATTCAGCTGACTGTCCATCAGTACTCCAAGGTCCCTTTCCATCAGGCAGCTTTCCAGACACTCCTCTCCAAATCTGTAGGGTTGCCTGGGACTGTTGTGACCAAAATGCAGGACCCAACTCTTGGCCCTATTGAAAATCATACAGTTAACCTTGGCCCATTGATCGAAAATGCAACCAGTGCTTCGTACTTCAGCCAAAGAACCATGAGAGAAGGGTTAAAAACTAGGATTCTTATTCTTGGTAGAGAAATGAGATGTAGAAGACTGGAAGTAGTAGTGCAGTGTTATAGATAATGCACTGTTGACGTATTTGGTTTACCTGAGCCCTGATGACTCTGAAATTTAGATATTTCTGCTGCTTAGCATTCTGCAGCCACAGAGGTATGGTGATCTCCTTGGTTCTAGTACAAGAAGTCACTGATGTGCTGATTTACCTGGGAGCCCCTCAGAGTGCTCTTGACATCTGCAGTGACAGTCCTGCTGATGTGGCTTAGCCTGGCAGGATTACAGCTTCTCTGCACTGATGCTATGTTTAACCATAGCTTTGTGGCTTTGTGCGAAAGGTCTGTAATCAGCTTGGCGGCTGGATCTGATGAGTGATCAAGCTGCTTACTGGGTTCTCATTGCAGTGCTCTTGTGTTTGAGACCTGGACAGCTCAGCCAGCTAGACCTGGAGCCACTGGTGGAGCTGTACACAGGAGTTGGTGATGCTGCTGATGCTGCTGAGTACTCGGAAGTGTGTCCCCTACCACGAGCTCACCCGTCAGAACATATATCATCTGTTTGGCAGCTTGCTTATGTGATCTTTTTAGAGAACTTCATGTACCAAGATTGCAGGAAGTTTGAAGGCCAAATGAGGAGGAAAAAAAAAAAAGAAGAAGAAGAAGAAAAAAAAAAGAAGAGGGAAAGCTTTTTCTTAGGTTTTATATAAGAATCCATTCTGGAAAAAGCCACATTCCAGTGTCACTGCTTTATGCTTGATCTGAACTTTTCTTGACATCTACCCCTGACAGCAGAATGGTTAACACAATCTCCATTAAGTCCCGTGGCAAACAAACATTTTGGTGCGGCTGGTATTTGTTTGCTAGTTGCAGACAAGTCGATCTCATTAGAACTGCATTTACAACTTCTGCCAAGCATTTTGAAACCGGTTGACATGCTCAACAGCTGCTGGAGCCGGAACGGCATTTCATTCTCCGCCTCCATCTTATTAGCACAGGAGATGGCTTGATTAATGATACTTAGATGGGATTTTTAAAAATGAAAGTTTGTCTTTGGAAGAGCTGTGCAGAGTGTTTTCATTCTCTGATTTAAAATAAGCCACAAAGCCTGGGTTTTTTGTGCTCTCACAAAAGCCAAGAGAAGCACTCGTCCTGAGCTAACCCACAAAATTTGAAGTAAAAGCATCCAAAGGATGATGCAAAGTGTTTTCAGCTGGTACTTAGTGGGGCTTTTGCACCAAACTGCTCCGTAACAAAGCATGACCAAACAAGATTTCCATGGTGATACTTAGACTTTTCTTGCACAGCCCCAGCCCTGTGCAAGGTGGAGGAATGGAGTTCTAAACCTAGGCTGTCAATGTGCTTCATCTGGCTATGCAGACTTCAATATTAGGGGCTCTGTTAGCCTTCAGCTCAGTTAAGGTATGACATTGTCACAGGGGCAGTCTTCACCAGGTTTGGTGAAGCACAAGAAAACCAAGATGTTTTTTTTTTGGCAGCTGAGAAATCGCAGTGATCAAAGCAGCACCTACCATGCAGGCAATATCATCCCTAATTTAATCCATCAAACTCCTCCACAAATGTTGACATTTCTGGCAACTTAAACTCTGTGTTGGTGTAAGTGTTCTCCAGTTAGTCTCACTGCAGAGTGTGATGATAAAGATGGCCTGGCTGATTGAGCTTAACCCCAGAAGTGGGGGGTGAGCTCACAGAAGCAGGCTCTTGTCAGCGTCTGCATTCACTTCCCAGCCCATATGCAGGCCATAGCTCTAGCCACAGTGTTGGACTATGGGATTGCTGCCTTGTAAGCTCTGACTGCACGTCTTAATGAGACAGCCCAATTAGATGGCTTGACAGACCATCACAACAGTGATGCAACAGGGCTCAAACCCCCTGGCAGGAGCAGGAGAATTTCAAAGAACTACTTTAAAAGAAAAGTCACAGAATAGCTCGCACACAGCCCTGCAAACAACATCACCAAGAGGACTGTGCAGAATACGGAGAGGGGCTGTGATCATCAAGACAGAAACAAGACAAGTCATAGGAGTTAGTTGAAACACTTATTTCCCTGGCTGATACTCTGTGTAGGCACAGCATGGGTTTCAGGTATTATCTATGGCACATAACTGCTTTAGATAAGTCCCGCAGTATTAATCTAATGCTGTCTACAAAGAGTTACAACACAGCCTTTGTAAAAATGGGCATGTACAGAATAGCTCATGCCAGGACAGGTGTTACATTGTCCCACGGGTACTCACAGATGCACAGGGCTGCATTCACTAATTCTCCCATACCCGTAAAGCATTTCCTACCCAAAAATTCATATTACAAAGCTCTTCTCCTTTCTGAATGAGCCCCTTTTGCTCATGTTCACATATATGTCAAGGAGAGTCCAAAATTAATAAAGAAGGGAATGTAAATTGCTGGCTACTGACACCATAGTGGCAGGTCAATGTTATTTTCCCTAAACTAAAGACCCATGCACACATCCTGCTTGAGCTGCTTGGATGTCAGGAGAAGCATAGGTGAACTCTGTAGCATCATGAACTGTATTTGCTTCCGCAGAGGAAAATACTCTGTCAAGCAACAAGTCAGTAGCACAGTAGGGAAGTTTTTAATAAACTCATGCTCAGCTACTGCAATATTAAATGATAGTTCAGTGCCTAACGCTGTTAACTAGTGATAGGACGATAGGGATTGGCCTCAAGTTGCACCAGAGGATGTTCAAATTGGATATTAGGAAACATTTCTTCTCTGGAAGAGTGGTGAGGCACTGCAAGGGGCTGCGCGAGGAGTGGTGGGGTGATCGTCCTTGGAGGTATTCAGGAAGTATGTGGCTGTGGCACTGAGGGACATGGTTAGCGGGCATGGTGGGGATGGGCTGGTGTTTGGGCTAGGTGGTCTTGGAGTCTTTTCCAACCTCAATAATTCTTGATTCTATGAGAGGCCATAAACAGGGCAATGCGGCAGCTGTAGGTGCAGTCATGCAGGGGCTGACAAGGAGACAGGCACCTGGGGCTGCCCGAAACCACCCCTGAGATGCACAGCATGGCACAACAAGCTGAGGGGGGCCAGGTATAGCAGGCTTCTGTATGACACCATGTTGTGGCACCTCAAAATGCAACACAGTGGTGTTGTTTGACTGCGCTTGCCCATATGTGTCACCATGGGTGCTGCAAGTGAGAGGCTTGCCCTCCTTGTTCCCCCTCACCACAGAGGGCCACCCAGCCATGTGCAGTGGAACAGAGCAGCAGCCCTCAGCCTTCGCATCTGTAAGGGCTGGAGCCCAGCCGGGCCGAGGTGCAGGACTCAATGGGCTGGCGGATCAGAGGGCCCGGCTGCGCTGCGCAGGATCTGCTCCGCGTGCACGCACAGGGGCCGAACATCTGTCAGGCAAACAAAAAGCAACCCAAGCGGAACAAAAGAGAGGATTATTTTCACTCAAGTTCTTCTTCAGTCGCAGCAGGCAACGCTCAAGCCGTTCTTGCATTCAGACTCTAAGGCCTTATGGGGTACGGGCTGTCCGGGAAATGCCAAACGCTGTTACCAGAAAACAAAAGAGGGGGGAAAGGAGAAGAAAAAAAAGTAGATATGGAAAATGCAGAATGTGTGGTTGGGTCATATTGTGCAGGAGGGCAGCCGAAGGGGCACCGGTGAGGGAACAAGGAGAGGGAGGGGAAAAGGACAGGGTGGTCATGCGCTCAAGAGAAGGTGACAGAAGATGGTGATGGTCCTTGAAAATACTGCTGAGCACATCAGCCGTGCCACAAGACACTGAATGCTGTTGCTCAGCTCTGAGGGGCAGAGGGCACAGAGGCAGTGCCTGTGCCTCTCCCTTGTGCTTGGCACTAGGTGCACTCACCTGTAAATAGCAGCCCACAGCATGCCATATACCCTTTACTTTTACTGCCTCCCTTTCTCGTCCGCTCCTTTGGTCCTTATCAAACTTCTGCAGGAGCACTGTGCAGGAAGAGTTGGGAGCTGTGGCAGGAGAAGAGGATACCATCTTCCTTTTCACTGCATAACACGCTATACTGGTCCCTTGCCATAGAACTTTCTAAGAGGATACTGTTTCTCATATGAAAGTTTTCTCTGCTTTAAATGATAAACTTTATAGTTTTTATTTTTAATTATTATTATTTATAAACATATCAGCAAAAACTTTTTCTGCACTATCCCCTTAAGCCAGAGTTATAGAAGTGTGAGCTTTTATGGCTTAGGATGCTACCTGCACATACCTCAGGAATTGCAGAGAATAACCAAAGCAAACGTGATTGCTTTAGCTTTAAGGAAAAATATCATCTATGGACAAATGTTAGCAATATCCTAACCATAATAAGGTATTATTGATGACCTGTATGAGAACTGCTTTCAGAAATTAAATAGGGGACTTCTGAAATTCCTGAGACATGACCAACTAGATACATCTCTTATAAAAAACCGCAGCCTGGGCAGAGCAGCAGCATTCTGGGAAAGCTGCAGGTAATAACTGCGGTCCAAGGACAGTCAGCAGCAACCCAGGCAGGGCAGGAGTGCAGCAAGGAAACAGGCTGTGGTCCAGAGCCTTTTCCCCATAGCGAGGCTGTGTCAGGCAGCTCATAGCCCAGCAGAAGCTGATCATTCCTGAGAGCAGTAAAAAGTGCAGGACTTGCGAAGCTTGGATATGATGTCCAAGACTAGTTATGAAATACTTTGTTTTAGCAGGAAAGTTCAATGTTTCTGACCTCCTGTGAGCCCTGTCAGTATCCAGAAACAGAGTCCAGGTACGTATGTGATCTGTGTAGGATACATGCAGGGGGTTGGATATGCTCTCCATGCACAGACCTGTGGTGTTGCGTGCGAGCTATGGCTGTTGCTGCTTGAAACATCTGCTCCAGCAACAGTAGGGAGCCTTATGGGGTAAATGGGTCTGGCTTTGCAGCATCCATGGTTCTGGCGGTTTTTCCCGTTCCTGTGAGGTTGCTCCACAGAAAAAGACTGTTCTGGAAGACATGGGTCAGTAACCTGCTCAGCAGAAGGCTCTGGGTGACCATCAAGACAGGCAGAGATCTGAGACCAGACCTGACCTGTGGGCATAATGGTTCCTGATTTTTCTGGAGTCACCGAGCACCCATGCCTCTCCTGCAGTCTGTCTCTCCCCTTATTAAAGGGCTTTTAATTGACATGGTAAAGACACATTACAAAGACAACAGCAACGTGCAATGTTACTATGACTTTACAGACCTTGGTCTTTGAGACTGCAGCTTGGGACCTCCTGCTCTGAGTGCCTAGGAGAGGAAAAGGATGAACTGGTGGCTCTCAGACAAACAACTGTGACGCGTGCCATCACAGTAAGTTCATGGTGGCTTCAGTTTTGACAGACTAAGTCAAAACAGAACCGAACAATCAGGGAGAGTTTTTGTCTTGTGGCTGCAAGGAATTCCCTGGTGGCTGCATGTGGCCACTGTTATTGTCTGTGGGAGTCACTGCCCTAAGAGAAGAATTCTTCAACAAGTGAACAAATAACTCAATTAGAAATGAAAGCAGTACATTCCTGAGCAGAGCTCAGCAGCCTCTTCTTCCAGTAGCAACAGTGGAAGTTCCCAGGCTCTGCATCTCTCAGCCCTCGACCCTGAGCCATAGCTCCTTGATCCCCTTCAGTAAATGACACCTACTAGGGAGTGCAACCGACTGCTTCACAATGACATGCCAGCTTGTTTCTTTTGGGTACCTTTCATTGAGATGTGGCAATGCACTTATTTTGGTTGGTCAAATTTCAGCTTAGAAAAATAATCCAATTACATATAACAAAATGGAAAAAGCAGGGGAGACGAGAGTAGATTTATGAACTGATGAATGATCTTTTTTGTTGAGAAATAATTATTGAGTACTCACTTTGTGGGTGAGCTTGGTCTACAAAGGAGAAGGGAAAATCAGCAGTCTTGGGATCTAAAAACAGACAAGAAATCAAACTCAAGCAATTAGAGGTTGGCCAATCTGAATCATGGAATGAGTGCAGATAATAATGACTTTCCTCCAAGGTACGAAAGAGAGAGGAAAGTATTTTTGTTAAATGTATTCAGTGGGTATGGGAAGCAGGGACCTCCTGCATGGAAGAAAATATCCTTTGAGTGTACGTCGTGGTAATCTAGTACTGAAAAGCAGAAGGGGTGAAGGAATTGTGAACAGCTGGTAAGTGGCAGCCCTGTGCCGAAAGAATAAAGTGTGGAGGAGGGGAGAAAGCAATTAAAAAGAGGGGAAGAGGGGAAGGGGGAAGGGGGGCTAAAATGGAAACTCCTAATTTCAACAGTAAAATAAAACCAAAACAGAAAAACAAAACAGATGTGTTGGGAGTGTATTGTCAAACACCAGATTCCCGTGGATCCTAAGAGCTGCAGAAGCCATTGTCCTCTGTTGGGGATGGGGGCCATAAAAAACAACACGCTGGGCTGGGAACGTAACTGCTGTGTGCTCTCACTCACAGTTCTCAGCTAAACCCAACACAACTCTCTACTGATCACAAAAGATGCTTCAGAGACAATGAATGCAGCTCTGACTAGTTGACCTGTGAGCGCTCACCTTCCTTTTTGTGCTCCTAAAGCTGCACTTCTGACATCAGGAATAGAGGCTTATCTCAACCTCAGGCAAGGCACACTGACTTTTCCCTGTCTTCTTTAGGTACCACAGTAGCTCACTGAGGACATGTCTGTGGCCAGGGTGAGTGCAGCACATGCTCACTGATACACCAAGCTGGAGAGCAGGTGAAACGCTGTGTGCTGGTGCACAGCAGGAGATCCTGAGCTGCTGCTTTCAGTTTCCTAGTGAATGTACTTCTCTCACTGCTGGTTGTTGGTTTCAATCCTTCTGAGCAGGCAGATGCCAACACTTGCCATGATGGTACATGTGGTTGGTACTAGGCTTAAGATGGCTGGTCACTGACTTTTCCAAAGTACCTTTCATAGATCTCTACTTTTCCAAATGCTGCTCAGGAATCAGGTGCAGTGTTCATTCTGGTTTGGACACAACTAGGTATGTCCATAAACATAATTCAACACCAATAAATGGAGACAACTTCAGCTCAGCAATCCTTAAATCAGACTACCCAAAACCTGAAGGACTTTCATTTTTTCTTGCCCAGTTCTTGCACACTGCTACTGATCACTGTTGGAAGATGGATACCAGGTGGGAAAGATCTTCCTTGAGCCCATGGGTATTGTCTTGTTTCCCTGTATTTTTCACTAGTGCTTTGCACATCAAGTGATTAAAATCAACTTGTCTTTGAAATAAATGCATTAAAATTACACTTATCCAAAGCTCTACATTAATCTAGCTGCCACATACTTCAACATGCAGAATATTTACAGTAAAAAAAATTCTGCTGATGGCTGCACTCATCGTTTTTAGGGCATGACTGACAGGGATCTATTTCAAGACACCTCCCTTTAAAAAAAGAAGAGAAAACTACCTTAATGGTGAGGCAGGGAGTGACAGCAACAGACAAAAGGTCACTGCTTTTTTGTTCTCCACATCTGAAGAAAATACACAGAACTCCATTGTATGACTTTTTCACTCACAGCATTGTCTCCCTTGACCTCATGCACATCTGCAGCCTCTGTTATCTCTGGATAACAGCTGTTCCATCGCTGATTATGCACCAGCTCCTGTTCAGTCTGCCTAAGGTGCTGTGAAAAGCCCCCAGGTTGCTGTGTTTATGAATGCGAATTCTAGATGAAACCTAAAACTGTTGGAAAAAAAAAAAAGATAAATAATGGGTAACTCTTCTTTGTCAGTTTGTTCAGTCATCTCTAACAAGTGAGCCTATATTTCAGAAGTTTGGAGATCTTTAAATCCCCACAACTCTCACCTAAATCCTTTTGTTTTAAAGTCAGCTTTTGACAGAAAAAAAAATAAATAAACGCACTCAGCACTGAGGAAAGAAGTAAGTTCTTCAGATATATAATTCACAGGAGCAGAATTTGAAGAACAATTAATTAACGAGGATTTTGAGTTAAAAGAGAGTGACTGAAGGGATGGGATATGTGCAAAACTGACCTCTTTGAATGCAAATGATCCTTGATCTTTATTTGGGGCAGAGGAAGTAATTTCTGTTTTCTCACGCTTGCTATGAGGAGCACAATTCCGCATGCACCTCCTCCCCAGGTAATTCATCTTCTGTGCCTCTCTACATCCCCTCCCCATCTCATTTTCCACCTCTGCCACTCCCCAGTTATGGATGCTCACATTCCCACATGGGTGCTAAATCCCACCAGTCCCTCAGTCAGAAGGATAAGGATAGAAGAGGATTTCTTTGATCTCCAGAGCTCTTTCATGGGTCGTTTCGGAGGTGAAGATGGAAGAAGGTGAGGATTTCCAGTTTATCAGCAAGGTGTTGATGGCCACCAGATTGCTGGGAACATAATAGAGGACAATCCTGTAAAAAAAAAAAGAGCTGCTTTTCCAGCTCAGCACTAAGTTGTTAATGAGCTCCTGGTGTAAATGCATCGGGCGCAGGGGCTGTACCTAAGCAGGTGGCTCTGCAGTGACAAGCAGCCCCAGGTTATCTACTTAGGAGTAAGTTGTACAGCTCCCGTCTGCGAAATCTCAGCACGCTCACTGAGCGTGTGTAGGACAACGCTGCAGATCCCACAGCAATGAGGTGTATTTTCAGAAGTGTGGCCCCACCTTACAGACTGTGGAAGCACAGGCTATCCTGTGGAGTTGGCCCCAGCCCTGCTACACGTGGCCCATTTGCCCCGTGGCCATCTGTAGAACAGCTGTCAAAAGGGGCTACTCGTTGATTACCATTGTAAAGGTGCTATGTATGCACAAACGCTGAAGGCAGCAGCGTGCCTATCACAGCACAGAGCACTGCACCTCATGTAGGATGCAGGCACATAAGCCTACTGAAATGACAGAGGGACAGAGTTAGAGGTAAATCTCAAACCTTTGTCCCAAATTGCCCAATTTGATTGCAAAACTGACTTTTTTTTCATGCTCGCAACTTTTCCTTTATCTCTTTGAGTCCATCTACATCACATCCCTTGCAATTACATTATACTCCCATTGTCCACGAGCCAAGAATTTGCCGAGAACTTGCAAAATCCTCACCCCTGATTGTTTACCTGTTTTGTACAGCATTTCTGCTGTTCTTCAGAAAGGAGTTCTACTATAGCTGCCTTCTGTTAGACAAAATTATGCAAATTGCATAGATTAAATTGCTGTATAATGGTTGATCAGCTTTTCCTTATTGTTTGCCATTTGTTACACAGGATTTGCGTGCATTTAAGAGTTTTATGTGTTTAATAGTTATTTAAGAGGCTTAGCATAGCTAATACCTTCAAGCAGTTCTATCCCCTCAGACTGCAGAGAAGTAAAGGTCGTCACTGGCTTTGACTCTGGGAGTTTGTAAAAATTGTTTTAAAAGCCCAAGTGGCCAAGGAGCTGGGGAGAAAGCAGTGATGTGGTGATGCTGGCAGGCTGCTGTTTACTACAAAGAGCCCCGTCCTCTGCTGATAAAGCTATGGAGCAGCCCCAGCTGGAGGAAAGGGCCCCACGGGATCCATGCCATCCTGCTCATCTCCAAATTCCATTTCATTCAATTATAGCCTGTTGCCACTCACGTACATGAAAAATCTTGGATTCCCTTTCATACGAGCATAGGCTCATAGTCCTGCTTGAGGCTGTTTGCAAGCGAACACAGAGGCATTTCCTCCAAGTTGCCAGATCCTGTTCTCATTAACATGTTGCCAACACATTAATCATATCTCAAACCTCGTGTGCCCCTGAGCAGGCCTTCCCTCCCAGATGCCTCATCCCCATTCCTTGACAGACGTACTTTCATCTCTCTCCTACTCCTTACACACCCCCGATCTCCTCAGAGAGCTGCAGCCCAGGCAGAGCCAGCAGGCCTGGGGAGGGGGGCAGGGGCAGGGAGCAGCTCACTGCCATGCAGCTTCCACGCCAGCAGCCCAGCTGAGGCCGCTCGGCAAAGCACACACAACTGCTGCAGTACCTACAGCTTTTCTGTAAGCAATTAACTGAAGAAGTCAGGTTCGGTTTTCTTAAACAAATTAGCCTTTTAGTATTGAGTTATACACACCGTTGAGAAAACAGAGAGTAAAGTAAATACGTGTTTGAAAAGCAACCCTTCTCCCATGCAGCCCCAGAGAGCAGTACTCACACATTTGCCCACTGCAAACAGATGGGCCATTTTCTTGCGTCTCTATTAGGTAATAGGCTCAAGCTGTGAACAAATAAAGCAGAAAACACCCAATATGCCACTGTGTTAATTTTGTCTTCCTGTAGGTGTCCCTGTCGGTTGCAAAAATGAGTCAGGCCCAACTTTTCCCTTTCTTATTTTGTTTTGCTAACAAAGAGAAAGACAAGTCACAACCTTGTTCTTGTGCAAAACAAACTCTGTTTTTCACAATAGCATATACCTAAGAAGCAATGGCTAAGCCACATGCTAGCCCTGCTTGATAGGCCATTGGTATATAGATTCTTTTTTCAGACTGCTGGATTCTCCTTTAAATCCACATCACAGTACATGTTACTAGTGACCCTAGTTTGAATTACATGCCCAGAACAAGTTTCCCCAATGTACATATCAATACACACAGTACATGTAGTTATACATCATTGGCACGGCCTTTCTTACTTGAGATAGATGGTGCGCTTCAGTTCAGGACAGGATCTATCTCAGACAGACCTGATAAACTCCTGTCACAAATGAATTGTTGCTTTTATACACAGGATTGTTTCCATGCTTGCATGAGGATTGTCAGGGGGACCAAAATGAAAGGAAACCACATCTAAGTAAGTCTAGCTATTGACTAAAACATTGTAGTGTGGAGAAAAAGATTCAGTATCATTTTTCCAAGGTCCTTCTGGTCCAAATTTGCAGTTTGACTTTTTTTGCCTAGGATGTTTTTGTTCTTCCAGGGCTGAATGCTTCAACTCAAGGAGGAGCAAGTGCTGAGCATCAGAGGGGGTTGTGCACTTCCCAACGCACACTGAAGAGTTTTTAATGCAGTCAGGCCTATGCTCAAGAGATATAAAGATTCTTCTCTTTCTTTAAAGTCTAACCTGATTAGAGTCACTCCTATGACTCTTAATTTACCACTATCGAACGACCTCTCCTATTGTTACAACCTTTCTTTCTTTCATGAGGGCTCTTTGGGAGCTTTTCACGTACTTGTTAAATGCTCTTGGTCACACAGCTTGCTCAAGGTTCCCTTGATCGTGTCATCGCTATGGTGTAAAATTGAATTACTTTTACAATGCAAGCTGTACCCTAGCAGAGGGAAGCCTTTTCCCACAGTTAACGGGGGTGGAAGGCTTCAAAATAAATGAATAAAGGAGCATACAAAAAAAAAAAAAAAAAAAAAAAAAAAAAAAAAGTGAATGTTCATTAAAAGGAAAAAGATTTTTTTCTCACCTTTTCTTGAAACGTGAGGAAGGCAAGCTCAAAGGGCTCTCTGGCATGTGTCAACCAACCCTGCTATCTCACTCTTGAAAGAGAGAAATGGATTGACCTGCTTGGAAGGAATTAATAGCAGTGGGATATAAAGTAATTGCAGTTTGCTTTATTTTTTTGGTGGTGGTTATAGAAGAAACACCAAAGTCTTATCTTCCTCAAGGAATCAAGAACACAAACAGTTTCTCCATGGCTGATGAGGGATGTGGGATGCTTACAGAGCTGTAGGTCACAAAGTTAGTTTTCATCTCGTGTCTTTTTTTGTAGGATTTGATACCAAATGACTGCTGTTATCCAAAGTAGAAATAAGTATTAAAACTAGACAAGCCTACACGACTAGACAAGAGCATGATTTGGAGCATGATGTAACTCCTAAAAAATAGAGTCACTCAGAATTTCTTTTGTATACAAAGGTATTCTTATACCTTGTTATGCTCTGTAGCCTTAACTGAGGGTATAGTCCTCCTAACCCTAGTAGAAATCCATCCACATACTCCACCCTGGCAAATACATCAGGCTTTTTTGTTCCTATTGCACTGTCTAGATCTTGATCAGCCCTGCTTTTTCCAGGATGTCATTATACACTTGTAACACCATACAGCATCAAGACTGTACCTACACTCCACTATTTCACCCTGGAGATAGCAGATGCTTGCACTCATTCTTCTCCTTGGTAACTCAGTCCCAGTTTCATGTGCCCCAGAATTCCTGTTTCAGTTCAAGACAGTCTCAAGCAATTTCACTTGTGTCTATTTTGTAAAAAGGGCTATGCTGCTGCATCACCACTGAGCTACCAAGTATATACTATGCTACACATACTCTGGTGAGAGCTTGTTTCCCACCTGCCAGGGTGACTTCATTGTACTGCTAATGCAAAAGCATGAAAGGTGTTTGTGGGAGCTGCTTCCACACAGGCAGCCCTAGGATGCTGGCAGAGCGCATGTGGGAAGATGTGATCTTCTCTTCTAAGAGAGACCCTCAGTCATCCAAGCAGCAGGAAGAACAATGGGAGCAGCACCTTTTGACTTGCATGGTTTTCATGTTTCTTTTGCATCCCCTGGATTTTCTAAGGCAGGCCGTGCATACTAAAGTGTCACCACTTGCACTTAAGGACTTAAGGTGATAGTGCTGCTTGTTCACATCAGTGTGAGAGGGACCCCACAGCAGGAAGTCAGCTCTTTCAGACCTCTTTAGAAATGTGTGATAATCTTATAGCGCATTGACACTTTCTCCCTCATCTCTCTCCCAGCCTCTAATTTCTCTTCAACAAGGCTGTGTTAGTCTCTACATTTTGTTGCTGCTGCTGACACAGCTTTCCTTTCTCTAAATTTGCCCTGTTTCACACATCGCTGTTCCATACCATTGCACTCTTCAGTGTTTTGTAGAAAGGTTTACATGTCCACTTGACACCTATCCTGCTGTGCAGTGCTCTTCATGATGCTTTTTTTCCATATACTTTAGAAGAGACACATTTGGTGATGGATATGCGTGGCTTTTTATGTTCTCTTTCTTTTCTTCTTCTTTTATTCCTCCTCTTATAAGGATTGCTCTGTATTTACATTTTGCTCTTATGTATCACATTCCTCTTGTTCTTAATACCTAAGTTTAGAGCCAGGTTTATTTTCTTCTTATTTTTTAACACTTTTTTTTTAAATCAAACATCCCAAATATGAAGAATTTACTAGGAAAGGAAAGCCCCAAGTTCAAGTCCCTCTATGAAACTCACATTCGAAGTGTGAATCCACATCCCATATGAACACACCAGCAAAATGATGTTTGTTCTCCGTACATGTTTGTTTCAATTACAAATCTACTGAACAACCACTGAAAGATTGTTTTATCTTGATGTGCAATGAAGTTGAAGGATCTGCAAAGAGTTTCCTGCCCAGCTCTATTTATATCATTGTAGTATCTGAGTGCCACTCAGAGGTTGATTAATTTGCTCATGCAAACCTGCAAACGAGGCAGTAATAGATCAAGCTAGGTTTAGAGTTAGGAAATAAAGATACAGAAAATAGATTAAGCAATTTTGCTAAGGTAATACTCAGTGTGCTATCTAACAAGATTCTTTCTCATGCCAGGTGAAGCTTTATCCCCAAACCCAACATTTTTAGTTAAGAAAGTGGCAATATTTATTCCACTACCCAATACCAGAGCACTGAGACTTACTGAACTTTTCATTAAAGCTGCATACAAGAACTAACGTCTTACAGGGTTCATCTGGAGTAGTGGCCACTATTTTATCTCTCCTGTAGGCTGTACACTGAAAGACACAGTGGAAAGGCAACAAGCCCAAAACCGTGCTGAAAATCAGCAGTGAAAGTCCTCATCCCACCACATGCACAACTGGGTCCCCTGTGGAGGACACCAGCTTTCCAGGATCCTTTTAATTTGATTTAAACATTGGATGCTAATACCTCTGTGTATATTATTAATCCTGGTGAAGATCAGCATTTTCCTCTTTAGTGCAACTGAGGTACTTTAAAACCCACCAGGATTTACACACCACATGTGGGCCTCTCTTAAGAAGCTCAGCTGTAAAAATAATTCTCATCACACATTTCAAAGTTGACTGTGGTGTTAAACACAGCAGACATTTGGTGAAGTGTACTCCTGGACAGGACCAAGTAGCGTTAAGAGTGCTAAGAAACTGTTCTCTCATTCAAACAGAGGCCACCAAAATTTTGAATTAGAACTCACAGGATTTTCTTCACTCTTTCATCTTGTCAGGAAATCTCTGTGAACTTCCCTCCTCTCCATTTGCTTTCCTTCCCTTTTCTCTGCTGCCATTTACCAGCCGGGCTGTTTTCTTCAAAGTACCCTCTAAATGTCACAACCACTGAACAACCGCAGCAAATAATGGAAATGCCCTAGTAACCCTTCTCTAAGCACTTACACACCAGCACTGAATAATTTGACCTGCTCTTATTCTTGGGATACATATTTCATTGTAGAGGCAGAGGAAAGGGAACGGCTTCAAGATTTTGTTCCCTTTTCTCTTGGTTCTCTTTTGATGTAAGACAGATCTACAAACATGAACGAAAAAAACCCTACAACCCAAACCAGATGCCCCTGAGAAGGAGTGTGCTAGCTAACACAGAATGAGGAACATTCCCATTTAAAGAGCAGTTGTACACACTTCAGTGTGTCTCCCTGACGATAAGAAAATTACTTAGAAGTCCTTGGGGACCTCTGAAACAAATAAGCCGTAAAAACAAAGGACTTGGATATAGCAAAGGTACATCTGCTTATTTGTGAACATAAGATTTCACCTGGGAAACAGTTTGTAAGACAGGATTTCAGGTAGAATGCCAGTTCTTAGTTTGGTTTTAAAAACCAGAAGCCTTTCAAAGAGCCATGGTTTTTGGCTGTCTGATTCTTTCTAATTTATCAAAAACACTTGCTCTGAAGGCCCACACTATTAAGCATTTTACTGAGTTCAAGTGTGTTAAGATTCACTACTTGATTAATCTTGGGATTTCTGTATCATTTTAGTCAGTGTTGCTTAAGCTTGTCATCTCTAGAATGATTTATTTCAATCTGTCTCTTTGATCATTGATAAGTATGAATTTCTTGATAGTTTGTATTTGAGATATGCCTGAAGCAATATCCTCAAACCGGCTTCTACTCAAGGTCAGAAACCAAATATTTAAATCAGCTCTTAAGCTTTGAAGATGATCTTACTGCAGTCCCAACAAGACCTCTAGATCTAATCTAGAACAGATCTTTTGATCTCTGCCCCTTTCTCTTTTACAGGGAGAGAACAATCCTCAATGTGAACTTTCACAATACTCTTCCCTCCTTCCCTTCAGGCTTTTCCCTCTACTTAATTTGCTTTACCCTAAACAAGCAGCATTGACCTTATCTACTGTTATTGCAGAGACACTTCGAACCTAAGAGTCACTCACTCTGTCTTACGGATCATGAGAGAGTAAAAAGTGTTCAATTAAGCTTTCAGAGGTGTGGATTTAGTGATATACTTATCTATTCACACATGTGCTCCTTCTGAAGTAAGTGCTTTGCATCAATGCAAAATACAACAGTGGCACTGACAGCACAACCAAAGCAAAGCCAAGGAGTTACCCTGGACGTGACTTAAAAGGGCACTAAAAGAAAGAAGGGGACACTCTTTACCAGGGTCTCTTGTGACAATACAAGGAGAAATTATTTTGAACTAAAAGAAGGAAGATTTAAATTGGATATAAGGAAGAAGTTTTTTACAAGAAAGATGGTGAGGCACTGGAACAGGTTGCCCAGAGAGGTAGTGGATGCCCAGTCCTTGGAGACACTTAAGGTCAGGCTGGACAGGGCTCTGAGCAGCCTGGTCTAGCTATGGATGTCCCTGCTTATTGCAAGGGAGTTGGACTAGATGAATTTTAAGAGTCCCATCCAACTCAAACAATTCTATGATTCTATGGCTGGAATATGTAGGTGAAGGAAATTCAGAAGAAACAAATATGGAAGAACACCTCCACAAATTCAGCAACTTAAGTGATTATGTAATGAGGAGAAAAAAATGTTTCTGTATCCCACTTGAGGACTGACATAACTGTCCTCCTGTAGTGCCTGTTTGGCAGCCTCCCATCAGATCTGCAATGGAGACTCTTCTCGGACCAGCTACAGCAGCCCAGAGTTGGGAAATACTCCTTCCTTTACCATAATTTTGCCAGAAAAAGCCCTTTCTTCGGTAGAACTAAGCCAGCAAAAGGGTTCATTGCTAATTCTGCTCAGCAAACTGACACTGAAGAGAAAATGTGAAGGCTAGCTGTTGGTTCAGAGAATGACTACATCAACATTCCCTGAAGGGCAGACGAAGCCCTGGCCCTTCTCACTGTGCAGCTGCAGGAGCTGTTTGCCTCCCAGACACCATGTGGCATCAGTTCCTCTTCTTAATTAGAAGCAGCATGAGCAGGAGATGTTTGCACACCCAGCCATCCCCCTCAATGTCTTACACAACTGCTCAAGAGATGAGTAGACCTTTGTGGTTGCTGAGACTGGCCTGCTTTGCAGGAAATGCATTGCTGCATACCCAATCTACTTATATGCTGTAGCCCTCTGTCTCTCTAGTCTGTAGACCTGTGGCAAGGATTTTCTGGGAGTGCATGGTGCCCAGCACAACACAACTCCCCTATGAGCTGTTTCTAAACTCTTAGACAAACAGTTGCTAATGATAAGATGTCCCTTGTTCTCAGTGTATAAAAATAAGCAAGCAGTTAAAAACTTTAGATGTTCATCTCCAGCTTTCCCCCATGCAATGGCGAAGTGGTCAGTGGAGTTGGAAAGAAGCAAACCCAAGCCCTTTAGCAGTGCTCTCACTCACCTACAAACCTCTTCTCTATTTTTACTGCAGCCTCTTTGGCAGCACAGAGTTCTTCACTTGTCTGTTAATACACTGAAGGTCATCATTTCCTAACCTGCCCTGTTGGCTTCTTCGTGGGATTTACAAGCTCGCTCCTTCTCCTGGTGATCTGATTTCCATGTGTATGAGATGAGGTGAGAGTTTGGCCACTTCAAAGCCTCGGAAATGGACACCAAGCACCGGGATGCTGAAAGAAGGCAGAGGAATCAGCATGAGAATGTTATCCTGACACCTTGGCAAGCATGGGAGCCCTCGAAAAAATGTTTATTCAGAGCTGAGGGATGGCCTAGCTGGGGAACATTTTATTTTTCATTCCTAGGAGTGTGAAAGGAGGACACACAAAGAAATTTATGACTTTCAGTTCCCCTTCTGAGATCCAAAAGATGCTACAGTTGTGGAAAAAAAAAAGGGATGTTGCTGCTCACAGTGATCTTAAACCTGCAGCTCGTTCTTCTGATTGTATTCCGGTAAGATTCAGGAAAAATTTGAATTAGCAGGAAGAGTATCAGAAAAGAGAATTGGGATTTTACCCAGGCTTTCAAAACCAAACATTACCCTTCTTTTCTCTGGCTGGGAGCATTCAAGGCACGATATGGTATGACCACAGGGCTGTGGAGGGGGTGAGATATCTAACAGCGATTAGCAAATCTGGTCAAGTAATGAAAGTTGCCATCTGCCTAGCAAAAGCTGTGAGTACTTATCTGGTGTTCTTGAAAGAGCACATGGCATATTAATTAGTTTTAGACACTAACGAAAGGCTGGCCCAGTGATTACTGCTGAGCCAAACCAGTGGCTGGGCTGCTGCTGCTGCTCAGTGCACGGTGCAGAAGAATGCAGTATACAGATTGGGTATTTCTAAACGTTTTGTTTTAAAAAAGGCAAGCCTCTCCTGCACGCATAACACCTCTCAGAAGATCATCCCGTTAGTATATTTGGCACTCATGGAATCACAGCAAAATGTAATTGGAACTACCTATGTCTAGAGAGGCTTATCTCAAACCCAGAAAGCCCACTCAATTTTTCTGACCTGAACACCTGTGTCCCCTAGCCCATGGGACTGCAGCCCATTCCTGTGCACCAAGCAAGGCTTTCACTTCAGAAAGATGATAAATTGCTCTGCCCTGGTGGAGATCAAAAGCAGGTAAACAAACAGCATGGCCTTGACCTATTACTCATACATTTCACACAGGTGAGTTCACCCAGTTTCTAAAGTTTACCCACCTGTCAATGATAAGCAGTTTACATCGAGTATCCTGTTTTAAGCACCAGCCACTGGCTACCCTAAAAAAGCATTATGGGGTCACACTTCTCTACTCCAGACCAACAAGTCCATTCCATGAGCAATCTTCTGACTGAAGCCAGACCTGCTGCGGAGGAACTAAAGTAAACAGCTGTCCTAGCACAGTAGTTCTCACTGCCCGATCTTTCAGGACACCTGAATGGAACTGGTACATCCATCTGTATATCAGAAGATGGTGGCATAATCATGCCAGCATGCCTTGGACCAATGTGGGCAAGACCTCTTCTATGGAGCACTTTTATGGGAAGTGACAATTCGTTAAGATTCATTTAGTTTTCAAAATAAGAGAAGCCCACTACATTAAGTCCATGTGAATGAGTGTCCATGCTTGGTAGTCTCTGCAGACTGTTTTCCAATTGATACAATGTACGTCTTGCCAAAAAATTAAAAAATATTGGTAAGTCATAATCTTTTTGTAGGGCATTTGTGTCTCAGATGATATCATTTATAGATTGCCATATTCAGACGAACAATAGGTTCAAGAGAGAGATTTTAAGAACTAGCAAAGCACAGGGGGAAACAGGTTATCTTTCCTACTCTGGGATTGATGTGTCTTACAGGGGATAACATTCATCTCAGGCCAACAAGCCAACAAAAATCAGGTTTCTATTTGGACATAGCACTTCAGTCTTCTTTTACATTCAGAGACATAACCAGCAATGCAGGAGACTGTTTTCCCCGTTTTTTAGGATGGGCTGAACTGCCCTTTGGAAGTCCTGTTGTCTCTCTATTGGCAAAGGAAAGAAGACAATATTGATTTAGATCTGCAGCAGAGCAAGTTTCAGACAGCTAATGCTGGATGAGAAAGCTCCTTGGTAGGTCAGGTGTCTCCAATTAGTCGAGAGCACCTGGGCCAAACATCTTTGTCAGCTTCACGAAGGAAGTTTCATATTTTCAGTATTGCACCTCTTCCAAAACTGATCAGAAAAGAACCGCAGAACAGATGATCACATATTTACTTGGACACTTAGAATTTTAAATCTTCAACTGTGTGAGGGCAAAATAAGAGCAACCAAAAACAGCTGTGGTGATTTTGGTGGAAGGACTGAAACTTCCAGCCTGAGCTACGATCTCACAGACATACTGGCCACTGTGGCTAGTGCTGTACTCACCAATGTCTTGGAAGATCAGATGATAAGCTTGCACACCCACATGGAATTTTCCAAAGCAGCCACAGGAAAAAACTTAATTCCCTGAATGAACCTCAAACTTCCTAGCAGGGCATTTTAGTTCTCACATTACTGAAGACAGAGCACAGCTGGCTACTGCTTTTGATGACAGTAAAACTGCACTGAAAAACCAGGTTGTAGGTTTAAAGAACTCCAATAATTACAATTAGAAGCCCCAGTGAACCCCTGAATTCCATGTCTGAGTGGCAAGAGTCATATGCAAAGAACTTACAGGAAAACTGAACCACAGATATTCATCTTTCTCACCAACGTTATAAAGAAGTATTCCTGATTTCTTAGTAAATCATCAAGTTAAGCCTGTATCTGAAGATAGAGCCAGATAACCCAAACTGATAATCTGATCTGGTGCAACAAATCCCTCTTGGTTGTTATTTTGGCCTCTTTTTTTTCCAGCATCAATAGTTATACTTGACATGCAAGGCACTGGGATAATTATCACATCTGTGTTCTCTATTACAGACTGCGTTTTTAGCCATATAATCACTTACAATTGGGTGGAGGATTCTCTGTGTGTTTACCAAAGAAGTCTACCGGGAGGCATCTGTTTCATTTAGTCTACAACAAAAAAAATTAAAAGTCAAAATTGAGTACTTACCCTGGGGCAATGCTAAAATTAAGCTACATACTGAAGTTCAGGCTGTTATTCCATTAAATACATTTTTAATGTCTCCTTGTTAAACCTGCTAACCTCTCCTGCACCAGGGATGCCCATATCTTGCAAGTATCCTTGCCAATACTATGAAGCAACTGATGCTAACCAAGAATAAAATGCAGCAAAATTCAATTCCCAGACTAAAATGATCTTGTATTTTGTGCTGTTTATAATAAGAAAACTCTAATTAAATGTACTAAGCAAAGCTCTGGCTCGCAGAAGCTCTGCACAGACTGCAAAAACTCTGAAGGGCAGGAGATGCTTTATTTGACAGCTTCTGCTAAAGAAAATAAAAATAATACTTACATGGAACATTCACATAACCCCTTGCTCATTTCAGAGTCTGTGGTTTGCAGATCACTGCAGAAGAACTACAATTGCAGGACTTGGCTAAGTGAATTCCCACATATCTGTTTCAAAGTCTTGTTGTTCTTTGAAGACGAAGGAAGTTTCAAGGATTAAGATCATATTTAAAATCTTTATGAGGCAGTGTGACAAGGTACTTTGTGCCTGTGGAGAGATGGAAAACCAAAGATTTATAATTTCTTCTATCTTTCCTTATGGTACTAGCAAAACAAAGCTAGCAGAGCACAGGCTTGAGCTGCAGAGCAGAGACACCCACTGTGTGAGAGATGGCACTTCTCAGGCTGTGGGCATCTCAGCTATGCTCTACACTGCACCAGGTGGCCTTCTTGAAGAACCGTGGCCGGGCTGTGTGCCCTGCATTCCTTGTTCCCAAGAGCAAACAGCCACCAGCCTATGGTGAAGAGCTGGGCAGGCACAGGCAGAGGTGGCCGCAGCCTGATGCTACCAGGAGGATGCACAGCTTTGCAGGACACAGGGCATGCACTGCGCCATCTGGCTCACAGTAAAAATCTCTGTCTTCATTCTCTGGTAAATTCCTGACTGCTGGCAATATTCTCTATTTCAACAAGGTTCTCTAGTAGCAAACAGAAGTATTATAGAGCTTGGGACAGGATTATACAGGGGTGAAGCCCTGGGTTACAACCTGCCAGGAGTTGTGTCCAATGCTACAGCACTGTGGACTTTGATAGGAGGGCAATGAAGAGAGAGGGACTTTTTCTGATGGTGATTACTTGACAAGAAAAGATCCTGAGAAACCTGATTTAATTGAATGAGTTTAAGCAGACTGTGGGATTAAATGAGATCCAGAGGTCCCTACCAGTGTGAATTATTCCATGCTGCAGTGATTTCATCTCCTTTTTATTCCTCAATTTCCTTAGTTTAAAAAAAAGTCACCTCTGGTTGAATGTGACCATGTGCTCTTTATATAAAGGCAACTAGGCTAGCATGCGTAGGAAGTAAAAACCAACACCCCAGATCAAAACCCCCAAAGGAGCAGGTTTACTGAGTTAAAAGCATCTCTTCCACTGGGGACACTCAGTTCATACTTGTATATGTCTTGTTGCATTTCTCTGGCACTGATCAACTGTTTCTTTCCACAGCTGCCTCCTTGAAGCTCCTTACTAAACAGGTTTCTGATTGCTAACATTTAATTGTCCAATGCAGAAGTTGTTTTGCACAGGTTTTACATTTGCACGAAAGCTTAGGGATGTATGATGACTTCCAAAGGGATCTGAAGCTATCCACCCAGAGCTGTCAGTGTCAACTGATGTTAATAAAACACTGTGTAATATTTCAAGCACAGCTTCATGCTCATTTACTGCTATTTAGAAAACCCAACAGCGTGAGGTGAGAGTTAAATAAAAGCACATGTTCCAAAGTCACAGAAATGACTATCAGAGATTGACTTCTGGTTGCTCATTCAGCTGGCTGCTGTCAACGTGAAGAACGAAGCAATTCCATTTTTAATGCCATGTAAATTACACCACTGTGTTGTGATACATCAATTAAGTTCTTTGAATAAATTAATCAGAAAATTCTGTAAGGATGCTTCTCTGCTTTCTGAAGGGAAAAAACAATAAACCCAAACACAAACCCGGGCTTGTGTTTATCTCGTGATTTGTTTTCCTCTGGAGTTAATTCATGGGTTGAAATCTCCATGCATATACATTCACACATGTAAATAAGGAATGAAAAGCTTGACGTTCTGCATGAAAGGCCCAAAAACACTTCTCATAATTTAGCTTAATAGATGTTAGCAACATGCCAACTAAATAAAATGCCTTACACGCATTTACATGAAGCATCAGTTTTGCAGCTGACTATTGCTCCATTATTTCTACTAATTACATATTTAACTGCCTTAAGGAGCAGTTATACTATTGATTCAACTGGAAACAGCTTGCACAAAGCCAAAAATAAAGCAGCATTACGAAGTCGGACTTTTACATGCAAATACAGGAGTCAGTCAGTGATGATATCAAGCAGCAGTCACGGAACTGCACTAAGAGCTGTGCCACCTCCTCACAGCTGCATTTGCAACAGCTCAGGTTTTAACATGAAAGCAGATAGGCTGGTTAAAATCAGATGAATTTAGGGATAATGTGGTACATGAGAACATCTTCCAGTGAGTGTGAATACAGCAGTGCTGCACAAAAGAACAAGAGTCAGCTTCACAAATGCTGAATACCATCAAAGCTCTCATTGCTGGCTTGGCTCACGTGTATTCTCAGGAGCAGTACTGCGTTTTGAGCAGAACCTAATTTATCAGAAATTAATAGCCTCTCCTCCCTGTGTTTGGACAGTCTCAATGAGCTGAGATCAAATAATGGTTATGTCCAAGTTCTGCAGGTGCATGACCCAGAATGAAATATGGTAAGACCCAACACTCTTCCTCCCTTGTGTTTGATTGCTTCATCAAGCTTAGATCCTGCTGATTTTTAATGCTTATGACTTTCAGGAGTGGCTCTGGATAGCTGAGGAGATGAGTGCAATGTTTATCCAGTGCACAGAACTCTCATAAGTTGGATTTGCTCAGCCATTTCCAGGTCAAAATTTGCTTCCATTTACATGAATCGTACCCCTGCTCTCCCCTAAAAAAAATAAAAATAAAAATAAAAATTTTAAAAAAGTTGAAAAAGAGAACATAATCAAATGGTTCCAAATCCCACTTTGCATGGTACAAAACTGAAAATCTACGGAGTTGCAGTGCTTCACGCAAACAAGTAGAATCATAGAACAGAACCACCAAGGTTGGAAAAGACGTCCAAGATCATGCAGTCCAATCATCAACCTAACACCAATATTTCCCCACTAAACACATGTTCAGCATCTAAACATTTCTTGAACACCTCCAGTGACACTGGCTCCACCTCCCTGGGCAGCCTGTTCCAGCATGTGATCACTCTTTAGAGAAGAAATGTTTCCTAACATCCAAGCTGAACTTGCCCTAGTGCAACTCGAGGCCATTTCCTCTAGTCCTATTGCTAGTTAACAGGAGAAGAGGCCGATCCCCACCTCACCACAACCCCCTTTCAGTCATTTGCAGAGAGCAGTAACATCTCCCCTGGGCCTGCTGAGCAGCAGAGTGGCTAAGCTTCATCACAGAAGAGGAAGATGCTTCCTTCTGTATGCAGCAGGAACTGGTGATCTGTATTTTTCTCACTTTGACTTTTTTCTTTGCACATTTCAGTTGAATAAAACACCTTATCGCTTATATGAGAGGATCTCTTTTGCCACTAAAAGAGCAGTTAGCAAATTTCTTACCTAAAATGTTTGAAAACTGTGCTAGGTTATTCTTTATTTTCCTCACTGGAACCACTTTGCATCTATGATCTATTTGACACTATTAGAGATTAGATTAAATAGTTTATAGATAAATCTAGCTAGATTGCCTAAATGCTAAATTGCTGCAATAGTCCATTATTAAAACTGGTCCCTGTGACATTTTCCAAAACTCGGAATCCAAAAGGGAACACTACAGCCAGATCAGCAGCAAAAATGAGCTTTTGTTGGTAAGAAGACAGTGTTTTTTTTTAATTTCTATTAACTTATCTGTCTAGTGATTTTGTCATCCAGCAAGTAAAAGATATGCATCCAATTCCATACACAGTGGGAGAAAGTGTATATTTTGCACACTTCTAGTGTATTCCTGCATGTGTGATTAAATGTACAATACGTGTCACATATTTTCAAGGGAGCGTGTGATTGCTTCTTTTGGAATAATGAGCAAGGCACTGCTTGATTATGGGACTGAAAAGCTCCCCCATCCCTTTGCAAATTCAAGCCTCGTCTGTACTGCATTCTAGCAAAAAACATAAGCATTAATGCTCTTAAACAATGTGGGCTTGAAGAAAAGGGATGGATGGACCGAGGGAGGGGAGGTTTGTAAATATTGCCCACAAATCATTCAGTGCTTCTTTCACAGAGCAGTACTGAAGCCAGACTAAATTGTCAGTCCACTTCCCCCGCTCTCCTTCCCACTCAAGTCATGTCTGTTTACCCTCAGTAATGACAAAACGTAGACAACTGTCTGCGAGGACTGTGGTGACATTGGCACACACATACCAGACAAGCAGAATGTTGTGGGAAACAGAGATTGAAGCATCTTGATATACGAGAAACAATTATCATGGGAATTGTTGTTTCTCAATGCAACAGCTATAATAAATAGTTGCCATATGCTAAGCACAGATGCCTCCTTGAAAAGCAGCCCTGTGATGGCACAGCCCGTGTTCTACGGAGTCTGGGGCTTTGATGAAATGATCGGCTTTCTGCAAGCAGAATCTGCGGCCCCACGGAAAGGTATCTGAGAAAAAAAAGGGCTCAGTAACAGCTTTGTGTTTTGCTGGTGGGTTTTGCAGGGGAATCTGAAGCTGATCCCTTCAGTCAGCTGGGAGAACCAGAATGGCACTTTGTAAAATGGATTTCACTTCTGCTTGCTTCTGAAAAACAGATAAAGGGAGGAGCACAGAAAGCTCTGTGGGGAAGGAGCGCTGGTTGTCTGCGTTGTATGTTTATCAGAACTGCAAGATTATTTAGTGCACTGCACGGCTTTTGGGCTTTGATTTAAGGACGTAGGGATGGAACACTTTATGTGCATATACATACATATATGCATGTATGCATATGCATCTCCACCCCTATATCACAAGATTGTTCTGTCAGTCTTGATAAGAAAGAGGAAGAGGCAGCTGAAGATTTCTGTAGCAGAGGCAGATAAAGGAATGAATGGAAGATCTCTCTCCTATTTCACTAAAATATCACAGGTGATTGTGCTCTTCAATGCAAAGAGCAAAACAAAACAAAACCTGGCAGACCAACTGCAGCCCTCAGGAGTGGTGCTATTTTATCAGCTCTCCTGCTTTCTCTTGTGCCTAAATCCTAAGTTTTCCCTGCACCACAGAACCCTACAGGCACATCTCTGGCCTTTCCCACTGCTCAGTTTAAAGGTGAGATTAATAATTTCAGTGCCTAAAAAGGCAGAAGGGCCCAGCCTATAAAATACTTGAAACCTCCAGATTTCAGTGAGAGTTAGAAAGACTACTTCCTTTGAAACAAACAATCAGAAGTGTTATCTGTACCATTACTGTCAAATGTTAAAATAAAAAAAGAGGGGGGAAAAAAAAAACAACACCACAGCACAATTGCCTCTGCTTTTCAAGGCAGTAAGCGTGACTAACTCTTACAGCACTCAGCATTCCCAGCTATTGCACTATTAGCGATATCTGCTTCTTCACATGTGTGGAAATGGGATGGCAGGCTCAGCCTGGCCATCCAGGTGCTGCCATAGTGCAAACATCTGCTTCACACTCAGTGCTGTGCTGCCAGCACACAACAAAACTGCCATTCAGATGGACGCTGCTAAGTGGGAAAGCCAAGGGTGAACATCTAAACCTGCCCACAATCTCAGTGTGTGTGTGTGTGTCACTTTAAGGGGATGGAAGGGCATATATTTGGAAAGCCAGCTGTAAGACCCTTAGATAGGCTTTGGAACAAGCCAGCTCATCATGCACAGCAGATGCTGGCTTCATAAATGTCACAGAAGGCAGTGATGTAACCTGCTGCATTGCTTGGCTGACATAATTTATGTGTGCAATCCTACAGAATGCTAATTGTTTATAAAATACATTTTTAAAAAGTTGTTAGCCAGATTACTAAAACATGCTGCAGAAACCTTGGCTCTTTTTCCATTTCTCATGCTATTAACATACGACAGCGATTAGCAACAAAAAGAAATTTCCAATAACTTAAAAAATTTTTCATTTGTACGGTCTGTTTTAATCAGAAACTTTCTTTTATCTGCATTCAGCTGCATGCTTTGTTAAGTACTGTACCACCAACAATACCGGGAACTTCCTTATTATTATCCCATTTATGCCAAGGGTTCTGATTGCTACCCCCCACTCCCATCCCAAATTTAAAGGAAAATGGAAAACTGTTAAGGAAAATTAAACCCTGCCGAGTGGTTGCTATGCATTTTGAATAGCCCTTTTGTGTGTGTATTATACATACATACATACTACATGAACCTTTTATTGGCTAAATTTGTATCCAGTGTATGTTTATTAAACAGCCCCCAAAAAGCCCCCGTTAAGAGGCTCCTGCTTCCAGCACGTGCTGCGTTTGCAGCAGCACTTAGCAGATAGCTGAATAAAGGATGAGGGCTCAAGTGTTAAAGAGCCTTTTTATAGCATATGAAGACTTTACAGCTTGACACGTGGAGTTCTCTCAGAAGTTCCCGTTTCCAGGACCTTTTTTGCTCTCCTATGGAAACTTCTGAAAGTTGTTTTTTTTTTTTGTTTTTTTTTTTTCCAATCCAACTTAGTGGTCATTAAAATAAATAGGTCTTTTGGCAATGGTGATACCAGCATACAGACTACTTGAACTCTGTGAATCCCACAGCACTGCTTGATCAGGGGCCATACAGATGCAGCCCCCCTCCTGCACCTGGCTCCTTCCAGAGAAGCATTTCTTGCTTTGCGGGGCTGCAGAGAGGGAATGAAATTCCACACTGGCACCAAGGTCTGCTTAAATTTAGACATAGGATTGGAGCCATTCTAGAGTCTTTACTTAAACCTTCTCCACACAATACCTGCACTGAAATTAAGGGAAGCGCCAGCAGGAGTAAGGACTGCAGGACTCGGCCCTTCAACACTTAGGTAACACTGTGAGGAACAAACATGCTAACTGGAATAACGCTGCCCGTGGCTGGAGTGGCAAAAGTAAACCAGTGAGCCCAACAGCACTCCCCAGCAGTTTAGGACAAAGCATGAAGAGGAGAAATTAAACCAAAATGAGGAAGACAGAGAAGCAATGTCCTGTTACTTTGAGGTGCAATTCAGCCGCAGTGCACGAGTTGGTACCTGACAACTGTGAAACAACTTCCAGGAGGTGCTTCAGGACAAGAAACAGTCAGAACCCTGGTTTTGCAGTTTATGTGAAGGAGTTCAGACACATCAAACAGCACCCAAGATGGACCCAAACTGTATTTTGGAGGGCAGAAAAGCAGGAAGTTTTCTACTTTTTTAAGTTCGTGCTCATTAAGGGAGGCAACTTTCTTCTGCTTCTCCTGGATGAGAAGGCTTATTCTGAAAATCTTTGCAAGTGAAAATTCTCACACTCAGATGAAGGGAAGGGTAGAAAACCAGAAACTGATTGAATTCATGACAAGATGTGGGTGTTCCTGAATGGTAAATCATGGTGTACCCAGGAGAAGTGACGCACAGCACTCTATGGAATAGATGAAGTTGAATGCAATGGCATTAATTTCCTGCAGGAACTCTGCCTTAGCCTTCCTGTACAGATCCTCCCAGCTGAACACACAGCTCAGGCACCAACACAGAGTATGCTCATGAGCTGAGATTAAAAGTTTTTCCTAAAGATACGTCTCCAAACAACTTTCTTGCATCTTCTTACAAGCTCAGGTTGAAACACTTTTACAAGCAGTTCCCTGCTGCCATAGGACTTCTCCACAGACAAATAATTGTACATTAATTTCCTCATTTGTAAGCACCACATAACATTTTTTTCAGGTGCTACACTTGTATTTTCCCATGGCAGATAAGATCTTAAATAGTGTTTATTGCATGTTCTGGATGTGGGCTATCACAGCCCTCCAAAAGCAATACCTGCTGCTCACATCACTCTTTGAGTTTGCAGGGCAGTGGCTGTTTGTGACTGTCCCTTTCTATCACTTTTGTTGTCCCTGATGATAACTTCTGATAGACGGTGCTGGGAGCATGGCTCAGGCTGATTGGCCCAGCAGCTATTGTTAGCTCTGCTTTCTGACAAGTCTAACTCAGGACGCTCTTACGTTTGTGTCTGCTGTGTCAAGAGTTCCTGTAGAGGGATCTTCACCTAATCTCTTCTGGGATATTCCTAAACATCTTGTTTTCTCTCTTCCTCCTGCTTGGGCTTTGTGCCTTTTGGTTTGCATGCCAGCTACATTCTCAAGTTGACAGCAGTTCCAAAGAATCTGGAGGTAGCTTCAAGTGTCTCTATTACAGGAAGAAATCCCTCCTATTTTCCCCAGCTCAACTTAGCATAGACTGAGTAGTTTCCTTGGCTTACTACTGTTATTGCTCTTCTCAAAGACAGACATGGTGTCTGCATTTGACTCTCGAGTCTTCCAAGGTAGGAAAAAAGAAAAAAAAGGCAAGAATAACCACTGGTTTCAGGCACATAGTGTGTGTTTTAAATAGGACCAGAACTCACCACTGAAGAGCTACGTCCATTTTTGTAACAGCTTGTCATCCTCCACAGTAAGTTTTACTTACTGGGAATGGATGCAGGAACTCGATGTATCTCACTACGTTTTCAAAGGAGACAAGGAGAAAAAGTGACATTAACATTAGATTCCCAAATGCGCAAAGAAGGATTTAAGAAAGTGCCTGAGGTATCAAGGAATCAGAGCAGCAGTCACTAAGACGTCAAAATTACACTCTGGGGTTACATTCCTGTAAGCAGCTGGGTTGAGAAAGATGGTTCTGTTTATGCTGTTATTGAAGAAAAGGCATTGGCAGAAGCCAAACCTTATTAGGTGCAAGGAATCCATATAGGAGACATAATGAATGTCTCAGTTACGGAAGAACTCTCAGCTAAAGGCAATTTTTAATTAAACATCAGAGAATACAAGCACAAAGCAGAAGTTCTGCAGTTCCTTCAGTTCCTTCACTCCTGCCATGGAATATATTTTGTTGACTTTTTAACAAATTTTCTTATGTGGCCAATTCTCAGGTTCACCTGTCTTAGTTATTATGGGCTATTTTCAAACGTTTAAATCAAAGCAGTACAAAGTATTACACAGACAGTCCATTTGCCTTATTCATCAGACAAGGTAGTCTGTTACTAATTGTAAGTTTGTCTGCTCCTTTCCACTGATATTTTATGCAAGTAATCAAAGAAACATAACTGGGAGATCTGTGCTAACACTGTTCTGCCTGAGAAATTGTTTTCTAAAGATAATCTTTTATTTAATTTTTTGCACAACCAAACACTGCTGGCCAGGCCTGATATGGGTATTTGCAACAACATGAAATTTAGCCAAGTACGTTGTTTTGCTAAGGATGAAATACTTCTCAGCTACATATCCATTTCAACAATTTTCTGGTCCAGACCCCTCTAGTCATTTCTTATTACAGAGAGACTGGAGAACGAACTGAGAGGTTTGAGTTTGCAAGGTTATATATATGAAAATCCAGTAAAAAGAGATTTATTCTTCTGGTACTGAAGGAAAGCCAGGGAAATATTGGTAATATCAGGAATTTATGGGAGTCAAGTAACACAAAGAACTGCATGAAAGCAATCTGTTCTGAAAAGAACCCATTTTTGCTGTTGTATCTTAGAATTGGTGAATTCTGCCCTTTCACTAAAATTTCACACCGTCTACTTGGTTGAGAATAAGCTGTGATAGCACATCTGTCACCCTCCTATTGCTGATGGGTTGCTCATAAAGTGGAGGTACAACACTTTCCCTCTTAATCAAAGACTCAGAGTAATGAGTCATCATTTTAAAGGGAAAATGTTGAGTTGTATTTATTTATATGAATTAGCAAAGTTTGTATTATCTCCGTGCTTGGCTGTTATAAGAGAACGTATCTGTATGGTTTAGCAGTCTGAAGGCAAATTACAAATGTCAAATGATCAGCTTTTCCAGAAAGGTCACCAAATGAAAACTGAAGTATTGGTTTTTCTTTACATGCACTCATTCTGTTTGCATGATAGTGAGCTTTGCTGATGCTTCCAATACATGCATCTTTTACTGCCAGTTTGAAATATTAGTGTCATGTCAGTGAATACACACTTTAAACAACTTCAGAAGACCAGGATCTAACCTAAAGCTGTATCCGAGCATGTGCTTGCAAATGCTTTTCTGAATGCTGCTTAGACTTGCAACTAGATTCTGTTTCAGGATGCTGCCAAACAAAAATGTAGCTTCACAGATTTGGTACTGTGAGAAATATGAATAACTGTGGCAAAAAAAAAAAAAAAGGGGGACATCACTGGGTCAAAGGAATAAGGCAACAATGGCCAAGAAGAGAGAAAGCTCTGGGAAAACAAAGAAACAGAATCCAAGGAGTTGGAGGTGTTTTCCATCAGAGGAAAACAAGAAAAATAAATTATTAGCAGAGAAAAGCCTTCTGTATAACAAGTGATCTTTGCTTTTATCATAAAGTATATATTTTTTTAATCTGGGACCAACAGCAATTTTTATCTCTAATTTTTTTTTTTTTTCTGTATGAAGGGGAAAAATGTAAAACAATAAATAATGTTTCAAAGGAGAAAAAAATTGTTTGGAACCTGAAAGACCATGTTTGAAGGAGATAGTAGGTATTTATCAGCCAGGGAGACAAAGAAGAAGGGCTCACATATCCAGACAACTTGTTGATGGATATGCTTGCCAAACATAATTTAGTGCTGAACACTGAGCTGAAAGCAACCAAGTAAAAATCAATAGGTATCCAAGTGGTGCTGTGCAGAGCAGTTTTACAGAGGACAGCAGACATCAAAGTATGCAGGGAGAGTGAGCTGTGGCCTTTTCAGCTCTCAGAACTGAATTAAGTCAAATGCACATGGTTTCTTCATACAATGCTAACAGGATAGAAGGAAGACTTAAGCCCATCAGCAAGAACAGAGCAACGGATAAACCTCTTTGACTAAGACTTAGTTTATTTAGTCAGATGGGGGAAAAATGGTACACCAAAGCCCCCCTGAAACCACCACTATCCCATCTGTCTGTGTTATTAACAAAGACTCGTCCAAAGGCTGAGTGGTGTTAACAAGGCATCTCTGCTCATTTGAACTATACGAAGGTGTAGAAAGCCATAAAGTTAAAGCATTCACCAGACAAAAACAACAAAAGGTGGTGAGAAATCCAAGAGGATCCACTCCCAGAATTCATTTCAAGGGCACAAATGCAGGCCACAAAGTCCAAGTAACAGATTTTTTTTTCTCTCATCCCATCAGCAAGTTAAACCTTATCACATATGAAAAAAAAAAGGTGTACAAGTGTGTAAATCACAAAAACAAAGTATATTATGGAGTTCTATGTTGAACTGTGATCTTCGCTTATTATCTAACCACATACCACCACAAGAAAAGAGAACTCGAAGTACCATAAGAGAAGGAAGACGTGTGTTATATTGCATGCTGAACTGATGGGTGAAATCCAGCAGTAATACTGATCTTGGCTAAGGCACGAGAAAGTTGGAAACCAAACACAAAACATTATTCACTGACAGTAATATAATAACATGCCCTCCTGAGACTGTTGCATACAGGGTACTGATTGGGCCACATGTCTTTTTTCAGACAAAGGAAAATTGAGAGCCCTAGAACTCATGCAAAGAAAATGGCATTATCAGTATAACTTTCCAATGTTTGGACGACACTGGGAGATTTCATCAGGCTTCTTTCAGAAATTACAAGAACTCACATGCCATCTGTTTGTCCCTAAAAGTGCAACAACTGATGCCATTATCAACTTTTCTCGGCTAAAGGGGATGAAATTGACTCCAGCCAGCTTCCCTCATGCAAAGATTGCTTATTCCAGCATGAACTGCATGCAAACTATTAAGCCAGAATTTGGAGATGATTCCTGCAATGTGAACTCACTCTGCTGGATCCAACAAGTTATGGCTAGACAACGGATGCCAAAGGGAATTTGGACATTCATTGGAGTCATCATCACCCAAAACGGTCTTGAAGCTTATGAATTACAGATGTGTAATGTCCATGCCTGCCAAACTGATGAATGCTTATGCATTAGTAATGGATTCAAATGCACAAAGATATGTAAGTTCCAAGCCATACCAACTAAGTGACTGGCAACAGAGTTTGCAGGATCTCTACACCGAAGATATGTCAGAGAAATATGAAAAAGAAAATAATCACTATCTAAAATGCCATCTGCAAGCAGTGCAGTACTATACAAGTCCTGTGAAATAAATATCCAACACATTTCCACAGGAGGAAAATACTGTGTTTTTTATTGGTGGTATATTTAAACTTAGCAGTTCTCCACTTGTGTAATCTCTCTATGTAATCAAATAAAGTGAGGATTATACACAGAAACATGCTTAGCATCACTGAAGTATCTCACTGAGAAAACTGTCACGTCCAAGCAAAGTCTACAGGTACTAACACCTGCAAGGAGCTCTAGCAACAGAACATCTATCTGACCATGGCTCAGTGGCTGCTGGCTGGACACCCATCTGTTCTTCCTAAGGTTTCCTCAATGAGTTTCTTTTGGTAGATGAAACAGCTATTACAAGTGGGTAAATTGTCCTTTTTCACCAGCTTTCCCTAAATGGGAAAACAGGTTTCATTGGTGATGACAAGCTAGTGCTAGCACTGAAAAAAAAGTTCTGTTCTCTCCCTGCTCTCACTGTTCGATTCCATCCTTGTGGTACCGTATGCTGTCTAGTGACACAAGGGTTTGTGTAGTAATGTAGTGAACTAGTCTGGAGAAAGCGGGTGCAGATACACCCTGCCAGCGCACCCCTCCCCCTCACAACCTCTGATATAATCTGCAAAGTTTATTTCCAGCTGAATTGCTTCCAGTTCAGCATTAGGTTGCAGAAGGGAAAGTACAGTGAAATAGAACAAGAGTGAGAACAAGCAGCCAGAAGCAGAGGAAGTATGGAATGACTTCTTTTATCAACACTGACAACTTATGCCGGCTTAAAACGTTTGTCTGATTACAACTCTGGGATATTCCAAATAGCAACTCATTTCAGTTTATGTATTACCGTTCCATAACCCCGTTGTCACTGCCTGAAGCTGGTCTAAACACTGCAGAAGAGGGTTGGTTTTGTTTTTTTTTTGGGAAAGGAGAAAATTCTCTTTCAAAAACTAAACTCAAGAATTTCTTCAGATGTGACTAGACATCAAAAGGGCTCAATACCCAAAGCCTTCTCCTGCACATTTAGACACAACATGATACCTCACCCCAAAATATGCCTCGCCTCATTGCCTTTGACAAGCAGTAATTCATGATTACCAAACACCAAAAGTCTGAACCAGACCACATCCTACTGGGAGAGTGTTCGAAGGAACTGAGGAAAAAACCTCAGGCTCAACTTAGGAAAGCCCAAACCGAGTAAAACAAGATCACACTTATTCAGAGAGTTTTTCACCCATATTAACCTAACTTCAGCGCTCCTCTCATGTTACAGAAGAGCTGCTCCCCATTTGCTTCTTTACCTGTACAACACACACAGTTTGTTGTGCAGGTCTGACAGTGTCCAAAACCTGTGCAGATCTCTGCCTCCAGTGGGAAAAGAAAGCTGCCTCCGCATAGCTCTAGATTACTTATTTCTGCTCACCAACAGCATCACAGCAACAAGTGCCATCTTGAAAACTTTAGGCCAAGATTGTAAAATAAATCAGCCTCCTTTCTCAGAAAGTTTCAATTTTGACAAGTCTATGAGAAAAAACCTCAAATATTTATTTTACCCTTTGCAAATGGTTCATTTCAGATGAACTTCTTAGCTTCAATTCACTTGCATTGTCTTTTGCTAATAAAATATTTTAAACACATGCCACAAAGTATTTTTTTTCTCCATAATTTGCTTTATTTCAGCACAATTTAATACACATGCTAATATTGCATTCTTTTGTACTTTAACACAAAAACTGACATAACGAAAATTGAGAATTTCAACCTCATAGAAATAGAAATAATCTGTGAATAAAAGTGGCACATCTATTCTACAACAAACATACATGTTTCTGCTTTTTTCATTGATTCTGAGAATAAATACCCCTAATATTCATTTTCTATGGATGCCTACTTGCTCACCTAAAGGATGGCATTGGAGCAGCTGTGGTGGTACCCCGGAGCCCTGTTTGCTGCTGTAGTGGTACAGCTGGTGACAACTTTTGGAGAAATGAAGCATCCTGCAGCACTCTCCCAGATCTGCCACTCACTCACTGGTTGCAATCTGACTTGTATTTTTTTTTTTTTAATTGTTTGTTGGGGCAAAATTGAACATTCTGAGCTGCTGTCAGTCCTCTGATACCTGCTTTGGCTGAAGCCAAAGTCTCAGGAGGTTTTACGTGCAAAACAAACTCAAGCCAATTCAGATGCTGATTTTAACCTCCACAGTGTTCAGGTGCAGAGAGGTCTCACTTCAATACAATGATTCAAACCCACCTCTATATAAAAGCTCCTACCATTTCCATAGGCAGCCTACAAGACTCTGAAAAACTTCTGGAGTTCTGAGAATCATTTTTTTCTCTCACAGCCCTCTGCAGGCACTAGCATACAGTGCTGATAATACCAGAAACAACAACCAATTCCTACCCGAAGGAGGGACCTCACATTTGGGATAAAAGCAGGTAATGCCATTTCCCTCTCCTCTCCAGCACAGCCTCCCCTCAACAGGAGCAGGCAAGAAACATTCTCTGAAAGTGACATATGTCTAATTGGCTGAAAGGTAATATTCAAAGGCCCGCTGCTCCTCTCTGTGCTCAGGGACTGCAGCTGGCAGAGTGTTAAATCAGTTAACAGTTGGGCCCATTACTGTGCTGCACCACTGCTGCTGCTGCTGCTGTTACCGGGGCTGCTGCCGAGCTTGGCTCATTGAGCCCCTCAGTCAATGGAGAAAGCATCTCTATTGTGCACCTCAAAGCATGCTCACAGCCCCTGAAAGAGAAACAGGCCCCAAACTACTGGGGCAGATCGTATGACAGGATTACTTGCTTGTTGTTCCTCTTTCTTTCTTTCTTTCTTTTTTTTTTTTTTTTTGTCTTTGAAGGACTTCTATTGGACTATAGGAAGGAATTACGTGAGGGGGAGACCATATTACATAGCGACAGCTGGAAAATTGGGGACTGTGGACTAGTAACAGAGCTGGGTTCCTTCTGTGCCTGCTGGACACCTACCTACGGCATCTTTTAATTAATTTGTGTGAAGAGCGATCTGCAGGGCTTGGGCAGCACAGAGCTAATCCTCCCACAACCGACATTAACGGCAGGCTGCCTCCACCACAGGTACGATGGGGTCTTTTCACAAAAGTGCACACAACAGCCTCACTTTGCACTGAGAGCACAGCAGTGCAATCAAGGACGTACTGTTTATTAATCACAGTACAACACCAACTAAAGTTTACCTTCCAGAGCTGGGGACAGGCCACAGCACCAAAGACCTCTGCTACCAGTTAAGATGAAGACAGTAGCCAGTAGCTGTTACAATCCTATAGATGTAAAACAGCAAGAATATCCTATCCCTATCTGGAACTCCAGCATGACCCTTAGCCACTGCCCTTTCCTAGAAACGCTCAGATATTACAAATTGCTAGTAAAAGACACATCTCTGTCTCCTTATTTTGTACCAAATTAAAATTATTTACTTGAACACTCTTGCTGTTCAAAAGTCACCCCATTAAATCCACATGGCAATCTAAGTACGTAGCCACATGTAGAAATTAATATAGCTGCTTAATCTCAGTAAAAAAATTGCAGAAAATGTGCAATCCTGTCCTGTGTAGAAATGCTGCTGGAGGCTGGGCAGATGGTGACTCATACTATCAGTTTTCCCTCATGTTCCTTGATCAAGGGAAATCCGTGTTGTCAATTCTTAGAGCAAAGTGTTAAATTCTGTGTTGTTTTGATTCAAGATGTGTAGCAGCCCAGGCCTGTAAAATCAGCAAACCCCCGAGCTTAATGAAATTCTTGGAAGAGATCAAAAGTTGGCCCCATTTTCATCTATTTTCTGGCACAATTATACCATTCTGGCAATGCAAAGGGACACCAAAGCAGATTTAAAAGCAGGCTGGCATCAAACGAGTCACTACAAGAGAAGGTATAAATCTAGAGTGCCCGGGCTCCACTGTGGTAATTGTGATGAACTGAAGATAAATGCCTTTACCATAACCACAGTAAACACAAGGCAAAAGACTCAGCTTGCTGCTTGACAAAAGCACAGCACCTCACATTCACCACAGAATACAAACCAGCACAGGCACTTACCACAATGAGGCAATGCGAATCCCCACCCTTGCTGGCCTTGTGGCAATTTGTTCATTGCTCGGCCCCAGGGTGAATAAAACCAACCCATTGTGCCAGAACATCCTGAAATAGCAACATATGCTGAAGTTGTACATTATTATTATTAACACCTCGGATTATGTCAGTGTGTATCACATCCAGCTCTACCACACGTGCCACGTATTCTCTGAGCACACAACATTATTATACTGTTCAGTCATTTAATTAGAGCAATAATTGATGTGTAGGGTAAAAAAGAAATAGCCCTTTTTCTTACAACTCTTACAAGAGCCTACAGCTCACTCTTATGAAAAGGATCTGACAGGATGAGTTAACAAAATGGGAAGAGGATTTCTGTGCTAGGAAGAGGATTTCAGAACCAGAAGAAGCGAGAGGAAGGAGTGGAATGGCCAACCAGAGTGAGCAACTGACAGGAACACTGGGAGAAAACAGAAAGGACAAGCTGAAGGAGAGGCTAAAAATTTTACTTTTTCTATGTAGGGACTACACAAAGTAAAAAGGTTTCAGTAAAACAGAAAAGTGGCAAGGCTGGGTGGAGGGAGAGGAATAGATGGGAGAATCTTTGACGCTGGGGCTAAGAGATCATGGAAGTGCCCAATGTGCTCCAGGGACCAAAACTGCAGGGTCAACAGGGAGAAATGCCAAGGAATACTGACAGAAAATGAGAGGCCAAGGCATTTCACCACCTCGCAGTGTTTAACACCTACCAGCCATCACTTTTTATCCTGCTACCACAGTGCTGAGTCTAACTATCACAGCAGCCTTCCCAACAAAGTCCATTTATCAGACACTGCTCTTTTCCCCCTCACATTAAACATGGAGAGAACTAAAGGGGACAGCCTGCCTGGCCCTCGTTTCTGGTATGCAGCTCCTGTTGGCACCGTGGCTGAGTGGGGGCCCTTGGTGTGCAGTGAAGGGCAATATGGTCTAGTGATCTCAGCAGGCGAAGGCTGGGAGGTGGGCATGCCTCGATTCTCATGCCAGCTCTCACATTTTGCTTCTCTCTCTCTAACATGGGAATACCACCTGCCAGCCCCATAGGCTTGTCATGAGGATTGATTAACGCTTGCAGACATTTTTAAGAGGGGGGAAAGCTCTCCAGACAGAGCTGCAAAAAGGCTGCATGCGGGCAGTTTTATCATTGCTGCTATGGCTTATCATCGCTCTGGCCCTACAAACCAAAGCTAAGGTTGTAAAGAGATGATTACATTTGGATCCAGCTATATGCCTGTCAGACTTGTGGCTGTCAGACACAAATACAGAACACAGTAATTACAGAGCAACTGACTCTGGATGAAGGGAAAAGTTGCTTTTGCTCAGACCCAAAAACAGGTCTGCAGCCCTGCAAGCATCAGACTTTTACAGCACTTCTGTGCTGTGCCAGTCACGGCACAGAGGCCGTTCCCACACACACCTTCCTGCCAGCAAACCAGCTCCTGCCCTTAGATCTGAGCTTGCGATGGCAACAGTTGATCACAGCCACCACGTGCACATAGGTTCCGCTCCAACCTTCCACATTCACCCCAAAACGTGCAACTTGAATCCTGTGGAAAGCAGCCAGTGTAAGGACATGGCAGGGACACGGTAACCCGTGCCCACCCGGGGCTGCCATTCCAGAGCACAGATAAAAGTGAAACCCAAGCAGAAAATGTTTGTGGTGCCACTGGCAATCAAGGGCTGGGTTGTCCCAGCAACGGGAACACTTCATCAGCTCAGCTAACAGATGGTCAGTGAGCAACAGGCAGCATATGTTCCAATAAGCACTGACATCAGCACAGATGGAGGGTGGGCAGGAGGCTGGCCCTGAAACATAACCTGACATTTCCTTCTCATTTGGTGCTGCATTGTTATAACTCACACAGGAAGATTAGCAGGGAAAAGTGAATAGCATTAGGGAATCTGCTCAGGAACCGATTACTAACACTTCAGTGCAGTTTTAGATTTTTACTTAACCAGAGTGCAACATTGTTAACAACATTCAGGGGCAGAAAATGAAAATGCAGTGGGTTTTAAAGACCGGCTTTATTTTCATCACAGGCAGGTTTTCCCAAGAACACTAATTAACAGATTGCCACCTTCTAGGACTCTGGATCTCCAGTTCCACAGATTTCTGCAGCTTTTTCTTTTACTCTTTCCATTCCTCCCCCAGCAAAATGCACCCAAATGCCCCACAGGATTAAATAAGCCCTTATGACACATTGTCAGAAAGTGTATAACTTTCCTCTGCCTAAAAATAAACTTTAATGGTTGCTACAAAAGACAGAAAAACTAAGTGCCACTGAAGAAAAAAAAAAAAAAACAACCCTCAAGCATATATCCTTGCTGATGAGAGTAAAAACCAGGAATCAAAGGGGACTATACTGCTTGGAAAGCAATGAGAGATTGATCTGGGAAACAGGGAATCAGTATGCAAAGAGATTGCATGCATATTGTATATTTGTAGTCTTGCACTGAGGATAACGGGAAAGCATGCTGGATGGCTCCAAAACACCTCTTTGTGACAGACAGCAGGATTTCAAGTAGATCTACCCAAACGGTGTTGGCAGACCGCTGTATCACAGGCAAATAGTAAAGAAACGCAGCATGCAGCAATAACCTTTTGTTACCTTGTTAGATACCTTTGGAAGATTTTTCTTCCATTAACACATGGGAAAGTTTAGTAGGCACTTCTCTTTAACACCGCTGGGACTTGGATGTACATCCATCTCTTGAGCAAGCAGAGGAACAGACCCTGCAGTGAAACCAGTCTTTAGTCCTGAGGGTCTATAAAGCAGTTTTGGGGATGGCAAACACTTGCATGTCTGTTCATTGTACCTTTCTTTGGTGTGCATGAATTTGCTCAAAGACTTGCAGTCTGGAACCCATCCCACCAATTCATATTTGTCTCTGAAGCTTTACTCAGATACTACACAGTCCTACAGCCCATTCACATAAGGATCTCCTATTTCTCTTTTAGCAAAGGGTAGCACAGACAGCCAATTGCTCACATTTCAAGTGGCTTCTAACTTCGCACACCTCAGTATCTGGCCGCAACATTGCAAAACTATTAAGGGTAATACTTCACTGGCATTTAGTAGCCACTTGCTACAGACATAACAGTGTCAGTAGATCTAAACTCCATACAGACTTCTAAAGAAAAGCAGGCTGTGCTCCATCAGATAGTAACGGGTGGCACAAGAAATTGGTATGTCTCAACCAAGGTCATTAAGTAAGCAAATGACAGGTCTGGGAAGATGCAGGGGAGTTAATCAGTTTCCTAACTCTGCCCCATATCCTGTTGGTTAGACAGAATCTTCTTACTGCAAATTCATCAAGTCTGAAAGACTCAAGTCTGAAAGCATCTGTTCAATGAGCACTCTTGAACAAAAGATGTATGCAAATGAGTGGACAGTTGATCAGATATAAATTGCAGATTTCTGCGGAGTAACAGTGTGTCCCAGGCCCTCTTATTGCTGACTTCCACAGACAAGCACTGAAATTCCAGTTAAGCCATTTAAGGACATTGTTAATCCAAAACCACTGAGTAGCTGAACCGCCTTTCATCAGTTTCAGGAATAAGATTGCCAGATGTTTTATGCTAATAGCCTATGAAAAAGACAATCCACAAGTCTGGGATGGTTCTCTTCCTGTTCTAGGTCATTTTTCTTCCTTTTCTCCACTTCACATGTATGAAGCTTGCACATACATCTTAGTCTGGTGCAGTTTCACTGCGCATTACTTTGTATTTTAAACATCACCGTTTGGTTCTTTGGCCAATCTTCACCTAAGTTAAAGCAGAATAGCTCCTTCGTGATCAACATTCTGCTCATATGGTAGTTTAGGCTGGACAGACACACAAAGTCAAAATGAAAAATTCAAAGCATGTATTTTAGCTGCAGCAGTAACAGAGATTGCTTACAAAACACCTGCAGGGTGAGTACAAACAGCCAGTATCTGCCCACTCAGAACATTTGGAATGACATTTAGCAAATTAAGACTTTTAGGATCCAGGAGGATTGATCTTGTTTTGCATAATGTGCATCAGAGAAAAAATATCATTCATCTTTATTTGCACTATTTGAACCAAAAAAAGAGGTAAGCAGTGCATAGTCAACTGAGACTGTCCCTAGAAAGCACTTGATTGACACAGTTTGTTCCCCACACAGAATTACTTTAGTCAGCCAGGACTGGGGTGACACCATGCTATTCATGGAACTCATACTAACATTGGTGTGGATACAGAAGTGCTTTAAATTCCAGATGGCTAACATTTTTAATGTTTTCCAGAACAAATCTAGTGCTTCCAAACAGTCACATGTGGTTATATAAATGATCAAATAAGTGATTAATTAGGTTATTAATGGTTTTATGTACAAAAAGATGTATGTTAGATACTAACTCCACTCACGCTGCAACTGTAGAGCAGCCATACAGATTCTAAAGGGCAATTACAAGCCAGTTAAATGGCATTAAACTGGAAGAAGGTGTATTTAGTTTAGATATTAGGAAGAAATTCTTTACTGTGAGGGTGGTGAGACACTGGAACAGGTTACCCAGAGAGGTTATGAATGCCCTCTCCCTGGAAGTGTTAAAAGCCAGGATGGATGGGTCTTTGAGCAACCTGGTCTAGTGGCAGGTGATCTTAAAGGTCCCTTCCAACCCAAACTATTCCATGATTCTGTGATACAACCCATGTATTCCCACGAATGGTGGGTTGTGTCAGCTCAATTGTTGCAGCAGATATTTAGTCAACACCTTCCAACAAACACTTTTTCTTGGAGTGAAACCAACAGTGAGCTTTTGGATGCAGAACTCAGGACAGTGAGCTCATCTGTAAGACTGCATTAATGTCTCAGAATTTTGGCCTGTTTGCCAGCATGTATTATCCTTACTGAGCTCAGATAAAATATTGGATCTTTTTGCTCTGAATTCTATGAAATGAAACACTACGTAACAGTGAATCTCTCACCACGCACACCTTCATCTTCTTCAGCATAGACACAAACATGGCCCAAAACCCAGCAATCACAGTACCTGACTGATTTCCTGCTTCTGGGGGATGAGTGGTATTCTTGAAGGGGCTGACAGTGCAGGGAGTGGAAACACACAGCAGGAACACAGTCCACACTGATGAAGCACCTGCCTTTTGGGGTGACTGGGAAAGGAAGCACTGTTCTGCCTGGAATCAGTGCTCTGCTTGCACAGCTCTAGCAACAGCAGATATCACAACTGCAATGCCTTGGAACTGAGACTTGGATCTGAGTGAGGGCTAAAGGAGAAACATCCAAACAGAAACTGCTGCCTACATTGCTGAACAAGTGTGGTCTGGGGGCCCTGAGCAATGACCAATGTTTGGGTATTGAAAAGAGAGGCTGGTTTACCTCCATGCAGAATTTTCAGTCAATCTGACTTCCTGACCCTAAACAAGGCACAAGCAAACTAAGTCTGCTGACAGCAGTTTTCAGTTTGCTACTGCCCGCTGGGAATTTTCAGGAGCTCACAGACCAGTAAAGGTTCCAGACTCCCATTCTGCTTTATCCCGATAGCTTTGCTGTACATAAACAGAGCAGGAAATATTCTGCAGGAAATCAAGCATGCAGAAAGGGATGTGCAGTGGCAAACACCTGGGAATCACTGCAAAGTACTAACGCAGACGGCCTACAGCATATGCCATACACCTACAGCTACCATCTCTGGCAGGACAGATAAAGCTACAGTCATCATAAATGAATACAGGACACCCAGAATCAGCTCACAGAAGACTTCCTGAGCAATTGCCTTTGGGACGTGGAGGGCAGGGGTCATAAAATATAGAAGAATCCTTACTGAGCACAGTGCCCGAGGCCTATGAGAGATCACAGCAAATGGTGTAGTTGCTTTGCCTTGTGTTCCCATCAATATGAGGGCTGCAGTGATAAGTTAAAGCATCACTAATAGAAGGACCTCAGCAAAATTTGCTTGGAGGAAGCATAAACAGAGCAGTTCTAACGAGGCTCATGCAATATTAGGAGCATATTTGTGCAGGGACTGGCAGTGTTTTACAACCAATTGCAGGTGCCTGATCTTAATGCTAGCAACCGCTTCTTTTTGTCTGTACTGTAGCCAGGACTTGTGAGTGTGAGAGAGATTGAATGCTTTGTAATGAAGGTATATTGTAACATTTCTCTCCAGGTGGCACTTTGTTAACAACAATTAGATCCTGATTGATCTTTGAAGGGCTAATTCTTATGTGGTTTGCAAGGGTCCTACAAGGAGCAAGTGTTGAGTGGGGGCACTTTAAAAGTATTAGTGAGGGGAAAAAAAAAAAAAAAGAATAGTGCCATAAGAAATTTGCAATACAATGCTCAAGCCTCCTTTGCACCCCACAGTAATTTGTTCTTATTCCTGTTATTATCCCCTCGGGCACTAATGGTCACTTTATTAATTAGTTGAAAATTGCATTCTAGGTCAAATGGCAGCTTTTTTCCCTCCCATTGTTGCAAATTGCTAGTGGTATGGCCCAGTAAATGGCAGTGTTACTGCAAAATGGGAAAGATCCTTTGCTTTTCAAGATAAAGCCCATGGACCAGCTGCGCTTTCCATGACATTTCTAAGCAGAGCATTTCCCCAGGCCTGCTTTTAAGCAGTTAGAAATTAAACAGAACTCACTGTCATTGTTGAGATTTCTAATCATAGGCTGTTACTGTATTAGCTCTCACTCTCCTCACCCTCCCCCCCATTTTAATTCTAGCTGAGCCTGTTTTCTAAGGTGCATCTCGGCAGTGCTTAGCCCCATTTCTCAGGAAAGGAGTCAGAGTGTTTAGGTGCCTTCGTTTATGATGCTCTAATGGAAATACTTTTGAGACATCTGCTTTAGCAAAAGAGGACAGATGCTCAGCAATTTCTGAGAAATATGGTTCTGTCTGTGGCATCTGAAGTTAGAGGCTCAAAAATTAAAAATTACTCTTGCAAACATTGCTGGCAATGTAGGAATAGAACAAACCACAGCCTCTGAAAACAAAATTGGAATTGACAGATTTTGTGAAAGCTTTTCATAAAGAAAACTCCTACTGAGGACAATAGGTGTTTAGCCTTTAGACAGGAGGACCAGCCCACCAGAACTGAACATCAAAGCATTCTATTTTCCATTAACTCCTTTCTGCAGCCTACTGTGCTGGATGCAATCTGTCACGCGAGTTGTAGCCCAGCAGTCAGGACACCTATCAGAAGTCAGGTCTGGGCTAATTTCCCAGCACTGTCAGCCTAATGCATCTAAAAGGATGTGGTTAATCTGAAAACATTTGCACAAGGCATCTAAAATCAAACATAACCCTTAATTTCTATTTTTCAAGCAATACTCTCATATTCCCATTCTTCTTTTAATCCTGTTCTGTAAAATTACATTCACACTGATTTATCATCTTTTTTGGTGGGCCCAATCTAAAAACAACTTAATGCAGGAAAGAAAACCACCCTCCCTGTGGCCTCTCAGAGATTTGAAGTCATACAGAGCAAGGAATCTTGTACAGGAGGAAGATGCTTCAGTGTCTCTGACAGGAACTTCACACATGCCATACCCTCACATACCTAGAATTATAACCATTGGTGGATTAACACCATTCATTTTTGAAGGCTGTATCGTATCTAGCACATGGAAAGGAGAATGCCTCTCATCCTCCAGCAGGCTGGACACTCATCCACTCAAAATTCCAAAAGCTCCAGCAGGCTGTAGCAGCTGGAGTACCTAGTTAGCATTGCATGCACAGTTAACAACCCCTTGAATCACTGCACTCTGGGAGCACAAGCAACAGAAGAGAAGCATTATTATTATTATTATTATTATTATTTTGTCTTTCAAATCCTAATTTCTAAAACAACAAATTATCAGCCTCGCCAGTTTGGGCTTTCTCTGTAGACAGATGGGAGTGTTGTTCAGGAAGAAGGAGGAATAACGTGGAGGACTGATCAAGCAATAACATGTTAGTGTAAACAAATGCATAATCAGAAATTTGGGATTTCTTTCTTAGTTCCAACAGGCAAGTGGTAGGACACACAAACTGGCTTCTATTAGCACTTTTTTTTTTTTAAATGCTATTATTTTTATTACTCGGAGCAAGAATTTCTTGCAGAACTATTTATTATCAAAAATTAACCCAGTAACCACTAATGCAAAGGAATAGGAGTCTGTTCTCAAAGTAAGAGACAGCTGAATTTGCAGGTTATTGACTGCTTTTGAACAATTACTTCAGGAAATCATTCAAAATGTAACCTTTATTAAAAGCACAAATCACGGTCACTGTCAAGACTTGCAGAGGGGTCTCAAAGTTGCCAAATCAGCCTAGATGTGCAGAGTCTGCTCTCTGCACAGAGAAGGTAGCAGAGAAATTATCTAACACCTACAAAACAAAAGCATTCTTAAAGGTATAAGTATTGTCATTAGCTCAAAGACGTTTTAGATTAGGATTATCACTGTATTTCATATGCGTATTACCTCACAAGAGATCTTCATCACCAGCATGCTTCAAACCTGAATGAACTTTGCACAAATTGAAGGCCCTCCAGCAGAATGTAGGCTGGCACTTAAGGATCTAATGGGTGAGTACCCAGAGGCTGAAGATGATTATCAAAAAGCATAGCATTACACATTTGCAGCCTCTTAGATGAGCTGCATCTTCATCACAAATGAAAATTGTCCTCAGAAAGTAAATACAGAGCCCGCTAGGCCTCTGCTATTAACAATCTTTTGACTAGAATAAAGCTGGATCTGATAAGGGTAATTCCTGAATGGTTACCATGAATTAAGTGTTCCAAATGTCATAAATGATGTATACAAGTTTCTCATCACAGTTCTAAAAACTGCTATTGCTTTCTCTGGCCAATGACATTTAGAGCTAACTATGGCACATTCAAAAATCACATCTGAGGTCAAAGCGGTTCTTACAGTACACTCTTGCTCTTCAAGAAGAGTCCAAAGACCAGCTGCATAGCTGGCTACTGAATATTTAAGACAGAGAGCACTATTCTTTACCTATAAGCCTCCAGTTAGAGGTATCATACCCAGGATTGGTTTCTCTGTCTAGTATTCTGTGTGTCCTCTGGCATGGTGAAGAGGACATGAATACATTTGAAATATCAGTGTATTTCAAACTAAAATTCATGCTTTGTTCAAGTATATTGACTTTGAATATGTAGCTTTTTATCTACGTGACCGCTTATAATAATAGGCCATTCAATAAGTGATTTAAATAACAACTACCAGAGAATAAAAAGTACTAACAACAATAAAAAATCCTAAAAGTTGTATGCATCCTTCATATCCTGTGTATCTTGTTTCCCCAGATAATGCATTTTGTCTTTTGATGATGCTTATTGATGAAACACAATTTTGATATTAAATATGAACACCTAAGGTAGAATGCAACACTATGACTGAAATTCTGCAGTCAGTGTAATTCTTCGGCCCCAGTCTACATCCTATCTGTAGTATGTAGAGATATGGATGACAGAACTTGAAACTGCTACAGCTCTACTCCTGTCTGCACTCATATAATCCTTAAAGTTGGAAGGGACCTCTGTGGACTAGATGGCCCTCAGAGGTCCTTTCCCACTCCAAAGATTCTATGATTTTATGATTGTTTTGAAACACTGTATACTAGTCAATGGGTGAGAAAGGTCTGGATGTCAGCTGTAAGGTCTATGAAAGCAACAAATGCAAGCTCCTAACTAGAGGGAGCTTTACACTGACATTGCTGTTGTAACTGTTCTCAGTTTTTTCAAGCTGCTTTCAACGGCAAGCTATTCCATAGAACATATTTATTAGTTTTACCTTGTCCAGTTACTATGATACCTGCAGTCAGGCTTTCTGATGCCCTGTGCTATTTGGGCCTTAAGTCCCACTGCCACAGAGCAGCAAGTGTGGGCAGCTAGAAGAGAGAAGGGCAGATGCAGTGAGAGTGCAGGCCCACAGTACCCGAGCAAGAGCAGAGCAAGTCTGGTGATGGAAACCAGGTTCATGTGAAGTCTCATGATTGCTGGACAAATCCACAGTAATAAGGCACATCCATGGTGAAACCAGGAAGCAAAATGTCTCTTGTTGGTCACTATTTCTGTTGAGTCAAGGTAGACCAAATTACTGACATTAATGAATGTTCTCGGAATCTTTCGTCAAGAGGAGTTGATAAATAAATGCTCAATTTTAATGAAAATTTGGTGAAAAGACACCTGCGCTTCATAAAGGCTAAAGAAAATGGTAAGCAATCTAATCAAACAAAATAAGAATGCTTTTCTTGCATTTTTTTTTAAACTCACACAGATTCCCTCACTTCAAATCCACGCCTGTTTTACCAATTCAAAGTAACCCTATAGCCAGTTATTAATGCAACATCATTAGGTTGGAAGCTTTAAGGCTGTTTTCCTGTACATTAATTCCTTCTACAGTCCATAAGCTTTATGGTAGTCTGATCAATTTAAATTTCAATGACACTGGAAAATAACCCCTTTATCTTTCAGCTTCCTCCTACTTTGGCTCTATGATTCCAAGTAGGAAAAAATCTTAGCTTGGAAATAATAATAGCAGCTTCTGCTTATAGTCTAGTATTAGGAGGAAAAAAAACCAACGCAAATTCTCAGAGTCTAATAGATCTTCAGTGGTCAGGGCAATTATTACCAATTCATATCATATCACAACTAGCACAGCAAAACTCACACTCTAACTGTATGTAATTTTGTTTATTGAGGCTAACAGAAATCTTCCCTCATATCTGAATTGAAAGAGGAATTACTAAGAAATTCTGGCTCATAGTGGCATTCTTTTCATATACACTGTTAAACACAAGATTCCTGAAACTAAAGAACTTTCCATAAAACTCAGACCACATTATTCCAAAAGTTTTGGGAGTGGGAGGGATAAGAAAAAGAAGAAAAAAGGAAACAGAAAAAAAAAGAAAAAGAAAAAGGAAAAGGAAAAGGAAAAGGAAAAGAAAAAGAAAAAGAAAAAGAAAGAGAAAAAGAGAAAAGAAGAAAAAAAGAGAAAAAGAGGTAGTACAATTACAGTCATTGACAAATCAAGCAAAAAAGGAAGCAGGAGTATCCCTTTCAAGACAGGAGTCCTGCAACATAACTCAGATACTATATTGTGTAAAAACTGTGTCTGCTCAGAATTAGAAATCCTGTGTTGCTGTCAATTTATTTGTTTAGTTGTTGCTACTCTACGCAGAATACAAAAGAATGTATTTATTGTATTACAATCAGAAAAAGACACATAAGAAAATTATAATGTTTTCATCCACTTCCAATATTGAGTAACATCATCTGGACGACCTAAAAAATCAACAGTTGTGAGGAGCCAAATAAGACACACAAGCATCAACACTAAAACAATTCTACTAACAAAAAGTCCTGTAAAAAGTTTCAAAAGCAAACTGCTCATGAAAGCCACATGTGCCTGAAAAGTACTATTTTGAATTTCCTTTAAAAAACCAAAAAATTCTTAAATAAAAGGAAATCAAAGGAATTTAGACAGAAAATAATAGGTGGATGCCAAAGGTGTACAAATTCAAGCCAGACAGAAGACACTGAATTTTTTTTTTTTTACAGTAAACTATAATCCTTAGCTTGAAATATTATATATTCTGTAGAACGTAACATAAAGTTACGTAACTTAAGCAAGAATCAGGTCACAACATCTTACTCACTCAGCACAGTAAAAAGCTTATGATTGCTACAGATTGAAAAACAGAAAAGTGAAAAAATTCTAAAAGCAGTTTGGAATAGTCAACATCCTCAATAACTAAAGATAGTCCTGTGAAAATCTGCATGCTGTACTGGATTATAAAACTTCCTTTTAACATTTTGCCTCCATCTTTGCATATCCTTTATTCATTTCTGCTCCTCAGTTTTATCAAGCTTTCGTTTTCCTTTAATTATATACTTCCCATACAGAGATTATGATATGACTTAATATACTGAAAATGCTGAAGTACAAAACTAAAGATATGATGACTCCAAAGCACATAAACAGAGGAAATCAGTTCCATAAACATCCCCTTGAGTCAAGCTTACTAAAAGATCACTAGAAACCTAAGAAAATGAAACTGTTGAGTATTACATAGATGAAGACAATTTTCAATTATACTGTTGAGATTTTGAACAGGGAAAAGTCTGGTTCTTAAAAGTATTATTTATTGCCAAAGTAGGGCAGGACAAGACTCAGATTCTTTCTCTCCTCTGCAATGTTGTGGTTCATTCCACACATTCAGATGAGAGAATTGCTTAAGTACCAAAAGCAACAGCAGTTTTTGGCTGTTTCAAGAAAACACTGCATTTTACAAGAAGGACATTTTGATTTGCTGGTAGGTGGTATTTAAATGGCAACAGTGATGACATCTTTCAAACTTTTCAACAGGTTTCAGTGCCAATGGCATAACCCTTAAGATTAAGATATAATCTACCCAAGACAACAACCACAATTCAGCATGAATATTCCATGTGATTCATGATGAGCAAACTCTTGGAGTATACAAAACTAGAATAGTCAGGAATATCTTATGATGTGGTACAAATGCTTTAGAATTTCCATTGTCAGTGGTACAAAAAAGCTACACCTGGATAATACTCTGCTTCAACTGGTACCATTAACCTTAGTTCTGTGATTCTGGTCTCATAGCAAGTTGAGACATAGCAAGGGATTCACATACTAAATACCCTCTGCTTTGAGCCATTTCTTCTGCAGTCATATGGTTCAGTTATTCTGTAAAGTTTGTAAGAGGCTCTCACAGACAAAAAACCAGTCTCAACAGCAACTGTCCCATCATCGCAGTCTGCTAGCTCATCACATTTATTCTTTACCAAGGAGGAACATGGAATCTTCTCCTCTGGTCTGGATGTCCTGATCTGTATCTTCTACCTGAAGGAAATCAAAATAGGAAAAGCTTGCTTAGACTGCCTCCAAGAAAAATTATATTCACTTGTATTTTGAGAAAAGAACACATTCCTCTTCAGTTGGCATGTAATTACAGATAGTATTTTGAGATGTTAAAAACTAAAGTCCATGACGGAGCTCTTCCTGAAGCTCCTAGGCTACTGAAACTTCTAAAATCTATGACCAAGTAAAGGCTCCAGATAGTGAATTACAGAGGTCATATATACACAATGGTTGGTAGTTCAGACTGTGTGAATTCAGGAAAAGAAAATACACTATTTAGAACCAGATAGAAGCTACACTAAGAAATATTTTCATATCATTTTAAGTGTGCCATATACAATACTGCTTTACTTGTAGAGTGTAGATTCCTATAAGCAAAGTAGGATCCTAAATGTAAAACTTAGGCAGAATAGCGTTGACCCCCAAATCCAGCATCTAAATACAAGTATGAAATTGTCAAAATACTTCACTATTTCCCCACCTCACTGTTGATGATTCTTGTGGTGGCAGACTGGTAGCTGAAAATATTATCCATCACTTCTAGCACTCTGATAGCTTTTATTCATTATGTCCTCATCCCCAAGAAGGATCCATCAGACAGAAGGTTCTATCCCACCAAAGGCAGATCAGAAAAGCTATATCCTTGCCAATGTCTTTCACTATTTCAAATGTACTAGGGTATCCTCAGCCTTAATCATTCATGTAGCTATTACAACCAGTCTCGCTGACGCTGTCTTCCATAACACTTTCCCCTATCTTCAGCTCACTTTTGTGCTTTTTCAGACAGGTCTTCAAATAACAGCATCAATGCCCAAATTACTGATATTTTTAAACAAAGTTTTAGAAATATAAGACAATACGCAAATAAGGTTAGACTTTTTTTCACAATCTTTTGCACTCTGACTTAGAATTAAGTAGAAGTTTGTACTGAAAAAATGCAACTGATAAAATCTCAATGTTTATCATTGGACTGCTGTAGAGAGTGACAGAGATACATGATAATAATGATTTCTGTAGTTCTTATTGCTCAGTTTATTTTCAGTTCTTTGCAGAAAGAGGTAGCAATGTAATTCAAAACATGAGTGGTTTCAATTGCCAATTAATCAAGTTTTGTCTAGTAATAGACTATCCAGCACATGACGCTTAAGCCATGAACCTAGAATTCAGAAACTCATGCTTTATTGCAAACATTTGTTGTACCTCAAGGAAAACTTTTAAACACAAAGCACAAAGATTACCAAGAGCTGCAAAGCCAAGTTTTTAGCTGTTTTACTTTTCAATAACAGAAGCCTAATCTTAGCTTTAAATTAGATACCTAGGATCTATTTAATAGGCATCATAATGGTCAGGCATTCAGAACGCAATATGGAAAACTTAGAACACTAAGTGACAGGTCTTCTAAATTGACAAATAAGAAACACTGAAGATAAAAAAAAACCTCTCCCCCTCTGCAAAGCTTTGGTGTCCCACTTGTGTTACATGGATGCAACTCTTGACTTGTAACACACAGCCAACACATTTATCAAGAGAACATAAGTAAATAAATAAATAAAATACCCTGCTCCCCAGATTCCCTTCTTTCAAACCCCAGATGGAAGACTAGATAGTAATTACAACAGACCAGTGGTTAGTATTCATCACAAAATGAGGGATACCTCAGTTCAATTCTTACTCTGCCTGAGGGTATTCAAACCAACATCTCATTGAAATACAAGTGTGTCTTAGCTTTATGCTTTCTGGTGGAGGCACTGTTTCCTCCACTGCTGAAGTCAAGCCATTGTCATGGAATTCTTAAACATTAACTGATAAGCACGAGCAAAGAACACCTAATCACTGGGTACTTTTCTGACAGAAGATATGGGTCCCATGGTTATTGTACTATTAACTTTTAAAGTGTTTTTTAAAATGCATTTTATTTAATGGTTTATCTATAATACGCAACAGCAGGAAATTTAACATTTAACAATGGCCTTGCAGAAGTCCAGACTACAAAATCAAAGCCTGAACCAGCGAGACAAGTCACTAGGTTAAGTGCTCTAGCCACTACGCCAAACAAGTTCCTGATATGTATACAGCTAGATATCACTAATATCATAGGAAGTTTTACCACAAGCTATCACACTTTCTTCATTTTTATTCCCTGTTTCAAGAACAGAGACAACAGCTACATAATGAAGCAAATCAAATACCTGTCTTAACATCAGCAAACTTATGAAAAAGAAACTTTGTCAAAACTTTGTCAAAACATCAAATATCTTGGCAGGTCAGCTTAAAATGAGCTCTGAAACACTTCAAGACTCTTTCATAAAGAGAAACATGTTTTTCTACTAAATTATTTTTATTTATAACAGAGATTTAACTCCAATTACAGCATCATATTTTAACGCGCCCTGAGAGTAGTAAATAAGGTTTAATTTTGCCTGTGTAGAGGAAGACATAATATTTTATTAATGTTACTGAATTATGATTATAACACAATTCAGTGCAGTTACTGTGGAATATGCTTTATGGAATACATCTAGTGGTAAGATCTGTGGAGGTGAACACAGTGCCTGCAAAAGTGATTCCTGAATAACAGGCTTTTTGAGACAGCCACCGTGATAAGTTTTGGTTTTTGCTTAGTCAGCATGAACACTATTGTTGTATTTGTTACACATACCATCAAACAATTTTACCTGTGAATTAAATGATAGTAACTCTTTTTGAAGAATACAACAAAAGCATCTGACGCACATTAAAGACTTTACTGTATTTATTTATTAACACTCTTCCCTAATCATATCAGTCTTCTTTGAAAACATCATCTGGAAACACAGAAGAAATTTAGGCTCCGCAGACTTAACAAAATAACTGATCTTTCTTAGACACTTCTCTTCCTTTTGCTTATTCTCTTTAATCTATGTTTATACATCTTCATTCATAATAACAAGAAACTAAGATTGAAGTAGTATCAGCCCAGTGGAGTTATCCACAGTGATGCATTGCTGAAATGTCTGTTGTGTTCAAGAAGTGGGATTGGTAAATGATTCAAGATTAATTTTTGTCAAGACAAAACAGGACATTTCTATTATTTAGGTAATGGTCTGGAAACTGAGACCCGATCTAGAAAATCGTGTAAATGTGTTTATTTTCATGCTTAAGTGTTTTACTGAAGTATGAACTAAGATTTGCAACTAAAGACTTTACACTTACATTTCGGTGCAGCTGTGCCAACTCGTTTTAGATCAGTTTTAAACACCACTCAGCTGCGATCGAACATGTAAGGTTTAAATACCACATGAAATATTTTTTTTCAGAATGTTGTGAGGAAAAGAAGACTTACTTCACTTGGTAGAGTTAGTTTCTGCTAATAAATTTTAAAAGTTTTATTGCTGAGTGCTGTGTGGTAACAGCAAACATACAATATATAAATGTATATAAACTGTACATAGACACAGACCTATTATACTGTTCACAGAAAGAATTCCAAATACAAACATTTTTTACCTTGTGGTTGAGGATTTCTCCAGAGGTTGCCCCTCATTTGATTATGATATGGAGAAACAAAGGAGCTCCTGTGTGTTTGCTGGAACCTAGGATTAAGTTCTCTTTGGTGTGTTCCTGAAAAACAGAAGTTACTGGCCAACTTTGATGGTAAAGAAGATAAAATGAAGAAGAACAGAGAGAACATATTCTTTTTGTTTTTCTTCTTTTTTTGGGGGGGAAGGAGGGCAGAACACATTTATTAGATTTATGTCAAAACAGTTAGGTACAATTACGATTCTTTCAAACTACTCAGCCTAATAAGTATGGTTCTTGTCCTCATTTCCATCTATAGACATCATGATTACAAGCTGTTAACAAGTAAAACCAGATAACTTCCTGACACAGATTTGGAAACTGAAGTCATTACAATGAAACAGAAATCTCTGTCCAAATTAGAATCACAAATCATAATTAAAATGCTTAAGTACTGCTCTGAAGCAATAGCAGACACTAACAAGATTTGGTATCATAAATCACCAACAGATACCCTTAATTTTGAATGCTACCCACCAGTATGGTATAGTATCATATACAGAAGTTGTCAGAAGTGCTGTTACATAATGCAAAGTTCTGAACTAACAGAAAATCATTCTGCCTTTGCATTCTGCCATGTTGCAATTTTCTCAAGAAATTTATAACAGGTAAATTTTATCCTCACAGACATCATACTTGATTGAGTATTAAGCAGATAATTAATAAAGACAATACCAGCATAAATGCTCTATTGCATGATGTTCAGGTGATTCAACCACAATCCAAGCATGCCTGAACCAGACCAAATTTACAGTGCTAGGTGATTCTGTCATGTATAGATTGGTAACTAATGAAAGCAGAACGACATCTCTACTGGTAGACACTGAAACTACAGAACAGCTTGTATGAATAGAAAGGTCCACAGACAGGTTACCTAGACCATCTACCAGTTCATACATTCAAAAGCTATCAAAAAACCTTCCTTTCTCTCACATAAAATGAAAAAGCATTCAAATTCATAGAGAGAAGCTGATATACAAAGGGAAGCTAGAGGGTCTTAGTGTTCTGCGTAAAGATTATCAAAAGCATTAACTTTTTCTTAATAGAAATAACTAGCAGACAATTCCTACTCTGTCTTATCCATATTTTAACCATATAGAGACACTACTTAATAACAGCATTTTGAATAGTAATAATGACATTTTAAAACCTAATAATTTCAGAGTGAATTATTTCAAAGCCTCAAAAACCTCAACAATCAAGATGTGTGTGAATCATGCTGAAAACATTTTAGATTTTTTTTTCTGAAGGTCAGGCAGATCACGTGGGAAAAAGAACATCTTTAGTAAAGCAAGCCACACAGTTGGAAAAAAAGTAAGCCAAAGTCTTAGGCTGAAAACCCTTCTCCACACTGCCTCAAAGCTTGCCTTGGTTTTGAACTGCATCAGTGTGTCTTCAATGCCTTACTCAGACCTTAGACTATCATGGCTAAAACTATCATGGCTTTCCCTTTAGGGAAAGGCAGAAAAAACCTGTTCTTCCTACAAAAATAACTTTAGTCACTGAGCAAATAGCAGTGGTTTTTGTCAGTGAATAGTATTTTATTTACTGCATGTATCTATCTCACTAGCTATGTAACGAGATGGAAATATTTTATCCAAACTTGGGTAATCCAATCCACATGAATTCCTAAAAGCAGGAGGTATTTTCTTAAATCTCTCTTTTGGTTTCTTGGAGAAAGATCTTATGATTTATTTAGCTTGACATGCTCCCCAGGTAAATGCTGTTGCAGCTGAAGGATAACTGAGCTTATCAACACATTGATTTGGATAAGAAAATTAACATAATGCCAACCTGTGATAAATCCATTTCCTCTTGGTCTGCTCTGTATTGTTCTCTTCTTCACTGCACAAACTTTGCAAATGAGCGACTTCAGATTCTGGAAGGGTGTATACAAAGACTCCTGCAGACAACAGCATTAACATTAATGCCTGTTCTATCTTTCTTTCTTCAGGTGTAGCACAAAACAATTACACATATAACAATCAAAATTATTTTATTAGTCCATGCTCATACACATGTGAAGATGTCAGATTTTCTGGTTCACATTTTTTAGGAAACAAAATGTTTAATATTAAAAATGGATTCTTGGAGGGGTTGTTAGGGGTGCAGAAGGAATGTTTTTTCCTCTTTTGGTTATGTTTGTTTTTCTCCTCTGCTCACATCTGTTTATTACTTACTTCCATGTTCGATTGTTTTGAATTGCTACCTAGGCTTAAGTCTATCAGCAGTACCTCAGGGAGAGACAGGTAAAGTCTCATGATAAAGTGGAATGAATGAGTGAAAAATTGAAGTATCTTAATCTCATACATTACAAACACAGTAGTAATACATCAGCCTTAACTCCAGATATTTGTTGTCTGATAAAATGGAACCTCATCTAGAGACATGGAGGAACTCAATATCAGTGTTTACTGTGTGGGCTGAAAGTTCTGCTGTTAAAAGGACAAGCCAAAACTATTTGAAGACCCAATACTACAAGAAGTGGTATATTAGGGCTGCTCTGAAAGCAATGCCTCCGATTTTATTATGATGGCACCTGACATCAGAGGTGGATGTTGGTGGTATGGCAGCAGAGGTCGAACCTTCCCACCAATACTCCATTACATTTTGTTGCTGTGTGACAGATGGCAGCAGAGGGACAGTCTTACCAAATAGTGTCTGACATGGAAGTGCATATGAAGCGGAGCTGTGTGACCGAATTTCTCCATGAGATAAAAATGGCACCACTGACATTCAGTGATGCTTGCTGAATGTTTAAGGAAACCAAACAGTGGATGTGAGCACAGTGAGGTGGTGGTTGGTGTGTTTCAGCAATGGTGACAGCAGATCACCTCCACAGACTGTTACAAGTGCAACATGCAGGCTCTTGTTCATTGCTGGCAAAAAAGCACAGCTAATGGTAGTAACTGTTGAAAAAAAAAAAGTTTTGTAGCTTCTCCACCAAACAGAGCTATTGCACCCTATCTGTTGTAGTTTCCATAAAAATAAACAGGAGGTGTTACTTTTGCAGCAACCTACATATCTAACTTTACAGGTTTCAGTGAGCTTTGTAGAAGCATCACATCCTATAATCTTTTTCTTTGCTTATTGATTTATGTGGGAAGTTGCACACATTGAAAAGAATGAGAAAAATAGTAGATTTTAGAACATCATCATAATTAGTGATTCTCATGAAACTGAACTGATTTTTAGGAGGATGACAATTCCATTTTGTAACCTATGTGGTGGAAAGGGAGCAGCAAGAATGAGAGAGGATTACAGGAAAAAGTAAAAATCCAATTTGTGTCAGGACTGGAGAAACTAGAGAGGTTTCTTAAGAGTCTGAATCTCTGAACTCCCTCATGAACTTTCCTACCACTCTTTTTTTTTTTTTTGTATTAATAACCCTGTTTTCAGACAAAGCCTTAAGCACAACCCACAGATATTTACAATTTTTTTCATACAGACTAAGTACAGTCTGTGAAGAACTCCCACTAATTGGAAAATCCTCTCACTATATTCCTGAGAGAACAAATTCAGGATGTGTTTATGAAGGTTGGATGAAAGGCATGATCAGAAATGGCCAAAACATATCACTTATGCTGACCCAGTAGGTAATTTGTTTTTAATTTAAAAAAAGATAAAAGATAATGAACATACTGTGAGACGTGCAATAAAAAGACTAATGAAGTGATAATATCATTGCCTCACGGCTTTATGGGACTATTATATTCAATTTTCTGTGTGGATAAACAAACCAATATGAATACTATTATGAAAAACAGAGAACTAGTACAATAAGAACTAAGTATATATATTTCAAAAAACAGGATGGATATATTTTTGATTCTTATCACATTTTTTTTTTTATCTTTTAAAATTTCTAAGGCTGTGTAGAGCGGAATTACAAAGCAAACAAACAAACAAAACCATCTTGCCCACAAATATATTAATTGCGTTTAATTTACATATTTTATTCTTTCAGCAAAAGAATATGTAAGTAAGCGAACCTTAAAACATTCACAAGTGCTTGTGCACATGTAAATATTTAACCAAAATGGTACTTCCACTGTAGTTTTCATAAAGTTATTATATGTATTTAAACCATCATAATCAAAACAACTCTGATTTTGAGATCTTCTGAACTCCCTGAAGTAATATAACTGTCCAGATACATAGAGACATCCTAGGATTTAGGAAACAAGCAAGGAACACCAAAGCAGTAACTTTTTCCTCTTATTTATCTTTACAATAACAAAACACCAATGCAGAATAACTTTTTTTTTTTTTTCCTCTAAATACAGTGCTGTAGCTATCAACAGGTTAGATTTATGATGCTGAAGGGTAGATTGCTAACAAACAAGTGCTGAAAGACTTTGGCTTCCAACGATACATCAAGCTCTGCCAGGAACTAAGTACCAGTTTTATTTATTAAGTTCAATTTATAGTAATAGGAGCAACCAATCACATACACTTGTTGCCTTGCCAGTGTCCCCAGCTAAACTGAACTGGCATCTCTCAGCAATTCTCCCAAAAACAGATTCTTGCTTTTCAAACTGATAAGCTAGAAAGCTATTTTATTAGTTTGGAAGCTCTCTCTGCCATATATCATACCTAAAAAATAAAAAAGTTATTTAAAATTAACAGGGTTAGGCTATTTTTTTTCTCCCGACAGAACAGTTTATCTGGGGTTTGTTTAAACTTGAGTATCATGCTTTCTGAAATCCTATCCTAGATATTTTAGTTGGTCAAATAAAACTCCAGCTCTGCTCTAGGGATCTAAGCATCTGTCCTCACCTCCCGAGACATGCTAAAATAGAACTTCAATCAGGTTATAATGAGATTTTCAAATGTTAACTAAAGCATACCAGCTAATATATTTTAGAATAACTCTCAGTCAATATCTTTTTTTTTTTTTTTTTCAGATTTATGTATACAGATGCTAAAAGCTGTTAACTAATCTGAATTCTACCCAAATGGAAAATAAATAGTTTCACAGAAGTGTATGTAAATTTGTATTTTTTTTTAATTTATTCTTTAGATCCTCTATTGTTCTGCAAAAGTTCTACAGGAAAAATGGAATGAATAGCTGGCCTGTATGGGGCTCCTGAATCACAACCTCTGATTGATCACCTGAGGCGAGCAATGAGTCAGCCACGGGAGCACAGGTGAAGGCAAATCACCTGTGCTGCAGGAAGGCGTGGAGCCTGGCTCCACCTCTCCTACACCCATTTAAGAGCTGACTGCCAGTGGGGAAGGATCTTTCTAGAGATCTTCTCCACTGGAGTTCATCTTGCAAGTCCAGGATAGGGTGAGTGGCTTCCTTTCTTTACTCTAATATAACAATTACATTAGCCAAACTCCTGGATATACCCTACCATTTGTATATCCATTGACTATGCACTGGCCCAATCCAAAATCTGCTGAAATCAACAGACTGATGGCTTCAAGTTGAGCTAGAGGAGGTTTAGGTTGGATATCAGGAAAAACTTCTTTACAGAAAGGGTGGTTAAGCACTGGAATAGACTCCCCCCTGACAGTGGCGGGATGTCAGAGTTAGGGTACTATGGTCAGGTTGTGGTTGGACTTGATGATCTTGAAGGGGAATGGATACACTCAAGGCCAAGCTGGATGTGGTTTGTAGCTTAGTTTAGTGGTTGGGGACCTTGTCCATGGTATGGGGGTTGAAACTAGATGATCTTTGAGGTCTTTTTCAACCCAGGCCATTCTATGATTCTATGAAGGTTTTTTTCCAACCTGAGCAATTCTATGATTCTGTGATTCTATGATCAGTAGGAGCCATAGGGTTTGGACGGAGGTGATAGTCCTAATCATATAACTGACTCCATGTAGAAAGGATTATCATCTACATTCCACCACCTATGTGGAATGTATTCCACTATCACTCCAGATTAGGATGCAAAATAACTGAACACAGAATTGGATAAGAAAACTACAGTAAAACTGATACGAAATGCACAAGATTAAAATTATAAAAAAATAAAACTCACTTATCTATAATAATATTTATTTTAAGCACAAGTAACAGATGCAACAACAGAAAAAAGCCATTTCATAACTAGAGCTTTCAGAAATAATTAAACTGTATGTGTTTCTCAGTTCAACACTAAAAATAGAGGTATGAATTTAAGGTCCCAAGAGCTATCTACACAGGTGAGTACAGATGTACCTAATCTCCTCTCCACATATTCTGTGTTGGTGGGGCATAAGGCAGTTCTCACCTGAGGTTAAAACAGCCTTGCACCTTGTCAAGCAGACCTTACCTCTAAAGTATCACCTTTAATGCATCACCATGGCCCATACCAAGCAAGACTACTGATATCTGTCTGCTCAAGTCAATGCAGACATGTTTTAAATTATATAATTTTTAGGTAACATTGTAAGAGCCTCCAGCCTCTGAAAAATGAGATTGATTGTTAAGTACTTAAAGGTACAAGAAAACACAATGTAAATGGTGAGATTCTGTAAAAAAAAAAAAAAAAAAAAAAAAAAAAAGTATTATGTACTCTTTCTCTGACTTCCTGTTCCTTCTGGAATTCACTAAACCTCCATCTCAAATTTTAAGTTCCTTAATACCTTTAAAATATCGCTCTTAAGTGCTTTATAAGTTATACTTAGTAAGATGATCTACATATACTCTTATGATTTTGCTTAAAATCTTGCAGCAGAAAGATCTCACTGTATTTACAAGTACTAGAAAACTGCTATGGTAATTTTCATTTTTTTTTTGAAATTGGCAAACATTTTTATACTTCCTCGTATTGTTTTCTGAGTATTGGAAACAAAAAGAAAGGCAGATGTTTAGCTTCCTGCATAGTCTCAGTATTTCTACCCTATTATGGTTTATTTGGCAGGAAGGATGAAATAGAATTAATGAAAAGAAGAAAAATACAAAGAAAGGAGGCCAGTGCAACAATAATTATGGACAGGTACATTTTTTTTAAAGAATACAAAACTCTCTAAGAGGATGTAATTACTCACATTGCCTTCCAAAAGCTCCTCCAAAGAGCAACTTCGGTGTGACTTTTGGTATTTTTCTTGAAAAAGTTTTCCATCAAATACTTTCCAGGGCATCAAATCATCCATTCTGAATGGAAAGCCACAGGCACTATTGGCCATGAGCAATGTTGTAAGGCCACGAACCAAAACAGCACCGAGATGTACAGCTCTGGAGTCCACTTGCATGAGCTGATAATATTAAAAAAAAAAAAAAACAATTTTAAAAAGAAAAAAATATATGTATAGGGAACATAGGCAATCTTACCATGACACAATCCTGCAAACTGCAGAGCAAATGAAAAATAGCCCCAAACCTGTGACAACTGTGGTTTTCTATTGCACAGTAAAATTAATGAAGGGATTCTATATCTAGTTTTATTCAAGAAAATGAACAAAGTGAAGTTTGTTTTAATAAATAAAGCATTGCACTCAAGTTTCTTAAGATGGATACATCTGAAGTGAAAACTGAAACAAATGGCTTTTCTCTACAGCATTTCTCAAGATGTTAGCAGTTCCCCAGAAAGAATATGTTAGTGGAATGTAAAATATGAACTGGGTGTATAAAAAAAAAAATGTGCACAATGATCCATTGCCATTCCACAGCTTGATCAACCAGGAAATGTTACAGCACTTATGAGATCATTTAAATTACAAGATTTGATAGAACAAAGTTTATGGTGCCCAGGCTTCAGAAATACTTTAAATACTCAAAACTTTCCTTTGATTGCAGACTGAAAGCCAAATTATTTCTCTTAAACATGGATGTTCCCAGAAGAAATACAGGAATGGTATGACAGCATCCAGAAAATGCAAAATGAGAAACTCAACTAGACAAGTAAAACTTCTGGCCAAAATTAACTCAATGGGTGAATTTAACATTCCTCTGTGGCAGAATGTAGTAAACTGTAAAACCCTTGAATCCAGTAAGTGGAAAACTTTGATTTTAATTATTTTGTAGATGGTACAAAGCTCCTCAGTAAGGAATGCTGCTTCTACACTGTGTATTGCAGCAGTCTGTCAGAACTAGGAAGAGTTCATAATGATGTGGACATCAATACTGTAATCCATAGTAGCTGTTGTACCCTGCAGTTTTCTTTACAGTTTTCCTTACAGTGTAAGTTATACTAGGAATGGAACAGCATTCAAAACAGTTCAGAATAGAAGGTACAAAGAAATGGCTCAAATTAATCTTAACTCTACTTCCCTGAGATCTTTGTTTGTCTGAAGGGCATTGGAAAGTCAGTTTTGGTTGTCACGTGATAAGGAGGACATAAACCTATCTGAGAGCAACCAAAGGAGGGCTAAAAGATGATGAAGAGTCTGGAGGCCAAGATGTATGAGGAGCGGCTGAGGTCCCTGTGTGTGTTCAGCCCAGTGCAGAGTTGCTGAGGGGAGGCCTCATGGCAGCCTACAGCTCAGCGACAGGGCTGAGGGAATGGCATGGAGCTGTGTCAGGGGAGGGGCAGTGGGGGTTAGGGACAGGTTCTGCACCAGAGGGTGGTGGGCACGGAATGGGCTGTCAGAGTTAGAGATGTGTTTGGACAACATTCTTTGACATTGGTTTGATTTTTGGGTGGGTGGTCCTGTGTAGAGCCAGGAGTTGGATTCAGTGATCCTTATGGATCCCTTCCAACTCAGGATACTCTATGATTCACTATTACTAATGATAATATCATCTTATATCTTGAAATTTTCCCAAAAGATTCATAGATATGCATATATACCATCTCTATTCTATTTAAGAAAAATTACAGATAATAGCAGACAACCTGAAATATCGTACTACTGGATCAGAACTTTTTTCCCATTATGGTCCACGTACCAAAACCAGAAAAGCTTTGCAAGTAATACATAGCCACAAAAAAAAACCTTTCAAAAGAGCCAAGCACAGTAAATCATTTGGATGAATATAGCTAGAAGTTGGTCAAAGACTTAATCTTGCTGTATTATTCAATGAGCAAACGTACAACTTAACAACGTGAACATGATTTCTTTGACAAGGATCCCACTAAACACAGGCAATGGGCAGGAGAGCTTTGTTTAAACGAACTTGAAGAAATGAGGTTACCTTCACTGGCTGTTTTTCTACATGGAAGAAGCAAAGGAGGATCTATAGATGATGATGCTGGCAAAGATACCAGGCAGGGCCACCCAGAGCCCTCTGAGAAGAACTGTGGCCTCCAGTGATTCCCAAAGAGGCATCAAGCTGACCTTCAAGGCACTGACCCAACACAGCACTCAGTTCCTGAAATCCATTCAGTGAGACAACCAAAGACAACCACAGACAACACAAGCTAGCTTGAGCAGTCATTCAGAAAATGAAATGCTCATCATTTATCTAATGTGATGCTTCATATTTGAGTAAGGAAGACGACCTCCACCTCCTCACTTTAAAAGTATTTTCAGGATTGGATCAGGCTACAAGTTTCAGGAAATTATTGCCTCCAGCTGCAAGTAATCATTTTCCCAGCCTATACCAGTAACTACATGCACTCTTACATCTCTGTTGCTCTGGCAAGTAAAGCAGGCTTTTGCAAAGCACTTTAAAATGCTGACAGGTACTTAAATAGGAATGTGGATTAAATGAACCAGTATTATTTCTACTAAAGTAGACTGTAAGAGTGCACAATGCACACAACCATTTATTAGATTGCAGCTGAGAGATTCTTACATCACACTAACATAATTGCTTCTGATCACCTGGCTAAATCTCAAGACCTGCTAAGGAAACCAGTTCACCTCAATTCAGGCTTTAAAATAGATTCTGCTTGGTTTGTGACTGAAGTGAGACTTCATGAGTGGAAATTTAATGCATAAAAACTAACAAGAATCTTCACAACTTTCCTTTTTTATAATTTCCTCAACAGAATACTTTGACAAGTACTGAATAAAGGTAAGGTTTTGTTATTTAAGCTTGTATGGAAAATGGATGATATCAAGCTAAAATTAGCAGCAGAGTCCAGGAATGACAGTAACACATTAATCTGTTGAATCAAATTTGTTGGACAAATTTTTATCAATATGACTTACACAACCAATATTCTCTTTATTATAGATATGTTTTTTTTATTCCTTGGCATAGAGATCAGTATCTTCTATTATTGAAGTCTCAGTAAGTATTGATAACATCAGAAGATTTAATTGTTGAAAATAAACTTTCAAATACTAATGAAAGCAGGTATTTAAGGTGCTGAAAATAGTAAATGCTGTCTTAAACAGAAGCTATTTCCCATCTTCTAATTTGATGGCTGTGTTCTAAATGACCATTCATACCTTTTTGTCATTTATTCACAGAGATATGCTCTTGCTGTCCATTTTAATCCCACTGGTACCAAGGATGTAAAACAGCTGTTAGGACAGATTACTAATACTATATATAGATGATGGATGCCATCTGGGCCACAAATCTCTAAGGCAGAGATTTCAAATCTTTATTTAATTTTGTTCTGAAATTTCTAAGCATACATACAACACAAGTATGTGATTAATCTAACTTACTTCAATGACATTATTCACGTTAATGCAAATGCATACGTATTTGCAGAACAAGCATCTAAATGAGAATTTGAAAAATTTTCCTCTTGATGGTGACATACAAAGTAATAAAACATAGAAAAGGACTTTGAGGTTTCAGTTTGAATGACATCTCAAGCTGGAGATTGGTGTAGTACTGTCATTGATACTAGTTGCTCCTTAGTGAGTATGAAGTCTGAGCTGGCAATATAACCCTAGCTGTGCTCTTCAGCTTCTTCTGAGATAAGAAAGTCACTGGTGGCAGGTTTTACAGGTCTTTTCATTGTCTAGGGATAACAATCCTGAATTTTCCCCAAGAACTAATGTAATAGATAGGAGGTGAAGGGAAGGCTTGGGGTTTTTTTTTTTTTTTTAGTGTAAATCAATACTACTGAGACTGAGAGAAGAGCTGTCAACGGTGACTTCTTTAGTTTAATAAGACAGGAAATAGATTTGCTAAAGGGTGGTTTTTCTATTTTCCATGTCTGGTAATGAAAAACAAAGAAAATGAAAGTGAAGTGAGTCTATAACAATTAGCCCATGCACATGGCAAACCCAGAGTTGCTTTGCCATGGGAATGCTCACAACAGCTTGGTGTTTGCAGTGCAAAGATGTCATGATGAGGATAAGTGGAAAATTCCAAAAGAAAAGACGACTTGCCTTCCAGGGCATTACACCCTAGAGATAACTTCTTATCGGAAACTGTGTCTGTGCTTTTTGCTATTTTTATGAACTCAGGACCCTAGCGAATCATGTAAGATACACCCCTGTGATCCTGCTGCTGCTACTCCTACCATCAGCTGATGACATCTGTGCGAGAGAGACAAGGAGTGTGTGAGAACAGCTTCTCTTATGCCAGCTGCCTGTGTTGTGCTCTTGCCACTGCTTTCACCAACACCAGCTCCCCGTCCTCCCAGGGTTTGGGGAAGAAAGATTACATTTCCAATTTGCCAACACTGATGGAAGACTGAGAAGAGAACTCAAAGGTCACAGTCGTCTAAAGTCAGTGTAGCCGAGGTTATTGATATTGTGCTTAGAAGGCCTGAGCTGAACTGGATAACCCAATTTGAAAAAAGAGAGAAATGCAGCAGTATCCATGACAAAAGCCTAATGCTTTTTGTAACAATTTTAGAAATATATTTGCTGCAAGAGACATCATCAGAGAACAATTTCATATTATGCTTTCTTCTGCTCTACAAACACAGTGTTTCAGCTGATGGACCTTGTAATTTCAGGCTGGTAACTGTGCTCGTGTGCATCCTCACTGAGCACTGAGAGGGTCTTTGCAAGAAGGAATGTGTTTACTCACAGATGCAGTCAGCAAATCTAGACTAAAAGACTGTAATGTATATCTGGCTGAAGCAAATTTTCAGATCAAATAAAATTAAATCATTAAAAAAAGTAAAGAAAACATTTTCATGATGTAAAAATACTTTGATGCTTTAAGACCTTTGAGTCTTCTTTGTGGATTCACAAATGTTTTCTTAATAGATGTATGAACTTCATCTGATGTGCTTCAAAAGCAGCACTTTCGTGTGATATGAATATGGCAAAAACAAACCACAAATCTTTCACCTAGAATGGTGAGACTCTACCAAGCTTTGAGAGCTCCAACCCTGTTAAAAAGATGAATAGGCTCTACCATGCTTAAATTGTGACAGTAAGTATCTGAATGTGCCTAATGTCAGAAGAAACAAGTGATGGCCAGAAGCATACTCAGTGGTAAATCGCTCTTCATTTCTAGAAATCAAGACCAATAAATACATGGTAATCATCTCACATTTCTTTATTTACACTACTTCACTCCTCATCTGTACTTCAATGCACTAGATACTACATTTTACTTAAGAACTGGTTCCTTGAAGTAGGAATTTTAATACCATTCTGGGGACATACTTTATTAATCATTAATATACATTTTTATTACATTGGATTTTAGATTAAAGTTGTTCGTATACACTTTTCCCCTCACTTCTTGCTTTTTTCCTGCAGCTGGGTTGAATATAAAATATATGAACATGGCCACTATTTAAACTGTTAATTTAAAAATAAATGGCTTTAAAATGGCACAGAGCTTTTTTCTCCTTTCTCTCAAAGAAATATTTGTGTTTCTGCTATAAAAAGGAAAGTGCAAATCTCAAGGACAGGTTAGTACTTGCTTATTTCTGGTTAAAAGTAATCAAGTGAAGAACAGTAATTAAAACTCAGTGAAATTTGATTGCAGCAATAAGCTGCTGGAATTTATGTGATGGTGATAAAAATCTAAGTATTTTTCCAGTTTCACCATTTCATTTCTTTTTAGACCCACTTGAACTCAGTCAGTGTATTATCAGTATATTACTTGGTATATTACTGCCCTCAAACACAACTTAAAACATCAAATATTTACCACACGCAATTTATGCTTGAGCAATAAAGGTAGCAAGTAGATCGTATCTTAAGTTCTTGTTCACTGAAACTCAGTAAGGTTTAGCTTTGCCTGGGAGAGGTAATGCACACTGTGATTCAGATATAAACAGATGAACTGTTAACTGATGACAGCTTCACTGAAGTTAAAATTTGCTACAGTGGAAAGAATCAGTGATCAGATTTTTTCAACCTCAAGACAAGAGTCATTTCCAGAATTGCAGGTGTTTCTGCCTTCAGCCCTTTGTTCCAAGTGCAAGCTGTCAACAGATCCATATGTACTGGAACTATATACTTTGCTCTTGCAAAAATAATCTCAACCAGTGCAACAGCAGTAAATGTAAGGAGTGTTATCAGAGATGATAACACTGATGAAACAGTATGTTTACTCGGCAGCAGTCAGCTTTGTGCAATGGGTTGCTGGAAGTGTAGTAAGTACTTCACCTGCTCCCTTCACCTGTCACAGTGAGAGGGGAGTTAAGTGCCTGTGTTTTGAAAACATTACTAAGGCTTATTCTGATAAAAGATTATGGCTTAGTTTAAGCTCTTCCTGCTTAAACAAGGTGGGTGAAAAAAAAAATGGGGACTGAAAGGAGCAGATCCTATGAGGGTATCTACCAGCAAGGGAAACGAGAAAAACCAGTTCTTAAAACACTTCCAAAGCCTTCATAGTAAATATTTAGGAGTAAATAACCCGATTGTTCAGTGTTTATACCTTGAAAAAGGCTTGTTTACTGTGTTTTGTCAGGAGTTTGATGTAAAATGATCCACTGTTATTTACACGAGGTCAAAAACTCCAATGAAGTCAACCTAAACAAAGCTTCAAAACTGCTTTTACATTTAAGCACCAGAGGTAGTAATAACAAAAAATACTACTGCTAATCAACCTAGAAGTCTCCTCCAGTTGCAGAAAGACTGCTTTTTAATTGCTTGTTTCATTTTCAAACATACGAATACTTATCAGGACTCTTAGCAAAATCAACAACAAAATCAAGCACAAAGGAAATTTCTACGATGATGAATATTACACCAGTAAAAAAAGTTCAGCCCTTCCAAGCTATTCACGCAGTTATGTCATGGACAGCACACTAGCACTTGCAGAAAGGTTAAAATTAGCATTACTTTTCTTATTGTAACCACAATTGTACTCAATTCTGATATAAATGATTGCAGGGCTAATAACAGTTCATAATACTTGTGACATTCTCAGAATACGCAGATAAACTCTGAGTTTGCAGTCCTCAGGCTGTGACCCAGCAAGCAGTTACATCCTTTCTACAGAAACAGGCTCACTGGAATCTTAACTCTTACCATCTTCACACGTTTCTCTCCCATGCATGTAGCAATGTCTCTCTCTGACTTGGACGTCCTAATAACGTGATATTACATTAAAGCTTCCTCCTCTCTTGGGATATGTAGAGTGCCCTCCTTTCTCTTTTCCCATATTTAGAACATCTGCAGTAACTTATTTCTTTCCTTTCTTACTCCTACAGCACTGTCAAACATTCCTGAAAAAAGCCAACATATTCAGAAACCATTAGTAGAAAAAAACACAGAACAGTTTAAAGAACTGTACAGAAGTTCACCTTCCTCTCTCAGTTCCAGCAATTTCCCATAGTAAATCAAAGGCTTCACTTCCCACCACCATCTTAACCACAAGCCCAATCTGAAAATCTTATCCACACTTTACCATAGCCTTTTCCCTTTGTTTAATTCTAAGACTGGTCCATAAGAAAGTTACAGAAGTAAAAAATTTGCCAGCTGCTCAGCAGAACATACTTAGCTTCCTTTCCACAGCAGCAGACTATACTGGTAAAAGATAACAGGTTTGGTATGCAACTGTCACTACTGTCTTTTCTCATAGATGTTTTTCACAGCGTACTGTGAAACAGTTGGTGTGGATTAAGACATCATTGAAACTACAATGAAATTCTGATAGGTGAGAGTTAATTAGCCCAGCTTAGAATTTACTTTATCCCTGCAGTTCCAAGTAGATGTTCAAGATTTACTTCATTGTCTCAATGTATAACCATTCCCTCAAATCTGTTTTGAGTACACACTTTTTAAGTGATCTTTTTGTGACTGAAGCCAACAGAACCACCAGTGACTTTTAGCAGAATTTAGATCAGGCATTGCTTGGCACATTGAAGCTCTATACCTTTCAGAAAGCTTATAACAATAGTTACTAAGGTCATGCCTACTATATAAGCTCTTTAAATGAAAGCACCAGTGAACTGAGATGGTTAATACAGGGAACTTCAGGAGAACAATCACTGTTTGCCAGTGCAATAAAGTGTTTTTTCTTCTTTCTCCCTGCTGCCAACCCCCAGTCTCTTTGTATTGTAGAGCAGGTGCACAATTAGATTACTGATACTAAGGTTCACCTCTGAAGTGATATATTCCAAGGTAAACAGTTCTGGCTAAAGAACTTTCAAGTGCTAAGTCTACATGTTGAGGAAGAAAAGAACTATCTGATTCTATTTCAGGACAAGCTTCAAGTCCAAGACATATCAAACCACAGTTCAAAGCAGGAGCTTCTCAGATGACCTGTGAAGGGATCTGCCAACCGTCAGCTTGTAATCAACTACATTCAAGATACTAGGAATCAATTTGTAATTAAGTTGCAAGAAAGCATCCACTTCCAGAACATCAATTTCTCTTGGAATGGAAAAACTGCCATACAGGACTTGAAAAGTGATAATTTTTGGTACAAAAATATCAACCTTATGATACGTTTAGATGAAAACAAAAAAAACAAAAAAAAAAAAAGAAATTTGAGAATCCATGCAACCATGCTATGCAACCATAATTTTAGCTAAAGTGCCAGATTGCCTTTTACCTTAAATATCTTGAAATAGCAATAGAACTAGATAGGGGATTTTCAAGAAATACTGTTCTCTTGTAGTCTTCACTTGATGCAAGTTCTTATTGATCAACAATGTAATTTATTTATTATTTTATGTTTAAATGCAAAACAGATCTAACTATTTGAAGATTTGAACTGTTTTATTTGGACTGATTCGCTTAAAATGACGCAATGAGAAGAAAGCTGTATTTCTAAAGCTGAACAAGGACTGAACCAATCTCAGCTTGAAATCACATGCTGTACTACTGCACTTTTATTCCGGATTAGCTCAGAACACTGAGAAACCTGAAGGCTACAGATGATGAAAGAATGAGCTGGGAAGCAACCTCAGCCTGCCCGCTCCTCTCTGAGTAGTTACAGTGTTCCCTATCATCTTAAACTTAAAACATTGTCAGATGCAAATTTTTGTGGGAATATAAAGCCCTGATTCCGTAAAGCACTTGGGAATGCGTTAATTCCAAAATACACAGGTGAAAGCAGATACTGAATAGAAGAGATTTATCTGGGAGATCTCTACAATATTCTTTCTTATATTTTACGTTTTCCTTAATCCAACCAGATGGCAAGTAAGTATGTTCATAGGGAACAGTCAGGGTCTCTCTCCTGATGAGAAACAATTTATTTTTTAAAAATAATTGTATTTTGAAAAATATAGATAGCTTATAAGGGTTGTTCAGAGTCTGTCTGAAAATCATGGCATCTAATGGCTCTGACAAATGTAGCTTGGCTTGCCAAATTCTGGAATGTTCAGAATCAGGTTATTATTTATGCGTTTCTGTTTGGATGGCAAGGAAAAAAAAAACAACAAACCAAGGTTAAAAACCCAGAATAATCTAAATAATTATGAATATTCTAAAACACACTAATTTATTTGCATGAATATGGCCAAGTGTTTCTCAGTAAAATACTGAGAGAAAATTATCTTGTGTAATTTTGATATCGTACCATTACCAAGCTAATTTTGCTTTTGTGCCACTGTGAAACAGAAGATATCAGAACCTTATACACGACCAAAATTCTTGCTTAAACTACTTTTGCCTGTTATGCCAGTTTGCTGAGGTTATTCTTTATTTTTTTATTTTTATTTTTAATTCTGAAATCTAATGAAGCAAACCTTGTTAGTGATTTTTGTGGAAGTTCATTTGAAACCAAACTGCAAAGACTCTGGAACTTATCATGCAAGATCTAAAATGTCTGTGCTTATCCCGGATCTACAACACTTTCTAAATAACTGAAAACACTTGAACTGCTGAAGGCATACATTTCAAGTCTGACATTCTTACCTATCATACGCAGCCAAACAGACTCTTATACCAGGGGGACAAAAGATGTAACTGCTCCAAAGTAGATACTATGGCATAATTGGATGTGGTATGGCAAAGCTGTAAGGAGCTTACAGATGCCATGAATTCAAGCAGTATGTGATGCCTATATCCACCTATGTATCTCCCACTAACATTTTGTTAGTGTTTTATGACATACACATAACTTTTAAAAGATTTACAGAACTCATATAATCATAGAATGGCCTGGGCTGAAAAGGACCACAGTGATCATCAAGTTTCAACCCCCCTGCTATGTGCAGGGCTGCCAATCACCGGACCAGCTTGCCCAGAGCCACATCCAGCCTGGCCATAGATGCCTCCAGGGATGGGGCATCCACAACCTCCTTGGGCAACCTGTTCTAGTGCATCAGCACCTTTTGAGTGAACTCTGTTTCATCTATCAATTTCCAGGCATATTTGCTTTATAACCAAGTTTTCCCAACGATCTTTGGCTGCAACTTTTGTAAAGATTGATTCAAAACTTTCCACCACTGAAACAAATGTTTTATATGTTCCTGTACTTGAAGAAATCCTAGAAGAAATGTACTGTTTCTGTTTGTAACTCACTGTGGCCTCTCCTATTTGAACAGTATTCTAGACACGTTACAGGTGAAAGATGATCTGTGGTTGCACTTGTGAAGAACCAGGGCTGGCACAATATAAGAAACAACACTGCAAGCAGGACTGCTGGTGCCTTTTTTTTTCTACAATGGCTGCAAAGTTAGACTGATGGCTCTCTGGGCTTCCTGCCAGAACAGCACACCAGATTAAAATAGAAAGAAGGGAAATAGGCAACCTGGGGCCCAAAAGTTAATTCTGACCTTATGTATAAGCTCTACGGGAGACTTGGGCAAAGCAGAATATAAATATACCATATAAGGGGTGCACAAGGAAACCAGATTAAAAAAAATGAATTTACAAAAGCTCTTGTCTATCACGTTCACATTTCAGTATTTTGAAACCACTGATCTTGAAAAACAAATCTTCATGTCTAAGAACTGAGTAGTTACTTTTAGTGAATAGTATAATGTGCATTTGAGTGATACGTCCACACGACAGTTTCTTTCAGTGTGAAGTAAACTGTATTTTTTATGGCTTTAACCCATTTTATTCAAACCACGTCCCTTTCTATTTCATGAATTTGTAGGCTTATGGATCTCATTATCTATGAAATATGGATAGCATATCAGAAAGCAGATTTGGAAGTGAAGGCTGAAATGATCTCTTCACCATAAGAGAAAATTGGGCTCTATTTACATTTTCTCTCATATTAATAGTGGAATTTTTCAAATAAATTCACTAAACGACTCTTGCGCAGGAATAGAGCAAAACTATTTTGATCAAATTAATGTTCTTCACAGAATCATTTAGAAGAAGTAAACATTAACACTGTATTATCAGTTAAAATATAAAGACAAATCCAAGATTGCAAATAAGCAAGCGTTTTCATAAAAAATTGTAGATGCTGCCCAAGTTAAACACAACCTCTTTGAAAGCTTTGTAATAAGTTCTTCCCAAAGATCACATTTAACTTTTCAGAGGAGAAGAAAAAGTAGACAAGTAGATTAAACTGTACTCTTCCATTTTCCTCCCATAAAACCCATACTTACTAGCTGTGTACTTGAATCCTCTACTGATTTTAAACATAAATACCCAGAAAATCAACTTAATAAATATCTATTGCGGAGTGATTTCGCTTTTGAAAGTACCTGCAAACAGCAACAGTAACCCAATCCCAATGTGATACTGCCTGCTTCAGTAGTGTGCTTCAGTAGAGTGCACCACACAGCATAATAGCAGCTTCACATGTCATTTACTTTCATGCCATCTTATCTCCCCAAATTTTGTGGGTAAATTGCAAAATTTGTGAGCAACTTTAAATTAGCAGAATGACTGCTAGAAAGTATTATGTATCAATTAATATTACATGTTTGGATGCAAAATAAGTGTCCTAAACCACAACGTTAATAAATGAACAAAGACATCCAATTCCAAGAGAGCAAACTTCCAAGCTCTTTAGAAATTTACATAACAACATCTGTAGGGGCATCTATAACAAACTGTTTCAATACTTCCTGCTTATGCTTGGCTGCCTTCGTGCTTTTACTGAATGACTGCCACATCAGACTTCGTAAAATAATTATACGCTCAATGTTAAGTACATTGTGTGTAATAATGTCCTCAAGACAGAAATAAATCCTACATTTTTGCAATTTTCCACGTTGCTATCATTTCATTGCTTTGCTTCTGGCATACAGTTCTAACATTTGACTACTTGCAGAACAAATTCATGATGAATTTGTAAAAAAAAATGAAGACTGGATTTCATCTGTCAAAATGAGTCCAATAATCTATCTGGAATCACGTTGTTTTTGTTATTTTGGTTTCTATGCATTAGAAACTAACAGACAATAACAGCAGTAGTTGAGTTACCTTGCTATCAACATAAAGTACTTACTAAAGTCTAATGTGGTCTGGTTAGAGTACATAGAGTTCTCTGGAAATATAAACAAGATCTTCTGAGTGAAGGTGAATTGAAGTTCCCACCATTACTAACCCATCCTTACTTTTAGGTAAGCCCACAACTCAATTAGCCATTGACACATGCAGTCTGTGCTTTACACTACTAATAACTGGAATGCAACCTCAAATTGTGACTGAAAATACTCTTGCACAGATATTCAAAAAGATCTATTGAGATGATTCTACTGCAATAACTAAGAATCTGTTTTTCAAAACATGAGTTCAAGAAGATAGGAAAGGGAAAAAACACAGATTTGCACAGAATGTATATAAAATTTAAAATCTTCTGAATAATGGACAGTCATGAGACTTGAATCTTAAGCAAGAATTCCTATCTCCACCTCTCAGTCTCTTGACTACACAGCATACGAAGGAGAGCATGCTGACCCTCTGCAATCACTGTACAGAAAAAAAATGGTGCAATATAGATTTCCTTAACCATTGTCAGTATCTTCAAGAATATTTTCAAAACATACTACAGTTTGGTTCCAGGTATAAAAGCAGACTGTAGAAGCCCTTGTAAATATTAGACAATTTTAAATTTCTGCCTTTATCAACACACTGCTATTACTAATACATCACAAAATGATCTTTACTTGACTGCTCAAATGTGCAGTCTCCACATCTGTTTCCACAGCCATGACTATGTAATCCATACAGTTTCTGCTGTATTTTCAATCCCTGCTAACCATTTACTAATAAAAAACAAAATATCCAGCACTATGTTAGAAAAGATTTATGCACAGATCATAAGCTCTAAGAGATTAGACTAGACCACATCAACATAGAAAAGAAAAAATAGTTCTCCATAACCTAATATTATAGTCTAGAATGACCCAATAGGTCTTTACTACAATGGGGCCACATTAGGTAACACTTTTTTCTGGCTGGTTATACATTCTGCCACAAACAGTAATACCAGATTCTATTTAGTGTAGTGATATTCAAACAGCTGATGTTCTGAAACACTGTTCTTCTATGGGAAAAAAAAAAAATGAAGTGATGTTGCAGGACAAGATTCACCATTAAAATTTTCCATCATTGAAATATCCAGAAGCCAAGTTAGGCAGAAACCTGAGACTCATTCCTTCACCCTAGGAACCCAACCACTAGAGAATATCCTTTCTATTTTTTTTCCCACATGATTAACAAATATAAATATTTACATGAACTGTAGCACTAAAAGCTACGTGTTTACCATCACATTCAGTTCCCATATCTGAAAAAAAAATTAAAGCTGAATCCCCTACCCCCTCAAAATATTTATCTCTGAGTTTCTGTGAACATTTTCTGTTACTCAGTTATTCCAATCAGTACCTGCAAACTTGCCAGTTCAGCAGCTGACTTTCCTCTGAGGCAGAGAACGAGTGCCACAAATGCATGTAAGTCCTCCAGAGAGAGACTACTGACCTAAAACAGATGAAAAAGTAACACATTATTTGTAAGCTCTGAAAAGAAATTTTTTGATAATGGCTCCTCTTTTTCTCAAGTACACCAAACTTAATGATCTCAAGGAGTTATGACAACCATGAATTCACTGACAAGGAAAAGACATTTAAATGGAACAAAATGCTTAAGTTTCAATATTTGAATGAAGTGCATAGCTCATTATACCTGTGTATAGCATATATACACAATTTCCAAACACCAAACAAGACACCCACTCTTTACGTATTCCCTTCTTCTATTCCTTTGGCACTTCTTAACAACAGGAAATTTCACAGAATCACAGAATGGCCAGGGTTGGAATGGACCTCAAGAATCATCAAGCTCCAAGCCCTCTGCCACAGGCAAGGCCACCAACCTCCCCATTTAATACCAGACCAGGCTGCTCAGAGCCCCATCCAATCTGGCCTTGAACGCCTCTAGGGACAGGGCATCCACAACCTCTCTGGGCAGCCTGTTCCAGCACCTCACCACTCTCATAGTAAAGATCTTCCTCCTGATATCCAACCTAAATCTTCCCTCTCTCAACTTAAAAACATTTCCCCTTGTCCTGTCATTATCTACAAAGAGTTGATTCCCCTGCTGTTTGTAAGCTTCCTTTAGGTACTGAAAGGCTGCAATTAGGTCTCCCTCCTGCCTCTTTTCTCGAGGCTGAACAAGCCCAGCTCCCTCAGCTTGTCATTGTAGGGGAGGTGCTCCAGTCCCCTGATCATCTTTGTGGCTCTCCTCTGGACCCTGTCCAACAGCTCTCTGACATCAAGTGAGCCACAGATGTCACAACCATTAGGATTTATTCAAATGCTTACATGGTTACCTGTTGATTGTTACATATTGATGTGAGAACAACCCAAGACTCACAAAGCACTGAAAATCATTATCAACTGGAAACTGAAGGAAAATTTCTCTGGCAAAAGTGAAGAAATGTGCAATGTGGGATTACAGAACAGCTAAAAGGCTGTAAGGCCTACAACACACATTGCCCAGTTTTAATGCCTTGATTTTCAGGGAAAGTCGTGCAAATCCCTTTTCAATTCTCTTATGAATTTCTATTAAGACTAATATGAATTACAAACTAAGAGGAAAACATGAATGAGAAAAATAACAAAAAATACTGATGTAAATCAATAGGAAAAAGAAACACTAAGAAGTTGACTATGATTACTTCATTCATTTATTTGCTTAAGAAGAGCAACCCTCACGTTATAAATTATTCAACCACTGCTGAGAATTGTTTTGTTTTGTTGTGCTTTGTTTTTTTCTTATCAGATCTTACTACTTATCTCGTTGTAAAATACTTTCCTCTGTATGAAGTTATTAAAACTTGCATAAAGCATGAGAATGTAAGGGATATCAGAGAAGCTTTAAGCTTCCAAATGTTCCTTAGTATTCATTAACTCCACTAAGAAGGCTGCTAAGATCTGATAATAGCCCTAAGTTGCCCTGTATTTCAGCTCAGGTGTTATCTTTGTGTAGGTGGCAAATCTGTGAATTTTGTACATCCCAGTAATAGAAATTTCATCTACAGAGCAAGTCTTGCACAATTCTGTCCTAAGAAAAAAAAAATCAAAGATTTCTTGCAAATTCAACAAGAAAAAAAAAAAAAGAGAAAAAACCCCGAAGAGAGCATCATTAGCAAAAATTTTATTAATATCAGAACACTTCTTCAGTGAAATACTTCATTCAATATCCCAGCTTGGTGAGTTATCACACTTGCACTGTTAAATTTCCTATAAAAGTATAAAAACTTAAAATGTAAATGTTTCTATCTCCCCTTTCTCTGGAGGCTCTACTGTTTGATCTCTTGATCACTCCCCTTCCCATTTTTAATGATCGACCTGCTGTCTTTTTTTTTCACTGTTTTTGTTCTCAGTTTGGAGGATATTTGAAAAACACCCTCACTGAAAAGAGTGCTCTTTAAATCAAAACTTTCTTTATGCTGTTATGACATATATTTGGTGGAAACTTGGGTAGTCACTATCCTGATTCCTACAAAAAAAACCCAACAGTTTTAGGTTAGATTAAAAGACAACAAATGAAACTGTTACGGGGTTTAATTCTCCCTCATATGACCTGAGGGAAATGATGTTAGCCTGCCCAAAGCAACCTAAAACTATTTAGCTTAAATCACCACACAGTTAACAATCCACCTTAGTTCTTTAATACAAATGCAAGACTAAAGTGTGAAGACAAGAATTAGACCACAGTTAGACAAACATTGTTTTCTCAGCTATAAAAACAAATGGAAGTACTACTCTCAACTCAAAGTGCAGTTGCTGACACTCACTCTTGTTCTTCCTATCAAATACCCCAAGAAAACAAATGGCAACATCAGAGCACTAAACAACTAAACAGTGAAACACATTTTAATCCAAATCAGATTGCTATTCCGGTTCACAGGGTAGACTGTACCTGTGGGACAGATGGGACAGATGTTGAGAAACCAGCACTTCCATGAAAATATTCCATCACCTGGCATGATGTCTTTGCTGTTCTTGAAAATAAGAGCCACAAAACTATTCTCCTCTGTTTTTAACATCAGTTATTGGATAATAAGTTCTGAAGACCATATCCCTAAATGGGATCTATTTCATTTTATTAATATTCTGTGTTCAAGGCTCAGTAAATACACTTTTCTGTAGGTGATCTATCCTGCTACTTAACTTCTTAATCACACTGAAGAAAACATTCTCAAATAATCATACTATGGAAGAGTATACAGAATAGCATGAAAAACAAATGAAACAGTGAAAAGATATCATATCCAAACACGAAAAAAATTATACTATGTCTTTAAAGCTAAGTACACAATACTTATCTTGCTGCATTGAAATGGTAAGGCCTGAAATGTGGTTTCGTGACTTTGATCTTAAAAAAATATTTCCATTAATATTCTGCTATACAAAGATTAAAGAAAAAAAGGAGCTATATGGGTCGTTTGTTTAATCCCCATACATACTGCCTCAATGCATCATCTAAGACTGAGCAAACATATATGAAGAAAAAAAAAACAATAGGAACTTAGAATCTGTTTTCACTTATCTCAAACTAGTGTAATTCTGCTACTAAGACAAAACAAGTAAAGTATAAAAATCAAAACAAGTGATGAAATGTAATTCAGTGTTAGTAAAAGTGCAACAGAGTTCTCTAGATTAGATAAAAAACATTATAATTTTCTAATTCCCAGAGAGAAAAGTATACTTGTGAGATCACATTTGAAAGGTGGCAAGCATAAACAACACATTATACATAGAAGAAATATAATTAAGAAGTAATATTGCATTTAAACTTCCATTCCTTTTTATTACAAGTAAGCTAGTCTGCAGGCTGCCAGGCCTTTAGAATTCTAACAAACTACTAACTAACTAATGATCACCTGAACAATTTAATCAGAAGGGCCATATCCTTAATTCTGACTTGAAATGGAGTAGAATACAAGCCGGTATGAAAAAGTAGTGAGAGCCAACTAAATACTTATAGTGTCTTTGGCATAGCCTGCATAGTCACTTGAGATGTCTTCTTTTGATGACAGTATGGAAACACTAAGAAGAGCTTTAATTTTCAAACAAGTCCTCAAAAGGGTGAAAAACTCCTCTACTTACACTCTCTCTGTTAAACTGCCCAAAGGACTTTGTCATGGACATGTGAGAGTTATGATGAACTACTAAAAAAAACATGTTTTTTGAACAGGGTGATGCATGCCAAATGGGGTAATTAAAATGTTGCAATGCATTATTATTGTATTTGATCAACTATGCCTCCAAAAATGATTATAAGAAAAATTGCCCACAGGCCAGCAAGCAAGTTAACTAGTCAGTCACACCTATAAGAGCTGACAGCCGAAGAAACAGTAACTGTCCCAGTTACCTGCAGCATAAGGTAGGTCAGCAAGCAGCAGAATGCTGCAACAGGTGCTTCTAGAGCTTGGAGCTCTTCCATTGCATCCTGAAGGTGAAAGCATGCCAGAAATGTACTGTACCGTTGCTTTTCCACGTCAGGTCCTTTGGCAAACCACAGTGTTTTCAAATTAGGTGTTCCACCTACAAAAGAAATGCGTTACAGGAACAAGATAAAATACGCATTCTAAATTACAATTTGAAAGGAAACAACTAATCTGCTTTTGGCACTTGCAAGGACCATAGAGTGACAGTAATAGTAATTTGACAAAACCCGGCATTTGAAAAAAAAAAACAAAAACCAAAAACTTGAGGCTTTTAATTCACACAAATTGTATTGAAAGGTTAGCTACAGGAAAGAAGGGGACAGACTCTTCAGGAAGGTCTGTTGTGATAAAACAAGGAGAAATGGTTTTAGGCTTAAAAGAGGGCAGATTTAGGTTAGATTTAGGAAAAAGTATTTTACAGTGAGGGTGGTGAGGCACTGGATCAGGTTGTCCAGAGATATGATGGATGCCCTGTCCTTGGAGACTTTCAAGGTGAGGTTGGATCTGGCCCTGGGCAACCTGATATAGCTGTGCATGGCCCTGTTCATTGCAGGGGAGTTGAACCAGATGGCCTTTAAATGTCCCTTCCAACTCTAAGAGTTCTATGATTCTATCAATATAGTAACATTTAAGAAGAGTGGACTGAATTCAACTGTTACAGAACACAGACAACCTTGAGACATTTACCCTTTGCATAAAGTATGATTTAAAGTGCATCCTTTTCCCTGCTCCCCAAGAGCATTAGGTGAGATCAGTTTCATCATAAAATAGTGATTCAGCGTCTCTTTCTTTTCTCTCCTAGTGACAGTGCATTGGACTCCCTTGAGTATGCCAGAACCTCATTTCTCCTGACAACCTTAAAGAATAAACTGGCCACTTATGCCATTTTGCTGGCAAAGCTAGATGTTGCACTCAACAGAATACCATGCTGGTATAATTACTCTGCAGTAAGTTCACTAGCAAGTTTGGGGAAAAATAAAAAATAATAATAATAATAAAAAAAATCAAGGCTATCTGGCACTCTGTAGTCCCTAAGCAAATGTACAAAACATTACTGCAAACACATACAAAAGAACAGTCATTGGTGATGTATAATGTATCTTCCCAGGCTTTCCTATAGTGCCTTTCACCACAGTGTCTAAATCTTTAACATTTACTCCCTGTTACCATCTCCCAACTTGGGATGCGTTATCCAATGTAAAATTTGTTCCCTATTTAAATTACATTTAACCCGTTATCTAAATAAACACTAATGCACATGAAATAACAGAACAGCTAAGTGGCTATGCCTAAGAAGCCCATTTACTGACTGACTCCTATCATAAAGCACTGCTGCTTCTGTAGATAAATAAAAGAGGTGTAAATTTTAAATGTGGACCAATTAAGCTGCATTTGGTAACACCTTTTTTTTTTTTTTTTTTTTTTTTTTTGAGATGTGCAGCTGCTGTAGTCCAGTTAGGAACACTTGGTGATAATAAATTATTAAAGTGACAAGGTGCTGAATCTATACAGACGATGTTTATTTAGCCAAGAAAGCTCATTAACCAAATGGTACTAATTCTACAGAGAAGGTGAAAGTAGAAAGTTCTTAGTATTTGCTTTCTTCATCTCCCCAGTGTACGTCTGTTTTACTATTTAAGACCAACTTTCTCATCCAAATTTTTAACTATGTAAGGAACTACCACTGTACAAACTGTAAGTTCCTAATCTTTGTAGGAAAAAATGTACATAGTACATAAAACAAAAAAAACAAACAATAAAACACAACAACAATAACTTGATTAGGGTTAGGAAGGTAGGCTAGAGTTATCACAAACGCTGGTGGGAGAGGACCCGTATGGACAGCATGATACAGCTGGTTTAGATAGTGGTAACTGTTGCTTTAAGGAAATAAAAAATAGCAGAGTGAATTCCAAGAAGAAATGCAAAGATTACATGCATAAGAACAAAACAAAGCCAACTTTTCCTACCAAGGCTAAATAAATGTAAGCTGCAAGACAATTTTTACTCAGGTAAGCCCAAAAAGTTTTGACAGCTTCTGCTTTCCCAAAGGTTCACGTTCAGCTGCATGAGGAGAAACTCCAAGAATCAGCTCCCTTTCTGACTGTACTTTTTAAAAACGAATTGCATCCAAGGGCATACCTAATAATAGAAATTTTTCTTTCTTCAGAGCAAAACCATGAACTACATCAATAATCAAGACTACATATCTATACTGAGAGAGCTCAACAAAAAATTCAAGACATTTCTTCCATAAACAGTTCCTTATACTTTAAGAAGTGAAATTGACTTGCGCCTGGGAAAAAGAGGTACCGATGAATTATGAGTTATTTACTCTGGGAAAGAAAACTTGACACTATCTCCTTTTGGCACATACCGCCAAAGGCACTATTTTTTTGAAAGAGTCTCAATGCATTCTACAAATAATTAAATTCCATGTCATAATCAAGAGAGAGCCATTTATTAACCCTTAAATGAAAGATAAGTAAAGCAAACAAATACATTGGAGTTTAATGATTCCCTCAGGACCACGTGTACAGTCAACAGACCTAAGATTCATATAAAGTAGATCCTGAAAACATATTTCTGCTCTAGTTTAAATCTTACAATGTACTTTGCAGCAATTGGAAGACACTCCTTAAAGAGAAAATTACTTGGACAAGAATGAGAAGTATTTTGCTTTTTTAACACATCTAAATATTTACTAAACTAACTTTGAAACAACAACAACCACAAGTGAGTAACAAAAGGGAGAGAAATAGAGCAAAACATGCTCAAAAATATAACTGATACATCTTTACAGTAAAGATTAGTCATGAAAAAGGTATTTATCCTATTTGGGTCATAGAAATCATAAGGTCCAATGAACTACAGAAAGAGACTCAATCTGCATATGCTTACAGTTATTCTCAATATATACAAAACTGTGTGAAAACAGTATTCAGTAGCATATAAACTGTAGTCCTTGGGCACTCCCAGAAAGAGAACATCACAAAACTCCATGGGGGCGAAATGGCAGTACTTGCATAAATACAAACACTGTCAAACAATAAGTGAGACAAAAATAATTTGCTATTTTTTTTCCCCTTTTCATTCATAAATTTAAACACGCTGTCATCATGAAAAATATTTCATTTGTTTGAACTTCAATAACCGATTTATGAAGATGCATTGCATGCAAAATGCATTAACATTACGGGATCACTGAACACTGGACTTACACAAAGGTGACTCTCACCTTCTTACCAACTTAAATTACATCACCATTCTGTATATGGACACAAATGTATAATATTAAACTGTTTACATCTGTTTGAAGTAGTGACTGTTGACATTTCTCTTTAGAACACCAGTAACAAAACACGCTCGTTGTTTTACACACTCATGTAAAAACTAAGCAACACAAATAAGATTATAAAGATATACTGGACAATGCTCAGTGTACAGGAGTGCTCAATCTTAACATATGATCAACCATGGCCAACTCTAAAGATGCTAGAAACCCAAATGCCAATTAAATCTGACAATCAAAGAAGCATTCAGGAAACAGTATCAGAAAAAAGGTAATTGGAATATGAGCATACTCATGACATATTCCTGCAAAATACAATGATTAGAAGACTGAAAGTATATCCAGACTCCTTCAGGATAAAGTAGTCTATATACACAACAAGCTAAAATATCCCATATGTTTTCAGAAATAAAATGAAATCTGAAATCCATACATGTCCAGTAAAGACTTTAAAACTTTGTTCCATAACAAATTGTACAGACATCAAATGGATGTTCACACATTATGTATGTTAAACAGTAATTTCTTAGATCATAAATCTTCTAACAAAATTTGTTTCTCAGACACATGTTTTAAAAACACTTTAAGTAATGCTCTGTCGGTGTATGGGAAACATTGCAATCACACTCATTCAGCTGAAAGGAAACATTCCAGAAGGGAGAAAGAGAAATAGAAGGAGAGCAAGCAAAGATGCTAATTCAGAAGATTCTCCCAAGAAAAATGCATATAAATAATAAACACTTTAGTTTAAAAACATTTTAAACTATCATTTTACAGCCCTTTGGATTCAATGTTCCATTAAAAAAAAAAAAAAATTCGATATATCACCAGCAAGTTTTCCATATTCAAGGCAGTTCTGCTGTTTTACACACAAAAATCCATGCATTGGTAGAAACCCTTTTTTTTTTTTTTTTTTTTTTTTTTTACGATCAATGTGAAATCTATAATTTTTAATGAAGCACAATTCAAAATTCATACCAAATATTCTTTCTTTTTTAATCCAAATCAAATACAAGAGTCAAGATTTCCCATATATTTTCAGTAAACTTCTAAAGTAGTTACTATGATGCTATTCTTTTTTTCCCCAAAAAATTGAACAAAGAACTTCCTCAGACTGATTGCACCTGTGATTTCTCAAATAGTTCCTCCTAGGGTTTCTTGTCTTTTTTTGAGTAACCTGATCTTGATTGACAGCTTTGAACTCTTAACTTCCCTTAAAAACTTCTTTAAATGTAGCTCTAAATGTGATCCCTGTCTGAAAAATGTGATGCGCCGTAGAGAACCTTATTTGGTGAATTAGAAAGACGTGCTGTGGAAAATAAAAGATGCATGAGCGAATGTAAGGCATACAAATATGGACTGCAAAAATTTTAGAAAAATATTTGTTCGCTGAAGGAATGACAACAGAGCACTAAAAATAAACACTAGAAGTCCTCCACCCCCTTTTTAATAGTCTGCTAGAACAGCCTTTCATTACTGAGTTAGTGAAGATTATGTCTCCAAAGATAATGTTTTTACAAACTCCTGATATGCAGCTGCTGTACACAAACAAAGTAATTTGAAATTCTATTTATTGTCAACATGAAGGTGGGTTCTGTGCGTGGTGTTTGCAGAGCAGTAGAATCAGAGTACATTCCTCCCAATAAAGGAAGAAGGTACTATATTACCTAGGAAGGAACATTTCACAACAATACCATAATATTTACCATGCAATCAGAGAGTAATTACATAGAAATCGTTTATACTTCTTTGAGTTTGTTTGTTTTACAATTGCATGTTCTCACACCATTATACGCTGAAATAAAACAGTTCTACAGGACAGGCAAATCAGCTTTTATCCTGCCTATTCATATCCATCTGGAAAATTTCACAATGATTTTATGCCATCATCAAGTCAATTAGATAATCGCTCTGCTAATAACATATTGGAGCTACTGCACGGCGAAATTATTGTATATCAAATGAAGGGCTTGTTTGCACTTTGTTTATATAACTCAATTCTTTCCAAATATGTCCTTTCAAAAGGATTTTGAACAGGCTGCTATCTAAAGATCAGCTGTCTTTTCATCAATCTTGAATTTGAAGACTGTTCTAAGGTATTACCAGCTTTAATAATGAAGATAAACATACAATCTTAGGATACTTTAAGAGACATTTTACTGTAACATCTAAAGCAATCCCTAATAACAACAACAAAAAAGGCAGCGTGCTCCAACTTGATGTGTATATTCACAAAAAAGCAGTGAAAGGATTTAAATCAGATCAGAAGGAGGACTGCTATGCAAAGCTCTGAGTACTGAAAGAAGTGTTAGAAATTACTCTAAAAAATATATTAGCTGATCATTTTTCTTAACAAGATATCAGAGGTATATCAATGGAAATAATGTTTTTCCTATAAAGACCACAAATCCTCTGAGCTCCTGGATCCACATACTATTGGTTGAAGAGAAAGAGAGCTATAGCTGTGAGAATAAAGATAGAGTGGTTGCAAGCACAATAGCATGGTCAAATTAACAATTAGAACAATTTTCCCTCTCAAAAACAAACAACCAAACAAAAACCAAAAATGATATAGTACTGTTTACTTCCTATCCTAAACTTGTATAGCATGATATAGTTTAGCGACAAACAGATGAGTGACATATACAGTGCCTAATCTTTTAACTAAAGTATCCTTTCCCATGAACACATTCCTCATAATAAAGACTTCACAAAGAGTGCTCAAGAACACATATTTTACCAAAGGAAAGACAGTATGAACATACAAAACGCTCAGTGCTTAAGACAGTGAAAGACATCACACAAAAGCAGGTAACTACACTTCTGCTGAAAACTGGGTTCTCTTTTCTGAGCTGTCTCAGGTGATCTAAAATAGCCGTATTCTCCACCAGTCTCATTAACTCATTCTCTCAGCTCCACAGGAGAATTTTAATTATAGCCCCACACACCACTCATCGTGGCCTCAGAGCAGTACTTAAAACATTTAAGGAATTGTTTGCATTTTAGAATGAATGTCTGAATTAGCACTGTGTTGCACAAGGCATGGTAATAAGATATAACTCAAAGCTGAATCCTCTTATAATTACACAGGGCAAAAAGAAGCAATTATAGGCATACAGCACTTTTAGTCTAGCTCCCAGATTTCCACAACTACTTTGGATATCATGTCTGATAATGTCTTTGGATGTCTGATGCCTTCTAACCTGATTTCAGTGATGTCACTATTTCAGATTTAAACACTATTTCATCCTACCTGGAATAGAGGGCTGCACAGGTTGTATCAGGTCTGGCTGTTGTAGAGGATTTCCACAATAGACAAACCACTCTTTTACCACAGGACATGCTCCATCTAAAAATAAACAGAATTGGGTGAGTGAGAGAAGTGCAAGTACTGACAATTGTATAAAATAAAGAGTGGTGGTAAGGATTCTAAGTAATAGAAAGTACTTCATAATGACGTGTTTGTTCAGCTTCTTTAAAAACAAACCAACCAAGAAAAAATAATTTTACTATCTTTATGACAAACCATCAGGACAAATGAAGAGAGTTTATATTATGCACAATAAATGCTGAGTTTTGACTTGGGAATTACAGTCAGAAATTCAAACGAAAAAGTCAGTGAAAAACATTCTACAACATCTTTCATCCATTTTTAGGCCCTCCCATTCTAAGGCAGCTCAGGCAGCTGCAGAGGCATTTGGTGTAGCTTAGGGACCTGCATAAGCTACCTCAACCTCACAAGGCCACATATGCAGCCAGTCCTCAACACGATTCTCTTCTCAACTTGACCTGACAGTTTCCATGCCTATAAAGATAAAATTTTTATAGGAGGCTTTAACTATCTATTTGAAAGCTCACAGCAGTGGAATCACACCACAGCAAGATGCAGATCTTTTAGATGCCACTGTTCCCAATCTTTTATCTGGTATAAAAAGATTATTTATGTCTAATAGCTCAAGTGGCTTGTTAGCCCTCAAACCCGAACCGTACCTCACCATCCCAAATAAAGACTAAGGTGTTGCTTTACTTAAAAGTTTCTCTACTTTTGAGCCACACATTCTCCACCCCACACCGACTTTTAAAGTTTAAAATCCAAGGGAAGCTGTTTCCTGACCTTGTCCATAGTTCCATGCAGAAAATGAGTGCTGACATAAAATTCCTCAGACATGGTGCTAGTCTCAGGGATATGGAAGAAGAAAAACACGACAAAACATTTTACTACCCTGCTTTCTTCTTTCTTCCTGAAGCATGGACCTAGAGTACAAGCTCCCAATAAACTGAAGAGTTGGCAGCTGAATTGCAAAGGACAGCCCTACATGTGTGCTTAGGATGCTTCATTGTTTGAAAACTGCTGATACAAAGAATACAATGAAAAATTCCTTCAGTAGGGGAAATAAACACATTAAACTGAGTATTTCAGTGCATAAATAGTTTCACACCTTGATTACAAATTACTACCAATGACAATGTTATTTCATTAAGAAAACCTTCAAATTTAATATTCCAAAGTCACTTTCACAAAACATTCTGATGACTGAGCATTCTGTTTTAAGGATTATTAAGTAAATTACTCTGATTTATTCAATCCATTCAGCTTGTTCAAACTCCCAGGTTTCAGCCTGGTTTCTTAAAGAAGCAAGGCTTATACAATTAAGATGCCTGTCTTTTAATTAATCAATGGACCCACAGGTCTTTTTCACCTCAATATGGAAGAGCACAAAAGATTTCAACCATATGAAATTGCAAAACATTTCACGAAGCCAGTGACTTGGCAGACAGGAGGATCCTATCAGGGCACCAAGTGAAAGAAAGGCAGGGAAGCCAAGTTACTTTTTCCACCTCAAATCAAGATGGCAAATAGCAAAGGAAGAAATAGAGCTGAATGAAAAGACAGAAAGGATCTGTGGAGAGCAACAGACAGTAGGGGACATACTTGAGGACACAATATATTGCATGATGGAACGCTGTGGATGTGAGAAGTTAAGAGGATAGCAGGAACATGGAAATACAAAACTTTGCTGAGGGAAGCTGGGGGAGCCACAAAGCTCCACAACTCACAAAACAGCTTATCAAAATGTCACTTGATTCCAAATGCCAGTGAAATACTATTTTTACATCACCCATTGAGCTCAAGTACAGTAAGAAGAGAAAATAGTGGGAAACTTATAGTATCATCTTTTTAATCTATGCAGCATCGCATCAGCTCAGTACTGTTATAATCCTTAGTAACAGAAATATATGACTGTTCTCATAAGATGCCAAATAAATACAGCTGAAACCCAAGTCATGCAAATTGACATTAAACCTAGCAAGAACAAAATAGAGGTTTGATTACTAAATGCCAAACCTCCTGGCATGGAATTATTGCTAGGGGAAAAGAAAAAAGAAAAGGTTTAACTTTTCAAATTTCCCCCCCCCAACAATGCATACGCAGAATATCACCAATAGCAGAAGCAGCAGCTCCTTTGCTTAAATAGCTTCCGAACGAATCACGAAAGGTCTGCCTAGCAGGTAAAAAAAAAAAAAAAATCAGCTATGTGCAAAACACCAAAATTAGAGACTGCTGGAAATTCTGTGCTCCTCTACACCTGCAACAACAGCCCTACTGAGCTATCCCTGGTGGCAACTGGCAAAAATTCTCCTAATGGCCTGTTTTTGACAGTCTCAAAGGCATGGTCAGTCTTGGCTGCTAATCTTAGAACTGGGAGTGATGCCAGGACTTCCAGGAGCTGGCCACGTGTTCAGGCCACATTACATAACCTTGCAACTGGTGCAGGTATTTCCATGAACTGAGCTCATGCCAAAACCTGTCGGCTTTGTTCTGAATTCTTTGTGCACAAAAGAGCTTGGCTGTACTACTTACTGTTGTTTTTCCCTCCTCTGTAATTTTCTCTAACAGTATAATTGTTCTAAGAACAATGCTAGAAGTTGTCAGCTTATGTATCACTATAAACAATACTCAACCTAATGATGAGAAGAAGCTCCAATAGTATTAATTATACATATTTTTAAAAGATAGACAACAAATGCTGTATTGTCAAGATCACCATCAGTCCTCAGTTAATTTTCATTGAGTCAAAAATAAGGCTCTGATTCTGGTAACATTTCAGTGAGTAAAAGTATGCATATGCTCACCATACACCAAATTACAAAGTCATAGCTCCATGAGCAATTATTCCAGCACACTTGCTCACATTTTCAGGTAAGAGCTGATTCATTCATTCCTACTCCCTGTCATCCCCTCACCATAACTGTTTGTGAACACAGAGCTGGACAGGAAAACAGAACCAGGTTAGTTACCCAACTGCAAGGAAGTAAGAGGGGAGAAAGTGACTATTTTCTGTTTCTCAATATAGGTCACCATGTAGCTTCACAAACAGCTGCACCAGCACAACTGTGAGGTTGCAAAGGGACTGAAATGAGTGGCTGTGCAAGAGAATTAAACTGGCACTGCTTATTACACTACGGCTTCAGGCAAAGTGGCATATTCTATGCAAGTGATTTCAAAGGATATGATATCCAGCTCCTGTTGATTCTTGGGTATCTTAGGCTACTTGAAAACCTCAACCTAAACATTCAAAACTTACAAGATCTTCTTGTCTCAAGGTAGACAAAGCAGTTTAAATAATTTTCACCTGTTCTTAACTAAAACTGCAATCACTGCTTTTGCAAAATATTGGCTGGTGTTGTCTCTATTTTAAACAGTAAATAAGCAGATTTGTGAACTGCAGAGAGGCCAGTATCCAAACTGCAAAATGGAACATTGTGTAGTTAGCCAACTTTTGCATGAACTACAGTGGCAGTTTTTTCATGATGGCAGCAGACTCCATGTGCACTAACTTAATTGGTTGATTCCTTCCAGTAAACTCTTATTTTAATGCTAATTCCAAGTAATTCTACATTATATGACAATCTGCATACAGCGTAGTTTACATCTCCCCCTTCTACCTCCCACTGAATTACAAAAAATAATTGACTTTATCTGAGTAAATCTGTTGAAGGATTCCGCTTTGTAGAGAATGTTACTGCCTTGTAGCTTTAGAAGCAAATTCATAAAAAAGTAACATGGACATTTACTGATAAATCTCCATAGAGACTAATTAATGGTCTGGAAACAAATATACACTGGAACAAAATACCAACCAATGAAACACTGGAAAGCAACGTAGTTATAGCAGCTAGTAAATAGATGCAGGAAATTAATAAATGCAGATTTAATATGGGACCCATGCAGATACACTCCTTGTATCTTTTTGGAAAGGCGAACTGGGGGTGTTCAGCTTAATCTACTGCAGAATTTTTTTTCTGGAATTTGAAGCATGAACCGAGAGCAAGTAATACGTGTTATCTGTGGTTTTATTTTAAAAAATCACTTTCTTAAAAGAAAATCTCCTTCATGTCCAAATTTCATATTCATTAGAATTCTAAATTAATGTTTCTGCATTTCAATTCTGATCTACTTCATCTGAGTACTACAAAAAACTAACACAGATGCAAATCTGCCCACTACCCTGCCATCTTGCAGCAACAATTGTTAATTGGAAGTTTTGGTTCGGGGTGTTTCTGAAAACATCAATGAACATCCTGCTGCGTAGAGGAATAAACAAAACCCAACCAAGTTATAATTGTCTACAAAATTTAGAGGCAGTAGGCCGAAAAATGAAAGATGACAGATGTGCATGGCTACTGCTGAGCTTTTTGTTATTCTCTCTAAAGGACTATGTAAACTCTGATTCAGTTTTTCCAATTTTTTTTTCCTATTATGGTGCGACTTCAAACTCCAGTTGGTGAAGGAAGTCAGGTACTTAACATATAAGGCTTTTCTTTGAATTTTGAATATTAAGTAGATAGTTTTGCACTTTCATTAATAAAAATGTAAAGTGATTAGCAACATATTAAAAAGGATAAAACTGCAATACAGTTTTAATTTTCAAGTCACTGCCTAAAAGCCACTAAGAGCATAAATAATTCCTTGTCTTAAAGCAGAATAGAAGCACAGATACACCCACTGCAGAATCTATTTACACCACTGGATAAATAAATCTTACTTTCTTCCACATTGATAAAAGCACTAATAATCACCAGCATGACTATTTGTATTACTGCAATAAATACATTTGCCTAGAAAGTGTTCTTAAAATTGCAAACTTAAAGTCAAGGTAAAGAAGATAAAATGGCAACGGTGCATTACTGTTTTGCAGAAGAACATTACAGCTGAAGCTAATTCATTAGGAGCTATACTTTCTAAAGCAAAATAAGGTTTCATATCCTCTCCAACTCTTAAAATGGCCTAAACGTCACAGTTTTGCTCAATCTTTTGGTCATTAACAACTTTCATAACTTCCCATTTAACAAAATATTTTTAAAAACATCTCTTTAAAAGCACTGAAATTTAGCAACATGTAGAAAAACAATTTGTGAAGTTTTTTTGTTGATTCCTCACAAAGTACATTTCAGCTGCCCAGCTTCTATCCTAAATGCCATGCTGAATTAGCCAATGAAACAGTGCAGTGAATTCAAGATTTCGGATTTCAGAATTCAAAGTGTGCCTGAATGGTAGCGTAAGGAGTCTCAACCTTACCTCCTTCTGATTCCAACAAGACAGAATAAATATGCTGACGAGCAGGGCGATAGATGAGTGCCTGTCCAGGAATCTCTGTATCACAATCATCTTCCAAAGAGTTGCTGCACTCAAGCTCTCCATTACTCAGGATATTGAAGATTGCATAATTTTCAGATTGGATGTGATGTTCTTTAGCTAACTGTTTGTTCAAAGAAAGAAGGCATTATCTTCAAAAGTAAGAACAATCAAATAGTAAAAACAGAAAAAAATAAATGCATTCACTACTGGAAGACACTTTATTACTTTATCAGGGGAAGTAGACAGAATGTTTGGGAGGGAACACGCACTTTTTAAAAAAGAAGGAGTACGGTATATTTTCAGACATGTATCATTTTATGGATAGGGATTACCAGGGAACTCGTCATTGCCCTTCTCGTTAGTCTCTCCCTGAATTCTGAAAATTGGTAGTTGTTTTTCCATGACATCTTTTAAAGAGTAATCATTCCTCAAATTAATTCTGAATGCAGATGTAGAAAAATGAACTGCCCTCCATTAGTCACTCGTCTTTCCCTTTCTAAAAAAGGGTATATGCACTTAAAGAAAAAAAAAAAAGTGAAAGCATGACAAAACCCAACATTTTTATTCTATTTCAAGATGAACTACACCAGTCTCTTCCGAGAGTAGTTGAATTTGTGTAGTTTACATAGTGGTGAATCTGGAATACTTAAACTCACCACAGTCTTACCTTGCAATAGTTTTTCTCCCAGGGAAAGAAATAGTCTGCTGCAGTGAGGAAAACAAGTTCTCCAGACTTGCTGAGAAGCAGAATCACAGCAGTGCCCAGACTGCAGGTTAACCACACACTGGGTACGGACACATCTGTACGCAGAGAGTACCAATAGGGACTGCTGGTCTGGAACATCTTATATGGAAAAGCAACAGTGTTGCTCTCAGGCACCTAACCTTAAACTGGACTGGGCAAGGACAAAGCCAGCCATACTTGGTACTTCACAAACCCAAACCAAACTGTAGGGGTGCTCAAACAGTTGAATGAGATCTATTATTTCCACGGAGTACCACTAGTAGACTCTCTTGGATCCATACTGTATGGTGAGCAGGCACTGAAGTTTCTCTGCTCAGCACTCCCTATGTGTCATGCTATCTATGTGACTTGGGTTGTGCATATACACAACTCTCTCAGTCTCTTTCATTGGGAATTGCCAGATTGGAGAAACTCGCCGTCTCCACAGAATTCCAGTGTCTGCCAGAATGGGAACTCAGGAGTTCAAAGCTGCAGTCAAGCACTGCTCATTATGGATCAAAACTAACTCAAACTGAAATGTCATACTTTCCAAAGAACTGCACACATGAGTACAAAATGTACAGTAGGCTTCTGTACAATCAACAGAGCATTTTCTTATAGCAATATATTTATGGTTGCCCTGGAAGAAATGCAGTCTCCCAAATCTGCTTTTACATAAAACAAAACCAAACCCGAGGGAAGCGATAACATGAGGTTATGTCCTTGAACTGGGAACTGGGCTGAATATGCCAGCTATGTGCATTTTATATAATGTGCAGTGCAAATGGAATTATTTTAAAGACTCCAAAATATGAAACAAAGCGCACACACAACATACAAATATCCAAACACTTGTTGTAGAAAAGCAGAAGACTAGTTAAAATGTCTTCAATTTTGACTGTAAGTTCCTTGACTCAGTGACTGGCTTAACATAGGATTTATGCAGCAAGAGCGAGGTGTTCTTCAATGAAGCTTCTAAACATTAATATGCAAGGTAGTAGCATACAGTAGTATACAGTAGTAGTATACAGTAGTAGCTCAGCACAATGCTAGAGAACTGCAACCCTTAAAATGAAAGATCAAGAAATAATGACCTCTTGTCATAAATACCACATGATACGTTCTCTTAAGGAGTAAGGATATTACTACTATTGTCCTGGCTGTAATCCAACATGATGATTACATTCTACCTAATTTTTCCTTGCACTTCAAACATAAACAGTATTTTTCAACATTTAATTAGGATGTAGTGATGTTTTTTTTTTTTTTTTTCAGTGGTGTCTTCTGTTTAACTAGTACAGTGAAAAACTACATGTATTGTATTTGTGTGTGGTTAACATCAAACCCAGATGTCTACAGTTTAGGTGAAATGAGCATTGCATAGGTTTTAATTTAACTTTTAAGTGCTTTAGAGTCTTTCTGAAAAGGAAAATGTACATTATAGGATTACATGAGAATAATATAACGAGGAAACAGAAAAACAGCTTTAAAAGAAATTAAGTAACAGACAGACAAAAAAAAACTCTCTTTGAAGCCTCTATATACCTAACAAAACAGGGAGTAACAGTAATTGCTATCATCTCCTTTAGAGTTTTTTTTTAATTAAACTTCAATACATTCTCTTAATTGCCATGCATTTGCAGTTATACTCTAAACTTACTACTGTTGTATAGACTTGGATGCAATGTGGCCCAGTTGGTGTAAAGATCAGTGCATGTGTTGGCAGCAGTTTTCTACTAGCCAGGCAGAAAACCCTAATTAATATATCCAATCTGCAGACAGTACCTCTTCACAACCCAACACCAGTGCATCTCTGCCCATGCAGGAAGCCATATGTGAAACTTCTTCACACAGACCTGCCCTTCAAGAATTAACAGGCCTCTGCTTTTGGTTCATCCATGGATTATGTATCTGAACAGTAATGAGTGTGGTCCTAAAATCGTGAAATATAGATTTATTGGAAGCTTTTCCAACACCTCCATGAAAGCAATTTCAACTTCTGCGTTCTTAGCACAGCTCCCCTTTGGTACTTTGACTGCCTGTGCCAGGCACAGACCGTTAACCAGCTGTATCCGACCTGCAGGTTCTCAAAGCAAAAAGCAAGTTATTTCATTGTACAATACATGGAAAGCACATCTCTTTGCCCACTGTGGGCCCATACATGTGCTGCTTCCCATTATTTGGCCTGTCTGATACTTCAAAAAGAGAGGAACAACTTAATTAAAATGTGCTGCATCTGCCCTGAGCATTACATATACAATGCTTCTAATCATTGCTCCAGCAAATTTAAATACATAGGATCAGCATTCTCAGTACCAGCTTTCACTAAGTAGTCACGACAATGAAATACCCATTAAGCTTTAGAAGCCAAAGTACCTGAAAGATTTCCTTATCTTGACACATGGCTGTTTCTTCTTGACCTGAGAACATACTGAAATTTCTTGCATCAGGAGGAATCCATGGAGACTGCTGCCCTGGCAAAAGATAGGACTCCATTCCTCTGTGAAGTAATGTCTTGTCTGATCCCAGAGGTAGCATATCTTCCAAGTGTTTCAGGCTGCTGTACAAGCATGGAATTTTGGAGATATAATTCGCTACAGCTAAAATTATGCTTGTTCTTCTGTTGTAGCTCTTATTCCTGGAGGGACAGATGACTAAACATTTATGCCAGAAGCCTTCCAGCAAGTTTTCTGGAACAACATCATTGCCAAGCAAACAAGCAAAGAGAGGAAGGTGCATTATATTAAGACCCAGTGCACGGCAAAGATCTTCTCTGGAGTACATAACAGTGACTAGTCTGTCCAAGCAGAGCTTCTCAATGGAAAAATAGGGAGATGTATTATAGATGAGGTAGTCACTATCTTGACCAAGAATTCCCATGCAGTTATGTTGCAAACCATATGCAGCCACCTCAAAGTCTGCCTCTTGCAACGTGCACACTGTTTTTTGACCAAGTGACTTTAGAGCAAACCGTGTAAAAGTAGGCAAAGCTGAGGGAAGAACGAACATTCCTCTCCCCGGCTGTTTCCTGTGAGTCTTGATAAACTGAAATAGATTGGCTATTTCCTTGTTATTCTGCTGCCTCCGTTTGATCCACTCATCTCTCTTTTTCTCTTCTACCACTCCATCAAAGTAAAACACCAACTCGATACCAGCTGCTTTAAAAGTTTCAATGAAATCCTCTAAAACAGTAAGGTACTCTCGCCACTGGCCACCACACACCCAGGATTCTGGTGTGTACCAGTGTCGAACACAACTCATGGCATCTACTACAATAACAGGCGTGACATCTGGATGATCGATGCGGTGTTTTTCTGCCATCTCTTTCAGATCTACCATTCTGCATGCATCAGGGCAAACTCTCGCCACAAATCCCTGTAAACCTTTAATGCCCATGGTTGATTTCTGAAGCTCGCCGCAGTCTGAAAGAAAAATAAAAACAGCATTCCAAAATGCAGTTTTGAGAAATGCTACAGTTGAAAAAACAGCTCAGAAATTGAACAGTATTTTTCTGCTTTTGCTAATAGCTGGCTCTTTTATCCTGGCCTTTAAAGTGTCACATCCAGTTTTCTTCCCATCACCAACTGACTATATAGCCCATTTGTTTTGCTTTCCATCCCTGCTTTTTTTTTTTTTTTAATTAGTAAAAACTGTAATTATCAAAATGTTCTCAGAAGTATGACTTCAAAAATTTTAGAAGAACACTCTTAAATATAAAAAGTATACACTTCTAGAAAAAACAAATATAGATGTAATTAAAAGCCTTACAGCATCTCACCCGGCAGCGTGCAACACGTGAATTAATGACCTGATTTTCATACTAAAAGTATATTAACATCACTGTCACCGATAATGAAGCTAATTTATTTCATTAAATGAGATCTCTAACGTGCACAGCAATTTTGAATCAACCTATTTTCAAAGACACACATACAAGCATTGGCTAGAAATTAAATAATTAAAACTGGAATAAGTCTATTTTCTATTTGCAAACAGCCAAAAGAATGAAGCACAGTCTCCAACTTCTGTGGCAGAACTTTATTTGGAATGCTAAATGAACCAACGTATATCTTCCATAAAAAGAGTCACGGGATAAAATTAGAACCATTGATGAAATCCACTTTGTTTCTAAAAATTTCATTGCATATTATTAGTTTGGCACAGCTTTGACATCAGATGTGCTTTTTATCATAATGCTATTTTAAAGGGCTTTGCAATGAAAACTGGAAGAAACAAGTTGATTTTCTGATCAAGCCTCGCTTTGTTCTCTATTCTCAAAAAATCTGTTTTGCTTTTATGTTGATTTTACTTAAAAGTTGAATGCCTCTTCCGTTAGTGAAGATATTCACTATGTTTTAATTGATCAGCTACAATTTTTGTTGTTTTTCACGCCGCTCTGACATTTCAGTTACAGGTTGTCTCCAGAGCATTATATTGTTGCATAGAAACAGCTGCCCAGGGAAGCAGCAGAGTCACCCTCTCAGGAGGTGTTGAAGGAAAGGGTAGATGCAGTACTTAGGGACATGGTTTAGTGGGCATATTGGTGGTAGGTGGATGGTTGGACTAGATGATCTTTTCCAATTTTAACAATTCTATGATTGCAATAAATGTGCCTGTGATACACAGAAGACAAAAAAAAAAGGAAAAAAAAAAAATTGAATTCAGAAGTATTGCAATTGAAAATTTCTAAAGGTATTTTTGAGTTCTTCTCCCTTGAAGTTTTAAATGCCTTTCAGATACAGTTTTGAATGCCATTCTCTTCAAATGAAATACACAAATGTACGTGTAATAAGATCTGGGAATATACAACAGACATCACTGTTATAAGAATCAGAAATAAACATGCATAAATCACACACATTGCTGTACAAGTATGCAAGGTAGGGCACTGCTTTCTCTGCGATGCTACTTCCTTGCAGTGATACCTGCGTGCCCTTAAAACTCCAGCCATTTGCTTTCCAGGAAAGATACACTTCTGATTACGAATGATTTGAGTCCTGGAAGGTTATCCCTTTTTATCACTTTCCATGGAGACCTAGCAATGGGTGTGAAGATCTTCACCTTTCAAAGTCACTGCAGAGATGTAAAAAGCCATAGCAGGTCATACTTCTGCAGTAACGCATCGTGTCCAAGCAAAATTTATGAATCAGTGCAGACTCTGTCCCCAGCAGCTACGCAGCTAGAGCAAGAAGTGCAGTAAACAACTTGTAAGCTATACCATATGCAATTGAAAGCGACATCTTCCCCACCTGCTAACACCTGTATCTGAAGATATTCTTGCCTAAGAACTCATGCAAATCTATGATATTATCATCATCATCACTATCAGAAAAATCTTCATGACCAGCAGTGGCCTAGTTTAATTAAGAGGCAGTTAACAGCCAGCCATATAAGCAGCCATATAAGCAAGAATATTGGCGGCTTATTATTGCCATTTCAACATGACCACACACATTTATTGAAAAAGTCACTAAAAAAATTGAGGATTTTATATTCTTCCATCCACCCTGTTCTACCACTAAACAGAAACCTCCACGTTAAGGAAGAGCCATGCTTAATTCATTCAGTGTCTGAAAAGGGAAGCCAAACATTCTGCCTGGAGTGCTTCTGTCAGGGGATCCTCAGCACAACTGGAGGAATCATAGAATCACTGGGGTTAGAAGTAACCTCTGGAGAACATCTAGTCCAATCCACGAAGTTGGACTAAAACTTTATGTTGGAATGCTTACGTTTCTTAACAGAGGAAAACACACTTTGTGCAACGAAGGTTGGATGCTTGTTATTTTCGTGAGACAGACGTTTCACGTTAACACAGGATTTTAGCTGCAAAGCTACCAAGTGCGTGAACTTGAGAGGAATAAAAAAATCCTCCATGACCCAAAATAGCAAATTATGTTTCCCTCTGAGCGTTGTACAGGCCCAAAGATTCTGAGTATCCTTACGCCACGGCCTTTGCCAGCCAATAACCTACGACACGCATGCGGTGCCCACGGAACACCGCGCCCCATCTCAAAGGGCTGCCAGCAGCACTCCGCCCCAGGAGCACAGCCCACCACTTCCCGCTTACACGCACCGCCACCCCCGCGGCCTCGCCGCTCTCTAGGCACAGTGATCAACCCGGTCGAGGTGCGAGCCCGCCGCGCAGCGAGCCCTTCCCGCGGTCGGCCGTGCTGCCGGTCAGGAGCGGGACCCCACTCGCCTCCACCCCCGAGCGCCCCACAAACACTACACGGCGCGGCACCCCCGGCACTGACCCGAACAGGAGCTTCCGCTTCTCGGAGGGCGGAGCCGCGCATGCGCGCAGCGGCCGGGCCGGGCCCGAGGAGCCGCGGGTCGGGAGGCTGTGGTGCTGTCGGACGGCTGCGGCGGTCCGTTCGCATCATAATGGCGGCTTGGGGTATGGGGAGGGCCTCGGGCTCGTCCGCGGGCCTGGTGTCCCCCAACACTGTGCCCCAAAACAAACCCGAGAGGGGGAGATGACAAGGGCGTGCAGCAAAGTGATTTGGATTAAAAAAATAAGAGTCCCAGCCTTGCACCTGAGATTGATGTCATTTTGCATCTGTGCTGCTTGTTGACCGATGTTTGCGGGGACAAATAGCAGAGTTTGACCAACAAAGTGACCCCTGAACCCCATGGGGGAGCGGGCTGTATGAGGTGGGGGTAGGTTTGCCATGCTTGGAGTGAGAGGGGAGCCCCGTGTCCACATTGCATGCCCACCTCTGCCCGCAGCCCAACAAGTGGGGCCCGGATAGCTCCACATGTTCTCAGGCGAAGGAGGAGAGAGAGGAAGGCTGAGATCTGATGTTATTGCCAGGGAAAAATTAACCAGAGCGGTGCTCTGGGGAGCGCAGATTAATATATTTGGTGGCTCGGCGTGCACAAAGCCTGGCCATTGTGGCTGTGTCTGAATGCCTGTGAATAGGACGGAGCATATGTGGCCTGTCACCGCAGGTGCCCACATCTGTTCGTCTCCGGGCAGATGCTCTGAGAAAAGCAGAGAGCATTTCCAAAAGCACGGCCCGCCCCATCCGTACCCATCCTCTGCCTCATAATCACCTTCTGCAAAAGCCCTCTCCTCCGCGCAGAGATGCAGAGAGAAATAAAAACAACACAAATTGGAAGTGGCTCAGAGAGTCCTGCAAACATACAACCAAACTGTTGCCCCCTCTGCTTCCCCCTCTCCCCCCCCACTCCCCTCAAGGTTTATTAGCGGCAGGTTCTGCGCTGCAGCCAGCACACAATGTGTGCACTGAGCAGGAGGGGGGGGGCCTCAGGGGACAGAAAAGCCCCTCATGCATGAAACATGGTACAGTACAGCGGCACGCAGGGAGCAGGGCTGCAGGCAGGGAGCAGGGCTGGGGGAGCACTTTGCAGCCACTCTTTGGGGTTCTGGCTTATAGTGATGATAAGTAAAGCCAGTGAAAAGAAAGGGGGCTTCCTTAGGTGAAATGGTGAATGCATTAAGAACTGCTACTGAGAGGAGCCTCATTGCCAACGTACAGAGCACTTTTCTGAGAAGTACTGTAAGTTTCCCTATGTGCACGGTGTCAGCCTGCTCATGCCTCCCATGCAGGCCTGGTCCAGCCCTATGGGGGCCGCAGGTTTGTCCCGGCTATCAGAGGCTGCCTCAAACTGGAAGGCACCGTGGGTGCTCCTCACACAGTTTCCAGTTCCTGGGGTGGGGTTAAAAAGGAGAAAGGCTTCTTCTGTAGCAGTAGGATGAACTGCACCCAAGTGGACCCTGGAGATGCAGTGATTTGTCCCCACCCCAGCCCTTCTGCAGAAGTGAGGAAGGAGATTTCAGCAGATAGGTGGGTTGCTGGGAAGTGGGCCTTCGTGCAGTTTGGGCAGTCTGGAGAAGGCATCTCTCCTGGAGAGGGAGCCCAAGGGCCTGAGGCACGGAAAAGAACCGGGGAGCCCTGTATGAGGTTCCCGGAGCCTCACAGCAGGCGCTGCTTCCCGCTTCCCTCAGTGTGCCTCTAAAGGATGCGCATCCCGATCCGTCCCGTTTTGGAAAAGCACACACACACGAGCGGCCAATTTTATCCCTCGCGGTTTCCCACGAGCGAAATGTCGTCGGAGACGAACCAGGGAGAAAACCCAAACAAACACGGAGCGCAGGGGAACGGGGTGGGGGGAGGAGGGGGGGTTCACTTTCTCCTCGTGTGCCATCGGTAAAACACATATAGGGGCCACTTCGAGATTTGCCCGGGGATGGGTTGGAGAGCAGCTGGCTGCGGTAATCGCATCGGGAGACAAAGGAATGCCCCGCCGGTCCTGGGATCACAGGTAAACACACGGCCATTGTCATGGAAATGAGGGGCGAGGATAGGGCCGGAGCAGATGATTTGCGATTTGAAAAAGGGGGCTGGGGGGGAGGGAAGGCCCGGAGCTGCTTATCTATCATCTGGCCTCGCTGTGTGCCAGCTGAGCCACGCGACTGCCCTTTCTTATTCTAATCAGCACATGCCTTTGCAACTTTGGGCTAACCTACATGCAGAACTCCGTAATCCCCTCCCGCATACGGCAGGCGCGGCCCCGGGGCACCGTGCGCGGGGTCCGGCGGCGGCCGAGCTGCGCCCGGGGCAGCGCGATGCCAGCCCCCGGCACTGGGGAGGACCGGGATGCCCGGGACAGGTGACGCGGGCTGCGGCCTCACGCATGCCTCCGTAGGGGCCGGGGGGCTAATTAAAATATTATGCACACTCGGCTACACATAGCTCCACACGTAGGCACCGTTCGCCATATGCCCGCGGCCCCCCCGCCCCGGGAAGAAGGCAGGGTCGGGGGGAGGCCTTCATCCTCAGCTCTCCCTCTCCGCTTTGAAGTGACTTTTCCCATCCTCCGGTTTGCCGAAGGGAGCGCGATCCACGAAGGAACGCGGCAACCTAGCCGTCCCCGGCCGGGGTAGGGGGGGGAGGGGGTCACAGCGCAGCCCTCGCGCTGCTCACCGCGAGCGCGCACCTCCGCGGGGGCGGCCCGAGGGAGCGGGGTGCGGAGACACGCGGTTGGGAGCGAAAAAGCGCCATTTGGTTGGGAGCAGATGGCTGGCTGGGGGGCTGATCGCGTCTAAAGGCGTGTCATCCCCCTTCAGCGAGAATCCCTAAGGACTCCCCTTGTCTTCAAAATCAATGAAAATTAAAGTGCAGAGAATGGATGAATAGTTAGACCTCGAGTCCCTCCTTTGTTCGCCTCAGCTACTGGTGGGCAGGAGTTAAACTACAACAGCCTCCTATAGAAACACTTAAGTTAAACAGTCTCCCCGTTAGCCCGGCATCTGAAAGAGAGAGGGAGAGGGGGGAAAAAAGCAGAAAAAGGAGCTTTCTGCTTGATTTCCCCAATACAGAATCGCGTGGCATAAATTAAGCCGGAGAAGAATGAGCGCCGTGGGCAGGATCCTGCCGGCTCTCACGGCGCCTTTCAGTCACGCTCAGCAGCGGTAATCGAGAAATCTGTGCCACGTCAGTTTAACAAATACCCGGTGCCGAGGGGGGGTGGGGGGGTGGTCGCGATTCGGGGGCACGGTTTTACGGGGCTTTTTTTTTTTTTTTTTTTCTTTTCTGGGTGAAAGCTCTCGCGCGTGGAACTTTTTATTTCCACTTTCTTAAGCAAGGGGATGCTCACGGACCAACTTTCTATACCTCTCCTAGGCTAAAGGATCCTTAGTGATCTTCGGCAGATCCATCCGCCCTCGGATCTCAGATATTGCCACCCATCCACCCCACTCGGTTGGTAAACCCGGTACGGAGGGGTCTGGATGTGCTGGTTTTTTGTTGTTGTTGTTGTTTGTTTTGTTTGTTTTGTTTTTTTTTTCCTTCCCTTTCCCGAGGATAACGCCGCAGCCAAGTTGGCGGAGCGGCACTGTCGCTAGGTGGCAAAAGCAATGTGCTCTTGGGGCCGCAGCAGCCGCCCTCTCCGCTCCGCCGCCGGGCACAGCCCAGCCTCGCCCCCAGCCGCATCCTCGGGCCGGGCACGGGGAAACGCAAACATTCCGGCACAGTGCACCCTGCGAGCACCGGGACGGAGGAGAAGAGCCTTCTCCTCGGGTACCTGCGTGCAGGTGGCTGGCTGGAGCGGAGCTGGGTTTACCGGAGAGAAGGCAGTGCCCACCGGGGTTCCGAGGCTGCACAACTGCCTGGGCAGCAGGAGCAGACAGTGAACGGGGCTGAATGGGCTCATTAGCGATTTTCTTTTAATTGGTATTACCCGATGCTTTTACTTTAAGAAGTCTTTAAGATTTTTTTTTTCCTAGAGCATTGTAACATAATTTGTGATCAAGACATCTGCTTCAATGAAAGTCACATTTCGCCATGCAAATGCACGTTCCCACCCAATAAAGTCGCCATAATAAGGCTTTGAGCACGGCATACCTACAGTGAGGTTATTGTAGCCAAATCCTCTCCTTTCGCGCACCAGCTTAATCTGCGCTGAAATGCTCTGTTACAATTAAAATGACATTTAGGGAGACAGTTACACCTTGCATTCTAATGAACCCGAGGCCGAAGGTGTTTCGCAGAGGGCCCGACAAAGCGGCAGACCCCGTGCCAGAGCCGCCCGCAAACTTTTATCCCCGATCGCATCCGTCATTAGGGAGCTGCTCGAAGGGAAATCGTCCCTACCCCTCTATCTCCTCGCCACCGAACTCCTCGCGATGTTTTTACGACCAAAACAAAAGTTCCAGTGTCTGACGGATATGTAAAAAAATAATAAGGTGACGGTTGGGGTAAAGTCTTCTTTTTTTTTTTTTTCTCCACGGAGCGGGGAAGTGCTGGAAGGGATTTCTTTAAAAAATGTGCGGACATTGTTGTAGAGGCAGCAGCGTGCGCCGAGGGGAGCTCTTTCTCTCCCTCGCATTGTGCAGGGAGCAGGTGCTGTCTACATTACCATACAGCTGAGAGCACAAAGAGCTAACTGATTCAGCCCTCACACAATAACAAACGGCCTTAATGACAGCCACGCGAACGACACACACCAAACTCACTTTTTACTAAGCTGAAGCAGGAAAAAAAAAAAAAAAAAGAGAGAGGGAGAGAGAGGGAGAGGCCGAGGTTGTTGGCGATGATGATAATAATCATAGAGGGGTGCAGGACCCGGGCGGAGCGGGGAGCTGTTCCCGGCGGCGGTGCTCGTGGAGACGGGAGCCGTAACCCCCGCAGCCCCCGTTCACCGTTCCCGGCGGCGCTCCCGGGGCCGGGGGGGGCGGCGGGCACCGCCGGGACCCCGCGGGCCTCCTCTCCGCTGCCGGGACGGGGGCTGCGAGCGGTGCGCGAAGACGGGCAAACCCGACTCGGGGTCGCGCCGTTCGCCCCCCGCTCCCACCCCCACATCTCGCCGACGCCGGGGGAAATGCGGTGCGAAAGGAAAGGGATCGGGTTCCCCCCGCTGCGGCTCGCTGCCGCCCACCGCTCCCGGCCCCGCGGAGCCCCCCGGCAGCGGCCGCGGTCTCCGAGGCGCTTCTCGGGGCGGTGGCTGCGGAGGTACCGGGGACGCTGCCCGGTGCGGCGGGGGTGCCGCCCTCTCCCCGTAGCAGAAGGGGGATTCTTGCGGTTCCCGAATTTGTAGGAATGTAAATGAGCACGTTTTGTGAGCGCGGAGGGGAGGGGGAGGAGGGTTGCACATTTTACAGCTCACTGACCATTTGGCGATCCATTGAGAGGAGGGTTTGGAAAAGTGGCTCCTTTGTGACAGCTCCAGCCAGATTGGGGGGCTGCTCATTTGCATCTCATTAGGCATGCGGGCGGCCGGCGGGATATAAGGGAGGCCGGCGCCCACGGAGAGGCAGATCCTTCGCGTTCACCCTCGGAGAGAGCCGCGGGGCCGCGGCGCAGAGCGGGCACCCCCTGCCCCCCCGCAGGAGCATACCCGGACACGCTCCGTGCGCCGCTATTGAGACACGAGCTTATTTGTGTTGGCTGGGATTCCTCTCAAAACAAAAGTCAGCCCACAACAACGAACGAGCGGGAGCTTCTTTTGCAATTAAAAAAAAAAAAAAAACAATAAAAAGAAAAGAAAAAAAAAAAAGAAAAGAAAAAGAAAGGATCAAGGCTCCAACGTGACCCGCTGCCGCCGCTGCCGCTTGACACCTTCCAGCCCCGACGTGCGCAGGGCGAGCGCAGCCGCTCAGAGCCGCGCAGAGCCGCCCCGCACCGCTCCGGGAATTATCGCCGCTGCCGCTGCCGCCCCGTCCCGCGCTGCCCCTGCGGAGGGATTTCCAGAGCGCCGATTTGTGACCTTCCTTGGGAAGCCTCTTCTCTGCCTCCGTTGGGAATTAAGTTGCTTTTGTTTCATTTTTAATTTTTTTTAAATTATTATTATTTTCTTCCTGAAGAAAAGGAGGAGCACCGTGGATTGGGCAAGAAAAAGAGTTTAGCAGATTAATCTTAAAACTTTTTTTTTTTTTTCCCCTCTTTTTTCTTTCTTTTCCTTTTGCCATCCGAAAGAGCTGTCAGCCGCAGCCGGGCTGCACCTAGAGGTGTCGGTAGGGGAATAACAGTCAGAGACCCTCCTGAAAGCAGGAGACGGGACAGTATCCCCTCCGGCTCTGCGGGGCGGTTGTGGCCCCTCCGTTCTTTCCCCCTCCCCGAGAGACACTCTTCCTTTCCCCCCAAGAGGACACAGGGGCAGGAACGCGAGCACTGCCCCTCCGCCATGGGAAGCCGCTTCCTTCTGACGCTCGCCCTATTCTCGGCGCTGCTGTGCCGCTGCCAGGTAAGTGCCGCTCGCCGACCCCCGACGGGCCCGGACAGAGGGAGCGGGGAGGGCCACCGGTTGCTGCCCGACGCGCAGCTCCGCGGGCTGACGGCCGCTGTCCTCGGCAGGTTGACGGCTCCGGGGTGTTCGAGCTGAAGCTGCAGGAGTTTGTCAACAAGAAGGGGCTGCTCAGCAACCGCAACTGCTGCCGGGGGGGCGGCCCCGGAGGCGCCGGGCTGCAGCAGTGCGACTGCAAGACCTTCTTCCGCGTCTGCCTGAAGCACTACCAGGCCAGCGTCTCCCCCGAGCCGCCCTGCACCTACGGCAGCGCCATCACCCCTGTCCTCGGCGCCAACTCCTTCAGCGTCCCCGACGGCGCGGGCGGCGCCGACCCCGCCTTCAGCAACCCCATCCGCTTCCCCTTCGGCTTCACCTGGCCCGTAAGTGTTGGGATGGGGGGGGGCCCATCCCGGGCTCCGGGCGCGGCGCTGCCCCCCCGGCCGTGCCCGCCCTCACGGCTGTCTATGCTCCTTCTTTCTCCAGGGTACCTTCTCGCTCATCATCGAGGCTCTGCACACCGACTCACCCGACGACCTCACCACAGGTACCCGGCCCAGCGCGGACCCCTTCCCTCCGCGCTCCCTTCTCTCCGTGCTTCCCTCCCGCTGAACATCTCCCCATGCCCTGCCCGCTTCGGGCTCTCTCATCCCTCGTCTCTCCGCTCTCATGCAGAAAATCCAGAGCGCCTCATCAGCCGCCTGGCTACCCAGAGGCACCTGGCGGTGGGCGAGGAGTGGTCCCAGGACCTGCACAGCAGCGGCCGCACCGACCTCAAGTACTCCTATCGCTTTGTGTGTGATGAGCACTACTACGGGGAAGGCTGCTCTGTCTTCTGCCGGCCCCGTGACGATGCCTTCGGTCACTTCACCTGTGGAGAGCGTGGCGAGAAGGTCTGCAACCCAGGCTGGAAGGGCCAGTACTGCACTGAGCGTGAGTGTCCCTCTCGTGTCCCCTGAGCTCTCGGGGGGGGGGGGGGGGGAGGGGGTGTCTCTAACTTCAGGCTCCATGGAAGGGAGTCCAGGTAGATGTACATGTTGCTAGGTGCAGGTTTCATCCATGTGGGGTATAGGCAGTGCTCAGTATTAGCACAGAAACTTGACTCAAGCAGCCACATCTCAGGCTAACAAAATGGCAGTGCCAACATTGCTTGCTCACTCAGTTGCTAAGCTGATGGCAACATGTTCAGCAGTTGCTTGGGAATGTATCACATCCATGGGAATGCAGCTCCAGGAGAGGACCTGGGGGTTAGACTAGATAATCTTTAAAGGCCCCTTCCATCTGAAATGATTCTATGATTCTAAAGACCTTGGCTTTGGGAGCATCCCCATGGCAGGGCTAGAGGTAGGATTGCTGCAGCCTGATGTCTTCCCATCTTGCACTGAAAAGAGCAGTGAGATATCCAAGGTGTCCTCTGCAGCCTTCAGACTGTATGTTTCTCCTTTGGGATGCTCACACGCTGCCACTGCCAGGGGGAGTGCACCCGGGGCCACCAAAACATTCAGCTTCTTCCTCATCACTCTCCTGTAGTGTTGCCGTGATCATTGCTACCAGCAGGAGTAGGCCATGGGACATGAGTTTTGAGTGAGCCCGAGCTTGAAGCTGTTGAGGAGTGCAGTATATTGGTACGAGGAAAGGAAAGCTGGGGCAGTGAGCACATCCAGGGACAGGTGGTCATGGTTGCCAGGTACTGTTGGTTTTACAAGAGGAGCCCTCTGTAGATACACAGCTGTGTACAGACAGACGGACGCTCAGCTCCCACTGTGGTGTGTGGTGGCATTCTGTGTGCACACACTGAGGCGTGCTGGCAGATGACACCGGGTGAGCCCTCCAGGCAGGCAGGGAGGGAACAGTCACAGTCCATAAAGCACCGTGGTCCCAGCTGAGCTGCTATCACCCGACCCAGACCAACTGCTCACACTACTCGTGGCTGCTGAGATGCATTTAACAGTTCATCTTACGATGTTGCACAATAAGCAGCAGGCAAAAGAGCTTTCGTTTCCTTTGATAGCATTTTAAATAGGAACTAGAACCTTTCCCATGATCAAAAGTGCTTGTCCCGGCTGTGTCAGGGGGTGGGGTGAGAGGAAGCCCTTTGATAACGAGCTCTTTCGGTGCTGTCAGCACTCGGGATGCCTGCGCACCACCGCTCTGCCCGCCGCCCAGCCCGGCGCTGCCCATCTCTGCGGAGGACGCGGTTCCCGAGCTGTGTTTATGTGTGCATGCGAAAAGAATGTCTTCCCGTTAGCGAGCCGAGCTTCCAGTGGCAGATTGCTTCCCTTCTCCTTGCCCTCGGCTCCATTCTTTCCAACTTTGAGGCGATCTGATTATCAGCACCGATTCTTTCTTTCCCCTCCCCCCTACCCCCCCTACTCACTCCCCACTTCCCCGCCTTCCCCTTGCATGCCATTGTCTCCGGCTGGCTTTGTTGAATTAAAACTTTGCAGTGCCTGCTTAATGAGTTCCATAACCAGGCAAAGTAATGAGCACAAGTCCCTTTCTCCCTCCCCTCTCCTCCCTCCCGCTGGCCCGCTTACCTCCTCACCATGCCCGGAGCTGCCCGCCCCTGTTCCGAGCGGGGGGGGGGGGGGGGGGGAGGGAGGAAGAACTTTAGACTTATTTATTTGAATAAGAAAAAAAGTTTTTGCAGCGAAATCACGCGCGTGCCATAGATTAGCCGTGGGCAGGGATAGGCTGCCGGGCCGCCGGCACCGGCCCCATTGGCTCCGGGGCCGGGGGTATTGTTGCAGCGGGGCAGCTGCTGGGAGAGAATAGACAATAGAGCAGCTGTCTTGCACTGGCACCCTGCACACCAGCTGTCCACTCTTATCTGCACACACACTTTCGGGGGATATTAAGAGGTGGAGCTGTGTGCATAGAATTGGAAAAAAGGACTTCTGACCCTCGCTGGGAAGGGAAGGGGGGCGAGGGGCTGCGGGGAAGGCAGCAATTGTGAGCCTTCTTTTGTCTGTGTGCAACTGTATTAAGAAGAATGCTCATCCCTGGCGATAAGTAAAGTGCCCGGCTACCAGGCGAGATCAATACTCCTGCAGGCTCCAGAGATTAACTCAGCTGCTATTAACTGCCCGGCCCCCCACCCACAGGGTGCTCTCGGGAGGGGATTCTGCAGGGGGAGGCGGTGGGCCTTGGCGCTCAACTCTTCCCTCTTTTCTCTGTTCACAGCGATTTGCTTGCCTGGGTGTGACGAGCAGCACGGCTTCTGTGACAAACCTGGGGAATGCAAGTAAGTTTTCCGCTCCCCCCTTCCTCCTTTCTTTGTCTTTAGCTGGGAAGCAGCAGTCCTGCAAGGGTCAGCTTAAATGCCTTTCTTCGTTTTCGATAGTAATTCAAGCAATCCAGGTGATGCCAGATCAAGGCATTAATCTACAAGTCAAACATCACTGCCATTAATATTAACCTAATGAGTTTAAGGCGCTGTGCGTAAAGTTTGGCTGTTTGTTATTAGAGTAAACAAATTAATTACCTGCAACCTGCAAGGCTCTATCTGAGGAAGTGCAAGAGGTAGCTGGGGCTGATGAAAGCTGATGCTGCAGTTGGATTCGGTGACTTTCTCAGATGAAGGATCACTGAAGGCTTTTAGGAAACTTGATCCGGGGCATCAGTGTGTTTGCAGAGTTTGCAGTAGGGTTTCCAAATGTGAGAAGTCTAAATCTGACAAGACTCTGTTGTTGACTTTTTTTTTTCCTTATTTTTTTTCAGGTGCAGAGTCGGTTGGCAGGGGCGATACTGTGATGAATGCATCCGATACCCGGGCTGCCTGCACGGTACCTGTCAGCAGCCATGGCAGTGCAACTGTCAGGAAGGCTGGGGTGGCCTTTTCTGCAACCAGGGTAAGTTCTAGGGTTTTGCCTGAGCATCTTCCTCCAAAAGCAGAAAACAGGCAGTTATTTCCATCTCATGCATGCTATGCTAGCCTTACAAATGAGCAAGCATTTTGACTGATTTCTCTCTTTTTTAATTTTATTTTTTTTTAAATCTTTCACAGACCTGAACTACTGCACTCACCACAAGCCATGCAAGAATGGTGCCACATGCACCAACACTGGTCAGGGGAGTTACACTTGTTCTTGCCGACCTGGGTACACAGGCTCCAGCTGTGAGATTGAAATCAACGAATGTGATGCCAACCCTTGCAAGAATGGTGGAAGCTGCACTGTAAGTTTGAGTTGCTTGTGCTGGGTGAGACCCCAAGGGATGAGTTAATGTCAATTCTACTTATTTTTGAAGTTCTCCTTTGTATTTTAAAACAACTTCAGGTAAATATTTTGGACGTTTATCATGTCTTCCCCTCAGGATCTCGAGAACAGCTATTCCTGTACCTGCCCCCCAGGCTTCTATGGTAAAAACTGTGAGCTGAGTGCAATGACTTGTGCTGATGGACCGTGCTTCAATGGAGGGCGATGCACTGACAACCCTGATGGTGGATACAGCTGCCGTTGCCCACTGGGTTATTCTGGGTTCAACTGTGAAAAGAAAATCGATTACTGCAGTTCCAGCCCTTGTGCTAATGGTAAGGCCAAACATACTATGGTGACATTCTAAAAGGAGACCATCCAGTCACTTTGGCTTCTTGTCTAGGGCTCATAATGAGGCCCAGTGATAAACCTTGGACCATGTCATGTCAGTAGTTGACTCAGTGGAGGAACTGTACTTAAAAACGAATGATGTGGTGTGAGTCATTAATTTAGATAGTGTTTTCTTAAGGAATTACTGTAGCTGCGTAACTTGGCCTGAAACTTCATGCATACAGGCATGGAGGATTATATTTATGAAGACTCTTTGAACCCATACAAACACTGAGTATGATTAATTATAATCCAGAAATTGCAAACTTCCTGTTTTGATTAAAGTATTTAAAACTTTCTTTATTGCACTTCTCCTCATTCATTGTCACTGTAACTCTGTAATGTGAGATCATGGTGCGAACCTGATCTGAACTAGCTTCATAGTCCCAGCTAGATTAAATGTCAAAAAGGGAATGGGATGCTGAATGAAAAATAGATTTGATTAAGAAATACCTTTCTTTAAAAAAAGATACTTTTTGCCATAGCTCAGATCTGGCAATGATGGAGCTAGCCTCCCAAAACAGAAGCTTTTTTCAGCTGTGGGTTGTGACAGCGGCCCTGGGAGCAGCAGTTGGGGTGTATTGCGGGGAGGGTCTGAACACACACCGCTCAACCTTCGTCCCCTTCACATCTTGCAGGAGCCCAGTGCGTTGATCTGGGGAACTCCTACATATGCCAGTGCCAGGCTGGCTTCACTGGCAGGCACTGTGACGACAACGTGGATGATTGCGCCTCCTTCCCCTGTGTCAATGGAGGGACCTGTCAGGATGGGGTCAACGATTACTCCTGCACCTGCCCCCCGGGATACAACGGGAAGAACTGCAGCACGCCAGTGAGCAGATGCGAGCACAACCCCTGCCACAACGGGGCCACCTGCCATGAGAGAAGCAACCGCTATGTGTGCGAGTGCGCTCGGGGCTACGGCGGCCTCAACTGCCAGTTCTTGCTCCCCGAGCCACCTCAGGGACCGGTCATCGTTGACTTCACAGAGAAGTACACAGAGGGCCAGAACAGCCAGTTCCCCTGGATCGCAGTGTGCGCCGGGATTATTCTGGTCCTCATGCTGCTGCTGGGCTGCGCCGCCATCGTTGTTTGCGTCAGGCTGAAGGTGCAGAAGAGGCACCACCAGCCTGAGGCCTGCAGGAGCGAAACGGAGACCATGAACAACCTGGCGAACTGCCAGCGCGAGAAGGACATCTCCATAAGCGTCATCGGCGCCACTCAGATTAAAAACACAAATAAGAAAGTAGACTTTCACAGCGATAACTCCGATAAAAATGGCTACAAAGTTAGATACCCATCAGTGGATTACAATTTGGTGCATGAACTCAAGAATGAGGACTCTGTGAAAGAGGAGCATGGCAAATGTGAAGCCAAGTGTGAAACGTATGATTCAGAGGCAGAAGAGAAAAGCGCAGTACAGCTAAAAAGGTATTGTGCTTACTCAAGCGCAGGGGGTGGCTTTACTCTGAAAGGTGTGTATGTCACTTAAAGGCAGTGTTAAGTAACAGCCACCTGATCTGTGTTGTTTGTTTTTGTCTTCAGTAGTGACACTTCTGAAAGAAAACGGCCAGATTCAGTATATTCCACTTCAAAGGACACAAAGTACCAGTCGGTGTACGTCATATCAGAAGAGAAAGATGAGTGCATCATAGCAACTGAGGTTAGTATCCCACCTGGCAGTCGGACAAGTCTTGGAGTGTGATCCCCATACAGAACAGGTCAGGGCAGCCAAACCATTCTACCCGCTGCTACAGTCATCTGCACTCACTGAAACATGGCCACCTTCAGTCTGTGGCACTGCAGATGTTGAAGAAACTTGTAGAATAAGATAAGCTCCAGTGGGGGTTACATGGACAGCAATTTTTGCAGGCAAGGCTATAACTAAAGTGCAGTTGTAGCCTACTAACCCTACTGACTCATTCTTTCATATGCTTCCTGCAGAGCCTGCTTTTGCTTGGCATTGAGGTGAAGTCCTGACCCTCTGCATCCCCATAGTCCTCTGCTTTATTTTTATTAACCTCTTCTGGTCTCTGTGTTTTCTCTCAACAGGTGTAAAACAGACGTGATATGGCAAAGCTTTTGTTCAGAACAATTTCAAAGGAGACGTGCCCCAATGAATGCTGCTGAAAGAGGAATGAGAGCTAGATTCCTTCACTGACTGCTGCTGAGAAACTAAATTCAGGCTTGAGCTGGTTCTCTACTGAAGTTAGCAAAGTGACTGCAAAATAGAGAAACAAGATGGACACCAGGCAAGGGTCTGTGTTCAAGGATTACTGTTGCACTGCCTTTTATGAATTTTATCATTGCACTATGGTCAGTTGCTTTTCTATATATATTTAAATGAATGGACTTAATTACTACATAAGAAGCATGCACTGCCTGAAGTGTATATTTTGGATTCTTATGAGCCAGTCTTTTCTTGAATTAGAGACAGAAACACTGCCTTTATTGTCTTTTTTGATACTAAAATGTGTTTTTACTAGGTGAGAAAAAGTGTGTTATTTTTTTGAATCTGTAAAAATATTTTCATGATAATTGTAAAGCTTGAGTATTTTGTGATGTTCATTTTTTTATAATTTAAATTTTTTGGTAAATATGTACAAAGGCACTTCGGGTCTATGTGACTATATTTTTTTGTATATAAATGTATTTATGGAATATTGTGCAAATGTTATTTGAGTTTTTTTTTACCGTTTTGTTAATGAAGAAATTCATTTTTAAAATATTTTTCCAAAATAAATATTATTAATGATAACCAGAGTGCTACTTTTATTCCACAGCAGATGATGAACCAGACTAAACCTTGCAACAAGTGGTCTGACACATTTCTGGGGACTCATGGATAGGGATGGGATAGGACTGACGTCCATCACAAAGAGTGGGAAACAACTTGCTGTGTGTAGACCTCCCTCCTCCCCTCCTAACTTTCTCAACTATTAACCCCGTGGCTGTGCTCTCTCTTACCCAAAGGCAAACATCTGTAAAAACCTTGAGTAATGTTTGCTCAGTCATGTTAGACTATATATATATAAACACATACAGCATCACTTCCCAAGGAGGAGCAATAAAAATGCACTCCATTGCAATGCAGGCATGGGGCTTGTCCTGACTCAGCTTTGTGTTTCCTGCAACTTCAAATGCTTGCAGTCCAGGGACATTTGAGGCCCACTGGCTCTGATCCTTAGTGCCCACCCATGGGACTTGAGCTTTCCCAGCCACTCCAGCCTGGAGGTGGCCCTTCCCTTTTCAGGATAGGAAGACACAGAGTTGGCTAATGGCCACAACTCTCCTAACTATGACATCTGCCTCAAGTATGTTGTATCTTTGGCTTCAACTCTGCCACAGTGCCTGCTGCCATTATACTGGGTCAACGTCACCCTGGTTTGGTGCTGAATGCTCAGGCCATTTCCCAATTTAGTTTCCCCTAATGAGCCCTCCTTCAGGTTGTGCCTGTTAATTAGCAGAGATCCTTCAGAAACATGCAAAGTACTCTTCCATCCCAGGAAAAAAAACGGAAAACCTAGAAAAATAGTGGTTTTTTTGATCAATTAAAGTGGATTCCACCCCAGTCACTGTGGGTTACATCCTGCGGCTTCTGGGAGATGATGAAAACAGTCCGTTTCCATTCTATTCAGCAGAGGTGAATTCTATCCCAAAAGCATGCGATAGCACATCAAGCAATTATGACAACTGGTGATCTATAAATTATATACGTACCTGCCTTCTTTTTGTGTACAAAAATGTGAGAACAACTAGAACTTCTATACGGGGTCAGTAGAAAACACATTGATTGCAGGGTCTTGTCCATTTATAGGATGTTCACACTGAGCCAACCCTTAGACAAGATTTACTCAGTTTCCCAAAAGTGACCCAATAAGGTATATCCTATTCATTTATCCCAAAGTCTCTTCTTAGGTAAGGTTTTCATGAGGAAAGCAATATGAAGTCACTGTGATATGTTCTGTGACGGTGTAAACAGTATTTACAAGCAGAAGGCTGACATAATGCCCTGCCAAATAATCAGTCAATAAATCTCATAGTGACCCAGGCGTGACAGCGTGTATGGCAGTAGGGTGCTCAAAGAAATGCAAACTGGACAAACCTTGAGCAAAACACTTCATCTGTTACTTCCTGTTCCTAAGTTTTTTGGGGACAGGCTTGTCTCTTGTGATGTGCAGCATTTTGCACAGCCAGTGCCAGTGTCTCAGCTGGGACTTCTTAATGCTACTTCTGTATAAAAAGCAGCAACGAGTAGAAATCACTTATGGCTGGGGGCCTCCGTGACAATGTTAGGCCTCCAGCACCAACTCAAGTGCTATACAGTGTACTGCCAGGCAAAGATTTGGAGAAGCATGCAGCCCCTTGCTCTGGTGAGGAAGCACAGCATCAGCATGTAATCAACTTCATGTAAAGATAAGACAATTTCAGAAAGCTGAGATTGTTTCGATGTGCTAGTTACTGGATATGCTGAGTTTGGTGAGGAAAAGGCACTGTGGGAAAAGGGGAGAGTTGGGCTTTGTCTTTCTGAAGATCTTCCTGCAACCATAGCTTCACAGATAATCCCAATGGCTTCTCCAGCTCCTGTCCAGCATGGCTGGGGCTCTTGCCTTATGCAGGATTTATTACTTGCACTAAGTCCTCCGAACCTGCATGTGTATTTTGGGGCTCTTGGTGAACAGACTGAGGCATGCAGTGGGGAGCAATGGATTCTCACTCTACATCGTAGCACCCAGTTCCTTTGGAGGACAAAAAGGATGACCTAGGCACCGTGCAGAAGTCATACAGGTGTCTGTGGGCTCCACTCTGCCTGGCTCTGCATGTGAGGAGAAGGCCAGCTGGCTGCCCAAAAGCAGCAGGAACCCCCCTGTTGGCAGGATCTCCTGCCTCCTTGGTCTGAAAAGAGAGGAGAGCTGGTGTGGGGAGGCCGTTTAGCTGGGACAGCTGAGAATTCAGGGCCTGATCCAACGCCCATTAAAATTATTGGAAAGGCTCCAACAAGCTCCGGGACACGTGGCAGTGTGCCCCTCCTGACGCAGCACATCCCAGGGCTGCAGCATGCACTCACACAGTGCAAAGTACATGTCTGTCCCACCCCAAGGCTCATCCCTGGGATGGGAGCTGGAGAAGGTGTACTCAAGTTACGCCCTACCTGCAAACCTGCTTCTTGGTGGTGAGTGGTGGCATCCTGCAAGCTTTTTTGCAAGGTTGACAAGGACAGTATTTGTCAGGCACTCAGATTTGTAGAGGGGGATTTTTGAAGTGAGGCACACACAGCTTTCAAAATATACCAAATGGTGGGCTCAGAGTGCCTTAGGTTTAACTGCAAGGCGTGTTCATGCATCTCTTTAAATTGATATTTGTACTTTGTGCATTAGGGCTTAGGCGTCAGGAAACTTGGGTACTATTCCTGGCTCTGCTGCAGACACGATGCATGACCTTGGGAGAGGAAGGATGGTCTGGTGGTCAGGGCGCTGCCCAGGGACCCAGGAGGGCCCCCTTCTATTTCCAGTGCTCCCTCCAGACTTCCTGTGCAACCTTGGACCAGGGTCACTTAATCTTTGCAGGGCCTTAGGAAAGTAGGGGCCTCCTGGCTGTGCGGACAAGGAGAAGTTCAGAGGATATTGTGGTGGGGGGGAATGTCAAAATACCATCTGAGGTGAGCAAAGCTATTTCCTACCTCTGTAAGTCCAATTGCTTGTCTGTGAGATGGAGAGCTATTTTTGTATAGTGCTTTGAGATGCTTGCATGGAATAAAGACCCCTATTACAATTGAAACATCCATCATTTGAGGGAGGAGACATGAGCCCCATACTGGCAGCACAGAGACGCCCTGTTGGGGATGCAGCTGCAGTGTTCTGAGTGCATAGGGTCTGCCACTGTGCTAAGACAGATGTCCCATGAGGCAGCATTCAGGTGGGAAGTAAAGCAGAGCTCAAAGGGTCATCACCCTCTGCTCATGGGGATCCTCTCTGTTCCCTTCCTCCATATGGAGCTCCTCTTCCGCTTGGCTGCTACGGCCTGGCAGTCTCTGTTACCTGCCATGTGAGTCAGAGGAAAACAAACATGGCAGGAATGACTGCAGCAATGAAACAGCACAGATAACTGTGCTCAAGGGACCAGGAACTGTTTAATTTCCCAGCAGAGATGTACTCAGAGCATCACTGAGCACTGTGCTGAAGGATCCTTGCTCTGTGGCATGGAGGGGAAATGCGGTGCCTCAGCTGTGGGGTAGCTGTAGGGACAGTGCAGACTCATGTCAGCTGCTCAGGGTAGCACTGTTTGTGCAAAAGCCTGCTCTATGCGTGGGCTATATATGACTGTGATGATCTTCCTCCTGGTATAAAACTGCACCAGCAGAATGGCCTCTGTGGATGCAGCTATGTCGAAATAGAGGTCATGTATATCAGGGCAAAGAAATTCCCTTCCCTTGTTTATTTATCTAAACTGCACTGGTAAAAGCAGCTTTACACCACTATATTCTCCAAAGCACAGTTATTCTGCTATAGAGCAGCAGGTCTAAATCTGCTTGGACAAGGCTGAAGTTGCACAGGCTGATGCAATGTGTTGGTTAGTCTGTGCATCTCTTTGGGGTGATTTCTCAGCACACTGAGGGCTGAGCAGGAGAAAGCGTTGGGAGGGGGCATCCCTTGTTCTCTTTCACAATACGAAACATGAACTTTGTGAGGGGAAAGAACTTTGTATGGGAAAGGATAGAGCAAGAGAAACTTCTGGCCTGCTCTTGGTGCCAGGAGACACTGTGGAGCCACTTTTCCACCCAGCTCCCAGCATCACTGGGGTGTCAGCATCAGAGAGGGTTTGTGAGCATTTTGAACCAGAATTTTCACCTCCTAGAGAAGGTTTTCAAGTTATTATTTTCTAAAAAGAACATTTTCAGTGGTAAAGTTGCTTTCCAGTGATGGCAAACTGGAATATCCACTTGAAAATCTGTTGGTTTCGCTTTCTTCATGAAGCAAGAAAGAAAATGACAAGCAAGCGCTTCTCAGCAGACAGAAAGTTCACCGAAAACTTCCTTTCTTTCTTTTCTTTTCAAAAATAGAATCAATCTGGGAATTCTACCTCATTAACAAATTGCATATGTTATTTTGATTTTGCTTTAGTACGTGAAATTTTTTAAAGCTATGTTCTGCCTCTTGCCCCATTTTCTGGCCCTGATAGACAGCACATTAGTGGCACAAGGAAGGCTGTGTCAAAGACAAGCAAATTGCAAGATTTGGCTGTATGTCAGAAAGTACTTTTAATGTAACCTACACCACGGCATTCTCAGGAATAACTGATTGCCTAAGACACAAAGCATTATGAGAAATAAGTTCCTAGAGTTCAAGGCTGGTGCTTTACCATTTATAACCTCTCCAGAAAGTTTTCAAGAGACATAGAGTCAAAACCTTAATCTGCATTTGAAATAAAAAACTACACAGAGGAGAATGAGGCCTTCAGTACTTGGATCTGAGCAACATATCCAAAATAATTTGCCTATTGCTAGTGTATTTTCCTTTTCAAGATACTGAGGGTTTTACCTTTATGAGGTTTTCCATATATGCAAACATGGGTGTTTACAAAGGCTACCTGTCTGAAAACTGTAAGCCCTTTGCTTCAGCCTGGTTTTACCTTGCTCTGAATCAAAGAGGCTGTGGAATTCTCCATTGCCCACAATGGTGATGGCCTGGCACAGCTGCCACTGCTGCAGTTGTGGGTTTCTTCGGAAAGACAGACACTCAGTGCTCCTGCTCAAAGCTGGACTGCTCAGAACACACACAGACACAAAAAGAAACGTGGAAGGACAACATATCACGCTTGTTGTAGCTTGTATCTTAATTTTCTTTCTTACTTTCCATATCAGTTTCAAGAAAGGAACCATGAAAAACGTGTAATGTTGTTTAAGTTCTTCTTATAATTTTCTTCAGGAAGTGTTATCTGGAATGGCAGTTGTGAGCACACAAACTCAGCAGACTTATCTGCCTTATCTAATTACCAGACTATAAAGTTCTGCTGACATTTCCTTTTGATAAATACAATACACTGCTTTCTTTATCTATCTATATTAAAGAAATAATGTTCTCCTAATTCCAGCCTCATGCATGCATTTAACTAGAACAACGTTGTAAAACCCAAGACTAACAGAAATGTTGCCACAACTTCAACAACCATAAATGAAAGCAGTGGCTTTCAGCTGAAAAATATTATCTAATGGTAGGAAACCACTGCAAATCTCAATGTTTAAACTACAAACAAGCATGGAACAGATTTGACTGATATTAATTAAGCAAAAAGAGAGAGGTGGAAAAAGGTAACAAACAGCACAGATATTACAAGTGTGCTTGCATTTCTTTCCTGCTACTGATGTGCTTAACTGTGTGTGCAGAAATATTTTAGTATTTATCAAAAGATTTTCAAGTCCAGATATAGCTGGCTGGATTTTCAAAGCTCTTCTTGTGCACAGGAGAGTTTTGTATGGTCACTGAAAATAGGGCTCCCCTGCCCCAAGCTTCAGCACCAGAAGCCTGCAGGTAATGGACATAATTGAATGGTGCCTCTGAAGAATGCTTGTTGTTCTCTGAGCTCCCTTGCTTTCCTTTCCTACACCAGAAGAGGTGTGGGAGCCTCCTGTGCTGGGAAGGGAAGGGGCAGGAGACAGCCAGAGGGGTGTTGTGAGGAACCTCCTTGCCCTCTCCACAGGGGACCCCAGCAGGTCTTGCTGCGAGCTGGAGGCTCAAAGACAAAACCAACACCAAAACATTCAACATCTGTAGCATGCAAATTCCAGCTTGTAAGCCTTTTAAATTTCCATTTGCCTCAGTAAGAATCAGGCATAGGGAAGTTGTGGTGGTTGAGAATCTTTTGGCACCTGTATACTTGCAAGGAAGTGGCCCTATTTGTCACAGACAGGGTCCATCAGAGAGTCAGAGGCAGAGCTAGGAGATGAAGGTGGAACTCTAGCATTGCCAGAATAAAAAAAGAGCTTATAAATGACAAAGAAAAGCTGCATTACCATAGTGGGGTAATTCACAAATGCACCTTGTAGATCAAAGGTAGTCATCAAGTACTGAGGATGTTCCAAAGAGCATGGTGTGTTCAGATAGGAAAATACCCGTTTTTGTCAGAAATGCTAAAGGAAGTGTTAATGACAGGAATAAATAACAGGTGCTGGGAACAGCTGTTACTGATTAATGACTTGTCTTTATTTTTATTTTTATTTTTATTTTTATTTTTATTTTTATTTTTATTTTTATTTTTATTTTTATTTTTATTTTTATTTTTATTTTTATTTTTATTTTTTATTTTAATAGGTTTTCTGTTTAGAAGAATCAGAAGTTTTCAGTAACATTTCATTGTCAGACATTTGAGGAATGTTTTTCCTTTCTTCATTAAAAGACTCCCCAATTATTTCTAAGGCAAACCAAATTCAAGAATCAAGCTAAATTAATATTTGAGTTTCAAGCCATCAATAGTTGAGCAAAATCCAAGCTATAATGGTTTTCAAGTGCATAAATAAGCTTTCTTTCTTTCTTTTCTTTCTCTCTCTCCATTTTGCTTTTTCACTTTCTGATTTTTTTCTTCATTTTCTCTCCTTACCTATCCATCTCTCTCTTGCTGTTTATATGAGGTACCTGGAGGTGGTCTTTCCAATGACATGTATGTTTAGCCTTGAAGTGGTCTTTTTTAAGTGTATGAGGAATTATGAGATTAAATGTTATAAGAAAGGCTGCCACTGCTGCCATTTTGCAATGATTAAGTAATTTAGAAGTCATTGAGAACAGCTCAGTGAAAACATCTGCTCTGTGCCTTGAGGCAATCAAGAGAAGCAAACAAAATAGTGTGATGGAAAATACACTAATAATTAAATCATTAATTTTTATATAACAATCTAATTTTCTAATGCATCTAAATCTACTTCAGAAAACATGGCAAATACTATGATCTCCTGTTCTTCAGCACAAGAATTTAGGCAAAGAAGCATTCTTGGCTCTCTTGAAGAGAGAGATGCTGGTATTAACTCAGATGGAATTAGGAGTTCTTACAGAAATGCATACTTACTGTAGGTCATCCAAGAGTCCTTTTTAGTAGCCTATATTCCTAGCTTTTTGCATCATAAAATGGACAGAAAGCTGAAGCCAGTTCCCATTTCTACATTTCAAAACAAGAAGGGTCAAAAATGAATGTATTTCAGAGGCTGACAGCGGAGGTGACTATGCATTTGGAAAGTTTTCTATACCATGAAAAACTGCTAGAGTTCACTTAACAAAGGGAACATCGTAACGCATGGAACAGTGAATAGAATTGTTGCTTGCTGGAAAGGGACAGAATTAGAGCATTTGAAGCTATAACAGATTTCATTGGTGGAGTTTTGTGTCTCTGAATTTTGATGCCATTTCAAGAGCTTAGCAGGCTTTAGAAAAGGGTCGTTGCTCTTATCAATAGTGAAGATCTTTATAGCTTCATTAGAAAGAACAAATAATAGCATGCAAATCCCAACATGCTGAAGCATAATATAACCATTAACTACTCGGGACACTCTATATGTTACATACCCTCCCAAGGCTAGAGGCTTTGCCTCTTTCTTCTAGAGTAACTATTTGAGATCACCGCAAAGGTAAGATGCAGCATTAACTAAAACGGTGGTTCATTTTGGTTTAGAGACAAAGCTGAAGTGAAGAGTTGAGATTTGCTTCTTCACTGTTTTCAGAAACTCAGAGTTATCTGATCTCAGTTTTCCCTTCATCTGAAGATAATGCTACCAATAACAGTATCATGCTATCACTTTCAGGCTGCAAGCTCCTTAATCTTTGATTGCTTGTAAACTGAAAACACACAGTTGTGATGGAGCCATAACTGTGGAAGGGTACAGCAGCAATCTGTTAGCTATGACAGTTTGAAAGAGAAAAGTAGATACAACTGTAAATAAGAGAAGGCTATAGTTAGGCCAAAGGCAATGATCCTCACTGATATGGGTGAAAGGGCCATTAGCTCACAGCCTAGGAGGAGAAATGAACCCCTCTTCTGTGCTGTGCACAGCCATACCCTTCATGTGCAGTTCCACATAGTGGAATAGGGTCACTCGCTGAATCCTGACTGCCACCTCCTGAGCCATGTGGCACCTGGGCTATGTGTGGAGCAGTCCCACTGCAATCCTAGCATTGCCTTCTGCCCTCAAGCTGCTTGTGAGATACAGAGACTGTATTTCAAGGTAACACAGACACACGGTTCTAGTCCGAAGCAATTCTAGATTATCCATGCACTCTTTTCATCATCCATACACTGTACTTCTCCTCTGTAACCACGTCTAGGATTTTTTTTCAGGTGACACGACTGAAAAGTGTTGCTATATTTGGATTTGCTAATTGTTATGAACAAGACACTGGTTCCAAGAAAACATCAGAAAACAGTTTCTGATAACATGAAGTGCCAAGTTAATGGATCTGCTTGGTTTTATATGCTAGCTGTGACCATCCTTGACTGATTTAAAGATGTTCAGGAAGTATTCCCTCTGCCCAAAGAAATCCATTCCACAGTTTTCAGCATTCCTCTCTGACAACCAGGATTTCAAATCCCTTTATCTGGAGACAAACAGAAAGTGTGTGCTTGTGGTGAATAATTTGAGCTGATATTCTTGCCAGCTGTTAAGGGACACATGCAAAAAAAAAAAAAAAAGAAAAAAAAAAAAGTCAGTGACATCTGGTCAACACTGATATTTCCTAACAGAACTATTTGTTTCGGCATGGGGAAAGGGTGGTGGGATAAAGAAAAATACCATCTTCGTGCACCCTATTGCCCCCTTTTGAAAAGTGAAAGTGATAACATTGACCATAGCAACTGGAACAAAAATTGCAACTTACATCATGGGGAAACAGTGACATTACATTAGCCCATATTACACAATGGTTGAGCAGTTGCTTTCACACACTAAGCTTTCAACTTTAACTTTTTTTCCCCCTTAAGCTACACAATGGATTTTTTTGCTGAGTTGGAAAATATCAGGAGACAGGCAGAAAGCCTTCCTTTTGTTCCTTCATCCTGCCGAGCACCTCATCATAAAGATTTTTTTCCCTTCTGCTCTGTTTTGCTTTCCTAACTTCCTTTCCCCTTTTCACCCTCCCCCACTTTTTTCTTTTTCTTTCTTCCTTCCTTTCTTTCTTCCTTCCTTTCTTCCTTCCTTTCTTTCTTCCTTTCTTCCTTTCTTTCTTTCTTTCTTTCTTTCTTTCTTTCTTTCTTTCTTTCTTTCTTTCTTTCTTTCTTTCTTTCTTTCTTTCTTTTTTTCTTCTTTCTTTCTTTCTTTCTTTCTTTCTTTTTCTTTCTTTCTTTCTTTCTTTCTTTCTTTCTTTCTTTCTTTCTTTCTTTCTTTCTTTCTTCTCTCTCTCTTTCTCTCTTTCTCTCTTTCTCTCTTCCTCTCTTCCTCTCTTCCTCTCTTCCTCTCTTTCTAGTAAATGTGACTAATTAACAGCAAGACTTCTTTCCACCAAATTGTAAGATCACCTCTTTTAACTTCATAAAGGTAATAAGACCGCATCCCCATTTGTTCTTAGGAAGTAGGCTTTTTAACTGCCTTCTAAGTACTTTGCTTCAAATGATGGCTTTCTTGGGTCTCAGACTGGAAGAGAAGTTGACTTTAGTTCAAGAGAAACTTCAGATCTCTCTCTTCTTTTGGGTCTTTTCACGGAAGTACACTCAGCTCAAGTCAGTAGATAATAGAAATCCCAGAATGGAAACACATTAAAAAAAGTTGGTTCCTGGGGTCAACAAAGGACAGGAAAAGAGCCAACAATTACTTAAATAAACAGTATTTATAAAAACAAAAAAATAAAAAATAAATGCCTGTACAAACTTAGTTTCATGTGAAGGAAGCAATGATTTAAAGCAACCCAGTGTTCATTCTGCTGAAGTCCAATAGTATTAGGAAAAGGAAATCAAAACCAAATGCAATTCCAACAGTACTTACCCTCAGAAAAACATCTTTCTTTCCCCCTTCTTCTTACTCCAGAATAATACTCTGCTCTTATATTATGCTTTTCTTCCAAAGAGCAGTAACAGCACCAGGGTGGACATGCCCTCGGGATTCAGCGACTAGAAGGAAACTAATGAATTTCTGCAGCATCTTCAACCAACAGCTCCACCAGAAACTCTTCAGAAAAAATTTCTACACCTCAGGAATTTCTGCTTACTAAGATAAGGAATAGAAGAGTGTTAGAATAATTGTGATTTTTGTACTGAATTATTATCTTAGAAAAATCTTGGCAGGAAATAAAGAGATGAATAGTATCTTTAAGCTGAATGTGAAAGATGCAGCAGTTGAGAGGGGAATTCAGTCTTGGTTTATTAATGACTACGATCTACTGTCAACATGGCAAAAATCAACCATCCATGTGGAGATTTATGGCTTCTCAGAGGAACTATAGGGTAAGTGCAAGGGAGAACAGTCAAGGGAAATTGCCCTGCTGGGAGCAAATGCTTGGCCTTGATAAGCAGAGTGCTCAGGCCCTTATGATATGACATTCAATGTTGGGGAAGCTGTGTGCTGCCTGGCAGTGGCTCAGTGGCAGAAACAGTCCTGCAACAATTTATCTGGCTAGTGAACTTTGATGTTCTTCATCAGGAATCAGTGTGAAGGCAGAAGGCCAGAATTGGGACTCAGAAATCTGTGAGAATGTCCCTCTTTGAGTCCCCTTGCACAGACATGCAAAGCTGTGCTATTTGTTTTCTTTACTCCTTTGGGCTGGAGCTCTTACATTTCCCTCTGTGCTTTGGAACTGGAGGCTGGCTCTCTGCCCACAAGGTGGGTGAGTGGCTCTGAGACAAGCCACCTGATACGGTAGACCTAGAGTCTCCATTAAAGGAAGGAGCCCTAGGTCTTTTAAATAGCCATTTCCAGAAACAAAAAACCTATCAGAATACATGTTGGGATCAGCAGAGCCTCTCAATTCTATCTAATCTGCTTCTTCCTAATTGTAATCATTTAGGAAATGTGAGTTCAAATGGGTAAGGCGTTTAAGGCCAAGTGAGAAGAAGTATATATACTTGTGTCTCCAGTTTACCGTGATGCCACTTTGTACATTGCAAAGCCCTGTGGATGAAATCTGTGTCTTGCTGATGACCACTAAGAAGCCTTAACTCCTTAGCATTTATCTTCCTGGTATATGTGCAAAGACTGTCTATGCTCTTTAAGAAAATAACAGTGCACTCTGAATCAACATCAAAAGCTCAATAAAAGGTGCCCCTGACTCTAGTCTGTGAAATGTTTACTTTTGTTTTAAATAAAAACACCTAGAAATAAAGGAGCAAAGCAGTAAAAGCAAACAGAATACTTCAGTTAGGGACAAAGGATATATATATATATAACATGAAGGCTACTCCGAAAGTAATGCCTATTTTATTATGTTGGCCCACAGTGTCAGAGGCAGATGTTGATGGCATGACAGCAGAGGTTGAATCTTCCCACCAATATTCTGTTACATTTAGTTGCTGTGTAACAGATGGCAGCTGAGGGGCAGTCTGACTAAATGGTGTCTGACATGGAGGTACATATGAAGCAGAAGTGTATTATGAAATTCCTTTAGATGGAAAAAATTGCACCCACTGATATTCACTGCTGCTTGCTGAATATTTATGTAGACCAAACAGTAGATGTAGCACAGTGAAGTGATGGGTGGTGTGTTTCAGCAGTGGCAGCAGCAATGTGAAAGATAAGTCACATTCTGGATGGCCGTGCACAGCTGTCACAGTGCAAAATGAAGAATGTTTTGATCAGCTCATACACAGATTGGCAGATTGCAACAAGGGAACCATGTACAAAGCTGAATATTGTCTTCAATTAATTGAAAATGATGGTGGAAATGTTGGAATATGGCAAAGTTTGCACCAAGTGGATCCCGTGAGTGCTGATATGGGAACAGAAAGAACACCATATGCAAGTTTGTTAGGACTTATTGAATCAATACGAGGCTGAAGGTAACAGTTTCCTGGGTCACATTGTTGCAGGTGACGAGATTTGATGTCACCACTATGAGCTGGAGTAAAAACAGCAATCCATGGAGTGGCAACAAATGAATTCCCCATGGAAAAATAGTTCAAGACATAGCTCTCAGCTGGTAAAGTGAGGTATGCTGTCTTTTGGGATAGAAAAGGCGTAATCCTTCTGGATTTCCTGTAACTTGGACGAACTATCAGCTCAGACCTCTATATCCTGATGCTGACTAACTTCTAAAGTTAGACTGGAGAAGAAGACAACCTTTCTCTTACAACATGAGAACACCAGGCTCTTCATCAGTTTGAAAACCACGGAGCACATTGCCAATATTGACTGGATTATCCTACCACACCCACCTGGATTTGGTGCCTTTTGACTTCCATTTGTTCAGGCCAATGAAAGATGGATTGTATTGGCAAAATTTTCTTAGCAATTGTGCCGTCAGAGCATCTGCGAAATGGTGAGTCCCTTCTGCTGGTGCAGATATTTGCAAGCACGGCATATAGGCTCTTGTTCATTGCTGGCAAAATTGCATGGATAATGGTGGTGACTATGTTGAGTTATAGTATTTTTAGCTGAGAATTTGCTCTATCAAATAGTGTAATTGTGCTCTTTGTTGTAGTTTCCATGGAAATAAATAGGAGGCATTACTTTCAGAGCAAAGCGCATCTATCTATCTATCTACCTATCTATCTATCTATCTAGACACAGATACATAATATATGCGCATGCAGACATACCCAGATAAACCACACACATTGTCAAATTTGATCTCTCTCCTAACTTTTTTTTTTTTTTTAACTTCATACAATTGAATTGTTTTCTTTCAGTCTTTCTGGAAACTCTAAACTCTAACACGATAATTCCCTAGGCAGCTAGCAGCAGCAAAGATCTTTCTCAGGGCCTTCCCACCTAGCGCTTGTTTTTCAAGAAGTGTGCTCTCACAGTCAGAAGTGTCTAAAGTGTTTTGATCATGGTTTTCACACTGCACAGAAATGAGAATGAGATTTTGGGCTAACTGCTCCAGTGTTCTTGTCTCCAAAACAAAATTATTGGATTTTTATTTCCTGTGGTGTTGTGGATGCAATCCTGAATATTAGCATTCCATTTAGCGCCTCCAATAGAAAGTAGGAAGTAGTAATGGTATCGCTGTAATCAGGAACCAAGTGGCAACCTCACAGAGACCCCAAACAGCCCTTCAGGGAGTCATAGTAATCTAAATACAGAACAATCAGTGCTTCAGGTGCAATGACTCAGGAAGAAAAGTATTGTGTAATTAGGTGAGCATAAATGGTGAGATTCAGTGGTGAGTGGCAGTGAAAGCCTTTTGGATTATGAGTTCTTTGAGAGCAGTCAGAATTGTTTATTTGAATTGTTTATCTTGTGTGGTTGAATTTCAGTGATATTGCCATGGAAGTAGCACTGAGTTATAGACTGTCATGGGTCAACTGAACATTAGAGAAGAGTTAGCAGGTGAACTGGAGGATGTGAAAACACTTCTTGGGTAGAATAATGAAAACGAAGATTGTCTGTCAGGAAAGCTGCTCAGAAAGGAACTTCATTTTGTGAGGATCAGCCTAGAAGGTGTGCCAACAACTAGCCAAATATTAATTTTACATGACTCATTCAACAACAGAATCTAGAGTCACCAGTGAAGGATCAAGTTCATATTATGTTTGTATTAACAGAAAATAAAAGCATAGGGTGGGATAGAAATGACCTTTTTCAACGCCTTATACAAGATCATAGTGCAAAGATATTAATTCAGAAACCCAGCTCCCTGTTGTTTGGGAAGAACCTATCATTATTTGCTTCTGAGCTTTGTATCACAAAATATCCTGAGTGCCTGAAATTCTCCCATTGTCGTGGGAGCTATATGGTCCCAGGGACAATCACTGGCCTTCGAGCCAAGCTTGTTGAACTTGGAGACATCTGCCCTCCACTTGAGTACCCCGAAGAGCCTGACCTCTGTGTGTCTGGATCTTGCCTAATATGCCCCAAGAGCATTGAGGTTCTTCACAAAGGATGCTACCTATGAAGGAACAGGAGGTTGCTTACCTCAGTGAGCGCACAGAGATAGGCAAAAAAACAAAACAAAACAAAACAAAAACACAGAAGGATGAATCCAGAAACAGAAACAAAATCAAATTACTTCTGTGAAGTTCAGATTGCAAGTTCTGAAGAATGAGTACGTGCTGGAAAAAAAAAGTCTGCTGGGGATGTGACTGTACTATTGCCATGAAAGCTCCGGAACAAACAGTTTTGCATAATGAGTGCATTAGGCCTGTGTGGCTAGTGACCTTTCAGAACCTCACAAGCAACTGAGAATTAGCTCTAAGAGAAGCTATTTTGAGTCACAGAGGGTCTTCAACTGCAAGGTATTTCCCATTTTTCTGTTCCTCTTTTTCTCTTGATCCTCAGCTGCCGAGCAGAGAGCTTGACATGACAGTGAGGTCAGCTTCGGCAGGTAAGATCAAAGTCAGAAGGCAAATGCAGCCTCACACTGTGCTCCCTGGCCAGCCCTTTGTCATTAATGGAGGCACAATCCAATGATTGCTGCAATTCTTGGCACACATGCCGTTGTGGGACTAAAACTCTCCACATCAATTTTTGCAGAAACACAATGGCAATTTCTGCTCCTTGTTCTGGCCTGTCATCTTTTCAGTGATTGCAAGGAACAGAAAAGAAAAGTGTGTATGGGGAGAGCATACCGTATTGTACCGTAGGTGGACGGGGTCACGGCGCGTGTGTACGGCCTGAGTGGCGGTGTGTAGTGCATGCCCGGAGCAATGTGCACTTACAATTAGTTGAATTTCACTGTGTTGGAGATGGAAGCTGACAGGCCACCACACAAAACCTCCCCGCAGCCAGACTCACGCTGAGATCCAGAGCGGAAAGGGATTTTAAGTGAAAGGCTTTGAAGGCTTTAAATATGGAGGCAGTGAATTCATGCACTGTTTATCTTTGCGGGCCTGGCTTTGACTCTGTCTTTCATTTTGTTTTAATGAACTAGGTGGTCTCATGTAATTCCTAATTACTGTAGAACACCAGTTCCTTAAGCCCTCCAGTTTACAAGGTATGAATATTCACTGGACTCGCCCAAATTCTGAAGAAGTCACACTACTGCAGTATTTAGATAGAAACAGTTTGAAATAGGTGTATCACCACAGAACTGACTATAGCAGAGGCCTGACAGCTTTGTATTAGCATGTGCTGGATGCTCCACTGGGGTACTGAATTAAATGTACCAGAGGTCTAAGTGACTGTGGAAATTTCTGCTTCTGATTGAAACTAGGTTCTTCTGTTTGCAGCCAGTACTGAAGAAATCTACAAAAAGAGTAATCTCTTCAGAGGGAGGCTTGAAGCCTCACAAGTGCAATTCACCTCTAGATAAGGTTTCTACACATGCCTGAACACTTTGTTCACATTTGTATTCTAAGAGATCAGGACATACATAACATACATGTATTTTGCAATTTGCCAACTGATGCTATATAAATCATATTGTTATTAATATAATTCCGTACTCTTCTGTGAATCACAGACTTCATATTCCACAGCATAGCATGGAAATGGGCTCATCCCACAACTTCTCCACCCCTCCTTGCTCATGGCAGGACAGTCACTGTAGATCTTTATCCACAGTAACAAAATTCAACTTGCACTGATCCTTCTGGCAAAGATGTGAGGAAAAATGAGTTTAATTTTGATTAAACAGAGAAAGGATGTGAGGGACTATGAGACTCCAGCCATAGCCCAGATAGTTTAGTTGTCACAACACCCTTCTCCGACTTGCTCTAAGTGCTTGTTCTTCACCTTCCTGTCTGGTGACTGACTGAGGACAAGATGGGATCAGTACTTGTTGCAACATTGCCTGTTCCCACTCCCTTCCCAAAGGTTTCAGCTAGCATGGAGTCAACAGCTCTATTTTAAATTTTGGAGATATGACAAGCATTCACACTCTTCATGTACAGAGCTACAAGGTACACAGAGAGCTCTGGTACAAGTCAATATTCACTCGTATCCAAACTAAAAGTTTCCATTCTCTTTCTTTTCTTGGCAGTAATATGGAAGATCGTCAGTAAAAACTGAAATTTCTCCCATGCACACAGATCACTTACTTTTCTTCAACTCTAGAAGGTGCATATGCTGATGCGGACCACTGCCACCGTTCTAAAGATTGTCTCTGGATGTGGTGTGTCTGACAGCTGATGAGGAATGGCAGAAACTCAGAAGTGCACCATGTGGGAGAGCATCCTGTATTTTTCTCGCAGTGTTGCTTTGCATGGCACCTACTCTGCCAAGTAATGGATACTTGAACGTAAATGCCGGAAAGGACATCTCCTTAAATGTGAAAGAGGAGAATATATGGCAAAGATTTAGTTGTACAAGTCATGACTTGCAAAACCCAGGTTCCTCCTACTCTTTTCAGGCATCTTTTTTTTCCTTGTCCCTTTCCCATGCAACTACGTCCCCTATCTGGAATATCACACAATCTGCTTGCAAAGTGAACTACCAGGAAGAGTTCATTCAGTTGTCAGAAAATCCACTTGCAGCATGGATCCTTCCACTTGGAGAGTGCCTGATGGGACCTCTTTCTCTTATATCCTGTCCATCTTTGAAAGAGGAAATGGATACTCAGAAATGGATTTCCTAATTTGTGAGGCTTAATTTCATGTCTTTGCCATCAGTTCTGATTCCCGACGTGGACTTTCCCTCTTTTTTGTAGCGGCAGGCACACATTTACCTTGAAGAAGACATTTGCACCATTTGGATAGGCTTCAGAGGACCCGTTGGTTCTCCCAGTTAATTAGATCATCCTGGCACAGACGATTGGTATCTCTGATCTCCCATGCCAAACTCATATTTCCTAAGCAGCATCCAAGGGAAACAGGGTGGCCATGGCTTAAAGTGTCACTGAAAGTCCTCATCATATTATTCTCCTCATAATACATTATCTCATGACAATAAGAAAGGTATCAGCTGCTCAGAGAAACACTGATAAAATTTATGATTAAAACTGTCCTCTCCAGGGCATTACCTTTTATTAACCTCTTGGAATTCATCTTCTATTTCTTCTTTTATTTTGCTTACTACTTGGATTGAGCTCACTTTGACACGCTCACTTGAGTTTGTTTCATTAAAAGCTGAAATTCTCCGAAAATATTATTAAAGCCATTTTTATATACCTGCATGTGAATGATGCCCTTCCACTGACATCAGTGGAAGTTGGACTCAGGCCTCCTTGCTGCTTTTTTTGCCAGTGGAGTCATACCTCACCCCCTTGGGTTTGGAAGCTCAGCTGGTTCTGCTGGAGTCCCATACTTGCATGGAAACTCATGAGGCTGCCAACAAACAGCTGCATCAACACCTCAAGGCTCCTAAGAAGTCTTTACCACTTCAGAGGACTCCCCTTTGCCCCTATATCTTTTGTTGGTTTGAAGAGCAGATGTGGTGAAGGCAATACTCACCTGGAGGAGGGAGCAGCTGGACAAGAGGAGGAGGTGGTTCAACCCTACTGCTTTTTTTTCCGTTTTTCAGCCTTTTAGCTGAGCTGGCCTAAAAAGTACCAATTATTGCCTCTTGTAGCAATGGCCTTGATGATGGAGAGAGCTGTCAGCTGGAAAGTGGACTGACACAACCAGTTCATTTCACATAGGTCAGCAAACAGCCATCAGATTAAGATGATTTTTGTTCACTATCGACCTGAGCTCGATTGGAATCAGTGACCCGGAGATGAAAGGCTCAGAAAGAGGGGTTTTTATTTTGTATATGGTCACACATCACTTCTGTCTCCACCTCACTCATTTTCTTGTCCAAAACTCTTTCTTTTTCTTTTTTTCCTCCACCCCAAAAATTATAAATCCATCCTCCACTCTTAATTGCAGTGCACCATATGGGGATCTGTTGAGGTTTTGTTAAGGCATCAGTAATCTATTAGTCATCCTCTCCTTTGTATTACAAAAGATCTATCCTTCAAGAGGCAAGTATTGATTTCAGCATTTCTGAGACAGTTTCAGTTTGGAAGGCACTTTGTGAACTAAGCAGAGACTGGTTTGAAATCAACAGTAATAGCATAATAGCATTAACAATATCAGGAATGATCTTACAGATAAAATACAAGGAAAACTTAAAGGAATGGGAAAGGACACACACTGGTAGCCCAAATCTACTTCATCTAAAGTTAATGTTCTCTTGGGTCTAACACTTCTCTATCCTTTTTTAAATCATGGGCAACCCTTTGATTCTGTCACTTTCTTCTCTCTTTTTTTTCCCCCCCTTCCTTCTGACATGTCAGTGCAGCTTCAATCCCTTCACATCCCCCCTTCCCTTTTTATTTTTGTAGGAAAAACTGGTATGTTTTGGAAAGTGAATGTGCTTAAAAAGTACTTTAGTGGTAATATAGTTCCAGACCCCCTCAGTTTAGAGCTTTGTTTGAGAGAACATCCCTCTTATTTATTCTTAAGTCCTACTGTAAAAACAGGCAGTTAAACATTCCCCCGAGTTAGGGTCTTTGTTGCTTATAAATTGTGCAAGATGCTCACAAAACTTGATTTTTCTTAGGACAAGGACAGTTTTCCTTTCTATGCCAAAACAAAAATGAAATAAATGGGGCTCAATAATATTTTAGTTTATAAAAAGTAGACCAATAAACATGTTGGACCCTGTAATGGCTCTCCCTACCACGCTCATGAAATTCTCATTTTTTAAGGATGTCAAAGAATATCTGCATTAAAATGCTACATTCTCTGTTCTCCTAAATGAATAGTGCAAATATGGTAGCCCACTACTTAAATCTATGCAATTTTCAGGCATTCAGAACAAGGCATTTTCCTAGGGAATGTATTCCTCTGTAAAATTCATGATCTGTGATAAAGTATTCATTATGATCAAACCTGTAATCCATCTCCTAAAACACTGGTTATTATCATCCTTGCTACAGTTAAGCAGTATCATCATCATCCTCACCATGGTCATTACCATATGAATCGCTAGTAATAACTGATTTTGTTGGGATAATTGCTTCTTTGTCATGTCTGCTGTTGCATTTCTAGCGTATTGGCGATGGCTGAAGACCAGGAATTGACAGTAAGAGGAGCTGAACCTGCGAGCCTCGAGCCTCTCTGGAAATACCACATCTTAACTCCTCCAGATACTTCCATTTAACATACATAAGCATGCAGGACCAGCCCTTATTTTGAATTTTTTGTCACTGACAAGGTGGAGATGGCTAGCACTGGCAGCTGAGTCTTTGAAGGGAAAGAAAGTTCTTGTTCTTTTTTAGGAGAGAGCCCTTTTCAGTTGGTAATGCTGAAAACACTGACCCCAGAAAAGTAATCCTGGAAGGTACCTTTGGAGGTCATCAAATCCACAGCACTGCCCCAAGAATGGATCAACTCAACATATGCAACCTATCTCCTCTCCTGACAAATATTTTCTAATTGCTTTTGCAAGACCTCCAGTGACACAGGTCCTACAATCACTCCCAGCAGCCCATCCAAGTGCTTCACTGTCATGACAATCTGAATTTTTTCCTAATGTCTGAATGTACTCCTGACTTATGATCTTCACAGTGGATAAGAAAAGCAGACAGACTTCTGGCAGCCTGTTTTTGAAGACTCATACTGCTGACCCTCAGACATGTGTTATGTGGTCATCTCTCATCTTCTTTGGGTTCCGTCCTGAATTTGCACAGTCCATTACTGCTGCAAATCTAAGGGAGTAACCTTTCTTACCTTGAATGTCTCTCATGAATTTCACCCTGGTTTATCCATCCATTTATCCATTTTTTTGAATCAGTTCACATGCTAGTCTGTCTTTTCTAAGTAACTCTTCAATAAAAATTCAGTGTTCTTTTTCTGCAAAGTTGATAGAAGTACTGCTTACTCAATTAACGAAGCTGTCAGTGAAAGCTATTAAAAAGAGGACTAGATAAGATCTGCCTTCACAATGGATGTGTCCACTCATGTAATATTGGGTGATATTCCATAGAATCATCAAAAACACTTCCTTTTCCAAGCCCTTGGCAAGCCCTGTGTTTCCAGCACGGAAATGAGCAAGACATCATGGCAGGGAAGATTTTCATGAGTTTATCCCAAAACTGTGAGTCTCCTATAAAATTGTGAGTTGTATAAGTTGCCTTTCTTGGTGTGCATTTTTTAAATAAATATTTTCTTCATCTAATCAGTCAGTGCTACACTGATATGAAGCACAGATAGTTGTTCAGTGTCTGAGGTCTCAAGTTTTTGACATCTTTCAGTTCAGGAGTACCTGTGACTCACTCCAATTTTTTGACTGTAGAGCCTCTCTTTTTTTCTCATATCCTGACATTATCTGCTGTAAAGAGAATATATCTCTACATTTATAAAATATATCCTAATATTAGTTATTTGTGAAAATAAATAAAATACAAGCCAAATTAATATAGCAGTGGCATCATTCATTAGAAGCATACAGCAATTGCATTCTAGGAGGTTCCTGGCATGGAGATAGTGCCTGTGGATTTAGCAGATGTTGGGATTAATCCTAATGTTAGGAATAACATTATTTTGTCCCTGAAAAACTGCTAGTCTAATTCATGCTGTCTCTTACTCTGGAGAATTTACTTCCAGCATTAGAAGATTTTGACCTCTGTTTTTCTCTACCTAGAATAAACTCCAGAAACAGGCTTGTTTTCTGATCATAGAATCATGACATATTCCAAGCTGGAAGGGACTCATAAGGATCAACTCTAACTCCTGAAACTGATGAATTTCTCAGTCTTATTTTTTGCTGAGGGTTGTCTGGCAATGGTCTTTGATTGCTTTTTGCCCATCTCTCATGCACACAGAGTATGAAGTATAAGTTATTGTATGGTATGATGGCTTGTGATTCTTTACAAGTTGCTCACTCTGCTTGTTCAGTGAGGTTGCAGGACCCATGTTATTTCCAGACTGGAAGCCATGGTTACAGAGATGCTGAACCTTTGCTAGGAAGTCCTGCAGAAGAAACTACTGTAGATGCATGCAGCATTAATGCAACTGCATGGCCTCTAGAACAAAGTTTCCTTGGTTTTGATGGGGATGGAAAGAGTTTGTGCTTGTCTGGAGTGTTGGCAGAGTCAGCTTGTGTCAGCCTACAAAGTTTTTGCAGCCAAACCCTAAGACAGTGATGCAGAGTCTAGCTATTTCTTTAATTTGTTATGATTCATTTCAAAAACTTTGGCCCCCGGAGCTTTTCTGAAGTACTGGCTAATTAATTGTTTTCCAGCCTGTGTTTAAGGACAGTACACCAGCAGCAGTCCAAGGAGCAGGTTAATGGAACAATGTTCTTCCTTTCTGTGTACTTCTGGCAGAAAGATCCACGTTTAGGATACCTGGTGACCAACAGAAACGTGAACAGTTGTTAAAAGTCTCTGATCAAGAAAGCCTGATAAATCGACACTGAGAAAATCTCCAGACTCTGTATTGCCAATTACTTCTCCAACCAGTAGCTGGTTTGCAAGACCACAAAATCTGGTACCGTTCAACAGAATACTGATGGCTAAATAGAAATGGTCCACAAATAGGGCTCAGTAGTGCTACAGAAATACGAACAACAACAGGAGAGGCAGCACACAACATGACTAATGATGAAGTAATTAAAGCTTAGAGAAGTGTTTATTGCTGGATGTTATGCAATTCTCTAAAGATGTTATAAATATCAACAAAGTCTCTTTCCTTTTTTTTTTTTTTACTTTGTTTAGTTTCTTTGCTGGCTTATTTTTGGGCACAGCTTCTGTCTACAAGATATTTCTGGGCAGACTAGGGATTGTACGGTATGTGGACCAAAACAAATTGTGTGAATGCTGGTAAATGAAAATTACAGAGTTTTGTTCGGCTTTCTTGACTATCTGCTGTGAAAGGAAGTTCACTGTCTCTGGATGCAGTATTAGGAATAGAACATTATGCAGTAATTATAGTAATAGTAAAATTATAGTAGCAATAATATAACTTTTGCTCTTTCCCCATTGATTTGCAAGAGTAGTTGGCTCCAGTGCTCTGTATAATATTATGCTGGGATGCAGTTACTGGCTATAGCAGGCACTACTGCTGGACAATGTAGTGACTTTTCCTATGATCTAAAAGTTTATTTTCTATGGGCAGCAGTTTTATTTAAAATTTGGCATCCAGTGCTTGTACAGCATCTTGGCTTCTATGTTGTCTAATCCTTATTTAGGCATTGTTTCCACGAGGCTCAGACTCAGGGATCTGGCACCAGACCCCACTGTGTTTCTCCTCTCACTTTTCTCCTACTGCTCCCCATCAGCAAGAGTGGAAAGAGAAATAATGACATTCTACATTCCAAATGACTGACAGGCCTTGGGCTATGTGGAGGTGAATTCTCACTGAGGGAAATATTTGACTTGCAAGTAGGTACTGAAATCCTGTTTAATAAAATCATGATTTTATGTTAGTGAAAATTAGATTATTATTATTTTTTTTTTACTTCTTACTTGAGAGTAGAGGATAAAACTACAGCTAGCAGTACTTTCTTCAGTGAGGAGTAGGAACCTCTTCTACCTGGTAAGTGGTACAAAATGTCTGGATGTTGTTCTCTGTTTTAAAAGCAGCTAACAACATGTGGGCTCCTATGTTCAAGCAAGCAGATTTACCTGAGAATGAGAAGAAGGAAAGGCGGTAGCCCAAATCAGCTTTTGTCCCTGACTTCCTCATATCTTTTTGCATTCAGGAGGTTTCCAACGCTCATCAGTTCAAGCAGAGCAGTGCTTCTTGTCAGCTGCCTGGCCACTGTACACATATAGCATGGCTGCAGCATTCCAAGACAGTCCTGCTGATGACCACACACCTACCATGTGCCACATGAATTTACATTTCCACCTAGGATTTGCTGAACTGATTTTGATGTCTTCTTTGCATGCTTTTGCATCTCATGATCTGGTCATTAGAACACAGTGGTGCAGCTTGCAGCTTCATACCACATCTAAAGTTCTGGACATACATATTCTTACATATTCTTGGTACATATCTCCTGTTGTCTTGGGAAGAGGATAGCTTTGCACAGACTGCCAAAGTGTTTTTCTTCACTTCTTAGACTTGCTTTAAGGAGTCTCTCACAGTGTTGATACGCTAAAAATGCAGTATGTTTTTATATTTTCTCTGCATAGAAGTGATATTTTGCTCTAACTGCGCACTTATCAAAAGAACAAACAACAAAGCATCAGCAAAATACTGAAAGCAGCAGTTGGAAATAAGAAATCATGAAGAAAAAGATAAAGTAGGGAACATAGGATATAATAAGTGATAAAATGCAAAAGACTGGTAAGGGAAATCTAAAGTTGGGAAAATCCCTATCTGGAGTTGCTCAAGACAATGAAAATGACTTCTTCAACTGCAGTAAGAACAAAAGAGATCCTAATGATGGGACATAAATATTATCAGCTGGAGATTACTATAAAGAATTCCCACGATATGGGAAAATATGTATCCCGTAGCTATTTCTGTTCCTTTCTTGATGTATTTCTATTTTATTATGCTCATGGGAGCTCCTTTCAGATAATAGGTTACTGGAAGGAAAGCAAAGCAACATCTTCTATTGATAACCATTTATAAACCATTAGGGCTTAGTATACCTAGAAGTTCAGAAACCATTGGATAAGGAAATTTTCCAATTGCTGCTCCTTATTTTGAATTACTCACAGAATAGTGAGGATATTCCAATACCAAAAACAGTACAAATAGCATGTTGACATTTAAAGATGTCACGTAAGATGACCTGAGTCACAATGGTTGAATTAGCCTACCATCTATGTGTGTATGTGTGCGTGTGTGTGTTTGGAGGCAATAATACTTCCATTGATATTGTTTTTAATCAAAAAAGAATTAAAGATGGAATTGTCTTTGAATTCATAACATCAAGAAGGAGGATCTTGTCAATTATTGTCAGCTCTTTCTTCAGTGAGATTCTAGGTGAGATTCTAGGTCTTTAAAATGTAACTGTAGAGATACAATATATTTTCAATGCCTTCATGCTAGGGAAACTGCTTCATGGAACAAATGGAAAATTAAGACTAAAATTCTTGAAAATATGAATACATCATGCAATATATAGAGAAATAGCTAGACACTGGCCTGTGTTGAAGAATAGTTGTCTCAGGGTAATTATCTTTTAAAGAGATTGTTCCTAGCGAGCTTGACAGCAGCCTGATGCTCAAGCATCATCCTTCTCATCTTGGTGTAAAAGAAATTGTCCTGCTAAATATCTGCATATATACAAAGTTAGTAGAGTGACTGAGGGCAGAGCAGCCATACTTAAAAAAATGGTCACAGGTCAGATAAGCAGACTGCAAACCTGTGCATACTTAGGAGCAAAAAATGTGCTACTCCTTGAGAAAGTGAGGTGGCCTGGAATATAGCTAATCTGGAGAACACTGGAACTCACACTGGACAAGGTGTCAGAGTTTGGCTGCAGCAGCCATGACCAACCAGTGGCTCACAGGCCACACACTACCTGGCACAGCTTGCAATGCAACTGCCCTCCCCTGTGTGCAACTGTCACTCAGTAATGACCAAACATCAGTGTGCTATTAACCCCATCTGGGTTGAAACCAGAGCATGGAGCATAGTGCAACGCCAGCTCAAGTTATGGCAAATAATTTTGAGCATTTTGGTATATTGTCTAAACACTGTCCTGTGAACAGAAATAAAAACATGTAGTCATGCTTTCCATTGTGGTAAAAAAATTTGAGAATAGGTTTCAAGATTGCAAAAGGAAATTATCTTTCTTGTTTGTTTTTATATTTGCATCTTCATTTTCAGTCAACATAAATTCACGAGCTGCAAATTTTGATATGGAATTTATAGAGTTGTAATTAGACATTCGACTCAAAAATCTGATCATGTCTCTCTACTGGACTTTTACAAGCCCTGTCTTAGCAGAGAGAAATATCCCGCACTTCACAGTCACACCTCATTCATGTCATTGCATTTTGAAAGTACAAACACTTGTGAACAAATGTTTTCAAAGATGAAGTGCAGGAAAAATAAAATTTCATCAAAAATCTCTGGCAAGTACCTTGAGAACTCAATGATAATTGCAGCCACTGTCACTTAACCAGGCTGATGCGTTAGTTTCACAAAAATAGGGTCACACATCCCACTAGCTTTTCACTTTTGTTGCTCTCCCTTTTTATATTTTAACAAAAAATATTAAAAATTAATAAGTTTTGTTATTTATCTACATTAACTATATATTTTATGAATGCCTCCTATTTTGTTATGTTGGCCCACGATGTCAGAGGCGGATGTTGGTGGTACAGCAATAGAGTTTGAACCTGCCCACCAATATCCCATTACATTTTATTGCCATGTGACAGATGACAGCAGAGGGACAGTCTGACCAAATGGTGTCTGATATGGAAGTGCACTTGAAGCAAAGGTGTGTCACTGAGTTCCTTCATGTAGAAAAAATTGCATCCATTGACATTCATCAGCAGTTATGAATGTTGATGGAGACCAAACAGTGGATGTAAGCACAGTGAGTGGTGCATTTCAGAAGTGGTGACAACGACAGTGGTGATTATGTCGAAAAATAGTGATTTTTAATTGAGAATTTGCTCTATCAAACAGTGTGTAGATACTGTGCTTACTGTATCTGTTGTAGTTTTCATTGAAATAAATAGGAGGCATTACTTTTGGAGTGACCTAAATACATGCAACTCAAGACAATTCCTCTTCAACGAATGTGGCTCAGGCAAGCCAAATGTTGGACACACCAGTGCTATAGCAAAGAGGGGAAAGAAGTCCTTGGGTTTGTGCAGGATTAGTGAACATGAACAGGCAATCATGGCTGAACACCAAGAAACACCAAGAACAGAAAGATCAAAGAAGTGGCTTCCAGTGAACATCCTAAGGATTTCAACCTGTTTAAATTATCCAAAAAAAAAAAAAAAAACAACCAGAAACAAAACCCAACAACAAAAAAAACCATAAAGAGATAACGATGGCAAAGAAGTCTATGTATTTTCACAGGATGAAAATGTTAGGTTCAGGGAGGCTGTTTTCTTCAGAAGAGAAAAGTCAGACAAAACCAAACACTGAAGCCAGGCCCACAAAAATGAAAACTCAGGTATATATTTTTGAAGAGTTGAAGTCATTAAAATACTGACACAAACTACTACAGGAGGTGGTAGTATTCCATTTTTTTTTATTCCAACTCATTAGGGCAGAATGGGTGATTTGTTTTAATCAAGCACAGGTGATTAGGCTCAATATGGGAATAACTGGGTGAAATATGATGGCATATGGCATGCAGAAAGTCAGAGCAGATGATATAACAATCCCTGCAGTCTCTAGCTATGTAAAATTGTGAACTCTGTCATAAGAAGTTCAGTGCTAGCAAAGCACAGACCTCCAAATTCAGGCTTAGCCCAGTCGAATCTTTAATGTCTTTGGATCCAGGCAGATCAACCTACTGTTAATGCAGGCTTCACAAGTGGATCCTGGAATTTCATAGAACTCAGTCAACCCGGACAAGTTTATCATATCAATCAACTGGGGGGAGGTTGAAGAAGCTGCCAGGCAGCAGCAGATGGCCCCTGCTCAGCAGGGGCTGTATACAGAGACAGCAGTAGGGGCAGCTCTAGAAATCAAGAAAATCCCTAGAAAGAGTCTAACTGATAGGAGTTGGCGTAGGATGAGGGTCCTGATATTTCTCGCTTACTAACAGAGGAACAATTCAAATCCAGAGGAAGTAATTCAAGGTTTATTGTAGTTAATATAAATATTATACACACATTGTACACTGGGAGTTGATGGCACATTCATTCTCATCCAGTGCCTATTGCTGGCTGAAAGCTCCTCTCAGAGATGTTTTAAATATTTAGCATGTTATAAACTCACACATTTAAATGTCAGCTTTGCAGCTATCTATGAAACAGATGTCTGACTCTGTCTACTGAAAAAAAAAAAAAAAAGGGAAAATAGATAAAAAAATTAAAGAGCATTTAGGGTCTGAACCAAGCTAACAGTAGGCACAAACCTCAAGGAGTGACACTCATGGATCTACCCTGCTCTCCTTGATGTTGAAGCCCTATGGGCTGCACTGGCAACCTCTTCCACCATCCTAATGATGCTCCAATGCATGGCTGGTTTTGAGTCCAGTTGTTCTCACCAGGACTTGCCAGCAATGCTTCCTCCTCCTCCATTTCTCATCCCATAAAATTATTAAACGCAACCAGGGCACTCTCCCCTATCAGTATTCTGAGTCTACACAGAAAGAAAGCAAACGAGTTAAAGGCAGGACATCGGCCACTGTTGGATTTCCTGCCTTTTGTCCAGATGTGTGACCAACACAGGTTTGTATTTATTGATGATTTTGGTGTATGTGAAGGACCAGTTACTTTTGTGCATGGTTTTGTCTTTCTTCCCCCGTTCTGTTTTCCCTGCTGCTGCAAACACTTGTGCCTGCAGAAAAAAAAGAATTAAACCTAGGGAGAAAAATAGATCAGCCTCCATCAATTGGCCTGTTCAGAAGAAGGAATAGATTTTACTCTAATCTGTGCCATTAGCATAACAAGAGAAATGCTGGAGCAGTTGTTAATAACAGCAAAGAGGTTGTTTAAGTCAAGCATGTGTTTCAGCTCCACGGCCTGATTAATCTTGTCACCAATGATTTTTTTTTTTTTTTTTTTTTTTTTTTTTTTTTGTGTCCAGAAAACTTTTCACTGGAGGCAGAGGGGAAAGAAGGGGGAAGGAAAAAAAAAAAAGGCAGCAGTAAAATAGCCACGTCCCCGCCTTCAAACCTGTCTCTGTGTCTCTCTGTGTCTACCCTTACTTCTGCCTGGATTAGTCGACATAAAGCTGTTTTCGACAGCCAAGGCCCTCAATGGCGAGTTAAATTTAGACAGATTGTGAGGAGTGGAGAACATGGGCCTGAGAAAAGGGACCCGGCTCCCGGCCTGACCCCGCTTTGTTCCCCCGCCGTGGTCACCTGCCACCCCGCACAAAGGGCCGCGCTGCCGCCGCGCCGCCCTGACCCGGCCCGGCCCCATTGGCTGCCGCCCCCGCTGTTGCCAGGGCAGGCCCGGGGAGGCCGGCAGGCTTAGGAGAGGAGCCGGGGAAGGCTGGGAAGACTGGAGGAGTGCATCCCAGCCACCCTGCTCGCCCAGCTGTGGGCCACTGGTGTGGGGCTGGCCAGGCAATGGGTGCACGAGGCCACGAAGCTGGGAGCAAGCGCCTGGATTGGCACGCTGCTGCCGCATTAGGTGTCCCATCTCCCTCTCCGGTAACCCCTGCTCTACCTAAGTGAATGCCTCTCCTGCCTCTGCTCCATTTTATTTTAATCTCTGTTTTGCCTGGCTGGAGCTGCTTTGCTAAATGAAAAACAAACAAGCAGTGCGTGAATGAGAGCAGCCTCTGGCTCAACTTGTTATCAAAACCTACCTGTGCATGGCATTTGAATTTTTCTAGTTTGCTAAAGGATCTGCGGACAAAAACACTGGAGGGAGGAGAAGAAGCAGCAGATCTTAGTCTAAATACTGTGTTTACCCAAATACCCATAATAAAGGGATTTTGTCCATACATGCTTCGCCCACTGAAACAAACGGGGAAGAGGTTTTGTTGCCTCTGTGTAGCATTTTCTGATTCAGGAAGACATTTTATACACATGCTTTTCAGTAAACATGCCAGTGCCCCTTTCCATTTAGCATAAGTGCTGACATGCCTGAAGTTAATTCTGTTTTATAACATGAGGCCTGGGCCAGTGTCATCGTCTGCCTCTTGCAATGTTTGCAGCAAGACTGTGAGCAGGGAGACCAGCTGGTTAGAGCAGAGCAACAGCATCCCTGTGATTGGCCTGAAATAGGAAAAAAATAGCTTGCAGAAACAATTTTATGCTATGAATGTGTAAATTTATTTCTACTGAAAGCAGCGCATTTGTACTTATTTACATCACACTTGAAGCTTGACTTCTTCTACTGTATTTTACTGAAGATCTCAGCAAGGGCTTTGAACAGCAGGTTTTACCTTGCTTCACCTTGTCATGGTACAAAATAAACATGCACCTCCTCCTGGAAAGCAGGCTGCCAATAAAGGAATCCACAGAAATAGCAAAGGATGTGGTGGAGCCTCAGGGAGACTGAGGCATGGTAGGAAAGCAATTAAGCTCACACAGCCAGCTTGTGAGAAAAATTGGAATGTGTAGTTTAGAGTGTTCGTGTATTGCCACTTTCATTCTGTCACAGCTCATGATATCTGGTTGCTAGGATAATTTTATTACTTTCAATCCATAAATATTAAGTATTTCATAAGAGCAAGTATCAAACATTGTACCCATGTATTCCTTCATATGCATATATTCTTTCTTCTTCTTTTCCTTTTATTTTGTTTTATTTATTTATTTTAAATAATCATGACTTTCTCCATGCAAATACTCCTATTCAGATTTTATCGCTGACCTGGAGACAAGATGTTTCATAGTGGTCCAGATCTAGGCACTGTCTTTACAGTTTCTGTAAAGATTCATCCTCCCTTATGGGTAGAAAAAATTACAACTGAGTCAGCAAGTTTTCCTCCTGCTGTCTTCTGCTTCTGTTAATATGATTTCAGGGTGCAGAGAGCAGCTAAATCTTTGGTTCAGAAATGTATTTTTAGTGGTCTTACCCAATAGCAGCTCAGCAGATCATAGAATCATAGAATGGCCTGGGTTGAAAAGGACCACAGTGATCATCTAGTTTCAACCCCCTGCTATGTGCAGTGTCATCAACCACCAGACTAGGCTGCCCAGAGCCACATCCAGCCTGGCCTTGAATGCCTTCAGGGATGGGGCAGATCTCTTATCTAACATCATACCTGTCTTATCTTGTTAAGTGCCTTATTCTCTCTAGCCTTTTAGATGTACAGAATGATTGTAAAACAGTTCTAAATCAGTCTTCCTCATTTAAATTGATGGTAACACTGAAATTGACTTTAAATAGTTTGTAAAGATGTGAAGGAAGGATAAAGTGGTGCCGAAGAGAGTAATATGTCTGTACAATGCTTGTTCTTGCAGCCACTGTGCATGATGGGGGTCCTATCCCTTTCCTCAGTGACTTACAGTCTGTCCTCTGTCCTTGCTCTGCTGCAGTTCAGATGTTCTGATTACTCCTCTTTGTTTATTTAATGGGAACATTGTGCCATATTGCAAAGTTGTCCCTCGTTCCCTTCATGAGGAAGGGGAAAGGGTAAAAACATTCTAAGTGATACAAGTCCCTGCTTAAAATAGAAATCACAGAGATAGATATAAAATAACACAATTTTCCCCTTTGTTGGAAACCTTCCATCTGGGAGTATATGATATAGACGATGCAAAATACCATGCAAATGATTCTTAACAGGAGAAAAGTAGACAACTGCAGTGTTTTAAGTGGTGCACAATATTTGCTTTGCTGTTATGTGCTGTATTGCACCAGCTGATTGTTCTTCATGGAAAATCAGAAGTAGACACAAGGAGAGGTAAGGATTTTTGAGGGACTTTGTTTTAAGACACGTGTCCCACATCTCCTTTTTTTCTCTCTTCAGTGTTTCAGTCTGCTTTAAGAGGGAACTTTTCAAGGTATTTAAAAAATCAGCTGATTTCTTTTAGTGTCATTCACATTGCTTACTTTAAATGTTATGTAAGAGTGGAGTTATAATTCCATATATATTAAGTGGCCTCAAATTAATGAAAAGTTAAAAACACAACAACAACCCAACAAATGTTAAAAAGTATAATTGCATTTGGGAGATAAAACACCACTCAAGCCCTATGTATTTTAGGGAAATATCTTTGAAATCCTGATATAAATAGAGAAATTACCACAAATAGAGCTGTAAGTGATAACTATATTACTCAAAAGGCCACACTATTACAAATGATCTGGGGGAAAGGGAGGGGCACGGATGCATAAGAGATACGATGTCTATTTTAATACTATCAATTCTGTAAACAAACGTTTATGTGAACAGAACTGACTCAAAAGATCCAACTGCTAAGGAAGCTAGCCATCTTTTGAGCGGATTCTGGTCAGAAGGTACGTCAGGGCAATAACTTTATAGAATTGTAAACATGGTTTTACTGGTAACATCTGTTGTGCTTTCTCTCACCGTGCCCCATAGTGGGCTATTCTGAACTGACACCAAGGATATTGTGGTGAGTTAAAAGTAGCTCTCTGGAGACTGAACTGCTCTGTGCTTACTGTCTCTTGCTCTAAAAGTTCCCAGGAGAAGTGCTTGACACACGAACTGTTTGACAGAAGGACAAGGCAAGATGACAGCTTGGGACGCCTATGTCCATCAGAAGTCTCAGTCTGTATCCCACAAGCAGAGGGTATTTAAAGATCAGACACATAAATAATAGCATTCACACACATTTGGTTACAATACTTAATAGCCGTATCAGGAATCAGGAGAAAAAACAATGTGTCCTTTATAGCATTTTTAAAGGAATTAAAACCACTAGTTATGACATTTTGTTGCATTTTGTCTTTTTGCTTGTTTGTTTTTAAGCCTCCAATTTACTAGTGCCAAACTGATACTATTTTAAAAGCTAAAAAGGAACCAAACAAAAGTGTTTCACTTTCCCATTCATTGTGAGGTCTGAGGGTTTCCCTTCCAAAAATGGTCCAGGTTGCTACTTTTTATTTTAACGGTTTGATGCATAGGAAAAGGGTTAACTGCATAACTCAATCACACAATATCTTAGATTACAGATAGCCTGCAAGAAAAGGTTTTGCAGTGTGGTAATAACTACCACTGCATCGTGGGAACAGGCTGTGGCAAACAATGATGGAATTGACAATGGTGCATACAAAAGCCACCTTTGGGAGAAACCATATCTCACAGCATGCTGGGAAAAGTGAGAAATAGTAGCAGATGCTGTCAGGACTATAAGCAACAGATGCCTCCTGGCCAGTGTTCAGCCAGTACAACCAGATCACACCATTCATAAGCAGGGAACATTTTTTTTTCTCCCTCTCTTTGTAGAAGGGAGGTAGCAAATACAAATATTGCGGAGGAATTAAAAACAGCAGATGGTGGCAGCAGGATTTGATGAGATCAGGGTCAGGTATGGGTATACATTTGGTAGTGGCATTAATCATCCTTTCCCTTTGGGAACTGAAAGTTCAGGCCACTAACACAGCATTAAATTGACCACCTTCAGGTTATGTTTTACTTACCCAGTCACCCTCAATACCCCCTTGTCATTTTCCCCCCACCTCAACAGCATGGCCACAGAGTTCTCTCTCACAAGGCTCTGGTAGATTTAAGAGAGTTTAAAAGAACATATGTTCAATATTTGGTTAATTCAATTTGTGCTTAAATCATTAATAAGCCAGCCAATCCTGAACAGGAAACATTAAAAGCCTCCTATTAAACTGACTGCATTATCTCTCTGGCTCTTGTGCCAAGCTGGTTGTTTTCACCTACAAATGCTCTCTGTTTATTATCGGCTTGAATATATTTGGTCACCTTTCATCTCCCATCTTAGCTTATAGCTCCCATCCTGAGAGCTCCAAAGGAAATAAGGAGGTAAATAACACAGCCCCATTGGAAAAACAAAGTTAGAAAGTGTAAATGAGCTTCCTTGCATGCGTTGCTTAGTGTGTTGGGTTCAATGCAGTCAGATCATTAAAGGAATGTAAATGAACAGTTATTTCAGAAAGTGACACAGATTTTTTTTTTTCAGTAGCTTGTTTCAGAGTTTAGTTTTATTGTAAAAGTGGTTTGAACTCATTACAGGTCTCTGTGAGGACTTGTCAAATCTCTGCGATCATTTTTCAAAACCAAAACATATTTTCTTCTAGTCATTGCTCTATTATGAGAGTGTTTAGTAAACAGGATGATGATGAAGGTGTGAGCATTCTTCTCTTAGGGCTGTGGTTTTCTTTGGCAATTAGAAGAACACAGTCTGGTAATTAGATGATCTGCATTCTAGCATTGTCTCTGATGCTGATTTCCTCACCTTAGGAAGGTGATACTTCTTCTATTCCTCAGTTTTCTCTATTGTGAAATAGAGATTTTCACTGTACCTGCATCAAAGAGGTAGTGCGGATGCTTAAATTATTCTCTATTTGCCTAATGAGCTTGTGGAGCCTCTGAAAAGCATGCCCAGTAGACATGCTGTGCCAGATGCCAAAACATGATATTTTGGTGGTTGTAACCTGAAACTTCGGCACTTAAAATGTAAGTTCTGAAACTCAGAGTGCATAAGAGGTGAGAACTGACTTCCATTTATTGAATTCACTTATTGATGCTCTGGTCCTAGGCTTGTGTGGCATGTTCTGGGAAGACTGACATCACCCCAGCACCCTGACTTTCCTTGTCAGTAGACTTTTTGGACATCCAAGGCAAGAATTGTCTAGAAAAATGAATGGGAATTTGGCAACCAGTTGTGGGTCAGATCCAATCAGATCATTAGATTCTACTTTATACGGTGTTGTAGATATTTACTATGTGCTTGATGAACTTTTATATGCTCCTTTGAGGTTTTCCTTTCAATTCTTACTCTAGAATTCATCCTAATTATCAGTGAGTGAGGAATTGGAGCATATTGTATCCATATGCTGGGGATAAATTGGAGATTAGAGAGGCACTAATTAATTTATTAACCTGTCTGTTGCATAAATAGGCAAAGATGGACAGGAATGAAATATTCTGTGGGCAGCAGAGGAAGAAATATTTCCAGTCTCCCTTGCATAAGTTTTCCTTCTCTTAGATTGCTATCTTCTGCATCATCAGGATCATTTGCCTCAGGGTCTATGGCTTGATCTTTCTCCTACTAAAGCTACTTGGCTCCTCACTACCAAAATGGTAAGAAGACTGCACTTTCATTATTCAGAATATTCTTCTACTGTAATTATTTAACAGAAATGGAGGAAATTTGAGTGTCTGGCAGGAGAGTACATTGGCAATAGGTGCTACTTCTTTTTCACACAGGGTACATCTATGAAAAAGGCATTTGCTCAATTAAAAGGCAGCAAGTGTAAAATGAAAGGGTGTGATTCTTCATGCTAAGATGTTTCACAGAGCTCTGAGCCAGATAGGACAGCTATGTAGATCACTTTATTTGACCTCCTCTTCATCAGAAATGATTACATTTTTCCCAGTAACTTCTCTCTCTTTGTATACATGTTTGTCAAAAGCAGAGCTTGTGCTTGATGAGTGCGGGTGTAGTTAGCTGATGAAATGCCTTTGCAATATTAATAAATAAGATCAAGTAATAGACATATACGTGGGTAGAAATACTACCTACATTAATGCTATTTGCTCTCAGATTATGAATAAGGGTTTTCTGAGACATTAAGGTTCCATGTCTTTTATAGTTATAAAACTGTGGGCTTTATAAAGGATTTTATTAATCTTTTGAAGGCTCTGGCATAGGCCAGTGTATTTAGGATAGTGGCAAAGTTTTGATGGATTAATATTTATTGTATTATTGGTGTGATATCCTACTCAGCAGAGAAGGTATGGCAGAACTCTGTTAAATTTTGTTGGATGAAATGTTAGTATAAAAATCTGGGCAAGCATTCAATTTACACCTACCAACAGCTAAATGCACACAGATTAGCATAATCAAAGAGAATGCTTTTATTGGATGGACGTGGTTCCTCTAACTGAAAGAAATCAAGCAATCATACTGACTCTGACTTCTTTGAAGTCTTGAAATGCACATGATTTTGTTGTGCGAAGTGCCAGATTAAAGGTGAATTTTTGTGGAGTTTGAGCCAGACCTTTATCTTCCAGATGTCTGGAGAACAAACTAAATTGACCCCTGAACCAGAAGCTACAGAGCCCTATAAATATGAATTTTAATGCTGGAATTCATATTTAGTTATGGAGCCAGCTGTTCAGTAATGGGAGAAAACCTGTCCTTGAAACTGAGCAATCTTGAACATGCAGTTACAGAATTCTTGCAAGCAGGTTATAGATTTCTTCTCAAAATATGTTTTTGAGAAATAAAATGGAACACGTCAATATGTTGATCCTACTACGTGTTACCCTTTGATATGCTAAGAAAATTGGTATACATTAATTACATGCTACTTGACCTTTAAAAAGACTTGTTCCAAGGATGGGCAGCAGAGAAAGCAGAGCCGTGCCCATGGAAGTGCAAGAGAGCCTGGTAGGTTGGAGTCAGAGCTGAGTGCAGCTCAGATGTGGCTAAGGCAAAGCATGAACATGCTCCAGCCAGGTGTGGGAATGCAGCCTTTGGAGAGTGTGGAGCAACCTGCACTTCAGCACTGTGTGAAGCTTTCAGAGTGGGATAATTTCTGATCATGCAATCCTTCATATTTTGAAATATGGGTGTCTAGAGTTAATTCCTCAAAGATCTGTATGAACTTTAGGAATATTGATTGTCCTTTAACTTCCTTGAAGTGTATCCAAAGGTTTTAGTGCCTCTGCAAATCAGAACTTTGATTGAAATTCCAATTTGGATGGAGCTCCGACCTTCCACACCTGCCTCTGAGGATCAGCAAGATTCATTCTTTTCATTTACAAATTGTAAAGAAAAAGACTTATTTGGGAACATATTTTTTATTAATAGCCTTTTGTATGTGGTCAGTGCCATTTCTTTTAATTGCTCTTTCAACAAAAGCCGGGAGCTGTGATAGCTGGTGAAAATGAAAATTAAAAAATAAATCTTTTGGAGCTAATCAAGCTCATGTATTTGTTTTCCTACTAGACTTGGGATAAATCTTTCCACCCAATAGGAAGTTTTTTGTTTTAACTTTCTGTCTCAAGGAGCAAATAGTCAAACTTCCCTAGTGCCCGCAAGTTCAGCTGTCATTAGTCCTTTCTTCTGAAATGACTAATTTCCATCACTCCATGTCATCCATGAATGGGAAAGTAATCAGCACCATTTAGAGAGAAAAACCACTTGAACTGCAGGATCCTTTTTTCTCTGTTGGCTGATTGTGATTTCATATCTTTTATGTAAAGCAGACTTTTCAGAGCAGTTACCTATTTAAGGAATTTTTCAATTAACATTTTTTTTCTTCGAGAGTGACCAGGGCCTTTCGTTTCCACCACAAAGGGTTGGCTTACTTTTCATATAACACTGTGCTCAGCTCAGTTCCTTCATCCTGAAGGTCTTTTCTTTGGCAGTAATAATTTAGTTTAAACCCTCACCAATCAATAGCTGATCAATGCACAGCGGGAGAGGATTTCTATTGAAAACCCATTACACTTCAAGGGACTAAAATTTCTCATTTGAACAAAAAGTGCTCCAGCTTTATTCAAAATCCGTCTAATTGGCTCTTGGTTAAAAACAAAAATAAGCCTGAAAGGGAAAAAAGTTCTGTATGAACATTAAGGAGAGATCGAGTGTAAGGGCTGGTCCTGAAAGGTAATGAGAGCCTTTACTTTTTGAAGAGCTCAGACTTTCAGGACTTGAGAAGGCTGGGCTTTAATGTTAAAGTGCATTTTATGAAGGTCGTAGTTATTTGTAAGTGTTTATATTTGGATTTATATATATATATATATATATATTTTTTTTTTTTTTTTGAGAGTGATGTATATTATTTCCAAACAATAAATCCTTCATAATACATAGTTTTTCTGTCTTCATAGTATGGAGTAAAATTAAATCCCAAACAACATGTATAAGTTGTTTGTTACCAATATATTGCTCTCCTAACCAGGGAATATCATTATATGTGTAAATATTGTAAACCTGACCTCAGCCCTAGGTGTGTTATTCCTGCAGAATGATTTTCAGCATTCGTGTGTGCTGTGAGCCTGATCTGGTACAACTGACATCATGGGCAGCTTTGCCATTGATTTATGTGCTGTTGCATCTCTGTCCAGCCAAGACTGCAAGACTGCACTGATAAAAACTGGACAATGCTTGTAAGGCTGCTTGCCCATACACCTGTTGGTTTCTCTTCTACTGGGAGGTGTTGGCTGGATCCTAGTGTGCCTTCTTGCATTTTTGTCTACATCTCTCTTGTGCTTCTTCCTTCTGCTGCTTCCCTTCGCTGTCTCAAGCAGATGAGGTGAGAGATAGTTGTCTCCTCCTCAGCTGCTGGAGCACAGGCTCTTGGCAAAGAAAGGAGCTGTACCTGTGAGCTGTTTCTGTGAGTGCTACCATACAGCAGCAGTGGCAATGTGGTCATTTCAGAAGGGTGAAATGCACCATGAGTGCACTGTGCAGGTGGAGCCCCAAGAAAGCTTCTGCTGAGTTTCCCCTGCATTGCTCCATGGCAGGCTGTGTCCCAAACCAGATGCAATGTGCCTCCCTACCTCCCTGGGGAAGGAGTGACAATCACAGGCTTCTCAGGAGGGATACAATTGTATTGCTTCGTGTACCCTGCAGGGAGGAAGGAACACCTCGAACACCCATTCTTAACCCCAGTGAGCAACAGATGCTCAGGTTCTGAGATTGCTGTATCCAACTAGATTAACCCAGAACACCCGAAGTCTCTGATATCCAATCTGGCCACTTCTGGTGCGGTCTCCTCTATCAGTTACCATGTCAATGAGCAGAGCTCCCCTCCCAGATCCCCTCCTGCCCAGCACCACCCCATACTGCCTTTCCTTGGTCTTTGCCCTGCTGCCTCTGCTGTGTTGGGTGAAATCCAGCCCGTGCCAGACAGGTCCATTTAATGCCTCTATAATCTCCGTGGGTGGGAGTGGCACTCCATGAGCCACACGAGCCTTCATCCTGTTCTTCTGCACTGAGTCATCTCATTTTTTCACTTAGACATCAGTGGGTGAAACAGCTTCCTGAGTGCCTGTGATTTAACACAACCAGAGAATGCAAACAAGATCACAGACACCTGATTAGTAACACACATCCCTCCTTCGCAGCACAATTTCCTTATCCCTGGTTATTTGAAACCAGGGAGTCAGAAAGGAGTGCCGCATTGGAGCTGCTGAGTTCTTGCAAGAAGGTTAAGTTGAAAAAGTTATCTTCAGAAATATGCTGTTCCAGTTCGTATGCAAGCAGTTTTTATTGTCAGAGGTGTTTTTTTTTAAATGGGATAATATATATATATTTTTAACCAAACACAATGGATTATCTTTGCAATAAAAAGAGTCATCAAATAAAATGCTCTTTATGCAGAATTAAAAATTTCCTTCAGTGAAAAGTTTAATTAAAAATTTTGGTAGAGAAAAAGAATGTCTGAAAAATATAGGAAGTTGTGCAAGAATGTATTCATTGAAAATACTGTGAAACACAAACCAATTTTCATTTGCAGACCTGCTCAGCAAAATAATTTCCCTGAGTTTTGGTCAGTTCTGCTTGAGAAGTGTAGACTGAATCTCAGGAGCTAAGATGTGGAAAAGAGCTTTTAACTCAGTTTGTCCTTCTTGCTTTGGAAGGTAGACTTTTCCCCTTTCTATCACATGTCTTCCTACAGCATGCTTTGTGCCCACGAGGATATTTTTTTTCACAGAATTAATTATAGGCATTAAAAAAGAATATATTATTGTTCACAGAGCAGCACTGAAAATACTCCAGGAAGGGGAAAACATTGAGGTTGGTTTTAATTCAGTTAATTTCAATTAGTTTCTCTCCCTCTCTCTGAGGATTTTCATTTTGTGTGCCTGTTGATGACTCTGTGCCAAGATCCTCTCTGCGGCAACTCACTTTATGTTTTAGCAGGCACTATCTCTACAGAAGGACCTCTTATAAACAAAACTTTAAAACAGAGTAAATGCAAGGGCCGGTACATTTCTTGTGGATTTGTATAGGTTATCTTTTTTCTTGACTGAAATCTGTGTAGGTGGCTGGAAACACTGTTCAAAGGAATGAGCATGCAAGTGCCTGTTAGAATCGAAGCATGATGCAGCATGCTTTTGCTGGAGAAGCCCCAGCTCCATGGCACGGTGTGGCATGCAGCTGCTACTCATGGACACAAGCGGGTATCTTGCCCTCTCAATCCCCCCCGGCATTGTTTGGGATCTCTCATGCCATCTCTCATGCCAAAGCTGCCTCCCCAGGGATGAGAGCTCCTGGCTGTCTGTGAGAGGTGAGGTTACCATCCTACTGTCAGCCCCAGCTCCAACATCCCTGCTTGAGACTGGACCCTATCATACTGGTTTTACCCCAGGGCAATGCTATTGCCAAAGTTTAACTAATTTTAATTAACAATGGACAGCAAATATTTCTGTTGCTTAGGTGGAGCTGCTTCCCACACCCCAAAATGTTGACAAAAGTTTTTTTTCTGCTGGAGCACAGCTCAAACCAGCTCCCCTTGTTTAGCCTGAGAGGTGGGCTTCAGCTGCTTGATGTGGCTCAGCACCTGAGTTCCCATGCCAGAAGCATCTTCTTGAAAAGCAGTCCTTAAGAATCACCAGGTAGGCATCAGGTGCAATGATGAAGAATGAAAATCTTAGAAGGAATCCTGTTTTCAGACTGCCTACAGATCATCTCTTATGATATGGATCCAAATAACAGTGCTATAATAACAACAACAGGAATAGCAATAACGTATAGTGTCTACTTTTTGGTAATGCACACAGGAAATCACACTATAATACTAGCACCTGGGCAACTTCTGAAGGAAATGAGACTTCACAGGCTGTCGTTTTGGTACTCTCTCTCTTCCATGCCACTTCCTCAACTATTAGCCAATATTTATTTATTTATTTATTTATTTATTTATTTATTTATTTATTAGATGTGTTTTGCTTTCTTTTACAGAAGAGTGGGGTGCCCTCATTTCTTCCTTTCAGTTTTCTGCTTTAGAAGCAATCTTACAAAACCATGGACATTTCTAGTGGTGTATTCTTCTGTACTGGTGTAAAATGTTGACTGTCAGCTTTGCGCTTAGTTTTCTATAACACTGAAAAAATTCCCAGGGGATTAGCCTAAGGCTCTCCAATGACCACTGAGAAGTAGATAAACAAGCATAAGGAAGAGCATTTATTTTGACAAGGCAAAGTTCTGGCACCTTTCCTCACACTCCCTCACACTGAGGACTGACTTGAGCAGCTCCTGGGACAAGGTGCTATTCAAAGGGCGAACTCAAAGCCTCTCACTTTAACCCTGAGGAGTTAAAATCCAAAAAGGTGCATTGTGCTAGCGGTCCTTTCATAACCCCTGCCTCTTCAATGATAGCAATTTCTCCTCGTTGAACCCTTTCTACTCCTTTTCTTTTCTGTTCCTCTCTCCTCCTTTTAAGGCTCCTTTGAGTGAGCCTGTGCCTCTTGTTTTTCTTTCTCTTTGCTTGCTTCCTCCCTCTTATTTATTTAAACCATTCCCTTGTTCATCTGCTCTCATTTTCTTTCTGCACGTAATACCTCCCCCCCTTCCCCCCCCCACCCCCCCCGTTGTTTTTTTCTGTGTGGGTGTGAGCACATTCTCCTGCCTTATCAGCTCTCTGGCCCTTTCTCTGCAACATCTGAGTGGATGCTGGAATTATCTTTAGCCAGAATCTCCCTAGGGGTCTCAGTCCCAGGCTCCAGAGCTTCTGAAATGAAATGGAAAAAGAGAGACACCCTGGCAGCAGCTTGTCCCTAATGGCCAGATGGCCAGCACTCACATTAATACAATATCAGGCATTGCTGTAGTTCTGCCTTGGAAACTGCTTGCCTGTGCTGGCATCTTCTCACACTCCTCTGACAGCCATGCCAGTCCCAGCACCCTCTTGGGAAAAGAAATGGAAATGATCACGTAAATACTTTGAATTCAAGTCACTGTGCAGGGAGAATGGCCTAATATTTTCATGCGTGAATGTTTACGTTATCCCCTCCCCCTGCACACTCCCCCTTCATCCCCCTCCACTTCCATTATACATTGTCCTTTCCTGTATGTTTTGCTGATGTTGAATTCAGCTCCCTTGCAGCCTGGGACCAATGTTTTTGAATTTACCCTAGCTTTCATGTGTACATCCTTTCACACTGTGCTTTGTCGGGTGGGAGACCAGAAAGCAATTGCACATGTCAGGACTGGAAGGAGCCAAGTATCTACAAAGGAACAATCAGTTGTTAATGTTTGGCTATAGTGAGATGGAGGAACAAGCAGGCTGTTGCTTTTCTGTGTGTGTGTGTGTGTGCGTGTTTGTATGTGTGACCTTGTAATACCATGGGGCTTTGCCTTGTATCATGCCATTCTCAGAAAAATACGGATGTGAAACAGAGCACTTTGTGCCTGGTGACAGGATCAGAAGAGGTGAAGGCGAGGAAAAGCCGTCGAGTGCATCTTGTGCTCACTACCGCTATTCCTTCTCTCCCCAGCAGTGCCCTGTTCAGACAAAGCTGCCTCCTGGGCCTTACTCACATAAGAATCTTCCCCGAAATTGTTCTGAGCTGGTGCAATGTGAGCAAGGATTGTAGGATCCTTCCTTCAGGCTCACTGTAGGGTACAGTATAGTGTTGCTCTGGCTGTGTGTGTTCAGGCTTGGCCTGCTGTTGGCAAAGATGTATTTGGTGTCATCCAAGCATCTAGGCTGTGGTTGCTCACCCAGCTGTGCTGCTGAGGTGCCAGCCGGTCAGTGTGCAGCAGCATCCAGCCCTTATGCCACCTGCCCACATAGCTCCATCTCTTCCTGCACAACCCGGAGCTTCCCGCCCTCATGGCTGTTGGGACGGGTGGGCACCCTGAGGGAGCAAGGGCACCCCGCATGTTAGTGCAGCACTAAAGTCTAAGCCAAGGAGCAGGGAGGTGAAATGTGAGGCATGCTTTTATTTTTGCAAAGGAAGTGTCCACGGAGTCCCTTGGCAGCGTCAGCAGTGACAACTTGCCAGTGTGGTCCTGCTGGGACTGCTCAGGTGGACATCCCTTTGTTGGTGTGAGCCTAGAATCGTGCCCACAGCTTTGTTTGCTTTTCAACCTCTACTTGTCTCTTGCTTGTCTGTCTCCCTTACAGCTCTCTAATCTTTCCTGGTTTTATTTTACTTGGAATGGAAAGGGGAGGGAGGCTTAATCCTATGCTCCTTCCTTTTCATTCGGTGAGCTAACCCTTGCTTGTTTAGGATTTGACTTTGTCTCCATTGAAGTAAATCCCAAAACTCCCCTCAAGTTCAATTAAAACAAGGATAGGCCCTTAATCATTATTATTATTATGTTATGATCATGAAAATTACTACTGGTATCACTACTATGCCTACTAAAACTATTACTAGCATCTCTAATATCACTATTACAACCAATACCGTGATTTATTATCTATTTCTGCTTGCCTTGGAGCACCTTGTGAAGGTTGAGAGCAATATATGCAGCTTAAAGAATTTCCAGTTTCTGGCTGAAAAGACAAAAAGTGTTTTGGTGGGAACTTTAAGCCAGGAAATTACCCCTTATGCTAAAACAGGCAACAGCATTTACTTGAGTTTACATCTAGGAAGTGAACAATGGCCGGAGTTAAAAAAGAAGGAGGTTGAAACAAATAGAGCTTGTAGATCTGGCGCAGCTTTGTGGGAGATATTTACGAGCAGTTTGGATGTCGCAGGTTGAAGCAGACCGAGCTACCTTTAGACTTGGGGAGACATAATGAGGGGCAGAACAGGTGGCCCAGTCCTTTATGCACAGAGGGTTGGTAAATATTTGTCAGCAAACAGGGCTGGCATTAGCCCACAAGTCTAAGCGAGCCTTCATTAAAGACAGTTTCTGCTTCAGATTGTTAATTCATTTTAATTGTGTGCCCACTGGTCATTGTGGGCTGGGGGGGATGTGGCAGGATGAGGGGATGCTGCAGGGGAGAGGAACACGGGGATGTCCCTGCACCCAGGCCACGTGCCCTTCACCTCCCTCATCCTCTGGCTGAGCGGTGACAAATTTTGCACAGGACATTTCCCCCGGGATTAAATAATGCCTGGCTGGGGTTAATGGCACTTGGCTGTGCTTCATGTCAGCAGCTCCACCTAGCTGGTCATTAATCCATGGCCTCAGGGGAAGCCCTGTACTTCAATTATCGTTGGATTAATGAGATTAGATCTTGTCTGTACCACTCAACAGTTAATTTCCTCATTTGAATGTTGAAAATTGTGTGAGTGATGGGTAAAAATTTTATGTTCTCCAATAAGAAATTTCTCCTGTCCTTTTTCTAAGCGGTGTCATGGGCCTTGGTTTGATTGAGGCAGCACTCCTGAGGAGATAGCAGGCGCTGAGGGCACCGCTAAGTGCAGAAGGTTAAGGCCTATGTTAGGAATAAAAATGAGACTAACAGTGGCTGTTAGAGCTACTGCAGGGGGCTGACAGTGAATCCTGCTTAAACACCAATCAATATTACCGGTGTGGAGAGAGCAGCAGAATGGCCCGAGCTGTGCATGAAGCCATCCTTGTGTGCATGTTTATTAGGATATAAATACATAGCATGGGAACCTCTTCTGCTGATCTAATCTGGTTAACATTATGCAAGACAGCTAAATATATAGATAATAAAAGCATATGCTGATATATCATTAACTTGAATAGCTAATATACAACTTAATTTTCTTCTATAGTGGGAGATAACCTTGAAGCCTGTTTTATCATTTCTGCCTGTAGGTTGCTGGGCTTGGATACTTTCTGTTCATGGCTTTTCATCAAGTATGATCTACGTTTAGTCTAATCTCTAACGTTAACATATGTGAACCTTTGCAAATGTGTATCCTGAAACCGCTTGGTTTGCTTTTCTCTTCATGCTGGACTCTGTCTTCATGTTTCTTGCCTGGCAATTAAAAGTGGTGTAGCCGCCCAGCTTTCCCACTTATGTGTGAATGCAAGCTGGTGAGGGTGCTGCTGGTCCCCTTTTCACAGCCCAGATTTGGTCATTGCCTCCCATCCTCTGCCCTTTGCTGTCACTGAGCAGGGGCAGGAGGTGCTACCTGGACTCTGAAGTGCCAACAGTGCTGAAAACTTGCCCCCAACTTTCTCAAAGAAGAAGAAGGAAGTTCACTGGTTTCCTTAAACTTGTAAAATACAACATGTGCCTAATAGTTTTTTTTTTAGCAAGCCTAACTAAAGATCTATATCCCCATTACAAATCAAAACTAGCAGCTTCTGTCCAAAGCCTGGATCATATGAAGTATGACTCTACAGTGTAATAAGACTGAGAAATGGAGACTCCTTTACTCTGTGTGTGTTGAAAGACACAGGCTGCAGAGTGAAGTGTCCTTTGGCACTGCCTCCCAGACTTAGAGATCTTCACCCCTAGTAGGGTGGTGGCCATTCTGGGAGGAGCTGGATGGAGGACTCTCAAAATGAGAGCCAAGGTATAGGGTTTGTACAGTCCTCAGCAGCGTGATCATAGATTTAAGAAACTCTTGCATTTCACCAGTTTTCCACTAGCTGCATTACGAGGTTGCCAGTGCTCAAGATGCTTTTTACACCAGTGTGAAAAAAAAATGTGCACATTGAATGGGGCCAGAGCAGCATGGCTCTGTACTCTCTTCTTCTTTGTGCAGCTGATGCTGAGATCCCAGGGCAGCAGAATCCTCTCTGGGACTCTGATCACAGAGGGAGGAATGACAGCAGGATGGGCCACCGACCCTTTTATCAATACTAAAGACATCAGTTAGAAAATAGCCGGAGGCATTGTGGGGTCGCAGCAGTGGTGTGATGTAGCCCAGTACACATACCTCAGATGGTGCCACTGCTATGGTCTTGTATTCATTGAAGGAAGGGGTATTAAAGTCCTCAAAATAGTTACAAAATAACTAATTCACGAAATGTCAGTCATTGTCTGAGTTACACCAGAAGCACACAGGTCTGTATCCCACATATATACATACGTAAAACGATTCTGTCTGCTGTAACCAGATGTCCCCATTATCCATGTAAAGGATAGAGGGCATCGTGAATTTTTCATGCAGAGTGATTTCCATTTAAGTGCTGATCTGGATAACATTGATCTGTAGTCCCTTGGTCGTGCTATTATTCTTTCATAGACGTGAACAGTTTTGATTCTTCCAAGGGGGAATATTATATATATATATATATATATATTGCTTCCATGTTGGTGTAATGAGTGGGACACAAAATAAAAAGAAACATTGAATGGAGTAGGAAGCCTGCATGTCACTTAGCAAATAGAAGAGTTTTATAGAGAGCTTTCTAAAAAATGCAAAACATGGCCAGAAGTATCCCTTAGAAAAATGATACATTTGATTATTATAGCCGTAACAATGAGCTTTAGTTACAGGAGTGGTAAATTGAGTATCTCACTGGGGACGAGGATGCAGATTAGACTTCAACTTGGAAATGATATACATTCACGTAAGTTGAATTTGATCCCAGTCTGACTTTGTAATGTGGTGTGGGGGAGCAGAGAAAGTAAGGAAAAAAAGAGAGAGAGGGATTATAGGGTGCACGGACCATATAATGCCTGTGTCATCTGAACCTGATCCATCTGAGGAACTAGCAGGATGGCGTGGTGGGGGCCCACCTTGTCCCTTTTGTCTTAAAATCCAAGGAAAGGAAATGTTTTTATAAAAAAATTGACCCTTAGTAGTGGTTTATTTTATCATAATCCTCCACAAAACCATGTGAGGATGGGGCAAGCATACACCTACAAGTAGTTCACCTGTGCACTCAGACATGTAGCAAACACCAGAGGAGCCATTATAGCATTCTGAAAGCTGGCAGGGGTCCGTGATGGAGAAGTAAGGAAAGCACCTCTGCATCCCACCTCACCATGCTAGCAGGTTGCAAATGGTGAGGCAGATCAGGTGAGGGCAGTTAAGGGTTATGTCTGCCCCAACCTTAAGTTAGCCCTGCAGACAATGAGCTGCTCACTGCAATGAGCACCTGAGTGCTCAGTATGGGAGGATGAGCTCCCACCAGTGCTGTATGGCTAAAAACAAGCCTTGCTGGTAGATGGTGCAATTTACCCTTGCCAAGATACACCACCTCATCTCTGTCTTGCTTTGAAGATGGGCTGAGGGGAGCAAAATCCAGCAGTCAGTTTCCCCAGGTCATTATTTCTCTGTAGAGATGACAAATACCCACCTTGTCTTATGACTGTGACCCACATCCTGTGAGGTGAGTTGCTGCTGTGCAAGATAGAATGGCATCTGTGAGAAGCACTACTCATACTCAACCTTTCTCGAGTGTCAGTCACTGCACCTGCCCCAGTTGCCCACATCTCAGCTGAACCCTCTCCCCAGCGCTTGGTGTAAGGCCTTGCCTGCCATCTTGCTACCGCATGGTCAGAGCTGGGGCTGGAGGGTCCTGCGTTGGAGGGCGGCCCGCAGCACCCTCCCACAAAGGGAGAAGAGAGCACGGGGTTTTTAGGTTTTTAGTCTCTTGCTCTTTTGTACAAACATGACCTAAAATCAGTAGATTTGCTCACTTCCACAAATTTTTTGCTTTTGCTTCCTGTGCTGTTGAGCGCTCAAAAGACCCCATGGTACCAGGTAGTTGGGGGCTGGGCAGTAAGGCCCTATCTCCTCCCCCATCCCTTTTCTCTTTTGGAAGCCACTAAATTTTGCACAATCTGTTCAGCCCATCTCCAGAGGTAAAAGGCAGAAACAGTTGCCAGTTATTCGGGGCTCAGTGATCAGCGGTATCAATGCAGTCCCTTCATTTGCCTCCTGGCTCTGGCTTCCTGATCGGTATGGCCGTTAGCGGAGACAATGCCAGCGGAGCAGATGCAGAACTACAAACCACTGAAGGATGAAAGGGAGAGAGAAAAGTCTGTTTATTGCAGCCAGCTCTAAAGGGGGGGGGGGGGAAATGACCCAAACTCCATCCAATTAAATTTTCTAATTAAACTGAGGACACACACATACTCTGTTTCTCTCATTCCCTTTCTGCATGCACACACCCCCACACACCCCTGTGCCTTCTCAGTGCTGGTCCTGCTGTGGAGCTCATCCTCCCAGCATCGTGCTGGGTACACTGCAACAACATGAGAGGCTGTAGACATGGCAGTGGTAGGATTTTAACAAAGAAACTCCAGTAACAGCATTTAAGGGAAGAGCTAATAGTAGAACAATATAGAATTAACAGGAAGAAAAAGAAGAAACAGAAAGTGAAATCGGTCAATTTCCTTATCTTGTTTGCAGAACCACAAACCCCATGGAAGACTTAAACATTCCTGATGTGACTAGCTGGAAGGCCTTGGCCATGCAGCTAGACCTCACTGCTCCCCTCTCTGGTCCTGTCATTTGTTGGGGACAGCAGGGTGATGCACTGCTAGAGCAAACCCTTGCTCTGAGATTACTTTCTTTAAGTAATGCTCAGAGAGGACCAGGTCTTTCCAAAGCACTGAGGATGACCTGGGTGTCTCTTTCAAAAAAGAATAATTGAATGTGCTCCTTAATGAAGGAAAAAGCACAGGATCTAGAGAATGTAGAAAAATGGGAGCTATAATGATACTCTGGACAGTAAACACATTCAAACAAATTATGAGTCCCTCTGGTAGTTTAGCTGGGCTTTGAAACTAGCAAAAATTGAATTGAGACTTTAATTAATTATAGCCAAAATACAGTATATGATCTCAGGAATCATTTGCCAGCCGAGAAACAAGCATCTGCCAATGTGAATGTCTTGTGAGTTACCACTGCAAACGTATGGTATGCTGTTTAATATTTTACAGGCTGACATTGAGACAGTAAATATGAATGATTATCCAAATTTAACTATGTACAGTGTACTGAGAGTAGCAGAGGCCACGGGAAGGGTAGGTACTGCAAACAGCTCATAGTAACACCCAATACTACAATTAAGGTAATCCTGCTCATCTCCAGCTCTTTCCTGTGGGGTGTCCCAGGAGTTTTGAGCGGTCCTGTCCCTGTGGGGAGTCAGAAGGCACCAAGGGTGGTGTCTGCAGGATGGGGCTGAAGGCTGGCAGGATGTTTGCACCACAGTTGGAGATGCCAGCGTGGTGGAAAGGATGATCTAATGTTTACAGAAGATTTGGGTTTGGATGAAGGTTAACTGGCAGGAGTTCACATGAGTTGTGAAACATGGAATGATAGATTACAGACAGGGGTGTTAGATAGAATCATATAAGTGCCATCAATTATGGTACTGGGGTGCTACTTTTTATGAATGAGGCTGAAAAGATATCATTAGACAGGAGGCTGCGTCTGTTACCAGGTAGCTTCTATGGTAAGGAGCCCATTTGAGCTCAATAGCCATGCTTGTGTGTTCATCCAGACCTTTGTCACCTTCTGGTGAGATAAAAGTTGGGTTAGGAATAATGCACCATAATCTCTGAAGGCAAGGCTCATCCATAGTGGCTAGCCTCGACTCTGTTTTGCTTCTCCACCTCTTCATCTCTTCTCACTGTGCTTTGGAGACAGCTGGCTCCAGTACTAGCACAACCCAGTAAGCCACTGAGCCCAGTCTGCACGTGGTATTTCTAGGTAGCTGACCCAAGTGAGTGAGTGTGATTTTGCTGACTTTTGGTTTTGTTCTAGTGAACAGAGAGTTTGAGGTCAACAGTTCTCAGTTTGGTAATTTCTAAACTGAAAGAGAGAAAAAGCTCACACAGGTTGTGGGCAGCTCTGTGTACAGGATTGATGCCATGAAAAGTAAAACTGAGCAATTAGCAGTAAGCCTTCATTACGATGACTTCACACAGGTAAATAGGAGTGAAACTAATAGAAAGTCAGTATCTACTCAGCCTGTGCTATGCTCCACAAACCTTGCCTGTTCAATCTTTCCAGCTGTATTTTACCTGAGAATCTGCTCACTGAAAGCTGCAAGTTATTCTTCTTGACTCTTCTCACGGCATTATTCATCCAGAGTTATGGAAATCTTTCAAGGAATGAAGACACATCAGATCTCTCTGCTTGCTGGGAGAATTATACTTCTGCTCAGGATGTAGCTCTGCAAAGACTGCTGAGATCCCACCCAATCTAAACTTTCCCTAAGTCACTCAATGCTTTTTCTGCCCAATTCTCCTGCAGTACTCTAGCATGTCAATCTGTGGGAGCTTGTCTCGGATTAGAAAACCAGTTTTTGCAGACTGCGAACTCTGCAAAGGAACATATCAGAGGAGAAACTAACAGTTGACCCAGTTTTCAAACCAGGACAAGTCTTAGGAGCCAAATCACTGTGTCTAAACATAAGTGCACTGGCCCCTAAATACGTTTTTTACTAATCGAAAAGAGGCTTGGGAGGTGTGCTGCAGGCCAGGCTACTGAACTTCATTGTCCAGATTTGAAAATTAGGGCCTGAAAATTGAGCCTTTCATCCCAGGAGTGCAGAAGCAGGAAGGAGCTCTGGCTGTTGTCTGTTCCAATTTCAGAGCGTCACTTGCAGCAGCAGTTTCTCCTGCATAGAGCCTGAAGGAGAAATCTGGGGATCTCATTTTTGGGGGACACAAAGTCTAGGAAATGGCCACAGGGCTGTGTGAAAAAGGTGCAGGAGGGACCAGGCAGCGTTTGGATGGCATGACGAGGGTGAGATGGCTCAGGAAAAGAGCAGAAGCATTAGTGGTCAGATCTAGCAGAAAAAAAAGTTGAAGGGTTGTCTGGGTATGTGAGGGACTATGGCTTAACATCAAGGTCCAGAGACATGATCAGGCCACCTCCAGCATCACTTTGGTCCTAGAGTTTGGGTTGCTTGTGTTCTCAACTCCTCTGTCTTCCCATACCCCTCTTTGGTTAGTGGGAAATTGCGTGCCTCGTTTCTCCTGCCCCATAGATCTGTCACAGCTGTGACTTCAAGAGGGTTGCAGGAGAGCAGCAGCTTCTGGACCTCCCTGGGCTTTCTGGGTGCTCAGTCTGCTCCCATGAAATGCCAGGCCAAAGTGAGCATCCACTTCAAAGGCTGGATTAGACAAAGCAAATAGGAGCTATGCCACTGACTTCTATGTGGACACGTTGTACCTGCACCACAGGTAAGCAAGGGAGTTCTTTTCTGAGGAGACAACTCTTAACTTTTCCATTTCTAAGTACAAATGACATTTCCACTTACGATGACCAAACACTTCTTCTTAGCTGTGTTGAACCATGTTGTGTCTGGTTCAGCAGACAGCCTCTGTTTTTTTTTTTCTTTTTTCTTTTTTTTTTTTTCTCCTCATATTATTTTGGACAAATAGGAAAATATAGAGTTATTTTGTTTTGTTTAACTCCCTGCAGATCCCTACTGATAGTGCTGACAACACTGGATGCTCAATTCACTGCTCTGCCTCATGACAGCCATATCTGCAGAGAGGAATTTGTGCTCCTAACCAATGAAGTGCGAGTGGTGTTCTGACCTTTCTGAGGAGTTAGAAATTGCTATCTACATTTGACACATATATGTTATCAGTGGTGAGATATGACCAGTCATATAAGAATAGTAACACAGAGATCAGTGTTACACAGACGGAAGGACAGGCAAAAAGATAGCCAGATAATAAAAAATGCCCAGCATCCACTCTTCTCAGAAAAATAATTTCGTATTGTGAAAAGGAGCAATGGTTTAATACTGCAAGAGGTGCTCCTTATTAGGAGTAGAAATTATACAGCATATAGTAGGATTTGATCCTGAATTTTTTTTCTTGGCTCAATCTTTTTGGGTTTTTTTTTGCTGCCAGGAGATTGAGGCAGTATTTGTTACAGTTGCACAGGTCAAAAGTAGTAGCGTACAAATGTACTTCCTGTGAGAAACAAATAACATTGACTTTCAGAGGAAGAGAGATGCTTTGTGATATGCCTCACTATATTTCAGAACAATTTGAAAATAAGCTTTACTTCCAAAAAGACCTTTTACATCAAATCTCTGTGTGGAAAGCAGAATGTGGTGATGTATTCCTCCCTCCTCCTTTTTCCTATTCCAGAGACATACACTGGACAAATGAGGTCTCGTGCTTGACTCTGCTCCTCTGTTCTTAATTTGGAATGGGAGAAGGCCATGTGTCCAGAGGAATCCATTCTTTTGTTGGTTTCTAGACCAAAATGCATTACAAGGCTGGCTCCTCAGCCACAAACCACTAGCAAACACATCAACATCTCCTGCTGCCAAGCCCCACAGAAGACCCAAATGTGCAAGTAGCAGCATCCCTGTATGAGGTGTGAGGGGGTCACCTTTGCCTGGCAATATGACCTGGTTTAGAGCACTAGCTCTGATCTATCAGTGATCAGCACTGGAGAGAGCAATGACTACATTTATCTGGAAGGGCAGACCTTCTTTCCAGCTGCTGATGCCAAGCTAATTGGTGCTGGACACAAAGATGGGTATGTGGTGGGTTGATGGAAGAAGTCAGAATGGTCTCTGTATGGCTCCATGTCTCCAGGGCTCGCTCAGTAGGCTCTAAAGCAAGCATCACACTGCAAAAATACAAGCTGGTGATCCTTCTGCCAGGTAGAAACTTTATGTGAGAGGATATAATCTTGCAGAGTGCAGCTATCTTCGTGACTTCTGATAGCTTCCTAAACTCATTCAAGGAATCAAGTAGTGAAAATTGCCTTCTAGTCTCTAGCTTTTTTGGGTGTAAACCTGAGGGAGCATATTTACAGATTTTTGGTTTCTTTTCTTTTCTTTTCTTTTCTTTTTTTTTTTTTTTGCAATTTTTAAAACCCTTAAGTCCCTTTAGATGGGATCTTCAAAGGTTCTGAAAGGAAATGAGGTGTTGACTTTCCATCTCAAGCTCCTTTGAAAACTCCCACTTGGATTCATTTAAATGCTATAAAAACACGTGAACCAATTCTTTAGAAAGGCATCTTTTAGCTGCCAGGGTGGTATGGGCAGGTGGGCTTGGCGGTCAGTTTGAAATTTAGGAGAAGGAAGAACAGTCAAAAGGAAGTAAACTTGCTGGAGCATTTAGAGGGACTGCGCTTTTAGGAAATAAATCAAGCATTCAGATGATACCTAGCCACGCTATACCTTTCCTGTGGCTTTGCTTGAGTGTTCCTAGCAAAGCCTCTGCCCTTATCCAGAGTGAATCCAAAGCTAAGCTGATCAAAAGGTGTAATTCCACTTAGCTTTTTGGATCCTTTTTTCTCCAACTGCTCAATGTACTCATTTGCTTTTTATTGCTTTGGCCTTCTAAACAGTATTCTCCTGGTAGGAACTGAAGGGAGCTCTAGATACCTGCATGCCCACTCTTTTAGAGTGGAGTGCAGTTCAGTGTGACACAGACAAGTCAGCTCTGGAGCAGGAAGAATGAATAACTCCAAGCTTCCTGGGCTTGGAATTGGGCAATAGGAGATTATGGTAGAACAGTTCACTTGCAGCTACGGAAAATCTCCAACTGTAAAATGTGCAGGTTTTTTTTAATTGTGTGAATGAGAATTTAGCTCCAAACATTTTTTCTCACCACACATCTATGTGATGGCTGACACTGCGTGATTTTGTTCTTGGCTAAAGCCTCACAGTAGTGCAAATTTTCAATAAAGTAATGACTGGTCCTGTGAGCAAAAGAGTCACTAGACATGGTTTCCTATGAGCAGTGGCTGAGTCCCTGTTTGTATTCTTTGATACTAATAATGGCTGAGATACTCCACGTGGCAGGCTCTTTCTGTAGCTGGTTTTTCTGGAATCTTGTCAGACAGTGATGTATAAAACATCCCTATCCCTCTGGCAAAATTAGTTGAAGTTGTATGAATTCAAAAGACGTTAAACAAAAAGCTGATATGGTAGTAGAAAACAGAATCTGAACTAAAAGATAACTCCAGATATCCGAAATGTGGTGCAGGATGATGTTTGCTTTTCCTGCAACCACTAATGCCATATATCCACTTGGCAATACTTTTTTTTTTTTTTTTTTTTTTTTTTGTGACTGGATATCTTTTCTACACAACTCATTAGCTGCAGAAATGATATCCAAGAAGTTACTTGAAGAAGCAGAGCACGGAGACAACAAAGGTGAGAAATGTTTTCACGGAAGGAGTTGCTCTCACATGTATGTCTGTGTCCCACACCATGGTGGAGATTACCCTTAAATAGGATCTATTCATTTGCTAACCACGGTTTGATCCGTCTGTGGATCCCAATCGGCAACTCAGTCTCACCAAGTCCCTGAAACACTGTTGGCATTGTTTACTTATGTGGTACCAGGGAAAAGCTGGTGTTACTGTTATTTAGCACCAGCGCTCTCCAGGCTGCCAAAATCCTTGTGCCAAAAGAGAAAGGTCATTTGAACCTCACTGTCTGACAAAACAAGCCCAAACTGTCTACTGTGGGAACACACTTTTTCTTGGCTGATCCCATTCTGCAACCAGAATGGGTAATGGCAAGCTCTTCCCCTCCTGCTGTGTTTAGAGGTGAGTCCTAAAATCCCAATGAATCATTTTGTTTGTCTTGTGACGCCTTTTATTTTTGAACAGACATTCTGCCTTTTGTTAATGACAAAGAAGTGGTTCCTTCCTTCTCTTGGAAGGAGTTCCTTTTGCAGGCAGCGCGTGCGTGTGGTGGCTGATGGAGCGGCGGCAGGCTGGGCACCAGAGCTGCGCTGGCCCAGCTTGGCAAGCAGAAGGTGATAGTTTCAAACTGCTCTCTTTTTCTCCAAATATCTAAATCAGTTTTATGCATTGCTGATGAGACATTTATGTGCCACACAGTAGGAGTCACAGTCCACAGAAGTCTGATTCCTACTTGTTATATGCCCCTCCATCTAATTCTTTGGACACTGAGGCTGTGTTGGAGTGATTGATCGTGGGGAATAAAAGTTAGACTCCTAAATCCATGTTTTTAGATGCTGAGTGCCTACAGCTCCCACTGCTTGGAGAGGACACTGAGACTGAGGAAAAAAAAAGCCTGCCTTAGGCAGCCACAGGATCACTTATCTATGGGCGTGAAGCTGTGGACTTTGTTTAGTTTCTGCTTCCACACAAAAAGTAGTATGCGAAGATGCTCCCGAGGGAATCATACTTCGAGGGAGTAATTTGGGGCAACTCCTAAAGTTAGGAATTATTTTGCAGTGAGTAGCAAAGATCTTGTTGGGGGTGAATGCTGACAAATGTTAAGTCGCTAAGTCTTAGAAAGCATTCACTCTTTTAGATGTAAATTCCCTCCTGATCCAAGCATGGGTGGCTGGGAAGCACCCCACCTCACATGGCAAGCCATACTGCTTCTTTGGTGTGAACAAGGAACATACAACTAAAGCTTCAGTGATGACACTCGCTGTTTGCTAATGTGCATTTGAACAATTGCTGAACTAGTTCTGGCTTGTCTCCTTCATGCAATGCCTAAATGGTGAAAGAGCCGATAACCTTAATAAGAGGGCAAGAGTATTGGCTTGGTGGTCTAACCATCAGCTTGTTTTATCTCTATACTCTGGGGCTGTAGATGTAAATCTAGGCAAAACCGATACTGCCTTCAACTATTCTGAAACTGATAAGTCAAGCAGTTTGCTATGCAGAACCAGCTGAAGCATGTAGCACATAGTACTTCTTATAAAAATAGGGGGTTACTTGGAAGGATGCTGAACAAACATCCTTTTCTGCGAATCAGGCTAGCTGCTACATGCACTTTGACTTCAGTTCCTCAGTTTCTTGATATGCAATATGCAGTATTGTGCATGATTTGAAAGCCCCCTGGGGCATCTGTGTTGTATAAATGTAAATGTGATCAATTCTGTACAAAGCAAAGGAATAGCACGGCTGTTCTTTAAGATATGAACAGTTCCACTTCTTTCCATGTCTGTCTTGCTCTTCAATCCAAAATAATCCAAAAATAATCTCTGCTTCCTGTCTTTGGTGGTGCTGATGGGCTCTCTTCCAACACTGTTTACCTCATTTAGTTTTTCATGAAAGTCTTTCCGTGATAAACAAATCCCATAAGGAATAGTTGCGTGACCTTCAAGAGGGTATCTCATCCTGCTGTTAGAGGCAGCACTACTAGCCAGTAAGCAAAGTATTCAGGCTGTAGCACTTTGTTTGCAGTATAACACAGCTGAGCACAGGCACATTTTTTTGTGACCTCAGGGGTTCATGTAGATTTCCCCCTTGCATGTAGATGAAGAGTGATAAATATTGCCTTACTTCATTAGGGAAAAAAACAATAAATCATTTTGGTCAAAGTACCAACAGATGCAAACCATGATGGATCCTCACATGGGTTATGTTCTTGAAGAATAGCTGAACATAACTAAGAGGAAGCTTCTATTATTAAATCCATGAAACAGCTCTGCTTGCTTCTTGTATTCCTTTCACAGATGACCTCAGCGACCAGAGTTCAAAACAAAGAACAAGACTGAAGAAAGTCTCACCCTGAGTGACTGGCTGCTGTCCATACATATTCTTTAAAAACAAAGGTGCTTTCAATGCACGGGGACAGAGGATAAAAGAACAAACATGATGGTGCCTTGCATTTCAAAAGAATCTCTTTGCAAATGCTTCTGATCTACCGAGGGCTAATATTCTCCAGTTCTGTCTTCCTTTCCAGGAGGAATGCAGTGACACTAGTAAGTAAATGTACCTGCAGCTTACAAACAGGTGAGCATACCAGAGGCTGTCAACATGAAGACTTTGTGTGTGAGGGCTAGGTTGCAACCATTAGTGACTGCTCACAATTGCCAAACTCTGGTGCAGCACTTCCCTGGTTTGTTACGGAGCGTGCTTGCTGTATTCAGATTTGGCTTTGTGCCCAGAGCAGCCTGTTTTTTGCTTTTCTGTTGCAGGATCATGGAGAATATTTTCCAATAGGATGGGTAGCTCAGCAGATAATGCACTGGCCTTTCAAAGCTGGGTACATAGTTCAGATTCATCTTGATGTCTCAAGCAAAACGACATCAACAGTCCAGGCAATTCTCAGTCTTTTCTAGATATGATTTTATAAGCTAAATTTGAATTGGAATTTGTCTCTGATTCCCCCTGCCCCCACCAGATTGATTATAGTTTAGAGAGAAAAGCTAGCAGGTCCTTGGCTGGACAATTTTAATGTGATCACCCTCTCCTGCTTCTGAGTTGCTATCCATAGCCTTCTTCTCTCTCCTACACCAGAGTTTGAAATCTATTGGTTAATGGGACCTCAGGAGCAAGGAGGAGTCTTCTTATTTTGCCCTAGCAGAGATGAAGATGCCCTGGCTTGACCCCAAGACGGGGCTGTCTGTCTGCCTGTGCCACCGCACAATACCAGGCATCAATCTCTCTCTCAGACTGCTGAATACATCTCAGCCTGATGACTTCCTCTCTCAGCCTTGTTGGCTGTTCAAAAAAGATCACCTCTGGATTCCCGAGCTCACCATAGCCAAAAATCTTACAGCTCTCTCCTTGGGAGGTCTGTCTGTGTCATCAGCCCGGAAAGGTAGTTGGCAGGGCACATGGATGATGAGACAGCTGTATACCGATCCAATGGGCCTCCAGGATTGCCTGCAGTGTCGATGGCTCCTGAATCCCACCTAAAAGAAAAGCTCCCTGCTTTTACTGGTCTCACATGCAATATTGATCAACAAACAGGCACCACAGTGAGCATCCATGGCAAGCACTCCTGGAGCACTGACAAGTGTGCATCTCCCAGCCAGTACAGCCTTCATCATGGTACACAACTGGACTTACCCAAGACAAGGAAAACTATAAACAGCTGACTTTTATCACACAGAACTACTTCAGGACTGCACTCCGTTGCTGTGAATGGCAATGATTCACTGTCCCCAAAAGCCTTTGGAAACTTGTTGGCTTGTTGACCAGTGTTACAGTCCCTAACATGAGCATATGATGTGAAACCCCAGAGAAAGGGTCTAAGTTAGCGGATGAGCTGACCATGCATGCCCTGTGCTCAGCCTCTGAGCTGATGGAACACTCTCTAGCTTAGGTGTGGCAACCATATCTCAGTGTGGTATTGAGCTAGAGACAGCTCAAGCTGAGTGCTATTCCTGTGATCTCACCTACATACAAGACCTTCCTTCTTTTCTGGTAAAACTGAGCTCTGTGTGTACTGAAAAAAATAGTCCAGGTCCAACTCAGCTATTCTGGGGGAACAGAAGGATTCAGGACATCTCTCCATCAAAGGTCTGGCAAAAGAAAAGCAGAAAAACAGCCAAAAGCAGTGATGTACACAAAACTCCTAGGTTCATTGGAGTTTTGAAGAACATAAAAGTATCTCCTAAGGCAGATGGAAATATCTGTTCTTCTTCCTTCACAGGACCCATTGTCCTGTGCCCATGACATAAACATGGGATTTGTACAAATTTCTTTATCATCACAATCTGTCTCCATCCCTCAGTTTCCTCATGCCATTCAGAGAATTTGTCCATACAGAATATTTCTTAATCCTCCAGATAAACGGCATCATGCTTCCCTGTTTCTCTGTCTTTATCTCCCTGTTCCTAACATAAGTGAAAATCCTGTTGGGCAGGACAGTTCTTTTTTACTATATTTGTACAACAGGTAGCCCACTGGCTTTGTAGTCCGTTATTGGGAACACGGCCAGCAATGCTGACCTTTTCATGAAGATGAATAATAGGATTTTCTAGCATGCCATTGTTTTTCCAATACATTTCTCACATTGCATCTAACATATACACAATTTCTGTCTCAGGTCCCTTTGATTTATGCTCTCAGGAGAAGGATTCACTCAAACAAAAATGCCCTTCTGAAATGTGATTACATAGTCTTGCCCAACAGATGAGGTGGAAATTGAGCAGCACCATAAAGCGTTACGTGTGGTTCTGCAAACACTGATGCTCCCAGGTTCTACTCATTTACTTCGTTTCCCTGTTGTGGTTGGAACTAGTGTCACTCTGTGAAGTGCTGACACAGAACTCCCAGCAGACCGTGGCTTTGCTGAGTCAGGAGGAGAAATAAAAGAGAGCCTGTGAGGCAGGAGACCCACTAAGTTTGTTAGGTTGGTTAGACTGCTGGGTTTATATCATATCTGAGTGGGCACTTACTCTCTGCTGTTTCCACTTCTGTGGCAGTTCATTTGGACTCTGCTTTGGGTGTAAAGCTCCACTGCTCTGGAATCTTTGTTTTTCATCTAAGCTTGGCTTCCTCTTCTATTGTTTGGGTTAGCTAACGGGTTGCTGTCGTCCTTCTCAAGTCCCTGTAACCATTTTTCATCTCCCTTGTTTTTTTTTCCACAGGAAAGTCAGGAAGAAAGGCGTTTTCAGCAAGGCCTCTCTTCTTGCCGGGTTTCGTGCACTGACTTTAATCATTGCTTTGCCTGGAAAAGGGAAAGAGCTTTTCTTAGAATGTCCTACAGTGGTGTGCAAGGACTTCCCCCCATCTCCCTTCCTACTCATTAAAGCTCAATTGTTGACTGCTCCGGGGTCCCTGTGGGTAAAGCTTTTTTGTAATGTCAATTACCTTGAGTTTATGAGTTAGGAGCTGGAACTGGAAAAAGGAATCCTTCATTTAGCTGTCACTGGCATATACTGCAGTTCACTCGGCCAAGAGGAAATAGGGATTAAAGGCCCGATCCTGCTCTGGCTGGACTTGGTGTCATGGCTCCTGGTGAGAACAATGGGAGAAGACCCCGGCCTCAGATGAGAGGGTAGCCCTAGCTGGGGTGCTCCCCTGCTCCCCCTCTCCCTAAGTGAATGATGGTAATTACTGCAGGAGAGTCTGTGTGGTGCACTTCCTTCAATTGTTCCCAAGACCTTATTTTGCTCGGTGCTCAGAAGGGGTCATTTGTTTAGCTGGATAGCAAAGCTTGTCTGGAATGACTTAATGTGTTCCTGAAGCACTTGAAAAGATGTGTGATCACCATGGGGAAAGGCAGAGAGAGTGACTGGACATGCTCTTTGCGTGTTTAGGCCCATCCTGGTCAAAATAATAAGGACGGTTTACAATGTTGGAGGCAAAGAGCCACATTTTTGATGAAGTATAAAGCAGCTGTGATCCCACCTCAGCCAAAGACACATACCAGGATATTCTGAGACAGTGTTCAGGTGCTCAGGTAAAGGAATCAAGGTGGTTCACCTTGCCACTGGGCTTTCTGAAGGGAAGTTGCTCCAATGGAAGATCACTTTTTGTGTAACACTCTGGACAGCTGGGTCCAGCAGAGCTCAGGATGCTGTGTGAGGATATCTTGGGTGCTCTGTGGAGCAGGGACCTGACTTGCAGCACAACTTGCAGACTAGGCTTGATCTCTGTTGCTCTGGAGATATTTATTTGGTGCAGTATGGCTCTGTTAGGGGAGAACATGAGAGTTCTTGTCAGCAATGCAAAGCTAATGGAGGTTCACCTCACATGCCTTTCTTGTCACTGGGATGTGCAGTTCCAATGCAAAGAAAAATCCCAACCCTTTTTATGACCTCACAACATGCTGATATAATCAAATGGATTTTCAGCTCAGTGTGCAAAGCTGTGATTGCAAACACATCTCTGTGTTGTGTTTATTCTCCCACCACGGGAATCTTTTGAATCTTTTTGGAATTATCCTTGATGACATGAGAATGCAAACTCTTAGAAAACCAGCAGCTCCACACAGTCAGAAGTATAAGTAAGAACAGTTGGAAAGTTCTCAATCCAGGGGACTGTAACTTTTCATAATGACCATCCTTTGCACATTCACATTCCATTTGAAGGCTAAGTTGCTGGGCAAGCATGAAACAAATCTGTGAACACCTTCAGTGAGGAATACTAGAGTTATTGCTTTTCTTTTTAGAGGAGGAACGTTAAGGCACACAAAGAAAAGCAAATGCTGAAAGTTGTGCTGTGGATCTCTGATTTCAGTAAGCCCTGATGGGAGATGAAACCTGAGGAGACTTCCATGTCTGAATCTCCAGGACATTTTTGTTTTGGAAATGTGGAATGATCTCATCCCACTTGAAATAGCCTCTTCTAGCTTCTCTTCAAATAGCTGCATGTTTCTATTAAACTCTCTTTGCAGACAGATGTGGGTTTTTTGGTCTTTGAATTGCCATGAAACTTCCTCGTTTGTAGGAAGTCACTGATGATGCATAAGCCACCTTGCAGCCTGAGTTCAAAACTTAATCATAATTTTAAGGATCTTCTTGAGAATTTCAGAAATGTCATTACATCCGCTGTTTTTTGTAGTGGCCCATGAGTACCTTTTGAGGAATCAGTTCCTGTGGATCCCCAAAGTTCAGTTACATCAATTACATCATTAAAAACCTTGTAAGCAGGCCTTGCTTTAAGGCAGGGAATACCTCACTATGTTTGAACAGGCCTTAGATTCCTCTATTTCCAGGCAGCAAAACTTCCACCAAAAGAGTTCACAGTGAGAATGCATTTTGATGGCATCTCCTTAGTAACCAAACACTGAGATTTTACTCCCAATGTAAATTTTTCTACCTTAAAATAATTTCCTGAGCTTCTGAATTTAATAAACAAAATATTAAAGGACAATGCTGTTTTTTCACTCATCACTCTTCATTATCCCTTGACTGTGACAATCCCCCAAAGCTACTGAGTGCTATTGCGTACAAGCGAGTTGCAGTGGCACAGTAGATCACCACTGTCAGCTGAGCTGCGGTAACCTAAGTAGCTGTTTGCTGTGAATGGTCTTGCTATGCCCTAGATGTGAAGTAATGCTGTTAAGCTGAAAAGTTGATGAAAGAAGCTTAAACTAAAACAGATTAAAAATGCAGACATGGACAGCTACAGAGATTTGGCTGACATGTAGTAACTCCTCAGGCCCCATACGGAGCTTGTTCACAGACTCAGTCTGTTTACCATGAAAGCAACAGGTTGCAAAGTATAGACAGCACTTTTTGAAAGACTGTTATCCCAATGTGTTGCATGTTTCCTTCTGTCATCTCCAGGCTTTTCTAGATGTAGCTGAAAGGATTTATTTGATCTTACCAAATGTAGTTTTTATGTGTACCAATTGCTCCAGGGTAAGACAAAGGCAAATATTTTTATCCAAGCAGTCATATTTTGATGAGGTGCCATGGAATCTAGAGTTCAGAGGGCAAGAGCAGGAGTCACAAAGGATCTAGCTGTGTTGTAATTCCTATCAAGCCAAGGGCTGTATGGTGACCTTGGGTGTGACATTTGATCAGTTTGCTCAACCTTAGGCAAGAGGCAGCAGAGCATTCCCTTATATGCCCAAGTATCTTTACCTTTTGAAGTAATGCTTCTGTTCCCCTAGCACAAGTATATGTTGATAGGTTATTATGCTGATTCCTGGTGCACTGCTAGTTAATAATCAGCATTATTATGAGTGTTGTGAAGTATACTGATTTGTTAGTAATAAAAAGACTCTTTTTAATAATAATGGGCTGATCTATTAAATGAATGTGGATGTTGAGTGCGACATTGCCAGACTCTGCAGTTTTGCCTTGGGACTTGTCCTCTTGATATTTAGCTCTGCCCCACAGTGATATAGTCAGGAAAATCTTTAATCATGGCTTGTAAGGGTCAGTAAGATAAGATTTTTCTGAAGTATGACTTTTTGTTTTCTTTTTTAGCACAACAGTATTTTCAGACTAGGTAAACCAAGTATGGTTTCTTAGAGGCAGGTAGCTCAGCTCAGGGAGGGAAACAATGTGGTGCCTACAGAGGCTCTTAGCACTGTGCTGCATGCCCCTGGTGTCCAACCCCCACTCCTGAGAGGTACAAATCTTCCCTGGATGTCCTGGACACCCATAGATATCCAAAATGGCATTGGGTACCTATGGTTTGGACTTAATCTAGTGCCTAAATTTTAAGTGGTCTGGAAAAATCCCAGTACTGGTGAAGCTGTTGTAGAGTTGTCTGGAGAGAGCTCTAGATGCCAACTGGCACTAGGATCCTCCTCTCAGGGCACGCTTGGGTCAAGAGGGCCCTCCTTCCTCCTGGATGAATAGGAGAAACTTGTGGTAGTAAGTCATGCTGTTCATCCAAATAGGTTGGCTATTCTCAAACAGTGAATAGGTGCTCAATCGTTAAAATGAAATGCTCTTATCTATACCAAACCATTGGTGGTAGTCAGAATTTTGTTGCCTAATTTAACTGCTCATGACTGTGGTAAGCAGGATGAGATTTCAGCTCTTCACAGATGTCACTGTCATATTTCATCTCCCTGCCCTTACTTCCATGACTTCTGGAGACTGATTTTTTCAGTAAGACTTTTGGTAAAACCCATCAACTTTTCTGTGGCTGTTTGTCTACTTTCTGAAACCTTGCAGTGTTATCTTATAATCTTCGATAATGATCTTCTCTCTCTTCCCTTCTCCCTCCCCTCAAGATTTTTGTATTTCTTATAATGTCTAATCTTATGTTCAGTGAAGTTGTTCTTGGAAGAAAAATCATACAAAAATCTATGAGGATGGACTAACCTGAATTGACTCACAAACTCTAGGAAGTGGTATGTGATTGAAAAAGTGAGTCAGAATGCTCTTTTTTTTTCTAAAAAAGCTGAAGAGTGAGTGCTAACAAACTGGAGTAGTATTTTCAGGCTAATAAAATCTTAACTGTGTGGCTGGTGACAGTGGAGGATGTTGCATGTGTGCTGTATTTGCAAGCGAGTAGTTTGCCACTGCTTTCTCCCTCTTGGAGGATCTCCCTTCCTGCCTGGAAGGATGACACGTGTTTGTGTGATGTGTGCAAGTGATTTGCCATGGATGTGAAGGCTCAGCATCGCTGAGTCAGACAAGGCCCTGGGCAGAGATAGACGAAGCACATGGCTGTTCAGGGACTAGTGTTTGTTCAGAGTGCTAGTGTTTGTAGCCTCTAGTGCTTAAAATAGTTGCTAGGTGGTGCTCAGGCTGTGCTGTGTTTGGGGATCAGGTCCTTCAACCCAGCCTGTCCATCAGGGCAAGATGGGGCTGTGGGGTCAGCCTTACTCCCCAGAGCCCAGCTGTTTTCTGCAGTGGTTCTGGTTTTCATTGCCACTATGAGCTCTCACCTCTTCTCCTCTCTGCACTCCTGTTGTACTTGCTCACGTTTATCTCCTGGGGATCAAGATGTACTTGAACCTTGGAAATGAAAACGGAAGTTTGAACAGGAAACATGGCAGATTGACATGTTCCTCATTACCACTGCTACATTTGTTGAGCATATGTTTTACAAATCAAAACACTTCAGTATTCAAAGCCATAGGGTGGGGATGAGGAGGGAGACCTGTCCATGCCCCACCCAATTTGTTTGTCCTTGAAGATGATTCATCTGCAAGGCCACCTCTAGCTCAAAGTACTTCGCTACTGTTCAGAGATTTCCTGACTGAAACCCTAGCCCCTCCTGAAATACAGTGTGAGCTTATTGTACAGGGAAAACACTGTGGGCAAGATTACATCCTCCATTAAAAAAACAAACAAACAACAAACAATAATAAAAGCCCTAAATGCAAGCTTGCTACACCTGTCAGTTTTGTAAGTGGAGATCTTTATTCTGGTTGCAATCTGATAACCTGCAGAGTAAAATGGTCCCTTCCTGGCTTTACAGGTAGCAGGAAATCAAGACTGAGTTGTTTTGCCTATGAACATCACACCCCTATTGAGCTTCTGCAGCAAGCATGTATTATCTCACATGCATCATGTTTGTTGGGCAGTAGGGATGGCAGGTGCGTGCACCTAGGAGCTCTCACCTCTCCTGCACAGAAATAGTTCACTGTATATGGGTCAGCAGCTCATGTACAGTGTTTACAGTGTGGGGCATGCCAGGCTGCTTTGTGCCTCCACAGTGCTGGTGAGACAACACAAGGCCTAACAAACAAAGGGACATAAGAAACTGCAGGAATATCTCATGCTTCCTGGTAAACAGAAAGGAAAGATGCTGTTCCTCCTTTCCTTGAAACTTGCTCCTCAGAGCTTCCTAGGAGTTTTTTCAGAAGCATATTTCTTGAGGGTTGAACTTGTCCTACTGTGGGAATGCCTTCAGAAAGAGAAATATGGGATGATTTACTCTTGATATCTCAGCCTGCATGGACTCTTTGGTCAACCTTAACTTCAGCATAAATCAGAGAAAAGAAAGAAAAATCATGATCCTAATGCACCCATACATAAAACGAAAAGAATTCAATTAACACAGTATTAGGAGAACCTCCGATAGGGCTCCTTGCAAAATGACGGTAATATCAGTGGATAAATGGATGTGACACAAAAGGACCACAGCGAATGTATGTCCACTCCAGCATGGACAAAGCGATTGAGGCAGTTTGGATTTGGAGCTGAAGCTGAAATCTTCTTGACGGTCCCAGGCTTGGAGGAGTAAGTCTGTATTTAAAGCTGATTTTAGGAAGCACAGTGTGCTTACTTTGTACTTTCAGGATAGAAGGATATGGTGAAAAGGATTTCACTTTAAGCACATCACATTTTTGATGTACCTCTTGTTTAAGAATCAAAACACAAGCAGCTCTTTGACACACAGCAGTCCCTGCTTTGTCTAAGTCAAGTTGGTATTTAAAGCAGCCTGAAACTCTTGTCATCGTTAGGGCATTGCTCTCCAGAGAAAATAGCGAGGCCTCTGGAAACAGCCACCCCAAACCACTTCTGCAGGGAATTTTTAGGAGGAAGCCAGGAGCAAAGAAATCATACATTTTTGACCCATCACCTGTCCTGCTGGTAAAATTTGAGCTGTGCTTAAATGAACTGCTCTCCTCATGGTAAATCTCATACCATGTGAGATAGTACTTTTCCAGTGAAAGGAGCTTCAAAACACGTACAAGCAAATCACAGAATAAACACAGGATGTAGGTAGTTTCCCAAGTTCTCCACTTTTTAAAAACTTCTGTGACACGTCTTTTATAAACTTGGCACCTTTCAGTGTCATTGCATCATAGCTTGGTTACTGAGGGCTGTATTGCGACAGGCGTTACAGGAGAACATGGTGCTGGCTGAGAAGGCTTAAATAATCTCTGTCATTCAGCAGGAGTGAGTGGGTGGTCTTCCAGTTGTGGTAAGGGGCAGGGAATTGTGGAAGAAGGTAAAATAACCTTGCTTCTTTTTTGTATCAGCTGCAGAGGACTGCTAGAAAAGAGGTTTGAGAGTGGTGTTAGAACACATCATCTGGGGGACTGGTAGTGTGTTTTTTATCTCCATGTATTAGTGGGTGACATGTTGACCTGCTGAGGTCCTGGGACCAACAGTCTGTGCTGAGGAGAACTCTGGTGCAACTACAAGGCAGTATTATATTGCCAAAATTACATGATTGCCTGTTCTGTTTAAAAAAGCCCTAGCATTTCTGGTGATGAGGGAAGCCAATGCTGACTTCAAGTGGGGTTTTCCTGCAGTCAGAGCCTATCTGTTGGGAGGATGATTGAAACGACCAATCTGTTTCTCAGGTTTTCAGTTTCCTATTTTATCTTTCTAGATTGCATTTTATAGTTATTTTTTATAGGCAATGTTTCAGGAAGGTTTTCAAAGGTAACAACTGGAGTCACCTAAAATAAGGGCTATATTGCTATATTGCAATTTCCAAATATTTCCATAAATAGATACAGGGCAGTGGGAAAAGAGAAGCACCCATAGTGGTTGTCTCTGCACTCGCTTTTCCTCAGCTCAGCTTTTCTGAGCACACTGTCACCAAGCAAAACTCAGTGCAATTTTTTCTTTTTTTTTTAATTTCAAGTGAGACATGCTGACTAAAAGCTAATCAAGGTATTGCCCTAGAAGAGCAAAGTATTTATTTCTTCTTGCCATACTGTTCAGTAAAGTGATGATATGCAAATTCCTCTTTGGAATTTTCTGCATATCCTCCAAAGGCTGACATCCTAGCCAGCTCTTCCTGGACGAGTTGTCAGCTCTGAAAGAAAACTGAGCCTATAATGTGTCAGTCTGATCCCCACTGAGAAGACAGGCTCCGAAAGGAGAGCAAAGATTTAAAAAGGAAAGAGTATTAATATGCCAGCAGGTCATACGATATGTAGCATAATTTCTGGGGTCTAGGGTTGATTTCCTTGGCTTTGCATGTGAGACTGACATGTCCACTTGGTGACATGAAGTGCAAGATCTTGGTTATATTAAATGATCTTGCCTTTCTTTCCTGTGGCCATGTTTGGCTTTTGGACTGTGCTTTATTTTACAGCACTGAAAACAGCAAATCCCATGTGTAGAGTCTGATCACAGCCAGCAGACCGCTGTGAAAGAAACGGGTCAAATGCTGGTCTCACATGCACCAGGTTCCACCAGAGTGCCTGCCTGCCAGCTCCCAGCTAGTTCAGGCTGAATTCTGTTACATTCTCTGTGGCTTGTGGTTTTGACTTATCTGGGTAGACAGAGTGTTTTGTGAAAAGGGACACCTGGATGAAGGAGTGGGGCTTGATCTCCCTTAAATTAAAATTGCTACATGACGAGATGGGAAAGCTGATTCTAGGCAGTACCCTGGGACTTCTCACTGTGCTGGTTGCTGCCACAGGCTTTGTGCCAACTTGTGCTTGATTGACCTGTTTGCCAGTATGGCCTGTGGGAGAGCAGCAGGCAGGAGGACATAGCTGCTGTGAGCAGGAGTGAGAGAAGTGTGGCAGCATGCACTATCACAAGGAAGAAAGGGTTTTTTTGCATAAGACTAAAATGTGTGCTAATCTTCCACCACATACACTTCCAGGACATCTTGGCCTTGTCAAGGCTGAAAGAATGAGCTGATGCTGTGTCACATGCAGCAACACAATTCAGATAGGAATTAGCACTCTCAGTCAACTGTCAGTGGTGTTCAATACATGTTAGCAACTCCAGCTGCTCCAGGGGTTGGGGCAGTTATACTGAGGGAAAGATCATAACATCTTCCTCTCTGTGCAGTGCTGTGGAGGGCTGTTGCCCTCCCAGTATAGAGTCTTGGTGAGATAGACATTTGATATATCCAGCGTGGCTGTTCTTCATATGTCAAGAATCACAGAATCCCAGAATCGTTTGAGTTGGAAGGGACCCTAAAAGAGTCTAGTCCAACACCCCTGCAATGAAAAGTCCTGCTGTCTGGTTTTGAAACACTCTTTAATACCCTGAAAGACAAAAATCCTGTGCTTCAACCAGCATGCTAATTAATCATACTCATTGACCTAGGGTAGGCAGGGCCCCGAGTCCAGGGGAATGAAAAATGTGGCCACGCTCATTCACATGCACAAACTGGGAGGTGCACCCTGACACAGGCTCTCTAGAGTGTACACAAAAAACAGCTTAGATTTTTCCTTTCTGCTGTAATGACCATTTTTCTTCTCCTGAGGTACAATTCAGCTTGAAGATCACCAAAATGATTCGTCAGCCAACCTCGAGTTGCCTCAAAACCATGGAATGTTGTAAAAATGCAAACATGTAAAATGAGAAGACAGCTAATGCCAGCCTTTTGGTGGAGACTAGATTTAGGCTTAAGACAGCTGGTGCCAGAGCATTTGCCTGTTAATGTTCCTAGGCTCTGGAATGCCTTGCAAGAGGATATCAGAGCAGCAAAATCAATTAGTGGTCTCAGAAGTGACATTAAGACTTTTTGGTGACATGATCATTTTGTACTTGGAAGAGCAAATGTGATGGGCTGAGCTGAGAAAAGTGCTATGTCACTGTTACAGGAAGAGAACAAACCACAGATTAAAAGAAAAAGAAGTATAATTATTCCGGTAACAATTTGCTTTTATGCTGTGCTTTACCACCTGGGAGTGGGGAAGAGGAAGGCAGGCAGTTTAAGTGTGACATGCATGGATTCACACCTGCCTGTTCAGATGAGTTATGACCAGGAGTTTACTTTTGGCTGGCCTTTGACGCAGACTACGTGCCTGAGTGAGGGAGTCAGGGAGCATAAGAATTCCCCTCAGACCTCTGGCAGGGTGATGACTCCTGTTATCCAAATATAAAATATATAGGACTATGTGCCTGATTGCTTTTTCTCTATAGCAAATGCTGGGCAGGGAGGGACAGAGGCCTTTCCCTTGCTGCGGAGCTGCACCAGTGGATGCTGCAAGCAGCGTGATCCCTTTCTGCTGAAGCAGATCAGCAGCAAAGTGTCTGTTTTCCTGCAAGCCACTTACCCAGAGGGAATTCTGCTCAAAGACTTGTAAGGTTCAAAGGGATGTAGTGCCCTGCCATCGTGTAGCAGTCATTGCCTTACCTCAGCCTGATATCTCCCTTGTGCATCTCAGTCCTGGTCCCGTGGAACCGAGGAGGGGACAATTGCCACAGCCTCTCTTTGCCTCTGCTCACAGTCTGAGACAGGGCCCACTGTCAAAGAGCCACAAAATGGCCATGGGATGATAACCTCTGCCCACTGGAGTTAAATACAAACCAGGGATTTCAGAATTTCATACCCTGGCCCTAAGCCACACCCCATACACAGCAGGCTGTGCAGGACCAAGACCTGCAGAAACAGCACATCAATCCAAGTGCAAACGGGCTGATGCTTTTGCCTTTATGTTGGAGTAAAACTTCAGCTCTATGCTTGTCAGTTACCCTCTCAACAACACGACAGCACTGGCACTGGCCAAGGGGGAGTGCTGCACTGGAACCTGTAAAGGCATGATGCCTTGGAAGAATGCTGTGATTAATAATGATAAAAATGATGACAACGTTTATACAGAGTAAGTATTTACTCCATATACAGTTCTACTTATTTCACCAGGACTGTGCACAGGGAGAACACACAGGGAGTCTATTCTTTATTGTTTGTAAGGAACACTGATTTTTGGGGTGCAGTTAAATTTTACACCAGGTACAACACAGTGGTTTTATCAGATGCAGTGCCCCCCATATCATACAAGGGAAAGAGCAGAGGAAAGGTCACTGAAATAGCAGTGCCTTCTTTTCTGTCCTCCTAGGTAAAACTACTGCTAATGGGACAGCGCTCGCTGCTTTCGTCTGCGCTGCCAGTGTACTTCCATTGGGACTCTGTGCAAGGCAAAAGACTTTTGGAGACTTTAGACGAAAGAATAAAGGATGCAAATTGAAAGTGAGATTATATGCAGCCTGGCTTTATCAAAGGTGAATTGTGCCAGAAGAACCTGATATCTTATCAAAGAACACTAATTGGTTTTCCAGGCAAAGGAAACACGGCTGAGCTATCTGGCTATCAGTAAAGCAGTTGATATGATGCCACATGGGAAATTATGGAGATGATGGGGCTAGGTGGATTAATGGCAAGTGTGCTGAGGCCTGGCTGAGGGAGGGATGAATGCAGGTAGTATTGGGATGGGGATGATCAGGCAGGAGAGACTCCTCGTGTGCCTGCTGAAGAGGTGGTCTTGGGACAGACTCTTAATACTTAACATTTTCATTAATGAGCTTGTCACGAAAGGTGGGAGTGTGCAAATGAAACTTGCAGATGATGGAGCATACTTATTGTGGAGGAAGGTTGAGGTACGATACAGGAAGCTGTGCCTGACCTTGAGGACCAAGGAAACAGAAATGGGATGAAACACAATACTGCAGAGTGCAAGGGCATGCACTTAGGGACTAATAACATGAATTTCCACTAGAAGCTGGCAGCTTATCAGTTTGAAACAAGCATAGAAGAGAAAGACCTAGGTGTATTAGTGCATCGGGGGGGTAACTAAGAAGCAGAGATATCATGCAACCATGGAAAAGGCAAACGTGAGCATGGGGCATATGAGTCACAGCCTTCCTAAGGGACAGGAAAGTATTAATGCCACTGGAGAGGGCTGAGAGGCCCTCTGGAGCATTGCTGTCTGCCATGAGAAAGATGAAGCCCCGTGGGTGCAGGTGCAGAGGTGGGCCATTAGGAGCACCAGGGGAACTCTGACATCTATCACCAAGTGAGTGCCAGCTCAGGGGGCACGTGGCAAATTTCTTTAAATACAGCAGGATATAAACACGCAGGAGAAGAAAGCATGAACCAAGATGAGGACAGTGCTGGCACATGAACAAATTCAAAGAGAAATGTACAGGCCATGTGTTAGCATGGTGGCAGCTCAATGAGAAGGACCTGGCCTCCATGCTGATGGAGGTATGGCCGTGGCCATTTGGAGCAGCTGCCCCAGCTTTCTGCTGAGGCCTCCAGCCATCAGCCTAGCTGTGCACAGGGAACATCAGCCTCCATTTTAATTGCACAGCACCATCATCTGCAACTACAGTCACAGTTTTTTGGCCATTTCCTTCAAACAAATGTGAGGGGGGGTTTTTTTGGTGGTTTTTTTTTTTTTAATCTTTTTTTTTTACCTTCTCTCTCCTCCCTCCCCCTATTTTTTTTCTTCCCCCTCCAACACTGGTTGACATTTACCAGAACCCAGTGTGATTTAGTGACCTTGGGCATACTGTGCACTTTAATTTGTCAATTTGGGAAATTAATTTGTGGAAGAATGAGTGGGAGTCAGAGGTCAGGCGGCTGGAGCGCAGACCTGCTGACAGGTTGACTGTCCGTGGGGGGCTAATGAGAGCACACCACCACGCCAACGGAACAAAAGCAGACAGATTACACCGCCCGCTCGCCGCCGGCATCCAGCAACACCCGGCCCTTGCGCCTCCATTTCTGCTGCCGGCTCGCCTCGTGCTGCAGGCCAGAGCAGCCACCTGTGATGAAGGCACCAGTTGCAGGGGGAGAAGTCATTTCATGGTGAAGATGGGAGCTGCTCACCCCCAGTCCTAGAATGGGGAGGCTGCATTTGGATGCTTGATGTCCCTGTGTTTGCATACTCCTGGAGTCTGGGCGCCATGATGGGGGATGAGCACTAGCAGTAAGAAATGTAATGGCTGCTACTTGGCACCTCTCTGCTCCAAACTCAGCCTGTGGGACATACACTGGGTAGGCAGATTCCTGTGGGTGCTTGCCATCCATCTGTGTGCAGCACGAGCTGAGGTTTGACCGCAAACAAGACCCAAGCGTGCTGGAGACAGATTGCATCTACCTCCTTGAGGCAACCAAACTGCTGCATCACGCTCCGGCTGCCTCGAGCACCTGGGCAAAAAGGAGCGTGCTTTGGATGATGACGAATGCTTTGCAGTGCCAGCAAGTCCCCGAGTTCTGCCTTGGAAATGAGTGAGGAGCAGTCAGGAGGCATGGCTGAGCCAGCCCTGAGGCAAGACCATGCTGGCAGGGCCACTGAGGAAGCTCCAGCTTCCTCATCCAGCTGCGTGCTGCAAGGCTGAAGTGCCAGCAGCTGTGGAAGAAGGTGGCTTCTGTCTGAGTGCAAAAGCTGGGATTTGTGCTTTCTTGTGGGCCAGATTCAGCATGTATAGCCCAGGGCAGGGAGAAGAGCCTGCCTGTTGTGCTCCAGTAAAAACAGCTGGCTTTACACAAATGAGGCACAGGTAAGCTTGGAAGGGTGTTCCACACAGTAAGGTGCTGGCTAAAATGTGAGGCACTGATGGCTGTTTGGGGAAGGGAACATGACAGGCTTTGAAAGGAACCTTCTCCCACCCACAGTGGATAAAAATAAAGAAGAATACCTTCCTGAGATTGGCAAGTAAGATCACCACAGCTGCCTGCATGCTTTGGGATTTGCACTTGGATTGGGGCACAGTACCTAGAGTTTCACATTTTGAGGACTGAGCTCAATCTCCATAGTTTTCTGAGCTTCAGCTGATCCAGGACATCTGCTGAATGTGAGGGTGAACCTGAGGGATGTGTCAGGCATATCACACAACTGGTAGTACCCAAGAAGGCAGCCCTGGCTTCCACACCTCCTGTGCATCACTTGAGCATGATATCTACTTCAGCAGTAATCTGCCTGGCTTTAGCAGCTGTCACTGTCATGGTGAGGTGCTTCCAGTTCTCCTGTTTAGAAGAATCATGAGATGGCCCATCTCTGTTCAAAGCCAGATTGGATGTAGCCTTGTGCAGCCTGATCTGGTGGATGGAGTCCTTGCCCATGGTAGGAGTTGAAACTCCATATTTAAGGTCCTCTCCAACCTAAACCATTCTATGATTCTATGCTTTGTATTTTCACATTTCCCTTGGTCCCACCAGATTCTGACTGCTGTCAGCCACATGCCTGCTCCATCCTCACTGGCTGACATGGCTCTGCATTGTGCTCCTCACCATCAACATCCTTCCTCATGGACTTCTTACATTTCACTGAGCTTCTAAGGTTTTCAGGAGGTCTGTGACTCACTGGACAGCTCAAGGGATGCAGTGGCAGGGACAAAGTGAGATCAGGCAGACTAGGGGATTAGAAGAGGACCAGGAGAGGGACTTTCAGGGACTAACAGGAAGATGAGACTTTGTGGATCTAACTAGCCGCATTTTCCCTCTCTGTTTTAAAACCTGGCTTCCATGTTCCATTTGCCTTCTCAAAGTAGGGCATTCCCACCATACCAAGCTGCCAAGATGCCCTGTCCATCACTTTGCAGCAACATTAGGAAACTCATAAGCTTTTTTTTGTGTGTGTGAAGGTTGAGCATCTCAGCAACTTATCAATTGTTCCCCCTTTTTTTCTCAGACCTTACAATATCATCCTGGTCATCAGCAAGTAGTCTCAGACCCCAAAACCAGGGTTGCTCTGGGGTTGGTGTGCAAAGAGTTTCATCGCTCGGCTGCCTGCACATAGGACAGGTCATGAGTACTCTGGGTACAGGATGGGAGGGGTGCAGTCAGCTCACCTTTTTCAGCCCTATCAGAGGAAAAAAAGAGCAAGGAAGATTCTTTATACCCTTTCATCCAGTAGATTTATCTCACTCCTAACCTGGCTGCACCAATGTGAATTGGAAGTCCCATTTCCTTTTGTCCCTTTTATATTAACCTAGGCTTTCCCAGGTTAATATATGATTTGAATGATATGGGCACATAGCAGACACTTTGATTTGCTGGCAATGCTGAGAAATAGAAGCAACAGTGCTTTGAGTCTATTGGTCAGAATTTTTGAGATGTCTAAATATAGGCTACATATTGTTTTGAAGCTGCAGAAACCATTTGTTTTGATTCCGGCCCTTTAAATGAGAACAAAGGAAATCTGGAGGGAGAGCAAGCTTAGTTCAAGGAATGGAGTTAAGAAAACCTTTGTGTTTTTTAGCTCAACAACAAGGACACTCAGACGGAATACAGCATCTGGGGGCTCAAAGCCTCTGCCTACTCCGTTTGCAAAGGGTACCAATTTCTCAGGTGCCCTCCTGTTTCACGGGACAGGGCAGGGGAGCAATCAAAACTGCTCTGCTGTCTTCAATTTTCATTGAAGCTGGGTCTCGTCCCAGCTTCGTAGACTGCACCATCTCCCCTGAGAGCCCTCATCAAAGCATGGCTCTTAGTCCTTCCTCCCTTCTCAACCAGCCTTCTTCCTACCCTATTATGAGAAAAGCTGGAGCTTCCTGGTCAGTCCAGCCCCAGAAATGAAAACATCTCTGCTTTCTGCTGCTCTGGTAAAATGCTCTTAATTTTTAAGCAGGAGGACTTAGTGTAAATAAATAAAAACAGAAGTCAGACCCCATCATGAGGCAGCAACTCAACTTACGCACCCACAGCAAGCTAGAGCTCAGTGCATTTTTGAATCCAAGCTAGTTGGCCTTATGTTTAGGGAGGATACTACTGGGATGTGGTGGGGCCTCTTTTCTGCTAACACAGGATTAGTCTCCTTGGATATATTTCTGGCCCCTTTCACAACCTTGTGCTGCACAGCCTTCATCTTGGTTTGAAATGGATCCCCAATGTCAGTGGCCCGTCAGGCTGTCTCTTGGCCTGTAAATCAGCCTTCTGGATGCAGCAGTTGTGGCAGTAAGCTCCTCCATTCCTGAAATAGCTGCTCATCCATCCAGCCTCCTGCAGCAGCTCTCCACAGGATCCAGATAAGGTTGCAGTCTGGCTATTTCTCCCTCCCAACCCTACCTTCCCTTGCAAGACTGATCAGTAGATCCTCTGTTGATACCAGCAGCAAGTGCTGCATTTCTGCAGTTGCTTACCTCACTGTGACATATGCAAAACTCACTGAGGGCTAGTTTTCAGAACAAGATGGACTTGAAGAAAATTTCTGTACTATTTTTAAATAAATCCTATGGATCTTGTTGTCTCTGACCATTTATCTCCTGGCACTGAGTCACATTTGTACTTTTCTTCATCTTGGGGTGCAGACAGTAGTACAGATAACAGCGGCATGAGGAAGTACTGCCATTGAATAACAGAAGTTGTTCTGTAGAACAAGCATGCTATCATAAATGAACAGTATGTAAAATACAATAGAATGTACTGATCTCACTAGAAATATTTGCAAATCCTCTTTGCCTAATTTTTTTCTAGGCTATCCAAGGAATAAATAAGCAACCCCCACATTCAGGGAGGCTACAAAAGTTGAGACCAAAGAGGATGAAGGTGCCAGTGAGGCAAAATGAAGAAGGACTTATCACTCATGACAACAGCTACAAGAATTTGGTGTGGAGGAGGTTCCTATAGGCGTTAACTCCTTCCTTCTTCAGCCATACCGATAATTAAAGATAGAAAGACTAAAAACCATCACCAGAAGAGTGAAGACTTTTTTGAACAACCTCTTCTAACTGCTGAAGCTTTGCCTGGTCTGAAAACATCATGAAGGTCCTAATACTGGGACCGTTTGTTCACAACTGAACAAACAGGTAAGGAAAACCACCAAGAACATTTTCATAATGTGGTGTCCTCCTCAGGGCTGTGCCTGACACAGTGGGAGGCACACTGATTATGTGTGAAACAAAAGGAGCCTTTTGCTGAATCCTTAGAAAGCAAGACGAAATCCCTGTCTGATGGACAAATGAGCCCCATGCTCATTGGGTGTGAAACAATCCTTTCTCCAGGCTCTCTTCCTTCCTAATGAGGGAAAGTTTCCTGTATTCTCTCTTTGACAGCATCAGTCTGGCCCTGACTCATTACACCTGTGTGAGGGCTCAGCCCAGCATTAACCCCTTGTTCTCTGGAAAACATTCATATGCTATGAATGCCATTCTCACCAGTCTTGATCTTTCTTCTCTTGGTTTCCATTCCTGCAAACCTGCTCAGTTTGCATAGGAGCAAAGCAAAGTAATGAAAAAGCCAACTGGTGCATATTCCTTGCTGGAAGCCTGTACCTAGGTGTTTGCACGGGAGGGAACAAGAAAACATTCAGAAAATTACTGAAGCTTGTACAAAGATGAAAGTGTGAAGAGAAGGACGTGGAGAGCTGGCACGTGCCCAGAGTGTGTGGCAGCATCTATGGGCAGAAGATGAATATGAGATGAAGATGAATATGAGAAGATGAATATGCCCTCACAGGGAGAAAGGAATGAGGCTGGATGGGCAGGGGAAGGATGTGCTCAGCTGTTGTTGGCACTGGAGTCAACAGTAGGCTTCTACCCCTTGTTTCATTCATAGAAATAGATGAGCTGTCTGCAAGATGTTTTTCACAATATATGTATGAATAATAATCCACTTTGAGGCAGAAAGTCTAATCTGGAAGGACTCGTTGCAAAACGGCAGTTCGGCAAAGCTTTGGTCACCTGAAATTAAAAAAGCTGTTTTGATGGGAAGCATCAGGCAGCTTCGGTATCATTTCTCTTTGCAATCTAATAGTATGGTTTCACAGTCCTTTTGCAAATTATTCACAGGTATGCATTTTTTTCCTCATGTAATGGCTATTAATATTAAATACAATGACTATACATTATTTATACTGTTTTATTCATGTATTAATTTTAAATCAATTCTTAAAAGCTGCAGTGCCAGGAATGGAAATGAATTACTTAGGGCAAGAAGAAAGGGCAGATTCAAGGAGGCTATTAAGCAGAGATATTAAAGATTTCATGACAGACTTATACTAGAAGCTTTTAGACCGACACAGCACCTGGTATGAAGAACCAGCATTCAGATCATTTTGAGCAAGAATGCAGAGTCCTCAAATATCTGCAGCATCAGAAATGGCATGTGACAGACCCTGAAGAGCAGTCTGTATGAATGGGGATAGGACTGCAGCAAGCACGTTCTTCTGCTACAAAGACATTCGAAACATCTCTGCTGTATGTGCCACACTTACTAGGGCTCAGGCCAGGGCATAAGTGAGACCAGAAGTTTGCCTCTTGAGATGGAACTTACCATGACTTTGACACTTCCTTTCAGTGTTTATTTTATTTTATTTTATTTTATTTTATTTTATTTTATTTTATTTTATTTTAATACTTTCTTTGCTGTGACACGTAGGCATGATGGTTTTCATTTGTATTCTTTTCCCAGGCCTAGTGTTTGCAGCGAGGCACTAGCAGAAGGCTGAAGCAAAACCCCAAGGTCCCTGCCATAAGGGAGTAGGGAAGGTTAGGGAAAGGGCAACACAAGGCTGTATGAGAAAAGACTGAATTCAGGCAAATATTTAGGTATGGGATTCACCTCACTTGGCTTTAGCCATCAAAAGCTTTCTGCAAGTCACGTAGCCTTAGTCTGCAATATGGACTGAGAGAGACCACCACGAAGTGTTGGTTTTGTTGAATAGATAGTTATAGTGACTTGAGATACATCTCAGCTAGGTATTCAAGTGGCTTAAGATCCACCTGAAAATTGTTGTGGAAATGCTGATGGTGACCATAAGTACAAAAACGATCACAAACGTGCCATAAAGAGTTTAAGGACAGAAGTCATAATTCATGAGTCCAGCTATACCACCTCCTCTTTGTTTCTCATTGTCTCATTTTACAGTAATGGCACTTTGAGTCTCTTAGGCAATGTAAAGAGGCTCAATGCATGTTAGAGCCCCTTTCAATGCTAAGATCATTAGCAGATTGAACCAAAGTGCTCCCGTATATCTGTGAGTAAATTATTTATTATGTGTGTTAGAGAGATGAATGGCTATGAAGATTCCTGGGGAAAACTGTGCTGTGATAGAGATTAAATGGAGCTCTTGAGAGTCTCTGTCCCTGGGTCAGATTCATTCCAGGTCTCAGTGATTTCACTTATCTCACTACAATTTACACCAAAGTTAAGTTTCATCCTTTGGTTCCAAATCTCAGGGGAAGCCCTGGCTACTTAAGATGCACAGAGGACCTGGATGAGAATGCTGTCCCTTCAAGCAGTTGTGTGATGAATATGTGTATTATTCATAACAGTGGAATAAATGGATAAATACATATATGAGCAGACAGATTGAGCACCAATAACTACTCCATTCATTAGTTCTTCTTTTCATTAGTGTCTAATTATTCACCCATGGACTATGCTGGACTAAAAAAAATAAAATTACTCTAATGATTAACAAGTAAAAAGCACAAATAGGTGTTAAGATAGCAAAAACAGCAGAAAGAAAACAGCGCTTGCAATTTTGCATTGTGAAAGAGCAGCTCGCCTGTGTTATTTTTTATCCTGCTGGCTTAGAGGCAGACAGAGGAAGTGCGCTAGGACCTAGAGGAAACTGTTCTCTGCATACACCCTCTATCTTCTTCCAGCAAGAAAAATATTATCCACTGAAACAGAAATATAACAATGACCAAAAAAAATAAAAATAAAAAAAATATCTCGGTTTAGAAAAAGATAAACTACAAAGCAGAGTGCGGGCATTTTTAGCTAAGTAAGCTTCAGAAGCTGTAAAATATTACAAAAGTGTTCTTAAAGGAAGTCTATGTATTGAAGACGTACACTGGTATAGTTGTAATTTAGCTGCTAGCTGCCCAAAACTGATATATAATCATATTCTGTTCATGGTCATTAAAAAAAAAAAAAAAATCTTATTTTTGCACGCTTCAATATTTTACCTAATTGTTAAGCAATCAGTTGCTCAAGGCCAGATTGCTTTCATAAAATATCCATTAGCCAGCCCACATTTGGTACTCCCCATATTAAATGAAAAAAGTGATGCCTTAAGGGAATTTATTGTTGCCATAAAGGCAAAGAATAAACATGTTTCCTTTCTCTCCAGATTCGTTTCATCTTTTGCAGCTCGGAATATAAATGTGAGACAGCATGAAGGAATAAGTGAAATGCTACAAAGCAAATATGATTTGTCTCTTTGAGAATGTCTGGGCTGAGGAGCTGCCCAAGCTTGTAGCTAGTTGATGGGCACAGCTTTTGAGGATATAGATAACTCACCAAAGCCTATTCCTCAGCACTTAGTTGGTCTCTAAATTAGAAGAGAAACTGCTTTTTTCCAAGTACAGGAGCCCAGCACTGCCCCATTCAGTCCAAGCTGGAAGGACGTAAAATTTTATTATGCTTTATCTGCTACAGTCAGATGGTGCACAAGGAGACTCGAAATACTGAAATGAACCTAAATCTGAATTTTTCTGAACACCTCTTCTTCCCTGTCCTATACAAAAAGATTAGTTTCAGCTTAGAAAAAATTCAGGTCAGTTCTGACTTTGTTTAAACTGGCTAGAATTCCTGTGCCCTCAATATCTACTCAGTGCTACTAATCTGCAAACAAGATACAATGCACTGATTCAAAAACATGCTAATTTTAGGGCATCACTCTGCTCTTGATGTGAGCAGGGAGCTGCTATTGATCTCTGTAGGAGTTGGTAACACTGAGTGCAGATCGGGCACTAACTCTCCTCCCATCTATATCTGTGATAAAGGCTAAAAACTCAACATTTAAGAAGTCTGTCCCTGCAGCCAAACTCCCAGATGGTGTAGACCAGTATAGCTTTAATGTCTTTAGTGGGGCTTTGTTGATTTATACCAGATGATGATCTAGATACTACTTTTCCCACATTTCACTCGCAGGTCACTTGTTAGAAAGTCTGGAGCTGAACTGCTCAGTGGCCTCCCTTGGTCAAGCACCATCCATCAGCTCACAGGTCTTCCTGTCTGGACCTGTGGATACTTAGAAAAGACTCAGAAGATATAAGTGGGTGGAGAATCAAGCCTCTAGACAAGTGGCTTGTGATATCTACACTGGAGCTAAACAGCCTCAGAAGACGATATATAGGTGGACTGTGCTGGGTGCAGGTGCCAGCACTGGGTAAGAAGGGTGGGGTGGCACGCCTGGCTCCTGAGATAGCTCTGAGCTTTTTTCCAGCAGAGCTGAAAAGGCAGGGATTGAGGAAGAAGTATAGGAAGACTCTCCCTGCTGGATGGGGGGTGATGGGAAGGACATTAAACAGTGAAAGCAAGTTCCTCAAATATTTCTCCCAGTTGTCCTCAGTCAAAGCCACCAGCCAGTACCTGGAGAGAACACCTGTCTTTAGAAGCACGTGGGATAGGGTAACAAAGCGCTTTGGAGAGGGACAGTCTGGGCACTGGCAGCAGCCAGAAAATTTCAGGTCATAAGATTCAGCACTATGCAAAGGCTTTTGGAACTGCTTTTGGAAGTTGTGTGCATACCAGCTGCACATCCCTGCTTCGGAGGGTGGTCTGAGCAACGGAGGTAGGCTTTAAACTTTGAATCCATGTTAGGCTATTTGATCCAACAAGCAGTAAAAAAGTAAAATAGGTTCCTCAGAAACAGCTAGCAGGAGACAATAAATTTCCAAACAATTAATGAAGTTTATTCTGTTTTTTTTTTTTTGCCAGTGAAAATCTTGTTTGAGAAGCAACTGTTAGGAAAAGATAGAGAATGAAAAACCATCAGACAAGAGAAGAGTGTCCTTGTTTTAGGATGGAATCAGAACACTGCCCTGGTTGTTACATAGGCATTGTTTCAGAAGTTAATACATCAGTGTTTACGGATGAAAGTAACTGAAATACAACGTCAGTCAAGCATGCCTGAGCTTGCAAATCAAATAAGAACAATGCAATTATATGACACCAGTAAGAAAGTGGTGAACATATGCCATATCAAATGTATGGCAAGGTAGAAGGAATGTCACAAATTGCAGAACTGGCACAGAGGTTCCCAGAATGCCAGAAAATCCTGATCTCCCTGCTATCAAAGCAGTGGGACCTGATGGGGAGATGAAGAGCTATCAACAGTTGTTCCATTACAAAAGTTACTCCAAAGCTGCCCATAAACAGAAATGCTGTCCCTGTGGGATGGCAGGTATCTATCAGAGACTACATTTTTGCCTGTCCTCATTATTCTGAGGAAGTACACAAGAAACATGCCCTACCATTATGTCCAAGCAGAGACTTTATGCTCAGCAGGTAGCTCGTATACTGTAAAGCCCTTTCCCCAGCTCCATTAAGAGCTCTCATTTATGTCTGGCCTTGTCCAAGACAAAAGTATTGCTGTGCTTCCTGGCCATATTTTTGCAGTGGAGTACTTGACAAGTGTCAAACTGGAAAGAAATTTCATTGCAGTCATTGTTACTTACTGATAACTTTGAAGTGGCTCTCAGTAAGAACAGCTGAGGCTGGAGAAGGTGTGGCAAAGAAGCTGTGTCTTCCCCTTTGACCATCTCTCCTTGAAAAGTGGGAAGTGGCAAGATGTCCCCTTGGTGCCAGATTTGGTTCCAGGGAGCTCTGCACCCTGCATACTTGTCACTCTCTGAAGTTCAAATACACTCACCAGTGCTCACTGGGTTGTGACAGTGTTTGCTGCTGCTACTTCAGTAAACTCTGATACTTTTGGCTGAGACAAGCACGACCACGGCTGTATGCTGCTCTAATAGTGCACCTATTTATATCCTGAACTCTCAGGCCACATATTCACTGTGGCAGTTTTGCACAGTGGGACACTGCTTGTCCTGCCCTGAGGGAAAGGTGGCATTCCCTTTTTCTGCAATGCCCATGTGCTGCAGGAGGCTGGTGCCACCTGGACGCCTTCCTCTCTACCTGCCCTCTGTCCTGGTGTGGGGAGGGTGGGAGCACCCATGAAAGGAGGCTGACATGGCTCTCTTGGGAAGCAGCAGTTCCAGGAGCACGCCAGTGCGGCTGCCAGCAGCTGTCGAAAGCCTCAGCAGTGCACTCTATTGCTTTACTATTTCTTCTTTGCTAATTATTTCCTAAGATGGGTGGGGGAAGGAAAGCAGGAGAGTGAGAGAAACAGCAGTGTGTGCTTGCTGGCAGGGCACAGCAAAGGCACTTGAACTATCTCTAGCACAAGTAAAGCTGCAGGAGGTCTGTGAGATGGGATCGGACTGTTTCTGCTCTGACAAAAGCAGCCAGCATCGGCATAAATGTGTTTTCATTGAGCTGGTTCAAAGTGTTCTGCAAAGCAGCAGGCATAGAAAATACTGCCTGCATGAGCTGGAAAGCACCCGGGATGAGTGCTGTGCAGGTTGTAAAGGGAAAGTATGAAATGTCAAAGCAGAGGGGGCCCACACCAACAAAATTCATCTACTGCTGCATGCGTATCCTGAGACAAGCACACTGGCATCCTTGGTCACTGCCTGGTGCTGCCCTGGGGCACAGGGGGAGGCTGCCATTCTGGTAGCTGGACCCCTTGCCCCCACCCCATCTTTAGGAAGGAGGGGAAAATCTCCTTTCCAAGGACACAGAGGCTGGGAGGCAGGGGAGCTGCAAGTAGCAACAACCTCTCTTGAAGAAGGCTCGTGGCAGAGAGAAAGCTGCTCTGCCTTGGTGGGCTCCGGGAAGGGCACAGCAACCGCAGTGCGGTGGCAATGGAAAGTGGGTGCCTGCTGCAGTCTGAGCCCATGGGGGGAAGCTGAGATGCTCTGCTCTCTGTCTGTTTTCTGTCTTGTAATAAGCCTGTGGTAGCCTGACAGTTATTACTGTTTCTTGTTTTCCACTCACTCTTGGAAAAACTGTTGTAAGGAGCTGCTGATTATCTATACTTGATTGCTCAGGCCTGACAGAGGATGGGTTGCAGCATGAATGCCAGTGGTAGCTTGGAGGCACTCTGGGGAGATGCCACCTTATTACTGTGAGGAATGCTCTCCCAAAGACAACAGGCGCACGAAAGTGAAGCAGGAATAAAAGAGTGCGGATAACATCAGAAACAGCACCTTTGCATTTGCCCAACCCTAATCTGAGAGCAAAATAAACTTGTACTGAAACATTTCTGAGGCATAAAAGGACATAATTTTTGTTACCATCATGATTATGTTTCTCAGAAATGAAAGGCTACTATAGCTGAGTAAATAGATGAAAATTGGCCTGTAAGGTTTCTAGTGTGGTGGTGGAAATCTAAGGACACCGAAGTCCCTAAGTTGTGAGTGCTCCTCCAAACTCTACAGGGCTTCCTTAGTTCCAGAGGCACAGGAGCTGGTCTGTGCTTGATGGAGAGAGTTATCCCACACATCACCACCACACCCCTTGCTGATGGAAATTTCAGCTTCAAGTCCTCCTTGGAGCACTTCCAGCAACTTCAGTGTTACGGTGGAGACCATCCCTCTGTTCTTCCCATAACATAGGCAAGCTATTTGCCTTAGCTGTTCCTCTACTTCAGAAAAACAGCTCAAGGTTCAACATCCTGAAGTTCATGTATTCATTTGCAATTCATTTTCAGTAGAGCATAGGCAAAAGGGTACTGAAAGTGATGAGAAGGGACTTCTGCATCTGGAAAGTCTCACTACCCTCTTGTACATCTAAGAAACTTGCATGTCACTCTTAGACCTCAAAATAGTAACTAGACCCTTGAAGCCATCTCTCAAATGCTTATTCACCAGGTTACTGATGTGCATGGCTCTTCCCTGCGCAGTGAGGCTGCTCTTGGTGGAAATAAGAAGGGAGTCCAACCTTAGAGATGTTTACTGCAGAAGAGTCCTTTTGGCATCAGTGACTAATTGTTAGGGAGATTTAAATTTCCTGGCATGGAGTACTCTCAAATATTTCTGGAAACTATTGCATAGAAGAGAGTGCAGCACTGATTGATTCAAGACAGCAGCGAGGCAGCACTCCCCAGCAGTATACTCCTCCTTGCTGAAGACCATCCAGCAGGGCTGACTGCAAAGTTTTATCACTGTGCAGTTCAAATATGTAAAGCCTGACTCTTTCTGGCCTTTTTAACAGAAAATATGCAGTGTGTACCATAAATAACATATCTTCTCTCCAAGTTGTTTTTATGACTTTTTTTTTTCCCCTTCTTATATAAGCTGAGACCAACCTCTGGGGTAAGAAGCAAGGAAAACATTGAGTGATGTATTCAGGTGCTACACTGTCTTTGGCAGTCTTTTTATGAACTCATTTTCCTTCAGGTGAAGAAAGGCTGGGATGGCATGTTTAGACTGGTAGCTCTCAAGTGCAGGAAGAGCCTAGCAGAAACATGAGGGAGAGCCTCTCTATTATCTTTTCCTTTCTTTCTACCTTCCTTCCTTCCTTCCTTTCTTTTTTCTTTTTTTTTTTCTTTCTTTCTTTCTTTTTCTTTCTTCCTTTCTTTCTTCCTTCCTTTCTTTCTTCCTTTCTTTCATTCTTCCTTTCTTCCTTTCTTCCTTTCTTCTTTTTTTCTTTCTTTTCTTCCTTTCTTTCTTCCTTTCTTCCTTTCTTCCTTTCTTCCTTTCTTCCTTTCTTCCTTCCTTTCTCTTCTTTCTTTCTTTCTTTCTCTTCTTTCTCTCTTTCTCTCTTTCTTTCTTTCTCTCTCTTTCTTCTCTTTCTCTCCTTTCTCTCTCTCTCTCTTTCTCTCTCTCTTTCTCTCTTTCTCTCTCTCTCTCTCTCTCTCTTTCTCTCTCTCTTTCTTTCTCTCTCTCTTTCTCTCTTTTATTTTTTAATAATATTTATTTGCCTTGAAAAGAATGACGATGAGAATTTCTGTGAAGAGCTGTGTTGCTTATCTCGCCTTGCTGGCTTATGTTTGTGTATGTTTGTGTCTGCATTTGTGTGAGCCTCACAGTCTGAATTGTCTTACTCTTCTCCATATATATCAAGATCCTGTTTATGAGGACGGTACCGTATTTGAGTCTTTTCATCTCAAGGAAGCAGTTCACTGTCTGGTACTAAAATAACCGCTGCAGGAATCAGCCTGTATTTTTAGGTTACAGGATGAATCAAGGACTGGCCTTACACATTCCTATGGCTTCTAAGCTTCCTATTGCACCACAAAGCCTTGTTGAAACGCTGGGAAAAAAACACACTTAGACCTAAACACCGCCCAAAGTGCTGCAAGGAGGCTGTGTTTGCTTCATATGAACACCCTTTTGTTTTCTTGTAGAGAAGCAGCCATCATCAAGAATTAATTAATTTGGCAGAGCTCACTGGCTGGCTGTGCATACTCTATAGTAATCTAGCAACACTTTGTGAAGGGGTCCATGTAAAGAAGCCCATCATGCTCATCTCTGTCACAGAAAGGATATGCAACAGAAGAACCCACTGCTCGCAGTCTCTTGATCTTCTTCCACAAAAGGGCTAAATTCTCAGGCCTACATATGTGTTCAGACAGCTAAGAATTCTGGCTGAAGGCAAGTATGGAGTGGCCTCTGGCCTTGAGCAACAACATGTGCCTGCCCCCAGAAAGGAGGATAGCACTGTGTATAGCGCTTACATTGTTGCTTCTAGCCAAGAAGGTAAAGCATATGCTGCTTCACTGAACTGAGCCTGGAGGTAGGGAGGATGAACACTACACTCATGAGCAATAGCAGGAGCAGAACCCAGGTCATCTGCTGGACCAGCATCAGCACCGTGCTCCACCAGGAGCTCCCCAGGGCACCTTCCTGTTACACATTAGAAAAGTGCTCACCACAGTGGGGCCTGGGGCTCTGTGCTCTCTTGCAGCACAGGTCATACACAGTAGTAAGCGCTCTCATGCCTGGCTGTTCCTGCAACATCACTTCTTAACACGCTTTTTCAGAGAAAGGTTTGGAAGCCTGTTGAGCCTGTCAATCTGCTGCTGTGTCAACATGAGAAAGTTAAGCAATTTTAAGTGAATCAGTATATGTTTCCCAGAAAAAAAAAAAAAGAAAGAAAAAAAAAGGGAAAGGCTGCATTCCTTTATGCTGCTGATGAGAAGCATTCGGTTGGGTGGGCAGGCTTCTCATGTTTAGTGGTTTATGAGGTATCAAGGATTTTTCTTTAGCATTTGCTAACCTAATTGTCTCACCAGGTAGGTAAATCATACGTCAAAGACAATATGCTGCTCATATGTGGCACTACTAATTTCTGCCCAACTCTGGGAAATTTTTGGGAAAATTGTTCAGTACTGAGATGAGGATACAGTTATCCCTCTGCTTTCCATGTACTGCTTGCAGATTTTTTTTCCTAAGAAAGCATGAAAGAAAGAACATAACTTTATAGGGCACAATTCAGTGAAGCTTTTAATTAAACATCTGTACAAAAGTAAAGCTCAGGAGTTCAGTAAGGACATTTTATTTGTAACGGGTTTGCATGTGATGGCATGAAATGCCCTGGATCTTTAGATGCAGGAAGTTGCAAATGTAGTGACTTGAAGTACTTTCAAGTACTTCAAGGGATTGAGCAGATGTCTAAGAATGCTGTGTTCTGGTTACATTTGTTTAATAAAGTACTAATATGTAAAGTGACTTTGACCAAGTATTCTTCAGTGCCAGGAACTCCTGCGCATGCAGTCTTTTCCAAAACCCTGCACTTCTTTGTACAGCAGCTGTGCCAGAACAGCCTTGCAGGCCCCTACTCTGATTGTCTCTGAATAATTCCCATATTCAACATGAAATAACCCAAGCAGCCCAGTCTCTATCTGCCAACCTTGTGAAAACAGCCCCACCTTTCTCCTTTCCCCATACTGTTACCAGCAATAAAGGCTCAAAAGGCTGCATGGCTATTTGATAGTAATAAATCAAACAGTGCCAAGGACTGAGGCCAGGCGCTGGCACTCGCATGCCCATGCTGTTAATTGTCCAAACCATCCCTGGTGCGGCTGAGTCCATTGCCAGCAAGCACTAACCTGAACAATCCCTGGCACAGCTCAGGAGCCAGCACTAGCTCCTAGGAGGTGGCTTGCATGTGGCCCGGCTGTTGTGGCACAGAGGAGCTCAGTGGTGTGGAGGTAGCTTGCCTGTGCCAGTTGGCTGTGGAATCTCAACACAGCCCTGGACACATTTAGCTTATTAGTACAGACGTAGCCATTATGTCTTCAGGAACACCCCTGCAATTCTAAGGCTCATTTAAAAAACAAAACAAAAAAAAAAACACTCAGAACAAAAACCCATGTGATTTAACGTCAGTAGTATTTTACCCTTGTTAAAACTGATGGCAGTCAGAAAAGCATGTATGCAAACATGGCAACCCTATACAACCCATCTCCCTGTGGGTCTTATGAGTTACATCTCTTTGCTTTGTTCATTAAAATGAGTGTTTACTGCACTTTGGTCCTGTTAACAATGCATAGACATTACATCATATCCTAAGTCACTATGAAAGGTTTCCACTATTTAAAGGTTTAAAGGCATATTTACAGGCTCACTTACTCCTGCCGGGGTGAAAAGAGGGATATTAATTATAAAAATACCTTGCACTTGCATAGGAGCTTTCAGCCAGGCATCTTAAAACACTTTGCAAACAAAGATTAATATTAGTGATTTCCATAGAGAGTCTGGGGATGCGTCTGAGTGACTCAGTGAAAGAACTGTAGCACATCAGAAAGCAGCAGTAAGGCTCAGGGCTTCCCCAGCCACAGATGATGGCCTCTCAACAATGTGATGGCTCTGGCAGAGGCAGATGCAAATGGATGAACCTGCTGGAAAGAAACAAGAATGAAACTTTAGCCTCAGGCTCGAGCAGAACAGAAAGTTTTTTGAGACTTAAAAACCATCATTAAACTGTTCATTTTTTCTTTTTATAAAATTTTCTCACGCTTCTGCACTTCCTGCTTTAGGGTTGGATGGGAACCAGAAAATAAATACTGAAATACCATGAGAAAGGTTATTCTTGTGGTATTTTCACCCAGTCTGAAAGTGTGGCGTACTCATGAGAAAGCATGTCCTAGTAAAATTTCCACAGCAGAGGTTCACATCGATTCAAGCAAGTACCAGACAGTCTGTGAACTTCTGACTTCTGGTAGGTTCCTACATGGTTTTCTATTTAAGAAGAAAAGAGATTGAGATATCAACACCATCAGCATGGGATCTGGACTAATGTCCTGGGAGGGGGCAATGCCCTGGGCAGGTACAATGCAGGAACTTCACTGATGGCCACATGGTACAGCTGAAACCACAGAGAGCTCCCAGTCCCTTCCCATAGAGCAGAGCCTGGCTCTTTGGAGGTGTCCTTAGCCCCCCGTTCTTCACAGTGCCTGGAAACAGCCTTGATGAGCGCAATACCAAAAGAGAAAGCTGTGGGGGAGGCAGCTCCGAGAGGACAAAAGGCCCTGGGAATCTGGCATCATTTTTAATATACTTGGTACCAGGCCTTGTAAAATATTTCTGTAGCAGAACTGTACAGGTGCAATGGCTATACTTGCCTTCTCCTCTTATTAGAATGAATGGAGTGACCACATGTCCAACTCCTGTGCCAACACAGAAGAGCTGAGGCTATCCAGGGAAGGTGAAGGGCAGCTTGCCATGGCACAACACACACATACCCCTGTTTCCACTCCCACGTAAGACAGGCCTTCCTCAGAGCCTTCCTGTCTGTCCCAGGGCTTTGTGCTGCTGAAGGTAATCATGTTGTAAAATATTAACAGCAAACTCCAGAAGTCATCATCTCCCCATTTGGGCTTCTGCTAGTTCTGCTGTTAGAAAGGACTATTACCATGGTTAGGAGCATGACAGAAATCTAAAGGCCAGTATGCCTGAAGTATAGAGTGAAGTCTCTGAGACATTAACCAGAGGAAATAGCTGTCTTGAACTTGTCATTTAAATTCCCTCTACTAGTCCATGCCCAGAAATGGGCACTCCTGGATGGATGTGTGCACATGACTAAGATGGTTGTTTCCAGACAAGTGAATCTTTTTTTGGACAAGAGTTGTCCTGCAGAAGCTCTGTAAGGAGACTACTCTGTGGGTGAAATTAGATTTCTGTCTCTTATATAGCTAAAATGTCACCTGAGGGGAATATGTGTGTCCTGTAGATGAGTGTTGGAGGGAATACAAAGGGAGGCAAGGATAAAACTTGGTCTGCTGGTTTGCAGTCTAACTTGTCAGTCAGAGAAATGGAGTTGGGGAACCATCTGAAATCTGTGGTAAGGCTGATATTAGCTACGAACAAGGAAGAGAGAAGTTCTTGGGGAAATGAGGCTGTAACATAAAAATGAGTCTGTATGGCAGAGCAGGAAAGATTCAGGCTGGGAATTTGAAAAATCAGAAGTTCTATCAATGTCAGATTAACAAATGTACCAACTTGTCACCCTCAGTGACTGGAGTACTCTTCTGTGTCTCTCTAGCCCTGATGCTAGGTTTTGTTTAAATCAACTAGGCTGCCCCATGACAAATTCCTCACCAGCCTGGTTGAGGACTTCGTGAGGCCAGCTGACAGCCTTCCCTTGAGGCTGTGATCTGCACGTCCTCCCAGTGCAGGAAATGGAGCTGCTCCTGATAGAAACTACTGCTCATCAGGAAAACATGGTCTCTACTATTAATTAATGCATACCAGACTGTTCTTAAATAAAACACAGCTGATAGAAGCAGCTATTTTAAATCAACAGAAAGGGTTTTTGAAGGCAAAATTTGTTGCTCAGACTGAATATCCAAGCAAAGGAGAAACATGGGGCAAGAGTCTTCCTTGTTCTTCTGTGTGACCTTAAGTTCAGCTCTGTGGGTGAAACTAGTCTCTTCCTGGACAGTGCAGGAGAGGAAACTGGCAAGAAAGAGCATAATGCAAGCAGAGCTTAGCTGGAATACTGTCAAGAATATCCCAGTCTCTGGCTGGAGAGAGACTTCAGCTATAGCAGGTGCAATACTTGTCAACAAGGCAGTTTGTGCAAGCTAGGTATCCACTTTTGGGAAATCTCAGAAGAAGCAGTAGAAGTCAATGGCTTGTTAAAATACTTCCTGGGATGGTGTGGATTGGGTAACTAATGAATGCAAATATTGCAGATTCCAGATGTGACCACCTGCATCTGGAACAGAGTACATAGCCTATGGTGATTTGTTACTGAAGCTTATCATCTTTTCTCTTGCACGCTCCAGATCCCAATCTACCACCACAGCTCTATGGAGAAGGGCATATTCCCATCCAGCTTGAACTGGAGTTCATCGGTCTGCTACTGTGACTTAGACCACTCACTGAGTATGGGATGTGTGCAGGCAGACATGCAGCTCCAAAGTGCAGCCGTTCTATCTGTCAACCTCCTCCCTGGAAAAAATAACAATAAATCATGTTTCGCCTTTGCTCCCTCAGTTCACAGCCAGATCTCATCAGTGTCTATCTGGGAGCAATACGAGAGTTGGCAAAAGAGATGCTTCAATTTCCTGAAAGGTCAAGTAGCTGGAGCCATCCTCCTTCTCTAATGGACTGCAAGTCGTGCTGGAGGAGCAATCGTCTTTAAACTCTCTGTAACATTGCAGTTCAAGAGGTTAGAAATTACTTTCTATTACTTTCTAGTCTATTTACTTTCAAGTCATGAAAAGCAGTTCCTTGAAAAGAACCATCGAGGTCCTGGGAACCTGAAAAGTAATTAGAGGAGCACAGTAAGTGTCCATACAGAGATGGGCATGGCTGCACAGAGCTGATAAAATGAGAGCAGAGCAAGCTTGCAAGGGAATGGGGAGAATAGGGGGAGAAGGCTGGTATCACTGAGATCTGGCCTGTTATTAAATCTGTTCTTGACCTGGGTTGACAATTTCCATGACTGTTTCGTTCCAGAGCTCAGAAGAAACCTCACGCTGCTCTCCCTTGCTGATGGAAAACAGGAATGAATATTTAATTGGCAATGATGACAAATGAAGATTTCACATTAGAGCGGGGTTCCTGGGTCTGTCCATTCTTCTCCTCACCCCGTTGTGTTGTTCTCTCTGTGGGTCACCATCAGAGAAGGGAATACAATAAAGCCTGAGAAACCTTCCATGTCTGAATGTAAGGTACACCTTGCCTGCCAGGTCCATAGGTACCTAGCTCTATGCCTAAATGTTGGATAGCTGTCCAGCAAGAGTCTTCATCTCCTCTTCAATGTGCCATGAATCCTGGCACCACTGTAGTAGGTAGAGAGGGGAGTATGGGAAAAAGTTGGGCTGGTAGAGGAAAATTAGGGAGTGGGAGCAGGGTTGTCTCTGCTTTCACTTTAGATATCTTAATTGAGGAAATACCAGACTGAATTCATGGACACATCCTCAAGAGGGAGGGAGGCAGAGAGAGGAAAATATTTGAGAAAATGCAGTTTGACTTCCTGGAAGATTAAAAAAAAAATAAATCGATTGATATATCTGTCTATCTGCCCATCTGTTTATTTATCCTGAAATAACAATTCAGGATTTATTGTTTTGAAGCACAAAATGACACCTAGGAAGTTACGGTACTTAAATTTATATTTTGAAGTAGATTCTTGCTGCATCTCAATCTGCTTTCATTCATGTTTTTACAGAAGTAGCAATTTTAGTAGCTTTGTATTCGTATGTTGGAGCAGATCTGGGCTTGTTTCTCTACACCTCACACACATCCATACAACTCACATGTATACATGTAAAAAAAAATACATACATGTAAAGGTGATTGATATGATAAATTGTATTTACAATGCACCTTTGACCACCCCAGCTGCACTCTGTTTGCTAATTCATTTCTAATGGGTCTGCTTCCTGCAATCAAAAACTCTGTTTTCAAACAGCCACTGTCATATTTTGCAAATCAACCTGTCACAATAGACGTTTCTGTCTCTCTTTCCATGAAAAGCATTCTTCCATTCTGAATTGTAGGACAGGTGAAAATCATTTCTGGATTAGTAATAGGCTTAAGTTCTGAAACCACTGAAAATCTTCCGTAACAGAACAGTGCCTATTTCAGTGTTTTAGGTCAAAGTAATTTTTAAATCTTATTTTATAGCATTCTGTATATACTATGAAACTAACAGAAAAAAATCATGTGAGGATACTGGGTGTCTTCACTGCATCTTTTCAGTACCTAAAGGGAGCCTACAAACAAAAGGGGAGTCAATTCTTTTCAAGGGTAGGTAAGGACAAGGGGAAATAGTTTTAAGGTGAAGGAGGGAAGATTTAGGTTGGATATGAGGGGGAAATTCTTTACTATGAGAGTGGTGAGGTGCTGGAACAGGCTGCTCAGAGAGGTTGTGGATGCCCAGTGCCTGGAGGTGTTCAAGGCCAGATTAGATGGGGTCCTGGGCAGCCTGGTCTAGCATTAAATGGGGAGGTTGGTGGCCCTGCATGTGGCAGTGGGGTTGGAGATTCCAACCCAAGCCATTCTATGATTCTATGATTCTATTATACTTTGGGAAGTTCACTCTTATTAGAAATCAGCATACTGGTTTTTTTTTTTTTCCTTTTGTTTATGAAGGTGGGCAGCTTAGATAATGTGATTTTCTAGATCTCCGAAAGCCATTAAAATGTTTAAAATTATAAAAATATTACATTTGTGAATAAAATTTGAGTTGAAATGTTTTTTTGCTTTTTTCTCAAAATCTCTTTATGCTTCTGTGCCTGTCTATATCTGTCATCAAAAAATTGCACATAAACTAAATACTCATTTTTTCAATGTTCATTATCAGAAAATATCCTCAGCTAAGTAACAGCTCTTTTATCCTTCCCATATGTAGACATTTCATTCTGTCTCTGGGTACTTGAGAAATAAAATCTTGTGGCCTTCATTAAAATGTAAGGAATGTCCTCTGTAGATGTAGAGGAAGCTGGCTTGGAAGACATTCAAGCACAGTTGTTTGGAAGGAAGATTTCAGCACGGGTCAGAGGTGAGTTTTTGATTACCCACCATTGCGCTACGCCATGGTTGGCCTCCATCTTTTTCCTTGGTGTCATGTCCTGGAAGGCCCCTTTAGGCGAGCAGCTGCTTTCTGAATTATCCTCTTTGATGGCCAGTGTTGGCTTATTCACCAGGAAAAACTAACAGAGGGCTCACTGATCAAAAATGGCACTTCACAGACAGCCATATGAGCTCAGTACCCTAAATGCTGACATCTCCTCTACTATCAGCCGAGCATCTTGCACATGAATTAGAAGGTAGATTAATTTATCAGCAGTTGTGATTAATGATGCCAGTAATAGGAGCCCTAACTATTCATAAATCATGGCTCAGGTTCCCTCCTCCTCAGCCTGGCTTGTGCAGCTGCTTTAAAAATCATAATGTGTAATAACAAAGCATTAAAGCATTGGGATTCCTTTCACTTGCTTTGGTTCTTCAGCCAGGCTTGATTCACTGGTATAGCTACTGCACTAAGGGACCCTGAGAGTTTGTGCACCACAGAAACTAAATGCCCCTTTCTTCCCCTCCTGAATTCAGCTGGTATTCCTTAATCCCAGTGTTCCAGGTGCTCTGCATTGCAGAAAAGCAGCAGATTTTGCTGGCATTGTGGGGGAAAAAAAAAAAATAATAAAAGAATAATTGGCAGCTTTGCAGTGTCCAAATTAAGAGAAAGCAAGAGAAGAAACTGAATACAGTAGGAAAAAACAGGAAGAAATAAGCAGAAAAATGTTGTGCTGAATAGCATTTTCCCTTTTAGTTTAAATGGGATTTTCTTTTTAACATCTTCTAAGGACTTCTTCTGGGTATAATTCTCTCCAATAGCTTTACTAGTGATGTTGTGTTTTTACCATAATCTGTTAGTCAAGCATGAACCAGGATCTCTGTGGGTTCCCATTCCCAGCCTTTTTGAAGACTAAATAGTTCCATTCTCTCCCTTCATCTGCTGCTACAGGAAAAGAAAAGAAAAAAATGTAGGAAATTTGGATCCTTCTAATCCTGGCTTGGAAATCTTGCCTTGGGTGATGAAGCTGGACTGTGTCATTCTAGCTGACATTTACATTTAGTGTAGTGAGAGTTAAATGCCAATATCTGGCATTGGTACACTGCAATTAGCAGTATCATTTGTTCTCATCTGAGCGGTCTGAGCTTTGTTTTGTTTTTGTGCGTGAAAGACTTGTTGAGATGGATTTCTACTGCAAGGTTTATAGGAAAAAAATCTACTTTTATAATGAAAATTGTTGTTCTGATGATAGCTATAAACCATAATGCATAAAAGATGAACTGTTCTACCAGTGCTGCGAAGTTTCCTCAGGGCAACTCTGGAATTACTTATGCATGGCTTTCAGGCTTGTTCATAACTTTGAGTTCCTCTTAGGTACCTGTAAAAAGGAGCCAAAGGTTTTGGTCTTGCTCTGAGCACAGTATGGGCAGTCTTGGGAAGTCAAGACAGCACTGGGTAGACATTGAGTCTGCCTTTCTGGAGCTTACTGAAGGATCCAGTCCAGTTTTGTTTCGGAGCTGCCAGTCTTGTTTCTGCTCATGTTGTTCAGCTGCTCTGAGCTGGAACTCAGGCAGGAATAAGCCATCATGCAGCCATGTTGCTCTGGCCCTGCTTTGAAGCCCCTGCTGCCAAACTCCACACAAAATAGCCACAGGACAACTTTGAAAATGCTTTACGCAGGAGACGTGGAGGGCTATTAAAACACAGGGCCAGACCCTGATCCTCCCACTGGGCAGGCACACTTCCCAGCCTGAGCTCTGTCGCCTGGCATGGCTCCACACCGAGGAACAATGCTCATGTCCAAGGCTGCTGGCCTGCCTGGGTGGCAGTGCGGGCATCCTGGGGGCTGCAGACAGCACGCAGCAGAGAGGTCACTGAGGTCTCCAGGCTGTTGGCTGCAGGGCAGGCACTAGCTGATGTATGGTGTTGAAGGGAATGTGGGGCTGTGTGGCCAGGCACATGGGGTCCTGCCTGCCCTGGCTGCCACTTGGATGGATTTGGGATGTGAGCTCTGGCACAGGGCCCTGAGCTTGCCTGTGCCTCTTTTATATTCTGAAGGCCCTGCATCAAGAGACTGGTTCATCCAAGCATCCCTTTGCCACCTTGAAGGGGCAGAGGAGACTAAGCTCATCCTAGGGGATTGGCTTAGCATCTTCAGGACCATTCTGTTACACCCCATAGACCTCCTGGGTGTGCCCAATGGGTCAGACCCCCAGGCTGTAGCCCAGACTGTGGTGCTCACCACCAGTGGCATCTGCAGTGCGGAAATCTTGCTGAAGAATATGGCCCATACCCCTCATTCCCCTCTCCTCCCTTCCCCTCCACTCATGACCACCTCAGCTCCTTGCATACACTCTCTGTTGTGCAAGAAACACAAACCTAAAATGCAGTACACAAATTAAGTTAATTATCCAATTAATTGTAGCTACAACACATCTGCTATTGTTTCATGGGCTCTTCGTAAAATTTAAAACACATTTAAAGGGAAAAAAAAGGCAAAACAAAATACAAAAAAAGATCTCTCTGCCAGGGCAAATCTTCAGCAGGCTATGAACAAATAAGACATCTGTTTAAAGTAAATTGGGGCTGGGGAGGACGAACTGGAGACAATAACAAGAGCAAGAAAGAATAATGACAAGGCGAAATCCCAAAGAATTACATTCCCACTTTGAGCCAGGGGCAGCTCTCTTGTTGCTGTGCGGGGCTCTTTAATGAAAGCTGTGAGGTAGCTGATCTTCTGAAAGTTAAATTATCACAAAAAAAAAAAAAAAAGAAAAGCCAGAAGAAAAGCCATTGAGCCCTGTCTCTTCGTGGTGTTTGTGATTGGAGGTGGTCGGGATGTAGGGGGGTGGAGTGAGAGGAATTAAATCTATGACTAAACATTTTTCACAGCAACAAAAGGACAGTGATTAAGAGATAAATTAATGCTCTGGCAACGCTTCCTGTTTTGAAGGATGCAGCAGAGGGTAATGAATGGCTGTGCTTGGAGCGGGCCTGAAGAGCCTCTCGCAGAGCTCTCAGCTCCAGCCAAACTGCAGCAAGCTGGCCGTCCACGCCTCCAGCTCCTGCAGGAAACACACTTAAAAAATCTTTGGCAACCTCCGTGCCCCCATTTTCCCCAGGGTTGTCCTCAGTCGTTTGATCTCTCCTTCTTTCCCTCTCTCCCCCACTCCTAACCTTTTCCAACCCCCCCTCCCTCTGGGCCTGAAGTCTATTTTCAGTGCTCTGCTGTTGAAAGGGTTTGGGAGTTTTGTTTTCAGCAAAATGTTTCCTTGAGAGCTCCCACCCTGTCCCCGGCACTACATCATAGCCTCGCGGGTTGTGCTTGACCCTGGTGTAGGGCACAGGGCTCCTCTGCCACCCAGCCCAGGCCAAGGCTATGTGATAAATCCCACCTCATTTCCATAAGTGGCTGCATCCTTGCGCTCATTTGAGAGGCACAACAAATCTGTCCTGCTCCTTGTCCCTGGGTACTGGGGGACGCTGTGGGGAGTGAGAGCCTGACAACCAACTGCCTGTGCAGCAGGGCTGGGCAGGTCCCATTTTCCTCCCTCCACCACTCAGGAACACAAAACGATTTCCTTGGGATCAGTGCCCATTTCCTCCTGGAGTGAGTTGTGAACGAGGGCTTCCTCGTGGCAGCCACGTCCCACCCATATCCTCCCTAGCCTGCCCTTTGGCCCCGCACACAGCACAGCTCCTCAGGGACAGGCTGAGGGGCTCCGCTGGGGAGGCCCAGCCGGGGCAGGGAGCCACAACCTCCCGTTTCTTGAACCCCAAGGCGTCCTCTGCTCCAAGGGTAGCCCTTAGCTAGGAGAACAGCTGTGTAAGCTTTGTTCAGCCTGGTGGATATTGGCTTTGCAGGACAAGGATCTTCCTGGTCTTTGCACAAAAAGTGGGGCAGTATGGCCCACAGAGTACCCATAGGCTATGGCTGGCAAGGACAGTGAAAGCAAGGAGCTCTGAGGAAGCAGTTTGTTTTTATTTTTCACTTTTTTTTTTTTTTTTAAAACTGTGGCACCCTTTCCTTTCTGGAGTTTATTGCATGAGCTTTGTTAAACCTTCAAAACTGTCTCACACAGGCACCAGCCTCACTGTGATGGGCTCTACGAGAGCCTTGTCTGTGCAGTGCTGCAGGACAGGGTGCACCCCAGTGCCCTCCTGTGTCAGCACCTCATCTTGCCCCACTTTTCACAGTGAGAGGAAAGGGAAGAAACACTGTGCCCCCAGCCCGCTGGGATGTCAGGTGAAAAAGGCAATGATCACACTTTAGGGAACCAGAGCATTTCAAGGGATTTGTGTTTTCAGCTCCCAGGGCAGATAAAAGAAGGTGGACATTTAAGGAAGCCAGTGATAATGATTAGAGTTTTGAGTAGTCATTTTGTCTTAAAAGACTGAATTTGTATACTTCAGAAAAATAGCCTTTTCCTCTCAGTTGATGATAGATTTACTTCGATTGCCATTATTGTTCATCTTTTTATGAATGCATAACAGACAGTGACATGTGATTAAATCTCTGCCAAGGGCTTCCTTTCTGAAGATCACAGAGATACAGAGAAATCATTCTGTTCCCTGAAAGGCTATTAATTCCTGTCACAGGCTACAGTATATGCACATTATTCACCATGTACATCTATGCAGTGTTCCATGACCTATGCACCTATAGGTGGTTATATACACAGCAATGAAAGTAATAAATTTTGATTCTGTCCCACTGAAAGTCCTAAAGAAAGAAAAGAAGCAGGGACAGGGGTGTTAATTTGAGGAATGCTATTTTCGGAGCACTTAAGGGGCACCTTTTATGTCCCCTCAACACAATATTCCTCACATAAATGGATTACAGTTCTTATGAACTGGCATTGCAACTTTTTTTTTTTAACAATTACTGTAAGGCAACTGCAAGCTGACAGCATCTCAGTGATGAATGTTTTGTTGCCTGTCTGTACATCCTTCAAAAGTAAATAGGGAAAAAAGGAGAGAAACATCTTCTCAGCAAAATGATCAAATAAAAGAGAGTCAAAAATTCCTCTCAAATCAACGAAGCCTTATATACTGGGTATAGAGCTCTGTATTATATATAGCAGCTCTCTTTCTCCCCTTTGATGGACACCCGGAGATCTTCTCCCTCCTGATCGGAAATTCACATTGTACAGGGGAGGCACAGGGGGGAAAATTAATTCACTTAATTACTCTCCCCACCCTCAAAGTCACAGTATTGCATTCACAGTCCCACATCTGCAAAGGTGATGATTTTCACCTTGACAACTTGGTCAGCACTTTCCCATGAAATTCATATTTGCTTTATTTTGCCAATGAAGTGTGCAATTTCTAATGATAATTGTCTCCATGTATTCTCCACTCTGGGGGAAAACCTGGAGCTTCCCTGTGAGGAGACGGATTATTTTCAGCTGGTGTCAAATGTTATAACTGGTTTGATTTTGTGGTCTGATGGGAAGTTACCTGATGTGAGGGCTACATCTCATGCCCTCAGCTAGCTCAAGCTGAAAGCTTTCTGACTTGGTGATTGATAAAAAATAAAAGTAAAAAGTTATTTCAGGTCCAGATGTGTTTGATTTTTTCTCTTGTACTCCTCATAGTCTTTTAACACCCATGTGAAAGAAAATCTATTGTTAGCTATTTTTATTTTTTATAATAGTACAGAAATAAATTCTATTTCCCACTCAAAAGTGTAGCACTGGAAAGAGGAGCGTGCTGCAAGGGAGCAGATAATTGCTCCCTTTCAGCTATTTTTCCTATTCACTAGTTTCTGCCTCAGCCCAAGCTCAGATTTCTGCAATTGCCCTGAGCAGTATCAGCTTGGGCTGGAGCAGCCTCACCAGGCTGGAGACTGGTTACAGCCGTCACTTACATGCTGCCACATCTCATTGCATATGTTTGTAGGTGAGGAAAGCTGCACTAGAAGCTAGGATGACGGTCTAAATATGAAATGATAACAAAGTTTTAAGTGAGGCTTTCTTACCTATGCACACTGCAGCAAGGTCTGCAGGTACGGCTTTTCCTGAGCTGCAGAGTGCTGCAGTGGGGCTTCTCGGAAGTGATGCTTGGCTGAGGAGAGCACACAGTTGAGACACACTGCAGCCTTCTGGAGATACATGTCATTTTTACTAAGTTATAATAATACAATAGATAAGGCCAGCCCTTGTTTAAGTCCATGCTAAGATACAAATACACAGTATTCTACAGGTCTCCCAGTTCTGCAGCTGTCTTGCAGAGGTTTTCTCAGTCTGCCTTTGGGGCAGAAATTGCTTGGAAGGGTGTCAAGGCAAAGGAGGATATGCCACTTGTTCTGCTTGAGTACACCTTTGTCTCATAGGACCCTGTCAGGCTATGCTTGCATTGCATCCCAGAGGAGCAGGGATAGATTTGTGGTCTTCAAAGGATATGCACTGTGAAAGCTTGGATGCAGAAAAGTGACAGCAGGCATTCTACTGGCAACTTTTTTGGGGGAGCAAAAAACTTTTTGGAGGCAACTTTTTGGGGGGAGCCTAGGCGTACTAGAGCTAACCATTGGTCCTTAATTCTGTCCCTTCCCAAGCATAACAATACTGTGTTGTCAATATGTGATCATTCAACTCCCTTGTCTCTGCTCATCATCTTCTGCAGTATTGTAGAGCAAATGCTAGAATTTACAACTTCAAGTTGATATTAAATACCACCCTCACTGCAGAAGAGAGAGACCAATTTTTTAACTGGAAATGTCCAGAGGAAAATACATTTGCCTGTTTTCAGTGCTTGCAAATGCTTTAAAAGCCAGTCTTTGTTTCTGCTTTCTATTCATTATGAATTGTCCAACAAAAGAATAAAAGTTAGTGCATGTCCTCCATCCAATCCATATATTCAGGTCTTCAGACCTTCAAAAGGGCTCATATCAGACCAAAGAGATTGAAGCTTGCCCTGTGCAGATTCAGAAGGTTGCTAATAAACCCTGCTGAATGTCAAATGTGTACTAGCCTGGCATGGATGACATTGTATCTGAGATATAACACCTGTGACTGGTGCAGTGTAGATAGGAAAATACCATTTCCTAACTGTGGCTGCTTATCCCTGTTCTTTGGAAGAGCTAAATAGAGCTCATCGCTCTATTTAGAAGCATTTTAGAAGAATAGACAGTTTTCATATAGCAGCCAAGTGACTAAGTCTCTTGTTTAGGTGAAAGACCTAGATTCAGTGCACTTTTTACTACTGAAAGGTTCAAGTTCAAAGTTACCAGTGCAGTCTGACGGAAGTCAGTGGGTTTTTATTTAATTAGGGGAACGTGTCAGCATGAGTTTCTGAGTGAATGTAGCCATGACCTACTTGAAATCAGTGTTATGTGGTGAATTTTATTTTTCTCAGATTGCTATTTGAGAAAACTACTTATCCTGAGAGTCTTTCACCCACCACTACCCTAGGTGAGATTCCCCGACACATTAGTTGTGATTTGCCTCGTATCTGGCTTCCAGCTGGGCTTGGACAGTAAACAGGCCCAGAGGGTCTGTTTGGTTAGGGTGGCTTTACTTTGAACAGAGAGCTGTGCTGTGTGAACTGTGCACAACAAAATATCATATGAAACCAAGGAGTTCCTCAGGATATGTGTGCCAGATTAAGAGAAAGGCTTTGCAGTCCAGTTTTGGAGGTCATTGTGTTAAACCTGCCTGATGTTTGTCTTGGGTACAAAAATATTCCTTGTGATCTTACCTTGGAACCTGGGTGTGTTCAGGCATATGCCCCTTAGAATTCCTCAGTAGAAACTGCATGGTATTTTTTGGCCTGCGACTGGTCAGCCAATCCACATGGGATCATTTCTACTTCCTTGAATGGATGCCAAGTCTTGGTACATTTAAAAATTGTGACCAAACAGGGACAATTTCTCAGGGACATGGAATGAATCAAATATCCCAGGGCAAAAACAGGAGCAAACTAGTATAGATATGTTGAGGGATTGACAGAAAATATGAAGTAATTCCCCAGAAAACTAAGAGATGGGAGTGAGAAGGGGAATTAGAAGTGGCTAGGAAGAAAAAAAAAAAAAAAAAAAAAAAAAAAAGCTCCTAAATCTTGGTTTGCTTCCAGAACTGAATGTCACAAAGAAGTTTTTAAAGCTCTGAAAACATGGGTGTGAGGTGTTGGTTTTCTTTGTTAGAGGTTGGTTGGTTGTTTTTTTTTTTTTTTACCAAGAGGAAAGAGTGAGTCTAATTCACTCCTCATTGGCATGTCTTTGAGTCATTACTCAAGAACAACCCTAATGAAATAACTGGGATAAAAAAAATCATTTGGTCTTCATGGTCCTCAGGAGGACATCCTTATGAGGCTTCCAGGTTAGGTCTGTGGAGATATCTGGACCTTCTCAGGATATTTAGTTGTATCAGGTATGGACCTCCACCAAATTCTTAATACTGGACCATGTGTGTTTGATTTTAAAGTCAATCAGCTGAAGTGCTTCTGTCAGTCTATGTCTAGAAGTATGCACATTTGTTAATGCCAACATTTGACAGCTAGTGATGGAGACAGTTGGAGGCTGTGTTGATCACAATATCACTGTGTTGTAGCTCTGTGAAAGTCCATATGTAAGAGGAGAGAATTCTGGAAGGACAGACTGGAAGAACTGTAAATATTTTACTTCTAAAAAGTGAAGATTGTATTTTCCAAATGGAGATAGCTAGTGGGTACAAGGGAGCTGTGTAGTGGCAGCAGCATTTTCTTGGAGCATTCTCAGTTGAATTGCACAGATTTCTTTGTGTACTTGAAGAGTATCACTGTTGCAACTGTGTCCCAGAGCTTGCTGGAACCCACAAAGAAATATTCTTTGAAATCCTTGCAGTTTCGTCTCATGCTAACTATAATGAGCCACTGGGTGCTGCTGGGTAATCTGCATATCAGAATGTAAAATCCCCAGAGGTTTCTGAACAGAGACTAACCAGAAGCATGTCAGAATTGCTTTGTTAGCAAGATAGGACTTCATCACACAAATTGCTGTTTTCAAATATTTCACTATTTAATTAACTAGAAGCTCACTTAATTAAGTAGATGTAAAATAGCTGTGATCAATTGCCTACCTGTCTGTCTGTTCTGCTATCAGAACTCTTTATAAGATAAATCTCCATCACAAATGCAACCTGATTCAAATATTTATATGGACATCAGGAGAGGGAGTGTCCAAATGATTTCCTGTGGGGCTCCTTTCTTGCCTTCCTTTGTTGTTCCTGTCCTCGTAGAACTCCATCGCATTCCTCTCATTTAAAAAGTAAATTATGTCCTTAAATGGTTTTTAATGTTTCCGATAACATTTTTGTTGTTGTTTGAGGAATGAGAAGGGAGGGGGGAATCTGGAAGCATGGGGGGAAGGGCTGAAACTCTGCATGATTTATAACAAGGAAGCTGTTTTCCTGGGGAAGAGCAAGGGATAGGAGCTGAAGGACAGCCAAGGAGAGCTTTGGAAGACATCTGTGCTAGTGTGAGCCTGCAGTTCACCCAGTGTGTTTCTAAGCAACTTCTTTGCATTCCTCAACAGCTAACTGGTGAAGCCAGTGGGTGCACGTAGATTTACTTGCAAAAGTTTAGTCTGTATACATTTACATAAATAAACTGAGAATCTGAACTATGAAACATAAATACTGCAATTTGCATTTTTAAGTAGAAATGTCAGCTAAATGATGTGCTCAAATGCAGCCATCAAATCAGTGGCAAAGTGACCTTAAGACCATGAACCTCCTCTCTATCAGTATCAGATCCTTTTCTCTAGGCAATGCAAGCAGGCTGGATTAATTAATACTTCATTTTCTCTAGTGTGGCCTCAAAGAAGATATAAGAAGGATGAATGTGTCCATGAGGACAAGCTCTATTTGTAAATGTAATGTCCTTGCCTATTTCATTGTGTCAGAAGTCTACAGCTGGCTCAAGATTTCTCAGCAGGACAGGCAAAACTGAATTCTGTTGCTTCAAAGTGGAGCACTAGTTGACCTGTAGATATATGCATTTAGTTTGTGACTGCAGCAAAGGGTATATCCAAGGATGAGAGAGGGAAGAGAGCTGTGGGACTGTAATGAAGATTTTTGGCTGTTTGGGGAAAAGTGAAGAGATGGGGCTAGGATGAGTGATCAGGACTGCTGAGGGGAGTCAGAGAAACATCTGGGCAAGTGGTAAGGGGGGTGTTTAGCAGTTCTTGTCTTTTCCCCTTTTTCTAGCATACCTTCCCTATGTATTCCTGCCTCCTCCATACTTCAGCCTCTGTATGAGGAGACCATGGATGCATCATCCTGCAAGCAGCAGAGCTAATGGAGCCAGCAATTTCCTAGAGCATTCATGGGGACTTGCATTGGATTCTCTGGTGTCTAATAAGATACAAGTGATGATCTGAAGGTTTTTCCCTCTGAAGGCATTTATAGTGTTTCTTTCCCAGGAAGATCGCCACTGCCTAATAAGGGTCAGGTTCACATTGTAGCCTTTTCCTCCATAGGGACACTATTTGTGTCTTCTCCTCTAATCAGGTGCCAATTTTTATAAAACATTTTGGAATTTAATACCTTGGAGTCCTCTTCTCGTATGTTACATTTCTTTAAAGCTGATCAATGCGTTCAAAAGTTGCTGGTGAGGAGTGGGGCAGCTGAAGTGCAGACACACAGACAGGTGAGCAGACACACATGCATAAATACATAGAGTGATACTGCAAGTATCACCTCATCGGAAAACCAAGTGAAAGTAAATACGAAAGTGGATAGGCTCCATGGCCAAACCCGGTGCTCTCTGCTGTGTGACAACTGAAACCATAATACACCAAAACATCAGCAGTATCAGTTTACATCCTTTTGCCATGCTGAGAAGTATGATCCTCTCCTTTCAACAAAAAACAAATAGCACTGTGCCCTGCCCGTCTGACTTAATTCTCTCTCTTATTAACTGCTCAGTTCTAGATCTTGTAGCTACCTTCTTCTGTGCAAAATTACTGATGGTAGTATAGAATTACATATCCTGAGCAAAACGATGGTTTTTGGGGTCTAGCCAATCCTGCCTTCTGCTTGTGAAGTGAGAACATGCAACATTACACCCATGTTTTTCCACCAGTCCATCTTGGCTTATAATGGGACTGTAGTCCTGGCACAGGTTACTCCACTAGGTCTCCTGACTAATACACCATACCCCACAAGCTGGGATGAAGTGGGATCATCTTCCAGCCATACTCACCATCTAGACTCATATGACTATGGGAGTAAACATAAAATTACTCAGCAGGGGAGGTAATAGCAGGCATGCTCCTGCAAGCTGAGATGTGTATGGAGATATCTCAGTATCTCTGCTCCTTCCTGCATAGTGGCAACACCAGAATAGGGCTAGGCAAGTAATTGGGTTTTCTGTTTGTCTTGCCACATGTACTTTCCAACGGGAATGCCCCATCTGATAGAGAATAGCTGGAGGTGACTATCCTATGTGGAGCAGTCCCACTCTGCACAGCACAGTCAAATGCTCCCCAGAAATATGACCAACAAGAAGGACTTCCAGCTCAGAAGTGATAACATAGCCAGAGGTGAATATTTACATCCTAGTGTTGAACAGGCATTCAGAGCAAGTAAGCAGAGTTTGCCGGGTTGGGAAGCTATGTCCAGGCAGTGCAGGCTTTCTTCTGGTAGGAAAAAGATGTGCTTTTGGAGTCTTTCAGATGGTGGAAGAAACCGCAGTGATGTTGTTACTTTTATTGAACTGAGTATTCAGATGTCACTGGGTAAAAAAGGATAGTAACTACCTCCCCTTACCCCCAATTTTCTCTGCCCTGTCTTTCTCTTCAAGCTTTGGTCAGCTCACTACTGAACAATCACAGCAAGACCAAAATTTCTCCTTAGAGCACCAGCACTTCAGCTGGGACAGGCTAGCCCAATAGCAGGTCAGATCCGTGCTCAATTTTTAATGGGTTATTTGGATGTTCCTAGTCTTGTCCTGAGAGCCAGATGCTTCTACATGACTTCAAGGGTGTGCCAGTCAATGAGATTTCAGGCTGGGTTTCCAATGAAACCTGCACCTCAGCGGGTGCAGCTCTGACATCCTCCAGCAGCATTTTTCAGGGATTCCTTTCACGGGGATTTCTGGGCAGCAGCCCAGTGTTATAATTGTGACACAATCCTTATACATTTTTATCCCAGCTAGTGGCACTGGGGATATTTTAATGAATCATAGAAACATTTAATCCTTGTTAGAATCCTGCTAAGCTCTTTGCCTTAATAATTATCTTGTGGGTTAGCTCAGTCAGTATAGAACTATAAGACAAGAAAAACATCCCTAAGTCTATGCTGGAGTCAAATAGCTCATCAGAGCATTTGAATGCAATGGGAAGTGGAAGTTTAGGATCATCCAGTTCAGATTAACAGGCCAATGAACCTTCCCCAGCAGACAGTCAGCTTTGCAATTTGTGATGCTGCTCTGCTCACGCTTTTGGCAGAGGTTGTCAATGAGAAGCATTTCTGACAGCACAGCTTCTGATGCACACTCCAGCGAGCCAAAATGAGTGAAGCAGCAGCACAAAAATGAGTTTGTTTTTCAAATCCCTCCAGCTTCACTTAAAGCTTCTGAGTCACTCTTGAATTCTCACTGGAGAGAAATGAGACTCACTCCAGACTCAGCTGCAGGATGACTGGGAATGTTGATCTTAAAAGTGTATCCTGTGTTTATCGAACAGGAATGTAAAGACTTGTCTCCTTCAGTGCAATGTTTATAACTTATTCAGAGTGAGAATGATGTGCTTCTGTCACTGATTATTGTCAGAGATGTAGAAATATCTCTTATGAAATATTTGGGATTCAAAGGATCAACTAGACTGCAAGATGGGCAGTGGGATGGCTCAGCAGGAGATGAACCATCCTTCCCAGCTTGATCTCAGTCCTCTGAGCTTCACTTCAGGGGTTGTTTGCAAGATTGATCTACTGTTTCATACAGGTGTGAAATACAAACATTTCCAAAGAGATGAAGAAATTTCCAATGAGAAGCTTGCAGTGCACGAAAGAATGGTATTGCAATTTTCCTTTTGCTGTTGGTTGAACCTGGCAAAACTGCTTGCTTGGCCCCAGTGCTGCTCTTGTTTGTGACTTTTGTTAGTAATGAGTAGGTGGTGTATCCTGCCTCACTGTAGGCAGGGGTTGCTGAAGTGGCTCAGGAATTTTGCTGAACTTTTCAGCTGCAGACCCATTTGGTACTTGTTGTCTAAAACCCTGATGTCTTATGAATACTGCAGGCTGATAGCAAAATATTCAGACGTCTCAGCTTCATTTATTCAGAGATTTTCTTTCTTCCCATTTTATGTGTACCAGTGGCTTCCAGTGAAAAGTGAGAGTCTGATATTTCCATCATATAAAACATGCAGGAAAACAAAACTAAACGCTCGTGAGCATGTAGATCTCAGCCAACTTTTTTCAAGCCTTAGGATAATATTCTGGTGAACATTACATGTTTCTGCTCTGTCAGTATTTCATCTCGAACCAGGCTGTTCTCACTGCTGTAGGCTCTATCTGCCTATTAAAAGTTGTTGCTGCTGTTCTGTATAAAACCAGTTTGAAAGCTACTATTGAAAGATGCAATATAAAAGCTGCCAGCGGTTCTTTCCAGTAGTGCTCTTGGCATGGGTTAATATAACTGAAAGCTATTTTTGCAGGATTTTTTACAATGCTCATCCCGTGTTAGTGAACTTAAGAGGTTTTTCTTTCTGGGGTACCTTGGCAAAGTATGGCCTCCAGGGAGCACTAAGAGAAGCACTGCCATTTATGTGAAATTTAAAAATGCCAAGGCCATGGAGCTAAGTACTATTCTTCAGCCAGGCTTTCCTTTCACAACTGCAGGCAGATGACTTGGCCTACAGAAACTGCATGTTGATTGCATTGCTTATGTTCTACAGGACACAAAGTGAGAGAAAAGCAATCCTCACTGGGTCTAGGACAGGAATGGGACTCTGCTGTGATCTAAACAACAAACCAGGCTTCATTTGAAAGGTCTCCAGGGTTAGAAGAGAAAATGGCAACAAATGTAACTTGCAGCTTGGAGCTGCACATCTGGACTAGAGACTGATTATGATCTAAAAGACTGGTAAAGATCTTCATCTGAAATGTCTCAACATACTAAAAGGCTTTACATTCAAAATCTGTGTTTTATGGTCTATAAGATCACCAAACTGACTTGCAAAAGAAAATAGGATGCAGTTTGAAAGCTGATTTATTCAGGCTTGGGTCTCGTCATGTAGATATTGTATTTTGGAAGCTGCTTCTTCAATTAGAGGATTTCTGCACATCTACATTGCTATTACCAAATAGATATGCCAAAGCCATGGATCTATGCTTATTGGCATGTGGTGTCATCACTGACACGAGCAGAGGATGGAGTGACTTCAGATTTTTAATTTTCTCACTTCCATTTTCTGTGGGAAGGGCTGTCTGCCTGCCTGTTGAAATCAAAGAACATGTTAAATGCAGCTTTATCAGCAATATCTCTTGCTGTTGGTGTAAGGCGGACAACTTAAGCACATCTAAACATAGCAAGAGAAATTCACTATTCAATGGATTTCACAAAACATCCTGTGCAGTTTTGGATTTTCCACAAAAGTGACTTCCAGAGGAGCACACCTTCCAGTGAAGGCATCCACTCTTTGGACAGGGAACGCCAAATTCTTTGCTATTAAGTTGTGCTCATTTATACCAGCTGCAAACTCAGCATGCAAGTGCAAATTTCCTGTTCTGATGAAAATAGGCAGCCTTATTGCATTTACAGTGACCATATCTCTTCATGAATCTGACTATATCTCAGAGACCTTGAATCTTCTTTGAGCCTTCAGAGCAAATCCATTGAATTTGAGTACTTCCACTGACAAGACTTTGTTGCAGAGAAAGAGTAAGCTTACACTCCCAGAGAGTAAGGGGAATACAGGGCCTTACTCATGGCTGCATTTTTCCAGCAATTCGTTACTGAACAACAGCAGGCTGATTTCTCTCTTGCTGTATATCCATGTGGCTTCACTGAAGGACAATATTTATTCTCCAGCTGTTCCTTGATTTAAGCCCCAGGGCTCCCCCATAAAAATGTGTGAGGATGAACCACGACCACAACCACTCTGGGTACTAAGGAAAGGGGAAAAAGCGGGCACAGATGCAGCTCCAGGAAAGCAGGAGCTGTGCTCCTGCTCCTCAGCAAGCAGGCGTGGCCGTTGCCTGTAGCCATATACCCGCCTGACACCCGCATGCATGCTGTGACGTGGGAGATGCCGAGAAGGAGCCTCCTGTTATCTATTGTGCGTGAAGCCTTCCCTGTAGGTCTGCATTGGCAGGCACATATGGAGGGAGCCCTTTTCATCTGCTCCTCACTGGCTGCCGAGGGCTGCTCCCAAAGAGCCGGGGGGCCCAGGCTGTACAGTTGTGGTGGCAGATCTCTGGGTGGGGAGGGAGCAGTGGGGCTGCATGGGGGAGGCTCGGATGGGGCCAGGGCGGGAACTTTTCAATGGCAGCAAAGAGGAGCTGGGGATCGGTTAATTAAAGTGTTTGCAGATGGTTTATGTTATGGGACATATGTGTGTGCCTAGCCGCATGACTTGCATCTGAGCCAATTAGCGGCCCAGGAGGGGAACACCAAACTTGCGCAGGAGCAGGATGCTGGTGGAGGCAGCGGCCCTGTGGGAAAGGTGAGGAAGGTTCTGGGGACTGTTTCCTGCAGAGTCATGCACTGTGCCAAGAGCTCTACCAGAGAGCAGTCCTGGCAGGGTCTGTCTCTGTGCAGGAAGGAGGCTGCCAGGACAACGAATGAGGGACCTAGGCCCTGTGAGAGTGCTTTGTGCAGACCACAGAGTAAGAAGTAGTGCATGGCTACAGGTCTTGCACAAGTTCTGCTGTGGTTTTGCACTGGGAAACTAGGGAGAAGCACTGACTTTCAGTGATACAAGCACAGTCTAGCAGTGAACTTCTTAATATAGTTTATTTTTCACATGCAAAAAAAAAAAAAAAAAAATCACAAAGAGATATTTTAAGAAAGTTAGAACAATACAGTATACAATTTATCCTGTCATTGAGCTCTGTAAAAACCACAGAAATATGTTTGAATTATTAATAATTCAGTGAAATCATGTCATTGGCTCCAAGATTGACCAAGAAACGGGAGTACAACAGCAGCAACTGGTTATAAAACACTGACCAAAGATAGAAAAAAAAAACCCTGACTTACTTCACACTGTCAGATTAACAAGTGACTAGGAACTTTTGATTATTGGGTACAGTATTTGGTGGGGTATGAATTTGCACTTACATGGGGGGCCTGTGCGTGTTAGTACCAGCAAGCAGTGGCTCTTGGGCACTTTGTTGCTGGCCCACTGTGCTGCACTGCTCTGGTTGCAGGCAGCTTCACTCTATCCCCCTCCAAGATGTTTGCTTATCATGGCATCATGCAGCACTCTGTCTTGGGTGCCTGAGCACTTCAGAGTTTTCTGGGCAGCTCGCAATTCGCTTGGGCTTAATCCTTTCATTTCAGAGAGTATGTCTAATTTCTGGATGTTCAGAAATTTGCTCTGGATATATAATGCTGTTTGGGTGTTTGATTTGCAAAGCCAAATGCTGTAAATGCTCTGAGGATTTTACCCATGGTCACGCTGAAGGTCTGTGTTGGAGTAGTGAACTGAAACAAACTCCCTTTGCAAAACCAGGGTGCCGATGTAAATGCTGGGTCAAATCTGATCATCTCTGAGCCACCACTTGTCCCATAAATGGTGATTAAAACTAGAAGGTATCTTTCTTCCTATAAAGTGCCATAAAGTGAATTTTTTTGCTGAAAATTTTTAATGGACTTTTTTTTTTTTTTTCCTTGGGGATGAAAATACTTCAGTGCCAGAAGTAGTTCTAAAACACTTCCTGGAGTGCCAAAAACAAGTTAATCAATATCAGTAACAGGGAAAAAAACACCTTTACAACAAAACCAAAAATCAATACTGAAAAATAGTAATTGGAAGCCAAGATTGAAATAGGATAATCAAATATGATAAGTTTTCATGAAAAATTAGAAGTGTGCTGAAAGACTGACATATTTTTGCAAAAATGTTTTGAGAAGAGGCTAAATGTTATAAAAAAAATCTAATGCTGAGGAAGTAGATAGAGATGTGCATTAGTTATTTAAACTAACTCTTAAGGACACAGTGCCAACTAACCTATGTCTCTTTCCTTTCGATTGATTGTAAAGTGAGAACTAAGGAGTGGCAAATACGAGGTGACTAATCTCAGAGGAGGTAAGTGAAATGTTGAAAGACCTGGGTTAAGCCCAGGCTAATACTGGTCACCTTAGAGCACCCCAGAGTGCCTACAGAAACAGATGCTGGTGACCCCTAACTCCAATTGAAAAATGGGATCTCAGCTCTTAAGACATTGTGGTCTTGGAGAAACATCATTGGGAGCTGGTTTCTCATCCAGCAGTGGGAGGGAAAGGGCAAATGGAGGAAAGTGAACTTAGCCACCTAGCTCTGGCATGGAGGTACTGTCCAGGCTCTTTTAGCATCTCCTGCTTCTTCTCTCTTCTTGATTCTGAAAATTTCCAAAGTGAGATGAGTAAAGGCTATTGATCTGAGGAGCCAGTGAAGCAACAGCAGAAAGAAGTAACCCCAAAAAACTCCGGACAAAGTCAGCTCATGAGGAAATCATGTGTGTCTGTGAGTTCATTTTGGCTGGAATTCCCAGCCATACACATTTTTCACTGTCACAGGATGCTTCTGTTCAGAAGATACTTCTGTAATTCAGCTACTTTTCTCACCATCTTAGGTTAGGACTGAGACAGAGAGAAGTATATTTGTTATTCTGCTCTGCTAAGCCAAAACGAAGCACAGATGTGTTGTGGCCAAGACTGGTTAGCTGAGTTGACTGTTTGCCATATTTGTGTTCAGAAAACACATAAAAACCTTGGCCTCTGTCACAAAACAATTTGCTAGAGGGGAGCTCTCTGCCTCACCAGAGTCAGTGTTGATTTACATGAGCAGAATGGTACTGTAGTGTGTCTCCTTGCAAGGCTGGATATTGAGGTGAGGTGTACTGCAGGGTGCAAATTTATTTAGTGGATTAGGCATTTGCATTTATTTTGAAATGTATGTCAGACAGCCTCCTGGCCCTGTTAAAATATTTGTACATTATTTTTTGCATGGTGAAACACAGAGTGCTCAAGTGTCACAATATATGTCCCACCCACAGTGATCTTAAGAAAAATGGGGGCTTTTGAGTATCTGGCCATTTTGTTGCCATTTAGAGAGCTAATGATCTTGCTCAAAGCACTGACTGAACCGGCCGTGGTCAGGAGAAGTTCTGGGCATGATACTGAAAGGCCCAGGTCCCGAGACAACAGGTAAGGTGACAATCCCAGCTGTAATCTGGAAAAGATTGTGCATGCCACTCTACAGCCAGCTCTGCCAGCCTCAGTCAGGGAGATAAATGAAAAAAATTTCAGAAGTCCTATTTGGAAAAAAAAAAAAAACACTCAGAAATTTAAAAATCAAGCATGATTTTGGTGGCAAATACCTCCATATCTTAGAATGTCTGGGCTGTGGTGCTATTTTCATCACTTCACATGCTGTAGGTGAGGAAGAATGGTGAGCCATGAGTACACCTGTCAAACTCTGGTATGCCTTTGACAGTGATAAGACAGAATAACATTGAACTTTCAGTTACTTTTTATTGACATCCAGTCTTCTCTGTCACAAATATATAGGAAAGATGGCAGTCTTGCATACTCTTTGACCTGTTATACTTAAAGGAGGAAAACATACTAGCTTACTGTATTGGCAAGTTAGAGTATTTATCTTTCTGTGGGTTCTTCTCTGAAAAGTCACTTTTTAGATCAAGAAGCCTGAAGGAAACCAAACTTCTGCAAGACAATGAGCAGCTGAGCTCCTGCTAGGGAGGAATTTGGGTGAGCTGGCTGTAGTTTACCTCACTGAAGCAGCTTCATGCTGGGATTTCTGGGTACCAAATAGCTTCTTATCTCAACAGCCCTTGATGGAAATACGCCTGAAGCTACTCATCACGCTGCTGTGGGGATGTCTAGGTGCTTTCTGGAGTTGGTGGACTGGCAGGAAGAAGTCGTTTTTGTCAAAACATGCAAATTCTATCTGCCAGACTGAAACAAAGAAATGAAGGGACTTTTGTTGTTTTTTGCTTGTTTTCCAGTGACTCTTGTTTTAATGCAGTCTGGCTCACTTTGCCAAGATGAACACGATGCTCTGCTACTGCCTATAGCAATGGCTGAGGGTCAGGGGCTCTGCACAACATTTGCAAGAAGAAAAGTGCCTGTTATTAGGCAGCTGAGCAGATCTTGAACACCTAGACCTTAGCTCAGGAATGGGCTCCATGAAGAGACATTTTTCACATGCAGCAATTAAAAAGCATGCCAGGTAAAAAAAAACAAACAAACAACAAAACCCTTTTATGGTAATGTTGAAGAGCTAATATCCTTCTAATGAACTTAAAAACAACCATCTTAAATGCATAGAATTCAACAAAGCAAGGATTTCACCCTTATTTTTCTGATGGACTTTGGAAAGCTCTGGGTGCTTTCTAGGGAGTTTTTAAATCTCCCTTTATTTTTTCTCTAGTGAATTATCATACATCTTAGGGAGAGGAGGGGGAACTTAGAAATTGGGCTGGCACAAAGGAGATGAAGAAAAAGAAGATCCTTGGGCTGATGACCAAATCTGTAGGTCTTTCTGTGTCTCTGCAAGATCCCCTGGGTTTTGTCTTTGTTTTTCCCTGCTGTGTGCAGACTCAGGCCTGCTGCTGATGGATGGGGGCTGCAGTGGCGAAGAGACCATGGGAGCTGGAAGCACACAGTCCTTGACAAACCATGGAGGCCTTTTCTCCCATCTGCACTCCTAGATGGATTTGAATCCAGGATTTAATATGGACTTTTTTTGAACAGATTACAGGGGTTGGAGGGTTCTTGTTGCACCCTCTCCTGCTACACATTTTTACTCTGTGCATGCTTTTTACTGTCTCCCTGAACAAATTCAGGAAAACTATGCAAGTCAGGTGAAGCCATTTGTTTATAGTTCAAAGTGAGGCATTAAAAACAATGGGCCGAGTAAAGCATGAAAGTAGATCAATCCCAACCGCATTTTAACTTCCTCTCCTTCAGGATCACTTTGAACCTACAGTAATTATGATTCTTTCTGCCAGCTTAAATCACCCTTGCCCTCATTAGAGCTGTGCAGAATGACCATTTTCCATTTCATGAGTTGCCACGTGTAAAAGCTGCTGTGTTTGCAAGTATTCAGGCATACCTGGCTGCACCACACAAGTCATAAGGGATAACAGTCATAATTAATATCCATTATACACCTTCCGTGTACACTGACATCGCTGATAACATCAAGTACAATTTATGTGGCGCTATGAGCAGCAAACTTGGGTCACTTCTGAGGTGTCCTAGACATGGACTGCTCAGTGCTGGGGGGAGCAGGTACCTTGCAACCGCTTGCCCTGAGTACTCTGAGGTGACACAAATGACCTGAGGTCACGTTAGAAGGATGCTATTTTCTGTGGACATGGGGTACAAAAAATAAGGGGAATGCTCACAGCCAGCCAAGGTATTTTTTAGGTGAGTTTAGGCTTTAATTGTATTTTTTAAGTTAAATGTTAAGTTCTCCGGATAGGTTTATTGCTTCAGTGTTTTTTTGAAAGTGGCCGTGTGATGGTCCAGTCTCTGAGAACTCCCTTTATATATGTATATACACACATGTGAGGAAGATAATTTTGTCTGCAGTGATATTTTGGAAAAGAAAAACACACAACAGCAACATTGCTACCTAAATGCATTTACATTAATACGTCCTTTTTCAGGGCATGATGTCAAAGGTCTGTTAACGACCTCTGTCCATGATGTGGATCCCATCTCTTTCTTGTGCTTTGAAGTTACAGCTCTTTGGAGACCATGAACTACCATAGCTGGAGTGCTCTTTAGAGAAATGCTTTGCCATAGTGGCAAATAAAGAAGTGGTGTTCTTTACATATCTTAATTGCCTCTCCCAGTACTGGTGGTGTTCATCGGAAGCGATTTGATTTCTTCTTCCTCAGGAAGACTCCAAGCACTGCTCGCAGATGATGGCAAAAAAAGCCCAGGAGTGTGAACGCCATCCCCAAAAGGTCTTAGCGACTGCCGGGCGGTGTAAACTTTTGTCCTCGCTTCATGCCCATGGAGGTTAATCTCTCCCCGTCCCCTGCTTTTCACATGCATGAGGAGGGTGAGATTTATGGGCAGGCGTGAGGGGAGCGGGTGCGGGGGCCGCAGGGCGGCGGGCGGCCGGGGGCAGCTGCGGGGCTGCCGGCGGGGAAGGGGCCAGGGCCTAACCCGCCGAGCGGGAAGAAGGAAACGGGCGGCCCCGCCTGACATGCGGGTCAGGGGGTCAGCCTGCGCGGGCGGCGGCGGCGCGGCAGATTGGAGGCTCGCGATGCCCCTCCGACATCGTTCAGACAAACAAGCAGATGGCAGGTGTCAGTGGTGACAAAGAGCCATCTGTGCAGCGGGGACCGTCCCCTCCATTCTCTCACAGGCTACTTCATTAAACCCTCACTTCAGAGTGACTGTGCTGTAGCCTTTAACCAATGGGGCCCCTGGTACCATTTCTATTATTATTATTATTATTATTATTATTATTATTATTATTATTATTTAAAAGCTGCCCACATTCTGCTCTCTGCTATGTTCAGGCAGTTTATCTGTGCACCTTATCACCTCCAAAGAGTCAGGAGGGGAAGAAAATAAAAAGAGAAACAACAAAACCCTCTTGCCAAGCCCAAGCAAAGTATCATCTCCTATGGAAATGCAGGCAATGTGCCCTGCTTGTCCTCATATCCCTCAGCCTGGTGCCCCAGGTTTCTGAGACACTCCTGAGGTATCACTAGGCCTGGGGAAGCCCTCAGGAGTGGCCCGTTGTGTGTGAGGATCTGGATTGCCAAAGAAAGTAAACAAATACAGAAAGCTGCTGAGATAGCACAGTGACTGGGAGGGGGACGCTTGGTCAGCCCTGCTTTGAAAGTCTGCCTGCAGCTGCAGTTCGTCTGTGCCAGTCTGGCAGCAGGCCTCAGCAGAGGGGACATCTTTCTCATTGGGCCTGGGGGGAGGACGGGGACAGGGTGGGGGTGCGGAAGGATTTATGTCTGTATCTGAGTGGGCTGCAGTGGGGGATCTGGGAACTTTCTAGACCACAGCACCTCTGTGGCCAGTCATGCTACTTTAGCCTCCCCTGCAGATCCCAGTGGAGAACGGCACCAGAGCTGTATCCAAAGAGACCCCGCTGTCCTGGGGCCTCTCACCGGAGCTCTCCTGAAGTTTACTGGGTGACTCCTCATCACTGACCACCACTTTCAAAAAGTGACCAAACATATGAGAGCCACATGAGAGCTGAGGCAGCGAGACACCTCTTCTCCCCAACCCATAGCATTTGCAGCCACCAGAAAGCAATACTCTTAAAAAGCTCATTAGAGAATGAGTTTTGCCATGGGATAGATTTCAGGGTTGATTCAAACAAAACTAAAGCTATTCCCAGACTCTTGCGAAGTCCCTGATCAGGCTTGAACTGAACTTTTTAGGAGTGCTGGAGCAGTTTATATTTTTTGTTTGTTTGCTTATTTAAATGGGTCTCTGTATTTCTAGTTTCAGCTGGGGAAGCAGAGATCGTAGCACTGAAAATTTAAATCAAAAGCTGTCCTTGTGTCATCATTGATTCCAGCAGTATCAGATAGGACTGGAAATATTCTAGGAAAGGGCATTGGGCAAGAGTTTGTAGACTCAGGATGTTCAGATGCATTGAGAATTGCAACACTTTGTCAGATTTGCTGGTTGAAGCCAACACTTTTCCTCTGTCAGGCATCAGTGCTCACCTGGGTAATCACCCTCTGGCTGATGGCAATGCAAAGTACAATCATTCCTTCCTGAAAGGCCTGCTTAAAATCATGGCTTTTGATTTTTCCACGCATGCCCTTCCTATGAAATTGTTCCAAACACTGATGTAAGAAGAGTGGGCCAGATTCCACTCTGAACCCTTCTGAATTGCTAAGCATGATCGGTGAACAGGGACAAAAAAGCCTCAAGTATTTTTCTTTTTTTTTCTTTTCTTTTTTTTTTCTTTTCTTTTTCTTTTTTTTCTTCAGCAGCAGCTACATCTGGCTTTCAGACTGCAACATCAGATCCTTTATTGGTTTATAAACATTGGAGTCCTCTAGGGAGTTGTCCATATCCACTTACAGCCTCTGAGTGTCAGAGACAACACTTGGAGTAGAGCAGCATCTGTGAAGGAAGTTTGGCTTCCCTCTTTATAGCTCTTGGGACTACAGGAAAAGGCTGACCAGTTACACACTGGAAAGCCTTTCATGCCAGTAGTCATTGCTCTTGATGGAGGAAAATGGCCAGTTGACTAAGAAGAGAAAGAGATTAATGTTTTCCATCCTATTACTGTGCTTGCGTAGGGCAGTTCCTGATCAAATAATCTCACTACAGCTAGTTTGAGAATAAAATCTTGGTGATGTACTATCACCTTACAGGCCTGGCAGGGCTTCAATAGCTTCATTGCTAAAGGTCTATTCCTTATTTAGATGATCTGCTGAAAACAGCTGTATTTGCCAGCAGATTTCTGCTTCTGCTGGTAATAAGGTGAAAATTTCTTATTCTTGATAGCTCATAAGGCAGCCATCCAGCAAATTCCCACCCAACACATGGAAGAGAACCAGCAGACGACCAGCGGGTGTATTTTCAGCCAGCCTCTAAGTGGAATTTGAAGATGGGAGTGCGAGGTGTGTGAGCACTCACATGCATCTGAATAAAATACAGTTTAGCCTCTTAATTAGTAGGTTCCAATAGAAACATTAAGATATTTTTAATACAAACAGGTTTTACTACTAAGCAGCAAGAATTTCCATCTGCTTATCTTAAATCTTGGCTTTTAACTATTTCATTTCTGGATTAAGCTCTAATGCTTAATCTAAACTAGGGGAATGCTGAAGCAGACTAAATTCCTACATACCCAGCCTAGAGAAAGAAGAAAAACATTGTTTTTTTGGGGGGGAGAGGTAATAATCTCAACTTCAATGATACTTGAGAGATTTGATGACTCTGACACTCCTTCCTGCTCAGACACCTCCAGTTCATCTATTTTCTGTAAAGCTTACAATAGATAGTCCTGCCTGTCTACTGCCTGCCTCCAAGGGGCTGTGGAAGCTGGCTGCAGTCTCCCCATTATTAAAAGACGTGGAGTTCCTACAAAATGTTATGGCATAGTAATCTGATTTGCATGGAGACTCATGCAGCCTTACATAGGAAATCAACTTACGAATGATGGCATTTCATTTTGAAGATGGCCTGTGGTATATTCCCATTCTAGGAGTTTTATTGACTTCACAAAGTTACAGTATGTGAAGAAGAAAGTTCACCAGGAAAAACTCAAGAAAGGAAGTGCAATTTTGATCAGATTATAATGGCATAGTATAGTGCTGACATTGCTTTTCAGGAGGGTATATCTTGTCTGATCGATGCGAAAAGAGTTGGGGTTGCAGCTCACCATCCTCCTTGTCTTCCTTGAGCAAATTAGTATCCATAGACACAATCAGACCCTCGAACATTCACAGCTGTGGTTCAAATGAAGTCTCCTAATGAAATGCAAATTCAATAAGACAGTTACATGATCAGCATCAGCTCATTAAGGCCGTCCAAGGCTGTGTCTGTTCTTTGTTAGACCAGCACAAAGCCGTCTCCAACATATGATGGAGTCACCCTGGGCTGAAAGCTGCCAGGCTGCAGGCAACGTTTGGCCCAGGTGGTATTATGCTGCCAGGTCAGTGGTGCTGGACTGATGGATATCAGCTAAAGTCTGGACTTATCAGCTCAGAAGGAGGGCAGAGAGGTTGGGGTACTCTCCTCCATGGAAATCAGAAGGGGGCCTTTTGAAGCCTCAAGGTGACACTGATGCAAAAAAATACCACAACTTGTGGCAAGACTGAAATCAGGCTCATGCTTGAGATTTTCCCTGGAGAAGCTCTCAACTTGTATTTGAAAAGTTCTGGAAGCCATTACTCTTTCCTTGGTCACAAGAGGAAATCTAAAGGGTGTCAGGCAGCTGGCTTGCTACCTTCCTGACCCCGTTTCACAATGTCTGTGCCTCTGTGAAAGGCTTGCCCCAGACAATGCACAAGGGATGCACAGCCCTCACATCCAAGTACGGGGTGTTTTATTTTTTTTTCCCTAGCCCTGGCGAATGCAGTTATGTTTGACAGGTCTGACCTCAGCTGTAATGAGCCATTGGGAAAAATAGGGACAAATGCAGTTACCTCTCACCACAAGTCTTGCTGCTGGGACATGAACTTTGCTACTCTGCCTTGGCTTTAACAAATGCCCCTCAGTGTATCCCACTGCAAATGTGTTTCCTTTTCATTTTCAAATAGGGATGAATCCAGTATGTTGGATTAGAAATTTCCCATCACTGACAAAGGTGGATGGGAAAAAAAGCCATGTAAAGTTCAAGAGGAGGGCAGAGAGAAGAATGAAAACAAAATGAATGAACAAGAGCCAGTTTCTGCTTTTTCATAAGTAGAATTTTGCAATAATTTGTATTCTAAGATATTTTTATTGAGCTAGGGGATTTCTTTTCTTTTTTTTTCTTCTTTCTTTTTGGCAAACCCAGTACAAGGAAATTGGAGTTTTGTGCTATGGTTATTTATACATTAGATCTATGTATTCAGTGCCAGTTACCCAGAATGAATAGAAGCGCAAAAATGCAAGCATGCTTATTAAAAAGGAAAAAGAATCCTTTAAAGAGACAGACTTTAGGCCTGCAGGTTCTGCTATTTGACTTCCAGAGTTTTACATCTGAATATTAAAAATGAATTTGGGTTACATTTATCATATATAGGAATAACAGAATAACAGATTCGAGGCATGGAAAGTCTTGGAAAAGAAAATACATACAATTCAGTTTTATAGGTAGAGTGCATTCATGGCATATTTATTGTACCAGACTGTAGTCTCTCCTCTCTTTCCACTAGCACCTTGTGATGTGGCAGTTGTAGTCTAAGTCATGTGAGGAGGAACTTGTTTAGAAGAAGAAAATAAAAATGCAGAAAAAAATGAGCTTTGAAAAAAACATATAGCCAACCCTGAGGAAGTCCCCCAGAGAGTAGCAGAACTCATGAGAGGGTGGGTAGATACAAGCAGTCAGGACAGGTTAGTGGAATTGTTTAGAGAAGGAATTGTTTGGAGAAGTCAAGCTTGAGGGGAAACTATGATAGCAGACCTTGGATATGTGAAGTTAGTAGAGGATAAGTATTGATTTATTGTTCATTAAGAGAGTTGTAGGTTATGAAAAGCTTGCTATTGTCTGGCATAGTAGACAGTGATGCAGGGTGATAGCAGAGATTCAAAGCAGAGCATGGACTAAAGTTCAACAAGACCAAGTGCCACTACAACTCCTGGCAGTGCTACAGGCTTGAGACAGAACACCTGGAAGACTGTGTTGAGGAAATGGACCTGGGGGTGTTGTTCAGTGCTCAGGTGAAGATAAGCCGAAAGTATCCCAAGGTAGCCAAGAAGGCCAACGGCATACTAGCTTTTATAAGAAATAAAACAGAACCACAGAGGTGATCATCCCCAAGTACTCAGTGCTGGTGTGGCTGCACCTTGAGTACTGTGTACAGTTTTGGGTCCCTCACGACAAGAAAGGCATCAAGGCCCTGGAGCATATCCAGAAAAGGGCAATGAAACTGGTGAGGGGTCTGGAGTACTAGCCTTTTGAGGAGTAGCTTAGGGAGCTGGGGTTGTTTAGTGTGAAGAAAAGGAGAGGTCTCAGGGGAGACCTTATAGCTCTCTACAACTACCTGAAAGGAGGTTGTGGCGAGGTGGGGGATGGGCTCTTCTCCTGTGTAACTAGCAGTAGGACCAGAAGGAATGCCCTCAAGTTGCACTAGGACAGATTCTAATTGGATAGTAGAAAAAACTTCTTCTCCAAACGAGTGGTCAGGCACTGGAACAGGTTGCCCAGGGAGGTGGTGGAGTCACTGTCCCTGGAGGCATTCAAGAAATGTTTAGATGTGATTCTAAGGGACATGGTTTAGTGGGGAAATATTGGTGGTAGGGAAACGGTTGGACTAGATGATCTTGGAGGTCTTTCCCAAACTTGGTGATTCTATGATTCTATGACTGTTATCTGCTGGGGTCAATCTTTGATTCTTCACCCAACTTTGGAGGGAAAGAAGCCAATTGGTTTCCTGGGGCAGTTACGCAGGTAGTTACGCAGACAACCTGGTGAGAACATGCAGAGATGGTTGGTGGTGAGGACCATCCAGATGAAATGGAACATTTTGTTGTTCTGACTGCAAGCACATGAAATACAGAAACCCTCAGCATGAATGTGAGGACAGAAAAATAATTTTAAATCAAACACTTGCTCACTTTTTTCTGGGCCTGCCAGGTTTGTTCCTCTTATTCACACTGCATGTTCTTGCCCTCCTATCTTTGACTCATGCTCTTCTGGACAGTTGCTGAAATCATCTGGTGTGTGAACAATATAGCAAGGCTGTGGTAACCAACCTCTCCAGCAGCTTCAACAAACAAACAGTTTGTACATGTTCAGACTATAGTTTCCAGTCATGTATTGACCAGAATGTGCTTGCAGCACTGACTGAATGGTTTTGGTAACACACACAATCATAAAAGCCAAGCAATCCTCGCAAACAATTTGTGAGTAGGAATAGAAGTGAAACATGTTGACTATATGGCCTGCTAAAAATAGCCATCCCAGCTCTAGCTGTCATCACATCTCTCCTTTAATCCTGCTAGCAGCATGTGAAGGGTTACCCTAATGCCCTTGTGCCAATTCCTTGCTCCAAGCGTGCAGAGCTGAGCACTGGAAAAGCCATGAGCAGATTGCCAAGCAAAGCCAGATTTGCTCCCCAGGCTTTTTGCAATCAGCTGTTTTGTCATCAAGTCAGCCGCAGACTTCCCCATAATACTGAGGAACATGCTCAAGTGACCCAAAGTGCCACGTTTTCAATGGAGGCTTTCACTAGTTACCAGCGGTTGTGTTACAGCACATTAGAGGTGGCCTGAGTGCCAAGCTCCCACTGAAGATGAGCTTAGGAAATCATAAAAATACCATTCCAAAAGGGTATTAGCAAGCAATAACATTTGCTATGCTTTGTCATGGTGCCAAATTCCAATGACAGATCTGCATGGTGCGTGTTAGGAACTAAAATGTCCTGTTTGCAACATCTCATCAAAGGAAATGACATCAAATATGAGGTATATACATTTTCAGGTGCTTTACTGCTAACAAGATATTAATCTGAAACATTGCTGACTATATCAGAGAAGCAGTATGTAACTTTGGTAACAGGTTTTCCTGAAAAACCTGTTCTCCCAACACTCTATTTCTTTCATTACAAAGTTTTCTCAAAATGAAATATGTCTTAATGTATTTATATCTATTTGGCAAATGGATTCATGGAACTCTTGTAGCATCTTATGACAGACAGACCTGAAAGCTTTATTGCAAAGATGATTGAAAGGATATTTCTTGTGTTGAGGATCTGTTTTTCCCTCAATGGCATCATATGTAAGCCAGAAGAAATGTATTAGCACTCATTGGATCTGCACACCTGTAAGACAGGGAAAATGAAAGGAGAGTGGGTTCAAAGTGCTTATCCTACTGCCAGCTTTCAATCCAAAGAGAAAAAAATTGGAGTGCACATCTCTAGAGGTGGGATACATGTAAAAAAAGGCACAGTTGAAATTTAGCTTATTGCATAACCAGAGCTTTATCTGGTTTCCTTCCTTCCTTCCTTCCTTCCTTCCTTCCTTCCTTCCTTCCTTCCTTCCTTCCTTCCTTCTTCCTTCCTTCCTTCCTTCCTTCCTTCCTTCCTTCCTTCCTTCCTTCCTTCCTCTCTTCCTTCCTTCCTTCCTTCCTTCCTTCCTTCCTCCTCCTCCCTCCCTCCCTCCCTCCCTTCCTCCCTCCCTCCCTTCCTCCCTCCCTCCCCTCCCTCCCTCCCTTCCTTCCTTCCCTCCCTCCCTTCCTCCCTTCCTCCCTTCTTCCCTTTCTCCCTCCCTTCCTTCCTTCCTTCCTTCCTTCCTTCCTTCCTTCCTTCCTTCCTTCCTTCCTTCCTTCCTTCCTTCCTTCCTTCCTTCCTTCCTTCCTTCCTTCCTTCCTTATGCCAGAGTGCTCCTCTGAAAAGGCCGCTTTAGGAATCAAAAGGGTGCAATGCTGGTCCCATTCAGAGCCTTGCTCAGGTCCCCATGGTGAAGAAACAGTTGATTCCTCTCTGGATGCCATTCCAGTCATTCCCCTCATATCCCCCCCTAGCCCCATCCCCCAAGTTATTGCACCTCTAGTCACTATTTACCTACCACATGCTTATGCACAGAGCCATTTTGCATCCTAATAGTGTTTGTTCTTGCAGTGAATTTTTTTCCGTGTATCTGAAACACTGCTAGCATCAATGACAGCCCACCTTTTGGAAAGTGCAGTAGACAGCACAGGGAAAAAGTGAAATAAATGTTTCTCTAAGTACTGGAGGGAGAAAGCCCTGCCTTGTCATTTCAAGAAAATAGGCTGTACTGCATACCACAAAATTGAGTTTTTAAAGCTCCAGGGGGAAATAAATGGGAAATGAGTATCCAGATGTTCTACACATCTCCAGAAGGCGTGGCCAATGTAGAGCTCTTGGGAAAAAATAGGGGAGAATTCTATTAAAGTTTTAAAAAAATATATAAATTTAATATCTTGCCTTGAAAAACAATCACATTTTGATAGCTTTCCACTATCTTTAAATTTTTTTTTCCCATGTTGTTGCTGATTCTTCCACTGGTAGTTCAGAATTATAACAAACTTCACAGTTGGCCGCTTGTTTCATTCATGGAAATGAACACCACTTTACAGTGAATTTGTTTTTCATGGAGGCACTGTCGGTGCCAAAATCCTCCTGACCTCAGCCTTGTTCACTTTTTGTGGCTGGAGAGACAAAGGGAGAGTTGAACTCCTGGATATAGGCTCTAGTGCACTTGTGGTCTGAGGTAGAGAGAAGGAGAAATATGGCTGAAATTCCCCTGCACTGCAGTGTTCTTTTCATTGCCACCCCTCTTGACTTCCTGTGTTTCAGTTATCTGAAGACATAGCTAGATAAAATAAGTTTTTCAAGCCACTGCAGCCTCAGTGGGAGCAATCATAGTAACATCAGAATGTTGCAGAACCTAGTGTTTTAGAGAAAGGGTGAAACTGGAGATAAGATCCAACCTCAGGTGGAATGGAAGGGGGGAAGAGAATGAATAGCGTGGAGAGAACAGAACGAAAGGATTTGAATATGGAAGAAAAGGAAGAATGTTCAGGACTTGGCTGGAAGGGGCTTTGGGCAGCCTGATCTAGTGGGAGGCATCCTTGCCTACTGCACAGCGGTTGGAACTAGGTGACCATTGACATCCGTTCCAACCCAAGCCATTTTGTGATTCTACAAACAACAAGGTTCTGGGGAAATTAAGGAAAGGAAGTAGAGAAAATGGGGGGTAAAAATGGGAAAGAGAAGTATTATAGTCACACAAAGAGAGAAGGAAGAGTACTCTAATTACAGCTTGGCACAGTTTCCCCTCCAATGCTTCCCTTAATACTGTAAACACTGGTCTTGTCACACCTTTACATACAAAACCGTATGTTTTAAATGGGGTGAAGAGGAGTGAAGGCACTATGACTGTACAAGAGTGGAGTTTTGATCTTGCTGTTATTACTGTTAATTTACGAAGCATTTCATCTGCAGATGTTGTCTTGTTGCCCTGGAGACATAAGAGAGAATGCCACCATAAAAGATGCAAATCTTGAGACTGAATTGTCTGAGAAAGGAATGTCAGTAGTAATCCTTACACAGGACAGATACTCCCCTGGACCATCACTGTATGATTCTGCAGGGTGGTGTTTTGGCACTTATCTCAGTCACACTTCTTGGGAGCCTGGACTGACCTCTATACCACCCAGGGTCCAGACTCCTGTGGCCCATATTGCACCTGACTAAGTTACTGCCTGTGCATGGCCATTCTTCTATGGTGGGAGGTAGAGGAGCTCAGTTTGAGACTCCTCCTTAGTGTGGGATTGAGAGCTTAAAAGAAAGCCTAAAATGGGTTTAGGACCCAGATAAACTGATCCTACGTACAAGTGATGTGTCCAGAAGGGCTGTGCAGCCAATCTTTTTGTCATCTGGTTTCCCAGGACACACAGATGACAAAGGAGGAGCTGACACCACATTTACTTTTCTGAGTTCTGTGCTATGTTCTTGTTTTTATTGCTCTGCTTTTGTGTGCAGCCTCCGCTGGCACTGGGATCCCCTCGCTCCCTGCCCCGGGGGGAGAGAGGGGCATGTTTTCTTTAAACTTTCAGTCTCCTCTGTGACAGTTTCCATTAGTGGTTTGACACCCCTTTGCTTCTTCCATGAGAGCCTTGCCTTTACCCTGTCTTTAATCATGTTGTCATATGATAATAGGATCAAAAGGAGGAACACTGAGTCTTGCCCTTCTGGAGTGCTTTACGCTCACCCTAATAAACAGCTTGTGCCAGGGATTGTGCTGCAGCTGGCCTGCCTTCAGCCCCATGCTTTCTGTGCTGTGCTCCTTCTGAACTTTAACCACACGGCTGCCTTTCCTTGGCGGCCTCCCCAGCCCAGCGACTCTCCCCTGTACTGGGCAGTCTGAGCTACTGTGGCATAAGTGGAGTAAAACCATTACAGAGAAGATAGAGCAGTGGAAAACATGATGGATTTTGCTGGCATTTCCATGTTCAGCAGAAGTCCAGGTTCAGCAGAGCTTGATAAAAATGTTCAATGAGTGCATGTGTATGTATGTATTGATGAGGAGAAGGGAGTTTGCCCTAATTGCTGACTAGCACAGGACCTCCAGAGAAACTGGCAAAGTCCTGAAACCCTAGGAAATATTACCTGGCTGCTTTTCCTCTGTTCAAGACATTTTGCAGAATTTGGCTTGCTTAGAAGCCTGTGCAACAACTGTTGGACTCAAGTCAATCAATGGAAGAACTGATCAGTGTGCCGCCTTTGCTTATATTACAGTAGTGTTGAGAGAGCCCAGACAAGTCCAGGCCCTTACTGAAGCAATTACTATCCATGCACAGAGCCAGAGACACTTAAACCACTAGCCACCTCCCTTGTGGAAAACTGGCTGGTGTAAATAAGTAAATAACACCTTAGTCCTCCACATTAAAACATGCTTCTCAAATCCCTAACTTCTCACAGGTTTGGTGAAGCCTCTTGATTTATCTATCTTTCTGAAGTATGGACACCAGAAGTGAACAAAGTGCCATATATGTATCACTTTCACCCTTATTCTCTCAGATGTCTTAAAGTCTCTTCTATTTCTATTCCAGTTTTGAGATGGGAGTACACGTTCAATTGATTATGGACTTCTCTATTCAAGTCTTTCTTGAAGTTACCTATTCTCTGAATTGAGTGTTCAATCTTTGAAATGTGAGCAGTCTTTTCCATTTCTTCCTGATACCTTTCACCTGTTGTAGACTTAGTCTGCTAAGAAATATTTTTTTCCGTGTTTTCTGGCCTTTAATTTTTATGTATCTAGTTTACATACACATCTGTCTTTATCTGTATCTGGTTTTGTTTCCCTCCTAAAACAGTGTTTTTTTGAAACAGCGTGGCCTTTTCTTTTGACTGAAGCTTCTGGAGCTAATATCCTCCAACAGTTCTTGATTATTTTTAAAAATTTTCAGTTTCAATTCATTCTCCAAGCCAGCTGGGCTCATAACCATTGTTGATATTGAGAAATGTTCCCTTGAAAATCTCAAGATCTGTATTATTGTTTTGGACTTCATGTTGTTTGCATAAAACTAGAGTAACTAAATCAATGTTGCTTATGTCTAAGCAATCTCTTTCGTTCTCAGTTCTCCTCCATCTGTCAGGAGGAGCTCCAGGATAGAAATTCCCCATGTTCAATGAATCACTCTTTGACTTAGAAAATTGTCCCTTAAAAATTTAAAGGTGTGTTCAGAATTACTACCCTGACATCTCTGCTGGCTGTGTTCAAATCGTCTTGTATGCTCATGCATTGCGGATAGGTACTTAGAAAGCTGCTTTGCTTATCCCCTGTCCAAACTGATGATCGGTCAGAGCCATCAAACTGCAACTTGTGCTTTTATCATTTAAAGATCATTGGCTCATTGGTGTGGAGCATGACAAAGAAGCTTCTTTTCCCTTTTACTCTTTCTCTATCCTAACATCTATAAAGATTATAATATTATAGGTTTGACATTAATATTTGAAGCATATGAGCCTTCCCATAAATTTTCAATGCTACCAATTATTTTTATGCTTAGAAGTGACCACTTTCTACTTACCTTCTTGCTTCAATTCCTCCTGAGGTGATGTGGAAAATTTAAAGCTGTCATATACAAGTCAAGTGCCTATTTCTGCAAAGCTTTCATTGCAGTTCTGCACTGTCAAAATATTCTTGGATAGAGGCCAGCATATGAGAATTTGCCCACGTGTAACCTCCCAGCCTTCAGAGAATCATCCATCATGGCACTTACCATGAGTGACATGGCAATGATCTCCTCTACCTACATCAACACAACAAATCTATATACTGATTTCCAGGCTGCTTTCATGTGATGAGCCCTCAGTGCCGCACTGTTTTTTTTTGCTCAGCCTGACTTTATGTGTGTTGGCTTTGCTTGGTCCCTCAGATAACATCAAGCTGTCTTTTCATGCTAAAGACAGGGTCATTTAGAATCATTCAGATAATAGAAATAATGACTGCTGTGAGCCAGAGTGATTAGAATTGGCAGCAGCTCAGTGATCTAGTAAAGAAACTAAAAGAAAACTACAGCTAGTCCTCGCTGAAATAAAACCAAGGGGATTAGAGTGAACAGAAAACCTTATTCTGGTTTGAGACTGTTATCTGCTATGAGCATTCATTATCAACTTGTTCTAAAATAAATAAATGGCTCTTCATTGACAGTGCACTGGGTAGTGGTAAAGCATGTGTGATGCTGTATCAAACCCACAGGCAAATAGTTGAGTTCCGTGGTCCATTTTTTTTTTTGTACTCTTTGTTCTTTTCACTGTCTGGAAAGCCTGTTTCTCCAGGGACAAATCCTGCACTTGCAGTCATTTTAGCCCAGAAGATCATGGAGCCACTATCTTTTGTATTCAGTTTTTGTACTTCATGCTGCTTTTTCTTTTTCTTTTTCTTTTTCTTTTTTTCTTTCTTTTCTTTTCTTTTTCTTTTTCTTTCTTTTTCTTTTTCTTTTTCTTTTTCTTTTCTTTTTCTTTTTCTTTTTCTTTTCTTTTTCTTTTTCTTTTTCTTTTTCTTTTTCTTTTTCTTTTTTTTTCTTTTTCTTTTTCTTTTTCTTTTTTTCTTAAATTTGAACAAGTAAAAGGAAACTCTTCCTCCTAAATCAATGGCTGTTTTGGAAAGAGCTGAAACAGAAGGAATATCATTCAATGTCCCCTGAGTCCCTGTGAGCTGCAGTCTGGCTGTCAGCATCCTGGCAGATTTATGAGGATGGCCATGACCGGCTTGAAAGGGCAGCGGGGGGAGAAGAAGAGATCCCAGCCCATTAGTAATTCCCTGCAGGAAAGTGACAGAGCTGATGACATGCATGGAGGACACATTGCAGGAGATGTGTTGAAGGAGACATTCCCATGCAAGAGCGATTTCAGGTCACTTCGGGCTCCATGATTGCTTTCCATTAATGATCTGTTTCCAGGCTTCTCATCCTTTAGCTTGTGATCTGTTTTGTCACAGCACAGAGACAGATCCTGTACTGTTTCCTTTCTAGAAGAAAGGAATCACATGGAGGTCAGTAAGTTGTGTCAGCTTAAGGGCAGCAGGCTGTAGATGAATGAAGAGCCAAGCCAACTGAGGAGAGTGTCCAGAGCCTGCAACTGGATCATGGGTACCATGATGGACCATTGAACCACTCTGTGATGCCATGGAGGTCACCTTCACCACAGCAGGCAGTCAGGCCTCATGAAGAACTCCTTTTCATTTTCATTTTCTTTTTCTTTTTTTTTTTTCCCCTTCTCTTTTTGAGGATTCTGGCTAGAAAAAGAGCCGAGATGCATAATATTTCCTAAGGTAGGTTTGTATTTGATGTTTTTTTGAAAGTAATCTGATCACAAGGAGAAGGGAGACGATCATAAGGAGATGCTTCAAATGAGGAAAAGGACCTCAATATGTTTATTTTACAAATACTCAAAACTATTTTGTGCATTACTGAAGCCAATTTTGCAGACTTGCAAACCAGCTTTTCAAAAAGAAATTCTTGGCTTTTGATCAACACTGAAGCACTTTTTTTATGGTATTCCTATTTTTCTCTTGCTATTAAACTCAACATTTCTTCTTTGATGATGTGACTCATTTCAATGATCCTAATTGAAATTCTTATCGGGCGATATCCATCAAGAGAGAGGAGCAGTGGACTGCCTATCAATCTATAACAACTGTAGGCTGAGAGCGCATAGATGTAATTTCTGTAGACTCGAATAGTATCTCACTGTCTGTAGTGATGTGGTGAAGTCCCTGTCCCTGCTGCTGTACAAGCAAAGAACAACAAAAAAAAAGGCATATCTGCAGACAGTTCTGGTAAAGCAAACAAAGCTCCTCCTGCGCTGAAACAGTGAGGGGGATGGAGTGATGTCAACTTTAAAAATACCAGGCTAACCTTAAGGCAACATTAGCCCCTGCATGCCCTAGATACTTCTGGCCTGCCCACAAACTCCTCCACTGCATTAGTGTCATCCAGATAGTTTCACCTCTTTTGCTACATCCTCAGATATTAATGCTTTGCTACGAGGTTTGATCTTAGAATCACAGAATCGTAGAATCACTCAGATTGGAAAAGATCTTAAAGATCGAGTCCACTCATAACCTAACCATACTACCCTAACTAACAACCCTCCACTAAATTGTATTCCTAAGCACCACATCCAAATGGTTTTTAAACACATCCAGGGATGGTGACTCAACCACCTCCCTGGGGAGCCTATTCCAGTGCTTAACATCCCTTTCTGTAGGGTTCTTCTGGAGACTCTGCCTGTTGGTTTTAATGAGAAAAGCAAAAAAGGACTCTAGGGCAAAATCTTGCCATCACTTTCACTAGGGAAAACTGGGATATTCAGTTGGTTTTAGTGGAATTGCTTGGGATTTGAACTTAGGCTTTGTAATTAGAGGAGGGCCTTTGTAATCTGGAGAGAACTAATTATTACCTGCTTTAGTACAATTGTTGTTAGCACACTTCTGGCTCCAAAGGGAAGTGCAGGACTGAGTATGAGAAGGCCTCTTGGGTTCACAGATTCTGCAAGCCTGATTTCACTAAGATTTCTTCCTTATAATACAGTGGTAGAAGCCCTGGGATAGTTGCACTAGCAGATGTAGTAATGTCAGATGCTGTGGCTGAGGGCATTATGGATCCACTGCAGCCAGTTTTAAAGCAGCAGCCTCAGTTCAGACATGCCATAGAGGTATAAAATTCCCACTATATCACCACACATTGCTTGCAAATAGATGTGACTCGTGAAAGGAAGCAGCAGGTTCACTAAAGGTGAGGTTGGAAAGAGCAAAAAAACCTGGAGTCTATTGAGAAGAAATGCGGTAGCGTAACACGATGATACCAGGACTAGAGAATGGAGAATTAATATTGTTTTCTGGAGTCTGTACATAAACCACCTCCACTAAGCCATTTTTTCATGGCCCTTTAGTCCATACATTTTACAGGCCATGAGGACTAACGCAGTCGTGACTGCTGGGCTGGGGTGGCCATGGACATGCAAGACTCTGCTGACTCTGGTGAGGGGTAGTGCTGGTGAAACAAGTCTCACCTTTTCTCTGAAGGCAGGTAGAAAGCTTAATAAAATATAGAGGGCATTTCCCCATCCAATTAATGAATAACATCACCAGAAATTTACCTACCTGTTCTGCTGCCCTGCATAGCTCCTGGCTGGAAGGGGAAAACCAGCCAGGTCCTATGAGGCCAAGGCCTCCCCATGTGATTGAGATGCAGCTGCCAGGTGGTGAGAGCTGAGAAGCACTGCATGCTTTTTTTAGGCCTGCAGGCAGCTCTGTTGACTGACGTTGCCTGAATGCTTTTCAGGAATGCTGACATATTTTCATGTTATCACTTTTCATGCACGCTTTTCCCCGAGAGCCTACTTCTCATCTCTCGGCGTCACACTGGGGGAGAAGGAGAGAGGCAAGCTGTCAAGGCACATCAGTAGTTGTCGTGTTTGTACTGGAAGATATATGCATAATGAAGGATAATATTTTCTGATTGCAGAAGGTTGCCATATCCCAGTGTGAAATGCCTGTGAGTATATCTGGTATGGTTGTGACAAGAGGGGATTTGTCTTGGGATATGCAGTCTTTTTACATGTGATCCCTTGTGCAAATCAAGACAAGTTTGGCAGAGATTGAAAGTCCAGATCATCTGGTGACCCAAATGAATAGTTCCAGATGGACTGAGAGCCTCATCACAGTTGGTGCCTTTATTGACTGGAGGGCCAAAACAGAATGAAAAGGCAAATTCAAAATAGAGAAGGTTTGAGTACCTTGCTTCTTTCAGGCCTTGTGTATACAGAATTTTGATACTGTAGCTTTATATGTGTGCCATGTAGCACAAACAATGGGCATTTCAAAACTCATGTTTTGGGATCCTTCCTACCTTGGCGATCCTCATCCAACCCTAATGTTTTGCAGGCTGCCAAAGAGTAGCACCTGTGGGTGACACCTATAGCACTTCCCCACACACCTCAATGCAAAGAAAGACCTTTTAGTCCTCCTCTACATCTTGAGGAAGGCAAAGCCTGTGCCTGAAGGTCCTAGGCATCTGCTTCTCACATTGGGTCAAGAGCCAGGAGAGAGACATTTTTCCACTGAGAGACTTACCAGGGCACCTGAGCTGGAAGTGAAACTTGGAAATGTCTGTCAGCATATCCAGAATTTCTCTGGCAAGACACAAAACAGCAGCCCTTCATGATAACCTGGCTGCTGAGCTGGGAATGTGTACAATTTTTTTTTTCCCTTTATTTCATCAATGCTCTTCATTAACAAGTAAAAACCTGTCCTAAAAACAGCATCTTTGGGGAACTCTCAGCCCTTTGCAGTCTCTGATAAATGTTCCTAAGGTCTGACCTCTTCTCCTTATATCTCTCCTCTCCTTTCTTCTCTTGTGGGGACTGTAGAATCATACAATTGTTTGCATTGGAAGGGACCCTTAGAGGTCATCTAGTCCAACTCCTCTGTAATGAACAGGGACACTTACAGCTAGGTCAGGTTGCTCAGAGCTAGTCCAACCTGATCTTGAATATCTCCAGGGTTGGGGCATCCATCGTCTTTCTGAGTGACCTGTTTTAGTATCTCACCACCCTTATTGTGAAAAAAACGTCTTCCTTTCCAGGATACAGCTCACTGCTGGCTCATGTTCAGCTTGCTACCCATCACTACCCTAAGTCCTTTTCGGTAAGGCTGTGCTCCACCCTTACATCCCCCAGCTTGTACTGATAGTGGGGATTGCCACAACTCAGGTGCAAGACCTTGCACTTGGATTTGTTGAATCTCATGAAGTTCATCTGGGCCCACTGCTCATGCCTATCTAGGTCTTTCTGGATGGCATCCTGTCCCTCAGACATGTTGACCTAACCACACAGCTTGGTGTCCCATGCAAACGTGCTGAGGGTGCACTTGATCCCACTGCTGATGTCATTGATGAAGATGTTAAAAAGTACTGACCCCTGAGGGACACTACTTGTCACTGATCTCCATCTGGACATTGAGACATTGGCCACAATTCTCCGGGTATGATCATGTAACCATCTCCTCATCCATTAGACAGGCCACCCATCAAATCCATATTGTTCCAATTTGGAGAGAAGGATGTTATGGAGGACTGTGCCAAATGCCTTACTGAAGTCCAGATAGATGACATCAGTGGCTCTTCCCTTGTCCAAGATAAGAGGTGACTGGTGCTGATAGAAATGGGGCAGAAAGCTTTAAAGTCAGATGTCTCGGCACCATAAAGAACTCTTGCAATGCCTTGTTGTAATAATTGCCTGTTTTCCCCCATATGTCTGGCCGTCCGAAAGGTTTAAGGAGTAACTGATCTGATAGCGTGTATTTGCCATTGATTTGTTAAGCTGAAGGGTTTTTTTTTTTTTTTAAATCCTATTAACAATAGCGTTTGCAGAAGGAATGCAGATTAAGCGGGTCTAATTGTATATCATTTGCATGAAGAATGAATTAAAAAGCAGCTTTGCAACACATTGACTCGGGATGTTATTGAGCCATTCAAGTCTTATGGCTGTGAGGATTTGAGCTATTTAATTAGTGGGGGTGGGATGTGTGACTGAAGAGAAAATAGTGGAAAAGAGGTGTTTTAATCAATGAAGCAGAGAAATCACAACTGTTAGAAGATGCAAGATTATTCCTTTCAGGCAAATAACCCAACCAAATAAATCAAAGTCCAACTGTATGAGAACTTTGCTGAATGAAAACCTGGTTCTTGAATTGAAGTGAGACAAACATTTGGGAGAATTCAATGCCTATGTTTTCCCAGGAACAGAGTTGTGGTGCCCTGCTCAGGCTCTGTCTTCAGCCAGTGGCTCCAGAGGGATCTTCTTCTCTCAGCTCATGCAGATCTGTCTGCATCCTGAACATCAGAGGGAATGCTCCCGTTGTCTCCTCCTGGTCCTTGATGTGAAGATGGTAAGGATGCAAGGTTCTGGATACCCAATACCTGCAGTGCAGGGATAGATTTGAGGTCAGAAAACAGTGATAGTGACAGAATTGTCCACTTTCTCTTCCTCCAACACACCACCCATACCTCTTTTTATGATTGTGTGTCAATTTCTGTACCTGATATATGGTGGGTAATAGGTGCCACACCTCTGTGTTTATTTCCCAAGTTTATTTAAGCAAATTTAAGGAAATAATAATAAAAGCAACAGTAAAAACTAAACGTAGTTGAGGGAGAGTGTAGGATTTTTTAATGTCACAAAATCTTAGGTGAAGTAACTGAATTCTAATCCTGAGGAAAAACAGATATTCTGTTAGAAGTGATGTGTTAGTTACTCTCTTGGCGTATGTTTAAAATACAAGCTAGATGAATTATGTAGTAGAACAAAATTGAATTTCTTTAGTATGTTCCTGAACTCAGAAAGTAGTTGTGAATTTGGAAGGCAAGATCTTTTTTTTTTTGTTTTTGGAAAGGTAGCCCTCATCTGAAACATATTTAGAAAGCTGTGTTCTGAGATGCCAAACTGTCTTGTCATATTTAACTAAAGAGAGTAATACTCTGGCAGACACTGAGGTATGTCAGCCAAGACCTCAAATATGATATACTGAAACTGAAGCAGACGCATGGTAAGTGGACCACATACATATTGTGGGTGGGCTGCAAACCTTTATTACTGTGCCACTATTCAAAGGGATCAGAACATTTGAAATCATACTGAAAGTTGGATTTAGGGCTGTCCTGCCTCAGGACAATAAGAGACAATTAGTCAAATTCCTTGCAAGTGACACTTGTATAAATACTACTGGTAACTATTGTAGGTTAATTATTTTTTTATTCACTGCTTTACTAATTGTGTAATTCCAAACTACACCATCATCAGTCAATCTGCTACCATATGAAACACAATACTGAGGCAATAGGAAAGTGGCATAGAATGAAAACTTGCAGATTTACAGAAACAAATCATGCAGCAACCCATTTTGGCAATTTCAAAGTTATGTTGAATAACTAGTACTGAAACTTATCGTCAGGTTTCTCTCTTTTTGCTTCATACCATGAGCTGTGAACCAAGTGGTGTTTTCTTAGCAGGGAATGTTACAGGAGAGACGCTGCATGATTGTCTGTGATTTGTAGCATGACCTTTATTGCTGACAAGAAATGGATTTGAAATCACTTAACCTACACTATTTCTTGTAGGCCTACAGGCTGGAATCAAGCTCAGAGGAAAAAGCTTGGATGGAAGAACGGTATTTCTCATTTCTGAACCAAGCAGCTCCCTTAAATCTTACATTTTTTTTGACAGAACATGGTCTTAGCTTTGTTAGTAGTTTTTGCCTAGCTGGTTTGCACTTATACAGGAACCTCTGTTGCTCTTGGAGGGGAAGTTTTGGATTCCCTACCTTGAAGTTTGGGTGCTGTGGGGAAGCAGGGACAGAGAAGTCAAAGACAGGTGGCAGTTATCCACATAATCCTATTTGTGACATCCTTCCTGCACCACCACTCTCCTCTCCACACATGCTTGGCTGAAGGCTGCTGAGTCTTCCTAGCCCTCTGCCCCAGTGCTCTGCTGGGCACGTAGTAGCTTCCCAGGGACATGTGGAGGATGGAGGCAGCCCATTCTTTGTTTCTTTTCTTTCCAGTTCTAATATCAGTCCTGTGAGACATTGAAGATCTGTGGTTACTGACATCGTTAAAGAGTATTCCGTAACTCACCATCAAAGGAATTAACAGCATACCAGGCCAACGCTGTGAATAGTAGCTATCTTTTCTCCCTTGGTATTTCCTCCTAATCTGACGAGGACTGTTGACAATATATTTTCTGAGTCATGAAGCACTGAAGCACCAGGGGAAGTCGGGCTCTTGACTCTGGAGAGAAGTGTTGCTCCCAGCTGCTGACAGTAGTGCAAGCATAAACAGCTGGGCAGGCAGGACAAGACAGGACAGGCAGACATTTATGATGAAAACCCACCTCTCCTCCTCTGCAGACATCCTGGGGGCGTCCTAGTGACGTGTGCATGCAGTCCAAAATAAAAATCATAGTTGTTCTCTTACAATAAACTAAAAGCAAAAATACTAAATGTTAGCACTAGCTGCTCATGCTGAAACTCGAAAAGGAGCAAAATCATTAACGATGCAAACTACAGGTCTAAACTAAGGAGTTACACCTAAATTATGTAATATCTTACATAAAGCCAAATTTAGTGCAGAAGTAAATAGGGAATTGTGGTGCCAGTCAATATTTGTCTGCCTTCCTAGCAAAGAGATTTAAATACAGTTACTCAGGAGATTATTCTTAAGAGTACATTAAATATTTTCCATACTAAATGCACAACCTAACACAAACATATATAACATTTAACACAATTATACGTGTAAGCTACATCTTTTCTCTTGGGATAATCTCCTAAGAATGCCACGGAATTTGTTACATCCTCTTTAATATCTGTAGCTGTTTTTGAACCATTTTGCTGTTTGTTTGCTTATATCCTGCCTTGGGGAAAAACATCCGTTATTTCTTAAATTTAGCCTTCCCTGCTGGAGAGGTGTATATTTTGCTAGCAGGCTGTGACTACCCTATCCTTCCTGCTACCTCCACCGTATGATGCTAAGCAAAAAGGAAAACATCTAAATCAAGACATGGGCATCTGAAAAGAAAGCAACTGAGGATTTTTCAACTTTTTTCTCTTCTGGAAAAAATACTGAGAATGTATCTCACCTTCAACTTTATAACAAAATGTTGTAGGTGTTAGATGCTATTAACAAATGCCCCTTTCACTCTAGTGTGACAGAAACAGACAAACGAGGCTGAAGCATGCAGTTAATTAAAGCAATGGGAAATGCTGAGAAATGGTTCAAGTGAAACTGAGAGACTCCCGCGCAGGACAGCCTCTTAATTCTTGGGTCATGCTTTGTACACATCAGTTGAGTCCACATCAACTATAACAAAAAGTCCATACACCTGCGTTATTTTTCATTTACAGCCTATCGTGGCAATAACGACCTTGGTATGGGACGTTTTCAGGGGCTTAATGACAAACTGGGGTTAATGGTCCTTGACTACACCTTGAGCCATCAGCTCCTTTTCAATGGTTATTAATCCCCAGGGGTAAGGCTGCACATCTGCACTGAATCTTAGACATTATTTTAGTCAGTACAGGTTTACATACACTGACAGCTGAATGCATCCCTCTTAAATCCTGCTTTTACCAAGTAAATAATTTTAAATATCAAGTAGCATTGTTCTGATAGATATTTTGTGTACCTAAGTTTCCAGTGTTCTCCACTACGTTTTATTTCCATTTTTAATAAACTTTTCTCTTTCTCTCCTATGGAAACAAAAGAAATGAAATCATGAAATCTTATGTGCAGAGGTTATTCAAAGTTCAATCCCAAGCCCTCAGCTAGGGCTGCACAGGTTTGCCAGTCTGACTTTCCTTGATCCTACTGCTGCATTCAACTTTCTCCTTCTAAGAGCTTTGTAATATTCAGGTATCAGGACTGTGCAACCCTGAAGGAAAGGAGCAGACCACAGATCTTATTTTCTTCTGTAATGCCTCTGGCCTGCTGCTGCTTTTTTCTTTTTCTTTTTTTTTTTATTTTTCCAAAAAGACCATCTCAGGCTTTAAATTAGCAATGATTAATAAAATACCCTCTAATATATATTTTTTTCTGTCATATGGGAAAATGGAGACTACTCTTTGCTTTCTTTTGTGGAAAAATATGATAAAATCTTTGCATACTGCAAACAGAGTGCTGTGTCAAGAGGTCCCTGGTGGGAGTGCAGAGAGAATGTGGCAGTGCTGAGCTTCAGCTGCCTTGTTTTATTGCAGGTATGACAGTGGGAACAGAAAACCAGGGGTTGCCACATTCTCAGCTGACCTCAGCAGAGCAGTTCATCATGTGCTCCATTACCCACATGTTCTTCATTTGCCTCAAGCCAGCCAAGCCCATATGCATCCATAGCTCTGGTGAGGCTGTGCTGGATGATCACTGCAGTGGGAGCAGTCAGGGCACTCTTCCTCAGGCCTACAGCTGATGCTGTGGAGTCCATGTCATGGCCATATGAAATAGCTGACTTCCTAAGTCTCCCTTACTTAGTGTTACACCAACACCTGATGGCTCTGGAGGAAGCTGAGCAATGTCTTTTCCAGGCTTAATTCCATGAAACCCTTTTATGGAACCTTTGGCAATGAGAGATGGCCCACACTAGTGAAGTCACATGGGCTAGACTCACCTAGGTCTCTGTCTCCAGTGCTCAAAATCCTCTGCCCCTGCCATTTTGCAATTAATCAGATTTTCTATTGAGCACATTACGTGAAACATGCAGCCCCTGCACTATTACAGACACAGTAATTTTAAATTTCAATCAGTTGTGATTTTGTTAAGGCCCTCAATGCTTTCACTGCAGGAGGAGCTCAGGGTTTCTCTGACGTTAGTGTGGATTGCCTCTAAGCCCCATTTTGTCCAATCCTGTCACCAAAGCTCAGTGTCACCATGGTAGGATCGGACCCATGTGCCTTTAGGACACAGTCAAATGTGTGGTGACCCAAGAAAATAGGAAGTGGGAATTTTACCAGTGAATATCTTATAAAGACAAGATCTTAATTCTACCTTTATCTAGCAAAAGGTCTGTAACATTCATTTTGGCAGGCTCCTTTGCTGTTAATTACTGAGTTTTAATAGCAATGGCTTTCATAACCATGGCGAAAGGGAAGTGACAACGGTGACCTTGAGGCAGCAGTCACCTTGTAAGCACGTAGTGCCATTTGTCACCGAGCGGCTCCCTTCATTAAGGAATCTTAATGGCTGCTGCAAAAAGATAGGCATCTGCAGGACTAGGGTCGAAAAGCTGTAATCCCTTACTAGGACACTGCGATCTTATCACGAGGAAACGATTACCAGCATATGCTCTCCATATTGGTACATCTTGATGTCTTTTGTTGAGGAAATTATCTATTTAATATTTTTGATAGTTTTCATCTTTAATCCCTGCTATTATCTTTTGTTGATAACTATCCATCTGTTTTCCTAAGAATCGCTCATTCTCTCTCATTATCTCTTTCATTATGTATGTAAACAAATCCTTTTTTAAAGAAAGGAGGTGTGTTGCTTCTTTTAATACTGAATTAATTTCTGCAGAAGAGTCAGGCAAAAGGCAGATTCTCGTTTGGTGTACAAATAAATGTAGATGCCAGATTCTGCCTTCCACTGCCTTCAAGTGCTTTACACAAATTAAACCTACTAATGTCTCTGGTGGTTAGTGCTTACCCAACCTTGGGAGCTGCTGTTTAGCATCAAGGATGGATGAAATGTTGAATTTGTGATGTGAGATTCTGGGCTCAGTTTTCAAGGCAGCCAGGCTGACATCAGTGGGATCTGTCCAGAATTACACCAATTCAACTTAATCAGTCCAAAAACGAGTTCACCTATTTGTTTCCTGAGCCCTACGGAATGTTTATGAAGGCCTACGCAGCCATTATGGAGACAACCTTATGTCAAATCTGTGACCTTAATAAAAGCTAGCCTATATATTATTTCCCTTTGTTTTATGGATATTAGACCCCCATTATTCTATTTATACAACACCATCATGCAGATTATTTGCCTGCATCCATCTCTGTGGCAGCAACAACCTTGACACCCATGATAGCCAAAGGCCAAGGGGTTCCTCGGATTAAATATATGAGTCCCCGTGGTGAACCCAAGATGAACATGCTTTGGGCATCGCAGGGACATGCTCAGCAATTGACAGGATGTGGCACCAGGTGAGTGTGCCTTTTGAGGTTGTGATCAGCACCTCAGTTTGGGCGGTAACTATGCTGCGTGCAGAGGCTGCAAGCTGGGGCTAAAAAGCATTTTGTCTTATTTTGTTTTCCTTACAACTAAGTTTGGGATGTTGAGCTGCATTAATGTAGAGCTGGAGAGCAAGTGAGTATGTGGCACATATGCTCTGAAATATCACTTCTAATTATCACTTTTAATTTACAGCTGCTGGCAGTGTTTATTTATTCTTGCTCAAGAGTTTCTGCTAACCCCTCACCCACACAGAAGACCTCCTTTGCAGAAAGGCAAGGCTTTGCAGAGGCAACTGAGAGGGATCTGATGGAAACTAGGTGCCCCGATACCTTGTGCAGCTTTGCAAACCCTGCCCTTCAGTGCCCGCAGCTGTCCCAGCGCTCACAGAGCTGAGCAGCCACTGCCGCAATCTGCATTCAGGGGGCAGCGGCCGCAGCACAGAACTTGATTTAGATGCCACTGAAACACGCCACTGTGTGTCCCACGTGCTGCCTGGCTGTCCTGCCCTCACCGACAGCCGTGCCCCAGCCTTCTCATGGCAGTGATGGATGTGCTGGGAGAACAAGGGGCTACGCTCTCCTCCCCGCCTCTACCAGCCAGCTGCACCTCGGCTCAGCTCCATGCAGCCTGGGGCTGTCCCAGCCCTGGGGGCTTCCTTCCATCCCATGGCCTTGGCAGACCCGTTTGTAAGGCTGCCTAGGTTGAGCTGCAGGTGGTGGGTACATGGTGCTGCGAGAGATATCAAAGTCCTTGCGCAGCGCTCCATCCCTGACAAACCACAGCCCGCCTGTAATGCAATATCCATTACAATGTTACCACTGGGCACGCTCACAACAAGACTGAGTTTAATAGCTCCAGTCATTTGTCTTTCACAGCAAGCTGCACATCCGAAACAGGGTGATTAGAGCAGGGCCGAGCGTAACCGAGAGCCAGGGAATGGTTGCCTTATTTCAGAGGGTGCCCACATAAAAGGCAGCTTTTACAATGCAAGTACAGTAACATTTGCATGGCCATGCTTAATCTGACAGTTATTTATTGCGCTGGGTTAGATAAAAACCTCCATGCAGAAAGGAATCAAGGCCTGAACTCAGTATGTGCCAAAATTCACAGATGGCCCTTTTCTCAGACAAATGGGCTTAAGGAGGACAAGTGAAACCTTGAGAGCTGTACAGGAATCCAGAGTCCCTACCTGCTCTCTGCACATGCAGCCTCACTGCCTGCAAGGGATGGGCATCTTTCTGCAGTGAGCGAGGAGCTTGGGTGGACAAATGGGATGGGAAGCTGAAATGGTGGCAGGAAAAAGACTGGGAGTTTCCTAGTCCCACTGCACACGATGAACAGGGGGTGGATGCAAGCAATAGATCGCGGGGCTGGGGTGCAAAATGCAGCAGGACTCATGCACACTCGCAATCTGATAACACGGCCTCCACCCAACATGTTTTCCAGTGTGAATTGCAACACCAAGAGCTGGAGGTGGTGAAAGAGCTCAGATGATAAAAAAAATAGTGTGGAGACAGTTGTGCTGGGAGGTGGAATCTGGAGTCACAAATGAATGTAAATTCAATTAATCATCTGCACTTGTTTTTTATAGAAGAAATTTCCCCATGAGCTTTATGAAAGGCAACGTTTGTATTTTCAGTTGGAAACAGTGCTTTTCTTGAGTTTTTCCATGATGCTCAATGGGTTCTACTTATCTCCCATAGCCTAAAGACAGTTTTGTTTGTTTTCTTTAGTTTTCTTGGAAAATAGAAACTTTTGATTTTTGTACAGCTCCAGTTGATTATTTTTGAGCTGATGAACTGATGTTATTTAAGTTGTTGTTAAAGCCCTGATGGGGTGAGCAGGTGAGCTACAGATTTGGAAAATGAAGAAAAAGATTCATCTGTCAGCTAGAGGGAAAAAGAGAACAGTGGAACCTGTTTTTGGTAGGAGATGTTAAAATACACAAAGGATTTCATATATCTTATTTCTTATATATACTTCTTTCATATACAGTGGCAAATTGAAAGACTTTGAAAGGTACTTCCCTCTGAGCAGCAGCAGTGGAGAAAGCATCATCCTGTCTTGCCCAAAAGCAACCAGGGTTGACCTGAAGCATGCTCTGGTCAAGTGCACTGTTTGGATCGCTGAGAGGGGCCTGGACATCCCAAAAAGCCATGCTCACTGTGCAGCAAGTGGCCTCAGACCTCACTTGAGCCAACCAACCTGCTCTTCTGAGTGTGTGGGGCCAAGGGAGCTGACATTTCAGCATCTATATAGCCGAACCAGTTAGTTTAAGAACTTTGTTAGTAAGATATGGCATTTTGAGGATAATTCCCAAGAAACAAGATTTCTGCTCCAAAAAAGTTAAGAAGTTAAATTTGTCTAAGAAACCATGTCATGGGCAAGAGGTGAAATAGAGGTAATGAATGTGGAAGATGCAACAAAGTGAAAAGTAGAGGACAACCAACAGGTGCAATTAGCCATGAACATTTGGATCTCTTCCTTCTCCAGAAGCAACTGCATACACAAACTAACATTTGGCAAGCCCAAACACTGATGTTAAATGACATACCAGATGTTCCTGGCAGCCCACAGATTCTCTTCAGCCCTTGTTGCCAGTGTTGCAGACAGTTCTCCTCATTCAGTGTCCTGGGCAGATACCTGATCAATAAACTGACAGGTTTCATGGCCTTCTTTCATAAAGAGAAAATTCTTCCTCTGCCACATCCCAAACCCAGAGTGTTATTCGCCAGTGTGTGTGATGGGTCTCTCTGTTGATCTCACAAACTGTTCACAAGTGAATCTGATATTTAAACTCAGACAATAAACTTACCACGTGGACAACTGAGCTTTGCATAAAATGCTGTTATTCTGGCAGTGTCTGATATCAGACAAACTCGGTTTGTTTTTTTTCCAGTGTTGAGTGAAAAACATATGAAACAGTCAGTTTTGGATGATGTTTGCAAAACCACCATTAGTCTATGTTTGACCCAAAGCTTCCTGCATCTCCAGAATCACACACACACAGTGTTTTGAGTCAAGGAGTTATGCAAGTGTGTAGTATGCAAGGCATTACCAAGTGGGAATGATGGTCTTTAGGCTGTATTTCCACAACACAGATTCTTTTTATTCACAACAATAATACAAGCCTCCCTGATTCAGCATGTTATTGCTCAAACACATGGTTTACTTCTCTTGCTAGATGAAGCAAACCACATAGAGGGTCATGCCAAAGCCAAGAGAGAATAATATGGTTCTCCTAGATTTATCTTAGTGTTATTGCCTACTGCCTGAGTATTAAATGTATATGGGAAGACGAAGCTTATATAACTGTATGTTGCAACATATACTTGCTGTGGATTTAATACTGTTTAATAAAAGAGCCATCTGTGAAACTCCACTTAGCCCAAAAGGGGGAAGAAGCAGAGAAAGAAAAAAACGTTCAGCCTATTGTACTTTCAAAGACTTTACCCTTTCAAAACTGAATGTCATGAGCAGGGAATGTTTCCAGCGATCAATACTTGGCTGAAGGGAAGCTTTCCAGCACTGCTGAGTGGCTTTTGCAGCAGCTGTGATCAAGATGGTTTGGAGGGTTTGTTGTTGTTGGGTTTTTATTTATTTATTTCCTTGCTCTTTAATCCTCATTGATTTAAACATTAATACAAAGCTGACGTTCATCTTGTGTTTGCAATATTTTGCATATAATGGATTGTTCTCCTGATAATGTGAACAGTGCAAGAGAATACAGAAAGGGGTGTTCTGACTAATTGTTTTCTTTGTAATTGATGAAAAATGTGATGATTAGAAAGTGCTTGGGTGGGAATGGCTCTCAGATCAATCATGCTTAAAGGACTGTTTGGCAACTTGCACAATTCATAAAAAGGATCCAGTTGGTGGATGAATAGAGCATGCCCCTTGGTTCTGGGCCCCTGAGGCTGCTTGGTAGAGACGGGCACTCCCTTGTGTGAGTCCAGGGCAGAGAAGGAGCAGCTCTGAGGAGTGCTAGAGGTCACCAAAACCTGGGGCACAGCTCACCACCCTACACAATGCCAAGCATCCCTCCTGGCATCCACACCTGCACAGTGTGTTTGGACACAGTTGATGCATTGCCCAACCCAGCTCCTGCGCCTCAGATGTAGGTACCGTGGGTACCAAATGAGCTCATTGGCAAGCCTTCTGGAAAGACACTAAGTGGCTTCCTGTTAGCTCCTCTTGATCTGTCCATGCTGCTGTTGTTCTGATTAGATTTCCACCCTGATCCTTCGTTTATGTTGAATACAAACAGTGGCACACAATGTGTGGTCCAAAGAGATCTGAGCAAGGAAGCACCGAACCAAATCTGGGATGGATTAAGGCCTGTTATGGGATGTACATTGATGTTACATTTGTGTTGCAGTGCTGTAACATTTGAATCACGATGTCGTGATATGCAAGATAAAGGCTGGGGGGCCCCTTTATATTAAGATCTTTATGGCTCTGGCACTGCACAGTGCAAATCTGCAGAGATGAGAGGGAACTATGAGTGGGAAAGAAAAACTATTAAATGAAAGCCCCTAGACTGGTGTTTAACATGAAAGACTCATCAGTTTGTGTCACGTAGTTGTAAAGGAATTAGAGATAGGCTTGAACCACAACTCCCAGTTCCAAATACCTTCACTCTGAGACCCACACAGAGCCAGAATTATTGCTTAAACATGATTCTGTGAGGACACCTTCCTCCTCCTCTGTTATGGTCACATGGAAAGCCTGCACACTACAAACACTGGTGAGATAATCAGGTCTTAGCCCCTGGGGCTTCCAGTTGACCTTCAGGGGTGAGGAGCAGTCAGAGGACGGCTCCCTATGCTGCCACAACCAGCGGGAGCATGGATGCGATGCCATGCACCTCCTAGGAGGTCTAGGAGAATGTGTTCTCTGCTCAACCTGTCCCAGAGCAAGCTAGCAGCAGCTGCCGATGTGGCACCACACCTACATTGGTACAAACTTGGTGTGAAAATCCTGCAGTGAATCTAGGTCCCAAAGGCCAAACGTGCAAACATAAGCACTTGTCAAAATTCAACAAATTGTGTTTCCAAATTTCTATTTTGGGAAAAACTACAAATAAGAAAGAAATCATTTAGAAAGTTTACTGGACTGGACTGTAATTATTGTTGCTTTTCATTTCTAACAGCTGATATTTTCCTCGGTTTTATTTTGCTTCTTATTCCCCTGATGGGACTGAGCTGAATGGGGCTGATTTTGCACGATGATCATGCCCAGTGACTATGGCTGCACTGCAGCACTGCCCATTAGCATTGGAGCAGCAGCACTGCAGTTACTGGTGATCTCTGCTTGACACATATCTGTTTAAAAGTAAAAGGGCAATGTCCAGAAGACTTCTGTGCATCCCTGGGTGAATGGCTGATTACCAATCTGACAACGCTATTATTTGTACTTTGGCTGCATTTACAGGCCGAGTCAGGGGTCAGGTCAAAGTGTGCTAATCAGGATAGAGATATGAAACAAAGTCAGCCCTTCCTCTCGGCAGATTGCACTCCAGAGGCCATGTCCTGGGAGAGTAGAGCAGCTCCTTGAACCTGCTGATTCCAGCACAGTGCTGCTGATTTGCTGTCATCTGGCTGTTGGAAACCAGACAGGTCAGGCAGAGATAGCAGTCAGCCAGGCACTGAGGGGCAGAGGCAGGCTGGGAGGGCAAGGAGTAGAGATGAACAGAAGGGCATTCTGCAGCAACCTGCTCCTCTGGACAATACCTAGTGGTGCTAAATGGGCCAGGGCTTTTGCCAACTACATGAAATGGTATCCTGGGCTCCATCAGAAGAGGGGTGGCCAGCAGGGACAGGGAGGTGATTGTCCCCCTCTACTCTGCTCTTGTGAGGCCCCATCTGGAGTACTGTGTCCAGCTCTGGAGCCACCAGTACAAGAAAGACAGGGAGCTGCTGGAGAGGGTCCAGAGGAGAGCCACAAAGATGATCAGGGGACTGGAGCACCTCCCCTGCAGAGACAGGCTGAGGGATCTGGGAGAAGCCTGGAGAAAATAGGCTACAGGGTGACCTCATTGCAGCCTTTCTGTACCTAAAGGGAGCCTACAAACAGGAGAGTAATCTTTGGAAGGGTAGATAACAGCAGGACAGGGAAATAGTTTTAAGTTGAAGGAGGGAAAATTTAGGTTGGATGTCAGGGGGAAGTTCTTTACAGAGACAGTGGTGAGGTGCTGGAACAGGCTGCCCAGAGAGGTTGTGGATGCCCTGTCCCTGGAGGTGTTCAAGGCCAGGTTGGATGGGGCCCTGGGCAGCCTGGTCTAGTATTAAATGGGGAGGTTGGTGGCCCTGCATGTGGCAGGGGGGTTGGAGATTCATGATCCTTGAGGTTCCTTCCAACCCTGGCCATTCTGTGATTCTGTGATTCTGTGAAATGCCTATATCTTGTGTGCAGGCACTTCCTGATGGGCTCTTCTAGGGAGACTTGGCAGGGATCTTCTAATCCTCCAGTGTGTGCCCTCTGAGGCTATCATCTGAACAGGTGTAAAAACTGTATCACACAAGGTAAGGTAAAATTTGGTTCACGTACTGGATACAGGTCAGTTTCTCTGGCTTCCGATCCCCTTCTTTGGCAGTGCCCATTGATGTCTGAAGTGCAATCACTACTTCTAAGAGCATTCATAAAAATGTGTCCTTGCCACAGGCCCTGCCAAGGAAGCTGACAGATCCTACACATCAGCTTGCTGGCTGCCTGACCACTAGCCAACCTGCTGCTCTGACAAGTGCTTATCTAATCAGCCCTGCTGCATGTTACATCAGTGTTGAGTACCTTCACTGTGTGCTCACAAGGACCTGACAGCATTTTATTGCTGTCCTTCCACTGTCCGCTGTCATTCTCACTGCCCCCACACTTCAACACTTCGTACTTGCATTTATCTCATATTACTGCTGTGCAGGCTCTTCTCAGTCTGGTTGAGTCAGTGTTTCTCTACACTGCTTGATGATTTTCTCTCTACTTTCCGCTCACTTTTGCCCTATTTTCCTCCTCCCCCCATCTTACATGAAACATTTCCTGATCCACTGCTCCATGTTCCCTATTGTGCTCCATCCCGTGACTCACTGCACAGGAAAACTGGCTTGTTTGCTCGGGATGTTCTGGAGGGCAGAGGCTGAGATCCAGGGGTATATGAGATGTTCCCAGAGGCTGTGAGAGCAATGAGATCCACGCTCACCATCAAACCTTGGAGCAGGTTTGAATCCATTGCACCCACTGCTTTCCCATTCCTTGTCTTCTCCTTGGGAATGGGAACATCGAACTACCGCTCCTTTGGGAAGAGGCATCCTCCATGTCACAGCTAGCCAAGAAGCCTCAGATTTAGTTTTCTCTTTCCTTTCCTCATCTGTGAAATACCTCCGGATGGGAATTTCCCTGTTCCTTTAGCTGTAAGACCCAGTGAGTGTGGTGGTGGCAAGGAGGAAGAGGGAGCCTCTAGTTTAATTTGCATGTAGTCAGTTATGATGCCTGTGGTGGTAGTGGGAAGTTCAGGTATAAATCCCTCATTTCTCTGGTCAGGAGTGATCTAAGAGGAAAAATCGCCCTGCATCAGAAGAACAGGGGTTTGGTTGTGGGTTTCTGCAGCTCCAAGAAGCCCCTTCCCTATTTTGGCTCCTGCATACACTTGGGAAAAACATTGCTTTTGTTCCAGAGAAGTCGGAAGACTAATGATTGAAGTTAGTGTGAAATAGCTCACCATATTACTTAATGAGCAGGGCCTTGACTGTATTTGGTAAAAGCAGCTTTTATATGTAGTGGAAACAGCAGCCCTAGGGAGTGTCCTGTACAGTGCCAAGGGACTCAATTCTCTGCCTTTCTGCAGAGGGTTACTTACCCAATTCTGCCTGCTCAATGTTGCAGAGTCCCTGCATGCTTTGGTACTTGAAGAGGAAGGAGTGTTCCAGACAGAAGCCCTCCAGAGGAGGGAGAAAATGAAATGCTCTTAAAAGTTGTGACAACTCTATTCAGAAACTTGTAGGGAGGGGAAGCTCATTTCCACACATTGCCCAACTTCCTGATTCAGGCAGTTCCTTTCAGCGAACCCCAGGCGGATGGAAATTTGCAGAGCTTTGTGTGTCAGCATCCCCTGGTGCCCTCCTCCCTTCAACCTCTTCCTCCTCTGTACGGGACCTAAGCCACAGGGACAGCAGGAGCACTGGAGATTGGGCTGCTCTGGGACTTTTTTGATTCATAAAAATGCTCCACTGCTGACTGGACGAAAGAGGGGAGGGAGCTCCAGGAAGGGAAGGGAATCCCCTGGACTCAGCAAGTTCCTGCTCATGGCGTCAGTGGTAGAGGTCCTACTGCCTTCAGTGGGTGTTAGATTAATCATCTCATCTCCAGCTCCAGGCTGCTCACTGGGCACTGCAACACCAGAGCCAAAATTTTGAGTGTTCGGAGCCACTGCCCTGCAGTGAAACTCCATTGCATCTGTCATGTTGCAAACAGCTGTCCTGCATGGTTCTGGCCCTGAAAGATGTGGAATTCATTCCTGCCCCAAGACTTGATTATAAAAACATCAGAGGTTATATTTTACGCAGAGGTGAGGCTGAAAGGAGCAAAGAAAAGCAGTAAACTTCTTGCAGTCATGTTTTGAGATTAATTCTCAGAAGTTGTCTTAGCCTAACTGGAATAGTGCACGAGGGGAGGTAGGGATTTGGCTGTGAAAGGTGAAACATAGAAATAAATTGGCTTCATTGCTTCAGACAGGTCAAATTCAGCCACCAGCTATCAAGGAAAAACTGCTAAAGGCACCCCAGACTCTTCCCTCGTTCCATAAACAAACAAACAAATGAGATATCCCCTTTGCACAGATGGTAAAAGTAACCTCCAGCTAAGAAATCTTCTGTGACCGTCCCTGGCACAGTAGGCTGAGAGTGCTCTCAGGCTTCCTGTATCTCTCAAGCACCACACAGGCAGGCAGATAGCTGCAGGCATCCCACCCACAGCCCCCACCACTGCCTTGTTTGCACTGTTTTTCACAGGCAGCATTTCTTTGTCAGTTGGAAGACTAATAATCAGCTCTTACTGAAATTAGTGCATGCATGAAGGTTGGTGTTAAGGCAGGGATGAAAAGCTGGGAGAGGCAAGCAATATTTTCTGGGATGAGAGCTGTGTCACGTCTCATGGGGTGCCATCACAAGCTACTGCAGCTATAGGCACCATGTCTGTTTTAAAGGGACTATTCAAAAACTGGCCACTCAGGAACAACAACCACCTCAGAAACTGTCCCAGAGCCATTCTGGGATGTGGAAGTATTAATAAATCTGTTTTTTCAGAAGTAAAAAAGAGTGGTATTCAGGGCAAGGTCATCAGCTTCCTTATTTGTGGAGGTTTGCTTTATTCTAAGGAATGTCTCCCTGACTAGTTCCATTCTCATGGGACCGAGTGTGCCTACAGCACAGAGAAACCAAAGTCATCCTGCAGCAAGTCAGTACCACAGGGTACAAGGTGCATGTGCATAATAACCATCCCCTCTGCTCCCAAATTGCCTGCAGCCTCTCTGTGGTGCTTCACTGCACTGTGATGGGACACCCTCCCTGACAGCTGCAGAGCCCATCTTGAAGATGTAAACTCATAAAGGAGGTCTCTGCAGAAGAGAATGGACCTGGTGACCCTGGGGCTGGATCAAACAGCTGAGTTTTCTCCCTTGCTGAGTAAAGAACCACCGAGAAGAGCTGCACATCTTTTTGTGCTGCTTTGGGTAGCGGGACTGGGAAGAGAACAAAAGATTTTCCTGGAAAAGTAAAACTGGATCATCCCAAGCTGCCAATTATACTCTGCAATTTGATATTATTTGATCCCCGCATTTGACTTAAACATTCATTCTTTGATCATATGAATATTCTTCAGGCAAAGCAATGGTATTTGTTTTATTTTTTGTTGTTGTTGTTTTAATCAGTTTGTCAAACTGATGTGCAGATTGAATACAGATGCTTGCATGGTTTTCTGTGCAACTCTTAGAGCAGAAAGACTATTATATTTACAGCACTTTCCTCTTTTAAGAGTTGGTACTCCTAGTCTATTCGGCATCCAAGGGTATGAGGCTGGCTGTGAGCGTGCCTCGTGCTCAGAAGGGCAAAGACCTGCTAAGTTGCTGCAGCCTGACAGAAGCTGAGCGCTGGCAAACACTGTTCAGTCTCTCTGCTGCACTCGTCCAAAGCACTTAGCCTCTTTGCCATGAAAGTTCTTGGTCCTTCTAGGGCTGCGACCCACGCTGAGTTGGTGCTCATAAATACAAAGCAATGCACCTGTGCCTGACAAATGTCCACAGGAAGCTGTCATTGCCAAGGTTGTTTTCAGTGAGTTCCCAGTTTTCAAAAAACGCAGCCACGTTCTGGAAATGAAAGCCCGGTGCACATTGTCTTGCAAATGATGAGCTCAGTGAACTGTTTTCCCCAGCCAAATCACACAAACGAGAGGGTAATGTGCTTTGGTGAGCCAGCTTGGAAATCCTCCAGCGTCCAGAATTATCTGCTCTGTGACCTTGTGCACATCTTTTTTGTGCTCCAGTTCCTAACACTTTAATTCAACATGTCCAGGGTCCTGTGATGCTCTCATGCTGCGTACCAGTCCCATGGTCGCCTCAGAGATCTGAGAAAGATCTTCAGGAATAAGAAGCAGGGGGCACAGTTTCCTACAGCATTTTCTGTCCTGAGCTCTGCTTTGGAACCAAGGAGGACCCAAACCTCAGTCCATCACTGGTAATGAGCTGCTTTGAGCTGCACAGGGGGAGATTGCAGCCCAGATTATCTTGTGGGTCTTGCTACAAGATGGCTCCCTCTGATATCCTGCACTGCACCCTTGTTCTGCAGGTGCACACAAGGCATTACTTCTCTCCTGGGCCCATGGCTGACTCACTCTGCTTTGGACTGTAACATAAAGATCCAGACAATGAAAAGTTGATGTCTCCAAGGAAAGCACATGCAGCAATATTTGTATGCTTTGAGCGGCTACAAATGTAGTGTGCTATCTAGTAGTTAAGTATTATCATGACAATACTTATCTGGCTTTACATCACTGCTTAGAGGTTTTCTCCAGGCCAGCGTACCTAACCCTGAGGAACCACTCCAGCATCATGGTCTGTGTGCTGGAGTGATATCAGTTGTTGTGTGGCAGGGTACTTGGTCATGCATATCAGACCTTCTCTAGACAATCTGCAATACTGTTTACTACCCACATGTTTCAACATCTACCTGGTTAGATGGATAGTTGCCTGGCTGTAAGGCTTTACCATAGCAATATGTGCAGAGATCTCACCACCAAAAATGTGTAGGTCAGTCCAAAAGTAATACCCCCTATTTATTTCCATGGAAACAACAAGTACAAAGAGTACAATAACACTGTTTGATAGAGCAAATTCTCAGCTACAAAACAGCAGACTATACTGCTGGTCAGTATAAAATGTAAAAATCTGCATGAGCAGAGACGACTCATTGTCACTGTCACTGTCACTGTTACTGTCACGACCCACCATCTCACTGTGCTTACATCCTCTGTTTGGTCTCCCTAAATGTTCAGCAAGTATAGATGAATGTCATTGAGAGCCATTTTTTCTGCATGGAGGAATTCAGTGCCACGCTTTTACATCATACACACTCATATGCCACATACTATTTTGTCAGGCTGCCCCTCTGCTGCTGTCTGTCACACAGCAATAAAATGTAACAGACTACTGGCAGAAAGGTTCAGTTTCTTCTGCCAAACCACCAACATCTGCCTCTGATGTCATGGGTCAACATAATAAAAGAAGAGGCATTACATTTGAAGTAGTCCTTTAGCTCTTCATGGGATGAAACTCTTAGAGGTGGCTGCAAACAATCCAACAAACCTGCCCAGCTTTGGAGTGCCCTTTCTACTCATTTTCTTTTTACACTATCCCACGTTCGGTGCCTGTTAGAGCGTGGTCATCATTTGACACCTGAAAGCACTGAGATCCAGAAACGTTTGGAGTCCAACCTAGGTCTGCACTGTATAACTTTGAGAAACCTTGTCAAACTGGTGGAATCTGCTCCCATGTAACCTTCTATGTCTAAGAAACAAACTTTGTCATATGCTGTCTCCTACTGCTTGCTTGGCTCCATTTCTTACCCAGTGTACTCCCATTTAATCTCAATTTAAAGATCTAGTCCAATCAGATGCAAAAGATAAAGTATCTCATAATATGAGAAATAGAAATCCTGCTGATGCGGTAGGGGAATCAGAGCTGTCCCTCTCCTGTCAATAGATTGACCTCAGGAACTCTTTGTGACTGCACTTGCTTGTCTCTGACATTCCCTGTTTTCCAGATATTCTGTGCAGTGAGGAGCTGTTCCCCTTCTCTTCAGCAACAATACTGTTCATTGTGAGGGTGGTAAAATCGGGCTTAGCGTGTATGTGAAGCCATAAGGGAGTTACCATTTCACACAAATTTAATCCCTACTCTGACTGAGCAAAGGAAAAAATGGGTCTGGGAGGCAGATGCTTCTAAGGAGTAGCATCTGTCTTATAAATCTATAAAAGGCACCCAAATGTCCTTGGAAAATGTTCCCACTGCTCCTTAATCAGAATGCATTCTTCTTTTTGAAGCCATCTGGGACAGGCATGTTGTCCATTCCACCTCAGCCAAAGCAGAATTGTCATCACTGTGGTTCAGTATGTTCCCTCTTCAGTGGTTTGTTTTGTACACAGCGATGAAGATGAATTGAAGAGGTGGTAAGAAATTTGGAACGGGCCTGTCCAAATTCTGTAGAAGGACATTATGTAGATGAATAAAAACAAATGTCAAAATGTCTTTGAATTTTAAGGGATGCTTACACATACTAAGGCCTTGTTCTATCTTTGCATGAGTTTTTAACTTTGTGTCTGTGCACTTATATTGAAAAGTAAGAGTAATAATAGCACTGCTTAAATGTTTATTTTTCTACATGAAAGTTTGACACTGAGGTCTCTGTGCTTTCTGTTGTGTATGACAGACAAAGCCTTGGCCTGGCTTTATAGTGCTTTTAGAATTGTTTCAAACTTTACCTTATTACTCTTTTTTCTTTCCAGATATCCTAACAGAATTGCTCCAATGCAGCAAATCTGGGGCACTTCACAGCAATATTGGGATGGAAGTAGAAATGACTTACGGCTTCCATAGCAGACCTAGACTGATTGGAGTTGGTATGTGCACAGGTCCTTGCAGGAGACACACTTTGTAACCTTTGGCTGCTTTCAGACACACATGAAGAAGATTTTGTACACTGGGTCTGATGTCATTAGAATGAGGTCCTAGAATGGTCCTAAACCTGGAAATTTCTAGAATCCTATGCCGGGAAGTGTTTGCCTAGTAACACAGAGCTCTTCATGAAGATTAGCAGGGGATTTCCTTGTTTCCAAGTAATTTCTTCAGTAATTCTACAAACAATATCTCTGAATGACATGTCCGGGTACAGTAGAGCAAACACTGAGGTTCATATCTCCTGTGCTTGCTTTAGCCTGTTTGGCAACATGGCAGGAAGAGTTCAGGGAATGGTATTGTCTCATGGAGTGATTGGAGACCTCTGTGACAGCCCCAGATGTGGGAGAAAGATAGCCATTTTGAGATTTCACAGAATGGAACATTTCTTCAGAAAAGAAAAACCTGAGAAAACCAAACACAGCAGGATGTTGTTATCCAGACAGACCATCAACCAAAGGGGAAAAACAGCAGCAGTGACAAAAGCATTGAAAAGGCATATTCTAGTGCAGTCCTGCCTCCTCATCACATTCCCGCTGTAACACCTCTCTTCATCAAGATTAAATCTTCAGAAAAAGTTTTGAAATCTTCTTTTAGGATATCTCTCTATCTATCCCAAACTGAAAAGAATCATCATTTCCCATACAAAAACTAGGAATTCATTCATTTTGGCAAACAAAAATGAACATAGAAGATGTGGACTCCCAGGCCACTTACTTTCCTTTTAAAGACCTCTTTCTTATGTATTATTGAAATGTCACTGTTTTGGGAGAACAAACAGAGGCCAGAGAAAAATATGGCAGGTGTCATGCAGATGTGCACAGTGGTAAATTGTCTACCCTGTAGTATTCATAATTGAAACAGGTAAAAAATACACAAATGGCAGAGGGAAAAGGGAGGCAGGCAGTCTCAAACGCTAACGCATGAAGCTGTAGGAGGCCTGGCTGGCCCAAAGACATCTTATCCCATGGCAGATCTCAAGATATGGTGATTTTTAAAGAAGGTAAACAAAAACATAAAGCTGAACATTTGTGAAAGAGCAAAGTTGGGAAAAAAATAACCTATTCCATTTGTGAACAATAGCTTTCTTGCAACGTTTGGTAATATTCTATTTTAATCAGCTTTATCCCCCTCTGCACATTTATTGGAACCTTACACTTTTAAGTTCTCATTTAGAATGTACTAATTTCATTTTTTTTTTTTTCCCTCAAATAATTTATTTTAGGATATTTGCCAAAACCTGTTATTCTGTGAACCACTCTTGATAAACAATGTACTTGACAAACAAATGTTTTGTCAAAAGGTTACGAAGCAGCTCTGTTGTTTCCAAGGCTTTTCTTCCCTGTGATCATTAACTAAGCTATGTTGTTTAAACATTCTGGGAAGGGATTTGATGAAGAAAAGAAGTTTCATACAGATACTGGAGACTGGTCCAATACAGGGGCTTAAAAAGAAAAGATTTGACTTTTATCAGAAAGAGCAGGTTCAAATTCAGTCCCTCTCCCAACATCTGTGTTACCAGGTATTCCATTTTCCTTCCAAAATAGTAAGGCATTTGCCAAAACCACGGGGCATGTTGTGATAGCAATAAAATGGTCATCATTTCAATGAGAAGAGCTTCATGGTGTGGAGGTAAGGAGTAGCCACTCATTTGAGAACTGGGCACTTCTCCAGCAGGGAAGACTACCTTTTCCATTAATTATTATAGATCAGCTATGTGTAGTCATAGATGATTTTATTGTGTTTTCAGCAGAATTGTGAGGGAACTTCCATGGCCAAGCTTGCAAAAACCAGATACTGTAACTCTGGGATGGATGTTCAGCCCCAGGAGAGATATTTCAAGCACTGATTTTCAAATCTTCATCTGACTTGATGTCTAGAGAGATCTCCAATTGCTAGAATTTTAAAAATGACTTTTGTCTTTGGTGGGATTTTGTCTGCCACACTGGATTCTAGTAACACATAACAAACCTACAGAACACAAGAGAGTTTTGTAAGACTAGCTAGGTCACAACAGTCAGAATTGCTGACCTGCATTTTTAATTTAGAGGCGTCATTTTATGTGTTCTTCTGTTCACTGGAGGTTTTCTATCATAGCACTGTGCAGTCTCATATAAAACTGATTTATCTCAACCACAAAGAAATTGTCATACTGCCTGCTACTGGGCAATGGAAACTACAGGTAGTCTTCTTAATCCATTCAGCTTCTTACAGCCTGGGATTTCATAATCTGGGAAGAAAAAAGTTTTCTGTGTTTCCATCATAGCCATCCATTGGAACCTGTCAGAATAAGAATCTGAATTTCATCATTCATTTCCTCACTCTCCTAACTTTTTGTCTCATTTATCTGAAATCTGTCTTTTTTGTTGAACTGCAAAAAAAACAAAAAACAAAAAACGAGGGATCTTCAGCCAGTGGTTTACCTGATGTCTAATTAAAAAAACCATAAGAAGTGTAAAGTTATAATAGCTGCTGACAGCATAAACTTTGAGCTTCTTAGTTGTCTTCCTTTGGGCAGTCTGGATCCTAGCCAGAGCTGTCGGTGGGACATAGATGCCAACATAATGCATCTCTTTGAGAAGTGACTGCAGGAGGGGTGGATGACCAGTCTGGACTCTGGCTAGAGTAGGGCTTTGTGCCCTCCACTGAGCCCTGTGGACAAGTGCTGCTTCCTTCTGCTGCCCGGCTGCACGCCTCTGCCTGTGCTTGCTGTGTGCCAAGCTCCAGCCCTGGTGGCTTTTTGGGAGACAGCCTGAAGAAATGTCACTCAAATGAAAATAAAGCTGCATTGCAAAAACTGCCTGCATTGTAAACTCAAAATAAAAACCATCAGTGTTAAAAAAAAAAAAAAAAAAAGACAAGAAACAACCCCTGTCCTACACAAACACATTGCTGGATGCAAACAGCTGAATGTTAGTCAACCATTTACTGCACAAAGAGAGATCGGTTGTAAACAAAACGGAGGGAGCTGAGACGGAGCCTTCTAACGAAGGCTATTGAAGTTTGTGCTCCCTGTAACTTGAAAGCCACAAAGGCTGAAAGAGCCATCTGTATTAAAGCATGGCGGGGATCATGTTCATTAGCTGGTTGGCTGTAAATATAGCCTCCCCCCAACACAAAAGGTAACGCATGTCAGCTCAAACCATCACCAGCAGGTTTGTGTAAATATTTACTGGGCTGTTCAGACTGCTGTAATTTGAGGCTGTTGATGTCTCACAAACAAGTTTGAAAATGAGCTGGCAAGTTCCCGAAAACAGTGTCAAAAGGCAGCTCCAGTACAGTAGAGGGAATATGAGCTTTGTGCTGTTTTCTATGAGGGCTGGAGGGCTTCATAACTGCTCCAGTCTGGCTGGGCTTTGGCCCCCTTATAGTCAAAACTCAGATTTAAAGGTTTATAATCTTCTATACATAATTTTTTTCTCTAGACTCTAGGAGAATGTTTCTCAGGAAATTTGGATGTTGGAATGGAGATGAGATCCACAGCATTCCAGCAGTTTGGCTGACGTTTATTTATTCATTCTTTCATAAAAATACATCAGGGATAAAACAACCTGTGAAAGATTGTGGCATCAGAGGCAGTCCTAGCAGATCCATCCAGTGTTTGAACGAGCCAAGTCCTCATGAGGAGGTTGTAGAGGAGCAGCCACTCCTTGCGCAGTCTCTTGTCCCCTGTGTGTTTCTCCATCTGGGTGAAGCTTTCAGACTCTGCCCCTGTGGATCATGAGATGACATCAGGGTAATCTCTGTGTAGATGAACACGAACTGCATTCCTCTTTTGGACTTAGGATACCCATACCAGCTATTTAAATCCACTGGAAATGGATGGAAGCAGTAAACTGCCCGAATATGGTACACGATGTCTCTGCTAGTCCCCATGTCAGCATTGCAGAATGCCATAGCCTATGTTTGCTACAGTAGACAGGGGCAAAGAGGAGGTCTAAGCTCTTGCTTCTTGGTTGTCCACTCTCTTATCACCCGTGAAAGCTACCAGTCACCCAGGATGTTATACAACAAGGATTGCTCCCTGGGAGTAGTTTGGATTTGGTCACCCATCTGACATAGGGAGTGGGGCTAGAAATATCCTCAATTCAACTTGGCCTTGGGGCTAGATGACAGACTGCTCTGTTTAGCACTGTGGTGCAGGTGTAGCTACAGCAATTTACTTTCCCTTTTGGGATAGGAGAATTCCAGTCTCACACACATACAAAACAAAACAAAAACAAAAAACAAACAAACAAAAACAAAAACAAAACAAAAACAAAAAACCAAGGCCAACCAAGATCGTCCTTTATCTAGTCTCATATGCGATGCCCAGGTGTAATTTTAAAGAGCTGATCCAGGAAAACTGTCTGATTAGCTGTTTTGGGGCACTTCTGTTTTAAAAGCATGGTGGTCCCCAGTCTCCTCCCAGTGCAGGCAGGAGAGACAGTGTGGGGACCAGAGGAGGTCTCTGAGCCCAAGGAACAGCATCTGGAGAGGTGCTCCTTGGGACCAAAGGGCTGGAAGGCCAGTGTGTTCAGCATATGCCACACACCTGAAGTCCTGCTCAGCCCTAGAGGCACTGGATGGGAAATGCCACATTTCTCTCTTACAGGGAGCGCCCAGGAAAAAACCTGCCATCACCCAGCTGGGCTGCTACTGTGCTCTGCCTTGCTTCTTGGAACAGGGGGAAAGCATGGCTGGCTGATAGTCACTGCACCCACCTGTCCCCAGGAGTGCCCAGGAGCTACCAGGGCTGTTTGTGGGCAACTTGCAAGAAGAAACCAAGGAACAAAATGGCTGTGGGTTTCATAGCCAGGTACATTATTATCATGTTATACATCCTACCCTGGACTCTCATGTGTTGACTGCTACAGGGCTTTCATCTCAGCTCTTCAGACAGCTCAAGACAGTAAGATTTCATTCCCGTCATTGGAGTGTCCCGACTTACACAACCTCATGGTTTAGTCTACAAGATTTCATGTGATAGAACTCATGGTCTTATCCTGTGATCTCAGTGTCTTATAATGTGACTTATGTACTAAGCTATCTCTCCGAGAAGCTGTCTCTGTAACACCCAGGTCGTGAGTCATTTTGTTTGTTTGGTGGCAGGGGACAAGTTTTGCGGCCATCACACATAATTCAGCACTTCAGGTAATTTCCATCAGAGGTAGGGCTCAGAAATCCCAGAAATTTCTCTACTAACCACATACAGAGAAGAGACCTCCTCCCAGTAATCAGTGATGTCTCTCCTGGTCAGCAAGGAGGGTACACAGAATGCATTCCACACTTCTGCTGCTTGCGGTGTGAATTAGGGATGCCTAGCCTTGTTTTAGGGACAGCAAAAGCAGAGATATCAAGGTACTCCATACCATACGTGTTAAACAAAGTGGCTAGATCCTACAGTCTGTGCTTTTTTGTTACTGCAGGAAATGCTAATAAATATTGCATGCACAAGAAACTAGAAGCAGTTCTATGAAGGAAGCATAATAAGCTCAGCTGCACAAAGACATTGTGCAGGAATATACTGAAAGCATTTACAAAATAGGTAGAAAAGGTCAAGAGCTCACTTACTGTAACAAGGTATGTTGTGGGCACCCTGACAGTGAAGTCAGAACTGGTCTGCAGGCAGAAGGAAATCCCTTTGCTGAAGGGGCTGCTTTGTACTGCCTGGACAGGAAAGTGAAATCTGCTCAGTGGGTGACTTGCCTTCAAGGCAAGTACAACGTGGAGGATCTTTCTCTGACAGCTCTGCTAAGTCTGCAGAAGTACAAGTATACGGTGTGAAGGGAAAAAGAAAAACAATAATAAGATATCAGTGAATTTTAAGAATAAATTCTCCAACTGCCATCAGTCTATCAACCAAAATAAAGGTGCAGAAAAATAGAATGATGCCATTCTTGCTTATGTAGACAAAATGTGTAACAGATTTCTCTATGGTGGATCATAGTTACAGTTGTTAATATTAATTATTTTCATATTTATTAATATAATAAACCACAAAATGTTCCACAAGAAACATTTCCTTATTCTAGATGACTTCAACCAATTCTACAGCTAAGTTGGATAGAGCCACGTATGTATTTTTGTTGTGCCTTAGTTATTGAAATAGAAAAGGACTCACTTGTGTGTGCACTTCATCCTCGTGGATCCAGAACCTATTCACTTCCAGGGCAGAGGCTGATGATGTCTCTCTTCTTTTCCTGATTGTCGGTCTTTCCATAGCTGCTGAAATGTACTTCTGCTCCAGAAGTCATTCTCTTCTATTTGTCTAGCTGCTTTTAAAGGCACACTTATCTGAAATACACCCTAAAGCACTGGTACCTTCAGTTACCCTGTTGCTCTGAGCTCTTTTATTTTTCAGTTTGCTGGGGAGAATGCCTACAAGTCTGATTTTTAGAGCTATTTTTTCTCTCACCCTCCTCTAGCTGTTACTTTCATTAGAGTATACCAAAGATGGGGTGACCTTGAACCACAGCATAGATGATGACCTTTGCTTACTCCTCTAAAGCAAAAGCTACTTTCTATGAACTGTTAAGTTCCACTTCAGAAGATTGAATGAAGAGGTGGATATATAGGCATTTGGAGGAAAACCAGGCACAGAAATTGCCTTTTAAAAGTGCTTAGGAAAACATGAAAACATCAGAGATGGACCAAGTGACTTATGTAATCTAGCTTCCTTCTCACATAGGCTCAGTCTTTGCATATTCTCTAGCATTGCTACAAAACTATTTTTTAAATTATATAAAACATAGCTCTTCTACCACACTTGCATTCCCAACTCCACCGTAAAGCAGTGACATACACCACTGGAATACAGTGGATGTTCCTGGATGCATCTCGTCCTTCTCATGGTTGCTGCTTGCAGATCAGAACTGGAAAACATGGCAATAGCCAAGGGTTGGAGGGAGGAAGAGTGATTATGGCTTATGTGGTGTCTGCTAGGTGGAGGGCTTGCCAAAGATGCAGGTGTTTGACAGGTCTTCATGCTGCCAAGGGCAAGAGTTGTGATCAGACACTCTGGATTTGTGTCTTTCCAGTGCTAGACCTTGGCTTCACAGCCTGCAAGTGTTAAGCAACAGGAGCCTACAGCATGGATGACCTGGAGAGCCAGGTTTGCTTTTTCCAAACGTTTGTTTTACTCTCAGAAGGTAAGCTGTCATGTGATAACTCCTAATGTATTAGAAAACAGAACATTTTCTCATGAAGATTAATGCCCAGTGCAGAATATTTTTATATGCCACGGAATCACAGATTCTTAAGTGTTGGAGATCATTGAATCCAACCCCCTGCTAAGACCGTTCCTTACAGAAAGTCACATAAGAAATCTGGCCATGCCACCCTCTGTTCTTGTGCACCACAGCCAAGTTATCAGCGGCCTTTGACCTTGCTGTTTACAAGTGCATCAGCAGAGCTGAACTGGTGGCAGCAGACACAAGCAGAAACCCTGTTTTGGTGCAGTGAGGTCCAGCATCTAGAAGAGAATGTGATTTTACTTCTCAAAAGCACACCACTGGTACAGAGAGAACTGGTACTGAAAATGTGGAAGTACATCATGCCATTTTCAGAGTCAGCTTTTCCTGACCCGAGCTCTCCCTGTAGCACTAATTAACCTCTGCACTAGACAAGTGTAAGATGCTACCAAGACAGGAGCGCCATGCTCCCAAATACAGTTTATACCTCTGTATATTATTATACGAAGTGCAGAATGCAAGCGCTTCAAGCAGAAAAGATTTCCATTTTAAATAGGTAAACAATTTGCTGTTATCAAGCTAATGGGAAGGCAGGCTGGAAAATACTAAATCATTTCCCTGACAGTGATACTAAATAGGGACCTCAGAGTGACAGGGTCATAAATAAAGTTGCTTTTCCAGCAAATTGGCGCCTGGAGAATGCTTTCCCAGAACAGCTTCTCTATCTGTGTGTTGTGGAAGCAGATCAGCATGCTAATAAGATATGTAAGATTTAGTTCCCAAATGTGAGCCCTGCGCTTGTTTGCTCTAGATATTTTCTGGTACAGAAAAAGTGAGGAGTAAAAAGGAAGAAAATATGGGAAAATGAGTAAAGAAGAGTAGCGGTTTTTGAAATTAAAAAAAAAGAGAAAAAGAAAAGAAAGAAAAAAAGAAAAAGAAAAAGAAAAAGAAAAAGAAAAAGAAAAAGAAAAAGAAAAAGAAAAAGAAAAAGAAAAAGAAAAAGAAAAAGAAAAAGAAAAAGAAAAAGAAAAAGAAAAAGAAAAGAAAAAGAAAAAGAAAAAGAAAAAAGAAAAAGAAAAAGAAAAAGAAAAAGAAAAAGAAAAAGAAAAAGAAAAAGAAAAAGAAAAAGAAAAAGAAAAAGAGAAAGAGCTAATTACTGTTTATACACATTACAAAATGATCAAGAAACATGAAAATATAAGCAGCACCCAGATGTGAGCCTTTAGTGCCCTGCATGCTAGGTTACCTGGATTGAAAACAGTTCTGCAACTAGGTCATGAATGCTTGTGTGTGAGCAGCATGCAGTCAAGAGACAGTTTTTTCTGGAGAAATATCTTGTCCCATTTCCGAACTGGGAATAAGAGCACTGAAATCTCATGTCAGTGGAGAATTCCCTTAGGGGAGTGGGAAAAAAAAAAAAAAAAGATTTAGGTAGTCTTCTAACAAAATGTAGAAACAAAACTCCACCTGGGAGCTATATGAACACCCCAGCCCCTTGGACTTCCAGATGTCTTTGAATTAATCATGCCAGAGAGCAGGGGTCCCTTAGCTTAGTCCCTGGAGTCTGATGCTGAGTGATCAAGACGGACTGTGAGATCTACTGTGCTTCCCAGCTTGCACAAATGTGGACTTTAGGGGAACGGGCGCTATCAGCTCCAAGGTGTAAAGCTCAGATTTGAAAGCAATTCAGAAATTCACGTTAGGCTTTGCAAGAGATGGTCCTAGAAAAGAAAGGGGGGCAGTGCGATGATAATCTGAGCTCAGATTCCAGTGACAGACATCTGTGGTTATGAAAATCATTATTAGTAGGCTCACCTTGCATGGCTGGATGACCAAACTCATCTCTCAGTTTCTGATAGATGGCACCATACCAAACAAGATGGGGAAACATCTCCTTCCCAGGCTCAGGTGATGCTGGGATACAAACAGCTGGTGGGAACCTTACTTGAGAGATCATGCATTGGGTGGCTAGCTTCCTCTGGGGTGACTTGCTGTGCAGCTGGATGGAAGAAGAACCTCCAATCTCCTGGAGACTTCACTGAGCTAATGCAGGCTTCAACTGAGCCCACCAGTTAGCCCACAGGAGGATGGAGTTAGGTAAATATTGCTGATTGGAGGTGGTATATGCTGCTGGTCTGCTCAAATTCAGCATGAACATAAAGGTGTGCAGTTCAGGAAGGGTAATATGGTCTTCACAGTAAGTGTGTTTCCATGGACCCTTTGCTTTTTGGTGCTGGAGAATGAGAGAGGTTGTTGAGACACCATTTTGACAGCCAGGCCCATCCATCTGTGTGCCATGCCGGGCAGCCAGCCCAGGGTCACCGTTGGCCTCTTTTGGCAAAATCTTTAGTTCTTCCCTCTTGCTGCTTGCTTTGTGCTACTGCAGAGCATATCCCACCTCTGAGCACTTGCTCCATCAGTCTTCCTTTCTGTCCTTCCCAAAGTCCAGAGCTGCTGGGCACCCAGAGGAACATAAAATATCCACTGATGAAAATCATAGTGAATCCTCCCTTTCAAAATGCTGCACTTTCTGGTTTCAGAAAGAACATTTTGTATTTCTGAAGTATGCTGTCCATTTGTATTTTCTGACTGATTTAGGAATATGTGCTGTTTGTCCCATCAGCAGTCAATACAAAACATCATTTGCATGGATGCACGTGGAAAAGGCATGTTTTCCTCCATAAGGGAAACTTCTACACGCTCAGAAAGCTTTTCTCTGTCCTGATATCTTCTTTCTATCTGGTTCACATCAACTTCAGCCTGTTAGCTTCTGTTGACAGCATTCCTCACCTGGGTCATGCAGAGGGAAGATGAAAAGAGGAAAGTACCTGTCAGGCTGGCAGAGCCATCAGTGGGATAAAAAAAACACCAACCAACCAACCAAACAAACAAAAAAACAACCGGATTTCTTTTGTCTTGTTAAAAGCAAGGGTTGAAATCAAGAACTCTTTGCCAAAAACATTTTGTATTTTTGGTGTGGTGTATTTGCTAAGCAGACCTAAACAGATACTACTCCACATACCCATTAAAAACATTTTCCTCAGGAGTGTATAACATCCCAAACACCAAACTGTAGACTGCCAACCTATAGCACTATATATCATGCTAACATTTCATCAGTTACAATCATAGTGGCAATTGCCAGTCATTGTCTTCTATGACAATGGAAGAGGAAGAGCATCACCAACAGATGGAGTGAGGTGATCCTGCCCTTTGCTCAGCACTGGTGTGCTGGGCTCAGATATAAATTCTTCAGTACAAGAGAAACATGGACATACAAGAGTGAGTCCAGCAAAGGACCACTAAGATGATTATGGTTGTGAATTATCTGTCACAAAAGAAAAGGCTGAGAGGGCTGAGACTGTTCGGCCTGGCAATGAAAAAGCTCAGAGAGGATCTCATCAATGTATATTAATATATAATGATTGTGTCCTAAGAGGACAGATCAAGGCTCCTTTCAGTAGTGCCCAGCAACAGCATAGGAAGCACGGTGGTCACAAACTAGAACACAAGAGGTTCTGTCTGAACATCAGGAAACACTTTACACAGTGAGGGTGACTAAGCTGTGGATCAAATTTCTCAGAGATGTTATTTAAGACTGGAAAGGAATCTATACCATAGTTAAAACATTATTGGACACAGTCCTGGACAACCTGCTCTGACTAGCCTGGCTTGAGCACAGGAGTTGAATTAGGTGGTCTCCAGATATCCCTTCCCACCTTGGCCACTTTCAGGCAAGTGACATTGTCTGACATTGGAGCATCCATGCCAGTTTTAACTAAGGTGTCATATAGCTATAAAATCCAATGTCTGTGGGAAACGTTTTCCCATATACAGGAGAACAGGTGTCAGACTTACTGGAAAAGATAAAAGATATTTTTAAGAGGCTCAACTAATTGCTAAATATTTAAACATCATTTTACTGAAGGAAGGCACTGAAGTTTTCCCTTTTTTTTTGTGGGGTTTATAGAGTAGTGAAACACAGTTTTTAACCATAAAACTCAGACTGACAGCGTTTACATCCATATGACTCACCCAGGAAATCTTATGGTTACATATTCTGATCTGAAATTAGCAAATATCAAGGAAGTTTATCTAAGATAACAGCTGTCATGTCTATAGTCACTACTGAATAACTTTGAAGTAATTATTGCTATACATCTATCTTGTGCTGAAGAACAATAGAAGCATGAAGAAATCTTACCTTTTGCTGCCAACTGCTCTGAAACCACAGTACTGTATATCCTCATAACGGGAGAGCACAATGGAAAGCCTGACCATCAGAAAAGCCTGTTGTAGAATGAACATTAGATTCATGCAGAAATTAGGTTGTTGCAGAGTATATTTAAATAATAGGCATACATAGCTTGTTAATTGGCTAGAGTATCTTTTCTGGTCAAACAAATCTGCAAGAAAATGGCTTACGAAGAGCAGAAGAGAAGTGGAGGTAGAATCTTGCACTTCGTTTGGAGACATGAAAATTGTAACAGATCAGAAGTCTTTCAAGCACAGAGATTTTCAAATGGTTCATGGCTGTCACAGGGAAGAGATTCCAGATCATAGGAACCCTGACATGTTAGAAATCACTGACTCCTGGTAGACCTGATTACTGGCTCTAGTTCATCAGCTTCTGCTCTGGCAGCACTGAACCAGCCCCTCCAGGGAGAGCTCTCAGTTTGGGTCAAGATGGGAGGGAAGAATTTCTTATTGTTCAGCAGGGGTATGCACCATGCGGTCTAGAAACCTTGAATAACCCAAGTGGAGACTGGGGACAGATAGTAAGTCTACCTGAAAGACAAGGTCTCAGCTCTGACTGTTGATGAAGAATAAAGATTTATCTTCCCTTCTGCAGTGCTCATCTCTCACCTGGCCATGGCTCTTTAGCCCAGCTGTTTCCAAAACACTCTCTTTATCATCCTATGCCTCTTCATCTGTTTCCTACTGTACTTCTCCCAGTTTATACTCTGCCAGTCTAATTTTTACCTATCTGCCTGAGTTGTTGTCTCAGGTCTGCACTATACACAACCCCTGACGTCTCTTTGGAGATGGCATCTATCATTTAACTCATTACAGCATCCACATTTTAGTACCTATTCCCAAGGGGGGGGCAGAGCATAACAACAGAATATTCCACAGCAACTTTTTTGATACCCTTGTAAGACCCTACATGTCTGACTTTTCTCTAGTCACATGCCTTGTGTTCATAGATATGTGGTAGAGTCTGAGCACACACAGCCGTAGCAAGGGCCATGTGTTGCTGGCAGTTTTGTATAATTACCTAAGTTCAGTAGCTACAGAGCTGCTCAGATCCTGAACTACTCTCAGATGACACTTCGAAAGCCAAAGAGTTTCCCTACTCATCACTTTTGTGACTAGTCTGATCTCATAATCTCCATGATCAAGACATCCCGGACACTAGAACTGAGGACATCATGGGACATTATCTGTTCTCAACAAACAGATCTTGTCCTTGTTTCTTGAGGAAACAGCTTTGTCATTTTCCCTACAAAGCTCTTTCCCAGGATGAGTACATTAGACTACAAATAATTGGTGAAACAGGAACGATGTGAGGCATGGGTTAGGGTGGAGCAGTATGCATAGAGAGAAGGCTAAGGACAAAACCAGGTAAATGAGATATTATTAAGATATTGGGAGCAACAGTTTAAAATATATTGGGAAGGTTCTAGCTTACTAGATCTTATAAAGTAATGGGAATGAGAAATAGGTAAAGTCTGTGGAGAAGAGAGGCCATAGCACAGAGGAAGATGGGGAGCAAAAGACTGGAACACCTTGGTATGAGGAAAGGCAGTGGGTACTTCTCTAATAGCTGTCAATTCTGAGGTGCCAGAAATTTTAATTTAAATCCCTTCTATAATTACAAGTACCCTTGATTTTCTTTTAAAGCTATGATAGGTTTTGACATGTTGAAACATGCTGGAGTTTGCAAACAGGATTTTCCCTTCTGCAAAATGTTTGGATGGAGAGGTTAACATGGCTCAGTGCCACAATTCATTGGTCTCCCAGTGTGATTCAACATAGCATTGCTCAGCAAGAAAATGTAGCCCTTTCATGAACACTGGCTGATGCTGTATTGCTGCTGTGTTGGAATTAGATACTAGATTTTGTCAAAGAACAATTTAGCATTCAAAGATTGTTTTTAGGATCTGCTATTATAGGGCTTGGAGCTTCTCATGGGAATTCGAAGGACAAGCGTTTTGCATGATTGGCCCCCAGAGCTCATCTGGAGAGCATCAGATATATCACAGTCTATAGAAAGTAATAGTGCTGTGTTGCTTAAAAATTGCTGGCATCCATTCGGCAAGACTAACCTACTCTGACACTATTCTTCCATTTGGAAAACATACCAAAGCAATCTACACATCAGAAGTTATACACAACTCTTCAAACTCCTTTCAAAAGCTCTAGGGCAACTCATAATTTATTCAGCAAAGTACAAGTATGGAAGAACAGTGTTTGAGGTAAAAAGTACAAGCTGTTTGCATTCAGTTTGCCAGTATGTGACAGTGAGAGATCCTGCACAGATAAGCTGATTTGGGCAGCAGACAGTCTGCAAACGGTGCAAGTTTGACATTTTAATAAGATCAGTGAAAATGAAGGAGCAGTGTAATAGTTAGTGCCAAAGAACATTCTGATCCAAAGCTGATAGATTCTCTGAGGTTGATGAGTGATATGCAGGTGGTTTGACAGTTCTGACTAGAAACATAAACAGGTCTTTCAGGATTTCTAAAGCCATATCTGCACTGCCCCACTTCAGAAAGTACAGTAGAAGTCCTGGAAAGGGTGGAGGAACCCTGACCATACTTGCTGTGAAGCACAATGGGAAAGCACCACCAAGCCTATGTTTGCAATAAGGGGTTCTTCCGTGCATAACATGTAGCTAACAATTGCTGCTCTCCAGCAAGGCTTTGTAGCCCTTTTCTGCCTTTGAGCTCACCTGCGGTCCCACTCCACCTTGGGGCTGTGCTTACCTGCTGACAGCATCCACCACCACATGTGGACCAAAGGAGTAGAAGGGCACCTGGATGAACAGTCCCCATCTTGCAGGCAGTATGGTTATATCTAGGTGGAATCCCTTATACCTTGTCTTCTCTTGAGGATGAAGAACAATCCTAGTATCTGGGCTCACTTTTAGAGGCATGTTTTGAAGATCCAAATCAGTGATGAATGGGCAGTGAAGAAATTTTTCCTTTCTTTATCTCACTTTTACAGCCAGAGTAATTGGAATCTAATGGCTTAGACAGGAGAGCTTAGAGAGAGACAAACTGCTGAACAATCATCCTGGTTGAAAACAGGATCAGAAAAGGCCAATCCAGAGCTACTGTTTGTCTTCTGATTAGTGTTGGAGCCCTTTTCTCTATGTTTTTAATGTCTTCTTCCCTCCAGGTAAATGTATTTATGAGCAATTTCTGAAGCAGGCTAACAGGCAATAAGTGAGGCAACTTAAAGTAAGTAGCAAATGCCTTTTTTCAACAGTGCCTTTCTAAAAAGTCACTAGACATGCTGCTGTCCTCAACCAGGGTGAGCAACAGCAACAGTCTGGTCCCAAACAAAGGCTTTTAGGCTTTTCTCTGCCTGGGATTCCTTAGAGCTGCTAGCGGTGTGAAGCCACCACCAAGAGCTTTTCAGAGCTATAGAGAGTGGGACGGTGAGGGATGGAGGCAGAAGGATGCTCCTGGATGCTCCTGGCAGTGGGGGAAAGATTGTCAGGGACAGTTTATTTCTCAGTGCCTCTCGCTGCTCAGTCAGTAAAAATGCTTGTTCATGTGAGTTAATAGGTGCTGCAGTCCTGAGACTGCAAATTCTGACAGCTGTAAAGCCTCACTATAGTCTGAAGATATGCTGTTGACATGGATGGATTAGAAAGAAGAAAAATGGAGAGCTGTTTCCAGAGCTGAATGGTCTTCCTTTTTTGACTCTTTTTTTTTTTTTTCTTTAATAAGCCTTTCAGTAGCAAAGGCAACCTCCAGCAAAGGCTGGCATCTTATTGTTTCAGGCATCATTCAAACACATATTAAAAGGTTGCTTCATTCCAAAGAATTTACTGTCTAAGTAAACAGGGTAGACAAAGCAATGCAGGAAAGAAAACTGCATCTATAGAAGCAAATAAATAGTAGAGGGTCTATTCTGTGGCCCTTCAGGCCAGTCACAGTGTGGTTTGTGTCCACATGGCTAAACACTCCCCTGTAGTGATTGGGGAAGGGGGAACTCCATCCAAGCTACCCGCTGGGCAGTCCCTGGCACATGCTGTCCTCTGAACTGTGCACTGACATTGTCTGGGGAAATCAAGTCAGCATGGGCCAAAGCCATGTGAGAGAGTGTGTTAACAATTAAACAGTGTAGACAATTGTGTGTCAGTATTTGAGTCCTTGCACTGGCCTTGTTTTAATTACCATTTCCATGGACCAACGTTTGCCCAAGATTTTGTGGGAAACCCATGACAAAGCCTGAAATGCAACCTATATCTTATAAGTCTTCTGGTGTCTCATACATCATTCCTCTCCTCTCTCATTCATTAGCTTTTCATATTCTTTCTGTGTTGCTTTAGTGTTTAGAATCAAGTCCTGCTGAGGTTGTTAGTCTGATGTTGTCAGTAGCATGGAAAGCAATACTTCACAAGAGACAGGTTATAGGACCAGCAGGCTGTTTAATTTGGCAACCAATTTTATCATTTTTGGAAAAGGAATGATACCTTTATGGAGTAAGAGACCATATCAAGGGAATATTTTCACTGAAGTGTGATTTCAGTCATTCATAAATCCTCTCCTTAGTTCTCAGCTTGGATGTAACTGCTCATCTTTTATCCAGACCATCTGGAGTTACAGTTTAAAAATCCAGTTTGGAATTATTTGCCTGAAAACTAAAAACTAAAGCTGAGATCTCATTGTTGGTTTGTTTTCTTTTTAGTGTTGCCTCCCAAATGAACACGATGAGCATCCATACACACTTCCCAAGGAAAGATGTAAGAAAGAGTGAAGTTTACTGAGTAAAAAGCAATGTTTTACCAAAGCTGTTGTGCTTCATAAAATTAATTATTATAAATGGAATCAGGGCACTTAGGAAATGGACAAGCAAAATAAAAAATAAAACAAAAAAATCAGTGTAGAAAAAACAATTAGGGATTACTTTAGCCCATGGTATCTGCAAACCCCATTAATGTTTCCCCTTCTGTGGCAAAGAGAATAGTGAAAGAAGTTAGCAGCTCAACCTTTGGTTTAACTATTCAGTCATGTGAAAATCTTCTGAATCATGAACACAGGAATGTCACACTGCCAAAAAACTATTTTTGCATCTTGGAAGTTCTTGGGTAAGCATTGGTAAGAATTCACATAATAAATAAGGATAGGCCTTCAGATGACTAGATGGCACAACTGATCAGTGAAAACACTTTTCTGGTCCTCATGTTGTTTTCGCAGTTAAATGTAAAATTTCCTCTTGACCATTGTGGACAAATATGCATCCTACAACAATCTGTATAAAACTGGTGTTGTGGTAACCAACAGCTAGCTAGTTCTTCTTTTCTCCCTAGAGCTCTTCTGTAGAATGGTACCACTGTTGGAAGGCTATGCCTACTAACCATGTTTTGGGGGACTACCAGTGCTAGCAGCATAAAACCTCTTTCTGTGATAAAAAAATCCCCCTACCCCACAGTCCATGATGTATGTTGGTGGAGTCATGAACAACTTCCAGAAATTCTGTTTGAACACAACTTTTTGGATTCTTGTCTAGGGTTTCTGTACCATCAACTGTGTGGCTGTAGTTTCTATTTAACCAGGCTGCTGAAGACCTGGTCATCTTATGCAGCTCCTAAAAGAAAAAGGGGTTATTTCATGAAGTGAATTTCACAGTCATGATAATGCTGTAGCTTTAGATGGTGCCATTGCATATGCTTGTCAGAGACACAGAGCCCCACTGCTGGACTCATTGTCTCACACTCTGGTTTGAATAATTTGACCAGTTATAACCAGGAGCTTGATAGGTCAGTGTATTGGAAAGAAAGTAGGATAATGCTCTCAGGAGTGTAGGAAGTCAAGCAATCATATAAATGCTGAAATAATCAGTAATTCCAGGGCACTAATCCAGGTACCTATATCAAAATGTGTCAAAAAATGGCACAGAAAGGCTAAACTGCTGAATGTTAAAGAGTGAAGCAGAAGGAAAGCTAGATACAAAGTCAAGACTCTAGCCTTCAATTTTCATTTGCAGATATTAAAGGAGGATTTACGTTTTTGTTGAAAAACAATATCCAAACTCCTTTCCTTTTGGGAAATGTGCCACAGGCCACACTCAAGTGCACAGTTATTTGCCCTTCCTGAGGATAGGTCACAGTAATTCAGAAGTTCAGGGCAACCTAGTCCAGAAGACAACATCCTCAGCAGATTCTTAACCATGCAAAGCACACCAGAAAACTTTGCATTTGGAGAGAGACATGTATTCTCCTTCCAGTTTCTTAAACTTCAAGGCAAGTTCAGCTCAATGCACTTGGGAAAGTGGTGGTTTTGAGATATTTCATAAAGGGAGAAATATTTTATGCATACATTAACTCTTACTGACTCTTTTCTGTGAACTGGATGTGAAAAGGAACAGAAAAGGAGCCTTGTTCCCTTCCTTGTTATATGTGTGTGCAAGGGCCACAGAACACAGTTCCTTGGAAGGGTAATAGTGATGTGCCCATTCACAGATGATGGAGCATTAGTAGCTAGGTGACTTTTCAACCATTCTTCTACAGTAAATCTGCATTCTGCTCAAGAAACTGAAGTAAAAATGCTGGATACTACCACTGGTTACACTACACTACACTTAATATAGTTTATGCAGTGTTTATTTGAGTTCTACATGGTAGGACAGGACGCAGTGATGAAGAACAAAGCAAATCCTGAGGCTTCTCTAAGAACATGTGTGAAATCTGTTCTTGAAGCAGGGCTGTCCCATGCCCTGGCCAGCAGCCATGTCCTGCAGAGAAAGAATCACCTTCTACTGGTTTTCTGTGTCAGCAGAGGAAGCACTTGTAGAAATGCATAGACAGCGTTGAAAATTATGCAGCAAACTCCAAGTGCAACAATAGGACAACTGGTGTCAGAGGAGTATTAGAGGACCTGGAGAATTAATTTACTAAAGCAAACAGGCTCCCCCTTGTGAAATGCAGTGATAAGACCTCTTTGGTCCCCTCAGCATCTAGATAACAAGCATTCTCAGTCATTTGCTGGATAACCAAGTAAGGTACCAAACTGCAGTGGCCACTTGCAACTTCGGGAGAATATGGAATTTTCAAAACTTGTTAAGCTCATTTGTTTATAAAGCTCTCTCCATAATATATTAATTTGCTTCTAGTTTATTAACTAGAATCTAGCTTGTTAATTTTTCTGTTTCTGAACTGCAGAACAGCATCTTCCAGACCACAGTCTCTAGTTAGAATCACTGGCTGTTACTCCTGCTGCTCTCGTTTCATCTGCACAGGCTTTCCCAAAACACAGATCATTTAATCAGCATTCAAATAAGACATTAAAGATGTTGCGTGTATAATTTTTCCTCCCTTTGTGTAAGAGGCCACAATGGGGGGTTACTCAAGGGAGATTCTTAAAATAAGGTCATTATTCAGCTTTCACAGACTGCTCTTTACTTTCATCTGCAAGTTGATTTTCTAATGTATTTAGAAAGCGATGTTCATTGTAGAAAGCAGTGAATAGACTGAAAATCAGTGGACTTTTTTTCTCTAAGAAGTTGTAACAACACACTTGATATTAATTAGGAGATCCAGATAAGTGACTTGGAAAATGCTTCTTTTCCTTTTGCTTTTAGATGGAAGATAATTTCCTCCATGCAAGTCAGGGAAAGGCTGCTTACATGGTGTTCTACGAAAGAACACAGAAGAGCATGAGTTACACCCATCATGCCCAGCTCATATTGGGCAGGACTCTGGTTCATAGTATTGGAAAGGGTCTAGATCAGCTTTGGAGCTGAGATTTCCACCTGCAGCTGTTTTGTGACCATTATTCACTAGAGAAACGGTCTCCCAGAATTCTCTTGCTTAGCCTGATGGCATACTGGAGAGTTGATGGGGGAAAATCATCCTTTCTTCAGGCTAACTAAAAGCATGGATGCAGTACATTTGTTCTTAGAAGTGCCCGCTACATGAAACCAGTGCTTCCATGACTGCCAGGGTTTATGGTTGGCAGAGAAACTGTTGTGCTGCACTGCTAACCACTGCTGGCCTTTGCACCATACTGTTTGTACAGGTGAAACACGGAAGAAGACTGGAAAAGGCTTGTAACATGACCTTGGGCAATGTCTCTATCTGTTGACTGCATCTTCAAGCAAGCCCTCTGCCAGCAAAAATGAACCACCATGAGGCACTTCAAGTTAACACAAGTCCATGCCCTTGCTGTGTGTGTTTTAGAGTGAGCTCTTCTCACAGAACCCCTTCTCTCTCTCCCTCTTGGTGGATGACAGTAAGTATGCCCACCACCCTCAGTCACCAGTTCACCTGTATCCAGATGGCATAATTCAGGAATAATGTAATAATACCATTTAGAAATTGTTTGGGGATCGTAGGCTGAGGAATTTAAACATATACTCTGAAGTGGTTCATTCTGTGTGTTGTCCCAGTTGTTCTCTTGCAGAATCAAGCAGTGAGAGCAGCAAGAGATGAGTCTGTCTTATTTCTCAGCTCCTTTTTCTGTGCTGAGCTAAATTAGATCTCTGTGCTGTGACTGGGCTATTAAAGGGGCTCCAATGCAGGCAGGGCAGGTGATTCAAAACAAAAGGCCTTGATTGAAGTGGTTACAATACACAGAACCACTAATGTTATTCTGGGCCATTCAGGCTGGTTTATAGCATTGTACAACAACAAACAAAGATGAAACTCACTGTGCTTTGTGACTCAAGAAAATGTTCTTCCAATTTATTTTCTCTCACTCATTTGAAGAATTTGTTTTAAAGGTTTGGAGCGTTTCTGTGATTTGTTTTTTCCTGGGCCATTTTCTTGTCTCCAAAGCCTCTTTTATCAAAGATATCTTTGTAAATAACCTCTTTTTCTTTCTGTGTGCTTGGTTGTCCTGCCAAATTAGCTGTGCTGCCATGGAGACGTGGCATCAGCAATCCTTGTTCTTTTTCTGTAGGGTTTCACTAGGCCCTTGTCTCAAGCCTTGACTGAATTAGAAAAATAATGAGATATTGAATATAAGTGTTATACTCTTAACATTGTTGGTAATGGTGTTGTAAATACTGTTATGTCATATTTTATGATGCTGTGTGTCTTAGTTCCTCTCTGAATCCATGTATCTGTTGGGTTTTAGTTTATCTCAGAATTTAAGCAGGGTATCAATACATTTATTTAGCAAATAAGCTCGTTAGAGATCTAGTAATCCATATTTGTCTAAACAATGGAGAAAATAGATTAATCTTTTAGAAGGTACATCTCCTATAAATTTGTTTTGCTTGTTTTGTCTCTCCATAGAACATGCCATAACCTTTAGCAGTTTAATAATCAAAGTCTTTTTAAATTTTAAAAGACAAAGAAACCTCTCTGTTTTACCTATGATTGGAAATGAAACTCTCTCAAGAATTGCTGCATATACCAGATGAGATGCACTGTATTACCCTTCACATATTTCTTCTATCTCGTGGACTGGACATCCTGCAGAAGACAAGCTATTTCAGCAGGGTGAGAAAATAATTATTTCTTCAGGGAAGTTATATTTTGACATTTCCTGATGCAAAAAGAGAACCTCAGACCAATAATGCCAAAAATTTCCCAGTAAGATTCAGGTAGGTTCTTCATGAGGAAGAGTCAGATTTTCAAGCAAGTTGAAAAATTGCAGATTTGGAACATTTTTTCAAGACAGAACTTTAGCTGGGAGATAGACCCAATACTGAGGAAGTTCCCCATTGTATTGATAGGCAGATGGGCTTCCCTGTCCTAAGTTACTCAGAGTTCCTTATTAATTTAAGTATTTTCCCATCTGCATCCATATGCCAGTGACAGGACTAATAAGGAGCAGTGAACATTATCCTGAGAGCTGACAAGTGTAGCAGAGGAGTTAGATAATGAGATTTTTTCTCAGGTGTTTTCAGTCCCCTAAGGGAGTCTCAGGGGAAATTTTGAATGAATTAAAATGTAAAAAAAGGCAGAACTACATTTTGAAATTTCATTTTTCCAGGAATATTTTCAGATTGCAATGTCAGTTTCCTGTTCCTGCTCAAAAGGTGCCAGATCACCGTCTTTTTAGCAGAAATGAGCAGTAGGAAAAAAAAAGAAAAATTCCTTGGCAATTTAATCTCTCTTCTCCTCCCCCCTGATGACAATATTTGAAAAACAAGACAATCTTTGCATTGAAGCCACCGAGTTCACACAGTCACTTCCCTTTAAGGAGATGCCCTCTTATGGTATTGACCCCTTTCACAGCAGCTGGAAATCCCCTCTGTGCAGCTACCTGAACAACCCCTTCACTGTAACTGCCAACTGGAAACAAGTTAATTTTTTTATGCAATTCAGCATTCTCGTTGCTAAAAAGAACAATGCATAGAGTCCAGAAGAGTGAAAGCTATGAAAGTCCCTCTGAATTTACTTCCTTAAGTGTCCCTTACAACATACTCTATGAGAAAGGATGATCTCTAGAGTAAGTGCAATATCTTGGTAAGTTCCTTGTCTGAGTAACACAACTTACAGATAGCTATTCCATTGACTGCTTTGGAGTATTAAAATGGTACCTCAAATGGTGCCCAAAGTGCTTAGAAGAACATTTGTCTTTAAATGTCTGACAAACTTCAAGTTGTGAATTGAGCATTGGTTTAAAGATGAGGTATGTTAGGTGAAGTCAATGGTCTAGCACTAATATGATGCTGTACATTTTAAAGTTGCAGGCTGTTAGAATATTTCTAGGAGTGGAGAGAGTTTTCTGCTCCAAGATTTACCTTGCTGGTCAACATACTTCTCCAAGTCTTCATGGGTTTCAGGAAACCTCGCTCCTTTCATGTAACTGTAATCACAGATGACTCAAACTTGACATTTAGGGTGGGCTTTTTTTTTCTTGCTTGTTCTTTTTTCTTTTGTTTTTCCCTTCACATAGCAGGACACATACTGCTCAGTAGCAACATCTGCTGGCTACCAAGGACCAGCTGTACAGTGAAAGAAGTCCAGTTATACACATCTGGCTGGAGAATTATTGAACATACTTGTCCACACAGAGATCTCGAGCAACATATTGCTGAGAGAAAATGAGGTGCTAGAAGTAGTTACTGACTGTGACTGACATAGTTTAAACCATTTTGGAGTACAGAGAAACTCAAGACTGCTGCTGTATAAGACCACAAGGAGAATAAAACATTCATCAAATCATCTGCTCTTCACAAATGCATCCTTTGGCGGAGTCAGAGCTTGCAACTGTGACAACTGCCAAAAATAAGTAGTTTAATTACTTCTATGGAGAAAGGTTTGTGTAGAGACGAGGCTCTACCTGTGTTCACTTCTAGGACAGATTCCCTCACACCCTAACCAGATGGCAACAGATTATTCCAGGAGAACTGACACATTGCATTACCTCTCTCTTATCTGAGTAGCTTTTCTTGTAGCTGAGCACCAGTCCAACACATTTGTCACAACTGCCCATGCTCTGTTACCACAATAAAATGGCAAGAGGGGGATCCATACTGACAGAATCACAGAATCACAGAATGGCTAGGCTTGGAAGGGACCTCATGGATCATAAATCTCCAACCCCCGTGCCACATGCAGGGCCACCAACCTCCCCATTTAAAAGAGAAAACAGGCACAGAAAATCTAAACTGAGGATTCCTGCTGTCAGAACATCTGGAGGCACTCAAGAAAAATGAATATTTAAGAAATCATTTCAAACATGATGTTGGGTTTAGAAAGCAGCATTATGTTGTTGACTCTCACTGCTAGTGGGATACAGTACCTGTTCCTGTATTACATGGATTAGTGGAAGATGCAAGAAAGGCCTTTCCAATATTTCTTCTTATCCAAATAAGACCCATTACATTCTGCAATTTTCATCTCTCTAATGCCATTTAAAAAATTCATAAATTCTGGCACCCTTTCAAAGAAAAAACTTTCCTGAATCAAGGCAAGAAAATGTTGTCTATTGAAACTGAAAGGCCAAATTAAATGGACTGCTACTGAGTAAAATCCCCCCCCTTTTTTTTTTTTTAACATTTTGGCATTACACTGTTGCTTCTTTTTAAGCTAAGAGTTACGTTAATGACCACAGACATTGCCAGAACTGTTTGCTTGCAACTTGCCTTTTGATGAAAGCATTATAGCATAAACAGCTTCACAGTTTGATCTAATTTAAGAATTTATTAAATAAAATAAACATCAGCCCAATGTGGAAGACCATGTACAGATCATTCAGTTATTCGTTTTGATTTTCATTACACATTATCCTTATAGAGCTTAAAATTTCCAGCTGGAGAGTCTAGTCTACAAAAGCAACTTGTAATAGTTCAACAATATCTTAGGACTTTTTCACTATGTAGGTAAAAACCTGAAACTTGAGGGACCCAGAATTTAAGTGAATTCAAGATGGACAAAATGAAATGTCACCTATAATAGTGATAGTGATTTTTGCTAGTAGAGGAAACTGAAATAATTGTCAATGACAATAAAGTTGAAGTGATTCATTATCTTTTGTGTATTTTGTTGTATTCTATCAGCTACAAGCTGAGTAATTAGCTGTAAGGAAAAAAAAAAATCCATCAATTGTTTCCATTAATGAGAGGTATACCTTGAAGTCATCATCAGCTTCTCAGCTAGAGATGTTGATGCAAAGTGCGCTGCCAAAGTACAACCTGTTAGTTTTCTATTTTTAAATATTTATAAGCCAACTTATTCTGTTGAGACAGTAATCAAGGAACTAGCGGACTGTGTGCCTTTCAGTTGTGTATAACAAATATCAAATAACCTTAATATGAAACAACAATAACCGCAGAGGAAAAAAATGCACTCTTGTAACCAAGTCTGTAATTGTTTTCTCAATGAAAGAGGAATTAATGTATTGTTGGTGAGATACAAAGATCTATTTCTGCCAAGATGTGTAATTTAACTGTGGGTTAATCTTGGAAAGCAGCAATATTTAATTTCCTGTCGTAATCAAACATTTGTACAAAAGACATGCTTAAGCCAGAAGTGAAATCTTCTGCTGATTTTGCAGCTTCTACCCACATTTATGTTTATTTCTACTTTCTTAGGATCTGATCATTTTTAAGGCTTTGCTCTTAGATATCATATTATAAATGTTATTCAGGCTTTCTGCTTGATAGTCCACCTCACACAACTGTCAAATTCTACACAAAGTTCAGCAAACTTTACAGGAAATACTGCTGATTTAACTGATCTATGCACAATAAACTTGTTGCTAGATCCTAGACTGGATCCTTTCTTCTTAAAGACTGGATCTTGGTTACCCAATAAAATTTTAATTCCCAATTAAAACTGTAGTTCTTGCAGAGATATGACTAACCACTGAGAATACAGAAATAATATATAAATTCAGCCTTTAATAATCATAATTGTCCTGTCCCTGACTGTAGTTGACCATTTCAAATATCACTAGCAGTTAGGCCATGGTGAGCATAATAAATAAATGCACTTTTAGACACCATAATTTAAAGTATGTGTGTCAATTCTAGCCCAGAGGCTATGGTCGGGGAGAGTCCTCAGGGAAAAAAAAAAATAAAAAAAAATAGGAAAAAGCTCAGCTTCAGGATAAACTAGTGTGGGTACTCACAAAACTACACTTTATTTCCTATCTTGTTGCCTCCCTTAGCCTATTCTGGGGGAACTCTGATTGCCTTCATTCTCTTTGACAGACATGGATCTATTAGAGTAGCCTTGATCCTACCATCAAGACAGACCACATCTCTGCCCAGCTCTGCCTCACAGATGTGAACTCCTCCTTCTCTTGAAATCCTCTGGTTCCTCAGCACCTCCAAATCAGGAATGCAGTTTGGCACAGTTGCCTATGGGCTGGATGCCTCTTCTGTGCTCATTTCAGAACTTCAGCTTAGTTTGGATAAAGTCCACGTTTAAACAGTGAATAGCCCTACAAGAAATGAGGAGTTTGCTGACTTGCTTCAGGACTCTGGTCTGATGGCACTGCTCACTGAGCATCTGTGAACAGAAGCAGAAGCATGTGCTTCTCCTACATGGACTGTTATGTACCCATCCATGTCTCTTTCCAGAAGTTTCCTTCCTAGCATCCCATTTTCTAAATGGCAATACAGAACTACAAAAATGGAGGCTAGCATAAAACCATATTTTAATGGGTAAAGTCTCACACACATACTTATATTCATGATTTTAATTTCAGATGTCTGATTTAGTGAAGTCTTAGGACAACACAAAAGAAAAAGCATTTTTCCTCCCTGCTTTGTGGTAAGTTTTTTGTTACAAGACTATGACTGTAGGCTAAAAGCTACACTGAGAAATGAGGCTTAATCGATGGTTATATTGTTTAATGTTGCCTTGCAAAGACAGGATTGATTGATTCACCCTTCTTGTTACTGGTGTGACCAATCCAAGAAACAAAGGCTGCTCCATTCTCCTTGTGGTCAGGTGGGGTGCTATGTGCAGGACTACTTCTGCCTGGAGTTCAGCTTTCTTCAGCCAGCTCCATCACAGAGCAGGCAAAGAAGGGAAACACCTTGAGTTCTCTTCTCCCTCTGTTGCATGGCTAACTAAAATGAGCACAACCCCTAACTGCAACAGTTTTGTCTCAACAATTCAAAGCAAAACACAATACCCACAAGTCAAAACTCTTCAAAATGAATATCCAAGCACATTTTTCATCGTGCTGTCTGGGACAAATTCCCAATGTAAAATTAACTGTAAAGTCCTTTGTTGCCAAATTAAGCCCTCAGACAAATATGTTTTTGCTTTAGAAAAGTTCAAGCAAGGCTGAGAGGGAGGGTGGAGAGAGTTTTAGAAGAGTTCCAGCCAGGTTGCATACAAAAGAAAGGAGGAGTTGAGTATTTTGAACATGTTTGGTGGGGAAGAAGTATGCAGTTAAAGAATCAGCAAATTAGAGCTCAAGCAAGTATAAGAGATGGTTAATTACCCCAGTATGAGCCGTTTGAACCAAAATCTTGTATTGCTCATGCCAGATCCCTCATCTGATAGGGATGTACAACATGCCAGTGTGAAGTCTAGCATGCCATTGAAATCTTGAGTCCAGCTTTCTGGCACTTTGTCCTTCTTGGGCATATTTTCTCCTGGTACAATCATGCTCAAGAGCTGGTCTGATACTAACTCTGTAAGACTGGGTTTCTGGAGTGGATCAGTGAACACCATGATTAGGTGTCACCAAAACAAGACGGTGGCAGAGTAGATCCTATGAGGAGTGACTTAGAATAAAACTCCTTCCTTCACAGACTCATTATTGCTAGATAGAACACCTCTGAAGCTCCTCAGCTTTACTCATCTGTTCTTTAAAATTCCTTTACCTGTGTTCTGTGGTTTGGTTTGCTGCTGCAGGCAGTTCCCTTTTTCGCTCTTTTGCCAATTACAACAAGTTATACTGAACAAAAAAGCGTACACTCATAGCCACATTTCATCAACTGTGAGGTATATCAAATTTACTCACTGTTCTTTCTGTTAATTATGAACTTCTAGTAAGAAAATGTTTTTTGTAGTCACCTTGGGTTCATGAGCTTTGTGTTTGGTCGTTTGAATGATGAAAGGCACCATGTCGCAAATATGCCTATCTCAGAGGTATCAACTACTGATTTTGCTGCGCTTTGTTGTGGAGAAAGACCTGGGAAAAGGAAATCAGATTGTGATTTAATTTCCCAGATAAATGTAGACAACATAATCAACACTATTCATTTCAGAAGGGCAATGGGAAGAAGAAAGCTGTTTAGAAAGGTGGGGGGGAAAAAAGATATAGCCTACAAGATCATGACAGATGTAAGGCTGTTTTATGACTTCTTTTAACATATACTTTCAATATTACTTTGCTGGCTATGTCTAAGGCTAGATTAATGACTAACTTGCCCCAGTACCTTCTTCCACTCCTCTACATTTTGGTCCAGCACTTGCTATGCACCAGGAGCAGAGGCTTTGATGTGAATGTGCTTCCCTCCCCTCCTCAGAATGCCTTCGCCAGCCAGCACTGGGATTTCTCTGGATCGCTACCCTTGGTGGGGAGACACCCCTGCAGCTCCCCCCAGCTTTGCCACCCTCTTTGAGTGAAGACAACACATGGATCTTGAGCTCTGCCATTCCACAAGCTTAGGCTGGAGATGCCTGGGAAAAGAGAACCTAACTGACCTATGGGGCTGCTCCTTTGCCTCCCTCCTTGGGGGATGATGGCTTCCACAGAGGTGGCTGCAATTCATAGCTGTCACAGCAGCCTGTTCCTCTTGAAAGTCTACAGAGCATGCTATTCATTTTCCAGCAGTAATTCATCCTGCTGGATGCTATCTAGACGATCATAAAACCCTTTGCTTTGTGGAGCATCCATCTTCTCCTTGATAGTGATGACTGAGTTTCTTTCCCAATCCAGTCAATAACACAGAAATATATAAGGCATATGTAACCAGATAACAAATTATCTCTCTCTGTCCCTCCCACACAAGTATAAGCACACTTTTCCTGACTGACTTAACATTTTCACCAGGTCCATGACAAATTTTAGCACTGCCACAGGATCCAATATTAAGATTTCATTTGATTTTCATCACAAATGTTTTATTTCACTGCATTTTGTAACATTATTCTTCAGTGACTCCTGTGCCAGCATGGATTATTCATCTCTCCTTTGAATTCACAACATGATGATGCATGTTTCAAACACGCAAGACTGGAATAGATTCATATCTTCCTCTTTGCCTAACATGGATCTCCTGCATACACAACCCTATGCATTTGGTTTTGTCATTCTCTCATATTGTCAAGCTTACTAACCTAACTATTTCGCTACATCCTAGTGATCTTTCTGCTTTTTGTTTCTATTCAGTTTTTACTTAACACAGTTTGGATCCATTTCTGTTATTTTAAACTCCCCCCATTTAACCTTTTTTTCCCCCCCACTCTGAATATAATCTGCAGGCATAATGCAGTGTTGATCTAATGTTTGCTGGACCCACCCCCAGCTCACAACATTGTCATTTTTCAGTACCTGCTGTTTGTGTTGTCCACCGATTCCTAGCTTTGGGTATTATTATATAAGGTAGAATTAATTGGAATTTCAGTTTTGCAGGCTAATTTTATGGAACAAGGCATCAAATGACTTAACAAAATACATGCACTGCACTGCATTCCTCCTACTGTAATTAGATTTTAAACCTATCAGTTCTGCTAGGTATAATTGGATTTCTGGAAACCTACTCAGAGAGGAGAGTGATCTGTGATGGGCTTGAATGAAATGCCAGCATTTCTTACATGCTAATACCTGTTCTGGCAAGTCACTTAACTTCCTTACCTCCCTTTCCCTACATGTGCCGAAAGAGGAATTAAACTGTAACATGAGAATTACTGTCTTCACTTGATTCTCAGAAGTGCTAAAGATTGATTAAGAATTAAGAAACATGCAACACTTATTTTACTTCCCCAGCTTCTGTTAGGGTCAAGGCCTTTAATCTAGTAAATGCACTCAGCGTGAATTCTAGTCTCTAATAGTGCTGAAGGTTTCAGATCCCAATCCTGTTAGCATTCTCCATATGCAATCCATAGCATTTTAGTGACAACTAAAATAAATGGTGTTTGAAGATTACCACCATTTCACTACTTTACTTTTTCCTTAAAATAATCCTGACCTGCATTTCAAATTCTATTTCCAGTTCTAGATTTCCATGAAATAATTACCCATGTTTCAGTATCAGTTCACTGGTTTTCCTTAAATCTTTTGAAGCATTTCATGTTAGCTGACCAATCTAATTTTTTCCAGGTGTTCCTACAACTGTTTTTCTCCGCAGTTGAATTGATAATTATCTACCCTAAAGCTGCTGGAGTGACAAAACAGCAGGGCACCAGCAGTTTAGGAGGTTTCTGGAGTGCACTGCTGACAACTTCCTGACACGAGTGATTGAGGAGCTGACAGGGGCAGTTGGTCTTCATCCCTAAAAACAAGGAAGAACTCAATAGGAATATAAAATTTCATTATAGCCTTGGCTGTAGTAACCATGAGATGGTGGATCCTGAGTGGAGGGAGATGGACGAAAAACTATCTTGTCTTTAGCAGAACAGATTTTGGCCTCTTCAGAAGTGTGCATCAAAGAAACCTGTGGGAGACAGCTCTGGAGGTAAGGAAGTCTAGGAGAGATAGTTCATTTTCAAGGATTAACCCCTCCAGGCTCTAGAATGGTTCATAACCATGTGCAGGAAATGAAGCAAATGTGGCAGGAGGTCTGCATGCATACATAACTGAAGAGCTCTTGACAAAATTCAGTTGCAACAAGAAATGTACACAAAGTAGAAGCAGAGTTGGGTGACCTAGGAGGAATACAGAAACACAGTTTGACTGTGCAGAAATGGGATTATAAAAGCAAAAGGTTGGACTGGATGATCTTGAAGGTCTTTTCCAACCTCGGTGATTCTGTGATTCTGTGAAAAGCTCACTTGGAGTTCAATCTGGTGAGGGATGTGAAAGGTAGTAGTACAGGCTTCTACAGATACACGAGCAGTAAAAGGAATACACCATTATAATTGTGCCATAAATCTTGATTATCTTTGAAATGTCATGGTAAGTGAGCAAGGTTCATGAGTTCATTTCTGGGCTCTCCAGTGCAAGAAAAGCATGGGCATACTGGAGTGAGTCCAATGAGGGTCTAAAAAGGTGATTAAGAAACTAATGTTTCTCCTATGAAGAGAAGCTGAGAGACCTGGGTCTGTTCATCAGAGAGAAGAACAGTGTCTGTGCAGACACCTGGAGGGCTGGAGTGAAGAAAATGGAGTAAGGCTCTTTTTAGTGGTGTTCATTGACAGGATGAGTAACAATGAGCACAAATGGAAGCACAGGAAATTCCACATAAATGTAAGGAAAAAAAATTACCTATGCAGTTGGTAGTCTCCATCTTTGGAGGTATTCAAAACCTGATGATGCACATTCTTGGTCAACATGCCCTAGTTTGAACAGGAAGTTGGACTAGATGATCTTTAAAAGTTCCTTCCAACTCAATTCTACGATCTCCAGAGGCCCTTCACACCTCACCTGTTCCATGCGGTTCTATGAAATGAATCTGCAAGTTTCATCCATGTAAGCTTCTGCAAAGTGAGTAGAGAGGTCACTGTTGTATCTTTTATGACTACTTGCATTGTAGTCTTTGTCAGCTGTGATATATGTGGATGTCTACAGAGATTTGATCCCCAGCAAATCCATGGCTTCAATAAGTCATTCATACTTGATAGCTTTAAAGGAAAGATATTTGTTCTGGATTTCTAGGATACGAAGAACTTCTAATGCTGACAGATTTCTAGTTTGCTCCTGTCATTGACAGAGCTGACAATCAAACAAAAAAAGACCCAATTTATGCAATTGATTTGAATTGTGCTCTTTATGTCAGCTTGTTTCTATCACCTAGAAAACACCTGTGAAGCATGCTGCTGCTTTCTGCCTCCTCCTTGACTTTGGAAGGTTAGCAAGAAAATATACAGAGTTCCTTACCTTCAGTATACTGCATCCTACTCTCAGCAGAACAAGTAAATATAATGAAATAAATGACCCAGTTAGGGCCAGTGATGAGGTTGATGTTTCAGCTGCACAAAGCTGGGTCAAAAAAGCTAAAGAACTGATGAAGGATGATATTGAAACTCCTGGCTCAGAAGCAATGCGACTGGCATTTATGAAGGGTTTGCAGTTAATGAGGTAGATGTAAAGGACATTAGCATCTGAATACAGCAGTCTATCAGTGGGAGCCTCTCTATGGTAAATCAGGTTAAATCTCACAAGTCTTCAGCTCTGAGCTTTTGGATTGCAAGCTGAGACCTGTCTTGTCTTCACATCTTTTTTCTGGGGCCAAGAAACTTTATGCATCCTTTGTGGCCTTCCCCTAGCACTCAGCTTTAGAATTGAGATTAGACAAAGTGAAGTAAGAGGGTAGCCAGGTCCTATCATGAACATCAAGATAGTTGATTGCCACCAGGGAATGTGTACCTAGTAGAGGAAAGGTAGGTTTTATTTTTTTAGTATTCTCAAAACCACTCAAGTAGTTACCTTAATATCTGGGAGACATAGAAGGGACTTTTTTTTTCAGCTGTACTGTAATTTGTTAGTCATACAGGTGTCAGAGCTCCATAGACAATTCAGAGTGAATCTGAGTGCCACAGAAATGCCACCCTCTGCATTACATGTCATGACATGAATTCACCCCCATGTTTCCTGCTGGTGTTAGTGTATCATGTGCACTGGAATGAAAGATAGGATAGGGAAAAAACAGTTTTGTGCTGTGTCATTGGCTGCTGCTCATTTCTTCCAGTGACTTTCAGATGCCTTCTGGTTCTGGCGTGGCATGTGGGAACCTTTCCATTCCCTCATATTATTTAAATTGTGGACTTTTGGAAATCACTTTCAAATGTATTGATGCGTCTTATGAAACATATCAGTATTATGCATCTAAAATATGCCTAGAAGGGATCTTAAACTGCTTTGCTGTGACAGGGTGGTGAGACAGGGAACAGCCAAAGGCTCTTTGTGGCTTAGTCAAATTCATTGCAGGGAGGCAAGAGCAGGGCAGCATGCCTCTCTGAACAGCAAAGAGGAAGTTGCATACCTGCATTACTGAGGGATGATACATTGCTGTGGTAGTTTGAATGAGTAATTGTGACCTTGACAGTGAAAAGCAAATAACCTCTCTGAAGAAATACACATGGTTCTTAGGAACCATCACTTCCTCTTGAGTAAGATGCAGTCCCCAAATTCTGTTGTGGCATGCCAAGATTAGATAAACAGCATAGGTGGGCATGGCCTTAATTTCATTTCATTCACTCTTATAGAATCACAGAATCATAGAATCATCAAGATTGGAAAAGACCACTAAGATAATCATCAAACCATCACCACTATACCCACTAAAACACAGGGGCTGCACTAAAGCCATGTAAAAGAACTGAAGGCTGTGCCCATCCTAGATGCAAGCAGAGGGGGTAGAAAAGGGTGCAAAGCGAGATCCAAATGGCTGAAACAAAAGTAGGAGTGGCTGCTGAAGCCATGCATCTACTTACGCTCTATCCCTTCATTTCTGTGTTGCTTGTGACACAACCTTTCTTCTCCTCTTGCAGATAGTGGTGATGAGCAGCAGTGAGATAATTTGGAAAGGAGGTATTGATTCTTTGCCTGAAGTAGCGAGCTACTATTTTAAGTTTTCAGACACTTTTCAGTTGTATATGGCTTTATGCATGTCTCAAATCAGAAGTCTAAATTAGCTTTGTCTGCTAAAATATCACCATCCACATTAAGTGGATTAGCATCTCTTTTCTCCTCTCACCTTGTAACCCACAGCTGCCTATGTGTGCTTTTGGTAGCAGCAGTGGGTTACAAGGTGAGAGGAGAAAAGAGATGCTAAAAGAAAATAGGCATCCTTTCTTCTCCATGCTGCCTGAGAATGCACAGACATAAGATCATACTGCTCTAAAGATGCAGAGGTTCTTATGAATCCCAGGCATGTCTGCTGATACCAAGTGCGGATTTACTAGAAAAGGTAAGGAAATTACACCCATCCTCGCTACCCCTGCAGAGAGTAAATGATCTAGTGGCTGCAGCTCCTGTTCCCCATCTAATCCCATGTTTGCTGCTCTGTTTCTGGCCCTCAGGACATGACAGCAAATGTAGGCTAGCTAGTTTTCCCTCCTATGTTCAGTGCTCATCTGTTGTGGTTTAATCCAGCAGGTGGCTAAGCACCAGACAGTTGTTCTCTCAGTCCCTCCCCCCCTTTCCAGTTGGATGAGGGAGAGAATCGGTTAAAAAAACACTGAAGTAGAAGTTCTGGGTTGAGATGAAACTATTTACTAAGATAGAGAAAAGGAAAAAGATGATAGTTTTAAGTTTATCTATATTAATCTATATATTATGTGATTCACAAACAATTGTTCACTGACCGACTGATGCCCAGCTAGCTCCCAAGCAGCAGAAGAGAGAGATGAACTCCCATCCCCTTCAAAACACTATCTTCACATGGTGTCATTTGGTATGGAATATCCCTTCAGCCAGCTGTCCTGATTCTGTTCCTTTCCAGATCCTTGGGTCTCCCCAGCCCCTCTCTGGCAGTTGAGAAATCTGGAATTGCTCTCTGCAACATTGCTTAGCAACAACTAAAAACACCAGTGCGTTACCAACATTGTTTTTCTCCTAAAACCAAAACACAGCATCATACCAGACACTCTGAACAAAAGCAATTCCGCCTCAGCTGAAACTAAAACACCATCATACAATTCCGGGTTTTATTTAACTGCTAATATCCAAACTTTTATCAGAATACAGAGCACTTAACTCAATTCTGGGCATGGCTGTTGCAAACTCATGCAATCACAAATACTGATGACCTTCTCTTCACAGCAGCACAGCTGAGGAGATGAAGAATACAGAAGCTCCAGATCAACCTTTCTAAAGTATCCAGTGTTTTTTTTATTATGATTTAGGACAGCTAGGATTCAGCTAGTAAAGTGTGCAGAACTGTATTGCCTGCAACACAAAAAGGCACATGCTTTCTACCCTGGATACTACTGGAGCTGCATTGCAACTTACCTTTCCCTGGAGGAGGTTTCTAAAGTATGCCAGATGAGTCATTCCTTGGAAATGCATGTTTCTCTCCTTTGACTGTAAAAAGAGTGACTGCTCATGGAAGAAGGTGGGATGCATGTAGCGAAGTGATGTGAATCCCACTTGTGATGGCACAGCATGGAGCTCTGCACATGCAGATTGCAGCTGTTCAGGTCTCTGTCAGAGAACAAGGAACAGTCAATGATCCCCATGGATATTTGGATGTCAAGGCTGTCAACAGGACAGCAATCAGATTCCCCAATGTGGTCGTTCTTCTAAGTTTATCTTACTGGGAGTGCCCAGCTCATGTAATGCACACCTCCCTCCCTCACAACACAGGAGGCTGTGAATCCAGAAATGAAATCAGAAATGCCTTTATGTCCAGGCTTAACAAGCCCAGCTCCCTCAGCCTTTCTTCGTAGGAGAGTTACTTCAGCCTTCTGATCTTCACGGCGCTCCTCTGGACCTGCTTCCACAGCTTTACATCTTTCCTGTGCTGGGAACCCCAGAGCTGAATGCAGTACTGCAGCTGGAGCCTCACAAGAGCAGAGTCAATGAAAAGAATCACCTCCCTTAGCCTGCTGGTCACCCTTCTTTAGATGAGCCTTTCCATTTGCCCTCTGGTTTTGGGGCACTTGTATCAAGATAAGGCCACTCTTGGTGCTGCTTTGATGCAGAGGAAGCCCAGAGTCATTCTTTTTGTCAGGACTTGCTATGTATATGCAGTACTGTAGCTGGAATAGGTGTATCTACAGGCTATTTCAATGCACTCATTCCCTTGCAGTCAGTGCTCCCACACAAGTCCCTGAGAAGGCCATGTGAGGTTTACCTTCGTGCCTTCTGCATGCCGTGTCAATGAGCTCTGGAGAAGGCCCATTCCAGCAATAGCCTCAGGGACCATTGCAGCTTGCAGCAGAAAGAGGGAGAGGGAAGCTGCCATCTGCTAACGCACTGAGGCTAAACAGACTGTTTTTCCATTACTGCACTGTTTGTGTTGTGGAAGTACCAGAGGACACATTTCTGAGCTACAGTCCTGTGTGTTTACTTGCTATGAAGGGGCTTGAAGGGGGAAGAAACGCAGAGTGACCTGGTGATCTGAAGTCATTAACATCTACCTTCTCAGCTCTAGAAGGGCCCAGAGTTACCAGAGGAACATGGCAGCTCCCTCAGCATTTCCCAACAAGCCAGCTTCTCTGGTAGACCCTTTGCTTAGCACTTACCTTTTTGACGAATGAAAGCTCCAGTGTTTATGGCCCATCTTGTCTTGTTGCATGGCAGTTTTCCTCATAAATGTAGACTCTGCAGCCTCTTTGCTTTGTTATTCTACTCCCGTGTTTTTTTCCTCCTGATGTTGTTGCCCCTCATCTATTCCTTTGCCTGTCAAAAGCAGGAGAGACCCCTGTCAAAAGCATGCGAGGCCCTGGCACTCCCTCCCCTATGCTGTGGGTGCAGGGCCTCATTGCCAGCCACAGCCCCAGACCACACACATGTGGAGCGAGGTCTGCATCCCTGCTCCTCCTTCTGCCTTCCCAAGAGTGGCCATGGAGACCGAGAAGAGGCCAGGTTGGCACCAGGCAGAATGCACGCTTTGTAGCTCCGGCTTTTCATGGGTGACAGCTGACTGCAGTTAAAAAAAAAAAAGCGTAAGAACTACGTTTCCAAAGCTGAATACCAAATCCTGGAGGATAATGGTGATTCTCATGCCAGCTAGTATGCTTTAGCATTCTTATTTAATTCACTGCATTAAATTGTTGCTTTTATTACATACCTCTGATGTAGGATGGGGAAACAGTATTTACAGTGTAGCTAGTGGGAATGAGAAAATAAATGTCACAAAGGCCCAATAATGAGGAGTTTGTCCCAAAATACAATCTTTCTTTTTTGTCACAGGTGGCTATAAATGAAGGCAGGATTTTGTTTGGGTTTTACTCATTATTTAATTGGTATCCCTTAGGTGGCTGAGATGGCTCTCAGGAATCTATAGGAAATAGGAGAATGAAAATGTGTAGTGATAAATGTTTTTCCCAACAAAAACAATGTCAAAATATGCACTAATATCATTTTCAAATGGATAATTGATAAAGGTTTGAGGTCAGTTTGCTTTGGTGTCTTCCAGTTTTTAAATGATGCATTGTTTTGACTCTGAGCAGTAACTTGATCTTCTAAAAAACTCCACCCCAGGCTGGAAGTCCTGAAGGAGGAAAAGTCTCTGGAAACAATCTTTGTGATGCTTCCTTGTAGCCTGGAGGAGATGGCATATAGGCAACTCTTCTCTCCACATCTTTGGCAGTTCTTTCATCTGAAAAGGAATAGAATCAGAGGAGAGAGAGAAGAAAGTACAAAGGAAAAACTTCCTGGTTGACAACAAACACAATTCAAGTTGTTGATTGCCCTTCTCTTGCTTTTCTCCCAGATCTCAAACTCTGGAAAAGGAAACTGCCACTAATTATTCTGACTAAAAGTCTCCACTGAAGTCACTCAATGTTGGCCAGCTGACAGCCACGGTGCTACGAAGGAGTTCAGACTCTTAAGCATGCCTCTTAAGCAATATATGAGTGTTGCAGCAGAGCAGAAGGAAATCCCTTACCACACATGGTGGGAGCCGATATTTTTACATAGCACAGTATAATACCACATAGCAACTTGGCTTGTAACCACAGGATGGGCTGTGTTGTTGGCCTTCTGGCTAAGCATACCTTCCTCTCACCCAGGCAACTTTCCAGCATTTGGCTCTGGAGCAAACTCACTGAGAACTAGCTCGAGGATCACAGCACTAATTTCAGTGCTGAAGATGTACCAGCTTTGCATTCAGGTATCACAGAAAATGATTTAAGGGATCTAATAAAACCTCATACTTATTTTTTGTGTGTGTCGGAATTCTGCTTTTAATTGGTAATTGCTGGTTCTCTGTGACTTGATTATTAATAACGAGTGGCATTTATTTACTTGGCAGGCTAACCTAGACTTATTAAAACAAGATTTGGATATAAACAATCATTTTAGTCCATCTAAATACCAATTTATCATTAAAAACATACTCATTTTAGGTTAACACTAAGTTGGTGGAGCTCAACCATACAAATTCTCGGTCATACAGATAAATGAACACATACATGTAGTTCCAATTAATTCAGTGGTACTACTCCTATGAGTAAGAATTGTTCAAATGAGTAAGAGCTGAAGAATCTGGCCCTTAGGGAAATATATTTATGACTTTGTTGTTAATTCTCATGACTTATGTTTTCAATAAGCAAATGGTATTAATTCAGCTCACAATAGCTTCTTAATTAACCTCCGTACATCAGAGGCATATTCAAGAATCTTAATTTAAAGCATTACTATCTAAGCATGTCATCATCCATCCCATTCCTCAGGGTAACAATTGACTCCGTACACATGGCAAATGCTAATGCTGGGTTAACACAGTTCAAAGAACTTCAGATAATGAGAGTGGGAAAGACTTATGTATTGTCTACATGGAGATATTTTATCAAAATGTTTAATTTTCTTTGAAATATTCTGTTTCCACACAGAACAATTATTAAAGCAAGTAATTGGGCATCACAAATTGCAATAAGTGATTCTCTCTTCTTTACAGCAATCTCTCTGGTTTTAGAGAGTTTGTCAGCTTGAGTATTTAGGAAGCCCCATTTCTGTCACTTTGCCACCTTCATTCTTAGTGCCTAGAGAGCCTTGGCTTTTGTAGTCTTTGCTGTGTACTATCCCACCCTTTAGATTAGGCATGTCCAACCTATGGGCAGCCTGGGACAGCTAATAATGCAGCTCCACAAAATTGTATACTTTTAAGATTATTGTGTGATTTTTTAGTGATATTTTTCACGTGTCAGTTGCATGTAGCTTGAGTGTGGACTGCGTAGGCAACATCAAGACACTGTTGAGGGAAGGGCACAGTGCAGTGCTAACTCTGTCCTTCATGCCTGCCACACACACTCAGCAGAATTGAAACCCACACGCATTGCACATTTTATGTGTTTGTGCCATTTGGTAAAAGGCAGTGATTACTGATAATATTTCAGCTTACTTAATATCATTCCAAAAGAAAATAGAATCCCCTCCCCCCCCAAAAATAGTGAATAAACAACGTGTTCAATGGAAAATGGGCAGATAAATACAATTTTGTTGAGACAAATAATATGGCACTGTGATTAATTTGTACAGAAATCAAGTCAATTTTCAAAGATCATAATTTGAAAAGACATTATATGCAAAAAAATGCTGACAAATTCAAAGCACACCAAGAAATGCTTCTTACAGACAAAATAGTGGAACCAAAAAAAGTCTAACATGTCAATAAATTTCTTTTTGAAATTACAACTCAGATTCTATTTTAAAAGCTAGTTACATAGTAGCAAATCTGATTGCAAAACATAAAACAATTTACTGAAAGTGAATTTATTAAGCAATGCACAGAAAGTGTGGCAGACATAATTTGTCCTGATAAAAAAAATGGATTTTTCTAAAATCAGTTTGTCTCAACAGACTATAGCTAGGTAAGCTAAAGAAATGGGAAAAACTATTGAAAGAAGTTTGGAGAGTAAAGCTGCTAATTTCAGGAGGCTTTATTTTGCTTTGTCAATAGATGAAAGTACTGATATGTGCTACAAATATGACTCAACTTGCCATTTTTATTAGAGGTATTGATAACGGATGTAATGTCACTGAAGAAATGGCTTCTTTGGTGCCATTAGAAGACTCAACTTGATTTGTATGAAGTAGTAAAAGTTAAGTTAAAGTGATTTTGTTAAGTGCATATCTAGTACAGCTACTGATGGCACCCTAGTGATGGCTGAAAGAAAAAGAGGGACTTACAAAATAATAGAAGACAATGCAATTGTACTACATTGTACATAAAGATATTTTATGAGTGAAAGCTTTAAAAATGGATAATGTGCAAATCATCATCAAAGCTGTGAATTTCAAAAAGTCCAAGGGATTGAATTATCACCAATTCCAGGAATTCCTTAATAGTATGGATGCTGATTATGGGGACATAATTTACTTTCCTGAAGTAAAGTAGCTAAGATGGGGTAAAATGCTAAAAAGATTTTATGAATTGCAAAATGAAATCAAGTCATTTATGGAATAAAAAGCAAAATTTTTGCCAGAACTTGAAGATGAAAAATGGCTCAGAGATTTAGCAGTTTGGGTGGATTTGACATGCACTTCAAAGTGAAAATCAGTTGCCTTTTTTTTTCAATCATAACAGCATTCAAAAGGAAACTTAAAGTTATGGCAAATAATTTTATGAATTTTGATACATTGTTTAAATGCAGTCCCGTGGACAGTGAAAAATATTCAACTTAGATATATTAAAAAGAGAAGTTTTGTTACTTAAATACATTAACTATATATATATATATAATATATAATACATTATATATTTTACACGTGGCCCAAGATAATTCTTCTTTACTCAATATGTCCAACTCAAGACAAAAGGTTGGACACCCATGCTTTAAACACAGAGAGAGTGTTCTGAAGCTACCCACCCTAGATCAAAACCCAGTTGAGCCCTGGCAGCCCATCTTTCACTCTACCTGCAAGTGCCCAGAATAAAGGCAGTCTAAAGGGACCCCGCTGTCACCAAACACAAAACCACTCAAAAGAAAACAGAGAGAGAGGGTAGACTTGGAGTTGCTAAGTCAAAGGAAGAATAGGACTTCAAAAGCTCCCTGCACTCTGCTTGCACTACAATGAGCTAGGATGTACTTCTGTTCTCTTATACTCTATCTGGATTGTAGGACATTTTTACAGTGCTTCTCAGACTAGCCAGTAAATACCCATCAGTACATCTTACATGATTAATGCCCAAGACCATGCATAAGCAGGGAATCCAACCAGGATTGATTAATGAGAGCAACAAAAAAGCTCTATGATTCACACAGTTGCCCTGAAAAAGCAATTGATCAGTCTCCTGTGTCAGGCTCTAAGAAATTGGCTAAATAATCTGGAAAAAATGTAGATGCAGTTCAGTAAACACAAAAGAGAAAAATTATCATTTTAAAGATATCTTCTAGATGAATACAAGCTGGGGTAAAATTCGTTAAATAAGAGCTCTACAGCAGAAGGCACTGTACTATATACAGAATATCACAAGCAAAAATGTAAAAAGGAAATTTCTTATCAGGAATAGATGAAGATGAACACACATCTGAGACACATTAGGACACATTTCCTATCTATCTAGTTTCTATCCAAGTCCTACATGACATTGAGTCAGATTTTGTTGACTAGGCTTCAAGAGAGATGTGAACCGCCATAACCCACTTAGAATGAAACAAGGAAAATCCTCAAAGGTCTTGGATAATGTCATCTAGCAGGAAGGATCAGGTGTGAGAACTTGAGAAGTTGCGTATCTATAGGAGATTACCATAGTTGGTAATAATAATTTGTTAATTATAGTGCAGGGAATAAGAAGGGATGAGGGTGAAATATAGGATAGATTTGGATACAAAGACAATGCAAAGAAATATCCATAATATTAGGAAAAGAACAAGAAACAGGATTTTGTTTCCACCAGGAGGTGAAGTGAAAAGACTTCGCTGTATAATGAAGTAATACATTGGCGACCCTGCACGTGGCAGTGGGGGAGGGGAGGAGGATTGAAACTAGATGATCATTACGGTCCTTTTCAACCCAGGCTGATCTATGACTCTATGATTCTTGTGAGTAACTGGGTTGATTCCATCAAACAGGGGCTGAGGAGAAGCAAAATGAAAAGCAACAATACTGTTGGAAATAATATCCTCATTATCTAAGAATATTCAAAGATTCACTCTTCCTTTATGAAAGTACTTATGAAAGTTCATTTTAAATATTAAAAAAAAAAAAAAAAGGAATCAGAAATAAATGCTGAATGTGGAAGCTTTATTGTAAATTGCAATTTACAAATCGTGTTACATTACGTTGATAATTGCATAAATCATTCCTTCAAAGAACAGAATGAATAGAATCACCCTTATGAGTCTGGTTTAATGAACCAGACCTCCCCCCACATCCCCCAAATTCTCAGCCATCCACTCTTGTACTAAATATGAAGCTACTGAGGAATGGTTTTCTTTTTGTTCCATTCTGGCTGGCTGTCCCACAGTGCACTAGGTGCAGCATAGAGAAGACATCCAGAATTCTTATCCTGTTTGTGTGTGAGTTGAAACTTGGATCAAACTTGCTGGAAGGTGGCCACAAAAAATGCATTGAGATCAGAGCTTTCCAGAGAGTCAGACAGGGCAGAATACTGTTATGAGATTGCAGAGGTACTCTTGGGTATTATGTTTGCTTGCTCCATTAAATCTGTGATTTGAGAGGCAGATGGAGAAACAAATGCTTGCCTACCTTGGTGTTACTTATACAGGGATGTAGTGCAGAAAATATGCCATGTGATTTATGTTATTTATCAACCTTATGAATTGCAAATATATTCAAATTTCAATTGACAGCTTGTAAACAATCTGCAAACCAAGAATTAGCCTCTCCAGGGCATCTCCTCTCTTTCTGGGTAACATATAAATATGAATATTTTACAATCTGGTTGAAACAATTCATGAGCAGTTGAAAGAGTAACACGTATGAAAACCATCAAATAATGTTTAATAATATGTTAATTTGTTAATAATATGTTAATGAATAATAATGTTAATTTGTTTGTGTACAAGCTGCGCCCACTGAGCTAATAGAAGTGTTCAGAAAATGTCAGTAAAATCTGGTAGGAGGCAGACCTAGAGTCCTTGCTCCCATCACCACCTCACTAATTGATCTTCTCCTTGAACAAACCTGCAGATGCATACTAGTCTTGTGTGCAAATGAGAGTAGCAGAAGGCAATTTAGATGGTTCCCTTGCTCAGCTCGCGTCCCTGCAGACCGGCTGCGATTCTACCACTCTTCACTTCTTCATTGCAGTCTATATTGGTCATTCTGGCAAAGCGAAAAGGCAGAAGTGCTGAGAAAACACATCTCTGACTGCTTAATTCTGTGCATAAAGAGCATACTGGAAGATGTGCCTTTAAAGGATGTGGTTAGCAGAAAGGACATATTTCTGCACTACAAATGAAGCTCTGAGAAGGAGAGCAAATGCGTCAGCTTTCAGGATGCTAGTTCTGGCGTGTCCTCATCTGACACTCCTGTCAGAGGGCTGTGGGGACAATCGGTGTGAGCCTGCTCGAGAGAGTGTTCATGGCCAGCTTTGGTACTGGGGATGGAGAAAGAATTGTAGTGGTGGTAACACAAGCCACCTGGCAACAGTTGCTTCTGGTATGCATCCACAAAACAAACATGGAATGTGGACACACCACACATTTTGCTGTACCATCTAGCTCACACCTGGGCAGGCAGAGAGCAACCCACAGAGCTGGGCTAAAACCTGGTGCCTTTTAGGCAGGAGAGGGCTTGTGTGAGTATTCTGTAAAGTACAGGCTCTGCATGAAGACAGAAGTTTCCACTGAAGGTTTATACCAGCACAAGTCCTTAATTCTGATCTCCCAGAAAGAAAAATATCCCCTTTCTCTCTATCTCTCCCTTTCCTTTCCTTTCCTTTCCTTTCCTTTCCTTTCCTTTCCTTTCCTTTCCTTTCCTTTCCTTTCCTTTCCTTTCCTTTCCTTTCCTTTCCTTTCCTTTCCTTTCCTTTCCTTTCCTTTCCTTTCCTTTCCTTTCCTTTCCTTTCCTTTCCTTTCCTTTCCTTTCCTTTCCTTTCCTTTCCTTTCCTTTCCTTTCCTTTCCTTTCCTTTCCTTTCCTTTCCTTTCCTTTCCTTTCCTTTCCTTTCCTTTCCTTTCCTTTCCTTTGTAAAACAGAGTATACTGAGGGTTTGCTGGCCTAGAAGATACTGCATGTGTTACAGCTGTAAGGGCCCTGGAAAAACAAAAGCTACCTCTTCACAATAGAAAACTCATATATATGTTGTATAAAATTGTATTTTCTTACCTTCATATTGACCATCTGTCTCCAGAGAATAGGCTATATCTTGGTTAATAGGATTACCCCTCAGATGTATTTAGCTTTCACCCCAGCTAAGACATGAAAAGGAATAGCAATAGTTGGCCTGACCTGCTACGATGTATGTTCTCCAACCATCCCTTTGCCAGTTACATGGGGCAACTGCGGTTACAGACCCACATATAATTTGTAATGAAGTAACACATCGGCGACCCTGCACGTGGCAGTGGGGGGGAGAGGGGGAGGATTGAAACCAGATGATCATTATGGTCCTGCTGATTTGGTGCTGCTCTGCCTTGTCCTGGAAAATTCAACAAACGTAAAGCCAATAACCAATAGTACAGGTATAGCCTTGGGCTGCACTCAGTGTCCATGTGTTTAGAAGTCAGGGAGAGGCCAGCTTCCCCTTCACGTATCAGATGAGCACACAGAGTTTGGCAGCAATAACTGTGGGTGGGGGAGCTTAGGAAAGGCGGGGTGCGGCATGCCCAACATCCTTGCTGCTGGGCACTGCACCTGGAAATGGAGATCAAGTCCCTCACAGGAAGTCTTTCCCCTGTCATTTCACAGTGATCAGCAACATGTGAAGGACACGGCTTGCTGTTGCAAGAGTTGATGGTGGGGTGGGGAATTACAGGTCAGGCAAAGGAAGGGAGTTGATCATTATCTGACTTGATCTCAATCCGGAAATAGAGTAATTTCATTTATTTATTTTTGCAATCTGTCTGATCAAAATTGTTTAATGTTAAATACTTAGGGAGCACTATGTATCTTCCTTCATTTCAGTTATTTAATAAGAAAATAAACTAAACTATCAAATAATACAGTATCTTCAGGAATGTACCTGAATTGACAGAGATAAGTTAGTGACCTGCAACACACTCTGTGGTGCCATAAGGCAGAAAACTATTTGCATCTTCCCCACCTACTTCCCCATCTTCCTGTAGATTTGTACATTGTCTCAATCTATCATTCAGTTAGTGCCATGATTTTGCTCTGCCATGAAAATGTTGCCGACTAGAATATTTTCTACTCCAAAGAGTGTTAATGCAGTCTGGGGCATTGACCTCATATGCAGAGATGTATGACCCTGTGGATATCCCCACTGGCTTCGGAGCATCCAGATGGTCTGTGAAGCATAAAATTCATGCATAGAACAATGTCATGGGCTTCACTAAAGGTATAGAGCTGCAAGGTGTAGAACTTCAAGGTGGTAGCTTTGCTGCTAGCCAATGACAGTACCTTAAATAGGTTATTCCTCATTCAATCTCACATGCATGAAGCACTGGAAGCACTGGCATGATCTGCAGTAGCCAAACAGCTACAGGTTTTACACACTACAGTACAAGAGAAAGCGGCGGCAGTAAGATGATCTATAGCCCTTATGCAGCCCTGTGCAAAAGAAACAGGCTGCTGTGGCACTGCTTTGACTTTCCCCTCAGCCACAGAGCACCCTGAAGTTGCAGTTCATGTGCTCCCCTGACTGTAGGTATTGTGACAATCCCTGAGGCATCTGCAAGGATTGGGGGAGAGGAGCGTGAGTGTCAAAAGAAGTTTTAATGGGGAATGCTTGTGGTGTTCTCTTTCTCTGACCAAATTGACATACAACTGGGTGGATGAAAAACAACTAAACATTTCACTTTTCAGATGAGGGCTACATCAACCCTGAAATTTCAGAACATAAATTCTTCAGGAAGAAATTGCATTCAGGAATTGGAATCTCAGTTCCTAGGTTAACAGGCACATATCTGAAAGAGGCTGGATACTTCTCATTTCTGTGTGTGATTCAAACACATCCTTTTTGGAGGGGCTGGGGGCTCAAACCTTAGTCCTTAAGGGGTTCAGACATGAAGATTCTACTCCAAGAGAGCCTTGTGGGGCCCAGCCCAAGAGAAGGCACCATCCGTCAGAACAAGTCCAATCCCTGTCACTCACCCTGCAGCACATTTCAGTGGGGAGAGCACTTATTCACAAAGTTTATTCTTACACGTTGGGTTTTGGACTTGTTAACAGGCAGCCTGTGCATATATCTTATTAAGTTTTTTGATCTATTTTGTGAGATGGGTGCGTTGCACTCAGACTTACGCTAAAGGTTTGGGCTGACCTCTCCTCCCAGTCAGGATCTCTCTTCTTGTGCCATCCCTGCCCACCAAGACGGGTTTCCTCACCTGTTGAGAAGCAGCTCTAACAGGCTCATTGTTAAATGTAAGGACTTTTCTGTGGAACAGGTGAAGGACAGTGTTCACAGCAAAGAAGTGTATAAGGCAATACGGGTTTTTTTCAGTGGAAGATGCCAAATTAAAGCTGAGGTATTTGGAAAACCACAAGAATACTCCAAGGCCATGAATATTATTCCTTCTATACAGCAACAAAAACAGAAGATTCAATGGACCATAAAATGAAGGGGAAAATCCTGTTTTTCTTCGCTCAGGAGCATTTGAAATTTCAGTGCTGCTACTTCTGCTTCCACCACCATCAAAAATATTTCACTGATGTTCAGGGGCAAAGCTTAGGCAAACAGTGGCTGAAGGGCATTTAACCCACCAAATGCTTCACAAACATTAATTAATAGAGCTGGGCAAATAACGTGCAGCAGATTATTCAATGAATTCAGCACCTGTCTCTGCTTATAGAGAGTTTGTGCTCTGGTTTTGCTCTGTTGAGCAGAAAAATATGTCTCCTTCCTCAACAATGCTCAACCTACACAGTACCAGGATTTGGTGAGGAAAGCTGGGAGGCTGCAGGTCCTCCATCCAGAGAAGAGTTCAAACTCAACTGAACATGGCTCTGAGGGCCTGATCCAGCCTTCAGGTTACCCTGCTGGCCCAGAAAGTTTGTAGGAGGCTCCCAAATATCCCTTCCCACCTCAACCAGGTGCCATTTGCAACTATTCATAGAACCACTCAGCTTGGTGAGGAAAGTATTTAATTAGTGGCTAATGCTGAAAAGTACTGGGCCCAGCCACAAGTGGAAGGCTGATACTGCTGCCACATGTGACAAATCATGTAGATGAACCCGTTAGTAAGTATCAAAATCATCCAGAGCACCAGAATTAGGTGTGCAGAGTTTGTATTAATTAGACATTTCTTAGCAATGGATGGGTGACAGTCTACAAGCTTTTGGAAGTCATCAGCGGACATCTGTTACTCAAAAAGTAGAGGTGAACTGAATAGGGAAATCTTGTTTGGATTAATGAAGATTAACAAGAAGAACATTAACTGTGAAAGGGAGACAAGGTAAAAGGCTTCTAAGAAGGAAAACCCACTGGCAGATAATGGCAAGATGGATCAAGTATTAAAGTATGTTTTATGTGCTCTTGCTAGGAAAAATCAACTTGGCAGTGGTAAAAATGTCTATGAATATGTGAACCAGACAGATATAATGCTGAAAAACTGGAGAAGGATTTTCCCAATAGCAAAAAAAAAGAGGGGAAAAAGAGGATTTGAGGAATATAGACCAGTCATCTTCACAAAACAATACTTCTAATTTACTTTACAGAATTTAGAACATAATTTGTTATCTTTACCACACAAAATAACCATCACACTGAAAAATTAGCATCAATCTAGATTAACTAGAGGAGCATTACAGCTTGAAAGTAAAAGCCTGATGGGATTTACATGAGATTATAGTGATTTCTCTAACTAATAGCTAGCATCTACATTGGTTAGAAAAATCCACAAAAACAGTGCTGGCTTGTAAGCATCCAGTCTAACTAGCAAAGATCCTAGGGAATCGACCATGGCTGCCAAGGAGTCAGAGAGAATTGTTCTGCAGAACTGAGAAAGAACGATAAACCTGATGTTATTACAAACGGTGGGACAGGGCTTCTGCCCCCAAGGTCCATCAGTAAGCTGAAGGCGGGGGCAGGTAAGATGGAGCACAGAGTGGTGGCAGGCTACTTTCCATGCTGACCAACCAACCCCACAGCCTGAGATCATCAGCCTCAGTGTTTGACAGGGGAGCAGCTAAAGGTTGCTTTTCTACTTTACCACGTGTAATTGAATTTTATGTTGCTCTGCAATGTGGAGAAGAATCTTGAGGCTGTGTGATGTGTCTCTGCTTTCACTGGTGGCACAGCACTGATTGATCCCTCTTAGGATCTGGCCACAGAAGCCTCTAAATCCAGTGGTGTTTTGGAGATGTTTTACCATAAATGGTGGCTGAAAGCAAGTCAGCTTCTGTGAGCATCTTTTGTGTATTAGCACACACTGTTTGGAACTGGCTTTTTGAAGGACAGGGGATGAGGAGCTCTACAAAAATAGAATAAGCAGTAAGCTTTTGCTGGTTTATTGATGAGTTCTTATGTAGGACTTCCCTGAGATCTACTTTGCCTAGCTCTATGCTGTAACTTTGGAAAAAAAAACAGATGAAAGTATTGGAAGAAATGGAAAAAAGAAGGGGAAAGCTTAGGAACACATCCAGAAAGAACCCCTATCCTATTGTTACTGTAACTGGCAGTATTCCTGAGGGATGCTTGTTAATCTGCAGGTGGTCAGACCTATCTTGAAAATAAAAGTGCATATCAGCCAAAGGAGCAGACAGGATAAACACCTCTTATTTTGCTAACGTCTATGACGTTAGGGTGGTGGCAAGAAGTCTCCTAAAATCTTAGCTGTTGAATTCAGCAGTTCATGTGGAACTAGAAAGATCCAGGAGAATAATTTGTGGGTATTTACGTACTCAAGATAGTTGGGGGGGGGGAGGGAGGGGAGAAAGATAGAGGGATCAAAGGGGAGAAAATACAGCTTGTACGGGACTGCTGTAGGGTCCCCTGATGAGGGCAAACTGGCTGCCTCATCCTTCAGAAGGGCAGAAGCAGATGGGAACCTCTCTCTGCAGCGGGTGTTGCCAGGAGAGTTGTACGCGGCTGGGCAGGACTTTCTCTTTCTGCTGCCTTCAGGAACTAGTGAGGACACTTGCATATACAGAGCCAAGCGCGTGGATTTCCTCACTGATAACACGGGCATCCTGCTGCGTAAGCGCTGCCGGATCAGGGCTCTGGGAGGCTCCTCTCGTGGGCAACTCCCATGATTGATGAGTTATTTTCAGAGGGGCATCTGTTGCAAGCAGTTCACACTGTTTAAAATAACAACAATAATAACACAGGTATAATCTTATTCTGCCACTTCTGTCCGAAGTCAGTGACTGCAGGCTCCATAGAGGAGCTGCCACAAGCCTGTGAAGGCTGCAGTTCAGCCCATGGCTTCGGATGCACGGAGGAAAAGCACTGCTGAGGCTGCTCATAGTGCTGGACACGGAACTAGGTCACTTTCCTTCTGGCAGCCTATAAAAGTGCTGCAGGAAGTCTGCAGTGCATGCCATGTGAGGTGGACAGAGAGGCTAGGTGGGAGAGGACAGCTGAAAAGTGCACGCAGGAAAAAAAAAAAAAGAAGGAAGAACCCTAATAATTAAGTCTGTAAAACCACTGCAGGTTAGAAAAATGATGAAATCATCTCAAATTGGTGCCAGAAAGCAAGCAGCTGTCAGCTGTGCTGAACTGTGTATTATTTTTTGCAAGTTTGCAGCTGTTATATCCTCTTGCCTGACTTCGCATCCTACAGCCTCTGAATGCTGAATGTCAGAAACTCATGAGAGGTGATGGCAACAAATTCACACTGATATCTGCAGGAAGCAGACATGGAAGAAATCTCTGAAGATCGTCTCCTCACGCATCGGGGCAGCTGAATGCTGCTGGTAAAGTGTGGCACATGGAAAGAGGCAAGCACAGCTGGAGAAGACATTGGGCTGTGTTTGCTGTCTTTGCTCCGTGCAGGGTGTGTACCCGGCAGCACGGTTGTGTCCACCTCAGCCAGCATCCTGCCACCAAGTGGAGGTGATGCCGGATGCTGCAGAGGAAGGGGACGCCCTCCCCTTTCACCTCGGGAAGTGACCACACAACCCTATGCAGGGCTTGGGGGGGCCAGGCGGAACATCATCCCATGAGCAGCTTCTGGGAAGGTGTGGTGGCTGGGCTGTGATCCCGGCACGTCCTGCTGGCTGGCTCCAGCCCCAGGCTCTGCGTGCAGGTTTGTAAGGCCTTGCGCTAGGAGCTGAGGGGTGGAAGAGCAGGAGAAATATTGGCATGATTGAAGGAACCAGAGGCAGTCCTTAGTGAGCTCTGTCCTAGAGTGGCTGGCAGTTTTCTTATGTTTCCTCTTTGGCAACTTTTGCTGTTGGCTTAAAAACGTGCAGAAAATATTGAACTTTAACAGCATGTTTTCCAGTGCTGTGTTCATCTCTTTACCTCTTCTAAGAGAGTAAGTAATCAGCATGCAGCATCTTTCTACTCACCTCCTTTCAAGTGACAGTTATTAGTATTTTCTCTGAACAGCAACAAGAAACATGAGTTAAGCACTCAGCAACCAAGGCTGCACCCACAACAGTTTATCATTCACCTGCAGCAGTTACACATTGTAAAAAGATGGAACCAAGCCCCATGTTAACGTTTAACTAGATGTTAACTCCACCCTGGCAGCTCATGGATACCACCCCCAAACAGATCTGCAGGTGAGCTGCTGTTCTGAACAGCTCTGGTATTTCCAGTGCAGAGCGTGAATATCTAGAAGGAGATGGGAGGGCTTGTGTGAGAGACTGTTCTCTACCCACTTTTTTAATTCCCAGACAGAAGCAGGATTTGTTAACAATCCTGTAAACTAGCTTGAGCTCTTGTGATTTCTGGTACAAACTCATAGATTTAAGAGATGTGTGAATAATTCAGTACAGTTTTGCTAGACACATCCCACGTGGGTGTTTATCCTCTGAGAACCTGAGCCTCTTTTAATTAATTCAGTGATCACCTATGTTTTCACTTAGCATGTCTGTTGTGGTGTGGATTGTTCCCACTGGAGACAGCTCTAGGTACAAATTTGGAGTAGAGATTTCGACATCATTTTGAAAACCTCAGCTTAATCTGAGCTGAACATTTTGAAAGCATAAAAGTCCTCAGCACTCTCTGGACTTGAAGGAAAAGCTTTGTGTTGGCTCAGCTACGCACAGAAAGCTGTGCTGCAGGCCGGTATGTGCTTAGGCATGGCGCAAAGATGCTCTGAACAGCTGAGCAATTCCTGCTCAATGGGATGCGGTGAGCAGGTTTAGACTGAGCATGTCTGGGAGGGAGTTGCGGATACCCTCCCTCATCCTGCACAGTACTGGGGCAGGCTGCGTGCAGAACAGCCGCAGCTCTCCCCCCTGGTGTGATGCCTCTTTATTGGTGCCAGCTGGGTCCCGAAATCTCAGCCTGGGAGAGATGAAACACAGCCTCGTTCACTGAGATGGGATGGCTCTAGGGCACAGCCGTACTTGGCTCTGTTTGTTTCATTATCTTTCATTTATTCTTTGGTGTTCACCCTACTAGAAATATAATAATAATCAGACAGATAGATTAAACAAACCAGAATCTCTGCCTAAAGATTCAATAAAAATTGAGCTTAACTATCTAATAAGATCAAACAAACAAAAAACACTCTTAATTAATTTTCCTTTCCTTCTTCCCTTCTGTATAATTTAATTAGAAAAAATTCTGGGTCCAGAAGGAGAGCTATCAAAATCCTTTGGGAAAGACATCCATCTCCAGCCCAACCAGAAAGAAGTTCACACTGAATCTCACATGGGGACTTCTGTTTGGGTGGCTCACCGCCCACTTTTGTGGCTACAGAGAGATCTCAGTCTCCTAGAGCTGCAAGTGCTGACTTCAGTAGAATTTCTGAAGCTCTTAAAGTTTGTCTGTTTCTGTTGGTTTGTTTTTGTTTGAAATTTATAGACTGTAATCCCAAATCCAACAAAATGAAGCAATGAAAACAGAAGTGAACAAATGATTCCTCCAGAGGGAAGTCAGAAACCCCTCTGAGCCCTGCCATATCCCTGGTGCCAGACCAGGAGTGCACTTTGCACTCATGCAATGTCCAATGATTTCATGTAGCCAGTCGCCATCCCTGAAGGGGCATCTGTGCCACCTGAGCCACCCAGACATCCCAGCCTGCCCTTCCTTGCAGCGCTGCTGTCCCTTAGGAGTGTAGCACTCCGGGGATGAAATGATCAGACAGGATAGGGTGCAATGTAAGTCCCTCTTGTCCCTATTCTCCACTGCTTATGACTTGTTATTACAGCTATTATAATTAATTCAAATACAGACCTTAACTGCTCCAAGCTGTATTCACATTTTCCATCACAGAAGCTCTACAGGCCAGTGAAAGGCTTTTCTAGGAAAGTGATACGCCAGGATATCTTTAGGCAATAAATTACCCTTTCCCCACTCACGCTCCCCACACATTTCATTTAAATGTGAAAAGTGCTGAGTTTTATTAGGCCCCCTCTTGTCATCACGGGCTGTGATTTGCAGTCCCAGGGCCAGACTTCTCTTCCCCGTTCCCCCCATCCGCCACAGGATCACGTTACAATAGACAGAGAGGTCTGCCAGGTCACGGCCCCCGTCGCTGTCACCCACTTCCCATTTCCTGCAAAATCCATATGTGGGAATATTTTCCCTTCATCATGGCTGGGGGGTTTGTCCATGCTGGCACACAGTATGTGTGTGCATGTGTGCCGATGGACATGCTGTAGCTATGAGAGAGACAGGAAGAAAACCTGAAAGGGAAAGGAGAGGAGGTGGTTAAGGCTGGGTGTCTGGAAAACACATTTCCCACTCCTGTACCACTTGTCACCACCTTTCAAGCAAGCAATCCTCCTGACAGCAGAGCACCACTGCTTGGCTACATCCCCCTGAGCGCACACTGGCACCTACCCAGTAGTGAGCTCCAAGTGAAGCAAAGCAAACTTTCACACAAGCATCAGGCAGAAAGGGAGCAGAGCGTGTGCTTGCCTAAACCATGGCATGAGATCTGTGGGCATCCAGATGAGTGTTCAGAGAGTGAAATGGCCACATGTCCATCCCATGGGGAGCACTGCAGTGCCACCCAGGGTGAGACAGGACAGTGTAATTGTGGTCTCAGCAATGGAAAATAAAGACAGTTCCCCTAAGGGGTGTGGGAGAACAAAATAATTTTCTTTCTTCTGTGTGTCTTGCATTAATCCCTGGTGAGCTGCTGGCCTTCTGTGCTAAACTAGCCCACAGCCAGTGCTGAAATGAAGGGCTGACTTATCAGACTCTGCAGGTTAGTTAGTTCATTCTCCATTTTGGAATCAGTAACAGGAAGGAATTTTCTTTCTTATCTAGGAAGTGAACCTAAAATTGCTTTTCCTCAGGCCTCTGAATGATATTTACCATTAAGAAACAGCAACTATTAACTGTTGGGGCCCCTTTTCCTGGGAGGGCATTGGAGGTGGCTGTCCTATCATCTGGGGCTGGAGGAGGGAAGTAGAGCAGTCTCTCTCACTAGTCATTACTAGCACAAAGGAGGTGTGAAATGAAAATTTAAGTACATGCTTGTCTGAGGAAAAACAAAAATGTTGTAGATTTCCTGTATCACAAGGATATAGTTTTGAACGTTTGGCATCTATGATGTAAATCTCACCATATCCAGTGTTTTTCTGAAAGATTCCTCTTTCCTAAGGGTTTCTCTTCTGAAACAGTATCAGTAAGTAGTGATGCCATAGTTTTATTCTGAATGTATGCTTCCAAGTCTGAAATCCAAAAAGAAATCCAAACATATGAATCTTTAAGGCTCTTCAAGTATGTCATATATAAGATTGTAATGTGCATGAGGGGAAGCAGAAGAGATACTCCTGAAGGTATTCAGATGTGACAAGGAATGTGAGAAGACAAAATCAAAGAAGCCGGTCGGATGGCAGCTGCATGGATGTTCAAGGAGAAAGACAAAAGAGACTTGATTTTTCCTTGGGATGCCAGTGAGAGTCTGTGAAGGACTCATATGGGAAGTGATGTACTTTAGAAGGGGAAGATGATGTAGTATGAAGCTGAGTGAAGACCTTCTAGAGCATACAGGAAAAGTGGCAAATAGCAGAAAAAGAGTTAATCAGTGACTGGGAAATAGGGACTTAGCAGCAAGCACAGGAAGAAAAACAAAGAAAGTGTTGGAAAGTAAGAAGATAGATACACAACAGTTTCCAGAAAGAACCAGAGCGATGAAACAGGAGAGAGAGAAATCACATCTGACAGTGGGGATGCAGATGGAGATGAACTGAAGTTAAGTTAATGTCTGATTGGCAAGGGAAGCACTGGAAAGGAAAGCATTCAGTGCCTGCTGTTCTGGTTGCCAGACGGGAAGGTGAAGGGACAGACAGAAACACTAAGTAGAATGCAAAAGGAAAAACTGAGAAAGAGAGGTAAGCTGGTCAACACAGGGTTGTTTCTTCAGTCCAAGGTGTAACTGAAATCACCTGGGTGTGTAAGGCAGAGAAATAAAAAGAATAAAAGCCAAGTTAACAACAAACTCGAAAGTCAGAAGTAAAGATAGTACCTACCAGAAAACAGCAATAGAAACAGGAGATCCCAGAGAATGAAAATAGCTCAGTAGGCAAATCTGTTCTATTCTGTAATGAAACAAAGAGATAAATGGTCAAAAAGTTTGTTGTTTCCCACCATAGAAGCAGAGCAATCTCTCCTTACTTACTCCTTACACGCTCCACAAACCAAGGGATTTGATTTTGTTAGTAAATCACTGGGATGCCGCTCTAGATCTAACTACAGGCAAAAAAAACCCACACATAATTCATGCAAGTATACTGGCCTGGAAATGAATTAAGAAGGTCTGCTTGGAGTAACACAAGTTAGCAATATATTCCAGCCATACCAGGAAAACTACAGCCCTCCTCATGTGGGGGAAGAAAAGGGAGACAAGGTGTCTGGGCCTCTGCCTCATCAGGGACAGTCATACTTGCAAGGTGTCTCAAGTATTAAAGCCTAGTGCTGGCAGGCTGAAAAACAATGCAGGAAAAAGGCAGAGGTGGCCCAACCTGACACCGAACAAGCAAAGTAATGCTTCAAACTGTGTGATGCTGCTGAAGAAAAGCAGAGCACTACATAGCTTGTTAACTTCTAATCCCATCTATGCACAGTGAATCACTTGTACATGTCTGACCAAGTATCACACCTTGTCTTGACAGGAGATATTGCCTGGACAATAAGAGGTACCAGGTACATGATCCTCTTCAGGGCACAGAGGCAGGAGGAGGAGGCGATGCCCTGACACTCTGGGCAGAAGCAGTGTATGCTGAAGAAGGCATTGCACACAAGGGAACGACAGCTGCCACAACAGCATGTGTACTGGCTTTCTTTTACTTTTTTCCATAGCAAAGAGAAACCATTTTTTGCCCTCTGATACATGGACAGGACTCCTGTCTACTTGTGGTGAGTGTTATGGCTCTCAGCAAGCTTTGCCTAGCTACTCAAGAGGATGATTCATTCCATTTGTTCCCTTTTCTACTTCAACCTTATGAAGCATTTGAAATGAGTCTAATTTGCCCAGCATTCCCAAGGGGAGTGAGGGCAAGCCTTAAGGAAAGGCAGAAAATTGAAGATGTAATAACTGATAGATGTTCTGCTCAGCCCTCTGCTCAATGGTAAAATTAAAAGCTTGACCTGCTTCCTATGTATCTCATGGCTGGATTTTTATTTTATTTGATCAGCACAATGCTAGGTCTGTCAGAACCCATACTCCATTACTTCTGCCAGAAAATGCACTGTAGGGAGCAAGGATTCACGAATCAAACCTCTCCAAGGGTCAAAGAGCAAACAAATGGGGACAAAATAGTTTTAGAAGTAGACTTCAGAGTGACACATAAAACATTAAAATCTGATTGAAAACTATGTATAGCTGTGAATCTGCTTCTTCTTCTGCATAAGTGAATACTCCTGAGTTCCCAAAAAGTAAAACTTTTGGGGGAAGAGTTCTGACTGGGTATGTTAAATTTTAAATTAACAGCAGGCGTATTTCTAACCAAATTGCCTGAGAATCCCTGCCACAATGAGGCAACACAGACATTTCTGGGACACCTGTTTGCTTTCTTGAAATAAATTTCTTATGTATTAGCCTCCCTTTTGTTCTTCCAGTTGCTCCATGAATTGCAAAAATATTCTCTGAAATAAGTAGATTAAGATATATGGGTGAATAATCATTTTAGGTTACCTACTATAGTGTTTATATGAAACACAAATACAACTGGAACTTGTGAAGTTTCTGGCCTCAAAATGAACAACTCTTTGACAGAGTCCTCCCAAACCTTCTTTGTCTTGGGACTTTTTGTGGGTACTCTCCTACCTCACTTCAGAGCCTTAATATTTGCTTTGGGAAAACAGTCTTTCCATTTGTATTTTGTCAGGTAAATGAGATTTAATTTCATCTGCACATAATTATCTCTAAAGTGAAAGACTCATATATAAAATTACAGCACAACAAACTTTGTGAAAGTTTCTAAATACACAAATATGTAGAAGGCTGTCATGTAGGCTTTCAAAACCTCTTTCCTGAAGAGTCTTCTTCTCTTAAAATTAAACTTGAATCTCTCACAGCAAACTGGGAAAAACTTAGACACGAGAACAGAGTCTGACTTGGTGTACACTTCCACGTTTACAGTTTGTGTGATTACTTGATATATAAATGATACAGATAAAGTAGCTATAAAGATGAAGACAAAGACCTAGACATAGATATAGACCTAGATGTAAACATAGACACAGACATGAAAAAATTAGAAAGTTTTACTATTTCTAGTTAGCTTTAATTGAATGGTGTTTCATTTTCAGAAGATTTATATTTTGTTGTATTCACTGAAATTGGAGAAGGCAAAAACTAAAACAGTTAGAAACTGCTGTAAATAAAGAATTCTTTTGCCTGTTTAACTGGATAAGCTAGGACTGATAGACTATATGCCCATATCACTCAATGCAGGGCATTCATAGTAAAACTAAATCAGTAAATAAGTATTGGTTATTTCTAAGAGTTCCCAGTTATCATGATAGACTAATTCAAAATATGAAAGTAGATTGAAGTAACTGGAACCAGAATATTTCGACAAGAAATGGACAGGACCATTCTAATCTTACTCATTAAAAATTTGGAGAAAAAAAAAAAGAAGAAAGAATTAGGGAAAGATACTGAGAGGAAGGAAGTTAAGAAGCCAAGAGCAATGAGCTAGGACATTGCACCCTTGTATTATTTATAGAGGGGAAGACTTACGAATCATAAACAGGGACTGCAGCAGGCCATTTGCAGACAAAATTAAACAATGGTTATTTCCAGGAGGACTGCTAATCCAATACCAACTACTGAAAATGCTGAAAACCAAAATGATTGATGGCACAAGAAAGATGCACTTTTCCTGTCCCATTAGTCTACAGATTTACAAAATCAAAGAAAATATAAACTGTACCCTCCTAGGCATATCTAAAATGTTCCCCAGTTTTATCTGGAACTAAGCAAAAGACAAAAGGGAAGAAGCTATCTTAAACATAATCTCATCACTACACCTCTTAATCAGCAACCTCCTCTAATCTTCTTCCTTTTCTGATTTCAGATGAGATAGATCAAGATCATCAGCAGAGGATGGGGGTCTGATTCCTCAAGTGATTATTTCCTGTGCCTACCTCCAACTTCCTCTGACCTCAGACAGTTGATATCTCCTCTTTAATTCAGGTTAGTAAGTATGACAAGGGAAAGGAAATTTTTTACTACACTTAGGTGTAAGGAGCTATAGTTGCTCAGGGAGGTGTGGTTGTTTGTGGATATAATATGTACTGTGGATATAATAAAAATGCTGACAGTTAGGGCAGCATTATCCTAATTATCCATTGGTGTTAATGCTTATTTCAAGACCTTAGTCAATGGGAATGTGTTTAGACTTTGAATTCTATGGACAGCTGAACTGCTCATCACATTAGTATAGGACACAATTTCCATACAATCCTAACCAGAGATAAAGACTAAGGCCTTTGTATTTCAATGTGCCAGCCATGGTTATGAGCTGAAGCATGTTGTACATCCTTTTTTTAGCACAGGAATACTCTGTGGTTAGTGCTGACTGCAAGAGCCAGTAATTATCTAAGACTGTTATTCTGTAATTTTATGTCCTTACAAAAATTTGTTCTATAAGAAAGCAGAAGAATTTTTTTCTTTTTACTTATTTATTTATTTGTTTTGGAAAACAATGGCTGAGAGGAGACATAAAGTGCTGACTGTAGACACATCAAGAAGCCATAAACCTAAGGGAGGGGAAAAGATATTTAAGCTAGAAAGTAACGTTGGCACATGAACAAACAAATGTTAACAGGGCATGAAAAAGATTAGGAGAAGTAGAAGTAGGTCACAAATGATCCAAACAATGAGAGAAGAAAGGACCTTTCCAGTAGATGAAAAACAAATACATTTCCAAAGTGCATTTAAGATGAAGTTTAACAAATTCTTGAAAGGGAGTAAGAAGTAAGAAGTCTGCTGGTTGCTGTCACTAAACAGCAGGATGACGTGTGAATGACATCTTTCTCCTGCCTCCTTTGTTTCATGGCAACAAAGATTTGTAGATTTTGGCAAGAAGACAGTGAGCAGGATGGCACAGCATGCCTTAGTCATGTCTCTTTCCTAGAAATTCAGGTAATCAAAAGCTTAGTCAATGCTACAGAATGTACAGTGACCATGGTCCCATTTGTGATTCTAGAGGTTTGAAGTAAAGTGTGCATAAAGTCTCCTTTTATGTTTTTGATCACCAGTTCTCCTGTATTTTCTGTAGAAAAATACATCACATTTCATATATATATATAAAAACACAAGTTATTACAAGAACACTTTGTTATCCTGAAGCCAGGCACATTGCAACCACTAAATAACTTAGTTAATTAAGTTATTATTGAATTATTGAACTGAACATCTAACTGCTCCTTACAGGAGCTTGTAGGACCACATGAGACATCTGAACCTTTGACTAACAGACTGACACAATTTCTTCTTTGAAGAGTATTTCTCTTTAGAGATGACACATTGCTAAAGTGTATGGTTTTGGTTTTTTTTTCTCTGAAGTCATTGTTTTCCTGTCACTGCAAAAGAACCTTAATCACATGCACTTGTTTGTCACATATAAAGAACAAAGTGACAAATTCTGATGTCTACAGTGAAATCACACTAGGTAAATATAAAAGATCTCCTAAAAAGCAGAGTTTGACTATTGAGATTTAATGTGATGCTTCTACTATTCACCTGCAGGCAGCGATGGACCTGCAGTCTGCTTGGACTGCCAAAACTAGATCCCAAGTGAGATAATCAAACAGAATATAGCAATTTTCTAACTTTTTGTCCAAAGTTGCCTCAAAGTTGACAGACTGTTTAGCCTCAAGTATCTCATATACTACCATTTACTTTACCATCAAACTTCTAGCATAAAAGTTCATTCATTTTCTCACCAAGAAGTTCCACAGACCATTTATCATCACTGACAGAGCACAGCACATGCTTGCCTCCATGAAGCACTTTATTTTCTACTTGAGTTTTCTACCATGAAAATGTTCTCTGCAACTTTTATGCAATGTTGTCACTTTATCTACTCCATCTCTGCATCTTGGTCAACTGAGAAGTCAATTTGGCACTGAACAATGCAAAGCCCAAGTCCTCATGACTCAGGAGCATCTCCCCACTAACTTTAAGGTCTTGTGGGACAGTCACTCACCACATTGCTTGCATATTGTGCCTACTCACTTGTCTGAGGAAAAAAACAGAAACCTCAGTCTCACCATCATTGTGAGGAGGCATTTTTCACCGTCCTTGTGAACAGATGTTGATTAACCTCATTTCCTGGGTGCAATGTGTGCATACAGCCTTTGTGTCCTGAGAAGTGATCCATGTACAACTGCCTCACTTCCCAGGAGCATTATCATCAACTCTTCCTCTTTACCAATCCTTTGAAAAGGGGATAAGGTTTTTCTCAGGCTGCTCATTACTGTGAACAAGAGGAGGAGGGGTAGGAACAGCAGCCACGGTTTGACAAATGACCTTTTGTAATAGATTAAACAAATTGCAAAAATTAGGTGTGCTACAAATGCCCTCAACTCTCTCTCCCTTCACTTCTCCACAAGAACCTCCCTTCCCAACTGCATGAAAGATACCTTCTTGGCATCCTTAAAAAGCAGGAGCATGCTTGAGAGAAAGGAAGGATGACTAAGTGACACATAGGATTAGTCACTTAATATAACTGTAATTCAGGACAGATCAGTGACTAATTGATTCTCAAGTCTAGCATTGCCCTGACACCAATAAGCATGCCTGACATGAAAGAACTCTGTCTCCAGTAATAACTCACACCAAAAACTGTGTCACAATGACTTATATCAACAAAAACTAGCAGTGCATTTGGAGCCAAGTCAACTGTAAACTTTCCCCTCTCAGTGAGCCCTTGCACACACCGGAAAAGAAAAGGCAAAGTTGGTGCAGACCTTCTAGTTCACAGTCGGTGCTGAAGAGGCATCTGGGTTTTTTAGTATGATCTGACAGTTTAGAAGCACAGAACTGTCCCAGTTTCTCATAACTCCATCAGACATTTTTGAAAGTTCTCCCCTTGTACTTGTGGGGATATATTCACAACCAGAAGCTTGAGTGCAAATCACAGTGTACCTCTACAGCTGGAATCTCTGAGGAACAGATCACCAGAGGTGGGAGAGTATATCTCCGTCCTCATCTGGCATGGTCACTCTTATGATCTGATGCTAGAGGTCATGTAGACGTCCCGCATTCCTGCACTGCTTGCTCTATCATATCTGTTCATACAATCAGCAGGCTGGTAGTGAAATCCAGCACTGGGAGGTATTACATCTTTTGCTTGACCACACTGACTTCTCATCTTTTTCTAAACCTCATCTGAAAAAGGCCATTTTCTCTTCTGCTGTTTTTGCAAGGAAGTGGTCAGATCAGGTCAAGTTGTTCTCTATTGCTTTTTCATTTTTGATTAGGACAGCCAAGTTCTGCCCCGGTGCTAAGTGGGTTCATCTTTATAGCTCACTGCATACTCATCTCTTTCAGCAAGTCCTTTGTTTGAGAACAAATCCCAGAGATTAAAACTCTCTCAGTTCTGCAAGGGAAATCTGGTCTCTGGGCACTCTCCTTGATAAAGGCCTGATTTCTCATATTAAGAGCCCACAAATAGCTCATTTCAGTGAGAACCTCTTGAAGGAACGTCACTACTTACATAGGACTTGTTTTTTCTTTTTGTTCCTTTTTCTTTTTCTGCGGACAAATGATGAAATCATTGATGTTGTTTGCCATTAGCAATACAAATAACAGCATGAGGCTAAGCCACAACTGAACAAATGCTATTTCAATAAAACTATAGTCAAGTCTGTCATGAGTGCCTACCTGCACGATGCTGGAATTCATCCCCATTGCCTCATGACTTTCAACGCTGTAAGAAACAGTCGGGCTCATCATAATGACTGTGACTGGGGCATTTCAGTCTATGCAGCCTGTAGTCTTTCCAGCCTGCAGCAACCCAGAGGAAACTGCTATTCTCAGGCATACCCTATTGTCCACTTACATTTGAAGAACAATGCTAATTTAGCACAACAGGCCAACTACTCAGCTATGTAAATCACTTTAGGTCCCCTTGAGTCTTTGGCTGTCCCAATTAACTCCAAAGAAAAGTCTGGTGCAAAATACCAGAGAGCTTTTTTTTTTGTCTTTATGTTGAATCTGTGAGAATAATACAATTTTCTGGTTCTTATACTGAACTGTGACATTCTCACCAAGTTAGGCTACAGTGTATTATCTGACAGTATTATCTCTTCCTTGCCAGTGAACCTAACTAAACTGTGCAGTAGGTTTTGGTTCTCATTACAGATCCCATCAGATGATGGCAGTACAAGATTCATCGGAGGAGATGTTCAACAGGAGCACATAACTGACTCTGAAGTGCTGCATTTAAGCTCTGGACCACATAACCCCTCAAATCAGACTATGTTCACTTTCTCACTTTGTTGATATAGTAGTGCACGCAACAGGTACCATCATACTAAAAGTGTGAAGTTTGGTGCTGTTTTGAGTTCAGGTTGCAGAGAGCCAGTTGTATTTGCTATAGCTGTATTCAGAGATCTCTACTGCTTGTCTGAGGCATGGACCACTCTTAGTGAAGTGCTCCAGGAAAAGGAATTGACATTAAAGGGACCAAGTTTCCAAAAAAGTAAGGAGTCAAACACTGTGTCAGTGCTCACTGTAAAGCCAGGTAACACCAGTCTGAGGCTTTATCAGAAGAAACACATCTTCTGGTGGGGTTTTTTGTTTTATTTTTTCCCATCTGGGTTAAGCTGACATAAACATACTTAATTCATTTAGTTAGCCTAGATTGCACTCAATCTTTTTCAATTGTGCAGGCCAGGACTCTCATTTGAAAGTTTCCCTGTAAGATTTCCAAAACATTGCTGCTAGGTCTGAGATTTTGTGAGAATAATGTTTTTTTCTTTTTATCTTTTCTTTTTAATTTTGGTGCTCTTTCTTCAAGTCAAAAGCAGAAGTACAGAGTACTTAAAGTGAGAAGAATTCCAGCAAAACAGGAGTAAAATAGGAACCTTCTAAAAGGCTTTTTGTCAATTTGATTATAAAATGGGCAGAACAAGATACTTCTTCTCAGAACCCTGCCCTAACAGGATCTGGGTCCATGCTGGCTTATAGGCCATTAGTGAGGACAAAAGATATGGTACAGCTTTTCCTGTTCACAGAGATGCAGTAGTAGTCACCACCTTCTGCACAGAGAGAGCAGCTGTTAGTTCTGTTCAGGTCTGAGCATTTAGGGGTTAACTCACAGCTCACTTCTGATTTTGACCCTGTGGAATTACACAGTAGCATCCTTCAAAACTTTCTAGTATCTCTTTGATGAAAATGTTTTAAAACAAGGTATCAGAATAAAAGTATAATAAAAACAAAGTGGTTTGCAAAGAATTTTGTCTAGCTTTGCAGGTCAAGAAGCTCTAAGCAAATATTTACAGTGCACATTAGAAGTTGCGATACAAACTCCGGCATACCAATATCAGCATTCAAGAATTAGTCACTCTTCCCTTCCCCGTTATGCAATAGATTCAAGAGAAGAATTTTCTTCTCTGATATTGCTGGAAGAAAGGTGTATTTAGCCCTAAAGGGTAGCTTGGTCAGGGATGCGGAGATCTCACCAAGGACACCCCAGCTCACTGGTCTCTAGACTGCACTGTTTCAGCAGTCTAATTCCTTTGGGGTAGGTGCCTGGCTGTGGTGGGATGTCCAAAACCCCAGCCTGGTGCCTTGGTTCCCTTTTTACGGTGCTCTTTCTGAAAGGTGATTGAATTGACAGAGCAGTTTGGCAGCAGAAGAAACCAGCCAGAGACTTTTTCAATGGACACTGGCTTGGTCCACAGCTCTGTTTTCTGAATCACCTGAGCTTGTATTTCACTCCTGATGCACGTGTAGGTTGCCCTTACAAATGATGTTTCCCTTTTCCCCCTGATGAGACTGGCGGACTTCTAACTTGAAAAATAGCTGAAAAGTAAGGATATTGTGATTTGAAGTGTGAGGGTTTTGGGCAGTCATGAGTTAAGAATTGGTTAATATTAATTAAAGTAAACAGAACTCTTAGTTTTACCTTTCCAAAATGTGATAATAAAACAATAATGTAAGTCACCAATTCCTGGCCTTTCTCCAGTATTCTGAAGTTTTGTTATGATTTACTGGACACAACAATGTCAGGCAAATCTATTATCTTTCAGATGGCTGTTTATCTCAAGCCTCGTCTCTAGACCTAACATTTTTTTCAAGGCATATAACTTTATCTTGAATTCACAGAGATTGACCTGTTTGACTCCTGCTAGAATATACTATGGTTGCTTTCCAAACTATACACAAATATATACATACAAAGCAAAAAGTAAGAATTCTGGAATGCCAGAACTTTAGTTATATTTAGTGTTGAGGCAAGTCTTGATTTTTTTTTATTTATTTTAATTACACTGGTGGAATGAAAATAGCAGTATACAATAACATGCCTACATCAAAACATTGGCAGATATATTGAGTGATAACATTTTAATTTCTGATTACACCAACATAAACAGCAGCATGAATCTCTTCCCCTCTTGTTATGAGTTCCCTTTTTGCTTTTGCTTTGTTTTTTTTTTTTTAAATCTGGAATTTGAATCTATTGCAGTCAATGAAATGAATCATGTGTAAAATTTGCTTCAGAGTCCAATAAAGATGGGGTAATGGCAGCATGCAGAGGTGGGTAATTACAGTGTGTGGATTCAGGCCTGGCTGAGATCTGAGTTCAGATGTCTAACTAAGGAAGACTCATAGCTAATTCTGAAAATACTTGTTGGAGGCTATCTGGCTCTACAACTCTCTGCCAGATCTGACTGCTCAGCCTGTGTGCTTTTTCCTTCCTGCAACCGAGACCTGGTAAATCCTTTCTGTCCATTGCATGTTGTTATTTCTTCAAACACTTTACCTCCTATAGCTTAGGATCACACCGTTTTGGAGGGCTGCTCTGGAAAGAAAGTGTGTTCTGCATTCTGTGATGAAATTTTTTAGATACAAGCATTTCCACAGTTAAACAAAAAGCTCATATTAAATAGGAGAGCACTTAATATATCAGGCTCATGTTATTCTTGGATGCCTAGTTGTATGAAGAGGATTTTTTGTTACATGTTCAGTATTGCTCTAATTTACTTACCAAAGGACTTCTACTGCTTCCTGCAGCTCAGAGAAACATTTTCTGCTTCCAGAACCAGAACCGCAGCATGAAATGAGCACCAGAGGGCAATAACCCACCTGATTTCTTCCTACTTCTTTGCAATGCCTCAGCAAACTTCTTTCTTCAGTCTAAAGATGTGGCACTTATTTTCTTCTCCTTTGCTACACCCCTGTGACATAAATATGCAAATAATGAGCTATTACAAAACTGTAATTAGATTTTTATTTAGTGACTAGACATTGGTAACTGAGGAAGAATCTGGCCATGGCAATATCATCAATTCTTGACACTGTAAATGTGGAGAGGGATGCTGAAAGGAGAAGATCCACTATGCATTTAGGTGTACTGCATTGTAAGTGAGAAAGAAATTGTCCCTGAGAGGATCTTGCACTGTCTTGGTACTACACTCACACACAGAACCAGAATGAGTATGAACTTTGAATATCTATGACAATCTTTCCTTCTTAGACTCACAGCTAATTTCTCTGCAGGGAGATGGAATAAACAGAACTGCTGACGAGTTATTAACTTTCTGCTCTCCAAGAGAAACATGAGGCCATGGTCAGTAGAGTGAGAGATGGAGGATTAGTGGGGTGGATGGTTCCCACAGCTGTGGAGGCAAGCAGTTGTGGGAGGCACTGCCCAGAAACCAACCATAGGTACATCTGTTGCTGCAGTTGCTCTGCTCATGAACATCTGTCCTTCCCCAGCTGTTCTAATGAGACTTCCCCTGTGCCCAGATCTGGCCTACAAGTGAGGAAAGACACAGCCTGCAGCCATTGCTACTCAGTTATTTGTCCCACCATCTGTATTATGCAGGAAATGGGATGGAAAACAGTATTTTGCCTATATTGCTCGCTAGTCTCCTCTAGCTTGAAAGATGGAAGTTAGCAGTCATCCCAGACTGAGGCTCAAGGCAGGACATGAGACCATTTTAACTCCCTATATCTTTGCCAGGTTTAAAAACACTGTTTCTGCGATAGCATCATGAAGCTGTGTCTAGGATATGTATATTCATGTCTTTATTTATTCCTGAACACTGAAAAGCTTAACCACAGAGCTTGTGGCTAGAGTCCTAGGTAAAAAGAGAGGTTGAGCACACTTTGTACTCTTTTGTGACCTCTTTAATGCAACCCCTAGGTTTTCCTTTGGGACATATCCTTGAGTCAGCTGTGTCACATATCATATTATATTTCTTCTTTAAAGTCCACATCATTTTAATAGCAATACCTCCAGAGGTTTTATTTGTGATCTGAATAAAATCCCAGTAGATTATAAAACCCAGGGAACATGAACCTTGAAAGAGGGCAGTGGCTGACTGTATTTTTGTACACAGTATTTTAGCAATAGGAAAAATAAACTCCTTACACTTGTGTTAGCTGGCTTCTGGAGACCAATATCAAGTTTTGCCTTTAGAAATGGAAAGGAGCCAGAAGTGTTATTTTTACACACCTTTAACATAGAGTTACTGGATTCTAAATGTAAAACAAGCAAAAGCAAATACTTGCCAGCCAATAAGACTGGAATTAAAAGTTCCCCTCTGTTGTGAGTAGAATGATCATTTTCTCTAGCCTTAACTGAAGTCTCTTCAACTAACATAGCAGATCCATAACTTACCTGTTAAATGCAAATGGCTGTCCTTGAGTTCCCATCAAACTACCCTATGCTGGATGTCATGCTTCCTTGTGACTTTGCAAGGCTGTTATATCTGAGATTAGCAGTCATGTCTAGTTTTGAAGGCCATGGTTCTGATCTCGAGGACTGGGGAACACTCCTACTTCTACATCTTGAAGGATGTTAAAATCTGACCATAGAAAAATATTCCTGTGTGAATTGCATTTTCTGTGTCTTAGTCTACTTTTTTCAAACTGTGATTCTCTAGACAAGTCAACATCATCTGGGAATGGCTGCAAACACCAACATTTTTTAATTATAAGCACACATAATAGTGAACAAAGATTTGTCAGTGATCCTCCCATTGGCACATCTTTGCTCAAAAGAAACGTCTGTCTTTTAACCATACCCCTTTAAGCCTTTCTTTTATGAGGCATCCTGTTATGCAAGACCTTGGCTGCGATCCAAACCATATTGGGCCCCTTTTAAGCATCCCTTTTACAACCTATCTTTTACAGTAACACACCAGTCCCTTGTTTCCCAACAACAACTTTCTGTACAGAAAGCTTTCAGCCCCAAAGAGGCCTTTAGACCCAGCATTTGTGTGATTTTCACCATAAATAACAACCCTTATTTATCAGCAGCATTAATCTATAAAGGCATTATTCTGAAAACTAGCAGCTTTTCAGAGGTTGCTGAAAATGTTACAATAAAGTAACACCTAGAAAATCGCTTGGATTTAACTAGTGTTATATTTCTCTTGGGTTGTAACTTTCTGTGTTGTTAACATATTATCTCTCAGTTGTCACTCCAGTTGACCTAGAGGATGCAGTGCATGTATTAGCCATCTACTGATCTCCAGAGAAATCTTCCTGAACTAATCACTGAGCCAGTTATGGGCTTATTTCACAAAGACATAAGACTTAAGAATGTAGAGATCTCAATATCCTTTCACACACCCTCCTCACGCTGCCATCTGGTTAAGCAGCCACTACCATGGAAAGTAATTCATCTGTCTGTAGGTCTTCATGAAGAAGGAAAGAATGGATTTTTGACTGAAATTTAAAGAAGCAAGAAAGAGAAAAAGAAGGAAAGAAAGAAGGAAAGAAGGAAAGAAAGGAAGAAAGGAAATAAGAAAAATAAATAAATAAATAAATAAATGAGAGAGAGAGAGAGAGAGAAAGAAGAAAGAAAGAAAGAAAGAAAGAAGAAAGAAAGAAAGAAGGAAAGAAGAAAGAAAGAAAGAAGAAAGAAAGAAAGAAAGAAAGAGAAGAAAGAAAGAAAGAAAGAAAGAAAGAAAGAAAGAAAGAAAGAAAGAAAGAAAGAAAGAAAAGAAAGAAAGAAAGAAAGAAAGAAAGAAAGAAAGAAAGAAAGAAAGAAAGAAAGAAAGAAAGAAAGAAAGAAAGAAAGAAAGAAAGAAGAGAGGGAGGGAGGGAGGGAGGGAGGAAAAGAGGAAAAGAGGAAGGGAGGGAGGGAGAAAGGAAGAAAGGAAGGGAGGAAGGGAGAAAGGGAGAAAGGAAGGGAAGAAGGGAGAAAGGGAGGAGGGAAGAAGATAACTATTTAGGATATGGAACAAATCAGAAAAGAGAAGGAGAAATTCAAGCATCATCCAATACTCAAATCTCTTGCAGTACATGAAAAAGTAAGCTGTAGTAGTCTAATTAAGAAGCATTTCTGTTCTGTAGACAGAACACCTTGTGTGGTCTGCATCTAAATAATGTGGATGCATTTAAACTCTTGATATTTTGATCTTTCAAGTCTTCAATTTTGCAAGCATAATGCAGTAATAGATACATTGAATGCTTTCCAAGGGAACGTGCAGTCACTGTTTTGCAAATTATAACTCAAGTACAGGCTAGGAGGAGAGGGTATTTTGGAGGATGGAAAAACATCACTGGATATTTTCATTATCATTAAGCATAAACATCAAATGAGCAGATTTTATGCTTGGGCTGGTCAATTTTCAGGCCAATTTGAAAGCAACGTTAGAGTACTTAATATAGAAATTGCTTATTGTACCTTACTATCCATGGTCTCCAGTGGGAATTTGAAAAAATCTTTGATTGAAAGACCGGTAAACAAACCGTAATGGCTTATGAATAGCAAATGTTACAGTAGCAAACAGAATTGTAGAACAAAATATAGTGCTATGTTCTTGATCCTGCAACAAACAGTCACACACACACATACGAACACAAAATTGTTTGGTAGGATTTTTGTTAGAATTATGTTGCTGTAATTCAGAGATGGTGGGTTGCATGGAAAAGGAGAATCAGAATCAAAATGTGATGCATGCAGAAGTAGGCCATGAATCACATCAGTACACAGATACCTTTGCTGTATCTTCAGCTTCATCCAAGTCAGATTGTCTCTTAGATTTGCTTTTTCCTTCTTCCACCTCACTGATGCTTGTGCTTGGCCTCTCCACACATCAGAAACAAGAGAAAATAGTGAAAAGACACCTCCACTATTTTTAACATAACTCTGCTGTAGGTTGAGCCTCAGAAGTGTGAGACTCTCAGATCTGCATATGGAAAAACAACAGGCACTGATTGTACCTGTATTGCACAACTTTGGGACCCCTTGTGGTCCTACTCTCCAGACTCTTTCTCGGACCTCTCCAACAATACAGTTTCCGTTTAGTTTCTGAGGATAGCCTAGTTTGGCTAATGAATTTAAGACCAGTTTTCGAGTTAGTTTGTTAATATATTTTTGGAATAGAGTAGCAATGGAAGCAGGGAAAGAACATTTTTTGCTATTAGTTCTTTACCTGAGGCTATCACTGTACAAACATGATGATAAAAAACAAGATTAAGTGAATACATGACTTCAGCAGCGCTTTAATTCCTCTGCTATCAGGTATTAATTTAAGCTGCAACTAAAACAATGGGCTATTGGATGCCATTGGTTCAACGAAAACCCTACTCCACATGACTTTTCCACTGGAATGCTTTCAAGGTCTTTTTCCTCTTCCTATCCTAGCTCCAAAACTTTTATGCAAACGGTCTTAGTCACAATTAGATTACATCAAAGAATGTTTGTCTTGGTTTCAAGCCTGCTTGGGTTAAAACCAAGATAAATTGCAAATTGGCTAAAACCACTAACAAACACCCACATTTTCTGGTCATTACAGATGAGGAATGTACAGTGCATTTAGGTCCTATATTTCCACCGCCCTATCCTGTCCTTAGTCAGCAATTTGTTAGGTAATTGAAAAACAAAGTTCAATAGAGAGTCTCAGAGTGGGTGGGTTTTTTCTCTTTCCCCTTTTGGCTTTTGTGCATCACAGAATACTTACACAGGAGTCAAGTCACAATGGGACACCCATAAAAGCCACCACATGTGAAACATAAAGAGAGGAGGTAACTCCTGGTGCCTAATGCTAGAAGAAAAGTAAAACTTAATATGACCAGTTACAAGGCAAGGCAGTCCTGTTCTGCATCCTCCTCTGTCTCCACAGTCACAAATGAAGACAATGAACAGATATCAAACAAGCCTGCCTTCACCCCATGCTAATGCAAAACTGCTGCCTTCTGGATTGTCTGCAAAATAGAAAAAGTAAAGAGGGGTCATTTACACTGCCACCAGAGTGGAGATATCTCTGGTGAGTCACACTCTGACCTGGACAGCAAAGCACTTCGGAGCCACTGGACTCCGGTGAGAGTAGAATTAAACACACTGCAACTGGCCAAGGAAGGATGTGAAAAAAAGCATGACATTAGCACAACCTTTTTTGCTGGCTGTGGTGTGATAGTTAGTGAACTTAGAGCCAGTACTGACACGAAACCCTGTAGACTAGAAGTGAAAAGTCAGCGCTGATGTAAATGGATTTTTCGTTCCTGGAAGCTGAAGGGGGCTGTGCAATTTCACCTTATTAGGGCTGTACTGTTCAACTTTCTCAGTACTGGGCCAATTTTACTACGTACGTTTTAAGTCTGTGTAGCTCAGAGTTATTCTGGACTTGTAGCACTACTTTCTAATAGATGTAGTCAGAAAAAAATAAATACGATCCATGAAAAAATGTTGAAGTATAAAAATACTCTTGGACAGATATTTGCCACAAGGAATATTTGCTCCTTGGCATTCAGGTTGGCCAGTCAGCCCAAAATAGACTGTTTTCCCAGAAAAAATTTTATGAAGGTACATTTTGGGAGAAAATTTTTCCAGACTCTTTTCCCCTAAGTACTCAAGATGACTGCCACAGCTGTTAACACAGTGATGAAATTGCTGTCATTCAGACATGGATTGGCAAAAAAAAAACTGCATAGAAAATTTAAACAACTGGAAGTTCAGTATGTCCAACAGCAGTTTCAGCTGTGTTCTGTCGCATGCAGCAGATTAATATATTCCTCTGGAATGCAGAGTAACCATAATTATTGCTTAGTCCAAATTGAACGAGAAAAACATGGCTGATGGTCAACTTTCTAGGTAAAAAGGATCACTCATCATATCAGGTCTGTATCCTCAGCTCCAGCATTTCCCTCAGGTGCATTATTTTCTGGAAGAAAAGGTTTTAAAACTAATTCAGCACCTTCCACAGACTTTAAAGGTGTTTTGTTAACTCACAGTTATTTTCTTTAGCAAATTGAAATCCTAGAAAAAGCCAATTATCTCTCTAAAAATACAACTGCTATTAAAGAAAGTACATGTTGCTATTATGAAAAGCAATAATTCTAATGAGGCTATGAAATGCTTCTTAATGCTTTTAGAATCAAGTGGAAATCAAGATTCTCAAAAAGCTTTGTTGTCTTGGGTGTCTCTGTGTCTGATTTCAGGTCTGATTTTTCAGATATGCTGAGAAATGGCTGCCTGAAAAACAAGCTATACAACAGTGCTGGAAATCTCAGAGTTCAGATCCAAACACAGTTACAAATTTCAACAATGATTAAGTCACTGGTCTGTTTTTTATCCTTTACAATTATCATGATGACTTATAATATTTGGATCTGATTCCAGATTTTCTAAGTTTTGATCTGACACATCCTAAAGCTGTGCACCTATTTAAATTGCTTACTTGACTTCAATGTTTGGATTAAAATAGCATAATAACTTTTTCTTTTTTTTTTTTTAAAGCATCAGGAAACTACTGCAATCTACGTACATGTACAATTGCTAGCCAGTAAAATGCTTTCAGAATGTTTTTAGGCTCACAGACAAGACAATCAGAAATGTTCATTATGAACATCTGGTATGAAAGTCTACAGTGTTCTCTGGAATGAAAAGTGATTGGGGCCAGAATGAGGATGCCATGGACAAAGCCTTATTGGCTCACTACCGTTTTGCACATGCAAGTCCACAGCATATGCCAGTCTTGCTCTGTCATCACATGGTAATTTAGGGTGAAAGGCACACAAATGCCTGTCCAATGTTTTGTAATGTCATCAGATGTTTGTGGATCATGCAGTTGTTCTTGAGTCAGTATACACATAACATTTCCCTTTTCTGTAATGGCTTGGCTAGCCTGGTTAAGGCTGGTGGTCATAGGGAGGATGATGGTGATCCGGTCTTTTGTACTCACAAAGGCCTGACGGTCAAACGTGCATTTCTTCCCTGTTGACTGAGCCTAAGGAGCTTCTGCCCATTACTCTTTCCTGGGAGTGCCTAGATGGGGACAAAACAAACTCTTCTCGTCTTCTTTTCAGGATGTAATCCAATGCTTATAGAGATGGCAAGGCCATTTCTGAGTCTTACTGCAGTCAAGATTTAGACTACATATATAAACCATAAAGTGCTTGGAGTCTTCTTGTGACAGTCTCCTATCTCTGTGATGTGCCTGCCTGCAGAAACAAAAAGAGCCTTAGTAAGATATACTCAGAAAGGAAAAAACAAAACAAACAAAAAAAAGAGACCAGATCTAATGAATGGAGGGCACGCCATATTGTAAAAGACAGAAACGGATTCTGTTCAAAAAGCCAAACCAAAACATTTCCTAAACATCATACTTTTAGTGTACCTGATTTAGTCTACCCAAGAAACAGGGAACTGCCATTCGATTCTGGCCAAAGGAAGGTGTCCAAGACTGAATTCTTGGAGTACACAGGGTGATTTCATAATTTCTTGCAGGTTGCCAGAGGTTTTGCTTAGCATTTATTTTTATTTATTTATTTATTTAGAACCAGCACAGACATTCCTCAGTGTGATTTTTCATTCCTTTCCCTCATTTCCCTGCCCATTTGTGTGTTGCTACCCAGTGTTTCTTCATTTATGGTGTTGTGCAGGGAAGAAAGGTGCAGGAGAGTGAGTTGCTGGTGACCTGGTGATGTGGCAGGGAGCAGAGGGAAAGTTCTCCACTGTCATTTCTGAAGTCAGCTTTGATCAGTTTAACTGCTAAGGTTCCAGGGAGAGAGAGAGGAAACGAACCACAGAGTTAGGTGGTAAGGTTTATGAAAAGAGGAGTGTTAAAATCCTGCAAGGCAGAGGCAATGATCACCCTGCTGCCCCTGCCTGGTGATGGAGAGGAGCTACGGGGAAAGGGAAGTGATTATTCCAGATGGTTTAAACAGCTGCACAAATACTCTCCATCGGCCTGTGAGTGAGGGCAGGGAGGAGGCAATGAGCCCATGTCCTGCACTAGTGCATGGAGCAGAGCCAGCTGAGCACCCCTAGGCTGAGCAGCTGCCATGGATGGGCTGGTAAGTAACATGGCTCTACTAATGACTTGGAAGGGGATGTGAGGATGCACATGGTAAAATGTGGATCACTCCCTGCAGCCACTAAAGATGGCTGTCTTTCTTCTAATCCCAGAAAGGCTCCCTGGTGGTCTTGTGTCTTCATGACCACTTCCCCCAGTGCTCCCTGTAGTCAAAGAGGCAATGTCCAATGTCTCACTCAGTGAGGATTGGAAAACAACTTCACTCAGAGAGCTGTGTCTCCTCTTGGTGAAGATCTTCATTTTGGGATGAACGGTGCCTTATTTTAACCCAGGTCCCATTGGACTGACACCTCCCTAATTCAAGGTGACCAGGGCGGTTAAGTAAACTAGTCACCCTCTATGGTTATAAATTAAAACATCACTCACAATTTTGTAGCACAATGTGTTTTTTTTTTCATAGTTTATTGCTCTAAAATCACAAGAAGGGTGAAGTTCTCTTTCCTTTTTGAAATAATAACGTAACGCGGAAGGAAGCAAGGGAAGAAACAAACAAGAAGAGAGGGAAATAAGGGGACAGCTAAAATAAATACGGAGGGGAAGGGGGAAATTAATGAACTTGCTCTGTCTAATAAACAGTTTCCTTCTTTTCCCCCTCCCATGAGTGCTGTTTGTTCACCAGTCCATGCTGGCCACGTTTTCCCAGAGCTCCCTGCCCAGACATCCGAGGAGCAAGGGCTGCAGGAGATGTACCAGGTCAGCTGGTGGCCAAGGCTGTGGTCACCCCACCGTGGCAGCACACCACATGCAAGACTACCATGAGAAAGGAGCGGGGAAGCAAGTCCACGTGGCCCAGACAAATCCCTGTCTCTTTTCTCAGTGTGCCAACAGGGACAGCAATTAATGCCAAGGGGGGTTGTGGCTTTAATGATGCGGACACCTGTTCCCTGAGAAATGGCCTGAGCTCTATTTGGCACGAGTCACTGCTGAGGATCCTCAGTCACAAATTGCTTTTCCATAGAGGCAAAGCAGCTTTGTTTATAAACTGCTGTAGATAGGCTGGAGTTTTCATGATGAGAGCACAGAAGCAACAGTCATTACAGCCATATAAATGAGTTTATTTGTTCAGCGAGAGCACATCTGCCAGGCTGTCGTGAGGTAATCTGCTGCCGCTACAGCCCACAATTAATGGGTGCTGGGGGACAAACAAGACAAGAGTGCAACCCGTCTGTACGGAAAGGATTATCCCACCAGCTTCACTGGGACCCCAGCACTGGCCTCACAGGACAGTGAGGGTCTCCCACGGACGGGGTGGCAGAGCTGGCCCTGATGCACAGGGCAGGAGTGTGTTGGGAAGATGAATGCACCGGTAAAGCAACCACAGCAGCTCCACCCCAAAATAAGCAGCCTGGAGGGTAGGGCTGTCCCTGTTTGTTCTTCTGCACATTGAAATAAGAAGTGAGAATAAATCTGGGCTGGAAGCAGAGGATGGAGTCAAAGCTCAAATTTCATATCCAGATAGTGAAAATGGACAGCCTTCAGTGCCTGTTTGGATCCAGAACCTTAACTTAATTCACCAAAAAATTGGAACAGTTTCTTGACTCTGTTTCTTGGCTCATATTTTGGTAGAGTACAAAAGAGGTGTTAATCCAAGAGTTTGGTTTAGACTCTTGTTTAGCTGGAAACGAATACCCTGCCTGTGGCACATATCCTGCAGGCAAGTGGCAGAAGATTATTCGGCTGTTATATTTTTGACCCATTGAGGCCTGAAAAATTCAATTGCAATGCCACTGAACTGGTCAAATGCTGAAACATGGACAGATGGAAATAACTGCAAATGTTGTAACCTGGCACAATGCCAACACTTCACATCTTTTACAGCAACTGCCAGCAGCAGCCAGGAAAGTGGAAATCTAGAAAAAGACCTCAGTTACAGGAGGCAATGCTGAGAGAGGTGTTAATCTATGAGTCCATACGGCCAGGTCCATAATATTTTGCATGTCTGGAGAAACAAGATGAAAGATGAGGCTGTAAGATGCTCAGACCAGAATAAGCACCCCTGTCCTTTCCCTTCCACCTCCAAAGTGAGGCCAACATGACTGGCAGGCCCAGCTGATATTACTGCTACTTGTCTGGTCCCATCCAATGGCCCTGACAGATGTTTTAATCTACTGTTTGAAGAATGACTTCTGCACAGCTCTGCTGTTCAAACATCTGTTTCTGTTTAGATAGACAGAGGCATTTCAAACTGCACTGGCCATGCCACACACTGGGAATTGTTTAAACAGCAACCCAAGTTGCTTACATTACTCAGTTACAGCATAAGGAGGATTTACTGCAGCAAACCTTGACATATTTTTAAGCCCTGTACAACAGATCATTCATGAAAAGGGAACAGTTTTGCTTCCTAAATACATCCTTTAAAAAGGGGGTATTTACAATTATAAACGCATAAAGACATCTCGGAAAAGTCAGGGCTTTTCTACTTCCATCTCTGCAGCCGCATCAAGGAAAGAACTGCTTGTTTAATCATAATTTCACTATCCTTAGCTTCCCTGGCTTTTGTAGTTGAGTGTGTGTGTGTGTTTTTGCTCTACCACCTCTTGCCCTCTGGTTGTCAACACCCCATGATTATCGCTGCTCCAAACAACTCAGGACACATTGTGTGTCAGAGGATTTCTGTGCTGAACCTTCCAGGTTCTCAGTAAAGGGGAATGAGATCAGCTTAAATTTCAGATGGCAGTGGTGAGAGCTTAGTATCACTACACCAGTAACATCTAAAGGACCTTCTGCATTCTCATGTTTTGCGCTCCTATTGCCATACACTTGACATTAAAGAAGATATCCCCACTTTCTTCTTTTCCTCTGACTTATCTAGCTGTTCAAGCCTTGAGCTACAAAGCATGTTCCAAGATCGGATTTTCAGCTGGTCAGTAATTGCTGTATATCACTTGTTAGGAATATCCTGACTTCTCCATCAAGTGGAAGCTGCTATCATCCAGCCTGCATTCTTGTAACAGGTGGATGCTTTAACTTTGTTAATGCATTTGGCTGATTTTCAATGAAATATTCCCTTGGGGTTCCAGTTTTAAAAATAGCAGAAATTGGAGCTTTGTCTACTAAGTGATAGGAGAGCACACTGTGAGCTTTTGCCTCTTTTATCCTACTGGGAATTATTGAGATAAAACTACATGCTAAAGAATGGTGCTGCTTGTTTTCTTTAGCATCCTTCCCCCTTCTCCGTGACTCCTTGGATCTGCTAGCCGAGGAGATGCTGCAGCAGTCCCCCAACTCAGCTTTTCCTTTCCTGGCTGCAAGGTTCCTTTACAAGCACCTCTCAAAATCAAATACACAACAATACTTTCATCCTTCCACGTTGTTTCTATTCTCTCTGAACAAAAAAAACAGGTTAAAAGGAAGCCTTTACTGGAACATGAAAGTACTGGTTCATGGCTGTGTTTCTGTACATAAACTGTATTTCTTGTGCTATTACAATAATGAAGGGATTCATTTTGCTTTATAGACTTGTTTATGTGGCTCAGCTGCATCAAAGTCCTTAAGCACATATGTAAGTCTGAGCTCATGAATAGTCCCACTGAAATCAGATGAAGAGCTCACCTTCTTTAAATTAGACATGTTCAAATGCATTCCTCATTTGGATCCTGCAGTAATTAGCCTGGAAACAGCCAGTTGCATTGAGCTGAACTTCTCTTTCAGAGAAGTGCCAAAAACAATGAAAAGAGACTAATGATATTTCCTGAGATCCACCTGTTGCTCAGTTTCCCTTCAATTAAGCGACAAAGGGGAGGTGCGGGAACCGCTTCTTGTTATAAACACAGATTAGTATTCGGACAAATGGAGATAGAGAAAGAAAGGCAAAGGCAATGTGAAACAATGAGAGAAAAGCAGGCAGTGCTTTATCAAGGCCTGGCCATGCACGGGGGAGCTCAGGAAGAGACACATTCCGGTACTGCACAAAGGCTTGAAGAACAATGTCTCCCTTCCTTAATAAGGTGTTTGAACAGGCTAAATGATCCCTCTGGAGATTATATGGAAATGAAATACATCAAAATAGGAAAGGAGGAAGAAACACATTTTTGCCTTGATGAGGCACAGCCTGCATTTTGCTGAGACATGACAATGAACTTCTAGTGAAAACACAAAACAGCAGATGAATGTTTTTCAGGGGATAAATACCAGCTTCTGCTCCACCACTGTGCAAATGTGCCTGGTGGGTACCAAGACTTTGGCATGCTATTTTTGCTTGAGTTGCTCCCCTGACTGCCCCACATCTTTGTCCTCCATCCCACAGGTCCTTTGCAGTGCTCACTTCTCCATGCCTTACTCCAGGTGTCTTTGTCAGCTATAATCAAACTCTCAGAACTTCAAGAACCTGAAGTTCCACTGCAGTACTACCACTTCAATGTCTGCAGGCAGAAAACCAGAGAAGAGATGAGTTGCTTATTAGTCTTCAGGAATTGTGTAGGGGCACCTGCACAATTTCCAGGCCTCAAAGTCACTTCCTCTATAGAGTAACTGTTCTCCCTGCTAAGACAGAAGAGGAACTGGATATTTATGGATGGATGCCAGTGAGTCTAACAGCCCCTCTTCAGTGAGTCCCCAGAGCTGCCCTACTAACTCCCTATGCCATTCCTGTGTCCAAGGGAGGTGGTCATGGAGGTGCTCCTCAACTCCTCAGCTGACAGTGTCAGCATGATCTGGATAAGCCATCCTCATACTTTGCCACAGGTATCGTGTAGGGCATATTTCATACCTCATGATCACTCAATTTCAAGTCAGGTGGCAGAGTTTATCATGTTTGATGATGTGCACGTCAAAATCTCACAGGCATATGGGCACTGAAACTGAAAATCATTAGATGTTTATGGAAATGCTGCTTGTGTCCTTTGTCCATCTTTCCATTACTGCCAGATAAGATTCATGTGACCAAGGCTTTCATTTGGGAATCAGTGACAACACCTGTTGGTGATCTTCTCAAGAAGCTCACTTACACCTGAACATTTTGTAACTTCAGCTTATCCATGTGCTGCTCAAAATATGCCTTCCTTCACTCTAAGGATCTCAGTCTTGGCACTGGGAGACACCACAACCCGGTACTTTCCCAAGAAATCAGGTAAGCAAGTAAACACCTCTTCAGGAGGAGGCTATTCTTTCAATTAACTTAATTTTTGATCAGATTACACTGATGCCTATACTTGCAAAGCATTCAGCTTTATTTTGTTTTGCAGATTCTTTTCCTAGTGATGTCCATCTTAGGCAACTTTATCCCTGCTTTGACACGAAATAAGTTGCTTTCTAGGTAAATATTCAATCAGAAGAAGGAAAAACATAACCCTGTCTTAAAAGGCACTAAGAAGCATTTAGGCCAGTGTAATTTGGGTATACTGATATAGGACTCAACCGGGGTGGGCATGGAACTGTCAGGGACCTGGGGGGGAAGGGCCACTGGGGTTACTGTGAGCTAGTTAGTCTGAGTCATGTGAAACAAAATCTGTTAATAGTCACAGCTCTGGCATCATACTGCCCAGGGAGTAAGTTTTCCTTAGCTGTAGTGTTAATGTATTTACATCCATTTGTGTCTTCAGCCTGTACAAAACCAGTTCATTCCACTCTCTGAGCCTGCTGGCGTTGTGTTTTCACAGGTCTGCACAGAGTGGGCCAACTTCTACTGTGGCTTTGGAACCATTTCTGAAGTTCTTTCTTCAGAAGTAAACCTTCATTTAAAAATATGGTTTGTTGAATAAACATTTTTGGGGGCAATTCCCTGTTTTACATGAGTGTTGAAGACCATAGCGGTATTGCTATAAAGCATCAGACTGGATCATATTCATGAGCAAATGAAAAAAATGCCTAGATTTATAGACAATGTTAATATCTTTGACAAATATCCACTACTTCAGCTCTCATGTTTGCTTTTTACTTATGTACTTGCACTAATAATGTTCTCTTGAAGAAGAAAAAGCACCTGAGATAGTTCACTTTGCCAGTCATTCCTGAATGGTTTGTCAGCATGTGATTATGAACTGTCTTTAAAGTCGTGGTGTAATACCTTCACTAATTTCTCTACTGTTAAACAGTGGGTAAGAACTGAATTGCTACCACTGGGTAGGATTTTAATAAAGATCTTCACGAAGAGGTAACCTGTGTTTTCAGCAAGACCTTAGATTGGGAAGTAATGTGCATCATTTCCCTAGATGCATACGTACATGCTTAGCAGTATTGGTTTGGAAGATATTTCCTTACTGATTGCTGAATGCAGAGGAAAGAAGCTGTCTTCTACGAAGACCATGCTAGACTGTGAGATGCCCCATTCTTCACACACTCACAGGAGTTGGAGTAAGTCATGCAGAGCTGTGCCTCATGCAGTCTTAAATCCATATGTGCTAGCAAAAGCCAAAAAGGTATGTATGTCTGGGAATGAGGAAGTGGGAACCTTCCAACCCTGTCATCTTACCTTGGCTCAGTTTGACATTATTTCTATCCAAGTAAAAGCAACAGCTGATTATATATAATAAAGATAAATGCTACATTGCAGAACTGTGTTTATTAAATCACTGCATTTGTAGGGGAGTTCCTTGGCATTGTTTGTCTGTGATATAAATATTTTAATTCTCTGTCGGTAAGTGAGGCTGGTGTGTGTATATTACACAGTGTACTCTCTTATCCGGTTAAGAAAAGCAACAGATGCAAATTGTCCAAACAAACATTTTGTTTCTCCCCACAGCTGGCCTGATTGTCATCATTCCTTCCAGCTTCAGGCTCCTTCTCTACTCTGGGTCGAACATATTTCTTTTACAGGTGTGGATTTGGATTGCTGAGGGACAATCCAAGCTCTGGATTTCCCTTTTTATCCACTTCTTGGATAACTGTCTCCCATAGTTTGAGCTTGTCACTCTTTCCAATCAGAAAGCCAAGACTACATCCATCTGCAGTCCTCTATTATAAACTATTTTTCTTATCTTGTCCACAATCAATATAGAGAAGAGTTTATTTCCTTCCTTTTTTTTCAGCAACCACTTACATTGCTGAATTTATATTATTGGCCTCTTCTTAGTTCTGTCGTTATTCCAAACAACCACAGTTCTTTCAGGCTTTCCCCATTGGCTATGTTTCTGAGCTCTCTCATTACCTGGACTGCTTCCAATTGGTCCATATCTCTCTTCCAGAGTAGTGCCCCAAGATGGACACAGCACTCCAGCTGAGACCTTCAAGTGTAGAATTATTATTTTGCTTCTCTTCTGTTCAGCACTTCTGTTGTCATTCATATCTCACATTGCAAGAACGTAGCAAAATTACCCATTATAAATGGGAAAGTGAGCTTTGTCTTTGTCAGAAATGACGATTTCCTTAAGGAAAGTCAAAAGAAGATGTCAATGCTTGCATCTGACCTAGACTGTAGTCCTTTAGTATGTCCTCCTTTAGGGTCCTTTAGGACTTCTCAATCCTTAATAAGCTAGTTTGTAATGAAACCGTGATGTGAGATTGAAGTTAGGTTTCACTCTATTCCAGGGTAACTAGAATCCCAGTTTAGACAAAATTACCAATAGTAAAATTGAGAAGAATCAAAGCTCTCAAAATGATTGATAATTTCAGCAGAGTGGGAGAGATAGCTGTGGGAGGTGAGTGGTGGGATCAGAGCAGCTAAAGGACATCCTATTCCTGAAATGGATCAAACAGAAAGAAGCAGAGTTGAATTTTAACAATTTTCACTCAAAATCAGAATAAATGCCTAGAAAAAAATGTTCTGATCTTGGTCACCATTACACTAAAGTGATTACAGCAAATACACCTGATATAGTTAGAGAAACCCCCACCCAACACTGATGTAGAGTCTGGCAGCAGTGACGAATTCTTGTGCTTCCACATCCCCGTTGCATCCTGTTGCACAGAACAGATTTCAGCAGAGCTTTTCTTCTTACCTCATGAGGGCACTGACGTTTTTAGAGTTGCATTTGGAGCATGTCTCTGGAGTTTTACGTCTAGCAGTCTCCAAAGTGCATGTTTTCAAGCACCCTCAAATGCATTAAGGCAGTGGTGGTGACAGGTACAGAATGCATATAACAGTGCTTTCCATGCTCCTGAGGTCGGTATCCTAGAAACAAAAAAGTATTAGCAAAACAAAACCCCAAACTCTAGCAACATCAGGATGCTGCACTGGTCATTCATTCCCAAAGTGTTATTTTCCAGCAAGTGCACTATTCAGTAGATTAAAGAAAGTAAGGTTAAATATCAGCTTGGAAACAAATATTTCCTTGGAAGCAGTAAATAAACTAATCCCTCATTGTAAGCTTCCTCTTGAGAGTGATGCAAACCCCAGTGATTGATATCCTAGCACAAGATCACATGACAGTATTCTACAGTAGGACTTAGCATACGTATAGCATGTCCTTTGTCAGCCCCTGAGGTACTTGGTGGGTTTGTTCCTCATGCTTTTGGCCATGAATGTGCTTCCCCTGATTTTTGCCATCAATAAGGAGAAGCAAAACCACAAAACAGAATGCGATCTTAAAAATACAAAAGTAGTATGTGAGAAATTGGTATTATGATATTTTAATTGTGTCCATCATCCTAAATATTAAAAGCACCTTGGATATACTGTCTGTGCTCAGTATTTGCTCAGTGGTGGCTTGCTGTACAAAACTGTTTGAAACCTCCTTGTGGCATCATGATCATTTTCCTGAAGAGTGAGTTGAAGCCAAAGAGGGCAAGTAAGAAGTACAAAACAAGAGGACAAGAGACTTTGAAGTGCTGATATCTGCTCCAGTGAGGACCTTTCATTAATTTAAATGGTCCTCTGGGGAAGGTCCTGCTTGCTTTTACTTTTAGCACAATCCAGTTGGAAATATGCTACTAGATAACATTTTCACAGGCTGCTGCTACATTTTCTCATCATTATTTTGGGCAGGCTCCTCTTTTGGCAAGCCCTGAGATGAAAGGGGAGGCTGAAGGAGCAAAGAGATGTAAGGCAGCTCTGGGAAGCCAGGCCCATGTGTGGGAATACAGCAGCTGTCCTCTTGTTTAGTAAATAATTTTCTAACAAAAAGTCAGTTTAGTCTCAGGATGACTGAGCTCTCTTGCGTTGTTTCTCAGTCCATGATATCCTACTGCTATTGCTAACATAACTTGATAGAAAATGGTTTCACAAACACTCTCTATTTTGTATATTTGTTCCTGTTCTTCAGCTGATTTCATCTCTAACCTATGTCAAGTTAAATAGATAGCTGAGCTTAGGTCTGTAGCTGACATTTGGATTTTCAGGGTGAATTCCTTTATGATCTTCTTGGATGCTGGCGCAACTCATGCGGAGGTGCTCCATGAAGGAGCCCAGACCTTTGCCCAGGACAACAGGAATAGGTTTGCTGTCAGCCCCGCCTTGAGCAGGACTTGGCATGGTATGGCAGTGGGGAAGATGGCACATTACCATGCTGAAGGACATTTGCCAGAAGGGCAGAGGAGAGAAGGACATGCAGCTTAGCAGTGGCATGAAGGCAGTTCACCTCAGCCCACGATGCTTTCACTGATGCTCATTGGGGTAGGGACAGTCTCTGCACTGGAGTGCGCAGGAGATCCCTGCACTTGTATAGGAACTCCGGGAGAATATATATATATATTTAACTTACCATGGATATAATCTTTACATAAATTATGGCATTTCCTGGAACAGCATCAATAGTATGCAAATGCCAGTTATCAAAGATTTATATAGCTTTCCCCTTTGTGAGCTATATCAAGCCAATCATGGTTTCTGCACCTTCCTTACCTGTGGCATGTGGGATTCTTCAAGTTTAGAATCACAGAATCATAGAATCATTAAGGTCGGAAAAGACCTCTAAGATCATCAATCCAATCATCCACCTATCTCCAGTATTTCCCACTAAACCACGTCCCTCAGTACAACATCTGAATGTTTCTTGAACACATACAGGGATAGTGACTCCGCCACCTTCCTTTCATCTGAAAAGAAAGACAGGGTGAACATATGATATAATCAGGTCCCTGCATATAGCCGTGTTAATTGGAAATGTAAGTAATGTTCTTCGAATCACATCTTCTGAGCCATATCAGTATTAGTAGATTCTGTATGCTGCAAATGTCTTTAAAGTCAGTTCTATTCTGATTCTTGTCTCCCCAGCCTGCCTACCTTGGGAAAGTTAAGTGCTGTGCAGAATCTTGCAGTGCCTCCTCAAAGAAAAATCACTGCTGAGCAGTCACTTCTTTTCCTCTTACCAAAGAGTTTTTTGTCTGAGCTATCAGTGTATCAAGCAAAGTACACCTTACTTGGCATTTTCAAGGAGTGCTGTTCTCAGAGGATGGTTTATTAACAAGCAGAGAGCAGCCCTACCAATTCTGCATTCACATAAATCGACGTGGGATTGTAACAGATGGGGTCTGTTTAGGTTTGGCATTTTTTTTAACAGTGTGAAGAAGGGTTCTCAACCAAACTGCATTAGATGATCCATCAGCAAGAGGGTGCAGTCGAAAGTACTGAAAGGGAAAAAAAATCCCATTCATTTACAGCTACAGCCATCCAAGTTAAAGTCTCTCTCGCCTGACAGCAGCAAGTGGCAAACTTAGGGAAGCAATGGGTCATGGGAAAGGTCCCATTAGATCAGTGGGAGCATACACTAAACAAATACAGCCACATGGATGCACACATTTAAATACTGCCCAAGGGAATATGTGGACATATGTTCGGTGTGGCTGAGAGAGGCAGTCTCTAGGCCTTGAGAAAGCTATGTTCAAAAAAAAAAAAAAAAAAAAAAAGAATTCCATCAATCAGTCCCTGGACTCTGTGAAGTATGAAGATGAAAACTGTAAAGGAAACATGTGCTGGGCTCTCTCCACCAGCTGCCCCATTAAGCCACACCGTTCCACATTACTGCCCTGGAGACCCTGCAACTTCAATTCCAACCCCTCTTTAAGCCTGGTTGAGACAGAAATAGAGAGAGGGAGGGAAACAGGAAAAAAAAAAAATTTTTTTTAAATAGACTAAAATCGTTTAGCTTTTTTTGTGACCTGTTTTTTGCCAGTGATAATGAAATTTACTTTTTATGCTGATGTCCCTCCTTTTAAGAGAGCTGACTGAAGCTTATACGGTAATAGAAATGCTATTAGCACAGCAAAGCAGGGGGATAAAAAAAGACAGACACAAACTCAAACATGATAATCTTACTGTGCCAACTCAGCTGGTGCCAGCCCGGGCTTTGTTATGCCATCTGCAGTGATTCTGTCACTGGGGCATTTCCCTGCTTAGAAAAACAAGATCAAGTCAAAGTAAAAGGAAAGAGTCTTCATCCCATAGTACTGTGCCATTTGCAGATGTTAATTTTGCAGTCAAGTGTGCTCTCTTGCTTCACAACCCTCAGGCACATTACCCCAGTGTGTGCAATACGCACAAAGCCTTCTCCTTAGTCCCACAGTGGGAGGGACAGGGTGGCCATGCCCATGGGGCAGGAGGGATGGGATGACTGTGTGCCAGCTGCACAGTGCAGATCTGCCTCAGTCCCACGATGAGTTATCAGGATAGATTTCTTGGGAAGAGCCCTAAACTCAGAGCTTCACAAAGCCTACTTGGTGCCTTCAGTAAGACCATAGAAATGACTTACGATGTATCAGCATCAGCTGTCAGCAGCACTTTCTATTGAGATGCCTTACAGACAGGAGACCTTGCTCTTTCCTAGCCCTGCTACCCAAAATGCTCTCACCTATCTTGTGCCAGGCAGGGACACCATTACTGCAGCAGTATTCTCTGGATGACATTTGTAGGGTGCTTCAGCCACCAGGCAGCTTCTGGAGAGCAAAAGGACACTTTGAAGACTATCCTCTTTCTTAAGAAAGTACCCACTCTCATGTACATGGGAGTTTCTTCCCTAGAAAATACAGCTCCCGGCACGCTCTTCCCAGACTGACTATTGCTGTGCAGCTTTTCCTTCAGTAGTCATTTTATGCATCAGGACAGAGTCAGGATGTAGGCAAAGCTTAGTTTTAGACAGAGAAGTGTTAGGATCAGCAAGGTGGCCAGCCATGGTCCTGCTGGCCTGCAGCAGCACTGTTAGCCCTGCTGGCACCAGGGAAGAAGCAGGATACCTGCTATGACAGTGTTGCAGGAGAGTTTCATACGTGATGAAATATGATGGACAGTAGTGTGCTGGGTGGTTGGTTTCACATTCACATGATGTGTGGTACATGGACGTCCTGCCTGGCTCTCAGCGTCCCTGCTGTGGAGGGTAATATACCCAGCTTGCATGGAACAAAGTGCCTTCAAAGAGGCTGGAGGTTGAAAAGGCATGTTCATGATAGGAATCCTGCCCTTCCATCAAAAACACAGATTTTCTTGCCTGCTGCAGTCTGATTGTCTCCTTGTACAATATTTCCAGACCCTGGAGCTTGAGAAAGAAGATCAAATCTCTGCTAGCAACAGATTTTATTGATCGTCTTATCATATTTATTTCATCAGTGCTATCCTATTGTGTTTATCTTAAAGAGAATAGTCTTTCTTATGGTCTATAGGGAGTGGAAAAACCCAACCTGACGTAGATATTCTTCAACTCTCCAAGTCCTACAAGAACTTATGGAGAGCTTTGTTGTGGTGGTTTTCCAAGAGGCTGAGCCTGCTTTGTGCAGTGCTGCCCCAGGCACTGACAAACCTGTACCTTCTCTTACTGAGCAAACTTGCTCTGTAACATGGGATCAACATGTACAAAGGTTGGATTTCTAGCTTTACAAAGTAGGAACTTGTGAGGGATGTGAAAGGAGGTGGAAGAGTGAAGAAAAAAACACCACAAAAACAGGTCATGGAAAACAATGAGTTTCTCCCATGTTTTTGATGATCTCTGAGAAAGAGCTCCATGAGCTCCCTCCTGGGAGTGAGGAATATGAACTGTTTAGGTGGTGGGAAAGAGAGGGAAGTATGGAAAGCAAGGTTTGGGCAGCTTAAAACTCATTGTCTCAGCCAGCTTTTCACTGGTGTCCCAAAAGATTTCCTCCCTCCTTCCTCAGTCTGGCTCGAGGTGTTCAGAAGCCAAGAGAGTCGCCAGCCATGTGGTCAGCACAGGAATGTCACGTTGGAGGGGCTCAGAGATCCCCAATCCCTACTACACACTGCAGTGCTGGGTGCCCATCTTGCTACGAGAGAAGCTACACCCTCAGCCCAAGATTTTCCACTGCTTGACATTTTCCCTTTGAAAGACAAGGGCTGGTGTGTAGGGAAGAAGAAATACGCACTCACCAGGCTGCAGGTTGGACAACGCATCTCATCTCTACTGTAGGCCCACCAAGAACTTTAAATTAAAAATAATAATAATAATAAAAAATACATTGCTTTTCTCAATATATGCTTATAAAGCTGCTCACAGGTAATTATCACTCCCATTACACACACAAGAGTACTTCCCCCCTTTCTCTCTCCATGCACGGAGCCCTTCACACACAACAAAGAGGGAGGCAGAAGCCTGCATTTTATGTCCCTTTTGACCTACAACATGGATCTGTTCCAATCTAGCAGGTAATTAAGTGATGAGGCATCTTTTTAATCCACATTTTATGTTCACAATCAGGTCTTTCGGGTATTGATATAATTAAATCATGTGATCCCCTATAATGAAATCCTTAATTAGGGAAAATATAATTAAACTGGGTTTCTTAAAAACTGAATGTCACAGCACTTAAGTGTGTTTTTCTTTTAAACATGCACAGCATTTTCTTTTAAGCATGTAACGCAATCAGGCTAAATCTCCTGCTGATGCTTTGCTCAATTTTCTGTTTTAAATTGCATTATATATATTTATACGTTTAAATGGAATGAAAGGATTTCAAACTAATTTTATAATACAGTATTTAAAATTATCTTTTTAATGGAAGATTACCAGATTCCGAGTATTTAACTCTGAAGACCAGGGAAAAAGTCTGCTAAAGCTGAAAAGTCTGTCTGACAAATCTTGTGCTCATAATGTTTTAGATTTCAATTACAAAATGCTAAAAATGAGACATATTTTTGGCTTCTTTCTTTGCTATTCAGCACCAGACCATTTCTTTACAAAAACTGCCCTACAGAGAGCTGTTGAAGTCGCTGTTAAAAAAAGAAAAAAGCTAAACTTAAACAGCTACTTCTTTCCTGGACCCAAGCCTTATGCTTCATTCAGCAATATTTCTAGGTGGAGGCAGAGTTGGGGAGGCAGAGTAAACTTGGCCCACCACTGATCCTTATCTATCTACACCTGTAAGCTGCTACTTCTTAAACTTTGTGTTAAAGATTTGCAAAAAGGAGGGGATCCTAAGCTGACAAGTGTCAGAATCTCCTAGTTCCTTAGTGCTACAGGATTTGCTCTGGGGCAGACAGGGTGTTCGGTACCACCAAGGTAACAACCCAGCAAGAAGCCTGACAGTGCTCTTCACATCCAACCTTAGATGCTATCAGGCCTTTGATGCCAATCTTTCCTGGAGCAGAAGTGACACTGCAGTTCCCATCGAGCTGAGCAAGATATCTTTTGCTGGCTTAGGCAGGGATGAAGAAGACAACAATCCCAATGTCTTAGGCTGTGCTAGAAACTGCTGGAAAACCATGTGAGATAGAAAAATATTTTTATGCTATGGTTGTGCAGAAATTGAAGAAAGATTTTTCTATTTCTGTTGAGGAAAAGTTGGCAATAGCACCTTTGGTAATGAATGACATCTAAAAACAATTCTGCTTTAGTTTGATAGCCAGTGAAATGCACTGTCTTTTAGAATAATTCTGCTGCTTTGAGGCAGTGTTTGCCTGGTTGTTTGGGTGCAAGTCAATCTGCTGAGAGGATAAACAATGCATGTTGGACGAGTCACTGACATTCCCTGAGGAACAGAGTTTGTTAAAAGCTTATCAGTGGCAAGAATTCTGGGACCACACAGTGCCTGAATCCTGAAGACAAGTGTAGGAAATATCTGCACTATTTCTAAAAAGAAATGACTCCTTATGAAAGCACAAGCTGCTGGCTGGTCTCCTGAAGGAAGCAGGTGAAACCCAAGCTGGTGGTTGATACTGGCACCTCCAGCAACATCTGTGGTCTGGGATTCATTTTCAGGAAAATGTTAACAGCTCTGAAAAATAAACAACCTGACAAGAGAGAGGATGCTGCCTGTAATCACTTTCTAACTAACTGACCATAATCTGGCATTTCAGCTACAGCTCACTAATGTCTGCGCTCTCCCACAAATGGGACACCTGGCTTTCTACTGATCTCACCCAAAATTTCTGCACTCCCCACTACCTGCTCTTTGTCTGGTCACCATTAGTGTTTTTTAAAGTGCGTTTGCAAGGATGGAAGTTGAGGAGCTAGTGAAAAGCCATTTCATCCTTCAGGTAATATGGCAAAAGCCCTACAAAAGCAGTAAAGAGATCAGCGTAGTGGGGAAATTTGAAAGGTGGTGGGTAATCAATGTCATTTACCCTTTGGTTTGACTACCCATCAATTTATCCCTTGGCGTCTAGCTGTCCTTGTCAGTAGTGTTGGCTCTGAAGTCTCTGTCTCTTGTTCAGGCCATTCCCTTGCAGTTCAAGTTCCTTTCAATGGGCCAGTAGTGGTGTGACACTGGGGTGAGCAAGAGTGCCAGTGCCTGCTTCATAAACAGGAAGAACAAGCCCAGTCTGGAATGCACTGAGGAGTCAAACTGGCATGTAATGAGGCAAATGGGAACCTCATCTTGAGGTTTGGTTTCTGCAGTTCAGAGGGCCTGCAAATGGCAAAGAGAAAAGCACCTCTTTTCCGCGCTAAATAACAGGACAGCTACAAAACCTTCCCTCAAACCTAGATTGCTGATTTGGCTGTACACCTGGGTTTGAGGAACAAGGAAGTGATGAAGCATGTTTCAAAGGTAGAACTGTCTTGACTTTGCCATTTTATTTCTCTAAGAAGATGCTGACAAGCTTCACTTCTTTTTTGAAATGACCTTTGCATTTAACATTCACATTCTCAAGCAACGTCCCAGGGACTCCTTTTTATTAGACATATAAAATCACAAATATTTTTAAGCTAATATAAATTAATTTGTTCCACTACATCAATGTGTTCTCTCTACAGCAACTAAACCAGATAGACCATAGCTTGGTTTCAGTGAACTCTCTGTCACAACCCCAGCCTGTGACTGACTTATGCCCAGACGGTTTGCCTTGCCCTCTGATAATCTGAATTAATGCTGCATGTTCTGAAAGTTCTCAAAAGCAAGAATTTTACTATCTCGGAACTTCACTATGGTCTGGACCTCAATGGTCATGTGCACACACTATTTGCTGATAGATGTCATTATACCTATTTTTTAAAACGAAATCTGCAATTACAGAGGTGGGACCATGGTGCCGAGGGATGGGGAGCAGGCCATGATGGGGAGCTTGACAGTATGTAGCTAGAGAGCTTGACAAGTGAAGGGAGGAGTAAAACCCATCAGCACAGCCTAATCTGCCAGCTGCCTGGCAAGTGTTTTTGCAGCAAAACCACTGGCAGCTCTGGTTTAGCCTCCGAACCACAGAAAGAAAATCTGTTGTGATTAAGCCTACATTGCAGGCACCATACCTGTGGTGTGATACAAGAGAGAAGCACCTTTTCTGCATTGGAAGATACAGCTACCAGCATACAGCCCTCAGTTTACAGCTCCTGAAGTATTGAACTTCATCAGATATCATCAGCCATAGCCACAAGCCAGATCCATGGATCACACACCTCCTCCCTTGTTTCCTGGTACTACCAGGGTCCTGGGGTCATTGTCACTCATGTCCCTGAAAAGTGGGGCGCAAATGCTTCACTGTGGAGAGTAAGAGGATGTGAACCCCATCATGCCAGAGCTCATGCAATTAAAAATGAGGTGCATTCCTCCAGTCTTTCTCAAATCAGATTTTTTTTTCACAGAAAGTGAAAAGAAAGAACAACATCCTTGACTGGTCAGTGTTCTTATTCTGAAAGCCAATGACAGCATTTATTTCAAACACTCCTGTGGGCAGTGAAACTGGCTTTGGTCTCTGAGGACCCAAAATCTGAAGTTCAGAAACGAGGGAAAGCTGCAGAAAGAGGCTGGCAGAGAGGGTCTGCCTCAGTAGGGATGAGAAGTAAGATGTGACACAGAACTACCCAGTACATAAAGGGACACTGTTTTAATGAGGAATATGACCAGCTAATCCTCATCTCTGCCAAGGGCAGACCAAGATTAGTTGCTCTATGAAGGGACAAAGGAGATGTAAGTAATGCAGAGAGAAAACAGAATAATTAGATAGGTATCACAGACTGTTTGGTTTGGTTTAATTATCACTTACAATCTAGATCAGGTTAGCTCATGAGACCAAAATCCTCCTTACCCATGTTTAAGCACGGGGTTGGGAAAAACTGTAGTGTCTGTGCACAACCAGACACCCCAGATCCCTTCAGCTACCTATTCTTGTCATTCCTGTCTATGTGCGAGACCTAAAAAAAAAAAGTATTTGTTTTCTCACATTATCACAGAATGCTTATTTTCCTGCTGGTTAAGAATGCACCAGGCAGGAATGCTGACAGTTGTTAAAAAAGTCACTGGATACTGACAGCCACAGTTGACAAACATGGGTTTTTGTTATTTTACCTTTTTAAAAAACAAAAATTGTCATTGTTGTCATAGTAAGTGGTGTTGATAAAGCCATCTTTGACAAATTATGTACACACCATCACTTATTAAACTACTTTCATGCAAATACTGCTGATATTTGTCTGTCTTCCCATTTATGTTCAGCAGGAGAAAATCTCAAGGTTGTTTACTTTCAGCTCTCATCAGCACCCTGAAAAGAAACAAGCAGCAATTCTTCCCATGACTTTTCAGCAACTCAGATAGTGAGAAGATAGTTAACTATAAGAAAAGTAATGCTGCTTTTAACTCATATAATCTAAGAACCAAAACGATCACATGCAATCACACCTCTGTGACCACTTTGGACTATTTTAATAGGGTTACTTTCCCAGGTGCCAGTAATGCCTTTGTTAAAGTGAAATCCCTAAATTTCCAAAGCACTAAAGAGAATTCTTAGCTACTCTCTTGACTCCAACAAGTAGTAGTCACAGGCACGTTAGAAGCAGAAGTCCTGAGCATCTGCATTCAGACGATGATTGTTCCATTTCCTAATTACTTAGCAGCTTCCTCCCTATCTCCCATAGAATTTTGCCAGGTAGAACTTAAACCCTACTTCTGGTGTCGACACACCTGTACAGTTGTGCAGCATGCAGATCTTTTTAGTTTCATGCACCAACTCTATCAGGGTTTTGCTAAGGTATTCCAATTGCAGATCAACATAGCATCTATTATTTTTGTGTGTGTGAATAAGACAATTAACAAAGTACAAAATGAAACTTGCGCTGACTGCTTTATATTTTCCCTCATTTTCAAAGGGGATGTTAAGCTTCATCACTTTCCACACTTTAAATGATTCTCCCAAAATAAAAAATAAGTTTTATTATCTTTATTGTCCTGTACATATATTGTGCTAACTTTGGCTTAACGCAACATCATGTCAGAGCAGCTCTTGAATAATGTTGAATTGTTACAGCATCCTCTACGTAGAGATAAAAATAGAGCCTTGTATTATTCGGACATTTGAAGATCCTAGAGATACCTTCTCGTCCCCCTCATTAGCATCATCTGTCTTCAGCACTGTGAGAAGAGAAGTACATGAAACACCCAAGAAGTTCAAGTGAATGCAACTCTCAACATTACCATTATATCTCTGGATCATCAGTGATATACAGCTTTTCTAGCATATATGCTTCCCTGACTGCTGTCTAACAGAAGGCTCCAAACTGTTGCTTCCCATGAATCAGTACTTCCAGTACCAGAGCACAGCCTCTATGCTTTTGACAAATTTTGTGTAAAAACTCAAAAAAAAAAAAAAAAAAAAAAAAGTAAATGCTAAAACACATCCAATGTCTGGCTGCCAGTTGCACCTTTGAGTTCCTTCAGCAGTTAGAGAGTAACTGAAAGTTTTTAAGCTGTAAGCTATTTGTTTGATAGCTGACATATGCTTCAAGATAGATTCTCAATTTTTGCTGTCTCAGGAGACATGCCTAAGAACAAGTGTTTATTTAGTAAAGCTGGTGAAGATGTGGAAATGGAGTCCCACCGACAGCACACATGGATTCATCTAAGACCTTTCCATCAGATCTGCTTTTCTACGCATACATTCCAAGCACAGCTCTCTGAAGCCTCATTAAGTCTTTCTCAAGACTTAATTCAATACAACTAGCAGATTTTTTTCCCCAAGTACCCAGAAATTGCTAGTGTTACCACTTGCTTCACTACCACAATGTTTGTGGCTTGAAATCGTAATATCCACACTGTTTCTCTTCTTCAAACATTTGCTTCCAGCTCTTTACACTCTGTGTGATGCTCTTTAGTGGCTTCTCAATACATTTCTTTCTCACAAACCAGCTTCACATTTAATTAGATGTACATCTTTTTTGCATCTAAACACCAGACTTCTATTGATAAGTTTGCTTTAGCAGCAAGAGAACAGAGTGGATGAAATCTAGTTACAAAGTGCTTCTTAAGAGGTAAGAGGGAACACTAACACAGTCTACCTGCAAACTCTTAGTGAGAGAGAGCTGAAGGGAAAGGTATTGCTTCAACGATACATAAGCACTGAAAAGCTCTGTGCTGAATTCTCCTTATGCTTGTATCCTGCTACTTCAGGTGTCACAGCAGAGTCATGTTTTTCTTCTGTGTTATTATATTATTTGTTGTTATTTGCCCAGAGAGGGATGCCCCATCCCTGGAGACATTCAAAGCAAGGCTGAATGTGGACCTAGATAGCCTGGTCTAATGGTTGACAACCCTGCCCACAGTAAGGGGGTTGAAACTAGATGATCATCACAGTCCTTCTCAACCCAGGCCATCCTATGATTCTATTTTTTTTTTTCTTGCCTATAACCTTCACTCGTAAGCAGTCAGAAAACTTCAAGGAGTGTATGGCTGAATAGAGAAGTCTATGCTGTCTTACCAGCTCTTATTAAGGAGAAGAGAGAGCACTTGAAAGATCCAGAGAGCAGATCCCCCTCTATTCTCTCTTCTTCCATTTTGTAAGTACAACTTCCTTTCCTCTATATTTCTTAATCATACATATTTCTCCTTTCCAGTGAATACATGCAGCATCAGTTTTGCTGACAGAGTTAACTGATCTGATGGGCTCATGGCTATCCCCATTAGTTAAGTTTCAGCACCCCAAATACCCCTTAATACCAAACAACTCTTCGTTTAAGCTTCACATTTTCTCCTGTACGCCTACAAATAACTCAGCTCTGTTGCTGAGCAAGCATACAAGCAGTAGTCTCATCCCCTGCCCTCCGTCTTATCTCCCAAATCCTCATTATCTATGCTGCCCTTCCAGCACACAGCTCTCTCCTTATTACCAGCACCAACATCCTCACTGATTACACACAGATTAAACAAATAAACCTTTCTTCCAGCTGCAGCAGTGCCTTCCCCAACACAGAATTCTCTTTAGTCCCCATAGCTAGGGAGCCCTCCCTGTCCCCTATTTATGTGCACCTGCCCAATTAGTACCTCATTAAGAAACACACCTGCAGTGGCTTTACTTCCACCCACTGCACTGTAACCATTAACTCTCTGTGGCGTGTTACTTGAATAGCAGCTTCTGCTTCAAAGACACAGAGGTTTATTTCTTGCAGATTATTATTTTTTTTTTTTTAAAGCAGTTGAGAATTAGGCTAGTCTGTATCTCACATCATAGTGAATATATTGTAACTCAAATTTATACCTAAGTAATGGTGAAAATTTGTGCTGGTGCCAGTAAATTGTCTGGCCGATCTGCTTGTTGTGTGTGAGGTGCTACCCATCTTCATGCCATACTGCTGGAAAGCAGGGAGCTAAGCTGTGTGGAGGACAAAGCCGTAACACCTCCAGGTGAAATTTCTTCTCCTTTGAATCATCTTCCACTTGACAGAGCTATTTAAAATTTGTAGGCAACTGGAAAGGACAACAGTCCCGTATGATTAACCTCACAGGCAAAGCATAATTAAGATATTCTCTCTTTACTGCTGAGGACATGTAAGTAGAATTGCCTCTGATCTTTATTTTGTTTCATGTTTTAGCTAGTATAGCCCCTCAGAGGATACAACCAAGGGAACTTGTATCAGTAAAACCCGTGCCGGATCAAATCACACCTGACAACCCTCCTCCCGCAGCGGCCTCCTGCTAAATGCTTCAGGCAAAGGCAACAACACAAAACTCAGCCCAGCCTCGCTCCTGCCTACCTCATCCTTTAGCTGCAACAAATACCCCGATCTCAAAGAAATCAAGGGCGATGCAATGTAAAGATATAAGAAGATTCAGCTGATTAAAATTCTTAAAACTCTTAGCCTCTTTCATGAAAGAGGTGTAGGCTCAGCTCCCAGCACACTGATGTGGGCTTCTCCTGTCTCTTGAGGTGTTGTTGGGACATGCATGACTCTAACCAAGCTACGTGTGGGAGAAATTTCTCCTTTATCCTTCCAGCAACTGATCTGTGCCCTGCAGCAAGTTCGCTCAGTTGTGCAGATGAACACGGCATCTTCTGCTTCTCTTTTACTAGTAGCTCTTCCTCCAAAAATTGACTGTGCCTTTGATTATCTTGTGCCCAAGGTAGAGAATTTCATGGGCTGATCATCGTGGAATGAACATGATCTTATTCTAGGCCTAAATTAATTCCCCTAATATTTAATGTGATGTTATAATAAAAAAAAAAAAAAAAAAAAAAAAAAAAAAAGCCCCTCATTCTGACTGATGCTGTACCAGGGTAGGCAGAGGGGCCCCATGCTCCAGGTTTCCACTGCCAGGCTGGGCAGTCATCCCTCTCTGTTACGGGATTTTTGCTTAAGCTTGCTGTCTTGCCCAGCTTCCTTCTCTACAGCCTTCCTCACCTTCTTCCCTTGAAGTCTTTGCTCTCCTTGTGCCCAATATGGCTTTCTTTCTTTCCAGATCACTGAGGGAAATACTGGAGAACTTGGTTCAAGGACACACCTTCTGAGTGCCACCAAAAGCACACCTAGTGCTTTCCAATATCCTAGGAGATGCATCACCTGGTCCCTGCCCTATTCAGTTGGTGCATATTTTTTGTATATTTCCAGCATCTTAGTAAGCAAATCTTGTAAAACCATGGCTTCCTTACATAGCTGCAGTACCTTAGTCACCCAAATACACAAAGCCTTCAAAGATACATATCAAATTGCTTGGACAAAATATGTTTTCCGTGCCTCCTAATTTACTGGCACTAGCAGTGTAACTCCCTTCTCATTATCAATAAGTAAGACCCACATTACTGACTTGATGTCAGTTGTTTGTTGTCACAAGAAAACAAACGGAGAGGTCAAAATGTAGGCAAGAGACTGCATAGAGGAGGAGGAACATTTGCTCTTAATAAGAACATCACTTCATTGCATGGCATTGCTGGCCAGTGCTTGGCTGATGCAACAGTACTTCAGAGTACATCTGCTGAATGCTGGAGCGCTTTAGTATCAGCACAAGCCCCTCACAGAGCTGCAGGCAAAAGGAAAGTGCTTGCACTGCTTTGTGCCTGTGTGTCTAATCTTCCCTAACAATTCACCTAACAGGGAAAGCAAGGGTTGTTTTTCTGGAAAACTAGAGGAAAAAATAAGCCCCATCCAAAAAATACACAGCACAGCCTTTTTTCTTCTTCTTCTTCTTTTTTTTTTTTTTAATTTTTTTTTTAAAGGGGGGGGGGGGTGGGGACATGGGACAAGGCTCAGGCAGAGACAAAAGACAAGATTTGTCTTCGAATAGCAGCACTTAAATGCTAAGCCCCAACCAGGGCAGGTGTTTCACTCTTTGATGAGCAGGTGCAGCAAACTGGCTATTGGGCCTTGCAATGCCCTCCAGCCAGATTAGGCCATTCATTCAGAGAAAGAAAAGGAATGTGCAAAGCCACTGGGGATCTGGCCAAACGCCGGGTGACTCTCAAGAAGGCCACTGCTTGTAAAGAGCCCAAGACCGAAAGAATGGGAGCCTCTACTAGTGGTGCCTGCCTTGCATCTGTTGTGCTGCATCCCTGAAAGCGGGCTGGGATGAGCCCAAGCCTTGCAAATCTGCAGGGCAAGGAACTGCCAGCATGGTCTCATGCTGCTGGCAAGGGCTTGTCCTGACGGCACGGCCTCATGCTGCCAGCATGGCTTCATCCTGCATGTATCCCTCAGCTGAGTCTGAGCAGGACAATGCTGAGGGGTGCTGCTGGGTCTCTTGGGGAAAAGTACGGGAGCTGGAGGTCCCAGGGAACACTGAGTAGTCTCAGGGCAGCTGTGCTCAGGCAGGATCCTTCCACCTCTTGCTCATTAGCTTCATGGCTGCCATTAAAACTGACACCTCATTAACAGCTTGTAATGAATGCCAATAAAGCATGTGTGTAAATATTAAATCTATGTGGTTGTGTGATATGGTAATTACAAGCATGGCTGGTGCCTCTGTTCTGGGATACTATGGTTGAGCAAGGTCAGCACCCAGTAAGCAGGAGCCAGAGATTTCACTAAGCTTTCTTCCCCTCACACACATCATGAGCTGAGTGCTTGCAATGCACAGCACATTATTTGCTTCATGTTTCCCCAGAAAACATCTTCCTGCTTGTGATTCTAGCCATTCCAGCATGTATCTGTACTTTCAAACTGTTCCTGGGAAGTGTCACATCGTTGGCAAAAGACCTGCTTCTCCTCCCAGCCATATCCCACAAGCCTGCTCCCTGCCTGTCACTTGCCCTTACAGTGCAATTCTTCCAAGATGCATGCATGTCCCATGTTGCAGGGCAGCTGCTTTTCCCCAAGTTTTAAGGAGCCTATGAGACTACCACAAACCCACACAGGACTCAGTGGGGCAGGCTTCCCATGGGCACTTCTACAGAGGACCATCCTGCCCAGAGCCCACTGACTCTGAGCCCCCAGGTGCTCATCTGCCAACAACGTGCTGTCTGGCATTGATGAGATATCCTGTATGCAGGTTTCATTTTACCAAGCTCTTGTCACTGCCTCAATCAACTTCAGCTATTCTGGCACGCACAAGCCAGCTGGCCTAGAAAAGGCTGAACTTGGTCCAACAGAGCAAAATACAAGGAAAAAGGCTATTTCCATAATCTGCCCACCAAGTACTGGAAAGCCCTTAAAAGAATCCAAGCTGTGTGCTGTTGTGTGAAACTGGCTCAACAAAGGGAAAGGTTTTAAAAATGAATCACAAGCAAAGTAACCTGCTTCTCTCCCTTATGTGCAAGGGCAGGAGAAGAAGAAAAGTGGTTGTTCTTGTTGGTGCCCCACCAAACTGTCCCCCAGGTCAGGGGGTCCTCTGCTGGTAGAAGGGTGAGGAGGGGAAAGGATCAGCCCAGTGCTCGTGGGGCAGCAGCGATTTCACTCTGCAATCATAACAAGCACTCGGGGAGATGGGAGAAGGAGGCTCAGCAAGCTTTCACAGTGTAGACATACATCTCAGTCTGGCAGCAGTGTATCACAGCCCTCCTCTCTCAGGCTCTTTGGGTGGGCATGTTTACAACAGAGAGCACGGAGCACAGGCAAGGGCATGAGGAAAACATCACAGCTGCAGCAAAGCAAAGTTTGGTTAGACCTCCTGAGTTCATCAGAGCATTCCTAGTGGTGAGAATCAGATGACACCTCCTATCTGCAGCAGACTGGCCCCGCACACGCGCTGTTTGGCAGTGTGGTCCTCCACAGCTCCTGCGTGCATCAGCAGCCCCGGACACACAGATCCAAACTGCAGTATCATCAGACTAACGCACGTCTCAGAATGGTTCCAAACGAGCTGCTTTGAGTACCCCTCACTTCTGATGCAGTAATGAATGCAAGGTGCAAAGTTGCGTGTTTCCCTTTGTTTTCCCATGTTCTGTGGATATCTCATGTTTTACATTTTGGAGGAATCTGTTAAATGGTTCTCATCCCTTTCATCTACCCTGCCTTTCATCTCTGGGAAATCATTGTTTCAAGAGTTGGGGTAGCTCTCCTCATCCCACCAGCTGTGCTGGGAGCAAGATGAGGCTGTGTAGGGAAAGGAAGGGGGTAAACTCTGCTGGTGTCAAGTGACTCTGTCCCACCCAGGACCCCAGGGAAGCAATGGCTTCCTTGTAAAAATCTTTTTAACCTCTAACGTTATGTATCTAAAAGTGGGACAAAAGAAACACAGTGCTTGAAAAAGTCTGATGCACTCTCATTTCTACTGCTGGTGCTACAAATGCCTCCTTTGATACTTTCCAGTGAGATGCATTATTCCTGCTGTAACTTGGCACGGGTTTTGCTCCCCTATTTGCACAGTGTGCCAGGTGCCTTGCTGTTTCTCAGCTTGGCCCACTGCTGCGATGGAACCTGGCAAGCAAACATGTAGCAGTGACAGGTCTGTGATACAGCATGCTCTGCCCTGGCAGGAGGGCAGGGATGCACTGCATGAGCTGATACCCCGGGCTGGGCGTGCATCCCCATTTCTTCTGCTCCATCAGAGTTAAGGTGGGCCTTTCATGTTCTCTGAGTGTGGCTTTGGTTTTGGTGACTCAAACTGATCACACGCGCTTTGACATCCCTATTTTCAATAAATTGCATCTCCTGGAGCTTGCTCACCGCAGCACCATGAGCTGCTTTTAATTTTAAACCACATATTCACATTTCAGAAGCTTCACCCTTTTCTGCCAGGCTTACTTTCTCCTGAGAGCATCTGACCACTTGCCATGCCCTTATCTGCACCCCTCACTCACACACTGTCCCTGGCCTCTTTGGCCACCAACCTGTGGACACCAGCCTTGCCCAAGCCCTCTTTCCTGATCCCCCATCACCTCCGCAGGAAGAAGTGTCCCATTAAATGTGAGGTGTTAACTGCTCTCCTGCCTGCATATTCCAAGATGTTTCCTTCTCATATTTCAGGAGCGGTCTGTAATGTTGCAACCCCCACTGGGGCCGTTCTGTCAGTCCAAGCATTTAATTAGCTAATTACAACCTGCTGACATGAATACACAGAATATGGTGTTCGAAGAGCAATTTTTTTTTCAATTCATTTATTATTAACCCCCAGTAAACATCTGATATGCTCTTCCCTGAGGGGACAGAGTGGTAATTGGTCCCTTGAACATCGGGTTCTCTTTCTAATCTGCCAGGGCCGGAGCCAGGTGTCACCATCTGTCAGTGTTTGCACATACAGCCCTCTGCGTATTTCACATAGTGAAAGGGGAGAAAGAGAAAAAGGAAGAAGAGAAATCTCAGGCGAGGGTTTCAGATGTGTCCAGGTCCTGGTTCCTCTGCCTGGCACTTACTGATCGCACATCACAGCTGGCCTAGCAGGAGGCCCGGCAGGCCCAGCTGAAGCATCAGGCCCAGGGTGCTGTGCTAATTGGGCCAGATCTTTTTACCCTCGCTTTCTGCTGTGCTGTGTCAGGTGGCTGGTGGTGGTTGAGGGGAGAGAGGGTCGAAGTGACTCTCCCCTGAAATAGTCCAACCATATGAAAGCAAGAGCTGGGATGTGTTTTTGAAGGGAACTTTGGTGCCATATATGTGGGAAGCCAGAAAATCTTATGGATGCCTTATTCTGAGTGCAGCACCATAGCTGGAAGAACCCTGGTGAGCTCAGGATCTGTCAGCTGCTCCTGAAAGCAGCATGACTGATGCTCATGCACCTCTGCTCGTGCTGCTACATTTGGAGCCAAGGGTCAATCCCTGTCCCAGAATACTGGAGTCTTTGCTGACACGGCTGCCTTGCTTCCATTGTACAAAGCTGCCTCTGCAGCACTGTTAGAAAAATAGACTGAACACCAAAATCTCCTAAATATTGATCTGAAAAAGAGGGAAATGGGGGAAAGAAGGCAAGGGGAAGAGAGGGGAGAGGAGAGGAAAAGCAGAAAAATTGCCTTGATGTTTTAATGCACTTGGATTTCACCTGTATGAATGTTACTCTGGTACCTGCTTCTTATGAATGCTTTAACAAGTACTTTGATGGCAGATCTGATTGCCAAAACATAGCAAATGCTGGAAATACATCTAGAAAAAGAGAACTTGGAGACGTTTATTGTACTAATAGAGACAATTCTGCTTAAAGTGTTGGGGAGTCTCTTTAACGGCTGCTTTGCAGCATTTTTACAATGGTGCCTGTCAGGATCCCACAGCCAGAAAGCAATGTCAAGATGGAGCCAGGGAAAGGGGCAGAACAATCTGGGAAACCAGAAGAATAAGCAGTTAGCAGCTATATGTAGCAACACCTTGCTTATAGTCTCATTCTGGGTTTTCAGGACTTCAACAACAACAAAAAAATGCATTTGCCACGGGCTGCTAAAAGTCTGATTTGCCTGATTGTTTTGGAGGGAAATGGGACAGAATCCAGAGGAAAGAGCAAAAAATATATAGTAAAATTAACAAATAAGGAAAATTAAATAGATAGGTAGATAGACCGACAGATGTTTTTGTCAATGAGACACGGAAGAATACAGAGTACTTTGAGCTTGCTGGTTGGGTGTAGGCAGCTTGTCTTGCTGCCACCCTGCAGAAGCAAGGAGCTGGTAGCTGCCTTGTACAGGATGAATCAAGGACAGGCAGGCACAGGCATTCTTCTTGAACTAAGACCTATGTGTTCAGCCCTGGAAGCAGGAAGACTATTAAACTGCAGTGGTTAGGTGGTTTAAAGAGTCTAGCTCCTGGCTAGACTGTTTGATTAGAAACACTGACTGTCAGTACTCTGATTCTAACCACAGTTTTCTATATGCATGTAGCACACCTTCTTTTAGAAAGCCAGTAAACATCATTTTCTAATGCAACATTCTGAATTTTGATTATTCTCAATATAACTCATATGAAAAAATATATTTAGAACATGATCGTGTAGTACAGTGCCTGCTTTAGGAGACTTTGCTCTGTAGAAAACCTTGAGCTGCAGTTCATGTACAAAACTAGTGATATTTTGGCATCCTCAAAGAGCCCTCAGTTCTTCTGAGGGAACACCTTGTGCTATGCATTTTCCTCCGAAGGAAACCCTCACATCTCAAGTAGAAGGCCAGAAGAGCTGGCATTACCCATTACAACAGCAGAGATCACTTCAGCCTTCAGTTGGTAAACAAACATGGACTTCAGTGATGTGTGGGAAAGCTTCTGCTCTTGTTTTGGTTAAAGCTCTCCTATGGCTCTGCTCTTCTCCACATGCCCCAGGACCAAAGTAGAAAGATCCCTGTCACTCCTCGGGCACAACCAAAGCAGGCCCCAGCCATACCACATCCCAGCGTTCACCTCTCAGCCTTCCCCATTGTGGGCAGGGGTTTCTATGCACTGCTCCAATCTGTCTGGATGAGCACTGGACAGAGCCCTTGTCACAGGCTCCAGAGCATTTGTGTTAAGCAGGTTTTGGGTAGGTGCCATGCACAGATGGGTTCAAAACATTTCAGCTGTTCTCTTGTTGTTTGCAGCAACAAAAGGATGCAGTAATTTCACTGAACCATGCTGATGCTGTAGAAAATGTTTCTCTTCTTTTAGCTGCCTTAGCCTTTTTCTTCTTCTTCTTCTATTTTATTTTGTTTTGTTTTGTTTTGTTTTGTTTTTAATGCAGTGTTATTCAAACAGGTTGGCTTCTGACAACTAAGATCATGATAGTGAAGACAGTTTAAAAAATATCATGAATTAATTATTTTCTGCCATGCCTGGCTGTATCACTTATCAGGCCTTCAATGAGAGCCCTGGCCCAGCTCTCTTACCATGTGCACTAATGGTTTGCTCCTCTATTATCCTTTTGATCAGACACAGGTGGACAACAAGGCCTCCTCCTTGTCTGTTGAAAAAGGTGCACACTGCTGTCAGGGTGATTATATCTAATTACATCCTGGTTAATTATCAAACATGAATAATTATAGCAGAACCGTTTTCCTCCAGAGATAGGTGCATCTTCCAGATGTCGCCCTGCGGTCTCCACAGGGCAATTTCCCGAGACCTTTTTTCAGGGAGCTCCTGCTGCTGGGGATCCACTGGAACACACTGGGGACTGGGCAGCTTCACAGCCTGCACTGGCCCTCCCAGGGCCTGCAGCTGGCCAGCTGAACTGATGTAGTGTGGATAGAAGGTCCTCAGCTCCAGCCATTTGCTCTGTGAGCCTGCTCCTGCATGCTATTTGCAGCTACATGCTAAGGAACCAATATCTGATGTCAGTGATACGGACATATCTATTAATATATGTGCAAAGTGCTTTCTTTTTCTCATTAGCTCTGAAATAGCTACTTTTTCAAGTTAGTCACTCCACCTTCGCTTCGAATTGTAACACCAGTCAAATAGGCTTTCTATTTGCTATCTTTATATCACAACATACGTTTACAATATTTGTACCATATTAAAACTTTTTTGCCATTTTTAAAGGTCAATTGTCTGGTCTTGTCAGTCTCTTCTCACATGAGAGATTTAACATGTTCTTTTCCATTCCCAATACCTCTCTCTGAACTCTATCTTGCTTTGGTGCTGTCTTCTTGCAAAAATTGGGAGTATTGTGTAACCAGTTCTGCGTATGTTATTCCAAATGTGAATGCATCATTGACTTACATTATTGCTTGTATTTCACGCATTATTCTCTATCCTATTCCTTGTGCAGTCTAACACCTTGCCTGACCAATAAATTAGAGCTGTGCTCTACATCCAAATGATCACTGAGCCATCCACAGAGAAACTCAGCTGTCTTTCCCAAGCCCCCGCGTGTAATTGAGAGCCTTGTGAGCCAAAGTAGTACATCCATTTTTTCTCTCCTTCAGTGTGCAACACTTTGAGCAGAGCTGAACTTTGTCTGACACTGTGTCACCCATTCATCTAGTTGGATTAGGTGCTCTGAAGTTTCTCACAATCCTTTCAGAATGTGACTAATTCTATATCCGTGTTGGTGTGTTCACAGCCACCTTTTCCATATCTCTACTGAATATCCTGAGCAACCCAGGAGGTAGGATGAAATCTTAAATAACCCAAAGGCAAATTTTTGTCATGATGAACTATAGACACTTAAACTCATCTTTTATTTCCTATCTCAGAGCTGATAAAAGCATTTCAATGAGCAAATGTTACAGTGAGTCTATTATTTTTGTGCTCCTCTCTCAGGAACCAGGGCTTTCCAACACATATGGGTGCAAACAGAGATAAAAGGAGTACACTGAAGATAGCAAGAGGTGGAATTTTTTCCTAAGAATGCTCCTAAACACTAAGGATATCAGGTTCCTAACGGTACCAATCAACAGCATTATATCTCCTATGGATAATTTCCCCCTATTCAACTGTAACTAAAACACCGCCATTTTCTTCTATTCTCCTGCTCATATTTGCCTGAGGTTTCAGGAGCTCTGTGTATCTACCCCTGTCTTTACTTTTTTATTGCTATTATTTTGAGAGAATGATATAGCATTGCCCAAGCATGGCAGACTCGAACATGGCAAGGAAGGGAGAGACAGGAAAGGTGCCAAGCATGAATTAAGTCTGCATTTTGCCAGAACAATGCTGCGTCGTACAGACGTGTCCCGGAGCACAGCACCCTAGTGATAATTTCACAGAATTAATTTTCCCAAAATGAAAAAAAAAGGCAACAGCACAGAAAGGATGAGGCAAATTACCAACACTAATCAGTCTCTCTCTCTCTTTTCCCTTTCCCCTTGTATGATAATTATGATAATTAACAAGTTAACAAGCTTCTAGTAAAAACAGTTCCAGAATTTCAATGTATAATTAATATTTACATCCATAACAAGTTGTCATTTATGGTGCATGTTGATTTTCTTTTTTGAAAAGAAACAGTGGTTTATGCTTGGAAAAGAAAAATCCTTTGAGAATGTGCACTAAAAAGGCATCCTAAATTCAGAAACCTTGCCCTTATTTGTTATTTATTTATGCAGGGATGTGCAAGTGTTTTAACACCTGGGTTTCTTACAAATAATGAATGCACATATGTAAACAAATGCAGTTTTCTTTTTTTTTCTTCACAGAAGAGAAGGCTATAACTCCACCATAATACTCAAAGTCAGAAAGCAGATGTGTCCACAAAGCACTTCTGTTTCAGGTGAATCCTAGCACACAAATCTTCTATCACTGTTTAGTGACCCAGAAAGCCAATTTGCAGAAATTACAGAACCTTAGTATGCAACACTCTGCTTCTTGTTGTTGCATGCTTTCTCCAAGGAAGCTGGATCTGTAGTTTTTCAGCTTCTGGAGTGTGCAGAGCAGGAGACAAGAACTTTACTAAAATAGGCTGAAATTGCTCAGAGCTCATGCAGGGTGACAGCCATACTCAGGCATCTCACTGATGATGGGTAAGGGATGAATAGAGAAAAAACTGTCAATGGCCAGTTCATTTTGAGTATAAAGGAACATGGAAAAAATGGATACAATGACCACCATGAAGTTGCAGTTTCTATTTTGCAACCAAAAGACGTTATAGCTAAAAATATAAGAAGGGTGTCATCTTTAAGGAAGGTATCAACCAAGTACCTCTTAACTCATCTGCATGCCATGGCGCTCATCTCATCCCATGGCAAATGGTGGACCTCAGACACACAACACCAAGGTGCTTCGAAACAGTAATGACAGGAGTCAAGGCTGTGATTCATGGGGCATCAAGAAAGGTTAAAGAAATGGGAGATGTGGCCAAGAAGAATTCTGAGAAGACTTTCTGTACTTATTCATAATTATTTGACCCAGCATGTTCATTGGCCAGCTGGTTTTCAGAATTTGTATTTCATACATGTGCAATAACTAAATTTTCAAGGGAAGAATAGGTGGTGGAGAGAAGGACTTGTTCCACCAGCTGTACCCCAGGGAGGGATACTGCTGTGGTAAGGTGGGTGACAGCTCATCCTCAAGCTCCTTCCAGTGGACTCCACAGCCCATGCTGCTGGGGGGTCTTCTTGGCATAAGTGTTGGCAATTAGGGAAAAAATAATGGAAAAAAATATGTATTTGGAAAATGTACCAAAGACAGATTTCTATAAAAGGGATGTTGGACTTGAATTCTGGCATTCACTGCTTTGCTAGATTATTTTAAGCATTCTGTCTAGATATACAACTGAGTCCACAGAACCTGAACAAATTAGAATAATTCATTGAATTGGCTGTTCACATCCCAGCTGTGGAGGTGTGTATAAGCTTTCATCTACACGAAGTCATCAATTTGTACAATATTTCATGGGTAAAAAAAAATGACTCATGAACTTGCGCTTCTTCTAAACTGTTACACAGAGCGATCTCTGGCAAATGTTGATAGTAGCGTCATCCTTTCCTTGTTTCACAGGCTATGCAAACTTTAAATAAATTCTGTTTAAAGAACAGAGATTATGGATTACATCTACGTTGGTCAAATACTTGCACAATATTAATTAAATGTTCATGGGAAGTCATAACAGAAATCGGTCTTGTGTACCAACCCAGGTGACTCTCTTTAAGCTCTGCCCCCTGGAGTTATATAAAGGCTGAAAGAAAGTCCTTTGCCATGATGAAATGTAAAAAGGTATTTCACAGAGGATACCCAACAGCTGTTGAGCCACACATTTGATTAATAAGGGCAAAATAATGGCATAGGAGATTTTCTTCCACAAAGCGTTTCACCTGGCACCATATGGCATTTCAATTAACAAAACTAGGACACTACAAGATCAAAGCTCTTAGATTAAATTTTTTGAAAATTAACTAATAATTCTCCAAGTGCAACAGGAAATGGTAAATCTTTATCACAAATGTGAATTTCTAGTAAGTGGGTGTGACTTTTCTATGTAGAACATATATTAGATATGATTTTAACTGTGGGTAGAAAGGGTCTATAACATCATAAATGGCACAGAATGGCACTTCTATTTATCTGTGTGAAACTCAGGAATTAAGGAATGAAAGTGGGTACTTCAGATAAGCTATAAAATATTGTGCTGCACTGGAATCCCTCTTTGCAGAAACTGAAACTTTCCTCTAGAGGAGTGTCAGTCACTTATTAATGATGCACTGATCAACAGGGGGAACATTCAGAGGCTAAGATATCAGTTCAGTGGGGTACAGCTGTACAGCACCAGAACAAACAAACAAACATAGCTCTTGCTGTTGTAAAGAGAAAAATGCAAAATACTGACTTGGAGAGCTAAGTAATAAGCTTCAGATTAAAGAAGAGGAAATGCAGACAGACTTTCTGGCAAGAATTTCCCTTGAATCAGGGAACTCTCTAATGACAAGGAGGGGAGATCTACCTCTGCACTATTCTAGTGGAAAACTGCCAAATGGAGAGAGAATTTGAAGAAGTTAGAGCGTTTCACCCATTTTCAACTCTTCAGAAGGATGAAAAATTAAAATAGGTACATAGGTATATAAATATGTTTATTATTTCTTCAGATCCTCATCTCTTGTGTTTTGCTCATCAGTCTGTGTGTCTACTCTTATTGGGCCTGTGTGCAACCCCAGAGTGTCCCTTAGGATGCAACTGTGGACAGGTCCAGCAAAAGTGGGAGAGGGAACTGGAAGAGAAGAGGGAAGAAAGGATAGCAAACAAGTCCATACCCACCACCAGGGACCTTGCTTCACTCACCACAAAATGTAAAGAGAGATATAGTTCTCACTTCATGCACATGAGAAAGTGAAGCTCCTCTCACTTGCACACTCCTTCTCTTTTTTAATTAATGCTCTCAGAGACTTCACACATCAGCCAGTTGTCCTGGCTGTAAGTTTCCTTAAATCAGAACTAGATAATCTTCCTGATTTTGGGAGCCCTTTGGCAGAGGAAGCCCTGAGCCTGGATGGCGAAGCTGAGAGCTGCTCACTGACAAAAGTGTCTAAAGACATGACACTTTTTTTGTAGTAGAAATCCTGTTTTCCCAGCAGCTAGTTTTAAGGAACCCTGTAATGAAATATGTATGATTGCTCAGCAATGCCATTGTATTTTATTTCCAACAGGGCTCTGAATTTATGAGTATCAAGATCTGTTCCTCATCAAGAACTCAGGCTTTACCCTCCAAAGCCTGAGTCACCTAGAAACACAGAACAGCCCGGGTTGGAAGCGACCTCAAGGATCATGAATCTCCAATCCCCCCACCACAGGCAGGGCCACAAACCTCCATATTTAATACTGTCTGCTACCCTCAGCTTTAGATGTGTAGGCACCGTCTGAAACCATTTCCCCAAATTTGTTCCCTTTCAGCTCTCTCTGAGAGTACGCATGGCACTTGGCCACCCATGGAAAGCCCCACACATAGCAGGTGAGCTAGAAAGGGAGTGTGGGGATGTGCCAAGGGCACAGCCGCTGGGCCCTGCACTTGGCAGCATTTCCTTGCACACAGGCATAGTCCCTCTACCGCTGCCTTCCACCCGCCGCAGGGTTTGCCTTCTGCCTTCTCTCTGCAAGGAACCATCGCAGTGCCTTCCAACAGCCCATTCACACCAGGGAATGGCTTTGCCTTAGCTGGGACGTGCCAGCATTTGAGTGAATGGAAAATCTGATTTATTTTTTCTCCCAGTAGGTAAGAACGCTTCTGTGCAGAATAACAGAAGAGATCCTCCACCACCCCCTCCTTTCTGTCTATTTGTTTTCTCGCGGTTAAGTCTGTGAGGAAATCCTCTTGGTAAAGCCAGTTAATAAGATTAGATAAATGTCTTTGAAACCAAAATGCTGATATAAAAATCAGAACAACAGTGCACCAGCTGGCTTTTCTTTTGCTCATTCAGATGCAGCTGGAACACCGCAGTCAGTAACGTGCAAACTGGGAGTGATAATCAATAAGCGGTGAAACAAGAGCAAGATGCCTTCAGAGGAATTTTCTCTGGGTGGGAAAGATGGATTAACCCTAATTCTCAAGGCAGCTGAACAAAAACATTTGCCTAAATTCAGACATAATTTAAATACTGATCTGGGGAAACGTGACAGCCTGAAATAGCAGTGAAACAAGATCCTCTGCTCCCAGCCAATGAAATTGTTTAATGTTGGTGCTGATCTTTTTTTTAATGTAAGGTAGCTGCTGTACCATACAATAAGGAACACCTATTAACGATGGCTGTTTAATCACACACCAGGTGAGAGAATGATGGTGCTGATGATTACGGCTCTGTGCACACAGAGGCACGCAGTTCTGGGCAGTTTAGCCAGCAGGGTGCTGTGTACACAGCAGGCTAAAGACAGAAACATTAACTAAATCACAAGATTCAGATCATTTATCTTATCGTCTCATGGGGAAAGAGTTTATCTTTCAAGCAGGCACACCTGCTCTCCTTGTAAAACTTTACTCACACCATTACTGAGTGTGTTATTGTTTCTTGTTCAAACATGCCGCTGCAGGAGCGGGGTGATGCCAAGGGTGGGTGTCCCTGGCCCCACAGCTGCACATCCTCTCTGCCACCTGCCCCATGCGGGCACTGCTGCGTGCAGCAGGGACACGGCCCGCTGCCCCCAGCAGCAGGAAGGGTGATGGGCTGGGGCCCACCATGATTCAGAGGGTTTTGCAAAAGCAGCTTCTGGTGTGGGCATTTGCCTGATTGGATAAAGTGGGAATAAAATGTTAGAACGTTATGGGATGTATTCGCAAAGCAAGCTGGGTTGAAAATCTCAAGTGACGCAGATTTTGGAAGAAACCTGGAGTTCTGAGAAATACCAAGCCTCTGACTAAGAGGAGAATGCTATGAGGATAGCATCAAACTCGTGTGGATGAGCAATCACATCAAAAGAGTATCAAACTAAGGATGCAGGGATGGGCCTCTGAAAAAGCCTTTTTCAGGGTGAGAAAATTTATCATCAAAGTCAAAACTATTCCACTTTATCTGACCTAGACCTTCCTCAACAGCACTAACTACATAAAGTAATCTAGGCATTGAAATGTGGTGGAAGCCTAAGAAAGTGAGGGTTTCCTGAAGCTGTAGCTGTCACAGAAGTCTAAATCTAGATGCAGGCTTCTCCTCCAGGCCTTGTGAAGGAAGGTGATGTAGAGGTACGGATTGCTAACAGGAGGAAAGCTGCAGAGATTGAAGTCACCATGTCCTAAGGAGCTGTGAAATACAGAAGGATCTGAGGGGCAATCTGTTTAACAAGTATTTCAAGTGAGGAAGGAGCAAGGGAGATCTAATGCCAGCACATGGCACTGTTCCAGAGCAAAAAAAAAAAAAAAAAAAAAGGGGGACAAACCCAGCATGCTTGCTTAAGGCAGATCAAGGGGAAAACGATCTTTATTTATTAGGTGATGATAGAATGGCCATGACTCATCAACAGGAGATTCTGCAAAGGCAGATGTGGACCTACGTTGCAGCACATTAAGTAAAATGAGCGCAGACAGGGAGAAATTTCTGTTGTTGTGTTAAATGATGGTGCCTCTTCCTGGCAGGGCTGGGAGGGCTGTGCAGGACTGGTCCCACCGATGCTCATTTTATGAGCAGACACTAAAAAAACTGGTCTTGTTTAGCCTAGCAATATGAAAACTGAGAAAGGATATTGTTCCTTATTATAAACACATCCAAGTGATGTGTAAACATTAGACAGGGAGCAGAGCTACCTAACTAAGGGACAATACTGACACCAGGAGAAAAGAATATGAATGGGCCATGAAAAAAACTGGGCACCCAAAGAGGGTTTCCAAGCAACCTGAGCAAGATTCTGGTACAGCAGTATGTCGAAGAGAAGAGTAGGAGAGATGAATTATTTCTGGTATTTGATAGAGACGAAAAGGACGGAGCGCAATCTGCTTGGCAGCGACAGCAGCACACAACACCTACAAGGCCCCTTCCAGTCCCATTCTTGATGTTTCTAAACACTTCTTACTAATTGGAGGGGAAACTACATATACAAAGGTCGAACTCGGGATCTTTGGAAAATTTGGATAAAAGCACCTGAATAAATAGAACTCATATTAGGCCAGTCTGTAAAAGTCAAAAGGAAACAATAGCTTCCTCTTGATTGCTAACAGCTGCAGTCCCTGCCATCCAGCGAGGGTGCTGGCAAGCAAATCCCCATCGTCACAGCCCCACCGACAGACACAGACAGCCTTCTTGCTCTCACACCCATTTCCTATGGGCCTGTAGGAGCCCCAGCCACGGAGAATCATGCAGCACACACAGGGATGCAGGGCTCCTTCCATCACGTGTCTGAGTCTTGTTTGCATGCCAATACTAATAACTTATCAAAATATCCCACGTGTAGCTTTGCCACAGTCCGTGTTAAGTACATTTCCATGAAATGTGCATATATATGCGCGAAGTGGTTGCTCACTCCTGATCTGTGTACAGCATCATTCAACAGCTAAGTCATCCAGCTCAGTTCAGATGATTTACAACATCAGACGCAGCCATGATGCAAGTAGCAAACCAAATGCAATTTTAATGCTTCCATCCTTCTCCTGAGATCAGTAATATGTCTTTCTTCAACACATTAAGCAGTTTAAAGAAAGGAGTGCCCAATAGAGATTGTTGGCATCATATTGTATTACCTGGTACAGTCAAGTGAAAAAAAATACAACAATGAACCTTCCTGGTTTATTCATATTATACATATGCAAATGCACAAGAAAGACTTCAGCTGAAACTAAAAGAATAAAAAGAGGAAGAAGTATTACAAGTCAGGTTAAACTGGCCAGTATTCCGAGCATGAGTAACAGATTGTAAATAAACAAACAAAAATGGTGTGTGGCAGTTTTAAGCTCACAGTGACTCGTCATGTCAAGCAACTACTGATTAATCCAAATAGAAATTACAGCAAACTGGCAGATAATTGTGCAGCAGCTCTGTCTGTCCAGGATGTGGAGCGCAGGTGCTGAGCCACATCTGCCCCCAAGGACAGCACAAAGACCATTATTCTCACCCAGAAAACACCTTGTCTCCCTTTTACAGCAGCAGACTTGGGAAGACAGAGAAACACTATCAATTTGATGGCTATCAGTTCTGTAATCATCGCACAGCCATCTCCCCAGAGATGAATTTAGTATCGGATGCATTTTTCAACCAAATAAATAATCCAGACTTCAGCATTAATACACCATTAAAATGACACCATCGTGCTACATGCAATCCTATAAATTAGACTACAAACATAGCAGGGCAGACAGGAACAGCCATTACTCTCTCCCTGTGCCACTTTCCCCATCTCTGCCTATCCTCCCCAAGAACAATATTTTTAAAGAAAGCAGAAAAATTGCTTGCTTGTAACAACTCCTGTCACTCAGAGGTCGGCACTCTTTCTCTGCTGCTGCAGGGCCCTAGATACAAAGGAACAAGCGTGGGGAGAGCTGGCTTGTGAGACATTTTCAGCCCAGAGAGCTGTGTTGTTTTAAGAGGTGAGCTGGGTTTGCTTTATCTTCCCACTTGCCTTTCCCTCACCTCATCATCCTGCCGTGCCCCCTCCCTACGGTACTATATAAACCAAAGGGCAGGGCATCCAGCTGCTTCCACAGCAGAACAATGTTTGGGCAGAGTCCATGTTGACACAAGTGCATTATATCCTGAAGGGTCAACTGCAGCTTTTTTTTTTTTTTTCTTTACCAACTCCTAGTATTAACCTTCTACTTCTGCAAGGCTGCCATTGGTCCAACATCTGTGAGCTCATCTAACTGTCACCTCCTATCATTGTACTATCATTGCCGGTTTAAGAATATGACCATTTTCCCATTAATGCAATGAGAAACCCACGCCTTCCTTAACTTTTTAATGAAAGTTACACCTAGCAGATGTGCTTGGGATCCGTTAGACAAGCCAACACCTTCTCCTGCCTGGGGCTTTTCTGAGCAAGGATCATCTCAACTGAAGGTCAGGCACGCTGCATACCAGCCCGTGGTCCAAATGCTGACCAGCACTACCTCAATACCCTCCCCCTTGTGTAAGGAAGATATACCCAGTGGTAGCTGTATAGAAGCCCTCTCCACCACACAGCTACCCGAGTCAGTCCCACGATCCTTATGAATAGTAAACTTTACACGAGAGTGCCTTCAGCGTATTTGAAGATATGTTTTTTCTATACCTTAAGTTTTTTCTCATGGAGATAAATGTCTCAATCTAAATGGACTATCTGAAGGTGCTGGCTTCTTCCTTCTCTAATGATATCCGTACTAAAAATCAGCATAAAGAACTTCAGTCCTCTTCCCCACTCCTCTCTTATGCTTCTAAATATTGACTACGCATCAGTAGATCAGCATCCAAGCATTTTGGATATGAAAATCAAATTAAAAGTTGCTTTTTTTTAATTGTTGGTTGGTTTATTTTAAAGAAACTTCCACCATTCAGTTTTCCAGGCAGCCTTTGTGTTTGCTCTTCTAAAACACAATGCTGTGGTATCTTGGAGTTTCTGAAGTGGCAGTGTAGGCACTGTACTCTTATGTTTCATTGAGTGCTCGTTCAAAACAGCTGTATGTTCTATATAAAACATGTTTACATAGTAAATGTACTTCCTGTAGACACAAAGAAACGTTAATGAATAACCATTCCTGCATTTCAAATTTTGCAGGGCTATGGGAAGGATCAGTGCACGACAAAATAGTTAATGTTCACCCACTTTCTGGCACATGAAATCTGTTACTACAACTAATCCCTTACAGAGAAAAGAAAACATGGAAAACAAACTGGCACAGGCTGGTTCTACAATGCCTTTTTTTTTTTTTTTCTTTTTTTTTCTTTTTTCTTTCTTTCCCTTTTTTTTTTTTTTTTTTTTTTTTTGAAGAGAAACTGTGAGATGCATATACATGGGAGGGGAACAGAGGAGGCATTCAGTGAAGAATGCCAGAAGGCATGGACTCCTTTTGGTAGGCAAGGCAGTTGGTTTTAATTGTATACATTGTCTTAGATTCTCACCTTCAGAAAAAAATGCAGTTTGATCTCCCACAGCATTCATTACCCATATTTACATCCTTTTGTCTGGGGACCAGGGAAGGCAAACAACAGGTATTCTCCTTTCAGTCAGTTTCTATCTGAAAATCTACATGACTTAAAAGACTTCTTAAGCAACAGATATTCATTTATCCTTAAAAATTTAGAAAATGCAAGAATCAAGTAATTCAAGTTAAAGCACTGCCCCTGAAAAGCCTCAAAAAGAAAACTGATTTCTTCTCTACAGTGAAGTTCTTTCTCAAACACAAACATTAAAAAATAAGTTTAGTATATAGCCATGAAGTCCTCTATATGATCCCCACTTCCTTGTGAAGTAAACACTGAGTCAATTATGTTTCTCTATAAAGCAGCTTTATCTGAAATACACAACTCCTACTTACAGTCCTTTCAATATATGCAAGTTAGGTAGGAGCCAATTCATTTCAAGGGAAACCCAGAGAGCATGAGACAAATCCTCAGAGGAATAAAAACTCTGCACCGAAGTAGATGGGGACAAGAACAGCTTATGCCAGGAATCTGCTCAGCATCTGCAGACTAATTTATGAAAAAAAGGTTATAGGCACTCCAAGGACCAGATGCATTAATGTACTATAAGGCAGAAACAAGCTCTGTTGGGGTCATTCCAACATTTCTACATCAGATTTCACATCATAGAAAAAAATTTCTTCATGTGAATGAAAATCTTTTTTAACTTTTAATCTTTTTTTAATCTCTCTGCACAGTCTGAAAGTGCTACTGTGGACATGGATTGCAAAGGCCATCCAACAAGCAATGCTCTACTGTATCTTTTTCACAGTGTGACATACGAATTGTACACTTCAGTTTTAACAGATTGAAAAATCATTACCATGGCAATAAGGCTAAGTCCTCAGAGCAATCTTCTCAATAAACGCATTCCTTAACAATTATACATCTTGTATAAAAGATATATTTTGCTCCTGAAATAAGATTTTTTTTCCATGACACCACAGCAATTAACAAAGCATGATCTGGAATCTTTTAGGAATACTATCTCATGTTTTGTAAGAAACGATTTATTAAATTATCTTCATTAACTCATTCTCTGAAACTCCTTGAGGAAAAGGAGGCACGATGAAGTTCTGGCAAATATGAAAAGTCCTCAAAACAACACAATGGGTGATGAACATCTACCTAATTACTGGAATGCAATTTGCAGAATACTTTTTAGGGACGTTTAATTTCTCCAAAAGTGAACTGAAACAAATGAGGACAGAAAAAAAAACCTTCACCAGAAGCAATAGCCACAACGAAGGAAACACATAAAGAATAACAAAGCTGATGTTATTAGAAGAAAAATCTATTTCTTTAGAGGTATCAGATAAGAATATACAGATAAGAACACGAAGAGATGAGTGAACGTCAGGTAGTGGTGAATTTTGAGTTACCCAACACCGCCACCTTGCGTTAGCTTTAAAGACTATTTGATGGGAGCATTAAAAGGTAAAGCAAACCAAATTTGTTGCTCTGTTCCCGTATAATACACTAGAAATGACAACCCTAAAAACGTTTTAAAAATCTTCGGCCTCTTGATTTACGTTTCTATCAGGACACATGGTGCTGCTTCTAAAGCCTCCTTTCATCACAATGGAGAATAATGACTAGAGAATGAGGGAGAGAGAAAAAACACAAATTTTGTTTCCACACATGGGCTCTTCCATAACTGATGTCTCATTGTGTTTCTAACTGTTCAGTTCCATAAGCTACTAGTTCATCATCATGATCCTTATAAGCTATCAAAACCTACAAATATTCACACTAGTGCAAGATAGTTGCTTCAGAGAGGAGCTTTTCTTAAAACTTTTACGTATATGAACGAAAACATTTCTATAATGTTGTAGGAGGTCTTTTGAACTCATTAATTTTCACTAGTTCTAACTCAAGCAGCGTAGGATCCCTACTCATATTTGAAAATTGTACCTATTCCAATCTGAATTAAGAGCCTTACAGGTGACTGTGAAGTTTTGGACAGTTCAGTTACAAATTCAGTTTGGACAACAACAACAAAAAAATAGAACACTTGCATTTAAACATGTTTTGTCAGCTTTACTTCTGCACACATCTGCTATGTCTTTGGTTATTCCAAACCTCTTTTGCACTCAGTAAAACAGAAGGTTCAGAGTCAAGACTGCTAGTATCTTAAATCCAAGTAACTCCAAGCGGATGGCAAAGATATATAACTGGAGTAGAGAAGTAATTTCAAGTAATTGATCAACAACAAGAACAACATCTATACCACGTCTGTTGCAATTTCTTCCTCAACGAGCTTATATATACTTACATGTAGAATATACAATTATTCTGCAACTCTGTTTTGTAAGTCTTGTAACAGTAGGAAGACGCCATAAGCCCAGTATGTAGCTCTATTGAAACTGTCTAAGATTATAATAGCATCAAGTCAGAATTAATTGGATTGCCTCAGCCTGTTCCAAATTTGGACATCAATAGATGATAGCAGCAATCTCATCAGAGAACTTCAGAGGTAGGAAAAACATCTTTGACAAAACTGCTAGAAGTCCATCACATTTGTTACCACAGATTTAAAACATTAAAACTATGGCATTAATTACTAAAGGAGAAACTGTCAGTGTACTCTTTCTTAGTAAATGCAGAGGAAAAGAAAAGCATCATTTTAACAAAGTTCAAATACAGGAAGAAAAAGTCACATTGAAAATATTCATCTATGGTCTATAAGGTGCTTTTCTGTGCACAAACATACTTTCAACAAGGAGAAGGAGAGACTCAGGTTGCACATTAGGAAATAATTCTCTGAGAAAGTGGTCCAGAGCTGCAATGGGCTGCCCAAGGAAGTGATGGAGTCACCAACCCTGGAGGTGTTCAGAGAACATTTAGATGTTGTACTGAGGGACATGGGTTAGTGGGAAACCTTGATGATAGGCAGACAGTTGGACTGAATGATCTTAGAGGACTTTTCCAAACCTGATGATTCTATGAAAGTTTGTTATCTATTCATGCATGTTTTAAATGTAATGAGTTTTAATTTATTAATCTCTTTCCTACAGTAAATAAATAAAGCTTTAGTAAATTTTCACCATGTAACACTTATCATCAACAAAGCAAGTGTCAAAAGTGCATCTTCATAGAGACATTTAACACTTCAGAACATAAAACTTCTGAGTGAAGTCAACAGATAGAAAATACCCCTTCAAAAATATAATTAGACTTTCCACTTCAGCTATAAAAAAAAAAAAAAGCTGAAATTTCAGACTGTGGCTCAAAGACTGCATTAGCTTAATTATGCCTAGTTTTAATTCTATTTTTCTCCAGTTCTCACTTCTTCTTATGATTTAGTTCTATAGTGACAAAAAAGCGTGGAAACTGATATAATTAAATTAAAATAACAATAACAGTATGTTGCAATGGTAGCATAAAGGAAGCAATGTGATCTCAGTTTAGATCTACCCTCCACGTCAAATAAATCAAACTAATAAATTTCTCCTTAAGATTTCCAGTCAAGAAACATTGCAAAGAATCTTACTGAAATGTGATTTGAATCTCTAATCCTTTGCATACCCAAACAATTTCCAGATATTATCCTCTGGTCTTACACTCCACAGTAGAAAGAAATAGAGACAGGAGAGCTCCTGTGAATCTGTTCTTAAATTGATGCATTTCTCTGAAATTCTATTCTTTGAGGATTAGAAAGGGACAAGAACGTATTTTGGAAAAAAAATAAAAAAAACTAAAGAATATTGTGTCCAACAAGAGGATAATTTTTTGTACCACAATAAATGTGTGTCTGTATGTATGTTAGTGTTCATATTTAATCTACATGAAATTAATTCACTAACTAGATTTGTATTGGGAATGAGTAGATGCTATTAAACAAAATAAACATTGTGCGTGATCTGAGTCTGTTTTGAACTAATAAAAACAATCACAGCTATCAAGGAATACTACTTAATGCTAAATATTGTGCTATTCATTGTGTATTAATATGTTGATCACAATATTTGGTACTATTTCTACTGTATTTCAGCAACATAAAAAAAAATCTTCTAGCATTTGAAAATTTTTCAGAGTATTTATTCATATTCTTAGATACTTACAGTGTAATAAAAAACTTTTTTTTTTTTTTTAACCAATCTACAAAACACATTATATATATTAAAGTAGAACATGCACCATCCCGACCTGGTTCACATTCAATCTCAGTGAATTCAGTGAACAGCCCATTCTTCAGAAGCCTAATCTTAACTCTGCTGTCAACAGCCTTATAATAGAAATAATGACTTCTGCATCCAAAATTTTACAGTGATTAAGTTTGCTTTTTAATCTTAGACTTGACAAGCATGAAGACTCCAAAGCATTTAAGATTTAACAATGTCTAAATAACATTAAAAGTATTTAATTTATGTAGCTGACTGTATTAATGTCAGCTTTCCATCACTGAATTTCCTTATTCTTAACAAAGTCTTATTTGTTAGCTGTATGCTTTCATCCCACTTGTTTTTCTCAGGGCTAGTGTATGTCACCAAGTTCTCAGTATACTGCAAGACTGACTTCAAAAACCTCTAAAAAATAAAAAGAGAAGTAAAGCTCGTTAAAGGACACTAAAGGAGAAAAGGATCTCAATGCCTGACTTGAAGTTGCTATTTTCTCCAAACTTCCAAATTTCCCTCAGGGTGACCAACACACTAAAGTTCATTCTACTTTTGGAAAATAACCACTCCTTCATTCCAACAGCAAGAAGCAATGATTTTCAGAACTGCAATTAAATACTGACATAGAAAGAATGCAATGATACAATGTGTAATATAATTTTCCACATACTGTTTCCTTTCCTTTCTCAGTCAAATGTTTCACAATGCAACTTGTTGTTAACTGACACACAAGGAGTAAAATCATTTAAATATTAAATACAGCTTTTATGCATTAACATTTTTGGGGTGTGAGATCATTTTCTGTTTATGCTAAGGGGGAGTCTAATAAGTAAAAAATATGTGAATAATTGGACCATACATATTCAAAGTTATTTTAGTCCTTAGCTAACATTGTATGAGATAGAACTGACGACTATAATTACAGAAAGGATGATAATCCACTAAAAGGCATGCTGGTTTTCTTTTCTTTTTCTTTTTTTTACTTTTTTTTGTCTCCACAGGATGTATATTACAGATCAAATCTATTCAATTGGCTATGAAGAGTGTACGAAACTTCCTATTTCTACAACATCTTATATACTTACTTTAGATACTGATGATAATCAGAAGGATTCTTCTTACAGACCAAATGGACATTAACAAGTTCCAGAGTAATCAACACTAAGATGAGCCGTAACACCGGAGATAAAAACTTAATGCTAAAACAGGCAAAAGTAAAATAAATGAATTAAAATAAACCCAAATTAATCTGACATCAGTAATACAAAAAAAAAAAAAAAAAAAATCTCAGATTTCTAGAACCATGCTAAGAAATCAGCAAAGAATAAATGAAATATCTAAATTATAAACAAGACACTAAACTATGAAATCACAAAACAGGAAAAAAAAACACATTTAGTTAAGACTTCAGAGGAAAACTCATCAGCACATCTTAACCCAAGAATATAAAATGGAAACCAGCTGAGTTGCAAATATTCTTTGTCCATTTAAGCTATTTTCTTAATACTGTTTCTTAAACAGTGTGGTTTAATATTTTGAGAAAAATAATGAAGTAAAAAAAAAAATTCCAGTTTTTTGAAGTAAATTCATAAATCCTTTAAAAACACTTGTGAATGGGAACAAAATTAATGTAATCCTAAAAAAATCTCTCCAAATCTATCTAAAAGATACTGATTCAGGTATAATGATAAAAAGCAACAGAATTGGAGAAGGTGGAGTCCTGAAATCAGTTTTACATTCTGTACTCAGGTAAAACTCAAATGTCATTTTTTATGCTTAAACAGGAAAAGAGAAATTAAAAACATATAGCGCTAAGTGACACTTTCATTTTAAAGCTTAAGGAAAGTAGTGTAGTAATGCTAGAACCATCCATCGAACTGTTCTCCAAATTGAGATTTTTTGCTATTTCACTGGGTTGACACTTAACTCCGAAATGATTAACAAGAACACACGAACACTGTGTATTTAAAACTTGTATGACAGAACACTGAAAACTAGCAACAGCAGCATGCAACCTTCTCATAAACCCAGCCACAAAGTGAAAGAGAAAACATCAACCAACCTGTTCAACATTCGTAGATAGTTATGCCTCTGGCGAGAACGTAGAGTCTTTTCTGTCCACTGTTGGTATCTCGACTTAATGCTGGCAATAACTTGTTCAGACACTTGATGGCACTGTGTGCATGTTTTACGGAGTAACACTAACACTTCCAGAACAGGTCGTGGAGAATAGAGTGTGTAAATGTGCCTATCACAAAGTTCTAGCAACAGCCTTCAAAAAAGAAAGTAACAGTTTCAACCTTTTGCCAGCTGGGTTTAACATGAGATATACTTCATATCAGCTGTAGTTTGATCTTTTTTTGATTGTAGTTAATGTTTTAAGTTAAAAAAAACCTAAAATCTGACTACTCTGAAGGAAAAAGTATGGATCTCTGTAGGAGCAGTGACTGTGTTTTCTATCACTTTACATAACATAATTTAAAACCTACTGGTGACGAATATGCTTCCAATTTCAAATTAAAGAAATACAAGCACAATAAACAAAAACGCTTAGCCAAAACAATATATCAAACACATCAAACCAGAGCACGTCTATGGTTTAGGCTTCCCACAATATTTCAATTCACAATGAATTAGCATCCACCAGAATAAAACTTAATCAGACAGATGGTATTAGTTAATAGCCACATCAGCGTATTGTCTTTCTTCTGGACGGAACAAGTAGCAGATTTAACATCTCTTAAAACACTGGTGGTGAGGCCAATGTTTTAATCAACTACACACTGGATAATAAATTGTTAAAGCAACCAAATACCTTTCTTCTGTCATTTTCTAATCTGCAAACATAATGCGTCACACATCACTTTAAGCACTCTGCTCTTACAGAAGCTTTTCTTAATCTCTCTCATGCCAAAGTTATCCGAGACAGTAAAACATTGATGACTAAAAGTTATAAAAGCAGAAAAATCTTAAAACCATGTAACAATTTACTAATCAGGTTTCTTTTTAATAAATGAGAACAAATGCAGATTGATGGGCAGTAAGTATAAGCCATACAGTTCTTATAAACAGAGAGGTAGTTAACAGAAGGCATGCAATTTATATGAATAAAGCAATGTGCACCACCCTCTTTGCACTATCCTGCCCACATCTCTTGTATTTGATTAGGTGTTTCGTTCCAACATATCAATTGATTCACAAGCTTCTTAAGATTGCCACCAGATTATCAAGTAAAAGACAAGTTGTTTTGATCATCCATATTCCACATCGATTATAACTGGAACTACCAATGTACGTCTAAAATCTAACCATAAGTGTAACAAGGAATTTTCTATTTCAGAATTTTGCTACTGAAGATGGAGAAATGAGTAACTTCGGTTTGAGTGTTCTTGAGTAGTGATCTGCATGTACGAGCTGAAAGCAGAAACCAGGAAAAGATCAAACTTACCTCTCTGTTGCAACAGTATTCATTGGGTCGTCTGAATTATAGAAGTTACAGGGCAAATACTGCTGCAACTGAGAGAGAATTTCAGCCATCTTTAAAACTAACATACTAGCTTCAGTATCTCCTTCCAACCTTAAAAAATAAAACAAAAAATACAATTTGAGATGACAACTACGCAGTACTTATTTTCTAGGTTGCACAGATCAAAATGCAGATATTTTGGACAGCAGTGTACTTGATATCCACTCTCACTTTCTGCTATTTTAGTTTTCCCTCTATCTTATGACTTTCTTTCTCCAGTTAAAAAGAGTCTTTTCTGTTCTGGCAGTCTTCTTAATCGCTTTATTTCTCCACTTATTCATGAAAATCCTGAAGCACATTAGGTATATGCTTGACACATTGTATTTTCATCTCTTAGCTCTACGTCAGTGCAATTTCTCCCAGTGAAAATAAGACAACTGACTTTTTCATTTTCAAATCACAAAAGAATGTTGTACTCTTTCTTCTATTTAATATCTATATAAAATCTTCCATTAATTCAGCTACTACTTTCTTGTTCCAGAACAAGCAATTATTTTCTGTTTTATATCTAGTGACCCATCTTTTTGTTTTTGTTGTGATGAGCTCAACATCTAGTGTAATTTCCTAAGAGTTCCTTCAATATCTCTTCACAAACAGACAAGCTACTCAGTTTTGTGTTGGTTTCAAAGGGCTCCAACATTCTCTTCCAAATAGCAGTGTTTGTAGTTTTTCCAGTATCTTTTGGCTACAGATGTGTACAGCACAGATTAACTTAAAAAAAATAAAAATAAAAAATGGAGTCTTCCCACAACTCCTTTGGTGTCTAAGATCTTACTAGTAAGGAATCTGATGAGACTTTTAATCTCAAACTCTGTTGTTCATATGTTTTTGAGAAGTATCTTTTCTAAAACAGCATACACATACCCTTTAAGTGTTTGAATTTGTTCCTCAGATACTGTTGGTAATTCATGCCACAAGTGAATGCTCTTCATACATTCTAGCACCTAAAAAAATCAAGAATGTGTTATGAAAAATTTTATTCAAAGTACAGCCTTAGACAAACAGGACAATGTATAGGACAATATAGTTTATTTTTCTTAGTAGCAATTTTAGTAAAAAAAAAAAAAAAAACAACAAAAAACACACAAAAACAGACTGCAATACTTGGTAAATTAGTTGTTCAGTAGTTATAATTTGTAAGCCAGCACAAATTATTAAAATTATTAAGGTTTATGTTAAGGCAAAAATCCTTGATGTACACTTCCATGCTAAAATATCACCCGAAGAAACTAATTTACTACTTTTTCTTCCCTTCCTTTGATATTAAAAAAAAAAGCCTTTGTAAGATATAATTCAAAAGCTGTCTAAAATGAGTACTGTTTATTACAAATCCAAATCAATAAAGAACATCTTCAAGCAGTTCATAAACTAATTGGCTGAGAAATACTGTGGCACTGGAAAGCAACTTTTTCTACACCGACAAAATTTTAAGTAATTGGCTTTCATATAACAAAAATGTTAGTTGTGGTAGCCCAATCCAAGATTTATACAGTACTTAATCGTGTCAGGGACAAGAAGATTAAGAAATTCATACAGCAGCAAACGTTCAGGTAAAAATAAAGCTATACAGCGATTTGAGCAGGAACAGTACATGCTGTATGTCCAGCCATGTGCTTAGTTACTTCTCAAAGCCTGAAAATTCACTAGGAAAAAAAAAAAGGGTTATGTAAAATTCTAACTTTTTAGGACCATCAAAGTTTGAAGACAGCTACTTAAACTATTTTTAAGGATTCACAATTTTAAGGACTAAAATGTTTTCAGTTGCAAGGACTTACCTGTTTCTTGAGTCTGGAAATTGGATGAAATCGAGAACGGTAGCAACTTGCACAATTCATCAGTGGCTTTATTATCAGGCGTTCCTGATTACAAAATACAAGTTTCTTTAAACTGTCCTAACTGTGAGCAGACCTAGACTTATGCTTATCTGTATTCAAGCCACCTACACTACTGAAGTCAAAGACTTCCAAATTTCTGAGAGACTAATGCAGTAATCATCAGTTTAAAGCTTAATTCCTCTGACATTTTCCACGTACAAAAGCTGGCAGTAGCTGAGAGATAACTAATTATGTACTCTCTTAATGCAGTAGCATGAAAATCATCTTTAGAAACTCAAAGAGCTCTAACTAATATATAGATTTATCACAAAGGTTGCTTTAGCGGATTGAAAGTAATGGCAAATATGAACAGCAAATTTGGTGGAGTAAATATAATAGTAGGTAACGTTACAAAACATGTACTGCTAAACAAAAAGTGTACACAGTAAGGAGAGTTAACAAATCACATCTCCATTGCTAAACTACTTCCATTACTTACAGTATGTCAGAGAGAAAGAGATTCTCAAACATTACATATCTCTCTGGGTAAGCTACGGTTGTTCTATATAATGGATCAACTACCTGAAGAAGGATTAGTTAAGCAAACAGATTAAGATACAGTAAGAAAGGGTAAACATTTGGAAAACTTTCTGTACTTATTTCACTGCAGCCCTAGAAAACATACTTGCACAGTTTTTCACTGAGAGGAATATTTCATTTCCATGGAAAGCTGCTGTCAAGAAAGATGTAGTCATAAGACTCTCTAAAACTGCATCTGTCATCCAACTGCAGATTCTTCTGAAAGCATAATATTGAACCCTACCTTAAAAGCAACCATGTCTTCATCTGAGAACCTGCAGAGTAATGTAATTGCAAACGCCACCAACTGATTGGCTATTTCTCTGGGAAATGCTTTTAGATTGATCTCTCCATGGCTTAAATGGTCTCTTATGCGTGGACCCTCCTGGTGGTTCAAGAAATCCCAAAGAAATTCCTGTGGAGATATACACCAGTAGAGGTAAGCATACAGAGTATCTTCTAAAAGTTAAAAATGCATTTGTGTCCATAAGAAAAGGGGCCTTTAGGCAGAGAAAACAACACGACTATGCTCATAAAAAAATAAAAAGGCAGCTAGTCCACTGTGTTAGCATCTCAGAAAACTTGAAACTGACATACAAACTATTCCATAAAGCGTAGAAACAGATTTTCTCTGATTTTATGTCCTCCACCGCCTCACTGCCTCTGACTCCCAGTGCAATGAACTCATATCTTTCTTACAGATTCAAGAGACCTCTAAATTCAATACCTCTATTTTTCATGTTCGCAGTCTGTTTGGGTGGCAATATGCAGGGTGTGCTCTGGCAAGCTTGCAGCTATAGTGTTGTATGATCTGCCTACCTAGTATAGGATATGCTCCAGAAGAAACTGAAAAACAGTCTAGCTTTTCTCATGAGGCATCTGTTTTTCTTCTACTCTTTTCAGCTAATCTTTGGAAGTTAACACAGACAACTCACAGACCTGAACATTTCAGACAGAAACACATTTAGATTCTAGCCAAATGTAACATGTCAGGTACATCCTTCACAATGAAACAGCAACAAGTTTCTGGTACTACACTACTGGAGATAGGCAACAAATGACAAATAAATACACGATCATAGATAAACTGCTAAATTTAGGAAAACAAAAACCAAACCAAGCAACCAAAAAAAAAAAAAAACCCCAAACAAATGAAAAACACAAACAAAATAACAACAACTAAAAGAATTTTCAAAACACTTGCCATAGCAGGTTCTTCAAGAACTGAAGGAAGCTGATTGATTTCTTCATTATCCAAATGCTTTGTTAGCATCTAGGAAAAGTCATTTGAATAGAAAGCTTTTATTGAAAGTAAAAGAAAATCAAAGGAAAAACACTAAGTAATGAGCTTTTCTAATATTAAATAATTATTTCAGAGCTGCTTCAAAGTCAATGTGCCTACTTGTTACTGACAGACTGAGACAATTCAATAAGAGCCGTAAGACTGAGGACTTCTGCTTGCAAGATTTATCTGTATTTTGAATACCTAAGTCTACCAGAAACGGCAGAATAATTGTTTCCTTAAGATGAAGAAATATAAAATAAAAACATATGAAATAAATAAAATAAAAGCATTTAAAAGAATTTGCCCAGAGACGTTGTGGATGCCCCATTCCTGGAGGTGCTCAAGGCCAGGTCGGATGGGGCCCTGGACAGCCTGGTCTGGTATTATGTATGGAGGTTGGTGGCTCTGCCTGCAGCAGGGAAGTTGGAGCTTGATGATCCTCGAGGTCCCTTCCAACCCAAGCCATTCTATGATTCTGTGAAATTAAGTTCTGTTTATTATAATTTGTATGATTTTGTTATGTTCTGAAGGATTCCAAATTTAAAGTATATTTACTGCTCATCATTTTCTACTTAGAAAAATTTAGAAATAATGCCTTATCAACTCAACTAGTAAGCATGTTCTGATCTCTACTAATGAGAAACATGTAGAAGTTTAAATGCTGACACTGCTATGAATTTAAAAAACAAAATAAAATCACAAATACCTCATCAAAAGTGGTGTAGAAAGCAGAAGACTGGAATAGAAAACAATAAGCATTATTTGATTATTAATAGAAAACAATTATATAGACATGTGAGTGAATAAATCTAAGTTCAGTATACATGAGATATCAGAGGTGCATGAATAGCAAATAAGCCCTTAAAAAATAAAAAAGAGTATTCGATTTTTTTACTTTTTTTTTTTTTTTTTAATAAATGGAATGTGATCGACTTTCCTCCCTCAACTACCATTCTAGAACGCTAACTTTGAAGTACTTTTCCAGATCACTTTTACTGGCAGGCATCTTTTTTCCTTATTTTTTAGTTAAAAAGAAAAAAAAAAAAGGTATTCATTAAAATGTACTAGAAATATGTAAATTATGCTCTACTAATTCTCAGATTTTGAGGGAGGAAAAGCTAAATTTAGACACTGTTCTACCACAATAACTACTCTGGAAATTTTGCTAACACTAACTGATTTTAGAAAGAAATTTACCTCAGCTGTTAGCAATCTATTAGGACATTTATTAGTTGTAGTGAAGAGCAATCTAAGTCCAGCTTCCAGCTGAGGAAGTAAGAGAATCACACAGTCAGCATACCTGAAAAAATAACAGAGAAATGGTTTCTTTTCCCTCACTTATCAATACAATCCAAATGGAAATTTGAGATCCAGGTCAAAGAATCCAGAGCAAAATTCCTTGGTAATGAGAGCATGTGAAAACTAAATGACTTTATGCGCCCAACAAAAGCTGACCACCTAATTCAAATCAGCTCAGGGATGACACTAACTTACAAAAACATGAATGGACAAGGAAGACCAAAAAAAAAAAATACTTATTAAAAAAAAAAACAACCCACAGCATTCTAATACACGAAGAGCTGTTTCCATTTGCTTTGTAAAGCTCTCCTCCTCAGCTACATCTCCTGGAGATTCAACAAAAACTTCTGTAATCTACAAATGCTGCTGGCTAGTATTCTGTAAATCATCAAATAAAGTCTTCAAATAAAAATGCAGAACAAGATGAAAGACAGGAGGAAAAAAAAAATCAATGATTACCTACTTTGCTTGAAAGCTGTTAAAGCAGCCGTCCAAAATGGTAGCATTGTTCTTAGCACAAAGTTAGACACTTGCAGTAGCTCTTCCGCTACACAAAGTGTTTCATGATTAAGATCTGCAAGTTAGCAAAATAGCATTGATAATTTACATACAGTCTATGGCTTTCTAATTAATTCTTAATATTTCATTGAAAAGATAAGATTACTTCAGCACTTATAAAGGGAGACTTAAGCTATTCAATTCATTTCAAATACAATAGTAAAGGTGATAGAATTAAGATCAGAAATTGAGTTTATAAGATTGCATTTCTATTAAAAATGTGAAATGCCACAGTAAACACAGTTAAAAAGTCATGGGTGCTTTTTCCTGAGACTACATAGTAACTGGCTCCAGTTTCTCTTCAGTTGTTCTCCACCAGCTTCAAATACTTTTGAAAAGTATAATCTGCATTAATAGAATCAGTATGACCTTGTTCCTATGTTATCAAACATACACTTAAGCTGGATATGAGCCAGCAGTGTGCTCTTGCAGCCTGGAAGGCCAACTATGTTCTGGGCTGCATCACAAGAGAGGTGGCCAGCAGGGAAAGGGAGGTGATAGCCCTCCTCTACTGTGCCCTTGTGAGGCTCCATCTGGAGTACTGTGTCCAAGCCTGGGGCCTCCCTCCAGTAGGGGAAGGATGCGGAGATGTTGGAAATTTTCAACTGTTGATATACAGAATTTTTCCTGTGGTAAGTATCAGGATACCGAAAATATGTAACCATACTCTCTTTTATCACAACCTTCACTGCAAGATGCAAAGTATTCCTGATGGGACCCTTGCTGCTAGAATCCACTCATTCTGGAAAGAATTAAAGATTTTTGTAAAGAAAAACTAGATGACTATTAAAGGAAGTGAGTTCTCATCATCAAATTGAAACATATAGCTGAAGTCTTTCATAAGCTGTACTATTAACACATTTCAGCATGTTACATTTATTTTAAAATTCAGTATTTTTTGTTTTGCTAATCAGTACAACAGTCTATATATTAAAAAGTTTTCTACAGTGTCTACAAGCACAACTGAGTCATCTAAAGACATTATATACAAGTATCTTACCTAAAAGATTCAGTCATCTAACTGGAAAACACATTATTTTCAATAGCACTTCTAGATAATGAAACAATAAAGAACACAGTAATAAGTAATGACCAAAGGTTAAATACTTGCCTGGAAATGCATCAAGGTCCTCTAATCTAATGAAGGTCACATAAGGTCGATGTACTAAAACATATTTAGTTTTCAGAAGATACATCTGTAACAACTGACCCAATCCTGCAGTTAAAAAAAGCAGCATAGCACAATATCTAGGGAGAATATTATAAAGTATTAGAAAAGCTAATACAACAAAATCTTTTACAAATAATCCACATTTCTGGGTTAGGGACAAAGGTTTCTTTTGCTCTTTAAAACAAGATTCAGTATGTATTTCACCCATCCCTTTTGGGTAAAGGAGCTAAATGATTAATTGTGTTTTACAAGCATGACAAAACAATGTGAAGTTAGGAGAAAAAAAACAAACATCAGTGTATTCTCCTTGGCTGCTGCTGCTCCTCTTCCTTTCCTATTCTTCTGCCTTTTGTTTTGATTTATTCCTGACTGCCAGGATCTTAAATTTCTTCATTTTTCCTGATAGAAAAACACACTGTTCCTAAAGCTGATCAGTTTCACAATGGCTGAAGTACTCTGTGGAAATCTAGTTCCAAAAGAAGCGGTAGCAGCAGCAGTAGGACAAAAATAGAGAAAACTGTCAGGGTTCTGCCAAAGGCCTTAGAGAATGCTTTTTTTTTTTTTCTTTTTGTAAGAGTAGCAAGTTTTATTAATCAATTCTCAAGCACTGTTAGCCTGATTGGATGAGAAAATAAGATTTTTTTTAACAACTTACTTTGCAGGAATTTCTTGTGGGGATGCAAACCCATGCCACAAAACATTTCGGAGATTCAGACCATACGGTGATCCAATGAATATCCTGAGTACATCCATCTAATTTATAAACAAAGTGATTACTACATGAAGAAACTTATTGTTTATTACTTTGTGTCTTGCCCTGACAAGAAATTTGAGAAATTATTGAGAAACTATAATGTCTACTGTCAAAACAACTGGTCACAGCATGTCATAGTAACTGCAACTCATTATTTGTAATTCCCAGTACTCTCTAAAAGGAAATCTTAACTTACTCATACATGCTATAGAATACAACACAGAAAGAACAAAACTGCTAAACATCTCAAACAGTTATGACAGGGAAACAAATTAATTCAAGTTGAGCTTTTACTTATCATACTACAAATCCACAATAATTTAATATGAATTAACATAAAAAAGAAGAATCTGCATTCAAAGTTGTATTCCCAGTATTCCACTGGGAAAAGGGAAACTTTTTAATGGTAAGAATTAATCTACTCCACAGGGAACTACAGTTCAAGGCATAATCCTTACAAAACTACTAGATTGGCTAACACTACACGTCCAATACTTTGTCTTAAAAAAAAAAAAATATATAGTATTTATAGAACACTATAAAAGGTACCATCTCCTCTGTTTACACAAGAAGCTAAGTGTCTTCAGAATTTTTTATTATTATTTGCAAATGGCAACTGTATGGGGCTGCTGAATCACGGCCTGAACCTTTGATTGATCACCTGAGGCGAGCAATGAGTCAGCCACGGGAGCACAGGTGAAGGCAATTCACCTGTGCTGCAGGAAGGGGTGGAGCCTGGCTGCACCTCTCCTACACCCATTTAAGAGCTGACTGCCAGTGGGGAAGGATCTCTCTGGAGCTCTGCTCCATCAGGAATTCATCTTGTGAGCCCAGGACAGGGTGAGTGATTTTCTCTTATCTTTCTCTTATTTCTCCAATATAAATTATATTAGCCAAGCTCCTGGATATGTATCTATACCATCTGTATATCCATTGATTAAACAGGCAGCAGACAAACTAGTTTTCTCTATTCACAAGAATTGCATTGTGGTCAATATTATAAAGTGTTTTACTACAGTGGTGATGAAAGGGAAAATATCTTACAAGTAACTGCTACTGCAAGATGTATGTTCCCAAGTTGCGCAACTCAAAAAGAGGTAGACAACACTGTAGCTTGCTTACCCCCTTGCCAGATATGTGACACTTTAAGTATGTGGGTTTTTCACATAGAAAAGCAATTTTAAAAAATTATGGGCTACCCCTTAAAATTATTTCAATTTACAATATTCACTATTCACTTGTATGTAATGAAAGTTTTCCCAACGTATTATAGAATTTGAAACTTTTCCTTAGCACAGGCAAAGACTATGACTGGAAACCAGGCAAAAAAAATCAGCTCAATATTTGTTATTTATTTCATAACTATGCACTTACTACAACTTGTCCAAAAACAACTGCAAGCTGCTCAGAAGCAAGCAAATCTCTTAGAAGGAAGGGACAATCTTTACCAATCAGTAAATGTACCTATTAGAAAAAATAAGTAGAAGTTATTATAACACAAATAATTATATTTCTTTGTATTTCAAGCATAGACCTTGACTAATTTCACCCAATAAGCATTTTCATTGCTGTAAAAACACTAATCAAACATAACCCACCAACTGAAAAGTCTTTCAATTCTAAAGTTTCACGACAAATTAAAATCTATGGACTGCATTAGGGAAGAGTGCATATCCTATTTGAAGTTCCCGTGGTTATGATATTCACAGTACCTACAGGCACATTCTTTTCTCTCCATTACTCCAAGAAAAAAAAAAAATTAAAATTGAAAGAAGCAAGAAAGCAAGCACAACACCATATAGTTAGGGGAATTTTTAATTACTTCAAAAATTCACCATCCCTTCAGACTTGGAAAAATTATCTTTCTAGGTGTGAACCTTTTGTCTTCTGCCCTCATAGAGACTTAACAGGCTGTTACTCTATCTTATCTATGGGCAACATCCTATGACAAGAAAGCAAGGTGGGGAGATGTAGGAAGGAGGAACAAAAAAACAGGTGTTCCCTTCTTCCTAGCCTGCATGCCAACCTTAGCAGTGGTGGCACCTTTGTGATTATGGAGTGAAAAACGGAATCGACCCAGTTTAAAAATAAAAATGAGAGTGTGGGGAAAAAAAGGAGGAAAGGAACTGAGACCAGTTAATCTATCCAGCTTCCTACTAGGTCTTCAAATACTTGTGCTTGCATAACACGCAATACTATCACTGAAGATGTGGCCAGGCTACCACACACCATTACACTACAGGATAATCTCATTTTTTCAGTGTGCAATTAAATCTAAGAATTTATTCTCATCTTATAAAACCAAACCTGCAATTGAATCTTCATAGTGGCACTTACATCACCCAAAGCTCTCTCCAAGCATGATGTTAGTTTCATTAACCCAAGAGCAACTTCTGTAGATCGGCCATATTGTAGAACATCAAACACTTCAAGAAATAACTGTGTGATTTGGGAAGGGGGGTTGGAGAGAAGAAGAGTGTTGAATTACATATTCAGAAGGAGAAATCAAAATCACACAAAAAAATATGATCTAAATATTCATCTGTGATAGTCACTATGCAAATACGAAAATAAAACCATGCTAACGTGATCAAACTGTGGATGATTCAAGGGTTACTGTCCACCTCCTGTATTTTCAGTCAAAACTTACTTAGTACCACACATCTATAAAAACTATCAGTGAATTTACATAATAATATTTGATATTAAGCACAGACCACTACGTTTTACAGAAAAAGAAGATCCTACTATCTTTGGTTAGAACAGACCCAATATATGTATAAATATATCTAATTACTGAGTCAGGAAAATTAAAAGTGACTACGTATCAGAGAAGGACAATTGGTTATAAATTCTACACATTTTGGATTGTTATCTCTTTTGTGTGTTCTTATGAAAAACTTCCAACAGGAGGTCATGTGCCAAAATACAACTGTCAACAGATATTTCCATACCTCTGTGTAGTTTGTCCACTGGAACCATAATGCATACTGAACTACAAATTTGTCCTTGGTCAGAGATTTGAAGTGCAAATTAACAGATTCACATACAGGTCCAAGTGATCGTATGCTTTTGATATAATCCACACTTCGGTCTTGAATTGAAAAACGGGATGTGGTTAGAACTAAACTTTCTGAAGGTTCTATATTTTAAAAGTCATAACAAGTAAAACCTCCAACAGTCCGTATATATATTTAGCTCAAACATTTTTATCCCTATTAGTTCAGCACAACCAGTAAACTACAATTTACTGTCCAAAAGAACAGACAAATGAACTACAGAAAAGTGCATTGTAAAACCAGATTCAAATGCCTTCTCAAAAACAAAACTTCATATAAGAAAACACGGAATTGAAGTTCTATTTATGTTCTAATATAATACATCTAATTATGTTCAATTTTTATTGAAAGTGGAAGAATCCACTAGTAAAAGAGTGCAGCAATTCCTCATAACCAAGCTGGAAGCTACTGCAGGCTTTGAGGTCTTAATCAAGCAGCACCACTTACACCCTTTAAAGAATGCAGATTGATGTGGTACCCTATGGAGTGGTGTAACTGCTTCTCTTGGGTGGCAAATTTCTCCTGACTCATGGAAAAATATTGCTCAAGGCAGAAATATCTACCATTTTGACCACTTCTGCAAATTAACAAAAGCTTGCAGTTTGGCAAATGAACAATCAGTTCATCAGAATAGAAACGTTTTGTTCTGCTTAAAAAAGCATAATTATAAACTGTTCTACATACAGAAGGGAGATAATACTTCTGTACAAGCAAAAGATGGAGAAAAGGAAACAAAAACAACAGTAGCCGTACTGATGACTCCCAGGTGTTTGGTGTTTCAAATTTACTGCAAAAGACATACAAAGAACATAGAAGAAAATAAGTACGAGTCAAGAGAGTGGCAAACTCCCTATGTACAGGCAAAAGGAGCTGGGAAACAAGAATAGGGAAACAAAGATGGAGCTATCTATGTAGCACAGATTACATGGATCTTAGGAGTCAGCTATAACCAAACACTAAAAATTCACGAAACGTTTAAAGCTCTCTGTAAATAATAAATGTATGTATTCTAGCAGTGAAGCTAATGTTATAGTAAAATAAAATATTATAACTAAGTTTTGAGTACTGTGAACTGTAGTGAGATTCTACATTAGCTTTAAACATATTTTCATTGTATCAGAATAATACCAACCTGATGCAAGATAACACACATGCTCAGTAATAGACTGCCAACATACTTCTCCACTTTCAGACACAATATTATTAATATCACAAATGTCTTTTTTTTCAAATCCAAGTTTGCAAATTACGTAATGCACAGCTGGAGAAAGACAAGTAGTGACTGAGTCTGATGATGCCATCTGAAAAGGGAAGGACAGAATCACTTTTACTTGCATAATTTCAGTTTGGTATATTTTGGATGCATTCTATCTACCAAACTAATCACAAGGAAGAAATTCTTTACTCAGAGAATTGTGAGGCACTGGTACAGGCTGCACAGAGGCTGTGCATGCCCCATCCCTGGAGGTGTTCAAGGTCAGGTTAGATGGGATCATGGGTAGCCTTAGCTGGCTGTGGGCAGTCCTGCCCATGGCAGTGGGTTGTTGCTGAGTGGGTGCTGATGTCCCTTCTAACTCAAACCATTCTGTACACAAGGGCTGCTCTGAAACAATACCTCCTATTTTGTTGGCTCATAATCTCAGAAGTGGATGTTGGTGGTATGGCAGTCTAAGTTGAACCTTCCCACCAATATTCTGTTACGTTTTGTTGCTGTGTGACAGAAGGCAGCAGAGGAGCAGTCTGACCAAATGGCATCTGATGTGGAAGTGCATATGAAGAAAGGGGGTGGAACTAAATTCCTCTATGCAAAAAAAAAAAAAAAAAAAAAAAGGCACTCATTGACATTCATCAATGCTTGCTCAACATTTATAGAGACAAAACAGTGGATATGGAGCAGTGGGTGGTGTGTTTCAGCAGTAGTGACCACAACATGAAAGCCAAGCCACATCCTGGACAGCCGTGCACATCTTTCTCACCACAAAATGAAACATCTTGATTGTCTCATCCATGCTAACTGGTTACTGGAAGTGACTATATTGAAAAATAGTACATTGAAGCTGCAAATATGTTCTATCAAGCAATGTTATTGTGCTCCTTGTATCTGCTGTAACTTTTATAACATAAATAGGAAATAAATAGGAGGGATTACTTTCAGAGCAACCTATGCAGATAGACTGAAGATCACGGCCTGTATGTAAGCTCTGCACACCCCTTGCTGCATTCAGGTGCCATCTGCTGTACCCAGCCTGCTATTAACCTAAGATGGCCGCAAAACATTGTTCGACAAACGCTCAGTTGGGTCCTTCGCTCCGGGTTTCACGGCCAGAGCACCACGCGAACCGCAGCAAACTCCTCGCTGCGCAGAGCCCAAGGGACGAGGCCGCAGGGAGCCCCCCAGCGCCCGAGAGCGGAGCACTCGTACACCCGCGCCGCGGCCATTACCTCCGCTGCTGCCGGGCCCTCCCGCTCTACGTCACGGCGCGCTGCCGCAGCGCAACGTCACGCCGGCCGCACGCGAGCGTGGCCGCTGCTCCTGGCGTTGGGAGCGAGACGGAGGCTGCACCCTCCGGCCGCCCCCTCCTTGGGGGGAGCGGCGCCGCCAGCCGGCAACTATGGAGGATTCCTCCAACGTGTCGAAGTTGTCCGCCACCTCCCACAGGCTAGGAAGGCGGCGAACGAGCGTGTGGGATAGAAACACCGTGAGCAGCCGGGCCGGGAGGACTGGTGTGAGGGAGGCGTGGCGGTGATCGCGGCCGCGCCCCACGAGGGGCGGTGATGACCGCCTGCAGTTCTGTGGGTGAGGGACTAGCGTGTCCTCTGCTTGGGGAAATACTCCGTTGTGTAACTCTAAGGCAACTCTTGTTAAAGCTACCCTAACAACAAGCAGTTTCGTTCAGATGAGTCGGCAGTGTGCCCCTGTGACCCAGAAGGCCAATGGGATCTGAGGTGCATCATAAAGAGCGTGGCTGGCAGGTCAAGGGAGGTGATTCTTTCTTCCCCTCTGCTCTGCCCTGATGAGGACACATCTGGACTACCGTGTGCAGTCCTGGGCTCCCCAGTTCAAAAAAGACAGGAAACTGTTGGAGAGAGTCCAGCAGGGGGTCACAAGGATGATAAGGAGCCTGGAGCATCTCCCTTGTGAGGAAAGGCTGAGTAACCAGGGTCTGTACAGCTTGGGGAAAAGAAGACTAAGAGGGGATTTTATCAATGCTTATAAATAATCTGAAGAGCAGGAGCTAAGCGGTTGGGGCTGAACTCTTTTTGGTGGTGCCCAGCAATAGAACAAGCAACCTGGGCATACGCTAAAACAGGAAGTTCCATGTGAACATGAGAAAAAATGTTACTTTGAGGGTGACAGAGTGCTGGAACAGACCAGAGAGGCTGTGGAATCTCTAGAACTATTCAACATCCACCTGGATGCTTTCCTGTGCAACTACTGTCCAGAACCTGCTTTAGCAGGGGTTGAAATAGATGATCTCCAGAGGTGCTTTCCATCCCCTATAACTCGGTGTAATCTTCTATAATTCTGTAAAATGCCAAAATCTTTGTTTTCTAATCATATTGATACTCATATGTCCAAAATTAAGCTTCTCTCACAGAGTCCAGGAAGACAAATCAGGCTTTAGTACGGTCACTGCAAATGAGTTTGTGGGGTTCTGATAGATTCTTTTAATAAAGGCATAGATACTGCATAGAAATGTAATCACAACATTGTGCTACATCTTGGAACCCCATGCTAATGCACATGAAGAAGCAGATGGTAAAGTTTAGTGTTTGTATTGTGAAATACATTAGTAGGTTTGCTTGTTAGCCCTTTGGATGTCTTAGTTACTGAATTAATGAAGTTAACACCTGTGGAGAAACTGTTAGATCACATCTTGAACTGGTGATTGAGCACCTGGTGAAGGGTTGCGGCTGGCGTAGGGAGCATAGGCAAATTGTTTGCGCCTGCGCTCCCTGTGTGACCAGAAGAGGTGGGTCCATGGTGGAGATACCCTTGGCTCATATAAGAATCAGACACTGGAAGGAAGGCATCTTTTGGTCTTAGGCTGCTTCTTGTGAGGGAGTGCTGCTGCAGTCAGAGAGCTCCTTCACCAGTTGGGCGAGTTCTATTCTTTCTGTATATGACTGTTGGCTTACCTATGAATACCTTACCTAGAATTGCCAAGAACCTGTCAGAAACAGTTTCAATTCTTCATGAGCAGAACAGCATTGTATAGAAATTATGTGGATGATGTTGCCTGATTGGTAAATGGTTTCTTGCAGGTAAGAAAATGTTTGTGGAAGTTTCTGTTATTACTGCTAGTTGTTAAACTTTAGGTAATAGCACTATTTGAAGTCACACACTGTAGGCACGTTTTCTTTTATCTATGATTGTAGAGGCTGAAGACTTTTGTGAATTGTGTTGAAATGTGTTATTAATTAGTTGCTTTTTAGATTATGACCACTTTCACAGGTTCAGTTCCTTTGAAATGGTTTGGGATGCTCATGAGTAGCTCAGATAGCAATTTCTTAATATGTATATGTTAATATATATACTATATACATATTTGTGTGTGTGTATATGTGTGTATATATTGTGTATATGCATATATATATATATATATATATATATATATATATAAATTCTCTTATAAGAGGACCTGCAATGAGCAGATAAAGGCTATAACCTTCAGAGTTTTGAGTCTCAGATTATGAGAGTCCACGGCCTGAGTGGAAGCTTGTCTACTTACATCTTAGTGTAGTATCAGTACTATTTAGAGCTCAAAACGTTGACATTAATCTTTTTCTCTAGAGATATTAAATACTTTCCTTTCCTTTACTGTAGGGAACCTGCTTTATCAGGGGAGTTGGATGTTGTGACCCCCGGAGATCCCTTTTAACCCCTACAATTCTATGATGTGGTATCAACAAACGCAGGCAGGTTGCATAAGGGCTGCCAGCATCCTAAATTGCTCTTAGCAGAATTAATCTAATGTTAAGGAAACAGGGGGTATAGGTGTAGGTAATGTCTCTCATGTCAACATGGCTAATGTTTAAGTGACATCATAGAAACTATTTTGCTTCCCTTATTTTCAGACTCCTCTGGCTGAAATACTTGTGAGCCTCTAAGTAATGCATCTTCTCAAGAAAATTGTACTAGGTTTTTGTGTTACCCATAAGTTTGTTCTATTTGTTCCTGTCCCTTTTAGCATAAGCCTTTCACTATGGTTTTATATCCTCTTTGTGCTCTCTCCTTAGAGGTAGCTGGTAACTTTTTCTGGTTTAAGTTCTCTTCGTAGTCAGGAAGTAGAGCAAGGGACTGAGGTATTGGGGATACTGGGAAGTGGATACAAAGTAGCTGGTATGGATGACCGCTTTTGTTACAATCTCACTGGTTCTGTGTGCTTTTGTCATCTTACTGTTCAATGGTGGTTGTTTAAGCCAACCATGGGGGACAGCAGATGATGATACCTGTATGTATCACTAGACTTGCAGCTTGTATTTGTGGAAGGCCGACTTTTGTTTTTGTATTGAAGAGAACTAAGTTACAGAAGCTAAGTGGGGAGAAGATCTGGATCTTCAGAGTTCTGATGATTCACAAAAAGAATTGCTATCCTGCTTTAAGTTCCAATCAAAATGACGAAGCTTGCTCATTGAAGTACATTTTAAATTAGCAGATGAAGATGGTAACACAAAGCATTTGCTTAATAGGACAAGTAAAATTTCTTTTTGTGTACGATGTTTGAATGAGAATCTTGAAAGTCTTGAGCAGGGGGTTGTGGGGTTTTCCTCTAAAACAAAAGTGGATTTTGGGTACTAGTATGGCATGCTTTTTTTGGTGTTTTTCTCTCCTTTTTTTTCCTTTTTTTTCTGAGATTAAGTACAAACTTAATTTTAGTTTGTGTAAAAGAAATGAAAATTGAGCAGAAGGTAAGTACTATTCTCCTTTTCAGTGAAAGTAGTGGTCTCAAAACAACCTGAAAAAAAAAAAGCCATCAGTTTTCCACGACACACTCCTAGACTGTTTTGTTGTTGTTGTTTCCTCTTATCTACTACCACAAGGTATTTTCTAGAAGCCATTAAAGACTAGATCATTGATATGTAATGCAGTTTTTTCTTATTTTGCACAGATGAAAGGAAAGATGAAGCTATCAAATCATGAAGGCTTAGCTCCTATGAAAGAAGAGTGTTTCAGTGGTTCATCAAAAACAACTGCAAAAATAAAATATCTTAATACGTACAGACTAGAACCATATAATAAATTTCAGGATCGGTTAGTAAGAGACAAAGCTCAAGCAATATTAATGGTATAGTACTTTTTTATGAACTATTTTTTTTTTTTTCAACAGTAGTTTGTGATTATATAAGCAGAACAGTGGAAGTTGCTTAAATATATGCATAGGTCTTGGTGCACATGTAGTATAAATGTGCTCTGTTCTGCAAGGTGCAGAAGGCCTTCTGCAAGGTAGTCCCAAAGCGTATGCTGTTAACGTGGAGCTGAAGTTCCTTGTACTCCTTCCCACTTCTTAACTGAAGTGAGCTACAGTGCGGTTCAAAATAGCCTGATCTCCAGATAGCCAACTTGTGAAACTATGCTTCAATTATTTCTAGTAATATCACATGAATTGCATAAAATATACTTGGTGTCCTCGACAGTCTGACCACTGTGTATAGAAGATAAGCAGGAAGGAATGGGAACAGTCTGTTAAGTTAAAATGTAGCTGTTAGTGATACCTTGAAAAACTACAACTGACTCTCCTAATTCTGAAGATGTGCCTTAACTGGTATTTGTAGCACTCTCTTCCAGTGAGATGGGCATGGATTTTGGAGATGAATAAATACATCCCTGTTCACTGAATGGAAATAGTTGGACAAATTTAATTCTTTACTTTCAAAAAAAAAGATAAAACATTTTTTTAGAGTAAAAGTGGTGCAGCATTTTCCTGTTTGAGAGCATCATTTATACTTTACGGTTTGTTTTACTCATTTCTTTTAAAGAAAATACCTGTAAAAACTTCTTACAAAGGACTCCCAGGGTGAGAACTAAGATCTTTCAACATTGTATTTGATAGGATAAACTTCAACAAGCCAAATATGATGCAGATTCTAGTCCATCCTTGTGTGCTTCACTCTCAGAAGAAATATTAAAGGCTACAAAGAAAATGGGCTTTGACCGTTATAAGTACGTGGTGACAGTGCTAATTGTGGAAAAGGCAGGTCAAGCAATAAATGTGAGCAAACAAATTATTTATAAAATCTTTTGAGAATTGAAAATAACCTTTAGAACTGTATGTTATCTCCTTGGCATTCTTCTATATTCAACAAAGTAATTAAAAGTGGGCTTGGGGATGTCAGGTTCCATACCTGGGGTTGGATTTTTTTTAAACTTAATTTCTTTTTTTTTCTTCTTCTTTTACTGAGGTCAGTAACAGTGGTAAGCAGCCCATGCATCTCTGTCAAACAGATGTTTTCACTCTGCCCTATGCCAGTATAACTGTGTGAAGGCAGTGAATATTTCTTTTTCCAGTGAACATTGATTTCCACTTGAGTCACTGCATGTCAGCGCAGAATGCAGTGCAGTTGTTGTAGCATGGGGTGACATGGAAAGGAATAGGTGTTGACTAAAGGAAGGGAAATTGTTTTAAGTGCAGATGCTGCCAAATGGATGCTCCTGGGACCACAACTTGACAAGAATGATCTGAACTTAGTACACCCAAAGCAAAAGCATTTCAGACTTCAATTTTCATGTGTAAATTTGCAGTGCTATAAGCTCACTTTGGCATTCTGTGCTCTTTTTGGTCTCTTGTACAAGAGCACTTGTAGTTATGAGTGTTGAGCATATCCTCTTAAAACCCTGTGTCTTTCTAAGGTGAAATCATACCTTGTTTTTAACATACATTGTGAAACAATGTTTGAAGGGATGCTGTCTTCAATTTGTGAAAGGCCTTCCTCTACCCACGTTCCCAGTGCTGTGTCACAGTATGCTGCTTCTAAATCTGTGCTGTGTGGGTGTGGAGCTGTAGGATGAAATGGTTTACTCAAGTGCTCCAAACTTTTTTTTTTCATGAAGAATATGCTTATTTCAGCAGTCAATTTTCACAGTTTAGATCTGAAAAGAATTCTACCAAAAAAAAAAATAAAATAAAATCAAGAGCTCAGAATAGCTTTAAGTATACTTGAGTGAGCTGCTGCTAGAGGTGGAGCAGCTACTTCTTAGCTTAATTTGTTGCCAGCACTGGTGTCTCTTGGTGTTATGGTGCAGTATGCTAAAGTGCTGACAAGTGAACATGACAGAGAACTGATGTAGACATGTTTGGGTCTGTTGTGGTGGGGCGTTGAATGTGAAGGAAGAATATGCATTTTAGTATCAAATAGCACTTGTTTGTTTTTGCTATCATTGTGCAGTTCTATTTGTAGCTCTCATAATGCAATTATATCAGCACTTGTGTAATGCTGTGGTTTTTTTTTTTTTTTCAAAATGTAAAAATAGTGTTATGAATAACTTCAATCATAGCTTTGTCTTTTATTTCCTTTAGGTCGCCAGTAGATGGGTCTGGGATGTTCAAAGAGACACCTGGATTTCAGCTAAATATGAAACTGAAACATTTATTGCACTGGCTTTGATAATGGCTTGTTACTACGAGTGACACTCCCAAGATGATACACCTGCTTCTGTGCAGCACAGTACTTGGTATATTTGAAAATTTTCAGAGCATTCACTTACCAACAGCATCAGTCCAAAGTCTAGCACAAAATTAACAAACCTGATGTGATAGTTGAGATAATTTTGACCACTTTGCTGTGTAAAAATAACTTCTGAAATGTGTAAGGTTGAGTACATATGGGCTTCATCTGTTGTAGCACTCTGCTGTGGAAGTCAGAGCAACTGGTGGAAAGCTGAACTTCAGCAAATTTTGAATGCTGCTCGTCTGTTGCATGCATTGAGTTGTTAATGAATGTTTACAATAAATTGTAGGTAATGGTTCTCTTGAATGTGTGCTTTCTTGAAAAAGAAGGCAGTGCTGTTGGTTGTTTTTTTTTTTTTTTTTTGTAGCTTTATCTTTGATAGAATGCCAATTTAGGTAGAAATGTGAAGGGGGAGGCCATCTTTTGCATGCTTAATTTGTGTGAATTTCCACGTATGTTCCTAGAAGGGACTGAGTTTGGTCGTTAGCATCCTTGAGTATTAGTCTTGTGCTAAGTACTGCAGGGCTAAGGCTGAATTCAGCAAGCAGCTTCTCGGGGCAAGGGCAAGACACCATATGTAGGAGCATGGCTATTGATAACGGGCTGTAGAAGGCAAGCACAGCGAGCTAATAAGGCAGACCTGTGAGGCACAGAGAGACCCGCTTTTAGAACTGCGGAACGTGGGAAGGGAGCGCTGACACCATTTCTATTGTTATGAGCTCCACGTAAACGTTTATGAAGGCTGTAGGTTTTACCCCTGAACGTGCCCGCGGCTGCGCGTACCGGCCGTGCGGAGCAGTGCTCAGGCCGAAGGTTCAGGCAGGAGCGCTGGGGCTTCGGTGCCGGCCGTGCGGCAGCTTCCCCGCCCGCCGCGGCGGCCCGAGGCGGGGGACTGCGGTCCCCGCGTGGGAGTGGCTTCTCGCTTTGTTCTCCGGTGCGGTGCGGGCGGGGCCGCGTGCGGGCCGAGGCGCGGAGCGGACGGGGGCTCTCCTGCCAGGTACGGCTGCGGGAGCGGCGCCGGGCGCGGCCGGAGGGGGTGCGGGCTGACGGCGGCGCGCTCGCTCCTTCCGCGCAGCGGCGGGGCCGGCTTTAAGCGCCCTCCTCGGGGGGGAGAGCGCTCGCACCGGCTTCCTGCGAGTGCTCCCCCCCGCCCCCCGTACACCCCTCCTGCGCTGGTGGATGGTTCACAAACGTAGCTCGTCCCCGGCTGACGCGCCGGAGACGGAGCAGCCCAGCCCTGCCGGGGCCAGCTCCCGCGCCGGACGGCGGCGGCGGCGCTCGGCGCCCACCACGCCCGGGGGATGCTGCCCCTGCGCGCCGCGCTGCTGCCCAAGCGCTGCCGAGGCGGATCGGCCCCGCGTTCGCGGCTGGGCCGCGCGGCCGCCCGAGCGGCGGCGGCTGCGGCGGCCGGAGGAGGAGGAGGAGGGCGCGGCGGCGGCGGCGGCAATAGCGGTGGCGGAACGACGGCGCCGGGTCCGCGCGGCGTTGCGGGCGGGGCGGGCCGCGTGCCGGTCCGGCGGCGCGGGCCGGGGTCGCCGCGGGCAGCCCGGAGGGGGGCGGAGCAGGAGCTGCGCGAGGCGCCGCGCTCGTGCCCGGGCTGGCCGGTAGGGGCCGTTGCCACCCCCCGCAGGGGGAGGGGGGGCGGAGCCGGGCGCGGCGCGAGGCCGGGGCGCGCGGCGGCGGCGCTTCTCCTCGCCCAGCCGGCGGCGGCCCCCGCGGCGCTGATGGCGGCCGTCCTGTCCCCGCGCCTCTGCGACAGCGACCCCGCCACGCCCGGCAACCAGTCCCTGAAGGTGAGCGCGACGACGGCCGCGGCGCTCGGGGCCCGGCGGCGGGAGGCCTCGGCCGGCCCCCGCGGGGCGACGCGCTGAGCCCGGGCTCTCCTCGCGGCGGGGCGTGCGCCGGGCTCGGGGGTGGCGGCATCCTCCCGCGGCCGCGGCGAAGTTGTGGCGCGGGGTCGGGGCTGGGCGCCCGTGCGGCCGCCTTCGCTCGTATAAGTGCCGCCCGCGCCGGAGCGCCGCAACCCGCGAAGTTTGGGTCCCGCTGCGAGCGGCCGCGCGGCCACGGCTCGGTGGGCACTTTCGGAGGAGGTTTGGGTAGTTCCGGCTGCCAGTTACAAAATAAAGCGTCGTGGCGGAGCTCTCGAAGCTGATTGGCGTACGGAGACTTCGCTCTGTAACTTTAAAGAGCCAACCAACGAGGAAGCGTGCGGGTTTGCTGGGCGTGCTTCTGCGAGGCGGGGAAGGCCTCTTTTGGCTGCGTCTTGCGTTGAACTGTCCTTTTTTTTAATCGTCGATGCAGTCCGTGATTGAGCTGCACCACGCTTTAGAGTGCGGTGCGAGCGTTCTCGTTTGTTTGCCGAGTACTTTGCACCGGCCGGCCTCGTTTCCCTGCGTGTTTTGTGTCCGTCTGGGAGTAAAACCGAAAGCAGAGGAGGAAGCAGAGGCAGCCGTTCCTCCTGCGGTGTGGGTGCTCGTGTCGTGTAAACAGGGCGTTCAGAAAGAGAAAACTTTGAAGCAGGAAGGAGAAACTTGTGCGATGCTCTTATTGAAAAGCGTTTTGAAGTTTCTTATCGGCTTTGCTGTAGGAAAGCATGACTTTAATAGTTGTGTTTTTGTCCAGCAGTTGTAAACTCTAGAGTGCATCAGGGTGCTGTGTGGAAGGAAGGAATGAGCTGGGGCATTCATTAGTTGTAGCGAAGAGCAATCTAAGTCCCACTTCTGACTGAGGAAGTAAGAGAATCACACAGTCAGCATACCTGAAAAAATAACAGAGAAACGGTTTCTTTTTCCTCACTTATAAATACAATCCAAATAGAAATTTAAAATCTAGGTCAAACTGCTCAGACCAAAATTCCTTTGTAATGGGACCGTATGAAAACTAAATGACTTTCTGTGCCCAGCAGAAGCCGGCCACCTAATTCAAATCAGCTCAGGGATGACACTAACTTACAAAATATGTATATATATATATATATATATATATCAACAATTGCTTGCTTTGCTTGAAAGCTGTTAAAGCAGCCGTCCAAAATGGTAGCATTGTTCTTAGCACAAAGTTAGACACTTGCAGTAGCTCTTCCGCTACACAAAGTGTTTCATGATTAAGATCTGCAAGTTAGCAAAATAGCATTGATAATTTACATACAGTCTATGGCTTTCTAATTAATTCTTAATATTTCATTGAAAAGATAAGATTGCTTCAGCATTTATAAAGGGAGACTTGAGCTATTCAATTCCTTTTAAATACAGTAGTAATGGTGATAGAATTAAGATCAGAAATTGAGTTTATAAGATTGCATTTCTATTAAAAATGTGAAATGCCACAGTAAACACAGTTAAAAAGTCATGGGTGCTTTTTCCTGAGACTACATAGTAACTGGCTCCAGTTTCTCTTCAGTTGTTCTCCACCTGCTCCAAATACTTCAGAAAGCCATCATGTGTATTAATACTTTAATTCAGTAAGAATCAGTATGAGAATTTTGAACGTTGTCTGTATTTTATCATTTTTTGAACTGACATTTATTATGATAATAATGCTTTCATATTAGTCCATCGTTTCTTTTAGTCCATAGTTTGTTTTATTTGAAGTAGTTTTGTTCTTGGATCTACTGCTGCTCACTATATGCAACTTGCTTGGCTGCTTCTGTCTTTTGTTTCTCACTTGTAATCATGTAAGTTTGATCACTAGATGCTTTGAGATTTGTTGCTAACAAGCACAGAATAGGTAGGAGTCATATAACGTTACTAGTCAGTAGCTTTAGGGTTTTTTTAAATCCCTCTATAAACAAAAAGCTTTTGCTACGCAATCTTTTCATAAACTGTCTTCCAGTTCTTATACTTGCTGTGTAAACTGTCCTGTCAGTTTTGTGTGGACTATTATTAAATAGCTCAGTACTTCAGGTATATCTAAACTTCATATTGTCTTAGAATGCTTTTGATGTTCTAAATTACCCATTCAGTACTTTAAATTGATTAATATCTATTTTCATTTTTGCTTCAGGATGACACCGAAGAAAATTCCAATGATGGCAGCCAGCCATCCAAAAGACGGCGGATGGGCTCAGGAGACAGTTCTCGGAGTTGTGAGACTTCTAGTCAGGACCTTGGGTAATACCAATACTTTGGTATAACAGTAACCAATACTTCTATTGCTAGTCTTACTGTTTCGTTCGATATGCTGAAGCATTGGCTCTTCTCCACTCTTTCATATTCTTTGTTTAACTTTCTGAATTGAGTCTTGCAAGTAGCTATTGGTCTTTTTCTCCCTGCATTCTTTGATTTCTCCTGGTGTTGTTCTTATGCTCAGATACAGCTATTTTCCTGCTGAAAACCTGATAGAGTACAAGTGGCCACCGGATGAAACAGGGGAGTACTATATGCTTCAGGAGCAAGTTAGTGAATATTTGGGTGTGACTTCCTTTAAAAGAAAATATCCAGGTATTTGTTTTTTTAAATCTTTCTTCTAAAAATCTGTCGTCTTACATTTTGAATGTAATCTCTGTGTCTTTTTGACCGCAGAACGGTCCATTTAATTAAAAAAGATCATAGCAAAATTAGTTTTGTATGTTGTACTTTTTGGTTTTGTTACTGGCATTTTGGAAATGTACCCTACAGTTTTCACAGTAATTTAAGACTTTTCAGTCTTGCCACTGAAAAATCTGTACAAAAGAATGAGTTGAGTGTTAGATCAGCAAGTAGCTTTTGAAAACTGACCTCAACTTAATTTTGAAGTATTTTGTTGGTGATTTCTTACTGTAAAGCTGGCTTTGTCTTTGTATTCCATTTCCTGTATAGTGCAGACTTGTTGCCTGAAAGCAAAATTCTCAAAATACTTTAACATTGTTTATGGGAGATTTTGAGTAACTTTATGCACTTCTGTTGCTGTTTTTTTCTTTTGTTTTCTCTGAAGATCTAGAACGACGAGATTTGTCTCACAAGGAGAAACTCTACCTCAGAGAACTAAATGTTATCACGGAGACTCAGTGCACGTTAGGTAAGAGGAAAAAAAAGATTCCTTGTTACAGTATAAAAAATGACACACTGAGAATGTGATTCATTTTGGTAGAGAAGTGAATGACTCACAAATGAAAATGTAAATTCTGACATGAAAACAAGTTTATATTTTATTTTTAGTTTGTGTAAATTGGCTAAAGGATATCAATCCTCAATATTGATTGTTAAAAATAAATTTTGTTTCTGTTCCAATTACTTAGTAAAACCTATGTTGTAAATTAGCTCTTATAGCCTTTTTTCTTCTTAACAGAAAAAGAACAGCATGATTTTTTAAACTAAAAAGTCTATCTTTCTTGTTAAGCTGAATTAGTAGTGACTCAGCAAACATTAGTGTATTTTATAGAGTTGAGCTTATGTCTTAGGTGTCAGAAGGGTGAATATTAAGCCACTTACGTGTATGTGCAATAAAACAGTGTCATGAATGCATTTTATATTGAAGGAACTGCAAGTATTTGTTCTTTCTCTGCTAATATGTGTGACTTGGAGTGTGTTAAAAATTAAAGGATGCCTGTCAGTTTTTTTTTTTCCCCAGTGTACCCATGGATCTGTGCAGATGTTACATCATTTTATAAATTAACAGTCCTTGGTACACTACTTTTGTTTCTCTCTTGAAAGTTTTACTTAAATATGCAGGATATAACAATATCTAATTTGTATCAGAAGAAGCAAAATGCTATATTCTATCTCAGGTATACAGTAGAGGCATGTGCTGCGTCAGCTGTCCCTGTGATAACATATGCCAAATTCTATCCTGTTGTCAACAGAGATTAGTTGCATTGGAAGCTTCTGAAGAGGTGTTCTGAGTGACTTGATAGCTGCAAAATGACACGTTCTGACTTCTGAACTTGAAATAGTTTAATCAGGAGTCAGGCATCTGTGTGCAGTTTGCTGCTCTGAATTGACCTCACAGTGGTTCTTTTTTGATTTGTATGAAGAACCTGACCTCACAATTAAATAGTGCGAGGCAGCGTAACTAACCATTCACCAGTACAAGAAACTGAAGCAAATGTCACCAGGTCCTGCTTTCAGCAACTCTTAGGGGAGTTTAGTAGGTGACAGTCAGTTTGAAGATGAAGTTTGGGTTCTGTAGTTGTAAGCAAGGGAAGAATCTTTCCTCCCTGGGGAGAAGCAAAGCCTTAATCAGACTTGAAAGCTAAATGTCGTAAGTTCACTCCTATGTGATAGAGGGTGAGACATTGTGCACAGTAGGTTATTGTCTTTAGCTGCTCAAAAACTTCAGTTGATGATTGTGAGATATAAATAACCCACAGTTAGTTTTGCCAGATAGCATCATTGTTGCTTTTATCTATTTTAGGTCTAACAGCTTTGCGTAGTGATGAAGTAATTGATCTTATGATTAAAGAATACCCTGCCAAACATGCCGAGTATTCTGTTATACTGCAAGAGAAAGAACGTCAGCGAATAACAGATCATTATAAAGAGTACTCTGTGAGTAAACTGCGTATGTTAAGTGAACCAGATCTGTAACATGGAATATATAAAAAAGCGTTCACAAACTGGTAGTGAAATGTGTGTAAGCTAATAAGGTTGTTTTTGTTTCAGCAAATGCAGCAGCAGAACACACAGAAAGTAGAAGCCAGTAAAGTTCCAGAATATATTAAAAAAGCTGCCAAGAAGGCTGCGGAATTCAACAGCAATTTAAACCGAGAGCGAATGGAAGAGAGAAGAGCCTATTTTGATTTACAGACACATGTAGGCAAATTAATTTTTTATATCAGTGCCAAAAGGTAGCTCCATGTTTTAGTAAGCGTGTTTCTTAGAACCCTTCTAACAATCTTATCATTCAGGGGGTTGATTAATCTCATCACAGAGACATAGGGGCTTTAACCATTTCACACCATGGTTAAAAAGAATAATTTCAAGTACATTTAATATAAAACTTTTTGTAACTTCTATCCAAGTAAGCTTTTCCTTTGTTGTCTCTAATCTGCTGGTAACAGCATAAAATTCAGAGGATGTTTAGGTTAAGAAGCTTCTGTTGTTATATCTGTTCATGTAAATGGCCAGTTCTTTTTTGGAATGCTTCTAAAATTCTCTCTGAACAGTATATTTATTTAAAAAGTAAGCTGTTTATCTAAAAGAATGCTCTGTATCAAATTTTACACCCTTATTTTTGTTAGATGTAACATTTTGTCTGTGCAAATTATTTCAGTAAGGTGATATATTTTGGGAAGGTAATATCTTCCTGACAGTGATACATTACAAACAAGATAATGAATAATTCCTTTGACTTGTTTCTAAGGAAAGAAGGCTTCTATAAGGTTCTTTTTCATGTATTTTATTATTAATGGGATTTTCTAGTGGCACAGTCTGATTTTGACATTAAATGGCAGTATTGTTGCTACCAGTTGTTGCCAGTTTGGACCCTCAATAATAATTAACATCAAAGATGCTTCTCACAAAAGTTCAGGATTACTGCTTCAATTGCTAATTTTTTTTTTTAAATGATTTTACATGCTGTACTATTAGAAGTAGTCTTACCTCTTTCAGTTCACCAAGCACATCCTGATTAGACTTAAATCTTAATACTGTTTTATGAGTGGGATCTCTTGTCATTTTAATGAATTGTATTTTCTATGGGAGAGCTCAGGTTGCTGTTCTGATTGAGTAAATGGGATAAACTGGCACATCCAAAAATATTTGCAGGGAATGGAGGGTAAGGAAAGTTCGTAAGTTTACAAAACAAGAACTTCATTGTTTTGTGTTAAACAACAGATTATCCAGGTGCCTCAAGGAAAATACAAAATCTTGCCAACAGAGAGAACAAAGGTTAGTCCTTATCCAGTGGCTCTCATACCCGGCCAGTTCCAGGAGTACTACAAAAGGTATTTTAAAAGCATTGCAACTGCTGTTTCTTTTGCACTGATCTCTACATCTGGCTGGTGGAAAACATTTGAGTATATTTGCAGCAAAGTTTTGAATTATTCTTATGCTTGAGGCACTTGCTAGTCTAATAAATGTGCAGCATGGGGACTTTTGTCAACATCACATATGTAAATACTTGCTGTGAGAGTGTCCCCTCCTCTGATGTAATGTGGTGCCTGAAATTCAGCCCGCTCAGATAATCTGGTTAAATCTTGACGTTATCCTGTAGTTATTTTTATTTGCAATTTTTTCCCCTTGAATGAAACTTGATCTGGAATCTACCAACTTATTTTGCTTTAGACCCCAACTCTTTGTCTGCCCTGGGTTAGAACTGATGCTATATACTTCTATAAACAAAGTATATGGCTTGTTGGCATGGATTGATTAAAAATCTGTAGACATTCAGGTGATCTTTTATGATTGCACAGATTTGCAACATTCAAATATACTCTTCCTGTGTTCCACGAATAGCTGCCTACACAAAGATGACAAGTACTAAATAGTATAACATTTGTGGGGATAAATAAGTAAGTTTCCCATCTTTTTAGAAGTGCATGTTTATATGTGCTTCCCTGAAAAGGAGGGTTGGAGTTATTTACATTTCTTACTCTTTCTTTCTAATTTTCTTGTATATTTTGTGAGTAATATCTGTGCATAAAGTGCACAGGCATTCATTTATTTATTTAATAACTTTAGATATTCTCCAGATGAACTTCGTTACTTACCATTAAACACAGCTCTTTACGAACCCCCTTTGGATCCAGAGCTGCCTGCATTAGACAGTGATGGGGATTCAGATGATGCAGAGGAAGGGCGAGGTGACGAGAAACGGAAAACCAAAGGCAATTCGGTGAGACAAATTGAAAGTATTCTTCAACAACAAAAATAATCCTTTCTCTTTGCCTTTTCTAGTTTCAGTAATTTCTTATTAGAATCTTTTAACGTTTGTAAATTGAAGTAGAATTGCAAACTCAAAATTCTCATCTTTTTAGTACTTCTCTATTTTATAACGTTTCTCTTCAACTTTCCATTTTGCTCTGTTTTTGAAGTAAGTCAAACAAATCTCTGGAATATCAGGCCCCTTTTTTCTTCTTTTTAAATAAGTTTTGAAGAAACTTCCTTCTTACAGCCTTTTCCTCAAGTGACAGGTCTGGCTGCTAGCATTTCTGAGAGGAGTGAATTTCAGTTCAGTTCCTAGCATATTTTGCTATTTTAGTTTCATAGAATGTATCCTATCACTAAACCAAAGGACTTAATAACCTTGTTTATTGTGTTTTCCTATGAAGTAAAAGCAGGAAGTATTCAATACAGAAACAGTTACTTTATTGTTGCAGTTTAAAGAAAAGTTTGAAAGCAGTTTTGGTGTTGTTTTATGATAAATCTTTAATAGGTGTGTATGTTCTCTTTACTTATGCAAACTTCAAATTAACTGTTACTGGAATATAAGTGAAAGTTTCACGTACCTACCTTGGTAGTGTTTGTTGATACTCAGGAACAGTTGTGCTTCAGATGAGCTGTCCAGGTACAACTAAATCATTGGTATTGGTGTTGTCGGTGTATTGGTGCTGACCATCTTCTAAAAATTAAGCCCTAATTCTAAGAAAAACAGAATATAAAATCGCAGGTGCATTTAACAACTTCTAGTTCAGCTGACTAAAATGTTAGATAGTAGTAATTGATAGAGGGTAAAAAAAATGTGAAATTTCTCCATATGAATATTTATTGATAAATATTCACAAAATACTCATAACTAAAGAAGAATGGAAGGGGTCAGCTTGTAGAATTGAAGTGATAGTGTTAATATGCCCTTTTTGCTTGCATTTTGGGGAAAGAAAAAGTAATTAGCATCTTAAATTTCAACACAAAAATTTGGTTTAATCGTACTCCAGGTTGTGAAGTTTTTTTGTTTGTTTGTTTGTTTTAATAGTTGGTCTTTAATCACCTGTTTCTAGTTCCCATTTCTGCTGGCTTCCATTTTTATGAACGGCAAAGAAAAGTAATTGGACTGAGCAGGTTATCCTTTCATTTTCCACAGAAGTTCAGATGGCTTTTTGATGAAAGAATACAAAAAGGAAAATGTGCTTCTGTGGGAAAGGTGTAGGGAATATTTGAAAGGAGATTCTTATGAAGTGAGTTTGGTATAGAGCAGGGCTTCTTTAGTAATCATTGGAAGGTATTGTTTGGGCAAAATAACTGTTGAATACGAAAGTAGACAGTTCTCAAGCCTCTTTTCCTGAGTCCTGAACTGCCTGCCATTCTCCCTATTGAGTCCTATAATATGCTTTTTCCTTTTATCCCCTCCCCATCGTTGGAATCAGGTAGCAGTTTTTCTGGTCTGTAGTGTTTTAGTGGATTTGTCCTAAATAACCCTGCCATACTTAAAAAAATAAATAAAAACACCCAACAGCTGTGAAACATACAATTTCTTTTTACCATGTAGTTGGCTTTGCTTTTGTTATGCTTCTCCTTTTGTCCTGTGTCTGTTTAGTCGGTTTTGATTTTAGGTTCTGGGGCATAGGCAGATTACTTTGCTTGTGCAGAGTGCCTGTTACTGTAGGGCACCATTGTTACACGGCCTTTCAATTTTTAGTGTAAGAAATGTGATTGATTGTATTGTTTTCTGCTGGAGCTTTTTGGAGGCCTTTATTAACGCTTCTCTGAGAAAAATCTTGTGCTGCTGCTCTCAGTTATGCTTATGTTGGTCTCTCACTTTCTTTGAACCTCTTCCCCTTATTTCTTACCTTCCCATTCCTCAAAAAATTATTTAACTGCAGCATAAAATTTATGTTTGGTTCTGTATTAAGTGTTGAAGCATGTTTTGCCTTTGGCATTCTTCTGCTGCAATCCACATGAAATATTTAGGGTGCTCCTGGTGAAAACGACAGATGAGGGTAGCAGAAAAAACCTTTGCATATTTAATTTGAGATAGCGCTGTTTGGTAATAACACTTTAAATGCATGGCCAGGGCACTTTTAACTTTTTGCTGGCCCTCTGTTATGTAAATATCTTGCATATAATTGATTTCTTGCTGACTATCAAAGGAAAATGGTTCAAAGAACTAGTGTATCCCACTATGCTATCAAGATAACTGAAAAAGCATTACTGTTATTGCTGATGCCAGTCTGTTAGCATGAAAACAAATAGATAAAGGTTACGAGAAAAGATGTTTTATATCGTGATGTACCCCATGCTTTTGTAGAAGGAAAGATATGTCCTTCTTTTACCTTAGTCGGCTCTAAGGGGCATACAAAAGACTTGTCTGTCTATCCAAAAAAGTAAAAAATATAGCTATGGTATTTTCATTATAGGACAATTCGTCTGGCAATGTATCTGAAGGTGATTGCGCCACAGACAACCAGGAAGATTCTTTTCAGGGAAGACAAAAAACAAGAGACAAAAGTGCTACTCCAAGAAAAGATGGTTCCAAACGTTCTGTATTACCCAAATCAGTTCCTGGGTACAAGGTAGAAGAAAAAAGCCCCTGACTGAACATCTTTACTGACCAGCCTCTCCCTGAAATACTTGTATTTCAGTATTATGGAACTTCTGCTTGCTGTACTTCACTAGCTGCTCTCCTGTTGTGTGCTCCTTCTGTTTGCTTCCTTACTTCCTTTTGGCTTTTATTTCACATGGGCCTCTCCTGTACTCCAGCTATACAGCGGCCTCTGTTTCTGTTAACTTCTCTGATTCCTAGGCAGTTACACTAGAAAAATGCATTGTGGACTGGTCATTGGAACTCTACATCTTTCTGTCTGCCTTGACTTTGACATGCCAGTCAGAATTACTTGCAAGTTCAAAACTAGCACTTGGTATCCGTTATTTTTGTACTATTTAGTACATACCTAGAGATCAGTGCTGTAAAGTGCAGCGATGTGGCTGAACATGTTGTTATAATGTTCATTTTAAATAGTCTTTCATCTTGAGATGTTGTGATGTATAGGATGAAAGGCAAGAAGCTTGCAACAATTGTACAGGCAACACTACATAACCACTTTAACACTATATGGAAAAGAGCATTTTATGTAGTTCATACTATGTAGAAAAGTTTGTAGGCAATATGCTTTTATCTGACTCAGTTAAGATGTTAATACATTTGAGCTATGAAGCAGTAATTGCCAAACCTAAGACACAAATCATCAGTATTACTGTAGAATAATTAAAAAAAAAATGAGATGTTAAGAAGATTGATACTTTTCAGAAGAAACAGAAATCGACATGTGTTATCATTATTGTTTCTCTGCTTAACAAGAAGTGTTTTGAATATAACTTAACACTTCTAAAACATGATGTCCAATCCTGTTCCACTGAAAGGAATAAGAATTTTCCTGTGACATACAGGAGCAGGAATACGCCTATAGAGAAGAAAGACATTATATTAACATAAGGTTTATAGAACAAACAGGAGTGCATGTTAAGAGAGGTTATGAAAAAGAAAACTGTTTGTCAGTGGCGAGATCATACATATCAAGAAACTTTCTCAGCAAGAGTGTGTTGTCGATGGTTTGCATTCTGTATTCAAAACTGTTTCTGATCTATAGGCACCAAGTTAACAATAAATAAGCTATAAACTAAGAAGCTAATATACAACAAGAATTGGAGAGCTCTGATAAATTTTCTCTACATACAGTAACTGTAAAAATTCATAGCAGGTGTCAAGCTCCAATTGTGCTTTGTCTTTCATAAACTTAAAAGAAGTATGCAAACTATGGAGATTTAGACTGTGGTACCATAAGTTTATTTTTTATATGTAACTTCACAAATTGTTGTAGACTCAGAATGCATACCTATGTTCCCATGAACATGAAATCCTACAATGGCACTTGACATTCTTTTAGCTTTGTTTACCTTGATGTTAGAGATTGTGTGCCACTGGTTTACGTAAAGAAGTTTCACTTAACTTTGAGATTTCTGAGTATTTGCTTTAGTTTAATCTATGCATGGCCTTTTGAATGCATAGAAAATAATTTTAAACAACAGAACTCTAAAAAAAGTTATATTGGTGGTATACAGCATTGCATTTCGGAAATGGATTCCCATAGCAATTATGGGTTCAAAGTCACCAACTGCATGAGTAACAATCTGTTACTGGAAATTCACAGTGCCACATCTTTTCGATGGCAGCTGTATCCTGCCTGCCTCAGCCCTCAGTCCATTGTTAGGTCAAGGTGGTGATGCTGTGTTGGGAGGACTGGCTTTCTTGTTCATGGGAGTGTTTAAATGCTTTCAGTAAACTCGATTATATGAGACACTTTAGCTAGTAAGACAGAAAGACTTGTTTGTTAGTCAGTTAAAAACTCAAGATAATTATATACCACACGTGCCTGAATGTTAAGGCACTTTGAGCTAAAAACTTAACTGATTTAAAATGTTGTCCCTGTGAATTCTAAAACTTTGTAATACTTTTGTTCTGTATCATTCTCTAATATCTGACTATTTTTGTAGGACAGTAAATTTGGTTACTTGTGGTTTAATTGAAGGATAATTGCTGTGGCATCAGAATGCAAATGTATAGTTATAGACACATTGTGAGTATTACAGGATTCACACATTTCCACGGAGTTAAATTTTAAGTAAAAGAAATAATGTATTTTGTATGGAGGCATTCTTATTGTCAGTTCTTAAACAAAGAAGGATTAGAATGTGTTGATGTTTTGTCACATTACAAGTAGCAAGTCTGTTGCTGCAGGACTGGCTATTGCAATTGCACACACAGGGTATTGTTGAAAGTAAAGGAGGTTTTCATTTTTGTTTTTTTTTTGTTTGTTTGTTTTTTGTTTGGTTGGTTTTTTTGTTTTGTTTTTTTTTGTTTGCACATAAAACTGAAATGTATTGAGAAACTATATTTTACAACACTTCTATTTTGGGTCTATATATGTGCAAGTGGAATGCTTTGTGTTCAGAATAAGACCTTGCAAAAATGGCATAATTGAAATGCTGACTTTGAGAGCTGCAGCACAGCAGCATGGAGATTTAAAACTGACAGAGCAATCATCTATTTGACCTGCATTCTTTTGCCCCCCCTTCCTTACCCTGATTAGATGAATATGTACAAAGCAAAATATAATCGATGGGATATTATGAATTCCCATTTGGCTTTGATAACACTTCCCTCATAGTGTTTCTAAAAGCCATTTATGATAGCAGAACTTGAATTGTTAAAAAAATGTGAAATCTTTCATTTTTTTTCCTTTTTTATAAAAAAAAAAAAAAGAAAAAAAATTACTTCCATACTGTTGGAACTGTATTATTAATAGGCTGTGATTCCCATCCTACCCACCCCCTAAATGCACGATTTCTAATAAACACAATTTAGTGAAGTAAGTGTAGATGGAAGCAGATTTAATTAATGCACCTGTATCAGTGTCTGACTTTAGAAATATATAGAGCAGAGCGTTAATGCACGTACCCTGATGCAAGTACAGTGACCAGAAAGTAGCTCACTTTAGTTTTGATGGAGTACAAGGGAGTATGCTGCTGAATATTAAAGGCAGTGAGATACAAATTTGTAACAAACTAGAAGTCTGATTAGAGAAGTGCACTTGCTATTCTAGAAAGGCTTGATTTACTTAGAAAATAGATAAAAACACAACCATGATATAAATTAGAATGTAGGCTGAACAACAGAAGGGTAGATGCTGCAACACTGACAAAGTTTAAGCATGTGCCACTTTTGTTAAGAGGAGCAGGGTATAAAGGTATACATGTAGGACACATAGATTAGTTCACAGTAAGAGATTTTATGTGTGTTTTTGTTTCCATTATATTTATTACTTTGTAGAGACTTTTGTGAATGTTAGACTTCTTTTATTGTTTTATTATATTTATGTATAAAACAGGTTGACTATGCTTTTTTAAAATAAATAAGCAAAAAAAGTCTGTATGAATGCCTCTGTCATCTTTTGTAGGAAGTTACCAAGAGCTGATATGGTGGTTTTTTTTTGTTTTTTTGTTTTTAAATAAAACTGTTTAGACCAGTCAACATCAGAGACAGTAACTGTGTTTTTACTTAAACAGATGGAACATTTCATAAATCGTTAAGCAATGTGTCCTGACCACTTAAATATGAGTTCAGATTATTCTTGTTTTTTTAACTCAATGTAGGTACTGGAATAAAAACTGGCAGGGGCAATAGATGCACTTAACTATAAGTTGCATTACAAAAGATCTGCTTTTTGTTTGTTGTTTTTAAATATATCTTTTTACTTTTTTTTCTTTTTTTTCTTTTTAATTAAACTTCATTCTTCTCCCCACAAATGGTTGGTAGTTGACTGGGACTGTTCTTGCTTACTGATGAGCCATTTGATCCCACAAAAAATGGAATATGCCTTGAATTCCCTCTAGACACAAAGCTGTGTCTTTGCAGCAGCATTTCTTTTCAAAACTCTGGCAATAGTCGTTAAAATCAGTGAGGACTATATTGAAATTAGTGAGAAATTGGGTTTGAAATTATTAAGCAGTGGTCAAAACTCAACAGTGTACTGAAATGTGTCTGAAGTTCATAATGCTTGGGTTGTTCTTTGGTCCTCACGAAGATGTTTCTGAAAAATGTAATGCCTTGTATCTTCTTTGATCATCATTGGGTTAGAACTCTGTTGGTTTGTCTTTTGGTTTTGGACACAGAATTAATCCACAAACGTTGCTCAGTTTAACAGGCTCCTATTTCTCTCTTACCTTTTAAATGCATCTCATGCACCCAGATAGGCTCCAGATGATCTCTTAGAAATATTATAAAACTATAATTAGATACAGTGGTGTATATTTCTTACTGCTGTTACGATTGGACACAAGAAGGAAGGGTAGCAGTATATAATATAGTTAGCCAGATACTTTAAAACTAATGATACAAAAATCTAGTTTATTGCTTTTGTGATTAAATTTTTATATTTAGAGAGTCGATGCAAAGGGTGTTTAATTTATTCCACATGGAAAATCTGCATGGCCATTCGTAAAGAAGTATTCTATTTCGGTGAAAAAAAATACAAAATCCCTGAAACTTTTAATGTTACATCATGTAATTTACATGTAGAGGATTGTTAGCTGATGAATTCAGAGGAAGACACTACTACATGCTCTACTCCAGCTGAATTTACACCATGCTCACTACAGGTGTGCCAAGTGCAAAATTGTACATAGTTAATCAAAGATTGAAACATCACTCATTGTCAGTTATTGTCCTATGTACTAAGGTTCACCCAGCAGCTAAATCATTAATTTTAAGAGTTAAGGAGATACATTTCCTGTTAAATCTGTGAATTCTTCTGGAATGAATTTATAGTCCTCTTCTACCCTTCCAGCCAAAGGTCATTCCAAATGCTATATGTGGAATTTGTCTGAAGGGTAAGGAGTCCAACAAGAAAGGAAAAGCTGAAGCTCTTATACATTGCTCCCAGTGTGACAACAGTGGTAAGTATCTGTATGGCTAACTGGATTCCTAAGGGAGTATCTCTGACAGCTTTTTGGTGGAAATATTTGTACTTGTGTACAACAGTTCCGTTGCCTGTTCTCTCCTTCGTTAAAGCTTCCTATTTAATGTTAGATGTACTGACACGTTCAGTGTACTATCAGATCTCACCAGGAGGTGAGCTTGGCTTCAGCTTCTGTAAAAGCAGTCTAAATAGTTTTTCATTTCATTTCAGACATAGTAATAATATTGGTTTTAATCTAGGCCACCCTTCTTGCCTTGATATGACCCCGGAGCTTGTTGCTATGATTAAGACTTACCCTTGGCAATGTATGGAGTGTAAAACATGCATTATATGTGGGCAGCCTCACCATGAAGAAGAAATGATGTTCTGTGATGTATGTGACCGTGGTTATCACACTTTTTGTGTGGGGCTTGACGCTATTCCCTCAGGTAATAAAGATTTAATTGTTCTCTTTCCACCTCCTCTGAGTCCTGGGGATTCTGTCAGAATAGATGTGTTGCTTTTGAAAGAAGTTTAAAAGCTGTGTGAAGGGTAAGGATGAACAGTGTTGGAAAGCATCCAGTAGGGTCCCATTTTTTCATAAGCTTTATTTCTGTATATTTGGTTATGCACAGTTTAACCTGGCAATTCCTGAATAAGAGATATAATTGGCTTTTACAACAAAATCCAGACCCACTTGGAGCTATTTTAAATAAATATTTCCACAGAATACTGAGAATAATTACCTCTTTTCTTAAAAGAAACCTGTAAAGACGCCTGTATTGCTGCATATTGCTGGAATACAGCTTTCACATTAATAAAGGGTGCTATTATTTTAATTTCTAAATTAAAAAGTATGCTTAATATAGTATTTGTAGACACCTTTTTAAACACCTTTCCTTGCTCTTTTTATTCTTAGATGTCAAAGTTGGAAGTGAGGTACCTAAATTTCAGGCAGCTTATATCTTTGAATAAACTGCTCATTGGTATCTCCTGTCCAACTCAAGGCAGTGTAAAGAAAACTTCAGAGGCATAACTGGTAGCAGCATTGCTTTTCACATATACTAAATCCATGCTACGTTCGTGATGACGTATTCAGTGACAGTATTCCCTGTAACTATTACCTCAATATATATTCCCATTTGGGAAAGCACTAGAGCTTGCTCTCACTTCAGTCCAGGTTCTGTGGCTGATTCAACTTTCATTCTGACTTAAGGAGAGAATCTAAGCAAAATAGATAATATTCCTACAAAACTTTAAAATGAGCAAAGCAGCTTTTGAGATTCCAGCTGTTGTAATATAAATAGTTAATATTCTTACTCTTTGCTCAAGCCGTTACTGTTCCCTCTGTTAACAGGTTTTAGTACAAGGTCTGGTGTTGAACCCCTGCCAGCACTTTTATCCGCGCTGCCCAACTGCACTGAAATAACTCACATTAGTTTGGGAAACAGGCCCTCCTACCCTGTGGCACAATAGCAACATTCTTCAACTGCCATTCTTTTCTGCTGTAACCACCCATAACCTTGAACTGCGGTCATTCATATGAAAATCCAACATGTAACCTCGTAGTTTGTCATTTCTTTTCTAATAACCACTGCCTTAGCAATGCTGGTATTTCTTGAGATCCGCAGGTGTTAGAGTAACCAACTGTTACATGCAGTGAGTCTGCAAGGGATGGTGAACTGTACATGCTGCTTTCTGTACCTTTTAGAAAAGATACTTAACGTTTTAAAGAAGAACTGGTTTTATACATTAAAGGAAGTGCTACAAGTTGCTGAGAACCTATTAAAATGGCGAAAGGTGCGTAAGTAGATGAGTGAATACAAAAAAGGTAGTTTCCCATTAATTGATAACTTTCTTTTCTTAGGTCGCTGGATTTGTGATTGTTGTCAGAAAGACCCTCCCATACCCAGAAGAGGAGGAAGAAGGGGGAAAAACAGCAAGGAAGGCTAAATTCCCCTAAAAAACCTTGCTGTTTCAAAATTTAACTGCACAAATTAAAGTGATACTTTGGTGCTATTTAACCAACCACTTTTAAGAGGAACAATACCACTGCGTTTTTCTTTTTATCAAATAAACTTATAATTTTGGCTATATAACCATTTTTGTGAGACAAGTCTCTAATCATGTCCTGTCAGCTATCTAGACAAAAAAGTCAAATTCCTGTTCGAAAAGAAAAGGCTTTATATAATGAAATTTAAATGGTACATGCACCATTTGTATAAAATTGTAGTACCACACTTATTTATTTCAGTGCACCCATCTGTAAGCTCTGTGAAAAGAAAATTACAGAGCAATTTAAATACATACTATTTGCATAGCAATTAGTTATTTTGAAAGACTCAAAAAAGGCAAAAAGTAGTCCTGGAAAAGACTAACTTTGAGAGAAAAAGTGAAGACGATTTGACTTTCTTACAATATTCTGAAAATTCCTTTCAGCAAAAATTTTCTTTGCAAACTAATGAATTATTGATATAAATTTACAGGGGAAAAAAAAAGGAACTGTAAACATTAAAAAAAAAAAAAATCAATCTCAAAAAGTTATAAAGGGGAGATGTAAGAAAATACCTCTCAGGCTTAAGGTACTATATACTGCATTGCTTTTAATGAGGAATGAGAATGTTCTACTGACAAGTAACAACAGCTGAAGGCTGAAGGCTTACCCTCCCTACTGTAATACTGAAGTAACATGCACTTGATTCAGGTCATGGATTTGCAGAGGTGGTGAATGACTGGACAGGTCTCTGCTTACATATGACTGATGTACAGCACAAGCAGTCAAATTATAGCCCCTCTATCCCCTTATTCGGCTGGTTTTTCCTTCCTTCCTTCACCCTACATCCCTCAACTTGAGTACGCTTCAAAGCCATTGCTTGTTAGTTATACTGAAGGTAACCTGTCAGAAGAGCAGGATTGATTTTTAAATATGCTCCAAATTGAGGGGGGACTACAGAGCAGCAGTTTGTATTTCACTCTTTATCAAGAAAGGAATGATAGAAAATCACTAAGAGTTAATTTTTCCTAAGCACCTGTTTTAGGGATCCCCAACTCTACATTCATCTTTAAGCCCTGATCTCTGAAGAATACTGCAAATAGTGCAGTTGCTGCTCATTTTACAGTTTTTTTTAGGGAAAAAAAAACTTACAATATAAAATTAAATATGGCTTTTTTTCTCCCCACCACTTTCCTTCTGATTTACGAAAAGTAACCTGAATACCTCTTCAGGAAACAATAAAGAGTATTAAATATTATAGAAAGTTATTTGCGTTCAATTTCACAAACTGAAATGTGATTTAGTCCATCATGTACCAATTTAAAAAAGAATTTCAAGTATTAACTTCAAGATTCCAATAAGTATAGTCCAGAAAACAGACTCTTCATCCTGAGATTCATCTTCTGTAGAGTGCGAGTATTTCTGGTTTGCCTCCATCTCCTCTGGATTGTAGGAAGCCTCACCAAATGGATACTGTACAACTGTTCGATCATAGTAGACTTTCATTTCAAACTCGCTCTCCTGGTGGGAGGGATGACCATAAATCCCGATTCCCACTGGTCGGCGGAAGTGTGCTGGTACATGGACAATGTCTTGGCCACAAGTAACAGACTGTAACTCGTATTCGTCAAAGCTGGGGTGAAGAGTCATATCAGATACATACAAATCCGCATCACCTTTTAAACTCTGCATCTGAAGTACTATCTTTCCCTCATGATTTAGTCTCAAGTAGCTGTAGTTTCCTGCTCCAATCTGGCCTTGAACAACATGAAGAAGAATCCATTCTTCAGGTACATCCTCTTCCTCAAAGGTATTTACCAAACATAGTACTTGAGCTGCCACAAATACTATCAGGATTCTCCTCCAGCGTGCTGCCATGGCTCTTAAGTTTTACTCTGATTCTTCCTATTGTCAAGTCCAGTACTCTGCAAATACAAAACGATTTAGAGTTAGTATGTTTCATTCTTGGAAGGAATCAGTTTTTGTTCACATCAAATCAAGCAACTTCAGTAAAAGCTGGTTATTTACTGAGAAAACACAGCACACTAAACGATGTGTGGATTATTTCTCTGACCAAAAGCGGCATATTGTCACTGAAGAAGCCTGTGTACTTTCATCAAGTTTTTGTTACTGTATGAACGCTCAGCTCTTTACAGCACTTACCTACACGACGGCTCAAGCTGCTGCGGCAGGGCAGAGAGGGAAGGGACTGTTACACAATGAAGGCTCCTGCACGCTTTCCTCTCCCTCACTGCACGCTGCTGCCCAGACAGCCTCTGCAGCACAACACCTGCACTCAATGCACGAGCTCTAAACCTTGCCGAAGACTTCCAAAGAATTCAGCTGACCGAATTTAAATGCCAATCAAGGGTGCTTTGAAGCTTCAGATGATTTCCACAAGGACTGTACAATTACCTTAAACAGCTACTACTAAATTGTTGGTAACCTGCTAGCATCAAAACAAACCGCATGACTTCCGCTGAGATGTCACTTAAATCTCACAGGTTTTACAGCTAACAGACGGAGGAACAACAGCACACCAACTTTTCTACAGCTCCCAGCTTATAGTCCCACGGGCCACAAGGCTACAATTCTGCAATGACGGCATACAAGAGAACAGCCCCGCCCTCGTAACCTTACAAACCAACAAAAACCCCTCTGAACAGCGACAGAAAAACAGCTTTCTACCTTTCGTGGTGCAGCTCACCTCCGATCCGCTCCGGGGCTCCGGCGACTGCGAGGCCGCGGCTCCGCTGACGTGCGGCAGCGCAGGGCGGCGAGGAGAGATCCCGCCCCGAGGCGGGCCGGCACACCCCAGCGGCCGCTCAGAGGCAGCGTAGAGGCCGACTCTGAAGAGCCGCCGGGCCCGGCGCCACACCTCTCGCTTCGCCGCTCCCCCCTCACGCCCCGAGAGCGACGCCGGCAGCACCCAGCCCGGACAGCGGCGCGAGGAGCGGGTGCCGCCTCACAGCCCCGCCCCGCAGCCGCCACTCACCGCCGTTGCGGCCGCTACCGTCGCGCTGCCACCGCCTCCCCGCCTCTCCCGCGCGCCGCGGCAGACGGGCCAGACGGGGCTGCGCGATGGCCGCAGACCGAGCCCTCTGCTATCGCGAGAGTTCGGCTGCGCGCGCGGCCGTCGCCCTGGCAACCCGCCCCGCCCACTTGCTCCTCTGTGACTGTGGAACGCGGCCGCAGCGGCGCTTGTCCCTCTCGGCGACCCGTCGGCAGCGACGCTGTTGCCATAGCGACCGCCCACGAGCTCCCTCCCCGCGCGGGGCTCGGCGGCGGGGCGGCTTCTTCCCGATCCCCGGCGCAGTCAGGAGGTCGGGACGCACCCCGAGCCGCCGGCGGTGCCCCGCTGTAGGATGGAAAGCGAGGGCGACAGTTGTTCGTGGGGAGGGAGCGAAGACCCTGAGGTCGTTTGCGAAAAGCGTCTGTTTAAGTCCAGGTTGCCGGAGTGCCTCGTCCAGGTGGCGTGCGGACACCAGCACTGCGCCTTCCCGCTGAATCGTAACGAGCTGTGTGTCTGGAATACAGCTGGCAGCCCTGCTGCACAGGTAACAACACCTTTCGCTGTACGCTATAGGAAAACTTCAAAAGGGAAGGCATGGAGAAAAAATACGCAGATGAAGCGTTAGGTTTCACTTTTATGTGTAGAAGGTGCATTTATTGTGAGCTTTGTTGCTGTGATGAGAATAAGTCAAGGGGTTTTGGGGGCCTGAGCCTGGCGGCTGCTGAGCCACATGCAACCACTCGCTTGCTGCTTCCCGGGATTCTTACTGGAAGTTGGTACATCAGAATGGCAACATGAGAAAGCCTTGACACTGCTGGCACTGTTCAGCAATGGTTGAATATTTTGCGTTATCTACAGGTGGCCAGATTAGACAAAAAACCAAGAACAACACCATATAAGCTGCTACAGGGAAAGTTTACTTCATCCCAGTACAGCTATATTGTAAATTATTAAGTGATTTTGGAACAATGAAAGAAAATGAGTTTAAAACAGTTATTGTTTTGTTAATTTTTCAAACATTACCCATGTAATTTTACATTATTTGTAATTTTAATTTGAAATGACTTATTTTTCCACGTACTTTTGTCAGCCATTACGTTTGTCAGGACATCAGCATGCAATTTCTGCACTGTCATTTGGAAGTAAAATCAATCCGCTTCTAGTCTGCTCAGCTTCCCATGAGCGTGTGATAGTGTGGAATCTTGATGAATGTACAATGAAAGTGCGAGAAGGTAGAGTATTATTTATATAATATATATATTAGATATATATGCTAGAAGGCAATCACTCACCGCCACTTACAAGCCCAGCATTGTAGATGCTGAACCGATCTCTCAACAATGACCACCTTAACAAACGACCCTCCAACACTTTCTTCCACTACTACTTTTATAATAAGCTTTTATTTCTGAGTAGAACGCATTAGCCTCTCAGATTCAACGATACTAAAATATACAGCGCTTTATTTTCTGTTTGCCTTCCCCCGGTGACACCAAGCTGAAGCGCAGCCCGACCACCTTAACGTATCCGAATAACCGGCGCTCTGCCGGGCTGGCAGGGCAGGGAGCTGGCCGTGGTGCTGACCCACGGCTGGGGCTGGGCTGGGCTCAATGGCGGCTGTTGGCAGTTTAAATGGAGTGAAATGTATAGGAAGAATGAAAGAGAGCGAGTCATGGCTCACTAGTGCCCCAGTGACACTCTGTCCTAAAAATATTTTTATTATGATTTAGAGGCTTTATGACCCACTTTTTTGTGTCAATATTGTGGAAGAGTCAGGTGGCCCATTATTGTTAAAAATGATGTTGATTTGCCTATCATTTAATGTGTAGTAATTGTGTTTCATACTCTGCCACAGTGAATGTGCAAAGCTACATATTATTAAAAAAAAACACAAAAAAAACACTCGTAAAGAAATGAGAACGTTTTAAATACTTTTATAATGAATGTTATCATTACACTTTAATCCATGTAAGTGTAACATAGAATTTCAGGGAATGATTCAGGGCATGAAATTAGACTAAAAATTCAGGGGAAACAAGCATGGAAATTTAATTAATTAAGAGTCACTTAATGGAAGATCAGTAGACAGTCTGTGTATATTTAATACAAAGACATTTGAAAGCCAGATTCACTGCTGCTAGATTTCCTTCTTCACCTTTCTGTCTCTGACCACAGGATGTTCAGCAGATACTGTGTAGATTGTCTCTGCCCAGACTGCTCTCTGCATAGTCTTGGACAACTTTTTTCACGTTATTTTTATCAAATGTCAGGAACTTGAGTTCTTTGTGTGATTCATCTCTCCATGCTGATAAACCTTGACACATTAATCTGTTATAGAAAGACTCCTCAGTGTCTAGAGTAAAACCTAGAAAAAGACATCTGTAGCTGTTGTGGCTGTGTTGTGGTTAGTTTGCACCCTATGGAATCCTGAGACTTGATAAGATGTCCAAACTGTTGAAGGCAGCATCATAAAATGTGGATCTACAGAATCACTGAGATGGACACAATGATGTGGTGATAAGAGGGATAAAAAATGCCTGTTTTCAAAGCCAGTCTTATCATCCTACTATGCAATGATTTGTAGTGGTGTACTCCCCCACTCAGCCTTTTCCCAGAGAAGAATTAAAGCTAGGAGAAGGAAAGTCTCCCTTGCTTAGTGGCTGAGTGGCTGAAATATTCATCTGGAAGAAATATTTTTCAAACCTCTGTTCTGTTGGGTTTGAATCACGATTTCCTGTCTCCAAAATGAACAAGGCACTACTGGGTTCTCTAGACATGATATTCTGCTACAAAAATTCTATCCTTGACATTAGCGAGATTTGATATGCACGCTTATTACTAGTGTTGCAAAGAGTACCAGATATGGTCTAGGCAAGAAGGTAGATGGAGAAATCTTACTGGTATATAGTTCTGTGTTTTGCTTTCCAGTATCCTACTCTAATAGGACTAAATGATCTTCCATAGTACTATATATTATTAAATGGTGGGTTACTCTGTATATTTTCCTGACAGATACTGGCATAACTGTGTTGTTAGATAGCTGCTATACAATGTTTCTGAGAATCTTGCTGCATCAGAGTTTTAGATTTTGCTAAATCTCAATAATAATAAAATTGTGACAGGGTTAACGCCTCAAGGAATTATTATTGGAACTCTTCTGAGATTGGCTCTTCATGTAAGATTTAGTCCAGATGATCAACAAGTGGCTGTATGTGCTGGAAATCGAATCTACATGTTAAGTGCAAAGGTGAGATACCATTCTTTGTAGCCATAGTGCTGTTGTTTCTTGAAGTTCATCACTTTCAATAAAATCATGATGTGGTAATGTATGCATTCATATTCTTGTTTAGAAGAAAACAAATACAAATGAATGCTGAATAGCATTATCAGTGATATGTCATAAAAATGATGACAAAGTAAAGTGTTGAAGTTAAACAATATCTCAACATTCTGAAAACATCTGAAAAATTACTCCTTTATCACTCACTTTGAAAAAGTAAATGCAGCATGTAGTGTTTTCTGCCAGCAGAATGATATACGGGGCTATATTTGGCTTAAGAAAAATTTTGAATTTATAATTTGAACCTAAATCTGATATTATTTTTAGCAATAATTCTTAGTTATTGAGACTTTGAATTAATTGCCAGTTTTGTTTTGAATTCTGTTTTGCTTTTATTTTGACTTTCCTATTCTTAGAATGAAGCTATACTAGTTAAATTGAATGGCCACCTGGCTCCAGTGACTGCTGCTGAGTTTTGCACGTGGGAGAAAAATATGCTTATATCAGTGTCTGAAGACAGAAGCTTCAAGGCAAGGAAATTCTTGAGCTGCATTAAAAAAAAAATAATAGATTTTTGTGAATTTTTGAATTAACATTGTCTTTTTTTCCTAAAAATATTTGCTAAAAGCTAAGCAAAATTCATCTTTGACATTATAGAGATCAAGATATTGTTTTTAAGAATTTCTTGCAAAGTTATTGTAAAAATCAATTCTTTTTTTTTTTAAATGACATTGAAGGTTGTTCATAGTCAAAACAGTATAGTGAAGTATAGTGAAGTGTTAACTTTGGTGATTTTTATTATCTAGCAAATAAATTCTGGCACTTATCGAATAAACAGTGCCTGACATGATAAAGAGGCAAACAAATAAACAAACCCTGTGGAATACATCCTTACTATATTGCTGTATTACTTACTATAAACTATATTACATAATGCAGCTTTCAGTGGCTGCATTTCCTCGTTTTCACCACTTGATAGCCTTTAAAGGTTTGTTTTTTCCTTAAAGATCTAAGCAGGTGCCTATCTTATTTTGTTTTTCCCTATAGGTATGGGACTATTCTACTGGACTGTTAATGTATCAGTCAGGGATATTAACAGGTAAATTTTCCTTTTTTATATACTTTTGCATAGCAAAATGTATCAATCTGAACAATAAAATAAAATCAGTATGTAGGTGTTTAGTTGATCTAGTAAAAATATTTCTAGTAAGCTATATGCTACCTTATATATTTTCCTTTAAAGTGGGTAGGTAGTTTCAGTGTATTTTTATAAACAGTTCTCATACAGAATGTGGATTTAACTTTTGGCATTTACTGAGATATGCAAATAGCTCTATTGTCTATGTGCTTTTTTAAAAAAAGTTTTGTATAGGAAATGAAAAGAAATACTATAAGTGTACCATATGTAGGTTTATTAGCAGGGCCTGTTGTTGAAGGCATACATTGACTTTAAAGTCAAAAGCTGTGTTTTATAGAACGATGAGGGCAAAAGAGAAGAGGACAAATTACAAGAGTAACCATATGTTTTTCACCAGAACATGCTCCAATTCTGTGTTGGTTGTTCTTGCTTATGGTGCAATTAGAGCAAGTTGGAGCACTCTTTGACTGGGGGAAGGAACTACATGGGAAATAGTTGTTAGCTTTGTGCTTATCTATTAATAGATGCCCCAAAGCAAAGGGAGAGCTCTAGCCATATGGTAGGAAAGGAGAGGAAGAAGGAATGACTCCTCTCTGAGCCTGTGGCAGTTGCTTTGATTGAACTGGTTTGTAGTAGCAAGTACAGGTGAACAGACAATGGGGCTCTGAAAAACACTGCTATTTAAGCCTGGGTGAAAGGGTGCAGCAAACCATGGCCTCTGCAGTGTGGATAGAAGGTTACCGAAAATCACAGCCATACCAGTTTAGGAAGGCAGGCTACAGATCTAGAAATGGAAAACACATCGCAACAAAAAAAATCGAAGACCCTTTGCCTTAGAGTTTTGTTGTTGTTGTGTTGTTTTGTTTTTACCTTTCTTTATAAATAGGAGCTATCAATTTTGAATAAAATTTCTGATTCGTGTGTACTCTGGAACTGATTGCAACTTTTTTGGAACAGCATTTCCTTTGCTAAGTCTACTAATTGATGAAGAAAAGAAACAGATCATCACTGGATGTGCTGAAGGACAGGTAGTAGAAATAAAAAAATAATCTCTATGTGACAAAATAGTCAACTATCATTAATTTATCTATCAAGAAGCTTCAAAATTTGCATGCAAGTTTTAAAATACTACAATTATTTTAGCACACATAACAATATAATACTTTTATTACAAAATGCAAACTTTTTCCTCAAAACCATAAAAGTTTTTAGAACTGCAATCAGTAAATATATGTACACTGAGATACTATAAGTATCTGTTTTGAAAGAAAAAAATGAAAAGCAGGATTCTCATTCTTTGATCAGGGAATAACACAAATAACCATAAATTGGAGAGACCGTGATTTTAGTGTGGTGGAATTCTAAGAAAAATGTAATAAACGTATTTCAAGTACTTGATTTCTTCTTTAATTTAATACTAGGAATATATTAATCTGAATTTTTTCTATGGCATATAGAAGCTGTCTTCCTTCAGTGTAAGTGTTCAATGGGTCATGAAGAAAGTTAAACAAGTAAATATAGTGATGCCTAAAAAGACAAAGGTATTAATGAAATTAACTTATGTGGCTCATTAAGCAATTGCATGCAAGTAGCCCAGGATTTTTAATTGTGGGTAATAGTCTGTGAGGAGTTTTTTTTTAAAGACATAAACATATGGAAATTAGACATGCTGTTCAAATTGATAATGGCTACTTCTGCTAATAATGAAAATACCTTTGAAAATTTTGGGATATAGATGGATGTAATTTAACTTCTGGTCCCAGGTAAGATGAATAAAAATTCATTACTTACATAAACAGAATTCAGTACTGAACCAATAGCTCATATTTGTATAATTTCATTGCAGTTGCTTTTCTTTTGTTTTCTTTCAGCTTTGGATCTTCAGTTTAAGCAGTGATCATAATTACCGTTGTGTGGCACATACTGACTTAAAGAAAGAGCAAGAGAAATTCTGTAATAAAATCTGGAAATCTGAAGAAGAATTAGGTAGCATAGTGCTTCTAGAATGCTGGTTTTGCTATATTTCAATTGTTATTGACTACTGAGTGTGTGCCTTTTATGCCATGAAAGGTTAGTGTAAGTGATAGAGTTTTGAATCTCAGTCACATGGAATCTTACTGAAGTTGATATGAAGCTGGAGATTGGCATTCAGGGAGGAATTATGCATATACATCTCTAATAACATCTTGGATAATGTATCTGCTTGTAAATCATTGCATGATACATGTGAGAATAAAAATCAATTCCTAAAATAATAATCCATTGCCTAAGTGGAGTACCATTTCTCAGTTACCTTTGAAGCTTCTAAGAATCTTCTACGTTACCCTGTGTTATGTTATTTTACGTGTTATATGTTTTGTTATGCTATGTTATTTTACATTCATACCAGAGCCCCCATGATATATTATTTAACTCACAGTGGTATTTTTATTGGCATAACACTGAGTACTTATAAATCAATAATGATTGCACCTCAGCAAGGTGATTCTCTGGTTCAAGACATCTCCATCTTTTGAAATTGAAAGATAATGTGGTCTTATTTCATGCTATTTTACTGCATTACTTTTAATTCTCTCTTAAATCCTTTCTGTTTGCCTTATTTCATTTTTTCGTTGACTGATGATATTGTTGATTGGTTTTCTTTAGGTGAAAGGCAAAATGCTTCTGAGCTTTGCAAAACAAACAGCATGAAACCAGCGGGGTCAGTGGAAGCTTCATTGCCAGTCCTCCTAATTGAACACTGTGATTATTCAGTCTGTTTCCATAATGAAGAAAATATGTGAGTCCTTTAAAATATCACCAGGTTCTTAGGTTATTTTCACTGCATCAATTTTAATTGAAACTTTTTCCTTTGAACTACAGATTTTAATAATGCATTTAAAAAACTTCTATGGGATGGCTTACTATTTTTGTCATATTGGAATCAAGTTAGCTAGTATTACTGTGTCTTATATAGTAAAAATTAAATAAAAATAAAAATAAAAAAAAAGCTTCTTTATCATACTCAGGTACGTTTTCTTTTTTTTTTTTTTTTTCTTAATAGCTCCTGTGTCCAGAATAGAAGCTATTTTTGGATAGGAACCTCTACTGGCTTATTATTAATAAATTTAGCAAACTTGGAACTGGAAGCGTTTTTATGTTACAAAGGTATGATTAGAAAATGTCTGGCTACAATCTAACGTGATTGCTTTTCTTTGTTTGATATAAATAGTATGATAATTAGTTAATACAGCAAAAATTGTTTTTTAATATTTTAATTTAGCAATTAATTTTACTGTGTTTTTCTGTCACTGATGACTTGTTTCAGAACCTGTGTCAGTACTAGGTTTTTGTAGTGGTTAGTAATGAATTCTAATTCAATTTAGCAACCTAATTACAAGGCATGTTGTTCTACTCACACTTCATGATGTGGTTGTAAGCTAGAAGGATATATACTGAAAACAGCGGGTTAGGATGATGTCAAAACAGCATGAGTAAATTTTTTCCCTTTTAAATGTAAATACATCTTTTACCGTGTGTTCTTTTTGGTAAAGATTACAGTAGCCTCAGCATTCGATTTGCTAGATCGTGTTCATTAATGAAGAAAACAGTTAATGGAAAGGTGAGTATATATTTAGCATTTATTTAATGAATGTTTACATTTCCAGTTATTTTTTATAAACATTAATTCTGCATTTTGTGTACAAATTATGTACATGTACACTTTTTTATTTATTCAAAATGTGAATTACAGAGTTATTTCACTGGAGATGATTCTTTAAGGAGTTTTCTAGTTTTAATAGTCCTCAAAATTTGAATACTATCTGAAGTGACTAGAAAGCAAAAGCTGAACTGTTTTTTATGGTGTTTGATGTGTACCTTGAATGACCACTGAGGGAGCAGAGGCACTGCCTTAGAGGAAAAAAAGGTAAAAATGTTGTTACACCTTTTCCTCAAACAGATGCTGGGATGAACTTCTGAATCTTTCCAAGAAATCTGCAAAAACTGAGTTTTGAGAAAATTTCTTTTAGGAAATTTTAGGCTTTTTAGGAAATGAAATATATACATATAATATTACATATAAACACCATAAGCATATTTTGAAGGACAGCATTAAGCACTTTTTACTGCTTAATGCTGTGAGACCAAATCTATGGATATCTTTGAGTAATTTTCATAAATAAAAAACAGTTTAATTCTCCATTATAAATACCTTTGTGTTAGAGCTTAAATTGTGAAGTATATGGAGTGCTATTTTATAGTGTAATTACTGCAGGTTTTATGCTTGATCACCTCAATGTTTGAAGACATCATTGCTGTGTTGGAAGTTAACCCTGCTTTGTTGGTGACATCTCAGCAGAGTGGTATTTTTAAAAGTGGAAACGAAGGGAGTCTATCAGTCATTGCCAGGTACAGAATAACTTAAAATGTTCTTATTTTTCTTCAAGATTGCATAATGCATTTGTTTTTCTGACACTTAGGTATATCACATGGTTTTGTAGAGTGTTATTTTCTGACTTGGATTAACTTTACTTGTTTTTCTGTCTGCTTTATTGCACTGAGTGGGAGAAATTACTAAATTGCAGAGTGATTGAGACTAGAAGGGACATCTGGAGGTCATCTGGGACGTCCCTTCTAAAGCAGGGATACTCAGAGCAGGGCCCAAGTCCAGTTTGCTTTTGAGTACGTTCCAAGAGGAGACTCTGCAGCCTCTCTGAGAAACCTGTATCAGTGTTTGGTCAACTGAACAGTGAAGAAATGCGTTTTGGTAGTTAGCTGGAACTCCTTGTGTTCCGGTTTGTGAACATTACTTCTTTTCTTGTCACTGGACACCACTGGCCACGTCTTTTGCACTGACCCTTCAGTTATACATTGGAAAGATTGCTGCTGAGCCTCCTCTTCTCTAGGCTGAACAGTTCAAACTTTCTCAGTCTTTCCTCGCTGCAGAGACACTACTGTCCCTTTACTGTCTTTATGGCTTTTTGCCAAACTCTCCCTCCAGTAGCACAATGTCTTTCTTGTACTGGGGGACGTAGACCTGAACACTAAAACAGAGCAGAGGGGAAGGATCACCTCCTTTGACCTGCTGGCAGCACTTCTTGATGCACCACATGACACCATTAGCCATTTTTGCTGAAAGAGCGTGTTGCTGGTTCACTTCCTGTATGGGGTTTGCCAGCATCCTTTTCTGGACTTGCTGGTCCCCTGTATGTACTGGGGCCTGGTGTTTTTATTCCCTATATGCAGGACTGTGCACTCTTCCCTGTTGAACTTGTTGATGCTTTTGCCAGCACATCTCTCCATCCTGTCAGGGTCTCTGGATGGCTGCACAACCCTCTGGTGTATCATTCACTTTTCCTAATTTTGTGGTGTCTTCTGCAGCCTTGATAAGGACACACTCCACCATTAATGCAGATATTGAACAGGATTGGTCTCAGGACTGATCACTGAAGTATTCCACTAGTTATTTGACTCCTGCTAGACTTTGTGCCACCAATCACCATCCTCTTGGCCTGGCTGTTTTTGCTGTGTGCTCCTCCAGCCCATACTTCATCAGCCTCTCTATGAGGATCTCATGGAAGACAGTGCCAAAAGCCTTTAAGTCCGGGTAAACCATATGAACCACTTTCCTGTTGTCTACAAGATAATCGTTTCATCACAGAATTTTATACAGTCAGTGAAACATCACTTCCCTGGCAAATCCATGGTGATAGTTCTCAAGCAGTGTCTGGTCCTTCATGGTCCTTGAAATGGCTTCTGTGAAAACACTGAAATTTTAAGTCATAGAAAAACCTGATGTGTATTGTGAAGTGAAAATGTCATGTGTACATTCACACAAATTAGTAAAAATAAGTTTTGACACCTTTTCCTAATCTGATTTTGTCCATTGCACTTACCAATTTTTGTTTTTGTTTTTTTTTTTTAACTTAGGTGTCCTCTGTTGCCAAAATCTCCATTGTGTAAAAATTTAAATAAAAATAAAAAATGTCCGAGTAAAACATATGGTAAGTGTAAAACAATCTTGATATGAATTAATAAAGTCATATTTTTAAGAACAGTAAAAGACTTGAGTGTTTGGTGCCTATTCTAAGCAATATATTTCTTTTTTTAAGTTATATGTATTTTATTTTTATTTTATTAGACAGAATTTTATTTTTCTAGTAGTATTTCATATTGTACCCAAATATTTGTAGTGAAAATGATGATAATGTGATATTTTTCTTTTTTAAAATATAGTCTTCTGAGAAATGTCAATTTTGAAAGAGTTAAAGTATGTAGAAAGCTTATAATTTTTCATATCTTTTCATAGCGTGGAATATAATTTTCTATATAATTTACTTTCTTATTTTTAGTTAAATATTTGATTGGTTTTGTTGTCCTGAATACTCTTTTGATAATACTTGTAAGTTTAGGAAATTCACTTTTGACTTAGGTTTCTACTATTTGAAAAAAAAAAAAAAAAAAGAGAAAGGTCTGACTTTCAGTTGCTGTTGGAGAACACACAACTTCTTTGCTTAGTAGTAGTAAAACTAGGTTCAGAAAGTACCTAGAAAATATTTTTTTCATAATCATCTTTTCTTTTGAAAAGATAGAAAATAAATGGTAGCTGTAGACACTTAGAATAATCTATTTTGATTCTATTGATTGTACTTGATGGACATGCTAGAATGTCAAAGGTTATAGTTTTGGTTTTATGTGGAAATCTGAGAAAGCATCTACAGTGTTTTTGCTAGAATTTGAAGCTTCTTCTGAAACCCAGCACTGTGTTATTATTGACACGTCGCATTCAGATATCTCAGTTGTTCTAAGGAAATCCTATGATATCTCAGAGCAAGTGGTGTCAGGCATTCTTTAGGAAGGACCATTTTCTCCCATGTCATTACATATAGAGAAGTGATAGCTGATGGGAGATAAAGATGTGTCTACTCTCAGCATTGGTAAATGTGCCCATGAGGTCACTCACAATGCACCTGAAGGTTTTCCCTTGGAACATGAACAAGATTTCCACCCGCTCCCACTCCCGCCTTTTAAATTTAATTAGGTCATTTTTGCTGATATGAAATGCTCGTATTTAGTTTTGAGCTGGAAGCTGCCTTTCAGTAATGCTATTACAAGTGGGTGAATGCAGCCATTATTAATGACTTCTCAAGCCACATAAAAGAACAGTCATTTATGTGCACCTACTAGCCAGTTTGTTTCAGATCTTTAAATATATTCCAAATGTAAGTTGTGTATATTTTGTAGGTAGTAAATATAAAATCTAAGCATAAAATAGGCAACTACAGAATGCATTCACAAGTAAATGATGAAAAAAGTTCCTTAGAACAGTATTTTTGTTAGTTCAAAGTTTAGAGAAGTTCCTACTTGCTATTGTTTGAGGAGGTATATTATGCAAAGAGATAGTTCATTTCTTTCCTTTTCTGAGTCTTCTAAAGTAGCTGATCATAATTGTGTTTTGTATTACAAGGAGACATTAAAAATTGCCACTTAACTATATAGCTTAACTATATATCCATAAACTTGTAAAAATGTAATGTCACATTAGGAAGCTCTTCATTTAATATTAAATTATTTTACTATAGGAGTGAAGAGCACCGTGAAAGATCAACCACTGGTTTTTCATAATAAAATTAAGTCATCAGGTTATACAGCTGCACCACAGTGAGTAGATACACTTGTGTTTTATCTGTTTTACTGGAATCTGATATTCTGTCATGTAATAGAGCTGTATAGTCTCACCACTGTGAAATTGGTGACCCATGAAAAGTATATATGATTTTAACAAACACAGTCCTTTTAAAAATGTTGTAAATTTTTACACCTTCTGATCAGTGATCAATTGCAATTGCAAGTGGTCTTGAAATGAAAACTTCTGTGTACATTTACATAGTGTCTGTTTTCAAATACTATGTCACTTAAACCCAGTAAGTTTTTTTCCCTTGTTCTACTTACATAGAGCATTCTCAGATCAACCTAGGGAGAAGTATGCCATTTATTTCCTCCCAACCATCTTTTGAGATAGGCCATGTTACAATTTTATGAGCTGTACAACCTCTCTTTATTGGTATGGTGTTATTTTTGAAGAACTTACAGGATTGTTGTTTTTTATTTTTATTTTTCATTAGGAGCTTCTAAAATCACTTGAGGAACAGTTCTCCAAAAGTTTGCTGTAGCTTTGCCTGTTTTTCGCTTGCTTTTAAAGGTTTATCTTTTGGAGAACTCACACTCAGATGGAATGAGTAGTGTTGTGTTAGTGTTCCCCACATGAATGGAGAATTTGTCAGTTTCTCAGAGCCCCAGGTAGATCATAGAGAAGGCACTTCATTTTTGGTACAGATTATTCTGGACAATACCATCCTTTTGTAGTATAATTGTTAGAACATAGGTAGAATGGTGCAAGGTATTACATGAGAAATAACTCTTACTTTGAATGCAAGTGAATATTGGAACTGGGGAATCAAGAACCAGCTTTTACCTGTCAGCAACAGATTTCTTTAAAGTGATCTGAGTGAAAGTCTGCTTATGAATACATCTTCAGACTGCAACTGGGAGCTGTGGTTTTTATGTTCTGAGAACAACCTTTAAAGACTGGGATCTCAAAATAGATTCAATCATTTTGAAATGATGAACCTGTTTTTGCTGATTTCTGAATGTTCTGTTTGTGTTCCTAATTCTGTGAATATAGAGATTGTGTTGTCTTTTCTCTCCAGTTTCTCTCAACCTAAAAGCCTTGGATAAGATAGAATGAATACAATCACTGGACTACTAGTTTAAAAAAGTTCTATTCATCCCATTCCTAATTCCATGACCTAGAATTTCCTTGTTTAATCAAAGCCACTACTGAAGCATCCCTTGAGAACATGACTGAAACTATATCTGGCTTAAGGACATCTATGAATTTTCTCCTGCATCTCTTGTATCTTGTTTGTTGCTTTGCTTGTCAGTTGAAGGAGTTTTTGTGATGATGTGTGCAATCATTGTGATGATGTGTGGGATAGATGAAAACTTTTCGTTTATCCCACCACACAGTGTTCACTGTGGAATATCCTAAATTACTTTTGAATGTGGTGTCAGACTTCTCCCTTAACCAAAAAAATCTCCCCTGTGTTTTCCTGAAGTTTCAGACATGTGAAGATAAACTGTTGAAGCTGAGTGTTAAAATGTACTGCAAGATGGAGTGTCTTTCACTCTTCAGAGTGATCTCAATACAGCTCAAGCTCTTGCAGGTTTTACTAAAAAATGTCTCAATTTTTGATATATGTTGTGCCGCTGCTACTAGAAGATTTAGAGCTGTGTTTGCTAAGCATAGTTTCCAGAGAGTCTAGACTCCATTTTTTTCAGGGAATGTAGCTGAGAAATATAATAATTCCGCTCGGATATAGCAAAGACCTCTTTGTTCCATTTGCTTTGTGTTTATGGTAATGATTTTTTCCTGTAAATTGGTACTGCTATATGAAGGAATTGTGCTTTATGTGTTGGCTTTGTGTTTTGTTAACTCAAAACTTATTCTTCCATTTTGGTTGTTCCAATTTTATTTCAAAATCTTTATTGGGCATTCTGTCTTTTTCTTGAAGCTCCTCTTGTTTATTCAATCTGCAGAAAGAAATACCTGAATACTTCATCTTAATGGATTTTGGCCTTCAGAATGCACTGAAATAAAGTAAATAAAGCATGGAAAGCAAAACTTTAGCTGTAAACTGGAATATTATAGATCACTACAAAGTTATCTTTTTATCATTCAGTGTGTACATTGTCTTACTTACAGGCATTCGGAGTATACATAAACAGTAAGAAGTAACTAGGATTGTTTTTTGTTTGTCAAAAAAATGACCACAACAAGAAAACCCTGCTTCTCTCATGAAAAAATGAATGTTTCATATAATAGAGTCTTTGTCCTTTCTTGTAGAATGACTATGTTTTCTCCAAATACTAAACTGAAGAAAAATGATGTATCAAAGTGCAAGACCAGGTTTAAAGGGTAAGTAACATAGCAACTACTTTAGAGGAGGAACAAATTCAAATAAATTCTATCATAAACATGTTTTTAACTGCTTCTCTCATAACTGTAGTTAGGAGTATCTATGGAACTAAAACACATTGTAAATTTGCTGTAAAATGACTGTAGCAAGTGATTCAGATCTTCACCTGCAATTCTAATATGAAAAACAGCTGAATGTGACAAAGTGAGTTTTCATGATTTCATATCATATGCCTCATTTACTTCTAAAGTTGTGTTGTCTTGAGCCTAATCAAGCTTAGTGTAATGGAGTTAAATAGAATATACATGAAAAGGTTGCCCAGAGAGGTTGTGGAGATACGGAGATATTCAAGACCCATCTGGATGCCTACCTGTGCAATCTGTTGTAGGGCACCCGCGTTAGCAGGGGAATTGGACTCAATCTTTTGAGATCTCTTCCAACCCCTGCAATTCTGTGGTGGTACAATTTGATCAGAGGATTCACAATCATTGTGGACACAAGAGCTAATGTTTTGTTCAGTATGCTGTTAAGTAGATGATCAGTGTCCTATTTCTGTTTATATACGGAAGTATTTTTCATATTGCTTACTCTCACAGCAAGGTAGTTGGCATTTTTAATTAATTTCACTAGATATTTGTATAATTTAAGAAATTTGATTTTTTAAATTATTTTTGTAAAATTCTATGTTAATTCTTTATTTCATAAATTCATAATAGTTGCTGATGTGAGTAATTTAATTATGATAATTTTTAATTTATTCTGATGCTTATTCTGGATTTAGCATAAATTCTCCAGGAAGTATACACATTAAAATATTTAGAATAACTCTGCAAGTGATATTTATTTCATTATTGAAATGGCAATAAACTAGGTTTAGACATCTCAATAATTTTCCTCTTTCTGCTTTTCCTTTATTTATTTATTTTTTATTTTTTATTTTACTGAAGTAAAAATAAAGAATATCCACTGGAAAGTTCTCCTCCAATCAATCATGAAGCAGAAATATCCGTTAGTTTTCAACCAACTAGAATTTGTTGCATTCAGTATTCTGGTATGTACAGTTTCATTAAATGTACTATTGTGATCTTGTGGAAACATAACAACAAAATTTGTGTAGTGTTGTTTATAAAAGCTGTGGTTTTCCTAGGTAAATTCCTTGAAAAATCCAGCATCTGCTGCCTGGTCATCATTTTTTAACTTGCAAAACTATACAAGCTGCTAATATGTGTCAATTAAAATCCTCCTTTGATTTTCTATCTTTTTGTCCCCATTCTATCACTACTCCATCACAACTTGAAAATTAGTGGTCTTACACTTCAGAAGGTTGTCTACTGAGTCATTTACTTGATGTCATTAAGGCATGTTAGAAGCTGAAGTTCTGTTTCAAAAGAATCAGAATACTCCTTTTTTTTTTTTTTTTTAAATTGAAGATCATTCAGTATTTACATATCTATTAAGACTATAAAAAAGAATTCTTGAATATAATCCAAAGAAGGATATATTTTTTAAAGGCTTTGGAGAAGCAAGTCTTGTCATAGCTTTTGTCATTTCCAATCCAGATAAGTATTATACAGGAACGTTTTCCTAGGTCAGCAATCAAGTGTATCACTGAGTACATAGTTATGTCAGTGCAGGTGCTGCAAATCACAGGATATACGAAGTATTTAAAAATATGTATCTTTATAAATATTTTGGGTACTAGAACAACTTTCATCTTTCAGAAATAAAAGTAAGCTAAATGCAGTCTGTAACTTCCTTAAGCATACTTCAACCCTAAGTGTTCCCTACAGACCTGTAAGAAATTATTTTTTATGGCCCATAAGGGAGATCAGTTGTGGGGAGCTTATTTCTTGCAATGGTATGTCAGCTTCAAACTTACCAGTCAGCTCTCACGCTGAAGATACATACTGCCGAAACCTTAGAAAAAACAGGGAGACTTCTGCAGAACAGCACTAACCAACAGCTTAAAGACTGTGCGGAGTGCAGGGCATGCATTTCTTTGAGTATTCTGTTCAGAAGTAGATATCTTATTTTTGAGAGAAAAATATTTTAGATCATTATTTATTGTGTTTAATTACTGACATCTGGAGAAAAAGCCAGCTGAAATATTGCTGGTGGCAAAATCAAAATGTAGCACTTTGTCAATTTAGTATGCTAGTGTATTTAATAATTAGTAAGATAGAAGAAGATTCTGGAATGCTTTTTTTTTTTAGCATATTCCACTCCTCTATTTTGCATCTGATTTTTTTAAAATTAACTTTTAGTAACTGGTTCTCAGAGGTTATAAATACGGATCTCTTATCCATTTCTATTTTCATTATTTGTTTGGAAAAAAATGTAATGTGAAATTCTGAAACAGAAAGATGGATGGTTTTTACTTAATGGAGAGCGCAGAACTGGTGAATCAACAGTCAAACATGATGCATTTTTGTCACCCTTTCCACATGTGCCCAGGAGACATAGGAAGAAGTTCGGAAGAAGACACTACTTTTAAAAAATGCATTTCACAGTGAACCCAGTAGCGTTCATTGATTTGAATTATGCAATTCTGCTTTCTCTCTCATTCCACTTTTTTTTTTGTTTGTTTGTTTGTTTTTTGTTTTTGTTTTTCCCCCGTTAGTTCAATTTGCTGCTTTATTATTTTAATAGAAACATTAGGGGAGTCTAACCTGGCACTGTGTTGTCCTTGCTGATCAATAATATAAACGAACCATCCAACTGTGCTTGAATATCTTTGGGGATTATTTTATGATGTTGACAAGAAATCTGTAACTTCTAAGGACTAATCCAGGATGACTGCTATGTGCTGATATATATGAGAAAGGAATATAACTTTTAAGATGACAATATGAAAAATGAGTTTAAGTCAGGAAACATTTATATGATTGCTAAAAATTTATTCACTTAAAATTTGTAGCACTCTTATATAAAGCAAATTTCTGCAACGTGATGAGTAAGTGTTGCGAGAATATGTCAGGAACAGAAGAAATAGTGTATAAATTCATACTAAATTTTGCAGTATGAGTTTGTGATGTTCATGCAAAAAAATTGTTAGATGTTAAATGAATACTTAGTATTTGTTTTGTTGTAGTGGCATGTGTAATTTTTATGAATAAAAGGATAGCACGTTATTTCCTTTTTTGCTTTCAAACATAAATCATCAGAATATTTTTATAGGAGATGGAAATTACCTGGCCTGTGGGCTGGCTAACAAGACTGTACTGATATTCGACTCTGATCTCACCAATACACATCACGTTTTTACAGGTAAATTTGTGAATTACATTAGCAAAGAGTAGTATATATTTGAGTTTAACATAAAGTGCCATGTTAATAAACAGATTTCAATTACCTCACCCTCAAAAGAACAGGAGTGAGAAACGCTTCTGAAATAGAAGTTAATGGTCTGATGAGTTAAGTTTGTTTGGTAATTTAAAACTTGTTTTTTATTTATTTATTTTAATCAAGAAATGGAAACTAAAACTATATATGTTTTTAAATATAGCAGCATTAACACCTGTATTTTGCTGATTACTGAAAATGTATTTATGCAGAGAAGAGTGGGGATAACAACAACTTTGCTTTAAGCCTACTATTTTCAGCTTTGTTCCCCAAAGTTCTCAATTAAAGTAGATGTGCATTCCAATCAGTGTTGACTCCTCAGGTGCCTGTGTTCTGTCATGAAGTACAGGTGATGTTGATCAGCTTTAGAAGGGTTACATCCAGCTTGGGCCCTTTTGAAGAACTCTTCTTACAAAACCAGCTAATGTGCTTCAGGTTATGGGAATACTGAGCAAAGCCTGTTTTGAAGTTTGCTGGCCTCTTGCAAGCCAGCTGACATTTTCTTCACTGTTCTTTGGAATACTGGGGACCTGAAGTCTTAGGTTCTTACTCAAACTTCAGATTTTCTTAAAGTTTCTCATGTTCCTTTTTTTTTTTTTTTTTTTTAATTTTATTCTCATAATGGTAATTAAAAGCTTCCAAGAGATTTTACAAAATGAAAGCCCTCACATAAAGTTTTGCTTTGGGAGTGAAGTAAGTACTTATCCAGTACCTCTGCAGTTTTTTTTGTTTGTTTGTTTGTTTGTTTGCTACTTTCTGCTTGTTTTTATTATTTGGTAATTAAAATATCTTCTCTATAAACCCTTTTGCAGATGTACATTACCAGAGAAGATATTAATTGCTGGCTGTAGCAGAAATGCTCAGTCACAGCTTGAAGCAGTGATTGAGCACCTGGTGGGAAGGCAGGGCCAACCCAGAGGAGCTCAGGTGCATGCAATGTACCTGAGTGGCCAGAAGGGGTGGAGAAAGGATCCACCCCATCCCAGATCTCAATTAAGTGTTGGCAGTGGAGGCAAAGATACCTCTTGCTGGAGATGCCTACCTACCTCAGGCTTTCTAAGTGTAAACAGATTTTTTTTTTTTTTTTTGCGTGTGTTGTTTGATTCTATGTCTGTAGTTGCTGCATTTGAGCATACTCTTGTTTGCTGTAGCCTGGAACTTTGCTACCCCACTATCACTGCTGTGTTTTCCATTGTATTACAGCTGGTCTAAGTCTGTTAGTCTTCCTCTAATTTGGTATTAAAATACTTGATATGGAACTTCAGTTGACTGAAAAGAAAATGTGCACTAGAGGGCAGCATGAGCACTTTGAATGTTTTAATTTTGTATGAAGTAAATTAGACTTCATCTGGATAAATTAGGAACATAATATGGACTGAAGTTTGTTAATTTTAACATATTTTCTTGTTTTCTGATCAGCATCAATATAAATTATTATAAGCATATAATTTATAATATATATAAAAACTTATATAAAAATATAAACACAATAATAATAATTTTAGCTTCTGATGACACTTCTGACTTTTGACGTTTGTTCTTCATAGTTTTTTTGTTTATCTGTTTATTTGTTGATACCAAAGTGGGGAAGTCTGATTCTTGTAGAGGCTTTTTACAATTGAGGAGAGACTATAATTCTTAAAGTTATCACCTGTAGACAGATTGTTATTTATTTATTTTTTAACTAATGAAGTAGTTCTATGGAAGTTGCTGCAGTGGTACTTTCATTGTCTTTTTGCAGAAACAGCTCAGTAATAAAAATCTAATGGATGAAATAAAATACTGCAACATTTGAGAAGTCTTAAGGGATTTTCAGAGTCCTGTGAAAAAATCCATTTAACTTATCATATAATGCTTAGACACTTTTCTTTTGATTAATATTGTTTGTTTTGTTTTGTTTTGTTTTTTCCAAGTTGAATTTCAGAGATGTTTCTTGAAAATACTGTTCCATTGAATTTAGGAAATTATGGCTGTCTTTGTTTGTGGATAAGTTAGCTTAGTGATTCTTTTGTAACTGCTGTGTTGTGTTTCATGAGACTGAACTTTGAAGTTAGAGCTCACAAATTACATTTTCTCTTAAAGTCTTTAGTACTTTGTAGCTTTGAAAAATCAGCTTTTAAGCATTGAAAGCTAAGCATTCAAAATTAGGTTCATTTGAAGCCTGATTCAACTCCTGATGGCTTTTAATGTCCCAAGTAACCTTTCTAAGATTCAGGATTTTTCTTCCTTCTGAGCCGTTCTGCAGCAGTTGGATTTGTTGCATGCCCCTGACCAAAAAAACTAAGAAACAAACGAAAAAAACAAGTCAGGCTTTGAAAGGTACAGGCTTCTGCCTTCGGTTTTGCTGGATTTCCACACTTCTGTTGTTAAGACTGTCCATAGAAAAAGCTACCTGGTATGAAGCAATCAGGGCAGCTTATCAGTCAGAGGAAAATAATACATGATTATTAATAGGATCAGTGTGGGCTAGATGGCATCTTTTAGGCTTTCCCTGAGTCAAATCTGACTAGAAGATAAGTGCAAAGTGCTGTGTTACATGATGATCTCGTTTGCCATTTGGGCATTGTAGCAGATCGTAGAACTCTGGGTCTTAATAATCTCGGCTGCATTTTGAAATATTTGGTTACCATGTTGTTGGCAGAGTGAAGAAAACCACCATTTTACTGCATTCAGTTTTGGGCACAGTATAGAAAGGACATTGAGGTGTTGGAGCAGGTCCAAAGAAGGGCAATAAGGCTTGTGAAGGGCTTGGAGATTATACCCTATGAGGAGAGACTGAAGGAACTGGGGCTGTTCAGTCTGGGGGGGAAGGACGCTGAGGGGAGACATCGTTGCTCTCTTCAAATACCTTAAAGGTTATTGCAGTGAGAGCAGGGTTGGTCTCTTCTCACAGGTGATAGGATGAGGGCCTTAAGTTGCACCAGGAGAGGTTTAGGTTGGATATCAGGAAAACTTCTTTACAGAAAGAAGTTAAAAGCACTGGAATAGGCTCACCAGGGGTAGTTGGGTCACCGTCCCTGGATGTGCTTAAGAAAGCTTAGCTAGCTTTTATCTTTTAAAGTATTCATTTATTCTAAAGATAGATTTTATTCACATTTTTTACGTTTCCTTTCAAGCCCCTCTTATACTAATGGAATCAACATCATACAAATATATATGCGATTTCAGGTAGAATAGATTGATATTTCTATGACCTTATTTTTTGTATTAATGAGAACATTTTCCCATGGATTTTAGTGGGGGAAAAAGAATCAATGAGTGGTTTACTGTTACCAGTTTAAATCCAACCATTTGAAGCCTATATTTAAGTGCATTTTAATGTTATGTATAACTGTATTAAAACAGTATGATTAACTCTGGAGAAATGTGTTAGTATAAACAGGATTTATGATATTTCCATTATTATTTTTATTAGGTCATGATGGTGCAGTTAACTCTGTTGGCTGGAGTCATGACAAGAAGTGGATAGTTTCTGCATCAGATGATAGAACTGTAAGAGTCTGGTCAGTCTGCAAGAATGAACCTGCCCTAATTCTGGTAATTAGAAACTCCTGTTAGTTTAGTTCACAGAAGATGCTACTTTGCACTTTGATCTAATTTTATTTTAATGGTTCTGTAGGAGGAACGTATGGATGGATTTCTAGAGCTAGACTGGTAATCATTCAAGCTGATACTATGATCTAGGTGGTCTTCACTGCCTTCAAATTAGGCTTTTGTCATGATGATCTGGAGAAAGGTCCAGTAGCCAACTCTAGTGGATGTGTCAGGAAGCTTTTGATTTTAACATCTGCTATATATTTTCTATTTGCATTGGCTCAGCTCTGCTTGTCTTCCTATAGTTACTCCACAATTCATGTGTACATTTAGACTCAATTGCATTGGATTCAATTGACTACAGATACTCTCAACTTTACAGCCAATTAATTTAAGCAAAATGAAAACTTCAGAAATAGGAAGGGCAACTACGTAGTAGGTTAACCTTCTGGTTTATGGTTAGTTTAGCAGGGAAATTATGCTTTAGTACTAGCTATCTCAGACAAAAGATGCTTAGTGTCTTAGAATCCATTCTTAATAACATGTCTTGTATTTCAGGGAAAAGAGATGTTCCACAGGGCTGTAGGCTTTGTGCAATTTTATTTTATGGATACGTTTATATTGCTGTGCTGTGGAGCTGAATTTCATCTATTAAGTTTCCATCTAGATGCAACAAAGGATGACCTAAGACGGTGAGTTAAATCCTCATCAGCAGAGCAGTGAAAATACATGAAACTCCTTTTACTTTTTGAGCTGAGATTTTCTTGGGGGGGTAAGGTGGGATGGAGGGCTGTCTTAGGAATGATATTTAGATGAAAGTGTTGAACAAGCTAATTGACAGAACAAAGAAATTTTTGCGCAATGGAGTAGTGGGGAAAGGAATTATCAATAATTCTTATACTGCATGCTTTATTTGGTGCAGGTACTGTTTTACCATTACTTTTAATAATCTGGGACTTCCTATACTTTACTTTCTACTTGTTTACATCGGTATCTTAAGTTATGATTGAGTAGCTTCTGCAATTTCTCTTCTTGGGAATATTTTTAATTGCATTTTCTTTCAGAGGCTCCAATACGCTGCATTTTCTGTGAAATGGAAGTGGATTACTTTCATTTTTAATGACTTTCAATCTATTATATTGTGTCTAATTAATTTTCTTATGAATCTTTTTTTCCACGTTGTTGGTAGCATCTTTCATGCACTTTTTACTAACCGCTCTATTGATGATTAACTTGCTCCTCTTTTCTGACATGGAATCAAGTCTTCCTATTTAATCTGTCTGTTGTACCTTTTTTGGATGTTTGTTCACAATTGGAGCTAAATTGTCCTTGTATCTTTTTACCAAGTTTTCTGATCTTCACTTGCTCCTGCTGGTTTTCAGCAGTATATTTGTCTAAGATATTTTATTACATCCAAATATATATGTACTTATATATGCACACTGTGTTTTTAAACACAGTGTGCGTTAAAAAAAAAAAAACTCCAAGGTTGGTTTCTCATTGTTACCACTGTATATTTTTTTAGAAGAATGGCAAAGTGAATTAAGATTACGGCACTGAAGTCTATTAGTTGATACTGTGAATAGTGTGTTATTAAATAGTATTGAGCCTCATTCATAGATGGAGAAGACTGGCCAGTTTCCTTGGATGTTTAGCCACAGTTCACGTTTAAATACTTCTTTGAATAGGAGTATTTTTCTGGATGGAGTATGTTGATCTTTACTGAAAAGTTATATAGTCCTTAAAAAAAAAAAAAAAAAGGGGAGAGGATAATTACATCAGTACTTTAAAACACGTTTTGAAAACACATTTTCCTTCATATTTGAAAAGTAACTAATGGATTGTGATCTAATTTCAGTTTGTAAATTTCTCCAAATGTTTACTTAATTGTGGGTTTCAGTGATCTGTCTGTTTTTACTGTTAATGGAGAAGTATTTGTGACACTAACTTCCATTTCTTGTCAAAATCCTTAATGGAGGATGTGCTTTGGCCCTTAGTTATATGATCTTAGTCATATATTGTAATAGGAATGCACATAGACACAACACATAGGCTGGAAAATCAAATTCAAAGAATACAGTTTCCCACTTTCACTTTATTGTATATATGTTATATTAGAAAGATAAAACTAATGGGGGGTAAGGGGAGAAGGAATTTGGAAGGCAAATAATGAGATAAATTGAAGGTGGGAGACAGAAAAGATGATTCCTGTTCCCAGTTTTGCTGCAAATCTATTCAGAGTAAGCTAGTAAATTCAGAAAACAGGCAAATCGCCTGTGCCATTCCTAACTTTTAACATCTATACAGACAATATTGGAGGAACTTAGAAAAAGAAGACAGAAAATAATACGCTGCTCTTTTGTACCCTTCTCTCTTCTGGTTTTTTTTTGCTTTTAAGATTTAGTTTAAAATGTTTTTTACTGCTGTTTTCTGGGCTTATGCCTCTCAGAAGAACATATCCAGTAACAGTAAAAAATTCCTTCGTCTCAGATGGATGTGAACTGTCTTTAATCTAGCTAGTTCAGATGCTAGAGGTATTATGGAATGTGTTGTAGTTGTAGAATCCACCTAAGCAATTTTGGAAGGAATTTAAACACTGACCTTTCATCGTGTACAGTGTTTCTACGATTGCTTTGTTAGAAGCATGTAATATCCTGGTTTAAAGCTGTTAATGTGTGCGGAGTTGTGCTTATACCAGCATTTTTGTTACTGCCATGCTTTCAGTATTCCTTGATGGATTAACACAAACTCAAAAATATGCAATTAGGCTCTCCAGGATATTAGTGTAATGCCAGAAGACTGAACGTATAATTGTAGACATTACAACAAATCCACAAACCAGTCTGAGGCTTGATTATATGCATTGATTAATCTCCAGTACCATTTTTTTTAATTTGCTTTGACATTTTCTTGTGGCTTCCCTCCAGTTCATTTCCCAGCATTTCTTTTATGAAAGATTGTGTCATTTCTTTTGTTCCTCACAACTTTTAATTTTGCCTTCTGAGTCAAGTTTGGAAGAATGCTTGAATGGAGCTGATTCAAGGAGAAGCTGGATCTAACCCCCCAGAGCATGTTTTATATCCTTAATTAGAAGAGCATGATTATACCATCTGACTACCAATAGATTGTTACCCTATTTTGGATGGGAGACAATACAGTGACAAATCTTATCAATGTTTCTCTGCAGAATTTTAAAAACTATTTGTTAGTATTAGCTAAGCAGTAGAACAACTTATTTAAATGGTTAAATGCTGGTTGAGTTTCAAAACTGTAATTGAAAAGTAGAAAATAGAAAGTGCTCTTTATAAATGTCAAGGAGGATATTTATTGCAGTTCTGGGAATAAAATACAAATTTCTTGATTTCTACGTCTGATTGATCTCAAAATGTTTCACAACCTAAACAAATTTCTTTGTGTTATTCAAAATTTCTAACCAGTGAATTTCCATTGTTGTCAGCAGTTGTGCCTGCTGATGTGAAGAGTAGCTGTTTTGTGTTTAATTTTTGAAAGTTTTTAATTCTTTACTTTGTATATGAATTTAAGCAAAACAAAATCTAATCTTGTTTTGCATTTAGTTTCATGTGCTGTTCTAAAGACCAGGAGGAGCTATTTGGAAAGAGTTTAAAGTGAATAAAATTGCATCAAGTAACAGAAGCATTGCTTTTTAAAGTGATTAATGTGATATAATGCCTAATATGATGAAATGTGAAGTATTGCTAATGTTTTTTTTTAAATAAACAAGCTATGTTCTTCCGCTGAAAGCAACTATTCTGTAAATGTATTTTCCCCCAGAATGACCATATCTCCAAAATATGGATGACATAAGACATTACAAATAAGACACTTAAGACTGTTATCAGTTTCTAGTGATTGAAGGTACTAAAGGAGGATAGAATTGCAATTTGGATTATATAAAAACTGTGATTTCAGGATTGTCAGCTGAGATTATGTGCTGTGCATAGAACTGGAGATCTGGGGGGGGAAAAAAAACAACACAAAAACGATGTGAGAAGATACTTGGCAGCTCTCTTTGGTTTTCCTCATAAGATTTTTGTTGGCTTGGGATGGTGGTATAATTTAGACCTGTTTATGTTACAGTAGTCACTTCAGTTTTCATGTGATCTGGAGTCATGCTGCCTTCATTAGATGGTTCCTGTTACCTCCGTCAGCTTGTTTAAAGTTAGCTTGGATATCTTCTATCTAATGTGGTGGTGTATGGGAACTGTTGACTGTGGCCTGAGCCTCTGATTGACCACCTGAGGCAAGCAATGAGTCAGCTGCAGGAGCACAGGTGAAGGCAATTCACCTGTGCTACTGGAAGGGGTGGAGCCTGGCTCCACCTCTCCTAGATCCCATTTAAGTGCTGACTGCCAGTGGGGAAGGATCTTTCTGGAGATTGTTCCTCATGGAGTTTATTGTGAGCCTACAACATTGGTGAGCATTTCTCATTTATTTTCTTTCCACTGCAATAGTCCTACTTAGCCTAACCTCTGTACACCTGCTGGTTGTATGGGTGATAAATCAGTTACCCTTATGACTAGAAGTTTATTTTTTGTAGTTTGTTTGAATAAAATGCCACTATAAACCAGTAAAAGAAAACCTTGGATTATATTGCAGACCACTGGGGTTTAACATATGCCTTACTATTGCTGCTGAAGTAGCTTTGATGTCTAACTCGAAGAGCTCAGGAGACTTATGTGACAAAAAGAAAAAGTATTTAAAAGCATTTTTCTTTTTAATATGTCCTGCTGATAAATATACTGCTTCTGCCAAATGATTGCAGTTTTCCAAACTCTGCTCTGGTGGAAATAAACAGTAACTATTGCTATGTGTCACATATGGACTTACGTACTGTAATCAGATGTGCTGAGATAGAAATATAGCATTTAGTTTCATTGGAATTATTTTAATGTGTAAAGTGTCTGCAATTTAAAATTAGATATAGAAACTTTGATTTATTGTGATGTCTTGACCATACCTGGCAGCTAGACCCCCACCTGTTCATCACTCACTCTCCTGCAGTGGAGTGGGGAATGAATGAGAAAGGCAAAAGTAAGAAAAACTCAGGGATCTAAAGAAATAAACTCTAATAAGTTATGAAAAAGGAGGAGACAAGTAATGAATGAAGTAGTCACCAGCAGACTGATGTCCAGCCAGTCTCTGAACAATGACAACTTTTAAAAATTGCTTTGGGCAACTCAGGTAAGTTGTTCTGGCTGTGTGCTGTAAAGAACTAATGGTGTTTCTGCTTTTTGGTCATAGGCACTTAAAAGAGTACTTTTTCTCTCCATTATTTTTCCTATACAGATGGGATTATTCAAGCACTTCATGTTGACTGAAGATCTATTTTACTCATATAAATATCATCATATTTATTTTCTTCTAAGCCTGTTCTGTTACCATGCTGTTTTGTATTGCTTGTTTCTTTCTTAATAGAGCTCATCGACAAATAGAAAGATCTGTGGCTTCATCTTTAAAAATACTGGAATGCACTTAAGTTTCCTTTGATTCCAATGAGAAGTTACTGGTGACTGTATATCAACTTCTTTCGTTAACACCAGCATTTATTTTATATATTTTGTAGATACAAACAGAAGAGTATTTGCAAATTGGTACAGAAATTTCCCATGGCTTCAACAGTGGAGATTACCAGCCTTTCAGCAGTGAATGATTTCTACTCTTGTATCCTTCAGCAAATTCTTATTTTCTTCTTGGAATGTTGTATCTAATGATATAGGAAGAGCTTCAGTTAAAGTAATTTTGATTTTATTTTTTTTTTTTCCACAACTCTTTTCTATCATTGTTGATATTGTATTTTTGGGGTACTGAATTTAAGCCTTAGGACTGCTTTTTTTTGTTTGTTTTGTAAGATACTAAATATAACAAAACCTTTATCTGTTTTTGTTCCTTTAGATCAGTTTAACTTTAACACAGAGAATTTTACAGATATTGTACTTACAGCTGGCAGCAACCGAGCACTGGAAGTTTTTGATCTCAATGCAGGCCGCAGCACAGCAGTGATACCAGAAGTTCATAATAGAGCAGTCCATCAGATCTGTCAAAACAAGGTATACATATTACTGAATATCTACAGTAGCAGACTTGCATAAGCAAAAAAAAAAAAAAAAAAATTGCAGACTAAATATGTAATTAACCATCATCAGTAGAGTTTGTGTTGGGATGGACAGGGACGTAAATGTATGTGATAAAGGCATATCCACATACAAGATCTCATTCATTCTCTAGTGGAAAGCAGGGAGTGGTAATAATCACTGAACAAGCCTGCTAGCAAAGCAGTGTGTCTTAAACTTAGCAGTACTTGGGCCATACTACAATACTGATATTAGTAGAATTTATTAACTGTAAACATTTGAAATGTTTGTAGACTTCTAGTTATTTTTATAGCTGCTAATGTGTCACATTTTTGGCATTGAATTGAATGCTTTTTCTAACTGATTTGTTGCAATGTTTATGTAGATGCATTTGACTTTCACGCTGAATTTTGATCCCCCAAAATATTTCATGACTAAGAGGAAACAAGTTTAACATTTAGTTCTGATATGGGGAAATAGAGCTGTAAAAATTCTAATGATTCTTATAACTTATTCTAGCATGAACTCTGTTATTTTACCTGGAACCAAAATTGTTACATACATTGTTCTGAGAGTGTTATGCTGGGGGCTATGTATACTTCTAATAGCCTTGTCTTAATATGCAGAAGAGAAGTTAGTAATTTATATGTTAAGTTTAAATAATCATTTTGTATCTAAATAAAACAAAAAACAATAATAATACGAAGCAAACAAAACACAACCGAAAAAAATACAAAGGGAATAATAAAAAAAATCTTTTATATAACAGCAAATGGCCATTTTCAGAGCAGATTCTCATTGCCTAAAGTTGTTCTCATGCAGGGTTTAAAGTGTACTGTGCATAAATCAGCAAAAGGGCTTCTTAGAAATAAAGGTAATTATAAGATCCTTGGCTGTGAGAGAGGCGATGGAAAAAAAGCCTTGTGTGTGTCTTGACCCAAAAGATTATATAGAGGGGAAAAAACAGTTTGGAAGTAAGACGAATAAGTATTTTAATCACTGTCTTATCTGACTAGGAGTTCATTGTTCTTAGGAAACTGTTAACCTTGCTTTTTCTTCCATTTTGAATTTTGTTCTGTAAAGTAGCCACAAAATAACCTTAAGCTGATAAATATATTTTGTTTGCTCTTTTATTACTTAAAACTAAATTACAGAACGTACGACTTAATCTATATATAAATGAATGATGGGTTTGTCTTACTAATTCTATATTATCTGACTCTAGGTTTGTTGCCTTATGTCTTATGTAAGTGTTCTATAAAGTTGAATACGAAGTCATCTGGTTTATTTGGGGATTTTGGAAATGAAAAAAGTTGCTCAGTATTGCAGTGGAGTTGGATAACTTCAAAACTCCTCTTTAAAAAACAACAAAACAAAACAACAAAACTTGAAGATTGATATGAACATTTGGAAACTTAATGTTCCTGTACATGTTAGAATGCCTACCGTGTTAGGTTTTGTTGATTCTTTTCCATTTGGAAAGCCCTTATTTCTGTGGGTTTAAAACAGTTCCTTATTACTACTTTTGTATAACACTTTGTGGGTTTTCCTGTGAGATGTGATCTGGTAAAGCACTTAAAATTCTGCTAACTATTTCAGTGCTATTTGTAACACATATAAAGTTTTGGCTTTTCTTTTTGCTTGGTCAGCTGAGTGGCTTCAGGTTATTTAATCAAGAAAAACTTTAAAGCTGTGGACAAGTATTCACTTGGGAGAAAAACTAGAGGCGGGTGGTATAGCAAAGAAAATTCCTTATTTTGGAGGAAAACTATAGATCAAGGTTCTCAGTTATTTTTTCAGTTACATAAAATTAATACTTTAGCTAAGTCCATTGGAAAATTACACCATCAGCTATCTTGTTACATTAATATAAATGGTTAGAGTGTATATATATTGGTGTATTTGCTTTAAGATAACATGTTGAAATATCTTACAGCATTTTATAATATTATAAAAGTCTGTATGTGAACTATATCCTTTTTAAAATGCAAAACATACTGGAATCTAAGTCTATGACTACTCTAGCTGTTCAAGAGAGATGATGCTGGAGAAGCAGATCTGTGGAGTGAAGTAGTTCTAAGGCTATAATATTTATGGAGACTTTCGTTTGGGCTGGACCAGCTCAATCTTGTGAACTGAATGCTCACTAATGGTTGCAATGTATTAGGTGTATTCTTTGAAGTGTTTTTTTGGTTTAGCTTCATGCAAGAGTATATCAGTTTCCATGTTCCAAGGTTGCTGTTGTGTGCAACCTGAACAGGGGTAAATGGAGATATCAGATTTTCTTTTAAAACAAATAGTTGAAATCTATTCAGGAGGTTTTTTATAAAACACTAGTGAAGGTATGGTTTGATTATGATTTGCTTATCTGTTCCATGCATAGGACATTCTAGTAACATATAGAACCAGCGTGACGTTCAGTTCTTGCTGGTTTTGGACAGCAGTGGTACACAAGTACATATACCTTGTGGTGTTATTACTTTTTAAAGTAGTTCTTCTTGTCAATTCTGGAGATTACTTGCAAGAATGTCAATGCATGAAATGTGTCTCAGCCTTCAGTGTACTTGATTAAGCTTACTTTATCACTTAGAATATGTTCTTAGTTGTCAGGCTATGTCTGCTGTAAATAATATCCTGAGTCTTCTTCCAGAACAGTTCAGCAGGAAATATTGCAAATACGTATATTCATATGTAAGACTGCAGCAATGGTTATAAATGATCTCTTAAAGGGTGATGCTGTGCTAATTTTTTCTTGGAAACCATTTTAACAGATGTATGTGAATCCTGTTTCCTTTTAGAATTTTATTACTCTAAATATAAATATATTTGCAACCAGTTTCAGGATAACCTGTAGCTGAAGTCTGCTTCTCTGATCCACTGTCACTTGCAGAAGTGAACTATCAAACCTATTTCATCCTATAATTCCAGATGTTCCACTTGTGCAACTCTATTTCCAGTTTCTACAACCTCTTTTCTTTTTCCTTCTTCTTATATACTTCCCTTCTTCCAATATGATCCTGTGTTTTTTTTTTTTTCTCATTATCTTTCTGGTCATCCACCACCATGGGGATGTAGCTTACTGTTCTTTCCAAAGCTCCTTTTGCCTTAATTATGTATTCTCCCTTCACATCCTTCAACCACAGTGTCTAACAAGGGTCCAGAAGTGCCAGATGCAAAGACTATAAGAAAAAAGCTTAGAACAGGTAAAGTCCATGAGAAAGAAGAAGGAAGAAGGGAGATGAAGAGAGCAGGATCACTAAAGCACACTCCCAGAAAATAATTCTGAAAAATAATTCTAACCATCTTTAAATTAAAGGCAGTAGCAGTTAAATGGCTAGACAATTTTAAACTCTGGTCTTAATGCAGAGAATTCTCTGAGCAGTGAAAAACTCAATAGCACAATGCTGAAGGAAATTATAAAAATTACATAGATGCTGAGCAAGGAATCATCATTACTGAGTGTCAGAGAAGGAAATTCTGGCTAGTAAATCTTTAGAAACAACTGTGGTGGTAAGAAGTTGTCCTATGCTGCCACACGCTTATAGTGATGTGAATATTGAAGATAGTGAAAAGTATGGTAGCACACTAGAATTGCATTATGATACAGAATGCATACTGTTGTACTTCCTTACATATTTTTTAATGGTGGATATAGCTAAATGTCCTAATATTATCCTGTTTAATTTGAAAACCTTAAATTGCAACAGTAGATGAAAGTAACATGTATGTCTACATATACATAGTATGTATATATAAATGCCCACTCATACATAAATATACTCTCACTATACCTGTTCATTTGTAATACTTCATGGTCTAGATGCTTTTTCATTAAATATTCATATCCTAGAGAACGCTTTTCTTGTGAATTTTTGTTACTTTGTCAACTTTGGGGAAGGGAAATCAGGACAAGTATATATCAAACATCTCTTGGATGGAACATAGGTTTTTCTGTAACTTATGAAGAGGTCATTGTAGTGCTATACTTATAGATCCATGTTTCAAGTATAGTGCCACGTTTCAAGTATTGTTTGAAGAAAAACAGGAGAAGAGGAAGCTGGGCAAAATCGTAACAGATAAGAATTCACATGGCAAATTATTCTATGTAGTGTAATTATTAGCTGGTGTTTTTTATATATTTTTAGTTACTTTCATAGTAACTTGTAAGTATTGTAGTAAAATTGAAATATAACATGTTGTTCCTGTTTTTGAGTTTACAAACTTCTGAGATACAGAAATAGATGGCAATTTGTCATCAGACTGCAGAGATTTAAGTTTTAGTGTTAATGACACATTTGTATTCCTGCAGAACACTCTGAATAGGAGGCCAGCATCATCAACCTCAAGTATTTTGAGGGTATTATGTTCTAATAGCAAGCACAATCATAAATTATATTTTTCACACAGAAAAGTTTGTCTTCTGCCTAGAATCTTTGTGTTTCAAACTTCATCCATCCACTCACAAGGATATGTATATGATGTAGAAGTTGGAAAATGTAATAGATAAACCAGAAGTTATATAGTATTTGAACAGTGAGGTAATTTTTTTTCTCTGATAAGCATATTTGATGTTTCGTATTTGCCTGAAGGATACGGAGTTCTTTCTGAGATGACTGCCTTGGTGTCTTTAGCATAAGCCAGCAAGATTGGATTATTCTGATGGTGATATGTAGTCATTGAATGAGATAAAGATCCTATTGAACTTTGTTCAATCTGGGGACAAATTTTATTTGGAAGCTGTAATGTAATTACACTACAGAGAAGCTGAGAAAAGACTGCAGTGGGGGATGAGAAAGATGATGAGACATAAGTGATTTATCTGTCAAAAGAAGTTAATATAGTTTGCAGAATATGCTACTAATTTGCATTTTAGAGTAACTCAAATTAATGAACTGTAAAACCACAAAGGGGTAAATAACATTCAGCTTGCTTATTATTCCAACTAATGTATGTTAGGTTTTTTGGTGGTGGTGGTTGTTTTCTACAACAATGTTCAATAGTAATTGTAGTTTGAATCTGGAAGTATAACTTAGATTGAGAAAGTATCTTACTGTCAAAACTTCAGAGAGGTAAGAAAATATTAGCATAAAATATTTGTTCCTTTCCATGTTGTACTGTTAACGTTTCATAAATTAAAGGTGTAGTATGCAAGGTTAATATATACATTTCTGGAGAAGTCTTTGTGTTACACTCTGTGATCACTGCTGATTCTAAAAACAGATAAGGAGTATATTTCCAAAACAGATTAAAAAAAAAAAAAAGCTCTAACTTATTGAATGCCATCCTTAGGAGAAATACTGTCTTTCTATTTTACAAGCTGTTAGCTTTTTTTATTTTTTATACATGATACATAGAACTTATGTGAAAATGTGTAGACCCCAACTTTGTTGGGAAATCAGTGGCAAGTGCATTTCTGATAATTGTTAGAGCAGGCTGTAGTAACCCTTAGCTTAGGAAATGAAAGCTCCTGTAGTCTGAGTGCCCAACTTTGTCTTGCAGTTTGGCCAATTCTGTTGACTGGAGAACTTTCCACCCATATGCCAGTTTCTGTAAGAAATAGAAGATTCCTGGCAGTTGAGCACTGATTGCGGGAAATGGCCTTGAGGTTTCCATGATGTATTCAGCCAAATCAAGAATGTGAATGGCAGGGAAAGGAAAGGAGGAGTTCCAACTGTTTATATTTAGTTCCCCGGAGAAAGGAGGTTTTAGCCAGTAAAAAAGTCAAGGTTTGCCAATGTGGATTAAAAAAAAAAAAAAAAAAACACAAAAAAACCAGAGGTCTAAAGATATCCTGGATTTAATTATTTAAAGGTATGAATCCCAAATCAGTCCTAGTATGAGTGAGCACAATTACTACTGAAACAGAGTGCCTACTTATGCCAGGGCTAAACTTGGCTGTTAATAGAACACTTGACTACCCTAGTTATCTGTACTGTGTAGTTTGACTTTGTCAACATAGTTAATTTCTTGAAGTTTTCTGTTTTTACTCTTCTTGTTCCTCACCTAGACTGCAATAATATTTGTAGTCTGAAAAAAGTTCAAACTAGAAATTATTAAAATAATCCCTGCTTGCATTGGATATCTGTTTACTGTGAAAAGAAAATTGATTAGTTATTTTATGATTGTTACAGTCCTCTAATGAACTGTTGAAATTTATTACTTGCTAATGAGTGTCCAAGGGCCAACTCAGATTTTGGTAATTGATCAATATTTTGGCTATGTCTAGTAAAAGGTGTAGAATATTTAGTTTTTGATGGCATGAAAACTATTTGAAGTGCTATTGATCAATACTAATGCCTGGAATGCTTTTTTTTTTTTTTTTTTTTTGGTCCCTCAGTAACAAGGAAATCTTGAAAATTTCTGTGTCAGATGGTTTTAACCTTCTGGGAGTCAGTTCTACTAGGCTCTTCACACTGAAATGCACACACATCTGGGTCCCAAGCTTCACCTGCTTGCTGGCTAGTCCTGCTTGAAGTTTGCAAGTCATAATGTGCTTGCTTATGCATCCTCAATTGTCCCAGCTGCTTGTACTTCAGGCCCTTGGCCCCTATTACCATGGTCCAATTTCAGCTACTGTCATGTAATTTCACTAATGCTGATCTCTCCAGTTGCTGGCACCTAGACCAACAGGCCATCTGATCTGTGCTCTCATTCCAGTTGCTGGTTCCCAGACCCTCACTTATTTGAGGACACACAGGCCTATAAAGTCTTGTTCAATCACAATGTTTTTCCCCTACTTCTATAATTAACTCCATACTTAATGGCAGTTATCTCTGTGGTGACCCAGAGATTCCCTTTGACTCATTTTTGCAGGTGTCACCCCTGGATCAAAGGGCTCATGGCTGTTCTGGAAAGAAGTTAAGACAATGCTATGCTTTTCTGTTGGTGTTGTAGGGGCTTCTCCACATGCCAGTGTTCCTCTGTTCTCCTTTTTGTTTCTGCAGAAAAGCTTTCTATCCCATAATCTATTAAAATACTTAAGATTTATTCTTGAATGATCTAATATTTAGCACTAGAACTGTTAACTTGAAATTAATTTTAATATTTACAGGGATCAGCATTCAGTACTCAGAAGCCTGAAGCTTACAACCTTTTCATGACCACAGCTGTAGGTGATGGAATCAAACTCTGGGATTTAAGAACTCTCAAGTAAGGCTGAATTAGATATCTTGGAATAAAAGGGCATTCTTTTATTGTCATGCTTGCTTTGGAATTGGATCTGTAGGTTTTTACTCCTTGGTTCCTCAGTTGTAGTTACTTATGTGTAAATCATTAAGCAATCAAAATTTATCACCTATACCTTACCCACCTTGGTATCTAATTGTATTTGTAAAATAGTATATTGAACTGGATGCTAATGTTATTTCCAAAACAGCATATCATTACTGCTAAGAAAGGTAACATTTATAATTCAGCTTTTAAAATACAAATATAATTGTAACAACGTTATAATAAATCGTCTACATAGTTGTGTAAATATGCATACTACATTATGATAAATTCAGAATAAGATGCTGCACTTCTTCAAAAAAAGCTTTATAATGTACTTGGGAAATAGAGGAAGAGTGGTAGATAAGAGCGTTACACAGTAAAGGAAATACTTAAGACAAACTCTTTATGTTGGTTAAAAGAACAGTATTCAAAAGGAAAATGATTTGGATGGGGAAGATGTTCAAATATGTAAGAATAATTCATATTCATTCTGAGTATGTAAACATCAAAGGAGGTAAAATATTCTTTTCTGCTAGGAAATGTTTACTGATTGTTTCAATTATTTTCATGTTTCTGTGGTAAGAATGAATTAAACCTATAGGGGGCATGTGTGTTCTTGCCAAAAGTATTACTGTATTACCTGTACTGAATGTCAGAAAATAATGAAACTAGAGAATGCAGAGGTTGGAGTCTGCTACCTTCTTATGTTTTTCTAATAAGCTGCCTTAACTCTGTTGCTAGAAGAGTAATGAAAAAGTAAATAGCTTTTCACAGGTCACTTATCTGTCTCTTCATTTCAAAATACTGTGTAGAGCAGATGAATGGTAAAATAGTTAAAGTGTAAAATCTGGGCAATCAATTAAATAAATAGGTCCTGGGAAGAAAGGAATAATTTATGTTCTTACTTCGTATTTAATTTGGCAAAGTGAGTATATTCTAGTGTCTGCTGAGTTCTGTTAGTCAAACTTTAAAAAAGAAAGATTATTCAAGTTCTTAATGACCCATATTTTTGGGGTATGCAATGAGTATTGTGTGCATATGTGTGTTTGTTTCATGTTATACAGTGTTTAGTGATGGTAACCACTGTAGAGAAAAAATAAATCACTTCTTTTGCTTATAGCTTTTTTGGGGAAAAGTAACTCAATTTTTAAACATGAAATTCTCTCATTCCTCTGGCTACAGGTTAAATCTTCTGTATTTTAAAATCTATTCTTGAGTTCTCATAAGGAAGAAAGCTGTTCACTTTTTCCTAATGTGTTCACCAGGTGTTTTACACATAAATAATTTTGAAATGGCTGAGTTTGGAAAGCTCTATCTGAACTTGGAAAAGGTCTCCACTAAAGTGTTAGGTCTACTATACAGTTACATGTACTGAAAACTTCTTGCTTTTCTGTTTATATGTCTTGTCCAATCAAATCCAGTCCATCCCTTACACAGAAGAGATTAATTGGGCCAATTCCTTTTATCTCTTACACTTGTTGATTTGTGAAGTTATTGCATCTGCCATTATTGTGTTTTGAAAGGTCCCTTTGGAATGACCTCTTTTTTTTTTTTTCTGCTTTGGGTTTGCCAGAGTAAGGTTTGTTCATTGAAATCTTTTTCCAGTGTTTCTGATATGAGAAGGTGGAATTACCTTTTCTGTATTTGTAGTGTTTGCAGCACTGTGAGTAGTAACACTAACTTCAAGATCTCAACTTTTTGTTGATTTTTTTTTTTTCTTTTTTGTTCTAAATGTTCAGGCAACCACGGTGAAAACTGTTTTATTTTGTTTTATCTTATTGCCTTTTTCTTTGGATCCTTTTTCTTGTTCTCCATTTCTCATTCTTCTGACATGGTTTGCTGGTATGCATTGCTTTAATCATTATTGACTGAAGAATTATAGAATGCTCAGGTTTTTTGTTTCTTTTTTTAAAACCCTTGCATAGAGTATATTTTCAGACATTTGATCTTGACTTACAGCTTTATAGACTTTGAACATATTAAGCTTTTTCTTTTCTATTTTTTTCTGAATTTCACAAGATTTTTTTTCTTCCTCAGTCTATATCATCAAACTTCTTTTTTGTCACTGTGGAAATTAATTTATTTCATCTTTTCTCTGGTCTTGAAGTTGGTGAGAGTGTTTTTGCACTTTCAACTTCATCATCCTTACTGGATAAAGCTGTGAATCCATCTGTCTCTTTCAGTACTGGTGGTTTGGAAGCATTCCAGCACTGCTTCAGAGAGTGCCAGAAAGTCTTATGAGTTCCTCTGAAGGTGGTACAAGAAAAGGCATTTTAACTTTCTGATGTTGCCAGCCAACCTCACACAGCCAGGTCATCTTGCCAATAAATGAGAGAATCTTGGACACTACTAGTGATGTTTGGACTTGCTCAGACTCCTGCTTCATTTGCTTTTAAATGCGTGGATTTTTAAAGTTACATCTGAAGATAGTCACCATTTTTATATTTCTCCTGCATTCTGCTCCTTATTTAGAACCATAGCTAAGAAAAGCTCCAGACAATCTAGAAAGCAACATAAAGCACTAAGAAGGTGAGGTTAGGTCTTCTTGGAAGAACTGCCAACTTTGGCTGCTGTTCTTTCAGGTTACTATAATGAGGTATCAGGCATTATAAATGCATGTGATGGGGTAAGATAATGACTTTTGATCAGCTGTGGAAAGCATATTAAGCCTGTCTTTTGTCCAAACAATGGCTGGATAGAGGAAAAAGTGAAATTACTTATATATAGTCTAAGTTAGATACAGTGAACACAGAAATTAGATTCCTATTATGTCTCAGTTTGAGAAGAATTTTATAGTTATAAGCTAAAGGATTGCCAAGAGTCAGACAAATGTTTGATGACCAGGAGTTTGCATGCTTAATTTCTTTAAAAGAGTTTAAGTCGTCTTTGTGATGAAATGTTGTAGACTCTTAATTGCCCATGAAACACAAAAGCTTTACCGTTTTGTCATCTTTACCCATTTATCTCCTTCTGTTGAATGTATTTCAGAAGCATTACAACTTCTCTTGAAGTCAGCAGTCTAGCACTGATTCACTGTAGAATCTAGAGTCTAGCACTGACATCTGTACCTGTTGCCTTTACTCTTTAATAGTCATCTTTAAGTCTGTATTGGAATGACAGCACTTGGCAGGGCCAAATATAGATCAAACCTTCTTATCCATGAGCCCTATGTGTTTTTAGTGACTACTGTGTTTCATTAAAACAGCGAGTGGTGAGAGACAGATTTCTGCATCTCACTGCTGTAAAATTGACATTTAGAACATAGTAACTTAAAAACTAAGGAAAATCCCATTCCTGTATACAATAAAGCCATAACAACCACAAATGGTAGACTAAACTAAATGCCAGCTGATTCCTTATGTTTCACATTCAAACTTCATGTGACAGTTCTTACTTCTCTTACCCTTCATTTTTTTTTCTTCCCACTTACAGATTAGATAATTGTGTGATATAATATCCACAATAAAGAAAGCTTCTTCCATTCATGATATTAGGTGGAAGTCACCTATTCAAAGTGTTGCCCTCTGCACTTTTGTAAATGTCTGATTTATTGACAATGATCTTGTAACATAAGCTCACGTTCACCAGCAAAATTTCATGAGTACTCTTCATGAGTGGCTGATACTTCGGGGGGGGGAGGGGGAAGGGAGGGGAGGGGGAATGGGGGTGGGAATCAGCTGTCCAGATTTCTGCAGTAATTTGCAGTTTTTCTTGCATGTTTCATTTCAAGCAGTCACAGGCGTAAGAGGAGTCACAGAATGTGAAGTGGTGAAAGCCTTTCTTCCAGGTGGATTTCAACTCTTCTGCTTTCTTGCTCATCAGTAAAATGTGGCTGAAGTCATATTGGCATGTAGATTCACCCTTCTTTATAACACTAATTGCATGACCTAGAATTATCTTGGTTTTGCAGATGTAGCTTAACTCAAGCTACAGACTGTTCTGTGAGAGCCCTGAGAGCCTCAGTGGGCCTTAAATGCTCAGACCAGCCTTGACTTATTACTGACACACTCTGTCCTTTGCTTCTGACTCTCCTTTTAAGCTTAGTCCTGGGCATCCAGTCTTAGCCAGAACTATCTTATAGGTCCATGCCTTATTTGCCCTTGACTTCTTGGCAAATTTCCCATTTGTGTCAGCCATACTCTTTCTGCATTCTTACAAGAGTATTCGCCATTTTATTTTTCACTTAATGAGCTTAGGTCTGGAAATGCATGCTAAGGAATACCTTTTTTTTTTTTTTAAAGTTTCTACTCCAGAAAATATACTGATAATTAAAACTAAGTATGAAGGCTGTGTCCTATGCAGTTTGGAAATCAGACTGGTTAACATTCCAAGAGAATGTTATTTATTCAGTTTTTTAATAGTAACATTGGTAGTATATGCAGAAATCTGTAAAGTATTATATAAACAGCAAAGAGTCTTTTCATGATCTAAGACATGAATAAACATTCTCTGTCCTCATCAGTTATTTCCTTCCCTTTCTTCCCTTTGAAGGAAGAACACCTGCAACAACAGAGCAGATGTCTTAATTCAAGACACTTAGTATTTGGAAGAATATGAGTTTATCAGGACAAAGATCCTGTTTGTGGAGGCAAATTGGCTGCTTTTGAGGTGTAGCCTTAAGTATCTATTCAGAAGTTGTTCTTACATCTATCTGGTCACAGGCATTGTTTCTATAATTTCTATATATAATCAGTTTTTATTGATTTTTCAAGGAGTAGGCCCTTTGGAAGGTGCATGGTCCAGAGAACTAAAAGCTAGTTAGCCTCACTTCAGTTCTTGGGAAGGTGGTGGAACAACTAATTCTGAAAACTATTTTATGGACTGCAAAGATCCTGAGTTATCAGGAGTAGTCACCATGGATTTGTGGGGGAGGGAAGGGTAGGGGGAGGGAAGTGGTGCTTCACCAATGTGATCCTCTGTATTGGAATGGCTGGCCTGGTAGACAAGAGGAAAGTGATGCATATAGTCCGGACTTCATTTGAAGGCTTTTGCCACTGTTTCCTATAAGATCCTCATAGAGAAGCTGATGAGCATGGTCTGGAGGAGCACACAACAAGGGGATTGAAAATTGCCTGAACAGCTAGGCCCAGAGGATGGTGATAGGTAGCACAAAGTCTAGCCTGGAGACCAGTAACTAGTGGAATACTCTGAGGATCAGTCCTGAGACCATTCCTGTTCAATATCTGTGTTAGTAATCTGGATGGTGGAATTGAGCATGTCCTCATCAAGAGATGAGCAGAAGATGCCACAAAACTGGGAGAACTGAATGAGGGTTGTGCAGCCATCCAGACAGGTCCTGACAGGCTGGAGAAGTGGGCTAGTAAGATCATTAAGTTTAAGAGTGGAGAGTGCAGAGTCCTGTATGTGGTAGGGAACAACCGTGCAGCTGGAAAGTAGTTTGGCAGAAAAGGACCTGAGGATGCTGGAAGACCCCAAGGTGAATGTAAGCCAGCAGTGTGATCTTGGAGCAAAAAAAGACTAATGTTGTTGTGAGCTGCATCAACAGGAGTATTGCCAGCAGGTCAAAGGAGGTGATCTTTTACCTCTTCTCAGCTTCGATGAGTCTGCACTTGGAGAACCATGTCCAGTCTGGTCTCTCTATTACAAGAGAGCTATGCAGCTATTAGGGAGAATCCAGTGTAGTGCTAGAAAAGTGTTAAAGGGACTGGAGTCTTTCTCCTATGCAGAAAGACTGAGGGAGTTGGGACTATTCAACCTGGAGGAGGCAAGAATTGAGCGTGATATCATCAATGTGCATAAGTATTTGAAGGGAGGATTTAAGGAAGGGGGATCTGGGCTCTTGTCAGTGGTGTCTCATGATAGGACAAGACGTAATGGGCACAGGGTGTTCCTTCTAAAAATTCTTACTGTGGGGGTGACGCACTGTGGCAGATTGCCTTGATAATCTGTGGGGTCTCCCTTGGAGATACTTAAGCCTCCTGGACATGGTCCCATGCCCCTACTTAAGCAGTCAAGTTGGATCAGATGACTTCTTGAGGTTCTAATCTCAGCCATTCTATAATTCTATGAAACCAGCACTTTCTCTTCTCTACTTGCCACAGAGATATATAGTATAGAGAACTTGCTGGGACAACTGCTGTGATGTGTAATTGGAAAGCAGGATGGAAAAGGACAGATGAAATTGGGAAATAATCCAGAGATTGAGACAGTAGTGCTGTTCTATCAGATATGCTAATTTTCTACACAGAAGTGGGAAGAGAACAGAAAAGCTATTGCCCTGTTTAGAGGACTGGGCTGCTACTATGCTGTGTTTGGGAAAGTAGATGTGACAGCTACTAGATTGCTCTTGTCACCACTGAAACTGTCAGAAGTAACATGTTGTGAGGAGTCTCCAGGTACCATCACTATTAATGCTTTTGTGGCAGCAGCAGTCTTCCTCTGACTGACTCTGAAGTGTTAAGGAATAGAAGTTCAGCAGCTCCAACTGCTTACTGCTGGAGCAGTTGTTCCTTATCTCCTGGAAGAAGGCAGTGTGCACTTGTGGGACCACAGTGAAGATTTTTGAAGAATATTAGTTTATTTGAACACACTCCTGCATATTACTCGTGGTTATGACAATACTTTGGTGGAAGACCTGAGAGAAAATTAGTTTCACCCTCTTTCAGCCTCTGAAAAGATTTGCCAGGTCTTTACACAAGACAGTTTTTGACATGAAAGTAATATCTCCAACTTGTATTATGATCTTGTGCAACTAGCTCATAAGCTCCCTTGGCAGCGTGCTTCAGTAGAATTCTTGCAGGCACATGGAACTCATCTCATACATTTTCTAACAATTACACTTTGAGAGCATTAGGATCAGATATGCAATTTAAATGAATTACTTTCAATTTTCAGAAAATCTTCAGTTTCTGTCTCCACTAGCTGCATGATATCCTGAGCAAAATACACAAAAACACATAATAAGAAACAAATTACTACTTTTTCTTCTTGGTCTCTTCTGAACATGAGAATCCCATGATTCCTCTCTCTCTCTCTTCTTTTTTTTCTTTTTAAATTCCCTCTAAAGATTTAAGTGTTATCTGAGGATAACAAAGTAGAACGGGATAAGCAATGGCTGGAGTTCCTCCAAGTTTGGGATTGGGGTTGCATCAAGGCATACAGGATGGGAAATGTGTGGTCTCAGCTTCACACTGTTGCTGAAAGCATGCTGAGCTCCTATATGAAGAGTTCAGCATGTGTTTTAAATGAAACCCATGTGTACAGTACATCTGAGTTAGCTACTACTCCTGTCAGGTTATACTTGGATATTCATAGCATCTCAATGGAGCTGCTGGTATTGTAGGTTCTCTGAGCAAATAGTGGAGCACAGGGACAAAGTAACAGAGTAAAAAATGAGGTAGTTTAAAAAGTAAAGCTTGGGACTGCTAACAAGTTTATTCTGAATGTAGCAAGAAGAATGAATTAGACTCGTTTACATGTTCCCTGATATATCAAGATGTGCTATTTTGGTATCTTTCTCTTTCAAAGACAGGAAAAAAGTTACATATTTTTTTTCCCAAGTATTCTACTAGTTGTTTGTGACATAAGATACTTTTTTTTTTTTTGGAAAGTGATCTAAAAGCTGTACATTGGAAAACATAGGGAAAATTTGGCTATTTGCTGTCCCATGCAATTACCAGATGTTTGCCATGGTAACCCCTGAAAAGTTCTGACTAGAGATTTATTCTCAGGAGGCTGGGACGGCATGCCAGTTGGCTGAGGAAGGCTTGCAGTGTCCAAAATAAGTTTGATCACCAGCTGCTGCTACTTAATGCAACAGGAGAAAAATAATGGCTGAAATAAGTGAACTCCTAGAATAAGCTAAAATTGTGTGTGTAATAGCAGATATTTTTTTAAAAGCTTCTTTTTTCACTTCTTTTCATCACTGTAGTACCTGGAGATATCTGGAGATAATAGATAGCGTAGCAAAATTTCTGCCAAATTGTGTGGAAAGTTTAACTGGAGTCACTTTTCTTGAAATGTCATCTGAGAGAAATGTCATCTGAGAGCATAATTTTGAGGGATTGGGAAAGTAACTATACTTGTAATGGAAAATACAACGTGTCTATCATGGGGAACAACTAAGAAAATGGAATCCAGGTTGTTAGTTATTACTGTGGCTGTACAAGCAAGGGGAAAAGTTGTACTGTCCTATGACTCAGCCTTTGTTTTACACTGCTGTAGTGTAGCAGAAAAAAAGATCAGTGGAAGCCTTGGAATTGTGTTATTTCTTATGAATCCATTCATAGGTAGAGAACTGAGTTATTGGGTGTAGCTGCAGAGTCAAATTCTTTTGCAAAGTCATCAGTGATTTATTTGTAGATGTTTCTATGAAGAAGAAACAGTTCATCACGGAAATTAGCATTTATGGAATGAGGACTTATACTCCGTTTAATCCTTATGGCTAGTTTTCTACCTAAAGAAGTAAGGTGATCCTGGAGGCATGTTCATGTGTGACAGAGAAATTATGAATATTGTTCATTTTTCTCTCTGAAAATGTAATTTAAATATGTACTCTGCTACTTGTTCTACATTACCTAATCTTTGGAGTCTTATGTGATAGAATGCTGCTTTGGAGAGAAGTCTGAGGTAGCTGATGTGTTTTTTTTTTTTTTTTTTTTCTGACAATGGAAAGCTTGATAGAGGCAAGTTATACAATGGCATCCATTTGTTTTTGAAAGTCTCTGAACATGAACTCAAGAGTTATATGGAAACTGAAGTGAAAGAATGTTTTTATGTAGTACTCACAGAAATTGAATGTCTTTATGATTTACTTCTTCTTGAACAGCATAATTTTTTTTTAAATTGTGCTATTTACAGTAGTATTATATTAGAACTAGCCTGAGGTGAAAGATCTGGTTACTCTATACTAAAAAAAGTGCACTGAAGTTAGTAGCTTTTTTAATATATTTGTTTGACTCTTAGTATAATCTTTGAGAGTTAAGCTCTGTAAAATGATGCATTTTCATGCACTCAAAAGTGTCCTTTTGTGCTGTTCAGTATACGTTGAATCAGTTACACAGTAATGTTTTTGTTTGCCTGTTTCACATGGGTAAACAAGATAAACTTGGCATTCAGACATGTATACATCTGAAAAAGAACAAAATGGTTTAAAAACATAAATGTTTCTGCAAGCAAGTTCAGTTGATTGAATTAACACAATGTTAATGATGTTACTGGCCAGGGAAAATTGTGTATCACAGGTGTTGGCAGATTTTTACTCTTTCAGTTTTTATTCCTTGACTTAGCATACATGAGGAGCGTGTGACAACTGAGTGATGGCAAAACATTTGTTTTGTAAGGCAAAAGATAGTGTGGTAGCACTCACAATGAAGGCAGAAGAGGAATGCAAATTATTATGTCAGTTTTGAAATTGTAACTTCTTGTGGGTATAGAATTATAGAATGACTTGGGCTTTAAGGTCTGTTCCAACCCCCCCATCCCAACCCTGTCACAGACCGGGCTGCCACCCACCAGATCAGGCTGCTCAGGGCTCCATCCCTAGAGAGATGGGGCATTCATAGCTTCTCTGGGCAGCCTGTGCCTCACCACCCTCTGAGTAAAAAATGTCTTAATATCAATTCTAAATCTCTCCTCTTCTAGTTTAAAATCATTCCCCCTTATCCTATCGCTGTCAAACTGTGTGAAAAGTCATTTATTTAATTAAACTTTTAAATGAGGTACGCATTTGTAAATAATCATTCTGCATGTGATTGAAGCTCTAATTTTTATGTGTGTTAAAATGGCTTTTAACATTGAAACAACTATAAATTGTACTTTTTTTTTGCCTTAGTTTTGCTGTGAATACTAAACTATCACAGTTCTTTACAGTGGATTTTCTAAGATGGATAGTGATCTTCATCTCACTTAAATTTTTTCTTAAATTGCCCTGGTGTGCCCAGCCATCAAAAACTTACTCCACAATGCTAGTAATGCTATCTTGCAATGTTAACATTTAAAATAGGGAATTAATTCCTTCTGTTAAATTTAAATGCAATCCTTCCTTTACACTGTACTAATATAGGTAAGAGATTAATTACAGTTGTACTTAGATATATTTATATTCAAATTTTGGAATGTCATTTGTGTATTGATTTTACAAGATGCAATAAACTAATGCATAGAGTAAGAATGTAAATACAGTAACACAAATTAAATTAAATATCCAGATTTGAGTATAAAAAAAAAGCAAGCAGTAATTATTTACATTACGATTCAATGTTCTGCATCTTGATTCAATGGAAGTTGCTAGAGGGTAATTTCTGGAACTTCAGAGTGTAGACTGGCTTTTACATAAACACTCTATGCTTCCAGCAGTGTTAGTTTGGCTTTCTTCCAGGAGATATGGTGGTGAGGCACAGAATAGGTTACCCAGAGAAGCTGTGGATGCCTCATCTCTGAAGGCATTTATGGCCAGCTTGGATGGGGCCATGGGCCTGGTCTGTTGGGTGGCAGCCCTTCCCACAGCAGGGAGGTTGGAACTGCATGATGTCTAATGTTGATTCCAACCTAAGCTATTTTATCGTATGGTTCTATGGTAGCTAACTATGGTAGTTTAATTGCAGGCATGATTTCTAAATGCTAATGATGTTTCTACCTTTGTAAACTAAACAAGGCTAAAGCTTGGGCATTGTCCTGTAGTATTGTGCGCTCATTTGATTTTTATTCAGTGATACTCTTTAAAGCCTTTCAGATTTCACAAACCCTATGACAGATATTTATAACTCAGTGTATTTGCCATAGCTAAATTTGTACACTAAGAAAAATGATGAAACATAAGTCGAATTTCATGAAAATGGCAGTAAAAGAGCCGGTCTTTATTTTTTATTAATGAGACTTTCTGAAACTTCTCTGAAGGTGTGAACGTCGATTTGAAGGACGTGGTTGCCGCTCCTACCCCTGTGGAATTGCAGTATCTCCTTGTGGGAAGTTCATAGCCGGTGGTTCAGATGACAAGTGTGTAAGTAATGGTTTTGTTTATTTTCCTCTGAAACTACAGGAGGTACTTGTATGCAATGTAGTTCCTTCATGCGTGTTTCTAAGATTCAGCTTAACATGCAAAACTGAGGTCAATTGCACTTTTATATGCTTAATTGCGATGTAGCACTAGCATTTGATTCCCGATGTTTATTTTCTTTACTTTGTGTGGGAAATGAACTAATTTTGTCACTCGTAGTGATTGTTAAGAGCTAATCTCTCGAAGTTTTCACAGTACTGGACTGTCAGTTTGTCATATGCCATCAAAGTTGAAGAGAATGTTATCCTCTGTAACACAGCTTTATGCAGTGTGCATAGTGTTTGTGTATTTGACCATTGGAACTGTGTAGCAACTACACATAAATTTATCTAGGCAATCAAATACTGGGTGGCAAAGCTTTTGTTGCTGGTTTCTCAGGAACACTGAATACAAAATGAGAAGACCCTCACCTGTGTTTAGAATTTTTTGTGCGTCCCTTGAAGACTAGGTCTTCTCTCACTCAGTGCCTACTATATTTAAATTAGCTACTCCTAGCAAAGAGGCTTGGGTAAAAGTATATTGCTACCTTTGAGTTTTCACATAATTTTAACTTAGTGTCCTGTGTTGTTGGCACAGTGTTTTCCCTGGTGTTTATTAAGAGATAGATTCTTGCTAGCTAGTAGTTTTGCTCTTTGAAATTGGGCTTATAAATACATTCTTCCGAAATACTTGTTTAGGAAAGCTGTCTAACTTCTAGGTCTTTCTAGGTGACTCATTAAGAACACAAGGTTTCTGGACAGCTTCAAATTCAGACCAAATGGAATTTACTTTTGTAGCCAGTTTGAAATATTCACTCCAATTGTGTATGAAGGTCAGATTGCTGAAGATTTGGCAATGGATAGTATATTCTCATGGTTTCCATGATAATATATATTTTTCAAGTAATTTGCATTTGAGAATGTAGTTTTCAATACAGAACAGAAGCTTTTATTTGTAAAATGAAACATATCTAATATTGATCCCAATGCATGACACATTATATAATTAGTTGAGATTCTAATTAAGATTGAGGATGAATAGTATAAAAAGAAGTGTAGTTGTAAAACCTTTTCTCTTTTGCCATAAAGCTTTTGTTAAGAAAGGCTGCTGATAGAAAATAAATTTATAGAGAATGATTTTACCCTTACTCCAAATTCTTGGCAATTGGTAGCTCATTATAGGAAGCTGAATAGATAGTTTACATGCTGCTCCAGTTGGCATGTAGCCCCTGGTGGGCACAGTGCCAGTCAATATGATCTAGTGTGTCTCATGGGTTGGAATTTTGCATAATTTATATCAATATCCATAGAAATCTTTAATTGTTCTTGCTGTCTCCACTGAAAATCTGAGTCAAGTTTCAGATTCTGAGAAACTTGCTACAGCTCTACTGTTAGGACAAAAACACAGTTCAGGGACATTTGTAGACTTCTCTTTGAAACATTTTGACTGATTATACTTCTGTCTTTCCTTTTGGGGAAAAAAAAAAAAAAATTGAACATGACAAGAAATAGTTCATATTATTAAACAAGTAACATTCTAATAAATTGACTGGTGTGCAACTGGAACAAGTTTAAGAGTACCAAGAATTCAGATATTTTTGCAGATAATATTCAATGAGTTAATGTCCACTGGAATTATAAAAGCTGGAGAAACATATTAGTGCTGGTAAAAGTTTATTTGGTTATTCCTAAATAATGAAATGTATCTTCAATGACGAGTAACTACAACTCGATCATTGTTGAGTTTAATTTATCACATGTAATGCTTGCACCCTATGGTTAACAAATACAGTTGATTTTTAAGTTAGTAGGGGAAGAACTGGGATATAATTGAGAAATACTAATCACAAAATGCCTTTTGTATTTTACAATGTTTGCCAGAGAGAAATACATGCTGGCTGCATTTTCTAACAGCAAAATCAAAACCATATTCCTGGAGGGCAAAGAGTAAGAAAACTGAAAAATGTTGTTATAAATAAAGAGTTGCAACTTCTGTCTGCCTTTTACTCTATTATGAAGTATACTGCCTGTTTGATGCAAAAACTAATTGGTATCGCTTCTGTTTGGCTAAAGTAGCCTCTTACTTTGATGTGAACTGCTTTTGTGTGTGTACATATTGTAAGTCGTGTGTTGCAAGCATTCCCGTACCTGGCTACTCCCACTTGAAAAGAATCTTCGCCAAGAACTTTGTAGGACTTGACAGTCTGATGAAAGCGGGGACCCACAGCATCCTGGTTTTGAACTGTGATAAGCCTTTTCATAATTCATAGTGATTAAAAGAAATCTAGATATTAGCATTTCTAATATTGGTTCTGGTCTTCATCTTAAGAAGCCTAAGGCTGCAAATGAAGTGGGCTGACTCTTTTCAATATAATTTGTCTGTTTAACAAGTGGACAGTTTAAAGTTTCTTACTGTCAAGGAATAGTCCAAGGATGTTAGACAAATATTCCTGCTGGGTTTAGATTTCCATTTTCCTGGTTTCTGTACAAAAATGTTTACCTAAATATTATCCGATCAATGAAATCTTATTCTAAAAGGATAAAAGTATTTGAGAAGTCTGAAATGCTTCTCTTAAAAATAAAAATGTTCCTGTACTCAGTGTAGTCCTAGTTATTGTTTTACTTCATGTCTAATTAGATTCTTTTTTCTTTTTTTTTAAACACCTTGAGGCTCTCTGAATAAATTCCAAGTTCCCAGAAATGAAATAGGAAATGCAGTAATAAAGATTTAGTCTTAAATTGTTTTCAGATTATTTAGTTTCTTTTCAAAATTTAGACTTTAGTGGCACATTTTGGCCCATTGATGAAATGCAATTTGCTAATTTAAAAGTCTGTTTTCATGTCAAGTCTCACAAAATCCAGAGTATTTTTTCAGCATGAGAGGTTGCTACATCAATAACAAAAATGCAAGGGTATGGTATGAAGTTGTCTTCCGTTTTATTTAAGCTTTTTACTGAAGTCTAGGATTTTACCCATAGTGATACCTTTTGAATCATGTTCTAAATCTGAGATTAAGTGTAGACCTCCAAAAAATGTGAAGACACCAAATTCAGAGGTGGTAGAGTTTTTCATCGCCAGAAGGACACTGACAGTGAAAGAAGGGACAGGATACACAGTATGTTGATTTGATACTTATGCATCAATCCTAATCACTTGCAGAATTCCTGAATGTTAACATTTGTGCAATACTGGTTTTATTGTTAATTCTCACTTTACAAATGATGCTGATTACATACTGGTTAGGGGTCATATCCAAAGTGATCTGTAAGCTCGTGAATGGTGGACGTGGTTGTACTTTCTGACTCAGTTATTTTCAGGAACAAGATTCTGCATCTGGCATAATGCACGCTGTACAATTTGTTTGTAGTTGACAGTTCTAAATAGTTTCAAAGGTTGATATTCCACGTGGAATTTCAGATGTACTCAGAAATATATTTAATGTTTTATTCCCTGATGTTTACTTAGTCATAAAATTCACCATCTGAAATCAGATGATCTTTTATGACTTTTCATATTGGATTATATTAATAAATTATTTTATGAGAATGAAAAAGGGAATTATGTAACATAATTCGTAGTTTTATTTTTATTCATAATTATATCATGATATGTTACTTTAAAAATATTTCTTTGGTTTTTGTCCCTCAGAAATTTATTAAAAAAAAAAACAGCACGGCTACCTGTTAAAGTCATCATCTACTTGCTCACATATATTTTGGCTTTCAGAAATGGCAATAGAAGGAGCTTTACTATTTGAAGTAGCTTAAATATTTGAAGGTTTTTTCCTTATTTTCCCCAGTGTTCCTTTGATTGAACATCTCACAGTATACTGATGTTTTGACAGTGTTTTATTCAGTGTAAGGAAACACATTTTTGCTTTAGTGCAGTTCCAAGTCCTGTTCCTTGCTGATTTCTTAAGTTCTATGAGAAGAAAGGTATTTTGGTCTTCAGAACTTCTTGTTTGAACTTTAGCAAGTCACTTTGTGCATGCTTACTACTGGACTTCATATATTCCAGTGCAGGAAGGGAAGTCCTCCTTTTGGATTACTAGGATACAAATTTGCTAGTTACAACACTAACAAAGCTGAAATGTTCTTTTAAGTCAGACTTCTATAGCTACTATATTTTATATTTTGACTTTGGACAGCCTCTGCTTTATTATACTGAGGGAAAGTATTACCTAGCTTGAAACTTTTTTTTCTTTATTAAATTCATCAGTATCTTTTGCACCTAGTGTCTTCTACAGACTGAAAGAAGGTTATAATTTTTTTTAAGCATTCAAATCCCTACTTTTTTGAAGAACTATCATTCAGGAATTTAAGAAAAATAGTTTGCATCTGAAAAACATATTGTCAAAAACTAAAAAACAAAAAAGCCTGGTTAGTATATTTGCTACTTCTGGTAGTATCTCAATGCTTTCTCTGTTCTTCAGAAATCTCAAGTAAGCATTTTAAGAAAATTTCCAAAAGTATTATGCTAAGGTCTGGAATTCAGATTTTGAATTTTCATAATATTTTAAATGACTTTATCAAAATATTTAAACAACATTGTATTTAAAGTATTTGTCTTTTTAACCACCGTTCCTATATCATATCTATGCAATGACTAGTACAATGTCTTGGTTTTTCTTGTTGAGAAATTGCATGCCAGTCATTTCACATAGCTTGAAATTTTCTTACCATAAGCATCTCTGCTCTTTGAAGATCAGTTGTATGAAGTTCATGCTGTGATGCCAGAACATTCAGATCATTTATCTGTCCCTCAGAAGGTGTTATTCGTTATCTGTGAAACAAAATTTTGAGGAGCAGGGTGGAGAAGAGAAGTGGCATTGGGAAAGTGGAAATGGATTCCGAAGTACTTTTTTCTAATGAAATGTATATGATTTCATGAGGTTTTACTCCCTTAATCTTTTAAGAATATTTAAATGTATTACTTTTCATAATTGAGTTGCTATTATTGTTTAAACAATGCTTCAGATGATCTTTTTTTGAGTGATGCTTTCCTGACTCTAAAAGCCTGTCTTAGTACTTAAGAATTTTGATGCAGGAATTAAACTAGTTTGATGTTTTGTGATGACATTATACAAATGTGTGGTATGTAAATATTGGATGACAGTCTATATACTTGAATTATTTTGAAAAGTCTACATAAATTTAAATTAATTATTAACATATTTAGCACTTCCATCACTTAAAGTAATTTAAAAAATACAGAGGTGTGGGTGTTGCGGTGGTTGATCTGGGATGAGGAAGTGCACTAACTCAGTGAGGATGTGTTCTTTAGTTTCGTAAGGGATTTGTACAGTCCTTTCTGAAGGACACCTCTCTCCTCATTTTCTCTGTTTTGACTTGTATCTCACATTGGTCTTGGATCATGCAGCCTATTTCCTTTTGAATGAACCTGAACTGGAAGAGCAGCAGCTTGAGCAAACTGATTGCTGTCTGTGTGTTAATGGTGTTCAGTCCACAGAACCAGATAAGATAGACCAAAGTAAATCACCAAAACTCATTTGGAGATTGTATTGCCAGTTTGCCAGCACTATTTTCTTCTATGTATATCTTCTCTTCTTGTGCTGCTGATTAATGTATTATTAGTCTTTCTGTGGTTCAGTTCTGATTTATAAAACTGAGTTGAGGAATGACATTTTTCCTGTGTTTTTTTTTCTTTGAGTGAAAAATTAAATCTACCTCAGCTTGTTACTACTGCAGTCAGTTATTCTGATCTTATTTACATGAAAATCTTTCACGTTGTGTCTGGTGTAATATGCTTACAAACTGCATCTGATTAGGTCCAGAATTACATTAAATTACCTCAATAGAAAAGAAAAACATCCCCAGATCCTCAAAATGTAAATGATAAAACTGTGTGGTGGTTTGCCTCTTGCTTGAGACCATGATTTCACTAAAACTTTTTAGGTAGTAATGAGTGGAAGATAAAAGGATTACAGATGAAGGAAGGCACAGGGTTTTGATATTCTGCTATAGGTGTATATGGAGGAGATAGGACGTGCTAGTAGTTCAGAAGTTGTACTTATGTGTAGTTCATTATCTCTTGGGAGTTATAAATTTATGCTATCAGTGATGTTTTTTTTAGTTATCTTTGATCAACAGAATATGCTCGTTGATTTTAATATGGGATTTGGAAACAAGTAGGATACCTTCTGGAAATTTGCTTTTCAAAATGTCTGATAGCAGGGATAGTATTTATCGTCTCAGTCTATGCTTTGTACCATAGGGCTTGCAGAACAGAATGTATTATGTGAAGCATAGATAGGGACTATCTGAGATATTTTGAGTTTCGGTGTCATAAGCATCTCAATTATTTTTTGTTCAAATTGTATGAATATGTCCATATCGTTTAACTCAAGCTTTAAAGGAAAACATCTGGAGAAAATAGCATTAGCAATGATTACTGTGGAAAAAGCAGAACTGACATTGCTTGGCAGAGAAATATAAATGGCAGAGGATGAATGACAGGGACTGCAGCCACCTATTGTTAGACAAAGTCTATCCCTTTCCAAGGAAGGACACATCTTTGTATTACTCTTGAACCTCAATTTCTTGGACAGTTTGGGAGTGTGACTGGCTTTTATTACTAATGTCTTAGGAGAGAAGAGGTAAATATTGCTTTCTAAGTAACACTGGAATGACTTTGCAGTGGGCTGCTACTCTGCTGTCTCTGGGTGTATCTTTGAAGGTGATTGAAAATCTTAGCTGTGGTAGATTATGTTATGAACCATGGAATTCTATGAGCATGAGCACATTAACTGCTTTTGTTTGCCTCTTGGTCAGCTTGGACTGCTGCTTTATCTATGGTATCTCTACATCTCAGAACTGACCAACATAAATCCAGGTTTGCAGTTGAGAGGATTGACAAATTTATTTATAAGCGGCCACAAAAAAAAAAAAATATCCAAAGGATAGAACACCAATCCTACAAGGACGTGCTGAAAGAGCTGGGGTTGTTCTCTTCTCCAGGCTGGGGAGCTTGGAGAAGAGAAGGCTCCAGGGAGACATGAGAGCAGCCTTCAGTATGTAAAGCAGGGCTGTAAGAAGGAAGGGTTACAGATTCTTTAGCAGGGTCTACTATGATAAGGCAAGGGGAAATGGCTTCAAACTAAACTAAGGGAGATTTAGACTGGATATAAGGAAGAATGTTTTACAGTAAGGGTAGTGAGGCACTGGGACAGGTTTCCCACAAGGACGGTAGATGCTCTATCCTTGGAGACCTTCAAGGTCAGGCTGCAGGGGGCTCCAAACAACCTGATCTAGTTGTAGATGTCCCTGTTCATTGCAGTGGAGTTGGGTTTGATGACCTTTGAGTATCCCTTCCAACTCAAGTGATTGTATGATTCTAAGTGTGTTTACTTAACTACTACAAAACATCTCTTTTCTAGTAGCCTGTCAAAACTGAAACTTGTGAGCCTACAGTGTGTTGCTGTATAAACCTTTAAGACTGATGTCTCATCCAACTCAGTGGGACTTTATCTCCTATGTCGTGCCTCCCCAAGTCAGCTAGGGGCCACTACTGTGGGTAATTCTGCCAGCAGAGTGGAAATACTAGATGTTAGCTTTTTGCTGGAGAATATTAGTTTTAAAGGAAATATCCTATATTTAAATGTAGGTGAAATAGGAAGTCAAAGTTGATATAAATACCCAAATTTCATTCATGTTTAATAGTTATCTGTGTCCAACAAAACCAGTAGGATGCTAAGAGAGTGTGGATATAGGTTTACAATCACAGGTCTTGGGCTTTCTATGTGTATAGCTTAGTATATCTCTGAGGAATTTTGTGGCATTGGTACGTGAGTCCTCTTGTTCTTGTAGTTGATTGCACTAAGCTTGCAAATTTATTAATATGTAGCAATCCACTATAAAGCTAATGAAATTCTCTCTTATGCTTAAGCAGCAGAAGGAGGATCCTCTGCATCTTTCTGTAGTATTTTTGTCAATCAATAGCAGTCCACAAACAAGGAATGCAATTAAACTTGATACAGAAGACAGTTTTAGCAACAGTCGAAGAGCCATTTGCAGGGTAGATGTGCTCCAACTGATCTGCTTCTAGTTTTAACTAGAGGGGAGGTAAATTTTCCTAAAACAAAATCTTCAATAATAATAATTCTCCATTCTTCCATACCCAAATGTGTTATATAAGTAACCTAAAAACAACAATATTTGGTGCTACAGAAATACCATAAATACCAGGCATACAAATAAAAACAAGCGTATGTGTAAAGCTTTGAAATTGGCTAATTAAATAGAAACTAAATTTAGAAAAAAAATAAATTAGAAGCTTCTAAGAAGGAAGGCTTACAGAAGTAAAACTCACTTGTGGTTTGGATCTTCTTATATAATTTTCTTTAATGAGAAAAACTTAAACTGTATTAGCTGTAACTGTCAATATACTGATATATTTGAAAAGTATACCCTGTGTTTTGAAAGGCCTGATCTTGATAATATTAAGTTTTAATAATGAAGAACCTTATTAATTTTCACCATTACTCCTTTTGTGGTTACATGGAAGGAACTCAAATGGAAAGTGGGGATCCTACTGTAATAGGTAATTTCTTGTGACTACCAAAGCAGCTTCCACAACAAGTTGCGTTAAAAGAGCGGAGTTTCTCAAAGGGCATATTGTATTCAATATTTTGGGGATGGGCTTGAATAGATTTTCCATGCTACTATTGTAGAACACATCTCGGGACTGAAGAGTGTTAATCAGTGCTTAGAATACTTGCAAAATCTGTTTTATTATGTATGGAGTTGGCACTGATGCGTGTAATTACAGTAGTCTAACACTTTCCACTATAATTCTGTTTTCAGTTGTTTGTAACTAGGAATGTTTTGTGCTGAAACTTTCCATGCTGAGTGTCTGCTCCAGGGTGATTGTTATTTTACATTTTAGAACAAGTATTTCAGGTGCTTCTTAAGCTTGAAATTAAGGAAAAATACACAACTCAGCAGGAGATGTGGGCCCAGTATAAACAGATTGATGAAATGCAAGCCAAACAATTATATCATGTAGCAAGGGACTGTGCACCAGATGTAATGACACTAATGGAGACAAAGGGAGGCTAATGTCTTACTAACAAATCCAGATGTCTTTCATGAAAGTGTAAGCTATTTATTTATTTATCTTCCCACCAGATACTCTAATGCTTCCATCTGCTGGAGCTCATTTGAAATATTACACTAAGTAGTCCTAGGAAAAATTTGGCCATTCATGCAAAATTTCTGAAGAAGAAATCTCTATTCGTGTAAGGTCAAATTAAGTATGTTAGATGCTAGAGTCTTTATTTTTTTATTTCCTTATTTCCATATTTATTCATTTATTTAAATGATTAATATGTTAAGAAGGCACTCCAATTTAAAACCACAGTGTCTAGAAAAAATGGATATTTCAACTGTTGTTGCTTTTCAGTCTCCATGCAAGTACTGATAAAAAGAATTATTCTGTTGCGTGTTCAGTTTACTATTATTGA